>NC_084665.1:8260000-9466428 GCF_028389875.1 Rhea pennata | reverse complement strand
CAAATATCAAGTTAGAGAGATACAAGTTCAAATCCCCTCTTACAGTCTGAGGTAGGCGGCCAGCTTCCTTCAGCTGGTTCTATAGTCCCTGAAAATGCCTCTTGAAAAATGTATGGCCAATTAACCTTCAAAGTGGCTTGTGATGATGATGATCTTGTGATGATCTTGTCTGAATCAGTAGCTGTTAGAGTGAGTTGAGAGATTCACAGCCTCTCTAAGATGTGTTTAAATCCTTTCCCCTCTCTCGTTTCTTTCTCATTGATTTGGTAGGTAACTGTAAGTCACACACATCTGTATTTACAGGCACCTGACTCAGAGTTCCTTTTATGCATCACCAGGAACTCCACCAAAAGAGCTACATCAGAGCTAGGCAGTGGTGTTATTTACTCCAGTTTCTGTCATGGGGACTTTGTGTTAATGTTCTGTTGCCAGGTTCTTGTCTTTTCAGTAATTAACTCATAACTTCACCTTCAATTTTGCTAACTTTGGTACTTATTTTAACTCTAAACACCCATTTGTTCCACTGGGTAGCACAGCTCTCTGAACATCTGGGAATCATCATGTGTCATAAATGACATGATGTATTCTCACTGTTAGACCAGCACAATGCTAGATCTGATGGATGGAAGAAATGTGTCAGGGTGAAGATTAATATACACTCTGGTTTGTGACTTGTGACTCACAGCGTAAACTTCCTTTTCTGTTGGATGGTGCAGATCCAAGATCTGCGTTTCCATTCTAGTCCTTTCCCATTCTAGTCCTGGATAATAACGCAGAAGCTAATGAGACCAGAGCTTTTGCTAGTTGGATCAGAACCCTTCACTTTAGTCTGGTCCAATGTGTGTAAATAAATCATCTCTTGTGTATGCCACAGCTGTACAAGAGGTGCTCTTTTGGAGAAAGTTTTCTACCGCTAGGCTAGATAACTTGTGAGAATTGATAATGCTTTCTCCTCACTGTGCCTTTGTACAGTATCCCCTTTGAGTGCCCTCTGGCTGAAGGATTAAACAACCACCTCTTCTAAGAAATCAGGAGAAAACAAAGGTGTTAATATTTTATGTTACATCCTCATTACAGTGTTATATTAATTTCTCTTTAAATACCTCTTTGTTCTTAGCTCCTGCTAACTCAGGCTTCATCAGGCCCCTCGGGAAGCTGCAGGATGGCATCTTAAAGGAAGAGCTGCAGCTTAGCTTCCTATAGATACATGCAGATACAGGTGATACTTTTTACAAGCATAACTGATACTATAGGAAAGAACATACACAAACCTCTAGGTGCAGAAGCATTTCTTCAGGCACACTAGATTTAGGCAAGCTTTTTGCTGTGATCACTGGTTCTTTATCATGTCTACCATTAAGCAGATTCATGGTAACTCCTTCAAGTGCTAAAAGTACTCAAAGAGCAACCTGGAATGTGGATGAAACCATCCTGAAGAGCAGTGGCCAGGCATGCACTTGCATGCGTGCAAACATGCACATGTGTACTGTTCTCTGCCCAGGGCTCCACAGGTTTAAGTAGAAACAGGATTCTTTTCTTTTCTGGTTAGGGAAGAGACGTTAATCTCAAAGCACATCTCTTGCGTGCAAAGCCATTAAATGTGGCTTTTGTGTTTGCCTTTCTGTTCCAGAGCTGTTTTCATGGTTATCTTTTCCTTTTAACTTGATTTCATAAGCAAAAGTGTTTGTGACTGGAGCATATTTCAGTTGCCTGGATTGTGCTTAAGACAATGAGGTCCAGTTCTTCGCTAGACTTACGTGTCTTTTTTAATAGAAATTACTAAGGCCGTATTGTTTTTCCAGTATTCTCTTGGAGCTTCTTACAGCTCTTTGCTTCATGTAGAGCTAACAGTGCTGCAATGCAACAAATCTCACCTCTTTTTATGAAGGAGTTCATCACTTACCTCATGACAACATGAACATGTCTATTGATGAAATAATGTATGAAAACAATCAAAGATACTATTACTTGTAAACAGCACTATTCCATTTCTGGATTTCTGTCTGTTGTAGTTTTCACACAGCGTTTGTGCGTAACTCCCCTCCCTTGGCCTGTAGTCTCGTGTTGGCCCTACTGAGCTGCGCTTTCCCAGAAGGTGGGGAAATAGAGAGGGCAGCCAGGGAGAGCTGACGGGCAGGGCTGGAGCTCAAAGAAAGCCTGGAGTTTCTGCATTTGCCTCCTAACTGGCTCCAGCAAGAGCTCTGGGCTGGCTTCTGGCAGGACTAGCAGCAGTGAGGAAAGTCAACACTAGGTCCGTTCACATTTTCTAATTTACGCAGAGCAGAAATTAGGGGTCAAAGCACAATATTTGGGCTGTGCAAAGCTGAGAGCTGCAGAGGAGCCCTTCCCAGGTGCAGAAACATTAATAAAGTTTTAGATAGAGAATGTGGAATGATTCACTCTGGGAATGTGAAAAGGTCACTGTGTTCATTTGTACTCTTGGTTATTTTTCTTCTCAGTTTTTCTTTTTCTCCCCTTTTTATCTTTTCCTTAGAATCCTGGATTTTGCTGATTTGATTTAACTTTTTTAAGCAGATTGCTCCTTCTAGTAACTGCATTAACTCTAATTACAGTCTGCAGTATCACTATTCATTATTATATACTTGGTAAGCAGGGAGCAGGAAAAACGGAGCGATAGCGGTTGTTCGGAGTGGGAACTGTTATGATGGTCATTACAAAGGAAATGTGGCATTTTGTCTGTGAAGTTTTCAGAATGAGGCTGGAGACATCTGAGCAATAATGGGGCTCTTGAAACCAGTCTGCAGGTGTGTAGCGGTAAAAATAATAGGCAGGTGCAGAGAGCTGGTCTTTAATCAGAGTCTTGGCAGAGCGCTTGTTCAAGCCCAGACCTCATTTGGCTTCTGTGCAAGGGAGGAAATTCAGCAGCAGAGGACTGAAATACAAACTGAAACTTACACTTGTGCACCACGGAAGGCTCAAGTTTTTCTATTTTTTTTCCTAAATCACTACTATCTTAGAAAGTTGAATGTTTGCCTCTAATAGAGCAAATGAATACAGCTTCTTGCCCTTTTGAGGATGGTTGTCTCCAATCTAGGGATGAATGCGTATATCAGAATTCTTCATAAATACTCGCTGCACTTGAAAAAAAAAACAATATTCAAAGAAATCTGTTTTAGCTGTGATTTATTTTATGATAAGTAGAAGTTGTGATTTATTTTGAGTTCCTTACTAGCAAGTGTTCTAGCAGGTGAAGTAGCCTTTGTGTGCTGTTCAATGATAGTGTAGTGATTGAAAAAAACAGGTTTCTAATGCTGTGAAATTTGCATGTTTTATTTAATATTACATGCCAAATTAAGAAAAAGAGTTGAAGTATCAACATCCTTGGTGCTTGGTGAAAAGTTAAGGTAAAAAGTAACATCAAGAAAAGATTGTGTTTTATCACGGCGATACAGGTGAACAAAGAATATGAGTGATCTATAACTGCAGTTTCTAGAAAGCATCTTTGTGCCTCAAAAGGTGCACCTATGGACTGGGAACTGAAGCAGTACTTCAGTCTGACTTAGCCAACAGAAATGTCCCACCAGTTCCAGTCTTTCCTGAAAAAAATATTAACCCTCTTTCTCCTCTCAACTGCCATCTTTCACCATTGACAGAATATTGATTTTGTCAGGAAGGAAGAAACAGGGAAGTAAGGAAATGAAAATTAGCTCAAATCATAAGCTTCTATGCCAGAAATTTAGAACATAATAAAAAACCCTGTACCTATGATTTGTATGTCCAGCCAAAACTAACTACCCTGACTCTAAGGCTGAATTTCACTGATCATAGTGCAGATGTACTGTCTGTGGTGAACTCTCAGCCAATAATTACTTTTAGCTATTAAAAACTGAAAAAAATTAATTGGTGACTACTTATTTTAAGACTACTGGAAGTCTTAAAAAGACTACTGTTGACAGTGTGTGAAGAGAAGAATACTGAACTGACCTAATGATGTATTCAGTCCTAATATCTGCAAGATGTCACACTGTACTGCCTGCAAGAATCAAACCTGGAGCATCTGCAGCAGCAGCAGCAGCAGCATGTTGCATTTTTTTTGACCTGAATGTCCAGAGGCAAGAACTAAGATAGGTTAGGTGCAAAAGTTCATCATTTATATATACTGTCTCAAAGACCCACTTTGGATGCTCCCCATTTCCAACATTTTTTTTCCATGAGTAGACGGATTTTTGTCAGTGAAACCCGAGAGCTCAGATGCTCGCAGCTCTCTAGCAACACCAAGCTACTTGGTGACCAGACACCGCTAGGGCTTTTAGACTAGGCATATTCCATTTCTCACTCACCTGTGAGAGTCTCCAGAGAATTCTAAAAGTGGGACTCATGATGGTTTGTGCATCCTATTATATTCAGTCATCCAAGGAGCAGTGCATTTTTTTGTAATGTGGAAGGACTAAACTTGAATTCCCCAAAACTTGCCGTGAAGCAGCAGCCACGAGCTAAGTCTTCTGCAGTGGCTAAGAGACTGCCTTAACTGGCAAACTGTCAGGTACTCGGGCGTGAACCTTTCTCTCTGCTACGTTTACCTCTGAGCAGGCATATTACAAGCTAGGGCAAAACTAATGTGACTATCTGATCGACAGGGGAGATCTACAGCTCTACACCCATCCATGTGGGCATGAAAATCACCGCATGCCATGCACAGGGGATTCTTGGAGCTCCAGTGAATAGGCCTAAGCAACAGGTAGCTCAGACCCCCTACATCTTTAAGCCCGAAGGGTAGTTTGGAAGTCTGTGTGGTCTAGTCTGTATGACATTGTTAGTAGGGGTTATTCTTGTCATGCTTGCTTATTTGCAGTAAGAGCTGTGTGGTCTTCAACATGCTCTTTGAAGTTAAGGTGAAGTCATGAGGAACGCAATTAAGATGAACTCAGAAAGGCTGATTTCAGGTGAACCTAGAACATTTGGGAGGATATTTAACTGGTCGCAGTGGTCATTGCATGTCTCATGCATGGAAGACAGAAAACATATGATTTTATACCCATTTTTAAATGAATTATACCTATGCCTGAGCAATGATGTGTAAAAATAATTTAGCTGACACTAATTTTCTGTTAACCTACATCTTTCAGAGTCAGAGAAGTAAAAGCTTGGAGTACCTACATCTGAATTATATCTGGCTAGTGTGTGCTTGCTTTGATTCGTTCAAGTTCAGCTAGTTAGAATATAACATATTTTCAGATCCCTACTGTCCTCCAGAGCTTCTGAGAGCTGCTGGCAAAGTCATTCATTTCCATGTCTCAGTTTTTCATATCAGACAAGGGTTGTCAGTGCCACAGCAGGCCAAAACAGAGGTGCTCACACTCTGAGGTCATAGAAGTGACAGAAATACATTTAAACACTTTAGTTTGTATTATTTTTCTGTTGCTAAGGTGAATGCAGCCATCAGTCATATCAGTACCCAATTTTATTATACAGTAAATGACAGTCATGCTTCCAAAGAAAACTTTCAATAGGGCTAACTCATGATGGACTCTCAGTCACTGCTCTTCCTTGATACTACATCATGCCTCATAGACCTAGTTGGACCAAAGTAGTTTCTTGGCAAATTTAGGGTACAGGAAGGGAAATTGTTATGCCTGGAAAAAAAAAAAAAAAAAAAAGTGGCGTGGGGGAAGAAATAGAAGCCATTTGCTAGCAGGGTTTGATTATGGCAGCAGAAAGGAAGCTACTTCATTCCAAGAGTGTAATTGTAAAGATGTGGTCCTGCAGTTTCAGACAGAGAAATATTTGAAGGGATTAAGACAAAATGGGATTGTTTTAGACATTTTCTATAGACAAACAGAAGGAAAGAGAAAAGTTAGCAGATTCTTTAGCTTTGCTAGAGTGTGCAACTTAGTTACTCACAAAGGGCAAAACACTTCCATAGCTACCTGTTCAGATTTAGGAGGGCTGGCCACTGGTCAGAACTGTACACCTTGGACTCCATGAAGTTTCTGATCAGCATTTGTGAAGATAACTGAAAAGTCTATGGAATAGAGCTTTCCCTAGGAAAGAGAACATACAATATTTTCCACTCTTTCTATTTTTCTGTGTCTCATTTGCCTGATAGCCTTCTTTCTAAAGGCTGTCTCTCCTAGCATGCCATACAGAGCATATGAGCATGAGAACAGTTTTTTCTTTTGTAAGTGCCAAGTGAAAGCTTATATTATAGATTGCTTTGTAAGACTATCTCAAGAAATAGTAACAAGTATTAATAAAACCTGCTTAATTGGTATTAGCATAAATGCAAAGCTAAGTAATATTATCAGTATCAATGTTGGAACAGTTCCATCACACGCTCTTCACATCTCTGTTTATCTCCTTTAGGTGATCTCAAAGGAGAATGCTCTGGGGAATTCAGGGACCAGAGGTTTAATGATTGTAGTCTTCATCAGACCATCAAGGCTGTAGTCCAAAGACAGGAGTTATCACCTCCACGAGTTCTGTCGTCTCAGTCATCCTTCAAGGGAACGAAGGATGCATTGCATCATTGCAAGAAAGTCTCAGGTAAGACTATGAATTAATCCAGGTTTGGAGAACATTATATAACTTGTATTATGTTAACAGCTGCAAACTGTAGTTATAGATCAGAAATTTGCTATGATAAATGCTCTAAGAAAGCAAAATTAAAAGTGAGTCTTTTTCCCAAGAACAAGCAAACAAAACCCCCAAAGGATGAGGTGTTACCTGGGCCTTTTCGCATTTGTGTTTGTTGCACAGCATGACCATGTTAGCCTTATCTATGTGAAGAGTCAACCTCGTCTTTGTGCAGAGCTAGAAACTTTGGAAATTTGGATAATCCCATGCTTTTCCTAGGGAACAGGAGACTTGAAGAATGTCAGCATGTATATAGATGGTTTAACTAAAAGGAAGTGGCTGTTAGGACTAGAAATTATTAGTCTTTTGGAGTATCTTTCTTTAACCTCCTACTTTCCTGATACTAAACTCTGGTTTTTGATAAATACTCACCACAGACCATAGTACAACCATTAATCTGGAAATTTAATTCACTTCCATTGATCTACCTAATTAAGTTGGCAAAGCTTTGAAAGATTTCATGGAGAGGAGCATGGCTGGGGCTTGGAGGGCTCTGAAACCCTGGCCATTAATGTTGTGCTTGGGGCACTTACGGAAATGCGGTCCTTACTTAGCGGCAGAGTTCAGAGCTGAGTTTTTGAGACTGTCCCTGACTGTTTAAAATAAAACATGAGCTCATTCAAGTTATGGCCAGCAATAGCAGAGGGAAAAATCGGTTCAAAGAATTAGGCCTGTTCAAGTGTTATCTGTGATTATGTACTACATCCCTTGTACTAGCCATCAGTAACAGATGTCTGCTAATACTGAGACTGTCCACGTCGATAGAGAAGTTGCTGTGGAAGCAGGCTTACTGCACTTTTGGCTGTATATTGCACATCTGGTCAAGGTCTTGAGCTTTATTCCTCTTTCGCCTGATTTGGGACTTCAGAAGCATATACCCAGTATTAAGCCAAGGGCTTTCTTTGTTCCAGAAGGCTGCCACAGCTGGAACCTGTTGCTGGTTGACACAGTCAAATCTTCTATTGAGACCATTATATTCTTTGGCGTATTACACTGCGTTTACATCTTCTAATTCACCCCAGTAAACAGATGGGTTGTTTTAAGAACCATGTGTAAAAGCTTTCGTTAAAACCATTACAGGACACCAGATGGGGATGCAGAATAGACGGCTTAAGGCCTACTTCTACCATATTGGATTTGCGTTGTATTCAGAGGTGCACCTCTGGTTGTGCATAGCACATCTAGCCATTCCTAAAACCCCAGAACTAGTCAACTTTACTGCATCATAGTGACCCAAACGTTTCTTTATTTGAATCACATTTCTATGATGTGGTTACCGTTTCTGTAAAACAGGATGAAATATATCTGGATTTCTTAATCTCAGTTTTCAGATTACATCATTGCTGACTTATGTTCTCTATGGCAAATATGATTTTGGTAGGGGTGTTTTGTGATGAAGAAATGTCAAATGAAATAGAAGTGGAAGTTTTTTCCAGCAAGCCCACTCTCAATTTTTGCCCTTAATTCTTTTCAAGTTCATTTATTTATCTGAAGATTTTCAGTGCCAGAGTAAAACCAACAGAGAGGAAGTTCTTCAAAGAGACTGAGTCATGGAGGTGTTCTCAAATACACTGACATCTTATGTATACTAGCATCTAGAAAGCATGCCAACGGTCATATAAAGAAAATGAGAGGAAAATGTATCAATATGGAAATAGATTAGTGAATACAGTAAATCTTTACCTGTTTGGTTCAAATGTTTGAATGAAACTGATTCAAACTTCTCTGATCTATGGAAGGTGGACTGGAATTCTTTTTCTTTTTTTTTTTTTTTTTTTCTTTTTTTTATGAATTTAGCCTCTGCCAGAGTGAATTCAGTAATTTATTATTATTATCATCATAATATTTATGCTGAATAACAGAATTCCTAAAAAATGGTATTTCAGAGCCGCAGGAGCTATTTTTGAATTAAAGTCTCATTTGGCAAATAGTTTTAGCTAGGATTTTTAGGGCACATTTGGAAATAGCAAAACAATTCATTTTTGCCATCTTTCAGCCTTTCCTTTAGGTAAAAACACAATGCTTTGCTTCAATATTATCAAAAGATAATGTGTAATCTTTTGTTTTGAAATTATTTTTGTTTGAAAACTACCGTAACAGGATTCAAAAGGGTGAAGTAACCTGAAAGGAAACTAGATAAAACAATCCAGGCTATGAAGATGAATTTGTTTTAATATTTTTTCTGAAAGGAAAAAACACTGTATTTTGGATCAGCAACTGAACCCAAATCTGCTTTAGCCCAAGTATAACATAACTATATTTTTCTATATCTACAAATAATTGCTTTAGATGCTTTTAAAAATTCATAATAAAAGGCTTCATTGTATCTGATTTTAACTTTTCAATTTAATTGATGGATAAGGCAACCACTTGTTCATATTGAATTTTGCAGATTCTATAAATTATACCTTTTTTATCTGAGAAAAAAATGAGAATTGCTATTTAGCATTGCTGTTGCACGTAAGATTCCAGTAGTGCTGCATTCATTGGAACTGGAATTCGGTTGTGTATTTTAGCTGAAAATTCTGTTCTTGGAATAGGGGTAAAATATTGTTTTTGCCTGTTGATACAACTGAAATGATTCATTTTCAATCCTGTGAATATTAAACTGTATTTGGCGATATGTATTTAGGGTGGTGCCATATCTTATGGCAGTTTGCAAGTCTGACAATTCATTCTTTTCTGTAAGTATGGTTCCTTTGCTGGTCTTCCTCTTGTGCATCTACACTCAGTTAATTGATGTGACACCTGATGTCAGACTAAACACCGCTCTGTAGCCTCATGGAAGGCAAAATGTTCTGTGGATTCTAGCCTGGGAGGAAGAGAAATATTTAAATCCTTGTAGGTTCTAGTTCCGCAGTTTAATAATTCATTGCACCTTTAGGTTTCAGCCTTAACTGAAAATCTGTAATGCATTTTACCAACTTACAGTACTTAACTATGCAACTTTTTCTAAAGCTAAAACTTTGGCCATAGTGGTCACCTTTCAGACTAGTTTGTGGCTCTAGGCACTGTCTCCCTGTTACATTGTCCGAAATTCTGGTCTTCAGACTAGTTTGTTTAGGGCAGTGTGAACTGAGAACATGCCAGCTGCTCTCTCAACAAGAGTATGTCAGCATAGATCTGCATCTGCACAAGCAAGCGCGTGAACGCATAGGCTAACATGCAAAACTTACCTCGCAGTGAACTTTGCCTTTTGCTAGTTTATCCCTTTCTATGTTTTCTCTTGTGTTTGCCTTTTTCCATGGTTTCTTCCTGTAACACTTGTGTGGCCTGGCTTCTAGTTCCCATTTGGTGAGATCTTTTAATACAGCAGCTTCCCCTCCAACTTTGAACATAAATCAGCAGAGAAGTCCCACAGGTTCCTTACGTTCTGTTACAGGAAGGAAGAGGGAATACTGCAGATACTGAGCTAATGTTATCAAGCTGCCTAAAGCAAGAGAAAAGATTGATAAGAGAAAGCATTGTATTTACGGTTTCTGGCATATAGCATAGCACAAGTCCTATTTGAATTCTTCAGAAATTAGTATCAGATGACTTAGGAACTTCTGGCATATTTGAATCTTAAATGGTTACAGATAATTTTGCTCCAGACTTTCCTTCAGTTGTTATATTTGCTACTTTGTTCTATTCATTTGAAAATAGCCTGGGAGAGCCTACAAATTCTCAGGACAGTGAAGAAAAAATCCTGCTTTCACTGAGGCTAAATGGCAACAGGGAAGCAGCTGAAATCAGTGGTAGCCTCTTTCCTGTGCATGTGCCTGTCTGTGTTTGTAGAAAGCTTGATTTGACTATGTGACTATTCAGTTTGATGTTGCTATTACTGACCAAATATGTGAGCCTGACCTTGCTACTAACACGTATGATCTATACACGGTAGACATCTGGTAAGTTAAAGGTTCAGCTTCATATTAGCATTGCTTTTTGCCTTTAATGGGTTATTGGGTGGTGCACCTGAATGAAAACTGTTTAAACAACTGGAGAAATGTAAAAATATATATATATAAAAAAACCCTACCAAAACAAAAAGTCTTCGGTGATTTTAAGGCATTGTGTTCATCTGAGCACCATGAAAAGCATGGTGTGGAGGTGTCCTGACATGACTGTCATAGGCTTAATCATTGCCCAATCATAGAGTAAAGAATAGTGGGTAGCTGTACGTTTTCCAGAAGGATGATAAAGGTATTTTTTTCCCCTTAGACCCAGTGATCAGGCCTGCTTGTTCCACCATAGCAAGAACAGCTCAAAGAACGTATTTACTTCCTTCTTTTTTTATTCGAATTTAGCCTGCTTCTGGGCTCCTCACGCACAGCGCCCAGGAGCTGACCCAGTGCTCTCGAGCAGACTCCCATTCAGCCTGGTTCTTTGGACATTAAGCCTTCCGCCCCCCTCCAGCTGTGCTCCCATCTCGTAGCAGCTCAGGTCTGCTGCAGCAGAGATGCCCAAAGTGTGAGAATTTCCTTCCCCAGTTGCTGGGAACTGCCTGTAGTTGGGATCTTCAGCCGGTGAAACTCGTAATGCGGCTCCAGGTTTGGAGACCTGACCTGGTGGCACTTCCCAGCCTGCCATCCTGCTGGTTGTCACGCTGACCTGACTGCTTCCTGGGAGCTCTCAGGGAGATAGCAAACGCTCCAGCCCGTGCTACTGCCCTGCCTATGCTAGAGGCCCTGCTGGAGCTGCAGGTTAGCCAGAGTTTTTATTCTCCAGGCACCTACATGTGTGTGCAAGAGCAGCCTGGCGTAGACTGATGTTTTCCTGGGCTTTCTGGCAAATCTCCACAGCGCACTGCAGCTACAGCTGGCCCAGCAGCTGGGGCAGCAGCGTGCCAGCAGGTGGGCGTTCCCACGGCCCGGAGCACGCGGGAACGCAGGTGCCTCCAAAACAGCCGTCTCCAGTTCACGCACAGAGGTAGGGCCGCTGCAGCAAGGCCTGAGCGTTCCCAAACCCTCGCCCCGCGGCCTGGCTTTGCCAGGCTCCCCCAGTCTCCCGCTCCTGCACTGGCGGAGGATGTTCCTCTGCCTGTTCGTTGCAGTTATGGGTTGGGTCAGCTATAGAAGTAGCAGCGCTTTTCAGTCTCCCTAAGGTCTCTTGCGTCCTAAGGGAATAATAGCTGACTGGAATCGTTGGAGCCTGACAGGGACCTGGAGGTTTATTACTGCAATTCCCTGGCAGTATGTTTCACCCTTGGGGCAGGACAAGTAGGAGTTTCTCCCACAACAGGAGTCAGAAATCTTCTCCTACAGGAAACACCCAGGCTAAGAGGCCTATATCCAAGCTACTTCTTTTGGAGTAACTCACTTTGAATTTTTTGAAGGGAATCTCTAAGCTGAATAAGAAAGAGATCTGATGCATGGATTTCTCGCTTGCAGACTCTCATTAGCATTATCACTGATCAACAGGTCAGATGCAAAGGCAAATAAAAGTGAACAAGTGAATAAATCTTTGCATTTAGAAATGATGATGGTTGGGGAAATTCCCCTCTCCTCTTAATCACCAGCCTAAAAGATTTTGAGTCTGATTCTCCTTGATATTGAGTCAGTGTTATCTTGACACAAAGGCAAAGAGAGTAGAAAGTTGCTTTGTGAGACTATTTTGGGTTGGTATGAATGATGTTGGGTAACTAGATAATCAAGGTGCCTTATTCTATTTTATAGAAATACTGATCTCCTTGTCTTAAAAATTATTTGTTAATGTATGTAAGTGCAGTTTTTATATTACAGTGGAATTAGCTATAATACTATCTCTAAGTATAGAATCTTGCATGGTTTCAAACTAAGCTTTTTTATCCTGATCAAAACTGACTGTCTCAGCTTCTCTGAGATGCACAGCATCTTTTTCATGGTAGTCTCACTCAAGGGTGTTTTCTTATGTGATCAAGAAAAAGTTTTGCTTGAAACAGTCTATGGGGAATGAAGAATGCTTTTCTCAGTAGCTGAAGTAAAGACTTACAAGATACTACACAGTTATAATGAAGATCACAGACATTGTAGGATTGTAGGATGAAGTTCTGTGTATTATAATAATGCTGTAGTTCAGATTACCAGTTCAGACTTAACTTTGGAATATCCTGATTCCTAGTTGTTTACTTTTGTGCATTCAGGTATTGTTTTATTGTCATTTGTTGGTTGAATATATGCTACAAATAATGCTGTCGAGACAGCTAAGCTATGCAGGGACCTACAGACCAGAAGCCACTTAGGCATCTAGAAGGCTAAATTACATTGCTCTTCTTTGAGACTTAAACAGTGACAACCCATAACCTTAATATTCTGGCACATCATCCCTCTTGGATGCTGTGGGTCACAGTGTCCAATTTATGCTCAGTTTGTGCTTTTAAAAGTTCCTAAATACCTTATGAACTTCTGAAGAAATTGTCTCTGTTGTGTAGCATCTCTGGAGTTTCTCTTAACAATAAAGTTAATATAATCCATTTTGGAGTCAGGTGAAAGTTTTCTGGCTTGTTCATTAGCATGTGTGCATAAATGTGTATAAAATTTGCACCAGAAGTATAGATTTATGTTTATAGTATATGTTAGAATATAGCTAGTAACGTTTTTGCATTCTCAAATGGTCATGCAAAAATATATATAATATATATTTATGTATCTATTTGCATTGTATTTTTTTAAATGTGTATTATATATAGTGCATGTGTGTGTGCACGCGTACGCATATGTGTATGTGAGTTTTTACTAGGAACATATCCTTTAATGTTTCTGTGAGTTCACTGGGTTGAATGAAACACCCATGGAAGTTTGCCAGTTATGCTGACGCAAGCTCCAGGCTCATCCTATAAACATTTACGCTTCTGAGTAACTTCAGTCACGTACAAACATTGGGCTGGAAGGGACCTCATGGGTCACTGATTCCAGTCCTATGGTATGACAGGCAAGTCATATAATTCTTCTCATAAAATGGCCAAGCTTTATCCTAAAGCTTTCTAAGTTTTTGCTTGCCATCCCTCCAGCTGGGAAGCTATTCCATTACCTTATTCATCTGATAGTTAAAAACGCTTCTCTCATTTTCAGCCTCAGGTTAGTCATGGTCAGTTGCTACCAATTTGTTCTTGTGTCAATATTGTAAGTACCTCTTCTTCCTCCCTGGTGTTTACCCAATGAGACTAATTGCTCAGCTAAAATTATTTATGTGCATTTGCAGCCTTTGGTCCTTGGGAGTGGATGTTCACATGTATATTACTTACTTACGGATAAACAAACAGAATGGCTTTACAAGCCAGCCTGTCAGAGTGATTAAAACGAAACAGAATCTTGTAATAAATGAGTCTCAGGTTGATAAGAACTGTCTTTGAAACAAGTGTCCTTCAGCATGTAGCTGTTTCTGGACAACTGCAGCGGGGTTGCTTTCTTGCTCTTTGATTTGTATCAGGAGAAGTCTCTTGCTCACATAAAACTTGGGGGGCCACAGTCCAGTGCAGATCTGTTCATCATGAAAGAGGGTATCTGAATCTTTCCCTTATTTTACTGGCAATCAATCGTATGCAAGCTGTCAGAGCGATCCATTTCCACCTTGCTCTGAACTGAAGGGACTGCTTGCATTTCAGTATCCGTTACTCTGGTGCGGCACTGTACGTGGTACGTGGGTATTCACACTGGTTAACTTCTCAAAAGTGTGTGTGTGGAGGGGGTCTCTCCTTGGCACTGAGATTTCTGCATCTTCTAAAACTGAAGCAGGTGGGATTTGGAAAAATAATTTGAGGCTGTACAAACCCATTTACTGGGAGCGAGGCAGAAGGGATATGAGACGCGGATCCCTTTTTGCTCCTTCTCCCTCACTGGTCACTCACTGACAGCAGCTAGGACAAGGCAGACTTGGGCATCTTGCAGGGCTGGCTGAACCAAGGAGAGAAGGAAGGCAGACACAGTGTTTTGTATGAATTAGCCACTACCTGACTTCTCTAGTTCTGTGGAGGTTACAGCTATGTTAAAGACATGAGAGATGAGAACAGGTAAAACAGGGAGTGACACAAGAGGAAGGAAGGTGACAGAAGTCTTACAGTGATAGCAGGTGATTAAAAGCTGCCATGGAGGCTATATACATAGAAAAAGAGGAATGAGGTGACTCAGAAATCACCACATCAGCCAACAGTCTCAGCAAGTAAATCAAAGACTCAATGGGACGTGTCTTTATGAGGATGCTCTTCATGAAGCAGGCTTGAACTACCATCCTCTAGTTTGTGCTTAATACCTGGATACACTAGGTGGTCTTACTCTCAAAGACAACTAAATTAGCACATTTAATGGGCACTGAAGTGACTCAATATTAAAAAATATAATAACTAATAGAAGAAATAATCTAAAATGACTGGAGATCAAGTTGGAAAATAATATGGATAGAAAGCCATTTTTCTACAAAAATAAGTGAGAAAAGAGACTTCCTTATACTTAGCTGTACTTTCTACTGGTTACCCAGATTCAGCTGTGATAAGAACTCAGAAGTAGAAAGTTGCCAGTGGTATAGAGGTACCGAAGCTAGCATTTTGGCCATGCTGCAATATGCTTGGAATAACCCATTAATAAATTAAATAAGATTTTCTCTGTGCTTGCAAGAATGTTGGCATTACAACCTGCTTTCTGTAGCTTTAGTAAAAAGTTGTTGGCAGCCTCCTTCTGTAGTGCCAGGTGATTTGTGCAGCAACTTCTAACAGCTGTTAAGCAATGAAATCAGGTGCCCTTTCCCTAGGTTACAGATGAATCACCGAATTACAGGTAGGGAAATGAGACTACGAGTAGAATGGAAACACACTAGTGAAGAAAGGAGACAGGAGAAGTCAGAGTGGACAGTTCTCTTCGAGCCCGGAGAGTATGTCTGGGTGTTTCTGTTTTGAACAAAATGTAACTAGTAATAATTGGAGGATAAAGATCAGGACCAAATTCAAGAATTATTTACGTGATTGTCACCAGAGAGTAACTTAGTGGAAGCTGATGGAGTTGCACAGATAAAAAAAATTCCTGATATCAGAAGGAGGCCCTAGGTTTGTTACATTCCCGAGTACCGTGTCCCTGAGTAAATCTTGCTTGGTCAGTGATCCACAGCCTAATGATCATATTTTTAAATCACCTCAATAAAATTTAACTATGTCTCCAGAATTATTGGTAGCATTCACAACAGTTAAACATGATCTGCTCTAACACACAGCTAAATAAAATGGAAAACATTGCCTATATTTTTCCTCCTCATAATATACATACCCTGGGTTTTCCTGGCAGATTGTGCAGCAGCTTTCACGTGAAATGTGACCTGTTTTGTAGCTTCACAGTGTAAAAATCACAGGTTGCAGTATTTAAAATCTATTTTGCAGTTGTACTGCATTGTCAAATAACTGTTTATGACATACTTCATAAATTCAGCCACCCTGACACTCAGTGATTCTTTATGTGATAAAAAAACCAATGCAACCTCAGGCAATGAAGAAGGAGAATAAAGGCTGGATCTGAACGTGGGCCTACACTTCCTAATTGGGCGCCTAAAACTGCTTGCAGATGCATTTTTGCGCACCTTGTTTAGTTTAGACTGCAGAGAACAAAGTATCTGTATTTCCTTTGTGTGGGTACATGAAGGGGATCTGTGCATTTACCTGAAAGAGCTCACTTTCAGCTCAAACGTGCCTACCAGCTGAAACAGAAACTCTGAATAAGAAGTATGAAATACAGGGTGATTGCCTAACCTGGGCTTTTCTCAGGAAGATGGCTAACAACTCCGTGTTGTCCAGCCCAGCGCTGATGGGCCTTCCCACCACACACAGGTGATTTGTTTTACATTTCAGCTGATAGAGTACGAATGCAGAGCACAAATGCAGTGCTACAAATGTTTTGCCCAGGCATACACTCAGTTTGGACTTTTTCAGGAAGAATAGTGTCTGCTGGACTGTCTGCTACCTCCCTACAATCTGCCAGGCCATTATGTGTCCATTTCTCTAATTTCCTGTTCTTGCTTCATTATCAAGGTCTGGTTAAATCAAAGCTGGAGGTACTTCTGGCCAGTCAGTATTTTTAATGAATAGATCTACAATCTTTAAAGTGTAAAGTGTTAATAATAACTATAGAAACCTACTGATGTGCTTTTCTATGCCTACTGTATTTCTTTTCTAGAGGGAATTGATACTTAATTCTGACTAATTTCTACTGTAAAATGTGCTGATTGTTTCTTGCTTTTGGTAGCATTCACAAATTTACGCATCATATTTGATGTAAGATATATATATTTTATATATATATATTAGATTAGTTTCATATTTCTGCATGTTGAAATGAAAGATCCATAGTAGGCAAGAATGATGACCATTTTACTAATTAAATGGGTAACATTTATTGGCCTAAGTCCATATTCAACACATCATTTAGATTCAAATTACTATTCAGCTTCCCATAGATTTTGCTGTTGAACTGGGCACAGAAGATTATTGTCATTATCTTTGTACTAGTTTCATATCCCATTCCTATGTGTCCTTTATAAATCATTAGATACTAAGCCCTGATTCAGGAAGCACTCGCCCAAGTTAAGCACATTAAGAGCTACTCTGAACAGAAATGTTTATTTTGTAGTCTAGATATGGAAATATACAATAATCACATTATTTTATATAAGGAGATGATAAACACCCCTCCCCAGAATTTGACGAGTTTATTTTCAGAGATTGTAGACATTTTTATATAACCAATATTTTAAAAATAATAATGCTTACTGAAGATAGAAATGTACTTGACACAAGTTTGGTTCTCTTTGCACTCTAGTTTCTTGCATTCTCAGCTAATGAGTATTTTGCAAACCCTTTGCGTTTCTGAGTCATCACTGGAAATGAATTTTACTCAATGACGCCTTCATCCTCAGTCAATGGATGTGTTGGACCAATACTTGTATGTCCATCCTTCAGATTAAAGTAAAATTCTGAGGGTAACATATTGTAAAGGGTGACTTAGTACTAGTGTTTCCTGTAGACAGTGGGCATCAGATCCTCAGTTAAGGTAAATCAGCATAAATGCACTGAAAGTAACTAGACTGATTTACACCTTCTGGTGGTCTTTGGTGTGAAACTACCGTCAGCTTTGTTAGAGTTACCATAATTTCTGTAGCTTATCTGAACTCTTGCATGGTATTCATTACAATATGTGTCTCTGGAGTGCTTCCAAAGTGCAGCCGTATTACACTTCATTTAGTCAAAGTATCACGTCGTCCTGACATTGTAGGAAACTGAGGCTGAAGAACTGGGTTTCCCATTTGCTCTGAAAATGCTGGACAGATGCCTGGCACTTGCAGAGCGTGCTCTGTGTTCACAGGCCAGCGGATCCACGTCTCTTAACACAGAGACGTTTCATTCACTGACAGCTCCAGGACTAAACTGCAGCCTTTAGACACCGTGGTCACATAGGATCATGGGGCTCAGGCAATTTCACTTAAATCCAGAAACCTCACTTGCAGTCTAAGCTAGTGTCTAAAACTTTACTTTCTCATATGCAGAGATGAAGACTGTATCCAAACTGCTGACCTGATAGACAGATGTATAGGAAGCTAATAATCAGTATCAGTATCTTTTGGTATCAGTAAAAATAATGGGAACACTTTCCTTTTTAATCAAAATTCATGTATTAGCTCTGTAAGTTAAGGAAGAAATATTGTAGCCTAGAGGTCCTGGCAATGTATTACTCTTTTGTCTCTGCAGAGGATACATTTATTACAAACAAATAACCTGGTTTGCAATACAGTGACTTCATTCAAATCTTACTCTTTGGCATTATTAAAAATCAAGTATCTTGCACAGCTGTTACAGTAGCCTCTCTTTTCCTGCAGTATTTTGATCTGCATGTATTATGTAGGTATGTTATACATATGAGCTGAAATATTAATAACAGCCTACAGACTCTCATTCAAACTAGCTATCACCGGTTCAGTACTCCCCAGAAGAATTTGGCAGCTCTTGTAACAACCCTCCCTCTACAATTTTCCTATCTGAAATAAGATACCATACTTTACTTCTTGATAGGCTAGTTTTGAGAAAGGCTTCACATCCAAACTGTCTTTGCAAACTGTTCTTAAAAGTTTTAAGATAGATATGTCTTTATATCTGTAGCTCGTGATTAATGAAGCTTTGTATATTTTTCTAAATGCTTACAGTGGCCTAATACTGTAACAGTTGAGCAATTGATGAGTAATCCAAGTCTGCTCATCAGTGGCAATTCTGAATAGGGTCTACATTATTCATGCAATAACTAAATGAATGAGAAAACCTTCTGCTGGTAGTGAGAACAGGGCTTACTATTACTTATGGCAAAACTATTTCATTTAAAAAATTCCAGTTTACCAAAACTTGTAATGAGAAAATGTTTATCTAACTTCCGTCAGTAAAATACAACAGGAATTTATTTCTGAACATTTTCCAAAACATGTCTAAGAGTTAGTGTGATGTGCTGAGGATAAAGCTAAGCAAAAGGGATGCAGCCGGTTCTCTGTACCTTGCAGTGGAATAAAAAAAGTTACCACCATGAAGAGGTCGCTTTGGTTCTCTCAAAGTGGATTGAGACTTAACATCAGTTATCCAGATTTGTCTGTAATACTCAATACATCGTTCATGTTTTTGTGCAACAAAATAAGCATATTGGAGTAGACAAGACGTAAAATGAGAGCTATTGGGAGACTCTTCCTAAGAACAATAGGAGTTTTGCCTTTATTTCAACGGAACTGAAATATATCCCCTTTCTCATATGAAAGAGCAGCAAATAATATTTATTATCCTTTTGATATGCAGCT
Organism: Rhea pennata; assembly: GCF_028389875.1. Lineage (NCBI taxonomy): Eukaryota > Metazoa > Chordata > Aves > Rheiformes > Rheidae > Rhea > Rhea pennata. The sequence continues at coordinate 9,447,072 of NC_084665.1, read as the reverse complement.
GTTACTGGAAGCCGTTATCATCACATTTCAAGTTACTTAATCAGTTCTGTGAACTGATAACCTACATAAATAATTGCCTCACTGTTGCCAATACTGCTCTTGGCACACTATGAAAATAACATTATTCCTTAGGAATTAAACCACAATGAGATTTTAACTGACAGATTAAGGGTTTTTTTAGATACCTAGAATACTTCCAAACTGAGCACATGAGAAGAGATCTGCCATTTTGCTTGTGTGCGATAGAGGTGAACTACAGTTGAGCACCCTTCCAGCACAGAAACTGGATGCATGTGTCCAAACATGCCAAGCAAATGCAGATGATGAAAAATAAAGATTAACTGCCTAAGAGCCACCTGCTCCTCAGAGCACTCCAGCTATCCAGGCACACCCCAGCTTTACAGCAATGCTCAGCAGCGCATCAACGGGACTTCAGGCAGGGACTCCGTTGCCTGTTTGGCACTGTGTGAACCATTATCGTTTCATTAATATCCCTCACTTCTGCATTTGTTTCTTTTAAATTGAGCCTTTCCGTCTTCTCCCTGTTGATGGAAAGATGTGTCTCTAAAATAGCCACAGCTCAAGCAAAATGATTGGCTCCATTATTTTTGTGATACTGAATGATCTAGCTATCCTTGTGTGGATGTGTGCTTGTAGCTTCCCCACTAGAGGAGAGAGGAAACATCTGCCCTGAAAGAAGTTTTGATACTTCAATATTTATCCTCCTCCTGAAATTTGATGAGAAGCCAGGAGACGCTAACTTTCCTAATACTGCCAAAACTACAGCATGGACAGAAGCTACAGGACATTTAATGTATACCTCAGGTAGCCAGGGGAAGGTGAATTTGAGGGAGATTTCCAGACAAGAGGGGATAGCGTCTTCACAAGAGATGGAGCTGATCCATTTCCCAAGGGGCATGGGCTGAGCATCAGCGGATCGTGGGGTGACCCAGCAATATCACTTGGGAAGGAGCCACTTCACACATTTCCTCTCGTAGCTGGAGGCTCAAATCCCCCATCAGCTGACAGTCGCATAACATAGCCCTGGTACAGGAGCTGCCTTTAAGCCCTGCCTACACTGCTCAGGTCTCAAAAGCCACAAGGTTGCCAGCCACCTTTGGTTTTCAGTGCTGGGAAATCCCTAAGAATGAGAAGTTCCTGGAAGTTTCAAATAGGAAGTGACGGAAGATTTTTGGCAGTGTTTTTAATTGAAACAAAATCAAAAGATGGTATATTCACTTTAGATTCAAGTTCCTTTTTATACTATATTGTACTCCTCTATGAGATCTTGCTGTCTATTGTTAGCTGTAATCCAGGTGTTCAACCCCCCTTCCTACCCTCTATTTATGTGACTTTTCTGCTATATTGCATGACTTGGGAAAGGAGAAGAAACACTTGGCAGTTTGGGAAATGAGATCTGGTCAGAGATCTCAGAGTCATGGAACAGAAGGAGGGAAGAGACTGCTGAACAACAGTACCTTCAGTACCCTGCAGGGAAAAGCAATTTCATAATTGTTTTAAATGGAAAGATTTGTTTAAGATTTGGTTTAAGCTATTCCATTTTTCTTTTGCAAAACTAGGATTTTTTCTACAAAAAAAAGAAATTCTCTCTGAAGAATTTCTGGCCCAATCTACATGTTAAAATCTGTGCTGCTGCATTCAGTGCAACTCTACCGATGTGTTTAAGCACTAACAACACCGGCAAGAAGTAAGAAGTCAGCTCTCATGGCAGGTACCTGAACCACAGTAGGTGGTTGCCCCAGTAATCTTAAAGAGTTACCTCTAGATGTCACTCATGAACGCTTCTCTTATTTAAAGGATTTAACTAAGTAGTTAGGTTACATCTAAGAAAGAAACCCTTCCACCACTCTGGTTGGCTACCTGAGGGTTTGTATTCTGGGCTCCTTTTCTGCACTGTTGGAGCCATAGTGGTATGCAAAGAAGGTACTTCCTCAGACGTCCAGGATATTCTTAGCTTCTATTGGAAAATGAATTTGAAGTATTGATTGAAATTGAGAAAAAATTAACCTCAGTCAAAATAAATAAGACGTCGGTAGTCACTGATGCTGATTGAACACCCTAGGAGAGCTCAGTGTGAAGTAATATTCCATTGATTTATTTATAAATAATGATAGATAATTATGTCGTGTTAGTACTTGCTTAGCATAGGTACAAAATGTTTGGTATACAATTTTTTAGCCTCTAACTAAAATGACTAAGTGGCTATTTCCACACTTAATAATGCTTAGTAGAAGTAGACCTCCAAAAATGTGAATTATTTTTGTTATTTTTCAATGGATTTTCATTTTTTAAAATCTGAATTCTTTGAAATTCTTTGCTTGCTTTCTTTAGTAAGTTAAAAGTCCATTCTGAAAGATCTGTGGTATGCCTTTAATGGTGCATAGATGGAAAAAACATTTCTTTATAAAAAAAGAAAGATAAGTTTCAATGAGAAAATACTGGGTACCTCTAGCAGTAAGGATGGTTTCTGAGGTTTTGACACTCTTACCCATAGTAAGTATTATTATAGTCTTTAAACAGTTGAGTTGAAACTAGAGAAACTCCTGATGAAGACTTCTAGTGTGCATAAGAATATATGAAATCTGGTATGAGCTGTGGCTAATAACTGTTCCAATTTATGCCACATTTGGAAAAAACTTTGGTCTTGCATTCTTCTAGTTCACTGAATGATGTGATTTCCCATAGAACCTTCATTGAAGCTTTTGGGGGTTCACTTAGTCCTAAACTATTTTTTAAGAGTTTTTTTTCAGTGTTATCATATGTCTAATATCCACTTTCCGTTAAAGTCAGAGCTATATATTTTATGTCTGCATTTCAGCCAGGACTTTCAGAGGGGAGGCAATCAGAATGGACAAGATAGTAAAAAGATTCCTATTACATGGTAAATAAAGCTTTTAAAAATAAATAGATGGTAATTAATATTTGGCAGCATAAAGCAAGCACATTTTCAGATCATATAGCAATGAAGCCAGTTTGAGTTTATCACATAATTAAACTTGGTGTGTGTGTGTGTGCGCGCGCACATGTGTGTACATTTATATACACATATATATGTAAATAAATGTGTTGATTGTAGCTTTAATTTCTATTTTGCTTAGAAAGACAATATGCTATATGTACAGTTCAACAGCGTAATAATTTAGTTAAAATGTACTTTTATTACCCAAAGTCCAAGGGACAGTAAAACATTTGCAACCATACTTGAGTTGCTAATAGACAACAGGTTTTGCAAGTACAATTTAAATGTAATGGAAACTGCACTTCGATGTCATCAAAACTTCGAAGTCATTTAGGTTTTATCTGCAATGTGGAAAAAAAGATTATATTTGACTGAGAGCACCTATAAAAATCTTTGTAATATTTCTAATGAGGTAGTCTTACTGTGCTTATATGTATGTAATTGCAAACTGATTGTTCTAACAGTAGTTCTAGAGAAGAACAGTATTTCCTAGGTGTTAAAATGTGGTTAATGTGTCTGGATGGGGCAAATGTCCTTCTTATGCTGAAGGAAAGTATGGAGACATGTTGACAGATTCAGCCAAGTCACTCATGTATTGGTGTCAATGGGCGTTCAAATCAGTTTGTTGTTCAACCAATCTGTTGAGTAGCAGATTAGCCTGCAACGGCTTTAAGACACAGAAATTGATTTGTTCCTCATTTTTTGGTTGTGAATTGTTCATGTAGCTAGGCATTTGCTCTTAAACTCTGAATTGGCTTGGATGTGTTTATATTCCCAAATGTGTTTATAGGCACCCCTGTGGCACTGAAAATATTTTGTTTATGACTGTACAAAGATTTTCAGAGACATAACAGGCAGGTGAAGGCCTGTTTGGAGGGTTGCTGATGACAGGCTTGCTCCATGATAAAACCCTGCTGAGATCTACCTGCTTTCTTTGGGTTCAAACAGAGATGGTAGGAGTCTTCTTTACTGTTGCTAGGTAGAAGGATAGAGTGATACAAGCTTCCTGTAGCTGCACCATCAAGAGAACAAGCTTTTCATGACTGTATCTCAAGCATTGTCCCACCTGTCAAGTCTTTATAGGCTCTATAACCCTACCAAGACCTCCTCCCGCTCTGCCATCCAGTTCCCCTCACTCCACTGACCTCAGCTTTTACAGAGCATCCTCCCTAGACGACACTGGGGTTTTCCTGTCTCCATCTCTCTGTTTCCAGGGTGCTGGAGACAGAGGGAGAATTATTATTTACTGTAGACAGGCTCATAGCTTTTCTTGCTGTAACTTTGCCTCTCACATGTCTGTTTTTCTGCTCTTTCTTGCTGTTGTATTACAAGCATTAGCTCTGATTCCCAGAGATACTGGGGTGCTGTGCTCCCAGTGGTCTGAGTTAGGCATCTGGAACACCTCTGGTTCTAAATCTTTGAGGCCCAAACTCAGTGACTGCATATCAGCATTTCCTAGCATCCACTACATATGGCTTTTGTCTTCTGACTTCTCTAATCTCAGCCTTCCTGAGAGGTGCCACTTGTGTTCAGGAGAATTGAGACCTGGGAAGCTGAAAGATTTTTCAAGGCTACCTAGCAATTTACCTGGAGTGGGCTAAATCTCATATTCCTGGACTATGTGGTCATTTATTCAGAAAGAGAAGGCAGAAACAGGCATTAAGATAGTAGGGTCCCTGAGAAGGGCTGGAGTGGTGAGCTGCATACCAGACCAACTATTGTGGGAAAGTCTCAGTTAAAGACTCTAGGCCAAACACAGGAGCATCCCTGAGTATATTCCACCACTTAATTCAGTGTGAAATCTTCCTTTCTCTGGTAGAAGCCTTAAGAAAACATGTGAAGATAGTTATATTCCCCCATATTAGCAACAGAAAATTGAGGCCACCCTGGAGAAAAGAAGAAAAAAAGCTGAGACTTACCACTACTTGAATGCTGGTGTTTTCACATACGGGTAACGTAAAATCCAGGGGAATCTTTCGTTTATATCCCAGAAGACAGAAGTAGGCAACTGCTAGATAGACATTAAGGACATCAATACACAAGTGACATTCTTGTAAGTGATACTGATATTTCTCTCCTTTAGAAGATCGCCTCAAAGAGAAATTAGGCAGGGCTTAAAAGTCAGATTGTTAAATAGTTGTCACATCAGCTAAAACAAAAAGGAAGAAAGAAAGTAAAGGAAAGATCTTGGTGATACAGGCCTGCCTCTGAGAAAAAAAAAATCACTTCCATTTGTGTTTTCCCTGCAGGATCCTGGAGTGATGTGAGGGAGCTCACCTATTCTATCTGGGGATGTGTCTCTGCCACTAAAATGGTTCCTTTTACCTGCTTCCGGAAACTGTGTTGTTTAGTCTGGATTTTATAAAGGAAGGCAGAGAATTGAAAATTCAAACAAACAACATGCTAGAAAAGTATTATATTTGCAAAGTATTCCAAAATTAGAACATTTCTGAACTCCACAGGTTTCATCCATCCCTACTATGACTGATAAGTGGCAGAAGGATGTGTGAAGAATGCGCTAAGGAGGATGAAACTAACCAAATTAAAAAAGAAGAACCCTGACAACAAAGCTATCTCCTCTTTTCTGTATCACAGAAATGTTTAGAAACTATTTCCAGATTCCTGGCATGATTTCTCTTTGCAAGAAAAAAATCAAAATCATACAAATCTGGTTCATTATCTTATCATAATTATGCAGTTAGTCAAATGATGAACGCCATTTCTGTAATGATTTCTTGACACAGCAATCTTAGAGGCTTTTGCTCTGCCGTGCAGGGATGCTGGGTTGTTTTTGGCACAGCAGGATGAAGGTGACAATCAGATATCCAAGGAAAACCTACTTAAAGAAAAAGGAGTCATGTAATTAAAGATCATATTGTAATGCGTGAGCAAAGAGGGAGCAAATTAACCTTTGTAACATTGCACGGACTTGAACCACTTGACTGTCTGAAGTGTAGTAGTAGTAGGTCAGTGTGGAGATAAGCAGCAGTGAGCAGCAAACCACTCTGCAAGTGGAGGGGGAATGGGCAGGTCTTTGCTGACAGTCAAGAAGCTGTGATGTCAAAGGTCTTGAGCTGCTGGGAAGGGGCAGGAGGGACACTTTCATCTATTATTTTAAGTTTGACTCTTCTGTGTTCCTCCCTTGAGCTTGTTTCACCCCTGCTTGTCCCACCTCTGGTCTCGCTTTGCAGTCTTCCACCTCTTGCCTAGGCCTCATTTCCCAGCCTTACCTTATTATGTAGACATTTAGCAGTGCTTGGTTGTTACCACTAACATAACAGAGAAATGCTTTGGTGATACATAGCCAGGTCATACAGGAGACAGAAAGGAGGAAAGGATGTGAATTTTGTATTCCTGAGTGACCTGGTTATTCCTGTGCAAGCTCTCAGGAGAAACGGAGAGGTCCCAGTGATGGAGATTCTGTGTGTCCTGTTGCTGAGGTGGTGGCAGTAGTGGCTATGATAGATGCATTTTCGTTGAGCTCCGGTAAAAAACATTAGCTGGGCCTTGCTGGGTGTGCACGTTTAAGAACTAGGATGCCAGCTTCCTCTTCCATAGGACTTCAAGGAAGGCCAAAAGCAGGAAGCGCTTAGCTACACGCCCCAGGCATGTACTGAAGATGGCACATTAACCCATATTTCTTCAGACATTCCTGTCTGCCACTCACACCACATCCCCTCTTTGCCCTGTGATCTTAAGAATGAGGGGGTGGGTATGCAACACAGCGGGCATGGACCTTCTGCTCAGCATGTGGGGCTACGCCCGGCACTCCAGCTTTCCTAAACATGCACTAGCAGCATGCAGTATGCAATGCCACTTCAAAGCAGGATCTGGTAGTGAAGCAGGGAATTCTCTGACAGGATTAAACCACATTGGAACCATTTTGGAAAGAGTTTGAGTCTTTGATTCTTCCGTATACAAATCTGACATCAAAGCAAAGTCCTGGTGTCTGTCAGATATGTCCTTCATCTCTACGTAGAGATAAAACAGCCTCCTGTCAGTCAGATAACATGATAATTAGACAGCGTGATAATGCATTTATCCTGGTGCTTACAATCCTTGATCATATATTGCAATTACGTATACAGGCCACAGCACCCAGTGTCTTTAATTATAACCTTGATGGCAAAATGATAGGAAGAAGGAATCTTCCTAAGGGTAGAAAAATGAGTCTTTAAATTCATTTTTATAGATCCTCACTGAGTATAATAGATGGGATTAATATGAAAGTCTTCACCAGAGTGTTTGTGTTAACTGACAAATGTGTGTGTATAAAGAAACAGCATTGCTCAGATATTGCATTAATACAAGCCAGATATTAGAGCAGTATGAGATACATACCAAGCTAGATAGTAAAAACAGCACAGCATTTAATTTTTAAGTTAATCTTCCGACCAGTAAATGCATTTGTAAGTGCATATAATAATATTATTGTTGAGATTTGTTATGAGTAGGTTTTCAAAGACAAATAGGAGACTTATATACATCTCTCTTGTTCATTTAATTGGTAACTCCTAAGTTCCCTTGCAAATCTTTAGGTAGAGAAAAGCAAGTAGATGGTACTATTGCTGCTGCAAGAAAATTCCTCTGTTCCTAAGTGCACAAAGTTCCTGGTTCATCAGCTGTAACCCTAGTCTAAGAGTGTGGTTTTTCTTAAATACTACTTAACATAGTTTATCTGCAAAAGTTTTGTGCATTATGAAGTTCCTGATTGAAATAGATGAAAAAGGGGTAGAAAGTGGATGTTGAGAAGGAGAACTTGTAACAGGTGTCATTCTTAGTGCCATACTTCTGGTGTCGTACATTTGGTGTCATACTTCGAGTGCATGAGGTTTATCAAATTTCTACTGCCCAGAGTTAGGAGTCAGGAAAGAAACCTGAGTGTACATGTCTAGCTGCTGATCCAAACCAGATTGTCCTCAAATTCCATTCCTGTTCTCATACAGAAAAGTAATCATGTTGCTGTGTCCCTCACATGAGGTTCTTGGAAGGGTATGTCCGCCCCTGGGGTGGACACCAGACTAGAGGTGCCATAGCCTGGGCATCTGCTTGGCTCTCAGGAATGGATGGAGATGCAGAGGAAAGGGAGAAATGTACAGTACAGGTTTTCCCACGGGACCAGTGGAACAGTCATTCATCGTTTTTTGGGGGTACTGAGAAGCCAGGAAGTCCCAGCTGTTAGAAAGTGCTGAGCACTTACTCAGTGAAAATCAGTCTCCTCAAAGTACTCCAAAATGAAAACACCTGGAAAAACAGTCGCTTTGGGAAATCTTGAGTTAAGTACAGATATAATCAGCTGGTGAGAGAAGCCACATGTAGATGTGTCGGAACATGGGCTTACCTGTGTCAGGACATGGGCTGCTTCTGAAGCTATAGGCCCCTGCTAGCATCTTCTCTCTCAGCACTCGCCTGGGGCAATTACTGTGTTTAGCCACAGATAAATGCAGTGCTAGGATAGTATTAAGTAAGCAGAGTGAGAATAAACCTTCTTGGCTGTGACTGTGCATTTGTTTAGTAATGATCAGCACTGTGAGTTTTATTAGCATGTGTTTCATGTTGTTGCATACAGAACAATGTGTTTATTAGAGTAAAATATCCTCTTGTGCCCCCTGCTCAGGGTTCGGGGGTCCTTCTCTCTGTCTCCTATTCTTGTATGGCTTATGCTCTCCCTTCTTATGTCACTGCAGGAATTTCTTCTCTGTTTCCCCTTAAGCTCTTCCCAGCAAAAGTGTCCTCCGACTTATCTTCTATGTTTACTCTGTATCTGAATAATGTAACTCCTCGTTGCCAGGAATATAAGATGTGTGTTGTGTCTGGGAAATTACAGTTACTGGGCAGCTGAGTGTCTACTGCCCATGCATTGAGTCCAGTCTCCCAGTGTGCAACTGCACACTTGTTTTGCTCTTGCTCTGGGATGAGCATCAGATCTGAAGAATTTGGTTTGCTGGGCATGTGCAATCAGAAACAACATGTGGACTACACTGCATATTTCCACAATCAGCTGTGGCAACATGGTAGTAAGGCCTGTGCATAGGAAAAACACTTCTAGATTGAAGGACCAGCATTTGGATGGACAGCAACAGAGGCATTAAGATGACTCTGTTCATGGTCTTGCAGTTCTTCTGCAGCTCTACTTTCCTGCTCTTGTCTTTCCACAGTGCAGCACCAGCAAACGCGCCTGCATAATCTCAGAGGAGATAAAGATTCCCATGGCAAATCTCCATGGAAATTCCCCCTCCAAAATTAGAGGATTAGTCTGTGCACTAGAGGCCCACACAGATGCATGGGAGGAAGCTGTAAGGCATTTCTTACAGTCTTGCTTCTTTAGTGTGCTCTGTGTGAAGCATTTACTCTGAGAGAGTAATCTTACTGTTCTAACGTGCTACCTAAAAAACAATGGTCACATTATTTACTCATGTAAAATTTCCATTTTTAGTAGAGGAAAATGCCTTACATAAAGAGAAAAGAAAAGCTTTTCAACCTCAGTAAGTCTTTTCTTGAAAAGTTTCTATCACAAAACCCCTAACACATTTTTTATGCTATTGGCAACTTAGATTAAAATTAAAATATCAGCTAAAATGTATCCATTTTCAGCTGCCAAAAACCCTAATGAAAACACTCAGAAATCAGAAAATCTTTGGGGCAAGGGAGATTTATTTGAGCAAAGGAAACCCAAAGTACATATTTCAAAATTCTGGGCTGTAAAAAATGGTGATGGGAATTGTTCAACTAGCTTCATGTTTTGATACAGTATTATTGACTCCTTATTGCACTGTTAAAGTGTCAAGTGGATTCAGCCAATGAAAGTAATTTTGTATATCATATATATGTGTGTATGTATGTAAACATGCAAACATATATATGTAAAAATATATACATATAAGCAACTAGTTAATGTGGTATTTCATGTTATAAATCATTCTTTCAGCTATCCATTCCAATAACACCCAATGCTGCAGATCTGATAGAATAGTCTTACCTGGCTATGGGTGTTGTCTTGTGGTCATGACCCTGTAGGGATGAATTAGCCTTCAAATACATGGGCATAGGAGCTTCAGGGAGGAGAACACCATATCTTCAGTTCTCACAGTGAGGCAAGAGGAGTTTAGGAATTGCCTCATGAATATTTACATACGAAAACAGATAAACTGTGCAAATGTATCCAGGATAGCACCCTGGATGTCACCACGCCAGCATCTCTGTTGGTTTGAGATAAACAGGAAGCTCCCACAGAGGCAAGCACTGTTCCTGGGCGGTGACAAATGAGAGAGAAAACTAGTACGTGAAAACACTGGAAGGAGACTGGAGTAGGTGTTACACGGAGGATGCGTTTCTATTGCTTCTGGAAGAACATGAAGAGGAAGAGGTAGTGACCATTGCAAAGGCAACAGCAGATGTAGTAATAGCTTCATGCAGCTGGAGGGTGATGCGGGGCATAGCTCCAAAATGCTGATCTATATGTAATAGAAAAATAATGATAGTAATAACAGTGTAAAACTTGGGAAATGCTGAATTATGGGTCTGTAATTCCAACAAAAACTTCTGGTGACTTTATAGATCATACAAGTTCCTGAACTGCCAGAGGAATTGGGAGTCTGTAATTCAGTTTTTGGTTTTTGATATGCATCCCTCCTTTTTGGCTTGTTAGTCACTCAGCAGTTACAACCTGCTGCTATGTAACTAATCACAGGTTTCTCCACCGCTACCTAAAGAAGAGTTCCTTTATTTTATTTACGTATAAATCTGGGAAGAGCAGAGTGACAAACCTCTTTTTACTATGTTGGTATTGATAGAATGTTTTGCTACAAGTGGCTGAGGAAGCAACATGTACCTGGCACTACATGGGCCCATGCAGGACCTTTTGCTTAGTTCCAAAAGTGCTGCGGTATGGCTCTATGTCTCCTGTAATTAGGAATAATCAGCTTAAGTGTGACACAGGTGCGGCTGTATTTTTTTTGTTTGAGAGCTGCAGCACGTATCTTCAATAAGTCTGGTTTTGCCCTGATGCTCCATGGTTTCCTGTTTAGCATTGTGGACTCCTCCATGTGCAGCTGGGCATTTGCTCATTAAGGCCTTATTGCATTTCTTTGAGTGTCTGGGAGGAGAATGTGCAGTCGTCAGTGTTTTCAGTCACAACTTCCCTGTCCTCTGCCTGGGGCCTGAGAAGCTGGAAGGGCCAATTCCACATCAGAGCCATCTGGTGAATCTCGATAAACAATCAGACTGTTTACCTTTATTGTTCCCCCAAGCTGGGTTGCATGTGTTCTTGGAAGTTGCCATACTTATATTTTATTGGAGATAAGAAGGATTAAATAAATTGTGACAATGGAATTTTAGTCCTGGTCAGAAGATTTCCAAGGCTAGAAGCTTTCCTCCATCTTAGGTCATGCAGCTTTCTCAATTAGGGATATATCTTGAGTAATAGCCATAAATCATTTGAAAATGGGATCTGCCCCTTCACTACTGCTTTCAATTACTTGGTTTTTAGCAGAGTTCAGCCTATCTTTTATGTCAACCAAACAAACCACAGTTGTCCTGATAAGCTCCAGGTTTTGCTCAGCATGCTGTAAGCATGTTCCTCCAACTCCAGGGGCCCCTGAAAGTGGAAAAGTTCTGGTTCCAGCAGCTGCTTTCCTATAACTACTTTAGGTATTTCCTTTTCTCTGAGCAGTCTTAGTTCCAGATCCTTTCCTTTTCAAAATGAAATATTTTAGAGCATCGCTTCTCCCCTTGCTTTCGCCTTCCCACTTGTTGCTCAGGCTCTCTTAAGCCTGCTGTATGTAAGTAGGCTCTTTATGCTTAGAGTCCCTCTTTAGCAGCTTTTCTGCATTTCTTTTTTAATTTAATAAATTAATCCAGAGCAAAAGAGATAGACATGAAGAAGATTAAGTCCATCCCCATTGGCAGAAAAAATGTATATTAGGCTTCCAAGTCCCACGCACCTAGACAAATTGTGAATCATCAGAGGAAGCTCTGCTGGTGTCATGCAATCCCACAAGCGTGGTGAGAGAATCCCGTGGCTTCACCTCCCACCAATTTGATAGTAGACAGCTCTGAAGGGACATTTAGAGAGGGTGGGAGAGGAGACAGGTCAGCTCCTTATTGTGTGTTAGAGCCTTAGCAGGGAGTAAGGACAACAAATGGGGACTTGTTCTATAAAACAAGAAAGTCAGTAATTTCCACCAGATTGCCAGGAATATGTATAGCAATTTCAGTAGATCCTCAGAAGTATGATTTCAAAATGGAAAATGGGATGCTTTACTCTGCATAGTGTTTTGTCAGGTTTAGGACTCCTGTTCAGGACTCTTGTACCTCTCAGAAAAATCTTTTCTTTTTTCTCTTGCACTTACACAAAAAGCATTTTTTATCTTCTTTCTTCCTTAAAAGGCTAAGGTGACTAAAATTCAAAATATGGTCCAAGAAGCAGTACTACTAATAAAGAAAAAAGCTCTTATTTAGATTTCATTCTTGATCTGATCCTTACTGGATCTGATGGTGTCTAATCCTTCACATCTCACAGGGGAGGAACAGCAACTTTAGTGTGGATTATTCTGTTAGCATGTTATTGTTAGATGAAGGAAAGGTTTGTCTAGGTGAGAAAAAAGCTTTTTTGAAGACAGCTAACTTACATTTCTTCAACATCATTTGACAGTCCTCCAAACAAATAGAATACTTTTCATTTGAACCTCACATTCACATTGACTGGTTTTGTTGCTCGGTGATGTTCTTTAATGTAACACAACTCAGAGAATAAGGGCTTAGAACAACATCAGTATGACAAATTGGGGCCCTCAGCATTTATACAACTGCTTTTTCCCTATTGTTGTTTTTTTAAAAAAGCTAAATTTATATTTGGAGCCCAAGCAAAACTTGACAGCATTGCTTAATCACCTTTCCAATCATTCCCTTTAAAAAATTATTCCTTTCATTTTGTCCTCTAGCCAGGATAATTGAGTTACAAAACAGCTTAAAGCTAATTCTTCTTAGTTTGACAAGAGCTAATTAAATTCATACCTTTTTGAGTAAACTATTAAAAGCCACAGTTAATCAAAGTTTTGGCTGTTGTGTCCTCATTAAGAAATATTATTTGTACCAAGAAATAAGCCACACTGCTTAAAAACAAGCACACACTGATCTACTTTTGCTATCTTCACCAGAGCCAGGGTACTTACACAGCACATAGTTCACTTCAAGTTATGTGAAGTGGTTTATTCTGCTGAAAACGTACTTTGACTCTGACTCTTTCAAAAAGAGGATTATTGCCCACGGGGCATTGTATTAGCAGGGCTGAGACATCCTGATTCCAAACAGTCATTAAGCAAATCGGAGGTAATTTATACTGTGGTGAACAAACTAATGCAAACCCTGCCAGCTGTCTGGCCCTTCCAGTATGCCTTCAGACAAAACTTTGAAGATTGGTAGAGGAGCAGTTTTTCTTATATTGCATGGTTGTTGTGACTAGAGGAGGATGGTCAGGTTCAGATGTAGGCCCTGATCCAGCAGAAGTTTAAACATCTGCATAGTTTTTTAGCATGTAAGCAATCCCATAGGAGTCAACGAGGCTACTTTAAATGCTTAGAATTAGGCATGTGTTTAAGAGCTTTGCTGGACTGGAGCCACAGTAGGAACCAGCCCCAACTGTGACCTAAAATTAAAACTGGAACACTTTAAAGATTAATTAAGGCCTTGTCTACATGGGAAAAATTGTTCATCGTAGCATGAGAAACTTTCTTCTCATGGTGTTTGTGGCCCAACTGGATTCAGACCATTTACAGTGGAGTCAGCTCTTATGAGGTTTCCTGACCGCATTCAGGAGGTGTGGAGAGTTTGGGAACGCACCCAACATTTGGAAGTGAATCTTTCATTCACTAGTGCATTTGAAATTTGTATGCCTTCCTAGTCACCTTTCTGATAGTATCGGCCTTTAAACTCTTGGGAAAATGGCAAACAAACAGACACATTACACACCTCCCTTCTTCACCACAACTATTGAAAAAGCAAAATACCATACATAGGTTGGAACTATTTTCCTTTTAAAGTTTAAGGATTTGAGGACATTGAAACCTGTTATCTTATTTTCTTTCCCAGAAAACATCTGTTTTGGCACTCCAGAGGGGCTGTAAAGTAGGCATAAATTACAGTTACGGCACTTTTGACTTTTGACTGCCCCAAAATAACAAGGGGGAATTGGTATAGAGGACCCAGGCATTAGGAATCAATAAGCATCATGTCGCAGCAAATAAACCAGTCATTTAAAGCCTGTGGCACAGCGTTGAGCCTGCAAACTCATGCAGCAAAGGAACGGTGGGGAAACAGAGAAGCTGGTACCTGTAGAAATCATGAAGTAGCACGAATAAGTTGTTCTTTTGGTCTTGGATACAAAGTAGCTCAAAAACTCTGAATGGTAACCCAGAGTTTTGTACATGCTATTTTTAACCCTCCTGCTGTTTTTTCCGTAGGAGGACTGGAGTGTCTTTGCTCTAAGAACTGAAGTCAGTCACTTGGTTGTGGCTCACATGTGGAGCCCTCTTCCTTCCCCGGTGTTGAAGGAGAGCTGTGTCATTGCTGTCTTTGGGGAATGACATGCATGTATCAATTTAACATTCAAAGAAAGGAAGTAATTTTTCAGTGACTCAATCTTGGGTCTGATTAGATTATCCTGGAGCTGTATTATACTGGAGACAGAGCTCCTTCACCTGTATCACAGAAGAGCTGGACAAAACTGTCTGCAGTAGTGGCCCATGGCCACCCTTCCCCTGCAGAGACCCAATGTTTGCTCTTAGAAAGAGTGAGTCATACTTCAGCTGAATAAAATGCTGCACCCAAATTAACATTTCAGCTCTGCCTTGACCTGAGAGAGATTATGGTAGAAAAGGGGTCTGTGGGTTGTTTATAGTACAAGCATTTATATTTGCAATATTTCTATATTAGTTTCTTTACCACAGTTTGGCTCTTAGCTGTTATGTAAAAGCCAGCTAAAAGACAAATATAAAGAAATAACAATACTTGGTGCTCATGTAGTGCTTTACATTTGTAAAGGGCTTTGCAGACCTAAGGAGTAATTCATCTCTGGCTTCCATGCATGCGTAAATCTCAAGTCACTTTGTACAACTCATGTACAATTTTATCCGCTAAATAAATGGGTCTCAATTGTGCCATTTAGCAGGACTTCCTAGAAGGGGGTGGAGGTGGCAAATGGAACAGTTTACTTTGAGGTTATAGAAGGATCAGGTTCATTTTCTTGCTCTATATCCTAATACACAGAGGAGTCACAGTCTCTGCTTTTACTGCGGGCCTCGGAGGACTTTCATCTGTCTGTAAATTCACTAGTGTAAAGGCTGGTTCAGAGTCACATTGAGCTACTAAATACTTTCCTAAGGAGGTAGAAGGCTTCTTGCAGCTTCCTATTCCCTGTGCATAACCACAGCTCTGCTACCTACTATGAGTTCAGTGCAAGCTGTTTCACCACTTCCTACACATCTTGTCTCACCACTGGGCAGTTAGAAATGGAGAACACCTGAAATCGCTTGAGAAAAAGGCTACAAAAATTTCCTGGCTTTCCTCCGTGAAAGGAAAGGAAACCCTTTTTCCCTTACCATTCATACAGGTTGCTTGCAAAAAGGCTGGGGAAAACCTGAACCCCGGAGACTTAGTTTATGGGAGTTTAAAAAACAGAATGAAACAACAACAACAACAAAAAACTGGCTCAGTTTGAAATGTTTTTCTGTCTTAAGAAATGTGTTCCTTAATGTGATCAGGGATTCTTAGTGCAGTTAAGAGGAACGCTGGACCATATTCCCAGTATAAGGTAATGGAATTCTTCCAAGAGACAGCCAGCTAATAATTTTTCCCTTTGTATTTCTAGCCAAGGTTTGATGGGCTGTAGAACTGTGAACTGGATACAGCAGGTTGGAAAATGAGATCTCTGTTGTTGTTGTCATCGTTGTGATTTTCCTGTAGAAAATGGCACTGTTTCATTGAAAAAAAAAAAAGGTAAAAACTGGTGAAAAATTGACAAAATTCAAGTACTTGCAGCTGAAAAGCCAGATGAAATTGTTCATTGGAGCTGAAACACTGAAGATTTTAGTCTTCTGATGGAATAAAAAATATCAGGACAGTTTGATGAAAAGGGTCATGTTTTGCAAACGTTTTCTGCTGGTTAGTAAAAAATGGTTTTAATCTGAACATAGCCCAACTTTTCAGATAGTTCTAACACAATGTTCCCCATTGTTCAGCACCTTTTCTTTTTTTTTTTTTTTCTTTTCCCATGTATTCCAATAAATCAATCAGTTGCTCAGGTGGTGTTCAGGTCAGTGACAAGTACTCTAAAATGGGGTTACCAGGACATCGAGGAAAGTCTCCCATCACATACGGGGCTAACAGTGATGGAAATGAACAAATTCAACATCAAAAGGCAATGGAAAAAAACTAAATCAGGCAGATTTGTTTTTATAAATAGTTACACCCAGCATTTTAAAAAATAAATATCCTGCTCAGACCCCCAAATTAATTAAAACTTAATTGGAAACAAACAGACAAACAAACTAGCTTAAATAACGTCAGAGGTATTGATTAAATCTAAGCCTGACTGAAAAGGAAAGGCAGATAAGCTGGCTTGGATGAAATAAAAACGCATGTGAACCTCTGTCTAAAATTCAAATTCAGTCAACTCAAATCTTTTAAGGTTCAGAAAGATCCTTTTGCTTTAATTATCACATTCATCACCATTCCCTGGCTTAAGGTAGGACTAAAGGCCGTAAGAAGGCTAATCACGAAAGTTTTTGCCCTTGCTTTGTGTTAATGCAGCACGGGTGTCTTTCAGTGACACCAGTGCTTATTTGTGCACCCATCCCACGGGCTAGGCAAATTTCTCTAAAGAGAAACGTCTTCTCTGTGGTCTCCTCCAGTGGGATTCAACCCCTAGCCAGCTCTGGAGAGACCATTTCTAGATATAAAAGAGCACGACCACGAGGCTTGGGCAATGCAGAGACAGGAGTTCGTTGTGAAGCAGGATACAGAAGCAGCACCCGACTTAGGTGCTGCAGAGGGTCTCTGCAGCCACACTCACCCTGAGTATGTTGAAGCTTGCTGTATATTTAAGTGTTGTTGATTGACTGCAAATTTTAGACCAGATGTAGATGCTGCAGCACTCATGAGAACTGGGTGGAAATAATTTGCAGGCCAAGGAAAGCCCTGGTGTTTTTGGCACTGCCCTGCTTAGAAAGAAAAGATGAGCATCAAATGGGAATAAAATGAATATACCTTGACCATAAGTGTTAGGTTTAACTACCTATGTCCAAATTGGGCTCCTTTTAGTGGCTGTTTTATGGGAATCAAATATTTTCAGTGAGCTGCTGGAGTATGAAAGAGTCCTCATTTATGATTGCAGATGGGTACCTATTGAGCAGAAGGGACAGTTGCAGAAGGGTACGACGCAATGTTTACCTGTGTTTACATGTGTTTTACCACCACCAAACAAGGCATAATAGAGCAGAGTGCATATTGACTAGTGCATATCCAGTCAGTAGCCTTCCTAAAAAAAATCAAATTGCATCTTGCATATTCCCAAAGCAGATCTGTGAATATGGGGTCTTTGTGGCTATTACTCTGTGTTCATTAAAGAGAATCAGATAGATTTTCAGCGGATATTAAAACCACTAAGTTAATTTACATCAGCTGAGGATCTGCCCCCACATAAGCTATAAGGAAGAGTGTGGATAAATTTAGGTGGAAGTGCAGGATATTAAGGACAGGGTAAAACAAACCCAGAATGATTTGTTTTTTTGAAAAGAGAAAAGAAAAATAAAAACAAGAACAAATGATAACATTGGCAAGCCCTAAACCATATCATGCAATCATTAATGAAGATTTACCATAGATTTTGTATGTTACAATAAAGTTATGTTTTCCAAACATCTATTTATACTTGTAGATGATTTCCAAGAACTGCATTTTTAGAGGTGCAAAGACAAAAGCACTGAAGCCAGAATAATTTTAAAAACATCTCTGCTTATCAAAAGGTTTTGAGCAAGGGGGCTCTGCGACAAGCTTTTCAATATGTTATAATTCTGGAAAAAAAAAATGAACCTTTCACCTTTTGCATAAAAGGCTCCATTCAGTTTACATTCCTGTTTGGTTACTTTATTGGTTCACATTTTTCCTTGACCTATTTGCACATCACTGGAATATTCTCCTATTGCTAATGCTATACATCAGTTTTGCAAAAATGACTGCATTTGAGGAACTCAGTAAATCTTCCAAGCAGCTCAAAGGTCAAATAGTAAGAAAGCATCTGAAAAAGCTCTCCAGAAAAAAATGGAGAATTCCAAACGTGAGAGCCATAACATTTATTTCTGGCAACCCAAGCTGTTTTGTTACTTTCTGCAAGGTGTGTCAAAATAGACCATATAAGTATCTTTGAAATGAAGATGTAAATTACCATCCTGCTGCTTCCCCCCTGCCCTCCAGTCTTTTTTTTTGCTTTGTTCTTCTTTGTTCTTCTTCTTTTTATTTTTAATTTCCTTCCCTCCTCCTTCTCTGTAACTCTCCCTGCCAAGGAGAAGGCTGCTAAAATTGCCAATCCATACTGTATATGCAGCTTTTCCTATTGCATTCCCCTTGCTTTTGCACAAAACCCTGGTCCGAAGCCCATCACAACTCAAGGGGATTCTTTCCATGCGCTTCCATGGGCTTGAGATCAAGTTGAGTAAAGAGGATTTTTTCCAGAGTGCATCTTTCAGATTTCTGCCCCACCTGTTTCCCACCAGACCCAGTCATGGGTATTAAATGTAATTCATATCTAATTATGGGTATTTACACCTCAACCTCAAAGCTCTCCACTTCCACCTGCACCCTGGCTGCTGCGTGCTGCAGGAGCCGGGGCGGGCAGGCAGCCGGCTCACTGCAGCGGTGACACAGGAGCAGCTGTGTTTGTTTGATCTCCTCGCTGCCAGGTCTCTGGGCTTGGGGCTGGAAGAGCCTACAGAAGCTGCTAATAGAGGCAGAACTAAAGAAACATACAGAGCAATTCCAGTGTTACCAAAGACACATCTACATTTTGAAAGAAAAGAGAGAGAGAGAGAACAAGGGGGAGAGAGCGTGGAGAAAAACCTCAAGGAGGCTCTGGTAACTATAGTGTAAATACAAACAGACTTGGTGTTGCTATGCATTCCCTTTGGTTTCCAAAATGTTGACAGGGCTCTGGCTGTGGGCTTTCACTTCTTCCGGAGGGAGGGGAAAGGGACTGCAAGAGGGCGAAGGTGTTTCTGCAAAGGCCGAGGCCTTCTGCGTAAGGAAGGGAAAACCACATGGGCCTCCCACTGTACTGTTTAAGATAGTTTGAAACAGCAAACAAGTGCAAAATAAATATAAACAGTTTATGTGAGGGATGTCTAGTGGGTCTGGAATCAAGAGAGTCTTTTCAGGTGCAAGAAGTGGTGGCTTTTGGGATTGTTTTGAGCAATTCTAAGGAGCTAGAGAATGAAATATGGAAATAGTTTTGGGAACATGAAAACAACAGCTGGGCTTCATGTACAGTGGGATAGAGGTTTAAGGACTCTGTACTAAGTATTGGTTACAATTGCAGAGCATACTATGCAAGTGTGGCTGTGACTTTCCATCTCTTCTAGTACCTGTAGCTAGGTCTGCTCAAACTTGACTGTAGTGAAAGCCACAGATGATAGATAAATAAATGCCTTTGGATTTGGAGTCCAAATTTCCAAACCTGACTCCCTTAAACTGGATTCCTAATTTCTGTATTTATAAACTTCTAAAAGTCTTCTGTTCTGGCATCAAATTGTTGGAAATGCTGTGTTGTCTGAGCATTCAGGATGAGCACAAAGAGAAAAAACAACATACCAGTGGTTGTACTGGGCCACACCAAATATCCAGTCTCCCGTCTCCAGCAGGGGCTTTTAGTGGATGCAAAGAGATTAGGCAAACGAATATTATTTTGTTTAAGTAGTCTTGAAACCCTTCAATTAAGTTGAGCTGAGGTGATTTCCAGATCCTGATGAACTCTGTATGCTGGGGAGCTCCTAAAAGATCTCTGTACATATGCTTGTCCAGCTTCCCCTTGGATTTACTTTTGTAAAGCCATTTGCTAGCGATGCTTAATTTTGGTCACCTATATTTGAAATATTTAGCCTGACTTGTTGTGCCTGACACACAGTGAAAGACAACTCCTCAGAGGCTCTACAGTCAAAACAGATGAGGGAAATGAGAGGAAGAAAAGAGGATTTTTCTCCAAGTTTTACACTGAAGCATCTCACACAAGGACAGAAGCTGGCCCCCTGCACCCTACCTAAGACTCTTTAAATAAGGTACCTAGTTTAGACAATGAGTTTCCTTGGCTTTCCTCTGTCATGGATGGAGAAAGAAAGGAAGGTCTAGAGGGTGAGTCTGATCATAGATAGGCTGCGCTGCCCTATGTTCTCAAGAGTTGGGTTCCTCCCAAGGGTGCCAGTGCAACTCTATGTGTCTGAGTTGAGTGCCTAAAATTGGATGAGGAATCTGGCTGTAAATGACACATCCAAGATCAAACACAAAGTCCATGAATTTGCACAGCTCCTGAATTGCAGCCCAATGCACTAATCACATGATCAGCCTTGCTTCTTAAGTGGATGTTCTCCTTGTTTTTCTTCTTTTGTAGAATCAGACTCACCTAACTGGAAGGGCCCTTGTTTGGTCTTTAGTCCAACCTCCTGCTCCAACCAAAATCACTTTGAATGCAGGGCAGGTAGCTCAGGGCTCTGTCCAGTCAGGTCTTGAAAACCTCTAGGGATGGAGATCCCACAGACTCTGCGGGCAACCTGCTCTGATGTTTAAATATCCTCACTGTGGAACATTTCTTTTCCTTATATACAGTAAGAACCTGTTTTGTTTCAATTTAGGCTCGCTGTCTCTTGTCCTCCCACCATGCACCACTGTGAACAGCCTGGCTCCATCTACTCATTAAACTCCCCATAGGTACTGGGGGGCAGCAGAAGTGAGTTCTTGCAAATTTTACAATGAAATCTTTCATCTGTCATTCACCACATTAGTAACGTGCAGCAGGATTTACCTTTAGAGTTGCTGTTATTGTCTATTTATTCAGTTTTCACTAAGGAGATCAGATATTAGTTCACATTTAAATGTTCCTAGCATGCTGGAGAAAAGAGCTGGTAATTAAAAAGCAAGATAAATTTATGGAACGCATTTTTGGTTATGCAGAACTTTTTATGAGAGTGTTTACGTTTTTGTGAGCATTTTGGACGATGTAGAAACTTGGACTTTTTTCCTGTTGTTTCCAATTTTCAAAACCCTTAAAAATGTCATGATAAATTCAATGGAATAATGAGTATTTGCCTACATTTTTTTTGGGGGGGGGGGAAGAGGGGAAGAAATATATCTATTTGAAGCATGTACAAAACCATTTGACTATAGGAACTACGTATCTCATTCGGCTTTCAACTAAAGTGTCGTTACCCCTGTATTTTTGTGGAAAGGGAAGTAAAGTATGAAGAACTTACTGCCTTGCAAAATTGAAACTTTTAAAAATCCCTGCCCTATCCAGTTGCCTATCCATCCTGGCAGAGTAATGCCCCTTATTTCTGGAAATGAGAGATACTTTCTGGGCCTCTCTTTCAGCAAACCATGGTGGCACAAGAGGAAGGCAGGTATCTCCCAGCCTTTGTCCAGCCCTGATGGGCTATAACAAAAAGTTAATTTGTTTTAAGATCAGTTGCTGTTTCTATGTGAGCCAAAACTAACCAGATTTCTTAAAAGAATTTCGTGAACTAGAGAACACATCCAAAGGTTCTTGTCACTCTTCATAGATGTAGGTGGAATGAGGGCTCAAAAATACTCAGTTTGTCCTTCCCTAAATCTCTGGTCAGATTATGTAACAGACTGCCTCCTCGTGTGGAAGAGGGAAAAAGAGGAATATAATGAGTCAAAAGGTGCTGAAATCCATCTGCAACCTTTGTGGCCACTGCTGCTTTTTAATTGCCCTCTCTATATCATGATTTCTATGGTGATATGAAGCCCAACATTTTACTGGTGTCTTTTTCTCTCTCTTGCTGAGGGGAGGAAGGCAAACAACAACAACAAAAAAAACCCAAGTAAGTAACATGTTCCTTACAGAGTTTACAGGTGCTGCTAGCTTGACCTGAGATAGACTCCAGCAAGCTCTGAGCGTGAATACCAGATCAAAGTAAAACTGCTACTACGAAATACAGACGGACAGCCTGGTTTTTTGGCAACCTCATACCACACCAAGTAGCACCTCTGTAGCTGACACTATCAACAAGGGCTGGAGACACATCCCCACACAAATAAGATTGAAAAGAGCAAACTGTTAATGTGAATGGTTTTTAATAGGAGAGAAAAATCAGAGTGACAAGTTTTCAAGGGATTTTTAAGTGATCACAGCGAGCTTTCCAAAATCAAAACTAACTCGCTGCTCTTTTCTTCTTCTGTTTTTTTAATAGTGTTTTCTCATTGACTGATTAGGATCTTTCCAAAAGTAAAAAAGGGGCCCTGCAGCACGCTTAGTCTGAAGGGCTTGAATTAGGAGTTATCAAGAATCTCTCTGTAGCCAACCAGCGAATTTCACCAGCAGAACAAGAGAGCTTCTGTTAACACAGGCAGCTGAACTCCTGCTGCTCTTTCCATGACAGGTGTGGGCCCAATACCTGTTTATCAAGAGTCTTACTTATATAAATGTAAAAAGTTCAGGAAACTAAAAAATCTGAGTCACTGTCTGCTAAACTCCCAAATAAAATAGTTTTATTTTCCAACCAACCCAGTTTTCCTTATTTAAGCCCAAGGAAAAGAAAGGAAGAAAGAAAAAAACTTGCTTTGAACCCTGACCTTTGGAGGTGTATTCTCCCCGGATGATTCATCTGTTTATGTTAGGACAATTAAATGTGAGTCAGTTTAAATAAACTTTAAAACCCAAGGAAAAATACTCTAAAAACAGACCTGACCCCACCCCTTCTCCTCGTAGGGACTAACTGAGGTAGAAGTATTAAAAATTGCAAGGCAGATCACATTCTCAGGAAAAGTCCTAGGGAATCCAGAGCGAGACGGCAGGTCTTTCCCCGTTCAGGAGCCAGAAGGTGGAGCTGCTCGGGAAGGGACCCTGGAAAGGCTCTGTCCCCACATGGAGCGCAGCAGCAACTGGCCTCCACTAATAAGCTAATGTAAGGGCCATCAGAGTAGTTAACCCCAATGCAATATAGTTAAATGCTTCACCTTTAGGCTAATAGTGACTTCAAGGAATTTCTGTTAGTAATGTTCTGACAGCTTGAAATATTTGGCATTGATAACAGTGCTGCTAGCTGGGGAAATACAGCAAGCACCCAGAGGTTTGCAGCAGATAAAATGGAGATAAAAATCACCAGAGAATTATTAACTGAGGCCAATGGTGAAGAATAAACCCCTCTTAAATAAGGCAGGGCTAATGTCAGGGTTTATGCCTTCCAAGAAATGTGGCAGCTGCAGGGTATACCTCTTGAGAGGCCGTTAATGGAAAGAATCAAAGCTGTTTTCACATGCTTCGAGCTCTGTTGCCAATGCTGTTAACAGGCATGTGTCAGCTCCTGACACTGGCTTAGAAGTGGTGGGATTAAACAAAAATAACCCTAAATTTGGGGACATTTTTCTCTGAATTTTGGTTTCTGAACTGTTAGAATACCCTTAAATCACCTTAACTACACAGGCCAAAAA
This sequence comes from Rhea pennata, assembly GCF_028389875.1. NCBI lineage: Eukaryota > Metazoa > Chordata > Aves > Rheiformes > Rheidae > Rhea > Rhea pennata. Next base: position 9,423,383 of record NC_084665.1, on the reverse strand, counting down.
TTTGTGTTAAAAAGAGAGAGAGAGAGAGAGAGAGAGAGAGAGAGAAAGCAGCAATAATCTGAGGAACCTGATCATATGAGTGGAGCTGCTGGTCTTGAGGGCTGTGAAATTCATAGTACAATCTTGTGAGTTGGCAACACTACTGAAAAGATAAGTGTCCTACCATTCTCTCAACACACTTGTGAAGAAGCCCAAGCAATCCTCCGGTGTTGCTCTGACAGCACAAGTCCTGCAGAGCCTCTGCACAGCGAGCACCACTCTGCTGCTCCCCTCTACGGGCTCAGGAGATGGCACTAGGGAGAGATGCAATGCCGGCAGGATTCAGGGAGGAGAGACATCAAAAGAATGTTCTCACCTTGGTCAGAAATGCTCATTTTTTGGAAAGCGATCAGGCTGTTGTCTGCCGGGTGGTTATAAAACAATCCAAGGCTTTCCCCTTTATCGTTAACAAAATGGTCTGTGATGATGCGTCAGCTGAATTAGGGACTAGCTTTTCAGGAAGAACTATTCAGTCCTGACATTGCTTCTAACATCATGGCAAGTGTTGTGCTTTCTGTTGACCTCAGGGTGAACGGGCTCTTCCAGCTGTGGCCACCAGAAGCTGCTTTGGGAAACTTTGCTCTGGGGGTGTGAGGAACAGTTTTAGCAGGAGTCTACCGGGGACCTGTGTTTCAGGAAGGCTGGCTGAGGTGTGCAACCGGTCTGCCTGGGCAATGTGCGTGAAGTGGAGAAGCAACAAGGACTGACCAGTATTGGCCAAGGTAGTTCCAAAATGCTTTTTCCTCACCTCCCCACCATAACTTTGCTTGAGAGTTTGGATGTTTCGAAAAATAAGATGAGAGCGAGGTGCTAGTAAAGAAACTATATCAAAAATGGGGATGACTCCTCCTTTCATCAGCACTCAGGGAAATGACTGTTAGTAACTCTAGGTGCTGCTTACCCTGCCTGAGTGTGAGCAACCATTTGCCATCTGTTTGTGACACCTGTGCGCAAAGAGCACAACCTTAGTCAACATTTTTGAAAATGGCCCATGGCTATGGGTCTTCATCTTTCACTTGGAGCATTTTGTTTCAAAGAGAGCAAACAGGCATTCCTCTCAGTGAGCAGGTATGCTCCCAAAGTCCTGGGGAAAAAAAGAAATGCTGTAAATACAAACTTCATGGGGAAGAGGCTGTGCGAAGGCAAGTCTTGTTCCTAAACAAGAGACTATAGGTATAACTGTATGACTGGGACTTTGTGAATGACAGTTCTCAGCACAAAGCTGGCAGGCTGTATTTTGATCCTTTCTTTGGTGTGTGCATTAACTGCTACTGGTTTCCTCTTAAAATAGGGCGGTGTCACACAATGCAACAAGCCACAAGACCTAGAGAGAGAAAGAAGTGCAGGACTTCTGCTTAGTTCTTTGCAGGCAAAGAATATTTCTTAGGTTATATTTTAGAGCAAAAGCAGGGCTGTCTCATGGCAACTCATGGAATATGGAAAAAAAAATTCTCAAGTGAATTTTGGTAGTGCCGGTAGAATATAACTGCATGCATGTTGATGAAAAGAAAAAAAAAATTTTGCATGATCTCCTCAGCAAGAGGCCTATATGGCACTTACTTAAACCGAGCATCCCGTCTAAGCCCTAGCGGAGTGTAAGTAGGTGCTGTGCTGGGCTTCTCCTGGTGGGTGCTTACTTAGGCAGGCAGCTTGCGAGCTGGACTTTACAAACCTTACCTTTTGTGCCACCATGGAAAACTCAGCTGATGCTGTGGAGTTCTCTTTTAGACTTATAATAGATTCAGGTGTAATCTCTCCCTGACTCTAAGTGCACTTGCCAAAATTGTGAGAAACATATCTATTTCCATGGATCTAATCTCACTTGGTCCAGAGCTGAATACTGCGTCACAGTGTTATGCCAAAACAAGATGTTCTGCAGGCAAAGTCGTTGTCATCCGAACTAACAGAAATGACCTGACAGTCTAAAGTGTAGATAACATGAAGTCAATCTTTATTTAATGCCTTTAGTGACAGTCAACAAAATCATCTACATGTCCAGTAAAAATGTCTTTCATGCGGAGTACCCCCCATGAACTACAAACAAGCCACCTGCAGACTGAGCAGCCTGCGCAGACTGTTGGGTCTTTGGGAACCAGAGCGTTTTTTTCCTTGTTGCCTAGGGAAGCAGGACCCTCATTCGTGCCTTTCTGGCTATTCAAGGCTGCATAGTCTCACTTGTCAGTAGATGGCACTATTTCTATTGCCTGTACGTGAATACAGGCACATCTCGTTCTCAGAGCTCCCTGTAAGGCTGAGGTAAGGGGGGGAAACGAGGCTCCCCCAGGGAACACACGTCCAGGGACCTGTGGAGAGGCCTGCTGGAGTCACAAACCCCGAGAGACTAATTGCAAATTGCACTTCCTCTCTTTCCGGAGAGCAGCGCTCTCGTTTCAGCTCAGTCCTGTGGGCAGCAGCCCACAGGACATGCAGACAAGGTGCCTCCTTTGAACAAGCACCCCTACTCCTGGGGTCCATCCTCCTCTCTCTCCTCTTGGAGTCTGATCTTGCCTCCAGAGCAGTCAAACGAGATCTCCCCTGGTTTCCATCTGGAGCAAAGCAGGACCTCAGGAGTTTAAGCAGAGGAATGAAGGCTCCCTACAGGCGAGCAAAAGGTGCCAGCCCTGCTCTGTCCCTGTGCAGCCCCACCACGCTGGGCAGCCAGCTGTGCTTTGACTCAAAGGAAAGACCAGTAGCTACCAGGAAGCACAGCACTTCTAAGAGGGTCCAGCTGGGTAAAGAGCAGGCTGTTTCTGCTCAGTGACTGCCTACCAGAGGATCTCCTTGCTCTTACACTGAGGACTCCTTCCTAGCTATACCAACCCAAGAATGTGAACTGAGCCAGACTCTGCCCTGACATGTGGCTTCATGCACACCCATGCTGCAGACATCAAAGGTACTGCATGGGCTATATATCAGGACAGTGTCAGTGTGCCAAGTGTCACCAGTGAGGCTATAAAATAAAATCCTTGCTCTACCCTTCTGTACAAATGAGGTCAGAATTCATCCTTCAGCATTTTCTCCTCATAGCTTCTTCATGCTATTCTAAAACTATATAATTTGCTGTCAGCAGCTCCTCAATTTGTTTAGCTTCCACACCAGCATTATGTTAGAAAATTATTTCGGGCTGTTTGGTCATCATCACTTACACAACATGTAGGTCTTTACCTACAGAACTTTCAGTTACGCAGGCTGTACAGCTTGCTGCATCTAAGCACACATCCCAGTTTGCGTAGAGGAAAGGCGTAAGTGTGCACAAGTGGATAAAATAGAGTCCTGCATCTTAGATTACTTCCATACCCTGTGGATTTATGATTCACATCTAGCAGAGTGACTCCCAGATGGGTCTGTGGACTGCATTGTAACATGCTTCCTTAGCATTCACATTTACTACTCTGTATTAAAATAGTCAGTTTCTTAATTGGAGATAGCATCCTGGGATTAAAGCCCCAAACAGTTATTGGACTGTTATAAAACTCCTTTAAATAGTCCTATCCAGCCTTTTCTTTGTTAGGTAATGACTAGCTAGAATGTTCCTGCCTTTCTTTTCAGACTTCATCATTAATGACCTTAAAACAGGTGAGACTGCAGCTTCATGAGATATGGGGGTTTTAGTGTAATCGCTTTGCACTCAGCAGCCATTAGGTCAACAGAACTTTACTAACACGCTGTGTGTTTACACAGCTTCCAACAGTTCAAAAAGCCAAAGGAGGATCACAAGTCTATCTTCAAGCCAAAGGGGAAAAAGATTGACACAGGGTTGTAATCATCAGTGTCTGAAAAAAGCCTTCTCATCTGTTTTTAAGCATGTTCAAACAAGACGTGACTCTTTGTACAACAGGGGCGCAGGGAAGGTGGGCAAATGCCATTCTTGTGGTTTAATTAAGGACCTCAATGAGGATCTAACAAATGTAATGCGAGTTGTGCCTAGTGGGTCTTGCATGTGTGTAAAGAGGGGAGGGAGGAAAAGAGGGGGGATACAGGGGAGGGTGGAAAGGGTGTGGGATATGAAGGACGGTGTGTGGCAGCTGTTCACAGCAAATACTATTCTAGCTCATGGCTGTGTGTTCCAACCCTGTTGGAAAATTACATCTAAATAACAGATCACGAAAGAGCAACCCTGACAAGGCCTGTAATTTAGTCCCAAGAGGAAATTCTTCATTCATCAACTGTACAAGAGGCTAAATTAGTTCTCTGCTGGATGAGGCTTTGCTGGCAGTTTGCTCCGAGGGTCAGCACTACCTTCAGAGCAGGTCCTACTGAAGAGTGACTTCTGCCGGGGACAAACCCTGTTCCCAGCCCATCATGCTGAGAGGGACACCACTGTCCAAGTCCAGGGCAAGGACTCCTTTTGCTCTTTTCACTCCTTTCTCATGTGTGTTTTGGGCGTTGTGGGGAAGAACTTCACTGTCTGAGGTTGTTGGACAAGAGCCTTTGAGGGAGAGCGAGAGCATTTTGCCCAAGTGCTAGGTGGGATGTCATCCAGAGGCAGCTCTCTCTTCCCACCTCAAGGTCCATGTGGTTGTCTGCTTTGCTCAGTTTAGACAGACAAGGACAGATGCTTGCCTGCTAGAGGAAATCAAGCCTGGAGAGCACTTACTCTTCTCACTGTACATCACAGCATCAAGATCTCTCAGCTTTCTCCTGCTGCCTGGGTAGGTAGAGGGCACCCAAAGGACTCGCTGTCTGGAATAGTTGTTACAAAGCAGACCTCCTTTACCTGTGGGGCTCTTTCTCTCTGTGCAATGGTATGCACACAGACCTGGGTTTGTTTCTTTTTATTATTGCATTGATTTGAGCAGATTTTTTAAAAATTGTAACTCAGTAAATTTCCTGTTAATGTCCCATTGCACACAAAAAGCAAGTTTTGTTAAGTTTAGCCTTTTCCTTAATGGCAACCACTATTTTTCAGGTGCAGTTAGCAACTTTGACATTTCTAGAAGCTTGATGTGCAGGTTTGGGAGGATAAATCAAACACATTCAGATCTGTAACTGGGCAGTTAAAATATATCAAGTGGCAACCCTTTCCTACTTAGTCTTTTCCTCTCTGTGCTTTGAACCTAGTTTTACCACTTTTGGTAATACTAAGTAGTAGCTTTCTCCAAGAGACATCCTATTTATATTGGGAAATCCTGCAGGCATCACAGAAAGTCAGGAAGTTTTCAGGATCAATCCCAAACTGTAAGCATAAAATGTAAGGGCAGAGTACATAAATGCAATAAGACTACCTGTTAACCTACTCAGTTATCTGTGAAGTGCTGTCCCTATGCCTTAAGCTCCCTATGTTTGGAGATATGCTGCTGTTCCAGTGAAAACCATGGGCTAGTTTGAATTCCCAAAAGTATATTCTTGATAATACTTTATTCAGCATCATTTATAATGTTAGGTACAGTCCACTATCTTCTTTTGGCTATTGATCAGTTCTATATACTTTCAGGATAGTATGAAAAAAAATTGTAGATAATCATGGATGATTCCTGCCAGGCTATGTTTTGTTTAGTTTGGAAATATGGTGGCTTCTATCTCCTTAAAAACAAGCTGATTGTCGATATGTCCTTATGCTTGTAGGTACTGAATCCTGTTTTGATGATCTCTCAGCATTTGGTCACAATGATTTTCTGCAGCATTGCATCTTCCAGGTCAGTTACATATGAAGGTATTTCCTTTTATTGGTTTTCATTTTTTCTTTCCTTTTAGTTTCACTGAATGTTTTTTTACCCTTGTGTTAAGGGATGTAAAATTTATATGATGCACTTCCCGTTCCCTTCCACTCCTTACTGGGAATGCTCCTGCCACATTCCTGCTTTTTTTGTCGTTCTTGTAAATGAAACACCCTTGAACTTTTCAGACTCTCCCTGGCAACTTCTCAGCTGCTTATCATTTCATTTCTCCTTTTTGAACCCCACACCCTCTTCTTTCTCTATTATTTATGTTTCTTTTCCAGAGACCAGGGTATGTTGGCATATTTTCCCATTTGGTCTAAGCAGTAAATCAATATTTAAGGCCTTGCAGGATTTTTTCCTTTAGGAGGAGAGATGGATGACACAAGCCAGGTATACCTCTTGACACAACCTATTTATTTGCAAAGAATGTTCATTACTTCTTGAGTCCCTGAACACAATAGGAACAAACAGTGGAAAGTCCTGTTGCTCACAACATTCAGGTCTGTTATGCCAATCATTTCTAAGCCGCAGGGAACTGTTGCTCTGTAGGCTGTCATCTGTTGGTTTTCCTCCTTTTTCTGTCACACGCACACATAGATCTTGCCAAGCAGTACTCTAGCCCTTTCAGTTGCAGTCGGGGTAACCACCTCTGCCCAGAGATTTCTCTTCAAATCAGACCTCGGCATGGATGGGAGCTCCTATTGTCTCCAGATACCTCACTACATAAATGACTTTCTCCTTTCACATAGCCTGAAAAAGAGACATCTGACACCCACTGACTTTGTGCAAAGCTGTTATTTTCTATAGACCAATCACCCAGTTGAAGGCATCCATTAAATCCTTTCACATTAAAGAAGCCTCATTACTAGAATATGTTCAGTCTGCTTTTCTGTCCCATTTTTCATACTGCTTAATACTTTGTTTACTTATTTGGCTCACTGTACTAGGTACAGAGATTTTTCTTTGAGCTATTTAATCTTAGTTCTCCCTGACCACAGGTAATGACAGGTAATGTATAATCCAAGTGCAAGTGTGAGTAATTTTCTATTGTACTTTACAGTAGACAGTACCTATGTTTGTCATCAGTGAATTTTGTCTTCCCATTCATCTGCTCCTTCCAGGTTGTTCTGAATTTCCCTGTAGTCTTTACTGGTGTTAATGATACTAAGTCACTGGTTCCCATCTGCAAATCTTGCTATCTCAGCATTGACCTATTTTTCAGAAAAAAGTATGTCTGTTCGAAAATATCCTCGCTGTACCTGGAACTGCCATCTGTGGACAAGAGTCATTTATAGCACCACCTTCTCTAGGCTGAGGCTAGGCCCAGGGCCCTTCTGATGTGTAATGAGCTGTGTAATGGGACTGTCCCCCTGCTCAGATAGCAGAGAAAAGCAGTTTTGGTTAGCGTAGTCGGAGGGAATTCAAATCTTGGGAAGCAGTAGGTATGCAGCTGAGTCTCAGTTGCCCTGTGCAGTTAGTACAAAGCCCTGCCTCAGTTTCTCAGTCTCTTCTCACCTCTCCCCAGTCTCACAGGACTGTTTTGAGGCTTGGCCATTGGAGACTCATAACCTTTCTTTTCTGTCTACATGAAGAAGCCCTAAATAGAGCAAGAGTGACTTATATAGAACTGTATGAGAGCATTGCAGCACTGAGGTTAAGTTATAAAATCTGCTCAAAGCTTGACAGATATAATGCTTGCTAAATGCAAAGCTTTATTCTTACTAGCAAAGGAGATGGCAACAACCCTCCTGTGTCCTCAGAATTACATTATTTTCGTATTGTCTCATACCTGGCAGATCTAACTGTGGTACCTTATGTTTCTTTCTTTTTTTCCAAAAATATTGGTTGGACATGAAAAATGTAGTGGTTTCAGCTGAAGGTCAGGCAGCCCACAAAGCACTGAGAGAGTGCTTCTCAAATTCATTTCTTCACCACATTTATTGCACTGAACTCACTTTCACTTTTGCATTAGCCATTCAGGATAGAATGAATATCCCTTTTCATAAAACAGCAATCAAGAGCACAATTTTCACCTCCCTCTTACAATTACTCTATAGAGTAACAGTGTGCAGCAGCATCTTCTGAGGATATTAAAGTGAAATCTTCAAGGCATATTTTACTTCTTCATAGAGAGAAGGGCACTGAGTACTGGGATGTTAAGACTCGTGCTGAAGGTCACATACCTTCTTGTCAAGGGGCCGAGACCAGATCTCCTAAGTACTGACCTCTGCTCCAGCCATGAGAGCGCTCTTCCTTTAGAGACAGGAGTTGATGAAATCTGATTTCACAAGCCCAGGTGCAGTTGTTACCTGGTGGCTCCTTGAAATGTGAGTTATTCTTCCTGCTAGGGAAGAACTGAGGGTAAGACCTGGATTTTATCCCATTCTTTTGATATTAAAGTAAAAAGCCTGTGAATCTGTTTAAGTCGCTGACTCATAAGCATACCCTTTTTATGGCAAACAAATCTCAAATTGCTGTACAGTGTGGACCACAGATTGTCCTCAAACTGAGGCCTGAAAAGTGAGCACCACTTCTTAATGGACAGAGTGGCATCAATAATACTAATATTTAGAGTATGTTTGATCTGTGCATGTGTGGTCAGTAGCACCCAGGTATCCTGCCCCTCCAGAGCCTTGATCTGAGTACTTCAGTGTTGCCTCAGAAACTCTGCACTTGCACATTATTTCGTGGTATGGCTTCATCTCAGGTTTTCCTCATTTGTGCAAAGAGTGACAACCTCCTGGAGTGTAATTTACTTTATAAAGGCTGAAAAGTGCCCAGCTGGTGTCGGCTCTGGGACTGGGCCAAGAGGGAGTTCATGAACTGGAGAGCTCAAAAACTGGCCCCATCCCCTGTAAAAATGCTGTGCAAAAACCTTAGCGATGATCTCCTAGTGGTTCAATCACATTTTACAATTAGGTTACTAAAACTTTTTTCCCTTTCTTCTTCTTCTTTGCATACCCTTTTTAACAGACTACTTAAAAAAAGTGTAAAGTTAAATCCCTGAGCTGGCACTTCTGGCTGTCAAATGAAAGGCCTCAGCTGGGAGAAGTGCACGGCAGTTTAGGATCCTGCACAGATACCTTCATATTCGGCTATTCACATCTGGAGGATTGGACTGTCTCATAAGGATTTCTCCAAAGAAATGCAGGAGAATGGATGCTCCGGAGGAGCCTGCCGTCCCTGCACAGCAGGTAACAATGACACAGTCGTATGTTGCTTAAAATGCGATAGAATAGGCAATAGTGAAAGACTGTGAGGGTGGGAACTGGTGGAAATCTAGTCTTCAGATGCACTAAAAACGTGCGATACTTGCAAAGGATAAAAGGAGTGTCTGATTTCTCCTGTTTTACCATCCCACTTCTGCCTGATAGAGTGGGAATGATGGTAGCAATCATTCTGCGTCTCTCCCAAAATGAACGTTGGTGTGTCTGCTGCCTCCCAGCTTAGACTGAATGTTTCTGTAGGCGGCATTTACCACACCTAAATCAGAGAGTGTTCAGCTGAGCTTCTGGATGGTAAAACAGCACATAAATGACTTCCTGAAGGGCGCCTGAATGGCTTTAGGGGGAATTGTGTGGGGTGGGACCAGAGAAACTCCAGTGTTTTGCTGAAACGGAGTTCCCATTCTCACTTCCGAGCCTTCTCCCTCCCCTTCTGCCACACCACTGCAAATATACGTAGTAAAAATAATAGCGATGACCGAGGTCGTGTCGAGAATAGAAACTCTTTACAAAGTGAGCTATAATGGTAAAATGTTCCTCGCCTGAATGCAGCTATACAAGGAAAGCTGTACTTTGGTGCCGCACACAGCGAAACCACCCTGCCACCCACCCTTAAGCGCAACAAGCTTCAGACTGGTTAAAGTGCAGCAGTCGTAGCAGTCGTTTGCGTCGGGGCCCGGGCAGCACCCCCGGCCAGCCCTGCTCGCCTGGCCTCGGCTGGGTGAGCTGCTGGGATTCGAAAACGCAGCCGTGCCGGAGACAGCCCCGCCACGGTGCTCGCTTCCTCCTCCAGTGAATGCTCACCGTGGCAAACAAATCCCCTGGGCATGCTGAAAAAAGTCTCAAGTAACTCATTCATTTTTTTCAGGAGTTGCTATGACACTAATGCTGCCTTTAACTGTCAGGAATAAAGGAGGTAACCGTATCCACTTGCGTATGAACGACATGGACACCACGGTCTTATAATTGCAGGCACTCACATTTAGCATCATTATTTTCCTCCCATTTTATCTTTTTTTTCCATGAGAGCTTGCCTTGCAGAACCTTTCCACTTCCAAATTTGTAACCTTTACAGACGTAGAGGACTTGAACGAGACAGGAGTATGTGTCAGGATCCACAGTCCAAATCAGCATGACAGCACTGAACGTATTGTGCTTTCCTAGCCCTTTTTTCTGATTATGTATGGAAAAGAGTTTTATGTATGCAATGTACGTGTATATTAAAAAAGGCTAACAAAGTTTCCAGGATCTGGTTAAGCTGTGCTAAGCCTTGCAGCTACAGTCAGAATGAGAAGCTGGCTGCAGGCCGCCTTTCTGCTCGCCCGATGCAGAGAGGCCTCACGCTTGCTGGGTTTAACTCACCATAGTTTAAGGGCCGTTGTAAATTATGTTGGCTAGAGCTAGCCGAAGACTGCAGGTGCGTGTCGTGCCCGCCTCTGCCCACCCTCGTGCGCTCCCCAGCCCTCCCACCGAGCCTGCGCGGGAGCCGCGCCGAGGACAAGCCCTGAATAGGTCCCTGGGCCGAGGTGCTTGTCCGTGCAGTGACTCAGTGGTTTAGATCACCCAAAGAATTTAGACACCCATCGTGCTTTGATTTTAGGGAAGTAGGAGCCTGGATGTTTTGGAAGGAGATGCACCATGACTCTTTTACAAGTGCACTTCTTAAAGTTTATGGTCTCCCCACTGCAAATGCATGAGCATGTGGAGAAGCTGATGTTTCTCACAGTCCAGAGGTAAGTCAGCTTCACTGCTGATTATCTCAGATTCACTTTTCGGATGGAGGGATTATAGCCAGAAGATAGGGCAACGCTATTGCTGGTTGTTTAAAAAAAAAAAAAAAAGAAAGAAATTAAGAATCATGGCTCTTTTTGTGAACAAGAAAAACTTCTTCTAGTGATGGCAGTGATTCAAGCAAACTTTCCTATGCATGTTCTTCTCATGTGCATTTCCATGACCATAAAGCAAAAATGCTTTTTGCATATAAAGAGGCAAAGGGAAAGGTAAAAATTTTGCCAGCTGTAGTTTTTCACTTGATACCCTTATTTGCAACCTCATTGCATAAAACTTGGCTTGATAAGTTTATAATAAACATGCCTGTGTCTGCCTATGTTTATGCATACTTGCGTAATTCATATATTGATCCCCAAAGGCTTTGCTAAAATACCACCAGATTTTACCACCAGATTGTTTACTTTTGGAAGAATGAACTGGCATACAAACTGGACTCTTCTCTTCATCCCAAAGGCACCATCCACTGTGTAAATGGGTGTCGGGGATGGTGCTTGGATCCCATTGCAATGTGGCTTCATGATTTGGAAATCTTGAACAGGAAAACCAGCAAATGTATCTTTTATCCTCCAGTCAAAGTAATAATCAATGAATTTGGCAGCAAAATTTGATCCCACTAAAAGTGAGTTCTTTATATACATTAGTGGCAAAAGTTCATGTCATTAAAAGTGAAAATCTGAGTATTTTTCAATAATTAGTCTTTTCCTCATCATCACTAATGAGCTGACTGGCCCAGCCAGCGGGAGGAAGCCCAACTGTGCAGTGTGAGCTCACGTTTGTTTCTTTGCACTGCCTACAGAGAATGAGCCAGGGTGGCTCGGCTCAGTGACCGCTCTGTCCGTCTGTCCAGTAGCCTCTCTCTGACAGCACCCACCTTTTAGGGGAAGAAAATGTACAGTAGGCACATAAGAGCTAGCTTGTCCCCAAAGGACACTTCTTTCACAGCTGTGAAATGTAGATTTTATTATGCCCTGAAGATTTAAAGGTTTTATGCGTTCAAAAGCTTTTGTTTCCTTTTTAAATACTTACAATTTGTGTTTATTGTATTTATAATATCACTTTTTCCATGTCTTGTCTTTATTATCTTTCTGTTGATGCACTTTACTTTTCTGATTCTTACTACATTCATCATGACAATGATCTTGCAGTGATGAGTGACACTATCTAGTTTTGTTAGGTGGAAAAATATTCCTTTCATGTTGAACGTTCATTGTTCTCATTATACGAGAAAGGATAATAGGTGTTCCAGTCTGCTTTCCTGGTACCAGTCCTTATTTTATATGCTTAGATTAACTCTGTCTATTCATCTTCTCATTCATATTGGTTATACCTAAAAAAAGTTATAGGCAGAAAGTTAAGAGCATTTGACTGTGCTGCTATACTAAAAGCTAAACAGCTCTCTTTTAGAGTGGATGCAGATGTGGTGTAGAGAAAAGGTTTGTATCAGGATCTTTCTTTTTACTCTTATGTAGTATGTTATACCAATATAAAGTAATTAAATATTTTGGGGAGTGAAACTTTAAAGTGTGAATCAGTTTTAAGAGAAATGATACCACATCTTTTTAGGTTTTCTTGATATTATCTTCCTAAGCTATGGAATTAGGAATCACAGAATCACAAGCCTCCTTTTAACCGACAGAAATAGGAACACCTAGTTTTTCAATTAGGAAATTAGAAAAAATATTACAATTTATGTGGCAAAAAAGATATATTTGAATCTCCAGCCCAGCTTGTGAAAATATAGATGGCATAAATGAATTTGAGTGAATTTTAGGCTTTAGTAATTGCTGATTTTTACTAAAACTTTTGTTTGCAGTTGGACCTATAAGTAGTACTCGATTAATTTTAATTGTAATAATAAACAATGCTTATGTATAAGCATGTGCATTGCAAACATACATGCGCCTCAGAAGCATGCCTGTTTTTGAACTTTTTTAAAGACTGCCCATATAGAGAAAGCAGCAGAATAAATCTCAAGAGATGCACAAAAGCAGCGATCGTTAATAAGCACTATCGCCAATGAACATGCTTCTTCGTGAGCCCTGCAGTGTCCACAGCTTAGAGGAGTTACTAATGAACCTTATCTTTGCATGAGATAATGGTTAGGACCAAACAGGGGAGGTGGAGGGGAATTTGACCACCCACAGAACAAATACCATTATCAAAGTGCAACTTATGCCCCAAAGCGAGCTTACTTGCAGGAGTGACATTTCTTCTTGGCGTTTCATCTGCTTTGCTAGGTGAGGATCGGGGAGGAGGAGGGGGAAGGAGGGAAGGAGGCAGGCAGGGAGACAGGCGGAGGGAGAGGACTATCCCTGCTGACATTTCAAGTAATTGAAAAACCACATTTGTGCTGCTCAGCCTCTGCAGGAAGCCAAGTTGCATAATGTTTCCACTCACAATGTGTCATCCAAATGCCACTCGGGTCTTCTGCGGCTCATGAGTGCGTGTGAGCGTGAGTCATCTCCAAGGAAGAGCTCACCTGCAGCGTCCGCGGGGGCTGCCCGGGCCGTAGTGCGGTGCTGAGCGGGGACGGATGGGAGCAGGGCAGCAGCCTGACGGGCTGCGGAGGGCTTTCGGCAGCGCCGGAAGTCAACGATCTGCCTTGTCACTTCGTATCTCGTCAGAAGCGAGGAACGGCAGCAACCCAGATTTTGTTCCCACTCACGGTCCCGTTGGTTCATGTGCCCCTTAGAGCAGAAAGTAAGCTAAATTGAGTGAAAAAGGCAACACATCCTTGCATAGCAAAAGGCTGGGATTTAATCACCCATGACTCCTTCTTGCATAACAAGAGAAGCCAGTGCTCAGAAGTGCTAGCTGCTTCAGGGGGAAAAAAAATGAACACTTCAATCTCTCTTGGAGGTCCTGCAGGATTATGAGAGCATTTGGTTTCCCTGTGTGTGTTCAAAAGGAACGTTTGCTTGTTTGTACCAGCCTAGGAATCCGCCTCTATCTTACAGTATCTCTTGAGAGGATATGTGCTCTTATGAAGCAAAATATTTAAGGTTGTGATCACTTACCAGAAGAGTGCAAAAGATGAAGATAAAAGTAGGTATGGTTCCTCAAGGCACTGAATACTGCGTCTTGCTTCTGTCTCAGAAATAGGTATTTAGGCATAGCATTGGCTCCTTCTCCATGAGATCCCATCATCTCCCAGGTCTCTTGGGCAGGGGTTTTCCACTTTTCACTCCCATAGTACTACAAAAAATGAATGAGAGCAAACATCTCCTAGTAGGAAGCACAATGTAATTTTTTTATGCTAACAGCTGAGATGGAAAATGAGGCTTCAGCTCTCGAAACACTATCAAAACAAATGTGAAATTAGGATTATAAACAAAAATACTTGGAAGAACATTTTGTCATACTCTGTATGAGTATTAAGCAGCAATTAGGTGAATCTGAGTATATTTTGCAACAAATGTGCCCAGTTGTAGCACAGTACTACTGCCATTCAGTTTCTGAGGAAATAGTATCCTGTTAACTGCAAACTCATAGCAAAGATGATAGTGATACAGCACTGAAGAAGGGAAAAATGATAATACCCTAGTCTGAAAAAGAACATGGACTGGGAATAGCTGGCTTACACGTGTGCTCAGTGCTACATCAGGATCATCCACACGTTTCTGCCTCCAGTTCCTTCTGGATGCCTGTGGACATTTGAGTGCTTTATTAGAGATTTCAGTAATAATATATACGTAAAATCAAACTGAAATTTCTTACACATCTTACTGACTTTGACTCTAAACCTCCCCTGTAATCATTATAACATTACGTAAATCCTTCTCTAGGCTATGCTCAGTAAAGGGCAGCAGCATTATGTATGCAAGATGTAATTTCATTTTTTACCTTTGTAAGTTTATTTGGACCACACTGGCTTACTGCCAGGGCATTCAGCTCATGGATTTGGACCCCGGTAATTACTTCAAAACAGAAGATAGCCCGTATCCAAGAGATCTTCTACTGGGCTCTGCCATGCCCAGGGCTCTGTGAAGTGTTGTGACCCAGGGTGTGTTATCTTAGGAAGTCGCACACCAGTGGAGCTTGCTGAAATAGTTTGTGTGAAACCTGCTACAAACTGATTCCCTTTTATGGATTCATGCAATCTTTGTGAATCATTCTTAAGTAAATGTGCTATTCAAAGATCAGGAATTACCTTCTCAGTCTCATTTAAACTCTTACTCTGTAACAGTTTTAGGGATGCTAAAAATGACTTTTCATAGCAGGCTTTAAAACCTGAGAGATTTCAACATTTGCTTTCTTTTTATTAAGAAGCAAAAATGAGCTTATGAAATACTTTCGGGCTTTGCTAAACATTCTCATACAAATCTAGTTGGAAACCTTTTTTCATTCAGTCTTAAAATTATGTTTGTTAACTGTACTAGTGGTCTGATTGTTTTCCACCTGGAGAATATTGATTTCTGTAGCTTTCAAAGAACTGAATTTTGAGTTAATTACTCTCTTCATTTCAGTGCAAAAATCCTACTTTTATTAAATAAAAGAACAAACACTACCATTTTTCCAGAGCTATCACTTGGAAATGCCTAGTAAATGAGCATACCAATTAATATATGAAATATTTTTGACCAGAGACTAGCAATACTTATCAAGGAATGTACTTAAGCAGAACTAAAGAAGAGTATATCCTGCTGCTAACTTTTCTGAAAACTTTGTTGAATGGGTGCTCACTTGGGAGAAACAAACTTCATTTGTTATGTTTTTTACATAGACCTTTTGCAGCTCCCACTCTCCCACTATCCCGATAGCTGCAAGTATATTATAGTTTAAGAGAAAATCTTACTTTCACTGGACAGCTTTCAAATTAATCTTGACTGCAAGGAAATTGGGCTTGTTGCATTTCTGCAATTCTTTGCCCTTGAAAGGCAGCAATGGAAATATAATGAAACTCTGCTTCATCTCTCTAATTAAACATCTTGTGACCAAACAAGAGAGGGGTAGGAGTGGAAATACCCAACCCACTTAGGTAATTGCTGATAATCACAAACCTGCTCTTGGTGCTTGAAAAACTGCAGGCTGAGGGCTTAATACCTGCACGCGGCTGCCTGGGGCGGCCCGGGACCAGTTATCTCATCCGCATTCTGCAGCGCTGCGCGAGAGTGAAGGGGAACCACCACCCTGCGTGCAGAAACAGGGCCCCGGAGGAAGATAAAGAGGTATCCATGAGATGAAGAAAAGGCTTTGTAAATGAGCCGTGGGAGTGCAATAAGGTCGGGACATGCCTGTGCTGCCCACTCTCTTGTTGACCCTGTCTCAAGAAAATTCGCGTGGCAAACCGTGGGGCAGCAGAGGAGCTCTCGTTCTGGACTGCGTATTAGGGTCTGAACTGTAGCAGTCTCTCCCTTTTAGGTCCAGAGTTTTTTGCACACAGGCTGAAAAGGGCTATGGTTACACATGATCACATCTACAGGAATTTGAACTGCTGGGAATCTCTGACACACAGCTGTGGTTTCCCAAGAAAGGTGAATGTGTTTGGGAATGCGTTTGTAGTCTGTGATGTTGCAATGTGCCGTTTGGATCTCCAAAATGACCTGACAGCATAGAGGGTTACAGATCTGTTACTGCCTTCCAGCCAGTAGCGCTAGTACTCCAGGTACAGGGTAAAGAGAGAAACAGCAGTGTCCAGTGTGCAGCAGCAGAGTGAAGAAGCAGATATATTAAGAATATCTTAAAGAACTCCGTTAGGAAAGTGGCTCACAGAAGAAATGACTGAGGATGTTTGGCTGATCTATGTATTTTATAGAGTTCTGCTCAAACAATTTAGATCTTCAGTTGGGGGACAGAGTGCTCACCTAAGGCAAGGGAAAGGTAGAAATAATCCTGTAGGAGTTATTTACAGAGACTCTGTAAATAAATACAGTAAATTAGATTTATATCTTCCTTTCATAAGCATCTTTCTCTTTTTCAGAATTTTGTAGCAGTCGTGGTAGGAGAACCCAAAGTTGTCCAGGATACTTCTGCAGTATCCTTAAATGTCTTTGTGAATCCTGAAGCGGAATTTCTAAGCTACGCAGCATAATGTGCCAAAAAATATTCCTGTTTTGCAGATTTAATCCAGAAACTGGGAGAACATAGCCTCAGGTGGTCCTGCTTGTGCTGCCTGTGACATTCCCTGGACGGGAGGGGCACAGATGGCAGGATGCTGCCGTTTTTGTTCCCAGTCAGTTCCCCTGAGTGAGACATATAACCATTTTGGGGAGCACCTTTCTGGAGGTCCTGCTCAGTCACCAGAGGGCAGACATTTGTTGGTTCCCTTGGTGCTCCTGCCTCTCTCACGTGCTGAACGTGGACTCCAGGCTCACTGCGGCAGGTTTGTTTCTGAGCTGTCAGCAGGGTTATTTGAAACGAGAAGGTGAATCCTGGAAAAGCCAACGATAATTCCCACCACTGCCATTTCTGACTATTTCTGGCAAGCACACATCGGTGAATGGGGAGCTATTGATTCTAAAGAGCGAAGGAAAAAAGGGAAAACATCTCCCTCTCTGGAGTGTTGTGGTATCTGTGATAGGAGGACAGGGCTAATCTTTTGTCTGAATTGAGGTGGTTGTTAAGAATTTCCTTCTCATTATTTGAGTTGGTTAAATATCCCTTAGTTGAACATACAAGCAATAGTATTTGATGTAACAGAAGGCAAGAGAGCACCAAAAGCAACAGGAAGATTTCTTTTTTGTTTCCCCAAATAAACCTGTTTCATCGCACAATTGGTGATGAATGCTCTGTATGTCTCAGAATCGTTTCATTGACTCATTTATCTGCTGAATTCCTTTAAAGTTTAACAATGCAGAACTAATTTTGATGACTCTGTAGCATGAAAATTGTTATTTTAAGTGCCAAAAAGGTATTTTCCCTGTGGATTTTCTAGCACTGAGGCAACGTTCCGAGTGTTTTGACTGCTACTTTGTCTGAAAATGTAAACAGACAGGAATAACTTAATGATTAACTTGTTGTCCTTGATGCATGCCTTGATGTCTCATCTTGTTATTAACAGTTTGGCCATGTTTTGAATTATATATAATACGAAGCAGAGCTAATTTTGCTCTGGAATGCTCTTTAACACCATTCCACAGCTTTTTCCACCCACCGGCTGAACCGTTCACTTAGCTTGGTCAGCTGAGACGTTCTCTATTAACGTCCCAGCGACTTGTTCCAGCACTTCAGTTGTGCAAAAGTAAAGCTACTAATAAGAAATTGCTCATCAAAGAACTTGAATATGTACATAAGTCCATCCTTATTCAGCCTACTATTTAAGCGTACGCTTAACTTCAGTGCACACTTGCAAATTTTGCTTAACGCAGTCAGACTTTATTTTGCTGGTTGCGTCTTTGAAATTCATCCTGCCACCATATCCTGTTCCTGTCATCTTTAATAGTTACCTGCCTATCATTTCCACTTCCACTCACATTCCTCCACTGAAAAGTATTCTGCAGAAGACTGCAGCCTGATATGAGATCTCAGTAAAATCACGTTTGTCTTTGAGCGCAAGTGCCTTCTTGTTTTTGGTACCAAACTGGAATGTCAAAAAATAACAGAACACTTTTCCCATCAGGGAGAATTTTTAATATACTTCCACCCAAACTTCCGGCATGATAATATCATTATGTGCTGTTACTTTTTTTCACATCTGTCACAGTTATGAAACTATGTGCGTGCTGCTTGGTAAAGCACGTCTTTAAATAATATTAATTCTTCACATTAGCATCCAAATAGCTAAATGGATAGTATTAACAGAGTCTACATTGTGAGTGACGCCAAAGAGTATGAAAATCCTAAGCATATCTCTTCCTGATCCTTGGAAAAATATGAAAAAAGTTCATTCTCTGCTGCGTTTTTGTAAATTGACGTACTTGAAAGCAGTATGAGAAATGTAAACTCCAGCATTAAAACAGGCAGTAAAACAATAATAAAAAGCCATATTGGGCAAAGCCATAACATGCGTATCCATTTCCAGCAGATGGTGGCAATAGCAATTTCTACATTTACTGCATTGTTCCTGACATCATCTCTATCATTTTATGTGGTATTCAAACTAGTGAAACAAGTAGTAGTAGTGCAGATTTTAGCACGTTTCCTCCAGAAGCCGCCAATAAAAACTGTTTCTCCTCACATTTCCAATCAACGCATGCCATTTTCTTAGATGTTACACTAAAAGTCACACAAGTAAAAAGAAAAAGAAATGTCCTGAGTTTATTTAATTTATATCTGGCAACTGCCAGGGAATGGGGGAAAAAAAAAGATAAAAAGATAAAAAGACAAACAGGGCAGCATCTTCCCTCAAAATTCACTGTAATTTCAGCAGCATTTGTCAAAGCCAGCCTGTTCTTTTGTAATGTTTCAGCTAAGTCCATCTCTTGCAGTGTTGAGGTCTCTCCTTTACTTTAGCTCATGATGCTAAATATGTCTTTGTACACCATTACATCTGAAAACACCTCGCCTCGAGAGAAAGACTTTCCCATGGGAGGACAGGAGTGCTCCACCGGGGGGAGGCGGGGGCTGACAGAGCAGAAAGCAGTCTGTGTGGAGGGAATACAGAAGTCATTATTTTTATTTTCCTTTGTCTGTACTAAGCCAAAATACAGTAGAAGAGAGAACAGTAGATGCCAGGCCCTCCATCCACGAGTATCATTATCTGTAACTGAAATAAGTGAACACATATAAATATGCATATATTTATATTTGCAAAGTTTATCCAAACCACTTAATTGTAAAGTCAGCCCTCTGGACTCTGACATTGCAGAAGCACATTCCAGTGGCAGGTATTGACATCTGCTGCAGAAAAGTGAAATCCACCAAAGCTTTTCTGATTTATGATGAAATGTGAAGTGTTGGCCACCTTTTGGCAAGACACCACTGAAGACCTAAAATGTTTCAGGGGACTTTGAAGGAGCTTAGGCCTTGTAGGAACTTTAAAGGAATTTAAATTTTGTAGGAACGGTGTAAAAACACATTCAATGAATCTTCTTAAGGCAAAGCTGTCTCTTGAGCATTGGGCTTGCTCCCATCAATATGCATAGCACCCTTCATGCCGGAGGCAGATATCTCTGACATCTGTCATCATCCCTAGCAGATCCCTCTTGCTTGGACCAGCATGCTCCCTGTTTTCCCTAAAACGAGGTATTTTGCAGCAGGGGGAGAGGCAGAGTTCTCTCTGGAAAAGGGAGCTTTGGCTTTGGCTTCGTGTGGACACGAAGCCCCTCTCTCTGGCTGAAAGGTTGGAGAGAGGAACGGAGATGCTAAATGTGACCTGATGCCACATTAACTTAGACTGAAGTGCTCCTCTCTCCACAGGTGGGAAGGAAGTCTGTCACAGGCAAAGCCTGGTGAAAATGTGTCTAGGGTAGCTTGGCGTTGGTATTACATTAGCTTCTGGCACTACCTCTACTGTATTTATTCTTCCACCCACCCACCTTCCACAGAATAGAGATGTATGCAGTCACCGATCTTATCGCCTCTGAGCTTTGATCCAGCTGGGATGTTAGGGCCTTTGGGAATTCCCCATGTTTGATCATTCCTGATAGTTACTTTTAAGAAAATACCAGCTGAAGGATGGGGAGGGATTCTTTAAATACCAGAAACTGAATGAATGGTGGAATTTATCAGACATCCGAGCCAGATTTCCTTGGAAAGAACACATTTATTTTGAAGTGTCACATTTTCATTGTGTTCAGCAAGCAGTATCACTTAAGGCCAAAGAAACCCTGTCTAACAGGACATTACTAGCATTTTTAATAAGCACAGGAGCTGACCCTGATAAAAACATGATGATATGTATGTAAACCATGAATAGCTAAAGACCTGGTTTAACCCAAAAGGTAATTCATTACCCGTTTATGTTTAGTTTTTGAAATACCACCTCAAGAGAAACTTGACCCCAAGGAAATCTATTTCAGGAATGTGCCCCCCCCCCTCCATTGCAGCACTATACGACTTTCTCACCATCTTTACTGTATTTTTCTCACAATCCCCCTGTGAGGTGGGACAAAGCTATTACCCGTATTTGATGAAGAGCAAACTGAAAAAAAGTTACGCGTCTTGCTCCCACTGATATCTCAGTTGTGGACATGAGTGCCTTTCCCAAGGTCGGGGAGGAAGTTTGTGGCAGAGCAGCGAATGAAAGCCGGTACCCGGCGTGCTGTGCTGCGCTCCTGCCCTCGCAGCGTGCAGCTTCCCACCGCCCGAGGTAGCCGGGCTCTACGGCCAGCCCCAGGTGTGCACGTTGGCTGGTTTTGCCCCGGGCGGCGTGGGGCGCGGACCTCCACGCGCTGCAGGGAGCAGAGGCGCTGCTGCATGCCCGTGTGGGCGGCAGCGATGCTGCCGGTCCCTGGCAGATGTCATCTGCCCTGTGCTTCCCGCGTTAAGTATCTGGTGGCACCGGTGTCTTTGCTTTTGCATCCCCTTTGCCTGTCTTCATGGTCCTGGCTGCTTCATGGACTTTCCTATATCCTGGAATGTGAGAGCTGGACAAAGGGGATAGGAAAACTTGGTTTATTCTGATAAAGAGAATGTGCTGTGGGAATAAGATAATTGAAAGAGTTGATTAAATACTACACACAAGGAAAAAAAAAAGAAGAGAAAAAAATATTGTGCATTTTAAAGAGTTCTTTGTCATGTCGCACTTACCTTTGTTACTGTCGGTCAACATGTTCAGAAGCAATTAGAGCCGGTCTAGCGGCTTCTCTGGAAGTCAAAACATTTTTTAGGAGTGACAGAGCTTAAGGAGCACAGAAGACCCCGTCAGAGTGGAAGATCTCCTAGGCCTGGGTGCTATTGAAAAAAAACATACACTCTCTCCCACATAGCAAATAAAATAGGAGTTAGAAACCCATCTTCTGGGAGAACAGCAAGTGGTGGTAAAATGGGATGGAAGGATAGGTTTGTACACGAGTCGTTTGGTGGTCAGAGCCTCAGCCATGCCAGATTGCAATCACTTGAATATTTTATTTTTATATTTTGGTTATATTCATCAACAGCTTCTGCCTCATCTAGGAAATATGTCTGAGAAACTCCTTCTTCCCACCAAGGAACAAACACCCTGTAGTCCTGTTCATTAGTGAAAAGAAAACAGAACTGTTTCACTTTATTTACACATATTCCCACGCAGTTTAAGCATTACCTGTTTATAATTGCTTGAGAAATGTTTTACAAGCATCTGCATCAGGCAAAATACCTTTCTTGTGGGAGACTTTTGCAAGAAGACTTCATATACCACTGATCATAGGCCCTGCTTTAAAGCCCACTGGAGTCCATGGGAAGGGATGCAGCCTTTTGATCATGGCCACTGTGTGAAAATGTTGTCCAACACCTTGAAGCCTGTTCCTCTAAGGTGTGTTTTCTGTGCTCGCTGAGCCAGACACTCCCAGCTCGCCAGCTGCATGTGGTGAGCACACTGCGAGTCCCTTGAGTAATATGTGAGGTGGGCACGAAATTGTGTGTCTGCACGCTCTGCACAATGCGGACGGTCGCCGAGCATCTCCTTCCGAACGCACGAGGAGCACGTAGGGCAGATGAGGCATTTTAATGTTCCTAGCTCTTCTGCTGGGACATGAAAGATGGGCCACATAGGAGCTGCGCCTCCTGCGCTCTGCTTGCCCAGGCAAGGATGCAGCAGGCAGTAAGGGCTGGCTCCTGTCCCTGTCTCCTCAGAGGTGCCATGTCCATGCAGGGCAGCCCCAGGAGTGTGCAGGTTTGTGCATGTGTGTGCAAATTGGTTATACCTGTCACCCTTCCTCCCTGTCAGGAGCCTGTGGCTCAGGTGCCTGAGTTTTCTGAGGTTTTCAGCCTTGCCTGTGCTTCTTCTGCTCTAAATAACCTGATGGATGCATTTGTTTTCCCTGTTGTTTCCTTTCAGGAAGTTGTGAAGTTATGGAAGTGTGTGAATCTGTTAGTTGTGTAGCTCATCTTGTCTCAGTCAGCCTCTGGTGTAGCAGGGGGAAGATTTTTTTCACTGTCATATTTCACTGCAGAGCCTTGGTCCTGCTGAAGCTGCAGTCAAGTGGGGACGAGGGAGTATCTTGTCTCTAGGATCAAGGCCTGTGTGTCAAGAAAGTATATGAATCATTACATGATCTTGCACTCTCTTGGAGACAAGCAGCAGCTTGGAGAATATCCCTAAAAGGCTCAAGTGCTGCCATCTGAAGCTGTCATTCACCTGGTGCAAAGCACCAAAGATCTGCTGGTAACATTCGCATCCGTATCAAGCACGCCAGCATTTTTTTGCAAATACCACAAAACTCCTTTCCTCAGCTAGAATTACTCATGTTAAGAAAATGTGTGATGTCCTAAGGACTGACTAATTTGGCATCCAGTGCTCCTAATCCAGTATCTCTCCTGCCAGGACTTTCATATTATCAGTTCCATTCATTCCTGCAGCAGGCTGATGGGGTGCGATAAAGCAGATGGCCAAAGTCCCAGACAAAGGCCAGGCAGAACAATTAATGACAAGACGACAGCCCCACAAAGGGCATGGGCCCTGCATAATGCTCCCTCTGGAAGGCTGCTGACAATAGCATAAAACCACTCCTCTCGCAGTGGAGAGATAAGACACAGTACTGTAATAGGAAAGCAATCCTCGCAAAATGCCATCAATTATATAAAAGCTGCAACAGTGGGGGACTGATTAAATATGGCCCTGTTGATGCCTTGACATAGCTTCGCTGTGCTTTTTGCATGGCTTCTAATGACAACTCTCGTTGGGCACTGAAGTGGCTGAGGCTCCCTTACCCCGGTTCTTTCATCAGTTTTTGGCTCATGAAATTACACCGAATAATATGCTTATTCAGGTTTTTATATCTGTGCACCTATTTTATTACCTTTTATAATGCATACAGGGTCGGATCGGCTTGCAGCAGAACAAAGCTAATTACACCTTTCATTACCTAAATATAGCATAATGACAGAGTGGCATTCAAGTGTGGCACTGAGCTGAGAAACCTCATGGCAGGCCAGGACAATGACAGGGGTTATTCAGCTCAACCTGGATCGCTGCTGGTGTGGCGAGAGTGATGCAGGGTTAATAGACAGGTCACTACATAAATTACAGTATCATATTGGAGTGGTGAACTGCTAACACTGCTCTCCTCAGCAACTGTGTCTTCAGAGCTAGTAACCCTCCAGAGCTAGCATTAACCTCTCGCACTCCCCTGGTTTAAAACAGGAAGTACATAAAGTTTATGTAATTAATTATTACATTTGAGAACCCAACACCTCACCTATGTACTCCTTAAAAAGTGCAGTGGTGCCAAATCGTGTGCATTTTGGATGCTACATGAACATCAGGTTTTGTTGGTTAAGCAGAATGGTTGATGGCCATTTTTAGCATCAGCTCCCAGGCTCTTACAGTATTTTTGAAACATAGTTAAGGGCTTTTACCCTGGCATCTACTACTGCAGTAAATTCTCACCCTAAGTCATGAACTAATCAGTGGGCAAAAGCTCAGGAGACCAAACACGCTAGTGAAAGGCAACAAGGTCCTGTAATATGAGGTGGCGATGGAACAGCAGAGGACCTGGTTCTGTTCTTGGCTCCAATACCTTTGATAGTCCAAACAGGCTGCTTGCTCACCGAGCGTCTCCATCCTCCCATCTGCCCCGCTGTCCTGAGGGGGGTCTTGCCCCCCCCACCCCCCCCGCCAAAGTCCAAAAGTTTCTTAAGCCTTGAAAGTCTCTACCTCTCTCATACAATTCAAGAGCAGTGGCAGAGCACTGCTGCTCTGGGGATTTGGGGCCAACAGTGAGGAGCTAAGTGCTGACAGCAGACATGAAGGTAGCCAGAGCTGCGAGGCTGAGCAGGGATTCCTGGCTGGGCTTCTTCTGCCCCTAATCAGCCAACAGGTAGCCACTACCTCACCTGTCCCCAGGGGCAGGGGTGGACAGCTGCAGGAGGCCATCCGCAAGTCACGCAGTTTATTAAGGCAGTGGGAAGTGGCTGGAGAGCAGATCGCTGTTAGTGGATTAGTGCTTGCTTTCTGACACGAGGTTTGGCGATACGTTTGGTGTATTGGACTCTAGAGCTTGGCCTCAGTTTCTTAGGGGTGCATCCAGTAGTCATACCCCCTTACACACTGCCTTACACTGCTGG
This sequence comes from Rhea pennata, assembly GCF_028389875.1. NCBI lineage: Eukaryota > Metazoa > Chordata > Aves > Rheiformes > Rheidae > Rhea > Rhea pennata. The sequence goes on along the minus strand of NC_084665.1, from coordinate 9,398,584 downwards.
AGGGCAATCCTAACTGAGACACCAGGCAGCATCACAGTGCACATACCCGAATGATAATGGCACACCAATGCTGCTGGAGGTCCTACTGCCACTCGCAGTTACCATCTGCCTATTGCTCCTCTGCCGGCAGAAGAATGAACCCCTGCATTAAGGATGGCAGCCTCCCCCGTGAGACTCCAGATCATTTGCAGTTAATGTACTTATTGCTGGATAAATTTTGTCTCTATTTATGTGAAAGAGAGTTTTCCTCTGACTTCAGCTGGTATCCACTTGCTTTATGTCTCCACTGTCCCTTAATGTCTAATGCAAACAAGGAAGGTGATTCATTTTGGACTTACTTCTTTACACATCTTTTAAAAAGAGGCTTCTCTTGTTTTTAATAAAGAGATGGTGAAAGCAAAGAGTGGTAAAAACAGTATTCATAAAAATTATTATCAAATACTGTCTCATTTCTGCCAAAGCAAGCAAATCACATAAAATTTCTATTTTCCATGAGGTGTTTCTGTTTTTCATCAAAACTAGAAAATGCGACGTTTTAATGCGCATTTTTTTTCAGGAGTTGGACAATATTCATTCCAGTTTTCCAAGGTTCTTAGTGAGAATTTGTTTTGGGATTAATCTTTTTTTCCTTATCTTTTTGGCTGAAGAAAAAATATTTCCATAGCAAGTCACCCTCCTCCTCCCTAGTTTTCTCCTGAAGGTGAAAGGCATTGTTGAGCTGTAATTCCACTGTAGTTGTACTGCCTACATGAAAAATCATGTGTACAGTGGGAGACTAATGAGATTGCTTTAAGCCTTGGGTGAATTTCCAGCTACCATGAGAAGATGCATATTCTCTAGTACTGCAAGAACTCATGCTGATACTGATTTCATTTCTGTGAGAGCAGTAAGAAAGAATTATCTTCTCTTTTGACAGCTTTTCTGATAGACTGGATATTCTGTGGTCGTCTTTACACGGGTCTTGTTATCAGTGTTGAACTCATCAGTCAAGGTTTTGGCCTATTCCTGCATTTCTAATGTACTGAACATTTCTGTTCACTTTATTAGGAATTTTGTGGTGTGTAGAGGATACATTAGTCCTGTTATCAAAGAAGATTTTGAAATGCTAAAATAGAGGCTTTGCTGCCATCTCTTCCCATTGCAAAGACACTGGCCAGCTGCTTAAGAAAGTCCTCTCTACAGAATGTATTCTTTTGAAATGCCGGCTTTTCTTTGGTGATAAAGGGATGAGAATTTCCTTGAAAAGCTAGCAGATACTGTTGTTGATGACTGCTAAATTAAGCAGTATGTTGCAATGATTCATGTAGCAATATTAGATCCACTTTTAATATTTATCAAAATAGTTTTCCTGTGACCACTGCTTAAATCCAGTTTTATTTCTTACTAATGCTAAATCTTCCTAGTTCTTCTTGTCAGTGCCCTGTGCTTTCTTCTGCCTGGATTCCTCTGTATTACTAAAAATGAATGAAATTCCTTTTTCTTTTTAGCTCAGTCTTCCTCTAGATACCTTTTAGCAACTCCTTTGACACAAAGCAGCACGAAGGTCAGTGCCAAGATCGTTGCCTTCTTGGTTTTAGCAACAGCTCATGGCCGAAAATAAATGAAATATGTTTACAGAAAAATGAAATAGGAGGCAAAGTAAATTTTCAGAGCATAAAATCCGAGCCCCAGAAGCCATAGGAGGAACAGGTCTTTTTGCTTCTGGAAGCGTGTATGAGGATAGCATGGAGCATTTGTAAGGATGGCATGGAAAGTGACAATAGCAGGGTTTTTTTCTTTTTTTTTTTTTTGGGGGGGGGGGGGAAGGAGGGGGGTTGGTGCTGATCACATGAGAATTTCCTCCTGGGCCTCGTGTCTGTGCTGGCTAGTTTGCAACCCAGCAACTGTTACCCAGGCTCGGAGGATCCAAGCGCTTTGAAGAGGGTGGTGCAGGAGGTGTCTTGTGGGACAAAAACCTGAAGCCAGCTCTCCAGAGCTGCAGGCTAGCATCCCGATAGCTGTTCCCATCTGCAAGAGATGCTGGGGCCATGTCTCTGATCCTGCTCCAGCTCACTTTAAAGTGCCGCGCAAAGCTGTCTGCTGCCGTCCAAGTCCAAACCTGGCTTCAGCTCATCTCCGCTAGCAGTATGGCAGCCTCCACCCTCCTCAAGCTCCTGTATTTGCTAGGTCTAGAGTAGGCACCCAAGAGGACCCAGTTTTTAAAAAGTAGAGTTTTTTGCCTTTGCTGACTGCTCTCTAAAACACAATGTTGCATTTAATTCATTCAGCTCTGTGCTTCCTGCATCCAGCAAAGAAGCAAAACCTTGCACATGCATGTATTTGTCCTGGGAACTTGGAAATCGCTTTAGAGACCTCCTCAAATTATTAATTATCAGGCGAGGCAGTCAGGCATTTTTTGCTGCTACCACGTGGTGGCTGAGTTGTGTTCACCCCTGCCGTTAAGTCAGTGGTGCCAGGTCCCTGGCCCAGCAAGGGTCAGGCAGCCAGGCTGGGGCTGGGGCTGGGGCTGGGGCCCCTCCAGTGCCACCGACAGCGGTGCAGAGTCCCACTGACTCCAGCGCTCGTGTGCTGCAGGGGCCGCTTATTCCCCCGTCTCCATTTCAGACCTTGACTGACTTTGTACTCACTCACGTGAAAGCCTGGCTGGATCAGGGGACGCTGGTGGGTTTGGCAGGTTTTCACACTCACTTTCTGAGCTTTAAATCGGCAAGGGAAATCCCAGAGGTTCTGAAAACACACATTCGCATTTTTTTCTTTCCGTTCCTTCCCTCCGGCCTTTTTTTTTTTTTTTCCTTGTCTGCAAAAAACTCCCAGCCTCCTTTTTTCATTTCCCTTTCTGCTTTCGTCTTTATCTCTCCCAACTGCTGTAGTTACATCCTCTGATGATAGCAAGAATGACCCCATGGGGTGACCTTGGAAGATTATTACATTAGCTGTAAATTTTGAACCTGGGCCAGCCAATACTGTAGGGATTGCAACTCCCATCCTTTAAGTGCAGGAGGATTAACGCTTGGGAACATAAGTAGGTTAAACCACTCTACAGACACCAGTGACCATTCCTTTCTCTGCCTATCTTTGTATTTTTCCCTTTAAGACCAGTTGGGGAATAGAGCTTTGCTATTTAAGTTGAGGTGGTGAAGGGGAAGAAAAAGACAGCATTCATGACAGTCAGGGCAGAACTGCATTAACTAAAGCCTCCATCTTTCATTCTTAAGCTCAGCTCCGGGTCCTTGATGAAGACAGATTTTTCAATTAGACAGGCAATGTTTGTTCTAATATTTTATATATGAACCGCTCAGCTGACATCTTACTCAGATTTATGAAGGAAATCGAATACAAATGGGAGTTTTAATACAAATTTATTTTTCAAATTTATCACATATTTCCGCAAATAAAAATTATGGTTGCCTCAAAGAACACATTTTTGAAAAAAAAGAAAGAAAGAAGTTGATAAAGTTTCTTTCCACCAGGTGAATAACAATATTGTAAGCTAAGAAAGATCTGTCATAACATAAATTATAACACACATGGAATACATTTCCCATTGAAGACAATATTTCTTTCTTATACAAATGTTGCACTCCTTCATTGAACTGAAAGGAAGTTCAGGGAGGTTGGCAAAACAAAGTAGCCCATTTTTAACACTATACAGAACAAAGTGTATTCTGCTGCCAATTACCCTTAACTGAAAATGACTACAGCTTCTGGGAGACACAGCCAAGGGTCATGGGTGGCATAAATGCTGCCCAAAGAAAAAGAAACATCAAGTGACATTCATGCTTCAGCTATTTAAAGAAAAGGATGAAGAGAATTTAGGGGAGTAAAAAGCCCCGAAACACCCATTTTTAGGTATGGGGAAATTACTTCAATTAACACTAGGCCATTTACAGCACGCATTTCCATACATTTTTCCTTTGCCAATGGCATACCTAATATAGGAAGAGATTAATATTGCAGCAGTTTTCATCTCCAGTCAGAGTAAGAAGGAAATACAGAAAACATTTTTTTTTAAAAAATGAAATGTTAAAATGAAAGATTTATATATTTTGGTTTCTATAAACCAAAACATTTTAGTTTCCTTACTCAGTTCCGGCATTGCCATGATTTAGCTGCGTTTTCAGACTCCCGTATTTCATTTAAAATTTTCCTGTTTTCCAGAGTTTTTGATTGGAAAACAGCACAAGAAGTAAAAAGTGATCAGAACACTTCAGAATACTTTTAACCTCTCTGCACTTTTAGTGGAAAAAAGAGGGAGGAGAGCATGAAAAGTCCCAGTAATATTGTCAAAAACACTTGTGAATACAGTCTTCAAAAACTGAAAGAAAACACAACATGTTGAAAAAATGCCTTTTGATAGCCTTGACATGTTTTATTGGATTTCGATTTTCCCTGAGCTTTATTGCCAAGTATAGGTGTATATGTATACACACACACACAAATATATATATGAGAGAATATATATATGTATGTATTACAGACAGTTGTGTGTAATCTAAGGTATTTGCATTAAAAATTTGAGCCAGCTCTACCCCAAATGAGATGTTATTTGGAGCCCCAGTAAATCAACCCCTTGCAGACACATACAAAGACATACAAAGGTCATATATTAATGGTCATTTTCGTGTGTAAAAATCAATGGTGGAGACTGGTGGAGTATTCAAAGTGTCTGGGTGGCTAAGTGCTTGATTTCAACAGAATATGGCATCCATGCGTAAGACAAAGACTTTGTCTCCCCTGGATTTACCCACCTACATACAGAGTATGGTTCTCTGACCCATATCTGAAGTAGTCCCCCAGGCTTCCTTTAGAGCCACTGGAGAGAAACAGGGAGCTGTTCAGCTCGTCCTAAAATAGGTCAAATGAACCAGGCTCTAAAAAAGCCTTGTCTTGTTGGCTATGAAGGCAATGTGAAGGTGAACTCAGAGGCGGAGACCAGCGTTAGGTTGGGTGACTCCCAGCTGGCTTGCCTATCTGTAGTTGACTCTAACAGTAGGCATTTAAATGCCTTCACAGAGCTAAAGCTTCCATCCCAAAGAGTACAGAGTCTAGGCCAAGGCAATCATCCTCTCTTTGCTAGTTTAGATGCATGCATTTCAGTGTCACAACAGGGGAAAAAACCCTGTCCAAAGTCCCTGAGCTGCATAGCTGCTTGGGTGTTCTCCTGCCCAGTGCTAGTAAGCCTAAAGGCAGCTTTTTTTGGCTGGTTTATAGTGAGATTTTCCAAAGGTACATAGGCCCAGATCCTTGAAGAGCCTGAGTCTTTGAGTTTTTCATGCCCAGGGCCAGTTCATCTCAGATTTTAAATAGCCTGATTCAACAGGAGGGAGGCACCCAAACCTCTTTGACAATCTGGGTACTAACTCCCACTGAGAGCAAAGCAAGTTTTGTTTTATACACTTGTGAAAACTATATTTACCTTCAATCTACAACAGTAGTTGGTCACACACCTTTATAAACACCACTGGAAAATCTGGGCAACATATTGCTGAGCTGTGCTTAAATACCTCTAAAACCTTGGACCTTGGAGCATGTGCTTGACTTTGAAGCACAAGAATATTCCTGGTGGGTTTCAGTGGCTTTAAACTAATTTCCACTGACTGTGCTATATTTTATCATGTATTTTTTGAGCAGTAACCACTTCCAATGCCAGTTGCACCAGTAAATCACAGGGGCTGTTGCTAAATCATTACGCTGAGGTGTGACATGCAGTGCGGTGCTGCAAATCCAGACCTTCTGCACTGAGATAACAAAGCAGGATCAGCAGCAAGAGGATTAGATCTCTGAGCTGTTTGCTTTGACTCTGAAATGTGGTATAATTCAAAGCAGTGCAAGAGAAGGAAAAAAACAGCAAATCTAACATATTGCAGAGACATTAAGGAATCCAGTAGTTGTGGCTTATCGCATTAACCTGCAAGTCCTCTTCCCTCCTCAGAGTGGTGGTGACTTGCTGTGTCCAGACTTTTCTGAGGGCTGGTTCCTACTTGCCTTTCCCTGGCTGTCCCCCACCACACACAACTAGTCACTTCTAGGACGCAGCCTTCCACGGGCTGCAGTTACCAGTCAGCAACTCTGTCACTGAACTCTGCTTTGTGAAACTTCATCTTTCCCTAAGTATTTCAGGACCTAAAAACAGCCTTAATGTGAGGACTCTTCTTGTGCTCTTTTACCCATTGGCATTTCTTTCAAAACACTTAAAGAACAGCAGACTGAAAAAGGCATCGATGTGGACCCAGTTAGTGGGCATGAAAGCCCAATTCAGAAGAGATCCCTTGCTTTTTTTCTCTCACCATTGTCATCCTCACAGATATAAGTTGTGACCTTGCCTGAGTTTATCTACCTTAGGAGTGACATGGTCCTTGTTACCCTACTGTCTATGTGATTTTCTCAGCAGAATCTTGCTCAGCTCAGATGTGATTGGGATGCTTTGCACTGTGAGGGAGGAAATACTTATATACATTTTAGAGGTAGGAAAACAGAGCACGAACAAGCTCAGGGAGCAGATTTTTAAAAGTATTTATTTTTGCACAAAACTGCCATTGGAACTGATAAAAAAGACTAATTTATCTGTAAAAAATAGATCTATAAGGGCCAAATCTAATGAAAGGACTAAAGTGTTTCAGCTAAGGCTGAAATCCAAGAAACTACTGCTACTCCAACTCTGGGCATGTCTGTCCTTGACCATGATGTTCAGTGAGCAGCTTTATCCTCTGCTCACATCTTAGCTTTTGGCCAAGATTTAGAAATGTAACATTGCAACATCTCCTTGCATGAGGGACCTGATGTAGCAGAAGCTTTCAAGGTGCAGTTAGCAGATTGAGTTCAGCATAGATTATGGTCATTTTATTTCAAAGCAGAGTAGTTGTACCAGCTGTCCCCTGTTTAGTATTCCCAAAGACCAAGGAAATCAAGGGCCTCCATTCAGCTCCTGCCACAGCTAGAGGGGATCCAGTGAGCTCCCTTGGAGCTGAGGAGGAGCATATCCTGGGAAGCATGAGGGGAAATAAGGTGACAGTTTCTCTCTCCTCTTGCACCTCCTACCCCTTTGACTGCAAATGAGCAGCAGTACAGGAGTATGTGCTATTTCAGGGTGCCGGTGAATGAAGGAATACAATTTCACTACATGGCACTCAGAGCACTCAGCAGGGAGATAAGATTGCTGGGTACTGATCCCAGCTCCCAGCATTATTTGTCTTGTTTTTATTTTTGTTTGTTTGTTTGTTTGTTTTCTCCCAGTATTGTTTATCATAAAATACATAGACAGTCCTCGGACAGCTCCCCACACACAACTGAGAGCTCTGACCACCAGGTAGTTATGTAAAAGACAGGCACTCCCACCATTAGCTGTCTGTATTTGGAAAAAAGACAGGTCATAAATGCTGACCCTCCTGAGAGAGCTCTAGGCTCTGAGTCTGAAGTGGATGGAGGTACTTCCCTGGCTGCTCTGACTCAGGCATCTTTGGCACCCCAGAGGGATAGCAGTTCGCACACACTTCTGCACTCAACGTTTTCCATTGACTAATACCACAGAATCAGAGTTGCCAAGGTTGACAGGGACCTCTGGAGATCATCTGATCTAGCCTCCTGCTCCAAGCAGGGCCATCTAGAGCAGGTTGCCCAGGGCTGTGTCCAGTCAGATTTTGAGCGGATGAAGACTCCACAACCTCTGTGGGCAACCTGTTCCAGTGTTCAGCAACCCTCACAGTAAAAAAGCTTTTTCTTATGTTGTGCTTTCACTGGTTACCACTGAGAATAGTCTGGCTCCATCTTTATTCCCCTAATCGGGTATTTATATATATTTATAAGATCTCCTCTGAGCCCGCTCTTCTCCAGGTTAAACAGTACCAGCTCTCTCAGCCTCTTCTTCACTATCTTCATGGCCCTTTGCTGGATGTGCTCTGGTATGTCCATGTCTTTCTTGCACTGGGGAGCCCACAAATGGATGCTCCAGGTTTGTCTCACCAGTGCTGAGTAGAGCAGAAAAATCACCTCCCTCAACCTGCTAGCAATGCTCTTACTAATGCATCCCAAGATTTTGTTGGCCTTCTTTGCAGCAAGGGTGTATTGATAGCACATGTTCAACTTGTTGTCCACTAAGACTCCAAGCTTCTTCTCTGCAGAGCTGCTCTCCAGCTGGTCAGCCTCCAGCAGGCACTGGTGCATGGGGTTGTTCCTGCCCAGGGGCGGGACTTTGTACATCCCTTTGTTGAACTTCATGAGGTTCTGTTGGCCCATTTCTCCTGCATGTGAAGGTCCCTCTGCACAACAACCTGGTGTATCAGCCACTTCTCCCAATTTTGTGTCATCTGTGAGTTTGCTGAGGGGGCACTCTCTTGCATCATGCAGGTCATTAATGAAGCTGATGATAAACAGTATTGACCCCAGCATGACCCTTGAGAGACTCCACTGGTGACTGGCTTCCATCTGGACTTCATGCTGAGTGAACTATCCCATCACACCTCTGTGATCCTGACGAAATCATAACCCTATAACTGCATGCAAAGTTCAGTTTCCTCCTGTTTGTTCCCTGCGCTGTGTGCTTGGCACAGACACTTCAGAGAGACCCCCTTGTGCTGGTTTCCCAAGAAAGACGTGAGAGGTTTGCCCCTATTGCTGCCTCTTGGCACATCCTTATTTGTGTATATATGCTTAGGGTGGGTCCCCGTCAACCCCATTTTGTTGATGAGATCTCTCTTGCCCACTTCACTCTGCACTCTTTGCTTACCAAGCTGGTCCACCACTTCCGCACTTGACTGTTGTCCCTCAGGCATCCCTGCAGAGCTGCATCCTCCCTCAGGACTTGGTTTGGGTTGAAGCCTCTGATGTGCCAGGGTAGTTGCTCCAGCTGCTTTTCCAAATTGTCTTTCCTAAGCACCTCGTTCTTCCTGGCAATGGACAGGAAGGTTGAGTACTGAATCCTTGCTGCTGGATGCCATCTGGCTGGCCAGGCAGCTGGGAAGTGATGCTGAAGACATTAACATATAAACACCTCAGTCCTTCTTCAGATATGGCCATAAGTAACTTGTAGGTGACCACAGGACTGTGAGGCTTGTAGGAAGTCCATGGCAAGGAAAGGACCTACCTTAAAATCCCTGGTGTAGTCAGACTCTATCCAGTGAAAGACTTTTCCTCCTGTTTCACCACATCTTGCTCTTTTTTTATCTTCCACATTTTGTCTTCCTCATCTGTTTGAACTCAAAGCACTTGGTGCCAGGGGCAGCCCCCAGCATAAGTAGGCCTGCTGTCCTCATCCTCCCTCTCCCACTCCTAACAGCAACCACTTGCCCGTAGTCCAGCAGAAGATGTTGCCTTACTCTTGAGAGCTACCAGGAAACCATAACAAGGCAATTACCTCTTCTAACTAACCTGTCTCTCAAAAAATCAGGGATGACTTAATGTTTTCTAATCTCAAGAAGGATCTAGGTTACTACTGAAATATGTGAGAATTAGGAACCCATATATCTTTGGGCCAAGGAGCCTTGAGTTTGCTTTGTTGGGCTGGTGCCTTTGCGCTTCAGTGGCAGTCATCTGTCATTCAAACAAACATTACCATGTCTTAGATTTGCTAGGAAAGGCCAGATGCTTCAGAGGCTGAGGTCAACTGCAGGAGCTTCCCTGTATGGATCTCATTGCAGGATCAGGCGTGGTTTATTGTACTCCCCTGTGCTGTTTTGACTGCCAGCAAAGCCTCAACACAGAGGATAAGTTGATCTAATAACCTCCCAGAGCACAGTGCCCCTGCTCTGCAGCTATATTTTACCAGTACTGGATGAATGCTCTTCAAAGCTGTGTGACATGTGTTTTGCCAGGCTACTCATCTGCATGGTTTGTTCAATGTCCATAAAACTCATTATCAGTGTAGCTCTGGCTAATTAACCCATAAATGTTCCAGCTTAGTCAATAAATTACCCTGACCTTAAAAGGGCTTATCATGTTCCATGTAATAAGTAGGTCTATATACTTTTTTCTATTATAGTAGTCAGCGTATTATTTATATGGCTGGAGTTGAACTATGCCTGAACTGTGAAAGAAGCACTGCACTATAAATAAAGAGTGTTTTACTGTCCAAAGACTTTAAACCTAGTTCAGAGTATGTTAGTGTCTGCCTAAGCCATCTAATTTTGCTTACTCCCTACTCCAAACAAGCAGAGGGTAGACTGACAAAGTATATCCAGAAATACTAATATACAGTGATCTACTGTGCAGATAGACAGTGTTAAAGGCTCTGAGGATATTTTATATCTTGAAAGGTTGGTGTGTGGACAATAACCTGTTTTGAGGTTTCTGGAGCTAGGAAGGAACTGCTGAATTTTGTTATGGAGCTTTATCGTGTATGTTGTCACACTTTAAGTGGCAAAAAAATCAAATCCAGTCAAATATGGAACACAATGGCTTTTTTTTTCTTTCAAAATAAGCACTTCCAGCCATTTCTGTTTGCTCTTTTATGTTTTATAGTACTCTAATGGGAGGTCATTTTAAACTTCTTTTTTTTATTATTCATATGAAAACAACATTTCAAAGGGAGTTTCTCTGAGACATCCAAGGCTTGATGAAAAGCCCAAATCCAGATGCGTGCATAGTAAAGTACACAGTGAAGGCGGTAAGTCTCCTGCAGTGCCCTGGCTCATTCACTACTCTCATTAGAAACATCTGCACGAGGTTGCATGAGCAATGAGCCACCCATGCACCCACCCACACATCACAGGTGCAGGGCACCTACCTTCGCATTTAGAAAAAGCCATAGCAACCAGCTATACTGCTGTGCCTTTAGGACAAATCTCTGGAACTGAGCCCAGCAGAACAAATGCAGCTAACCAAGAGATTTCACGTTTATTCATCAGCAGCTGATCTCAGAGAAGTTGAGAAATCACTAGCAAAGGCATGTCCATTGTAATCTTCTTTTACAGGTGACATAGTCAAAACTAGATTTAATGTCTCATGGCCAATGGGAACCCTTGGGAGCTTAGTGCTACTGATATGACCACCTGCAGCCATATCTTTTCTCTGCTTTTGGAGTGGGACTGAAGACCTATGCTGCCAAAAAAACAGTGCGTAGAGCTGACACTGATACTCCAAAGTATTGTGCTTCAGTAGGGATATGACAAATTTTGGGGTAAGGCAGAACATTGACGCCGTGTCCTCTAACCTTGCCTAAAGTGTAGCCAAGCACAAGCAGCTGCTACCTCTGCTCTGAAAGGCGTGGTAGCTAGGACAAACCTGTGCTGTGTCACACACAGGTTCTCACACATCTGCCTGATTTTTGTCTCTTCCATAAATACCAGCTTCTGTGATTCTCACTGATATTGGGGTGGTGGGAAAGAACATTTTATCTGCCTGCCTACTTAGATGCGGGCAATGATTGTGAGCAGTGCAGAACAGTGCACTAAATCACAAATGCCCTTGGGAGGATAAGAGGGGAATACCACCTCTGCACAGACAATCCTGTAATATCTCTGTCTTGGAATGGTTGGTACTTCAGTGAAGAGATCAAGAGCACAAAGTGATTTTAGTCTAATCATGTTCATGTGTATACCCAGAGCTTACCTCAGCTGCCATAGGGAGCGTTGCCCAGAATGATTGAGTGTAGGTTTTGGGCAGCACTGAGTAATGAAGAAGCTCAAGTAGTTAAGTGGAGGACCCCTCTTAGCATCCTTGGGATGTATTAGAATTGTTCACTGTAGGAGTGTTCAAAGATTTTTCCAGTTCTGGGTGCTAAATGCAAGAATATTGTCCCATGTTGCCTGCCTGAGGAATGCACTTTGCTGCACACATGCAAATAGTGCAGTGAGAGGGATTCTGCAGGGACACGGATCCAAGCTCTGCTGTATTTCCCTGCCAAGCAAAAATTTTTCTTCTGAGGTGAAGACAATGTAGTGGGGCTTAGGATGGCTGGGATTTGCTCTTAATTCCACCAACAACTCCTTCTTTGACCTTAAACAAGTTGTTCTCTTCTGTGTGTTTTATTTCTCCGTTGCTAAGATGACAACAATGACACATTTCTTTCTCTTGTCTGCTTAGGTGGTGAGATCTTGAGATTACTTGTTACCTGATGTTTGCTCAGGAGCTATCATGCTGAGCCCTCGCTCAGGCAAGGCTGGGGCATTTAGATGTCTGCTCTAGACACAAATAACAGCAAGCCTGCTCACAAATAACAGCAAGCCTACTCACAACTCTCTGGGAATTACCACAGACCTTCTAATTTAATTTTAAAAGCCTGAAAGAATGTCATTTTTAGGAATACTCGTGGGGGGTTTTGTTCATTTTTTAACAAAAATCAGTTTTGAAAACAACCATTGAAACCATTACTTTCTCGAGCACTTACTCTCTTCCTTTCTTTCATCCTGCTCTCCTCTTGACAGGTTCAGCTCAGATGAAAAAAAGTGTGAAAAACTTCAGATGAAGGGGAACATGTTTCACAAGTGAAAAGCAGGAGTTTCATGGCACATTTTCTGCAGCTTTAATGACTGCACTCCCGTGCAGGCTTATTTTTTTGCTTGAGTGTTTGTTTTTTGCAGCCACAAGCATCATCTCTGTATCTAGGATGAACTGCAGCTGCAGAAGGCTTGTGTCGTGATACGTTTATGCCAAAAGCTACAGTTAAAACTGTGCATTCAGCCATATCGTTTGCATTTCCTGTGTTGTTAACACTTAGCTGGGTGCCTTTATCATTGCCTTGAGGCAGAATTGATGCATTTAGTTCGGTGAGATATGTGTCATTGCTTTTTTTGGGGGGGGGTTGTTTGTTTTGCTTTGGCACGAGAAGCTAAGGAAAAGTTTGACACAACTGTTTAAGTAACATGCAACGTTCGGCAGAATCCACCTCTGGTTAGCTCAGGCTGAATGTAAAAGGAACTGTGGTGTATTTCTTGCCATCACTTTTACTCCTATATCCAACCCATGGGTCAAAGCATGATAAATGGGTATCAGTGCAATTTAAGAACCCTCATTTTCTGAAATATTAATTAATTAATTTTAGTTCTGAAAAGCAAGCGATTGTTCCTGAAGAGTGCACTGAACAAACATTTCAGCACACTGGAATGTGTTTTCTGGTCATTTGTATCAGTATTCCAGCATCTGCTGCCTTACAAGATTAACTCTGATTCTACGTGTTCCTACCTGTGCATGTGCATATTGGACTAAGGTGATTATAAATTAAGCCGGTCTTAGGAGTTGTTTATAAACATGCAGAACCTTTTTTACTTCAAGCCTCAACACTACATAAGAAGTCAGGTTTGGAGAAAATCATTTGAGCAATATAAATTCACCAGGCAGATTTTACAGGTGGGGCTTTTAATTATTTGTAAACAAAAACAGGCAGTGCATCTCCGTTCAAGTATGCATCAGCAGAAGAGACTCGTCTGTGGTTGCACAGTTGGTGATTCTTAAATAGCTATGATTTTGGTAACTAGAAAGACGTTTTTTTCTTGAACCGAGCAAAGTCAAGATTCTTCGGTGAGAGAGCAGCTCGTGGCCCATTCAACTTTTGCTGTTATCTTGTCTAAGAAGTGGGTAGGTGTTAATTTATCATATTTGGGAAAGAGGAAAACTTACCTGCAGTATGTTTAATAATCTCCTTTCCTGTGATATAAACACTGTGATCTACGGTTTGCAATTTAGATGCTAGATTAAGTCTATTCTCTGGGAATACAATTGATGTTAAAGCAGCACTGATCATTCACCTTTCCCTTCAAACACTCAGATTCGATCATGATAATGTAAGTATTTATTCTTTATATGATACAGGTCAGATTCTGAACTGGCTTACCCTTGCAGAATTGAGAGTAATTTCGCTAAAGTTTATGGCAACACTCTAGCCTTGCTTTTCTCCTGCATCTTGTGAACAAAACCAAACTCTGTGTATTTTCCATCTGTACTATTCTCCAGTGAACCAACTGGCAACTTTTCCCAAAGAATGACTGTCAGCTAAAACTCATCATGAGTAGATGTTTCCCAATGTGTGGGAAATCCTAAGCAGTGGATATGGTTATGGCTTATAAAATCTTATTTCTTAGAAAGTACTTTAATTTTAAACAAACAGCAAAACAATACAGTTAAAATTCTATCATCTGGTCTAATTTCCTCCCACTGAAGTCGCTCCCATTCACTTCAGCAGGAGATGAATATTTTTTCTTATTTTTTTCAGATTATAAACTGATTTTAGTACTTTCCAAATCTTGGGATTCATGCAAAGGCAGTACCATGGGATTGTTCTGCAAGAGTGATGATAGATTAATAGCCTTAGTTTCATTTCTTTTTGTTAGGCCCTTCAATATCCCTTTGTTCTGAGCATCTCTTCTATCTATTCTTTCCATATGCCATTGTGTTGTCAAAAAAATAAATTTTTGCAGGACAATGAGTCACCAAGCCCTTGCAGTGATTAAGTATATTTGTTTTCAAAAGACTTCAGCAGTGCCCCCACACACACACCAAGCAAAGTAATCCATTCCCTAATAACACAGGAGTTGTTCTAAATTCTCGGATTTCTTTCTTTCTGCTCAGTTTTGGGTGACACATTTACAGAGAGTCCTTCAACCTGCTCACCTCCCTCCTGCTCCCCTGGGCTTACCAGCATACCATGAGCCTGCCGAAGAGCATATTGCAGCTCTGGAGGGGTCACTGATCATTGCCAAATGCCACAGTCCTGACAAGTGGCTCAAAACAGACCCGGGAGACTGGAACAGAATCCGGTCCTGGGTTACTGCCTTGACATCCGAAAATGTAGTGGGTGAAATCCCAGACCTGCTTGAAGTCAGTGGGAATTTTGCCATGGACTTCAGCAGAGCCAGGATTTCACCCAATATATTTTGCAGCCTCCTGCCACGTGAGTGTGCAGGCTCAGATTCTCATCTCGCATACACTGCTCCGTGGGCTGGGAACCATAGTGAGGCCAGTGGAATTGCTCCTGATTCTCAGTAATAAAATTCAGCGGGAAATCCTGCCTGCATTTTCATGGGTAGGAACCAGCTCTTGGCTGTTTAGTGTGGCTCCCACTGCACACATGGAGGTGTTTACTTCTTGCAGATTGCTTATTCCAATGGGGATTTTTTTTGTCTGGTTTCTAACGACTTCTTCTGGAACCTGCTACATGCAGAGAATGAGAATTTGGCCTTTACAACAAACCTGAACTCTTGCAATATACACATATGTGTTACTGCCCTTTTTGCTGTAGATAGATAGGCTGAATCCAAAAAACTTGGATCCTGGAATTTGGATGCAGCAGTAAGTGAAGTATCTGGCTTGGGAAGAAGCGTTGATCCAGCTGGTTCTGTAAGCAGCAACTAGCTGACTCTTTCCTGGCCTCTTTCAGACACAGACATGGCCCGCTCGTAGCAGCATTGTCCAGGTCTACCTATTGATTTCTTTCATTATCACAATATTGCAAGTTCAGTTTAAAGAATTGTTACTTTGACCAAGAAGCTAGAATCAAACCAAACCAACAAAAAAAAAAAAAAAAAAAAAAAAAAAGAAAGTTCATTCTGAATTTCTGGGATGAGAGCCAGTTCTCAGCCACATGTTGTAATTGTATTATTTATGTTCTTATTTATTGACTACATTGGCACCTAAAGTTCCCCATCTATGCCTGAGGCCCTTTTGCAATACATATGAGAAGCATAGTAAGAGCGAGTCCCTTGCCCTGAAGACTGTACAAGACATGATAAACACAAAAAAATCCCGCTATAAATCCCATTTTACAGAGCAGAATCTGAGACTTGTCTTTTGCAGGGTTGCACACAGAGATGATGAGAGAGCTGAGTCAACACAGGGTGCCACACTGCATTCCAGGTAGGGGCTCAAAAGACAATTACAGTTGCAATAATAATCTCCCTCCTTTCTTCTCTTTTCATGAATAAATTTCAAAGGACTTTACAGAAGAGGCATCATCTGTTTTGAAAATTGGAAAACTGAGGCATTCAACAGTGTAGGAATTTGCCTACTGTCTCCTTTCAGGACAGTACCCGAGCTGAGGAAAGAAATGTAGGTCTTTTCTGTTGGTCCCCCGTGTGCTCCTCTCACTTGTCAGAAGCAGTGCCACATTTGGCACCACAGATGTGGCCCAGAAAACTCTGGAAGGCCAGCATACCATCTTGTGTTTCCATCACATTAAGTGAAAATGTTAGTATTATATAAAAGTGTTTTCTGAAGCAGAAGCTAATTTCTTTCAGTCTGACTTCAAATGCGCTGCAAAAAAATGATGAACACCAACTATTGTGGACTGCATTTTGGAATCATATTTCCTACCTCTCAGGTATCTGTGATTTCTTTTCTCCCCTGAGGCTTTCAATCTCTTTCAGTCCAAACTGGTAAAGTACAAACCTGGGTTTCCCCTAATAGCGAAACACAATACTAAATTGGGAAGCTTCTTCAAAACCTTGTAAGGGAAGTGCACAAACATCTGGTTGACATTTAATCTAGAAATGTCAGGCCTCAGCATTTCCAACCCAGGCTGACAGTTCCTTGGGTTGAACACCAAAACATACTTATTGAAAAAATATAGGGAAGAGGTAGATCGGAGACCAAATATTAAATTGAAAAAAGATTTTAAAAGAAAGTGAGCACAAGCTCTATCTGTTGCAACCCATGTGCATTCTTGATTGTAATCAGCATACCGGTGAAGGAAGGCAGTTCGCCATGAAGAAGGCTGAGCTTAGGCTTCTGCTGAGCACTCTGCTAAGGTAGGGAAGAGCTTCATTAATCCTTTTAGCTCTGGGTTATGTCAAACCTTGGAGCAGCTACCTGACTCAGAGCCTATGACCAAGCACGGCAGAAGGTACCCAAATCCTGTCCACTGGATTCACTCATTGGATATCATGGCATGCTCCTGTCCTGTGGGTACTATGTTTGCCCTGGAGTGCACTTGAGTTTTCAATTTCGTAAAGGATGTATTGAGAGAAATTCAGTGTCTATGTTCCACCGGCTCTTCAGGATCTTCTAAACCCAGGCTGAGATCACTTTGAATCTACCTAAGTCCCACAGCCTGGTACTTCCTATTGGCTGAATTTGCACTTCTTCTGGCACATGGCCAGCACAAGACACTTTGTTGGGTTTTTTTGTGGTGCCTAAGAGATTTAGTTGCCTAAATCCTTGAAAACTCAAAATTTAAATGCATATTTAATTCCCAGGTAAATTAATGGAAATTAAGCATATCCCTTGAAAATGCATTGCTTGCTTGCTTCTGTGACCTCGCATGGACTGAGAATGTCAGGTCTAAAGTCTGATTGCAAAGTTCAGTTAGAGTTTCCCATTTTAGAAACGGAAGGGGAAGGGGAAGAGGACAGGGAAAAGGGAAAGGGGGAAGGGAAAAGGAAGAGGAAAGAGGAAAGGGAAAGGGGAAGAGGAAAGGAGAAGGGGGAAAGGGAAGGGGGAAAGGGAAGGGAGAAAGGGAAGAGGGAAGGGAAGGGAATCCTTTCTCAGAAAAATACTTTCTTTTTTTTTCTGGGGTGAATAATTCTATAAAAAAGGAAAAGGACAATGCTTATTTTCTGTATCATCTATATCATCATTCTATATCATCAGTCTGTAAAATGCACTCTTCTAGTTTTTACTTCCTCTCTTTATGCCCCTCAGTATATTTAATTTCTTTCCAATCTACTTAATCTTAAGGAGAAAAAGAGCAGACACTAATGTGTTATTCCTGATGAGGTTCCACCATCTACCAAGGAAATGAAAAGATTTGTACTACTTTACTGTCCTAATCTCACATTCTCTTGGCTTTTTCTTCCGTGGCTGCTACCAAGCAGAGATGCTTCTTAGCATGCAGTTATGCCTTACTTTGAGTCCTGAGCTCATTTGGACTCTCCACCACATATAAGTCAAGTTGTTCCATCCCATCTGCTGTATCTAGCAAAAGGCACCAACAGATCTCATCGGCCACTATGCCATCATCTTCCTTTGGAAAGTCTTTCTAGCTATGGCATGCCCTTGTCCTGCCTGAGCTAAGTAATTGCACATTGTAGTTTTCTTCTGCTTACATAGATGATGAGACATACTGCAAACAACATCCCAGCATAATGCTGATGTTTTGTATATCCAGCTATGGTAAAAACAGCAAACAGATCAATTTTGGAAGAAAAGATACAAGATTAGACCTGTTTTTTATTGGAATCAGTGGTCAAGTTCCCACTTTAGCAAAACTCATGACTCACATATGACTCATAGCATTGCATTTGCACTGGTGAATGCGCTGGGTTAAAACAAAGGTCATTAGAAAATGTACCCAAGAGGCCAAGACCTGTTTAAATACACATTAAGGGATGTAATGTTTGAGGGAAGTGTAGTTAAACTGAACAAATCTGATAGGAGACCATGTCACCGTAGCTTTTAAAGGATGACGTGGACATTGTGAGCCTTTGTTTATTGTTGGCTGATCAATAAACGGGCTTGTTTTTGCTCTAGCAGAAGTGGTGAGGCAGAGAGAGGGATGGAAGGGGAATTAAAACAGTTCATTTCAGGAAACAGTTTCATGTAAGCTCAGCTTGTAAGAATCACCAATTGAAAAGTTCATATGACTGGAAGGCAAAATATTCTGGCTGCACGCCAGCTAGGGAAATGAGCAGCGTTTGCTGCTGGAGCTTAACCTTGGTTGGGGATGGAGGAGCGGCCAGTGGGGGGGATCAGCATGAGTGCTCTGTGCCCCACTGTGCCCCGTTTCCACCTTTCTGAACCCACGCTGCCACCTCTCCCACAGGAGGCTTGGAGCTGTTGAGCGTTATCCCAAGGGGCACTGGTTCACACCGTTGTCAGAGGCCACGTAGTTGTATGGAGAGGCAGCTCGTAAGAATGGCTGTTCGAGCACAAGCCATCAGCAGCTTGCTTGGTGTTGGGAGTGCTGCTCCATCCAGGCAATCCATGAGATGAGGCAAGGACCCCACATGGGGAGCCATGGGGCCAGCCCGGCAGCTGGGCATGCAGTTGCAGTGCCGTGGGGCGCGTGGCACCCCTCACCTGGCTGGGGCCAGGTGAAACGTCACGGTGGCCTCTCCAAGGTAGTGAAGAGAGACCTGTCCCTGAGCACTATCAGCCCCTGGCACACGCTGCTGCCGGTCAGCTCCGTGGAGGAGGAGAAAGGGCTGAAGGATGGAGGACAGTGGGGTCAGCTCCCTCACTTCATCCCCTGGAGGCTGTATTGCTTAATTAGGTACAAAGGTTGTTAAAATCAAAAGATTAATTTGGAAAGCTGCTTGATGTACGATGGCCTCCAGCAAAAAACCAAAAAAATCTGAGAAACTTTTGGTTGTAGTTAATATCTTCCGATCTTTGATAGAAGAAAGAAACTAGAGCTAACTTTCTGTGGAAAAATCAGTTTGTGTTTAAAATTTTCATGTTGAGGGATTGTGTTTTTCTTAAGAAAATGCCCAAGTTATCAGTTTCAGTCAAGGCTTCAAGTGTAAAAAAAAATTAGAAACTGTTTACAGAACATATAGAAGAAAACTTCTTTTCCCCTTATCTTCAGTAATTCCTTAAAAAAGAATTTCCAAAAAGGTTTTTTATATATATTTATCCACAAAACAATTACAATTTTCAACTAGTGGTGCTCCAGCTATTGGAATGTGATTTTTACTCTAGATTCCAAGTATCTGTTAATTCAAGATTCACTCTGATAGGTCCAAGCTATAAAATTCATCTAGATCCAGGTTTAAGTTTTTTCAGAGTTTGGATATATTTTGTTGGGGAACTAGGTTGAGACCCAGCTCCAGGCAATATCTGCCATATGGAAGTGTTTGCAGATGCATGTCCAGGAACACAGAGCTGAACTGCGGCTCCAAATCAAGGAGTGCTGCTGAGTGCCGAGCTCTTTAGAAAATCCAAGGTTTTATGCAAGTCTAAAATCTAGATCAAAAGGGCACATAATTTGGCACTCAGCTCTGATGGAAAATCATGGAGAATGGTTACCTACCTATCCTTTGTGACTTTCAAATTATCTTCCTAAATGACTGAACTCAGGAGTTTTTAGCTTTAGATGTGCCGTGTTTTTTTCACAGTCTTGGCCCAGATCATTCAGAATAGAGAAACCAAAGGACATGGGTCAGTGCCAAATGGTAGAGCTAGACAGGAAGATCTCAAGATATTACAGCAAGTTTGTGTGTCAGCACTCATTGCAACCAGAGCAGATGTGATCCTCAGATACATGTACTTGTTCCTCACAAACACACTCTTCTCTCACTGTGTGTCTCTGTGAATTATTTATATCAGTTACCACTGAGTATGGGAAATGTAAGTTCTGTAACATCAAAAAACCCCAACCGCTCATCCCCACATATATCCAGCTTTGGCATACGTTAATTGTAGTAACTTAGCAAGTACTTCCTTTCCCTTTTCTACAGTGTATACTGGTGATATATAGATACCTTCAGGAAAGTGCATTCTTGGTGGTGGTGGTGGTTTTGATTTGTGAATCCTCTAAAACATGCAGGCTACAGGTAGCAATTGTTCTAGAAATATCACCTACATGTATTGCTACGCTGCCTCGATGGACTTGTCTTAGTCACTTACGTGGGCTCCACAGCTGAGGTTGATGGTTATGGGCTGTAGTTCAAAACCGGCTGCTGTAGAGCAGCAGCACAGGGTGCTGTCCTGCGGGTGTGCAGACAGCGCCCACCAGGAGGCTGTCCTCTGCGGAGGGCATTGCTTCGTAACATTAGCCCCTTAAATGGTTTCGGAAGTTTGAAGTGGATATTGCTAATGCCACTCCAGGAATGTGCCTGGCCTCTTTGGATCCTGAAATTGGTGTCAAGCTGGAGAAACACCACTTATGTCAGTGTGTCCCCTGGCTTAAATCAGCAGAGCTGGTTTGCAGCAGCTGAGGAAATGAGTTAGACAAGATGTAAAAAACCTAAGATTTATACTTTTATAGCTAAGTTTTTGTTCAGACATTTCTGGCTAAAACTCTCATGGTGAGCAAAGCTAGGGCTAAGTGTGGCACTTAGCACGTAAACAGTGATCTCTTAAATGCACAGATTAGCAGTGCTTTGTGTAAGAGCCCCTACATGTTTTCTCACTTGCACGTGAAATTTCCAGCCCCTTTGCAACGACCAGGCTCATGCTGTTTGACAACGCGCGCACTCGCAGTATCACCACGTACTGTGCAAAACCTACGGTGGGATGCCGTTTGTGTCTGGTGGAACGTATTTAATCATTTTCCCAAAGATATCCCCGTGATATGAATGGTAACAGGATGTTTATAACAGAGATAAGGCTGGGATGAAATCCTATCCCTCTCTGGGAGCTAATAAAAGCAAAGATTTGGAATTAAGTATCACTTTCTCCAAGCTGCACACCAAGGAGGAAATGGGGTCAAAAGGGCAAGCTGCAACATTGTAGGCACTTTATCTAAAACATAAACATTACTAGAGTGCATTCTGACCAAATTAACTCTCTCAGATCTGAGATGTTAGCATTCCTGTAGTACTTAAGCCTGCCAGCTTTACTACTCTTCTGACTGAGGGTTGAACTCCAAGTTGGGGTTGACACTTGCAAACAGAGCTCTTAGCAGGGAGAGTCCGCTGAACCCTTCTGCAATTAAACATCTTCAAATAAATGTCAGTGTCACTGCAAAGAAAAAAAAGGGGGGGAGGTGGTTGGGAATTGGGGAAAAGAATCACTGTAGAGACAGAGAGCCAGAGAGAGGAATGTGATTCACGCAAACCCCTGAAAAGCAGAGCTCTCTTTGTAGAAGTAGTAAAAGCAGCAGTATTTGCTCTGCTACTGTTCATGGCAAAACACTTGGATCAGAGAGGCTGAGCTTGCCTGAAGTCCAGTGAGCCTTTCAAGGGCATGATTTCAGACTGGGTGCGTTAGCCCTGTGAGATGTTAAAAGCTTCCTAGAATCAGAGCACAACTTCAAGATGGGAGGAACAGCTTGCCAAGGCTGTCAGACAGCTCTGCTAAGTCAAAATCATTTAGGTTTCTGAAGAGATATCATGTGATTCCTGTAATAACTGCTCACAGATACTCAAATACAAATCAAGATCCCAGGCACCATCCAGATGTCTCATAGGAAAGACAATAAGGACAGGAAGCACAATGATATCTACCTCCGTGCCATGAGAAACTGAGGAATTGCTGCAGCTGACGTTATCTCTGCCATGAAAACAGAGGAGCAAAGGCTCCTCTGGAAAGAGAAGGTGAAATGTAATATTGAAATTAGCACCTCCCAAAGATCAGACAAGCACTTGGAAGCAAAATTACTTCCTTGCTCTGGGGAGGCCATGCAGGAGAGCACTATTTATTCTGCACCTTTACATGGAGCAGATGGCTGCCCACAACAGTCATGGATGCTGGCCAGAGCGTATGGAGAAGGGTCAGCTCCAGGGCTCCTTGCAGGCCTGACTAGAGCTGCTTGAGTTTAGTCTCTTGAAATGCTGCCCCCTCCCAGGCCCCCACTTCCTTTTTTTCAATTTTCCTTCTGATCCAAGACAAAAGGGAGGATTTTCAAAATGTACTGGGGCAAGAAATTTTCTGCATTATTTTTACACTTGAAAAGTTAACCTATGTCAATTGTTTGGAGAGAAGGGACTATTTGTGGGGGAGAGTTTCTTGGTTTTTTCCACTTTGCTACCTCCAACCTTGCAAAACACCTACGTTGCCCCTAATCTCAAGTTTCCTGTGAGTTTCACAGCAGAGAAATTCATAGAGCTGGGATTCTTACCTGCAGGGCAGTGTGTGCATTGCGAGGCTGCCCTGGAGCCAGGGGATCTAGGAGACCTGTTGTCCTCTCAGTTCCCATTGTAGGCAGCATGTAGGCAGCTTGAAAGTGTGGTAGTTCCCACCAATCTAGTAGGAAAAAAAAACATCTGTGTGAGTTGTCTAAAGAGGATTTCTCCAGAACTTGGCCTGGGTTGGATATGCTTGAAAATGTTTCTGTAAAATGGTATTTTGCATTGACAAAAGTATTTTTATGTTGCTGTTTTTAAATTTCTGATAGCCTCACAGTTCCTTCTCACAGAACTGAGAAGAACTGCAATGGTCTAGAGTTAAGTGAGTTGCCCAGAGTCACACAAGCAACCTAGGATGAACCAACCCAGATCCAAAGTCCCAGTCCCAGTTTCTAAAACATCAAAACCACCTTCTTCCCAGATCCTTCCTGAGGAACCTCTTGAATTTGTAAACCTCCTGTTTTTTTAGCACAGCCATTTGAATTGTTATCGTAATTCCTTATCTGTGGCAAAGAGCAGTGTAAATACCTAGAGTAAAATCTCAGCTTTTCCGAGAACAGTTAGTCCTTTTTAGTTCTTGGTGGTTTATGTTTTAGATAGTGTAGCTATCAGAAGAGGCTTTACACAGCAGTGAGTAAAAACAAGCCATCCCTTTGTCAACTGATGTCCATCTAAGTCCTCAGGAGCTTGCTGCTGAAGGCATCCTGGTTGGGCATTGAAGTGCCATTGTAAGTTGCGCTGGCAGGAACAGGGGCAGTAATCACCTTGAAATCTGAACTTTGCAATGCTGTAAATTAGAGGGGAGTGTTGACTCCAGCACAGGCTGCCAAGGGATCGTGCTGCCAGCTTACCCTTTTCCTCATTTTGTTTCTCCGTGGCCTGGCTTGGAACAGCTTCCAGTTGGATCCTAGCCCTTAGGAAAGAGGAGGAGTTCAAAGGCTGTGATTTGCTAGAAATCATAAGTATCGGGGGAAAAAATGGAAGTGAGTACAAGAATAAAGATTTGGAAGAAGTTCTTCAGGTAATACAAAGCCACAAGGCACTACAAAGAGGGTGCTGACCACCCCCAGGATAGGACCAATGTAAAATTATCCCTTTCCTCACATTGTTCCCTCTGGTATATCATCAAACACTTTGAAGCCAAGTTAGATAGGTCAGTTTACACTGGCCTTTTATTTTTTGAGAGCACATGAAGTTCCTAAGGTTTAAAATCATGCAGTGAAACTACAAAGCTTCTTGGCTGTTTGCAAGCAGCGTAACAAAGCTGTTAGTATTCAGTAGGAATCACAAACAGTGTGTTAATCCCTAACACTCACAGGGATCTTATTAGGTAAGATCTGCGTTCTTTCCAACGGGTTCCTTTCAGTTTTCTTTTCAAACCACAATCAAAACTCTCCTGTATTTTGTTTTAGATTTAAAACAGCTAGTGGTTCATTGATTTCACATAAAGGGCTTCTGTGTGGGGGACTGCACATCCGTAAAACTACTTAGGTCACCCGTTCCTGAGCCAAAACCCCTGGGAGGAGGCTGTGGGGTTTCCCCTCCATCCTCCCCACTGGAGGAGCAGTGCAGTGCTGGTGCTGCTGGCTGTGCCGCTGCTTCAGGTCCCTCCGGAGAGCTGCAGGAGGCCCCTCACATGACGAGTGCCTGTGCACCGTGGTCCTTCTCGGGTTCCCAGACAGCCACTTCTCTTGAAGGCAGCATGAAGATGGTGTAAGGGCCTGAAGGGTGTCTGCGAGGCTGGGGTGAAGATGGTCATTACCCCTTTCGCCCCACGTCTGCAGATGGGGATGTGAAAGGGTGCAGGGAGCCAGCTTCCCATCCGCTGCGGTAGCCACCTCCCGTCAGCAGCCCCTCGGGCCAAGCTCCAGCATGAGGCACGTGTGCTGGGGTAGATACGTGGTGTTTGAGCTGTACCTGTGGAACGCAGCTTGCGTTGCATCGGGGTTTTTGGTTGAAGAAAAAAAGGTACCTAATATGCTACAATGCCACTTGAGGATAGAAAGCCAAACTCTGCATCCGAAATCATCTGCAGGCTATACTGATGAATAAGTCTGTTTGATGGTGCTTCTCTGTTTGGGTTTCTGTTTCTCGTGGTTGTACAGAAAAGTTTGAAAACATTTACTGTACAGACCAACAAAACATAAACATGTCTTTTTAAAAAAAATTGCCACTAGTAAATCAATCTCATCCTTCAGTGCCTAACCAAGGATTTTTGAATGCATAGTTTTGCCAAGAGTGAATACTTCATTACAGCTTCAGTAGATAATTTTACGTCAACTTACCCCAAATGGCTGGGTTCCCACACAGGTCTGTGAAAACCTCTTTCATCTTCACCCCTCCCCCCCAAAAATGTATATGTATATATATATGTAGTGCAAACAGCATAGTTTTATCTAACTAGGGTGTATAACAAACTCCCCATACCAAACAGCTTTTCATAAGACTGGTGAGGCATTTTGGTTGGTTGAGTGTGTCTTGCGGATATTTTCACCTCTTCTTGAATTGCATTCATAAAGAAGTTAAAAGTGAGTGAAAACAGTTCACAGAACTCTCTCATTCTGAACAGTATTGGAAATGACTACATACCTATTAATTTAAAAACAAACAGATTTCAGGGAAAATGTCAAAATTCAGCCATTTTTACAGTGTGAAATCAGATGAGAGATCATGCCCTAAGACCACAGTCTCCAGAAACAGTGAAAGGCTTAGGAGGAGGGAGCATAAAGTAAAGGCAACCAGTTTTTGTAGCAGCTAGGACCCCCTATGCAAATTGAAAAGATAACTTGTGCTTTGTGTAGTGATACTTGACCTAGAGTCTGTTGTTTTATCCTAATCACTTTCAGGCATTTTCTCTGGAGTAATTAACTAACTCCTCATTAGACAAGAGAATCAGGCTTGGCTACGCGCTATTTTTCTGCAGCAAAGTTATTTAGTCAGACAGCTCTCTCCTTAGACATAGCATGTAGCCTTGGTACCTTATTGCTGCTTGTCAGCCCTGGCTAGCAATACTAAGCATATCCACCAGTAGTCAGATGGCTTTCACCTGAGTGTATTTAACTTTTTAGTGTGGCACCTGGCACGAGTGTTCAGCAATGCCAGACCTTCACATGTTGTTGCAGTTCCCTGTGATAGAGCACTTCACTGTGTGGGGAAAGCCCTCGAGGTATTTCTGGGTTTGGTTAGTTGGGCTGAAGATGCGCAGCTTTCCCCGGCTGTAATGCAACTGGACTAGTGTAAACCTGAGGAGAATTTAGCCTGAAGAATGCCATACGCACTTTGGAGATTATAATACTGTGTTTCGTGTTTAGTTCACTGTGTATACTCCTTCTTTGGAAGGAAAATGGTTCCTGTAGAATGGTTAGGCACTAGGAGGCTTGAGCTTGATTCTCGTTTCTGCCATCAGCTTCCTGGGCAACTTTTGTCAATTGTTTGAGGCCCTTCCTAGCAAGGGTGCAAGGACAGAAGTTCTGGTGCTCAGCCCTCCCCTCTCGACCTCCCTGGTCTTTGCTTCTCCTGATGGAAGCAGGGACCTCTGCCCCTAGGTCCATTCTAGTTGTAGATACAATAAGTTATTTGAGACAGACACTCTCTTACTTGCTATTTTTACACGGCGTCCAGCAGAGAAGAGGTCTGATTGTAGCTGAGGAAACTGGATCCTGCCATTAATAGCAGCAGTAATAGTAGCATGGGAATTAGGACCCACTTTTCTAAGAAGTGACAGTTTACCACTCTCTTGTAGCTCTTTTTGTAAACTGTTTCTGATTATCCTGACTAGGAAAAGGTCGTAAATATATGTATGCTGTACTGTTTTGGACCCATCACTTTTCTTCTCCGTGCCCAAATAGACATTTATTTAAAAGTTCAACGTGGGTAAGTTGAGCCCAAACTCTGGATCTATTCCTATCAAATGTGCTACAAACATTTCTCTAATTGTCTCGAAGGTACCCTTTCTATCTGGACTTCAGAGCATGTAAACTTCCAAGAAAATATTGTAGTCAATGAATTTTTACATCACAGGGTCCCTCTCACACACCTTTCCTGTGTTTTTTCTTTTTGCCTTTTGAAGTGAAAACAGTATTTGTTTTCAAAGTAGGTATGTGCAGTCAGCAATGATGAAAATGAAGGTAACTGTCAAAAATAATGCCAGAAGGGATTTCTCCACTTTAATTTCTGCTTACATTATTAAGACAAGTAAATTATCTTTTCATGGAATGCTTCCTTTTTTTCTGGAAGCACTACTGATAAATGATATAATATTAAAGACCCTTCTCTACAGCTGTTGGAGACCCAAAATTTCTATTCCCCACACCCAAAATAGACAGAGATGCCAAGTAAAACCTTAACCTAAATTTCATGATTAAATGACGGAGGGAAATAAAGAATCTGCAAACATTATTCCAAAAGTAATAGCTAGATCGAGCTTTTTTTCCACCTCTGGTATTTTTAGGAATCTACCATTGTTGCTACAGGGATTAGGAAAAAGCTAAGCACAGTTCTGAAATAGTACCTGAGAGGGGCTTTCTACAACTGAGAGTTGAAATACTATTTAAAAACCACCTTGACAGGAGCAAGCTATAACTGTTGTGTCAAAGCAGAAAGCTTCTATTTTTATTACTGAAACCTTAACCTGCACTCAGGAAGGGAATCCTTTCTATGGCTACTTTCAGATTATCGTTGTCATTTTCAAAACTGGGGGAGTGGGGATGAAAGAGGGTTTTCATTCAGAAGGATGCATAGCCCAGGCAGAAGCTCCTGCAGACTGGCAGTATAGTATACTGACTTTTTGAGAACTGGATCTCTTTCTTTTTTTTTTTCTCTCTGTTTTTTTTTTTTTTTTTCTTTTTTCTTTTTTTAAACCATCCACTGAAATGTGAATAGTAGAGGCCACTTTTGCTCCATTGCTCCATATCTTAAATAATTTAGATCAGTTGTTGACATTTTAGCACAAGTAGCTTGTCTTAGGGGTTACAGCTGCTTAACCCTTTGCAAGGAGGGATGGACACATTCCCCCTCCCTTCCTTAACATAAACAGTCCCTAGACTTTCAAACACTATTTGGGAAGTTCTCTTGACATCTGACACTGTGCAATTTACTACTCTTGTCAGGTAAATAGGCTTGTCCTGAATGACCAACACCAAGTCATTGGTGCAATGATGCAAGTCATTTCTTCTGGCCCAGAGTCAGAGACCATGGCTTGCGCTAAAATCTCCTCCCTTTCCATTGGTTTCTCACTGATTTCAATGGGACTGCACCCTAGGGTGTTGCAGCCTGCTCAGTGAATGTGTTTCATTGATGCCAACACTGAGAGCAAAGTCAGCTTTGCTGGAGGAAGATTCAATGGGGAGTTTTCTTACTGATTTCAGTGGGACCAAGACTCACCCAAGATTTGCAAAGCTGCTCATCAGGCTATGTACCCGCACAAGGTGACTTATTCTCCTGTTTTGCTGAGCTGCTTCTTGCAAGTCAGAGTGAGTGTCTTACTGCATCTAAATAGGTCCTCCTTAATATGCTTGGTTCTGAGTCTCATCCCTGTAAGTGCTCTGTTGTCCTCCAGTGGTGTAGTATTTTCCAGCACTGGGATCCTCACACAGGTTATACTTCTGCTGGCTGCTGCTTCCTTGCGCTCCTTCACAGCTGCTGCTGTAGAAGGAATAGCCACAGCACGACGCCAAGCTCAGTGCTCCGCTACTTCTTTGCTGCTGTGAAAAGCTTTTGAATCTACTTAGTGATGGGCGCTAAGGCTAAGCCACTTATAGTCAAACAAGATGGCAGTGAATATCTCAAAAGACAATGCTGATCTGTTCCCTCTCACAGCACAGGCAAACCTATGTGACCGTAAGAAACGTGAACCAAACTTGCCCTGTGGCGGAGTACCACAGGACACATCCATCCACAAAGGGCCCCCGGAGGTCTCACCACCTCCTTCTGCAGCAGAGCTGGGCCAGCTTGGGTGCATAGGGAAGTTTGGGGCAATTAATGATGTTGACCTCAGCATCTCTGCTGTTCTCTTCCTTCCACAGGCAGAAAGGCAGATTGCCTGAATCTGGGAGTCATCTTTGAGCTGCTCAAGGGCTTTGCCCTTTTCCTGCAAAGAGAAAAACGAGGCCATTTCATCATTGTAAGTTTTGGGAGCCTCCTTGTTTGTCTCTCTTGTATCTAGGTAAGCAACCTTTAAGGGGAGAGCTGATTCATAAACTCATAGCATTTTAGGCCTGGGAGGTTGTTATGGGCACAGAACAATTAATATAGGTGTGTGATCACCTGATAATTCTCCTACTGGCATAATGGAGAAGTCAACATATCTCTGACTACGTTGTTTTTAGTGTTGAAAAATGCACCTTACCTTGAAAACATGCAACTATGCTGACTTCAGCTTCCATTCACTGGAGCGCTGCCTGCTGAATGAGTTCTGTATTATCAAATGGGATCAGGCAGTGTAGAGAATTTTAGACAATGATCAAAGCAAACTGTGTGAATTTTAGATGTGGAGTAAAGTGAAAAATGTAGCTGGTACTTGGTTAATCTTTCCTGTTGCTCTTCTTTGAATTAATTCCTCTGAATAATGCCTATTTTAAAGGGGGACACTAAATGTGGGGGAGGAGGAAGAAAGAAATCGGAAAGAATCCCTGAATTCTAGGGGTTCAGAGCTGGAAAAGTTATTTCAAGTTAACTAATAAATTATTCCAGTTAAAAAGATACATAAATGTTCTTTTCTATGATGCTATACACAAAAGACCTTCAGGTTCTAAGCCCAATACATTGGTGGGCACTAGAATGAGAAACTTTCACCACATAAAATCCTCTCTTTTTTGGGGGGGGGGATTTCTTCAATTTTTGGCTAATATCTACGATCTTTATCCCGTTTTTGGCCAGATGCAAATAATAAATTACTAAATCTGAAACAATCACACAAATGAGCTTTTTGCAGCAACATATCACAAAGACCACCTTGAAAAAGTTGTGAAGGAAAGAAGGGAAGGTCTGGGTTTTGACAGTAATGTCATTTGGATCACATTGAAGGATGAGTACTTTCTAAAATTGGAGAGCTTTGTAAAGGGGATCCTCTTGGACTTGTGTCAGAGAATGGGCAGTTGCTCTGTCCAGCATGACCTTTAGTGTTTTTAAGCAGTAGATGCCTGCAAGGAAACCATCCAGTTAATCTGGGTGTGCATTAATGTGCACAGCACAGCAAAGAGGAGGAGGTATGGATGTGACTGACTTACAGTGGGAACTGCAGAAGACTTGCCATAAGCAGAAGTGCTGAGCTAAAACATCATGTTGACGTGGGTCAATGAGTGTGGGTTTCACTCTGCAGATTCATACAAGTGGGAGGAGAATTACTCATTTATTAAAAAATTATCGAGCCATTTCAAAATTTATCCAAATTCTAGTTTTCAGCAAGAAAATGGCATTTATGTAAGTGCAAGGGGAGGTAAGAAGAAGGGCTTTGTTACTGTGACTGGCCTGTCTGAAACTGTCCAAATCCCAACCACAGTGTTCAAGATTCCACTCAAAAAATGCTGCATGAGTTCAAACAAAAGCAAACACCTGACTTCCCCAAAGCAATGAAGAATTAGCTTCTGAACGTTAATACCGTTCAGTTCCTGTGCCTTGGGAAGGACTGTATTCCAAAACAGGTGGTCCCTCATGAAATATGCTCAGGTTGAAATAAACATCAGCTTCTTTGGCACTGGCAGCTCCAGAGGCAAAACAGGAGAAGCTAAACATATGTATGATTCAATGCATTGAGACAGCTTGATTTCAACTGGGTTTTGGATGCAGCCAGTTTAGCTTCCTGGTGCGACTACGCTGACCAAGAAAACTTTACGCATTCTAGGTGGAGGTGCTGATTTTAGTGCATGAAGTCAACAGATGTTTAGCAACAGGCTTTGGTGAGAGTGGGATCGGCTGTGTCAGATCCTGAAGACATTACCTAACCAAACTGCTTTTTAAAGTCCTGGGAACTGCCCAGCCAGGGACTAATGGAGCCAAGCAGACACATGCACTCACCAAGAATGAGCTTTGCTAAACACCTGGGGCCAGCACCTCAGCTGATGTAAATAGGCAGCACTGACACTAAGTTAAATTTATAGCAGCTATTATTTTTCTATTTAGAGTGGCGCTAGCAATTTGCAGGAGTTTGTTATTAGGAATGGGCCAAATATTTCAGAGGAAATTATGGAATAATAACAACCACAGAGCCTAAATTAGTTGTTTTTAAGTTATAAGAGCATAAAATAATAGCATCTGACACCACTAACCACTATTCTTTTTTGCAGTCCTGAAAACTTCAGATGCACTTTGCCAAACCAATTGTTTCCAAATTCTGTCAAAAATATTGTCCTTGGGCAGAAAGCTTGGATGCTAAATTTCAACCCAGAATGATTTTTATGGCTGAGTGACAAAAATCTTGAAAAAGGGATTTATAATGAATACAACCTTAACTACTGTGGTGTGAACAGTGCTGCAATTCTCATTAGCTGAGCTTTTTTTTCCCCTTTTTCTCAGAATTTTGGAGGGTGGGGCTGGCTATAGGAAGTAGTCGATTTGTGTGTATGCTTCTGTCATGGCAGGAAAGGAACTCAGCAGCTTCATTTCCCCTTTCATCTCTGGACATCTGTCTGGGTTCAAAGATTGCTGTGGGTCTGAAGCAATAGGATTTCAGTATGTTTTTTCGTGTCATGGCCATGAGCGTGGGCAGGTTGTGCGACTGTGGCATATGAGCTGAGAGGCTTCGGCACCAAGAGTTGACTTCTATCCTCCTATTTAATGAGTTTTATTCACTGCAGGATGGCAGAAAAGCTTTGAATTTGAAATCACGCCTTAGCAAACGAGGAGGCAGAAGGACCAGAAGGCGGTGGATCTGCCAGATTCTGCCCAGCTTTATTGCTAAACTCCAGTCCCCAGGTTGTGGGAAAAGGAAAGAGTCTCACTTTGTATATGTTAAACACCAGGTGTGCAGGGTTGGGAAGTGGGAGTGGAGAGCTGGCTAGAGGACTTTTTGTATGTATCTGGACTTTTGTTTTCCGTGAGCAGTGAGTGCAGTTGCAGAGCTCTTACTGTCGTATGAGGCAGAGCGGGTACTACCTGCCGCCTCCATTTTAAGTAGAAGGCATTTCCTCAGCGTGGTACACTTCAGTACAAAAAATACCTTAAAAAAGTGACAACTTGTTATAGAAAGAGAAAGCTTTATGGCTCCAAATGGCCTCAGAGCAGTACTGTGACCCTCCCCTGAGAAGTTCCCAATGTAAGTATCCAATTTTAAAAGCTCTTAGTTGGCACCTCAGCTATGTTGGTGAAAACCAGATGGAAACCGAAATCCCTAAAATAAGAAATGAGTTATATAGTCCACTGGGTCTCCTCAGCACCGTCTCCTGGGATTTGAAGATGGCACATGTGGTGAGTAATGTCATAGTCATCACAGAGTAGAGTAGAAAACAATTCCAAGTAGAAGGTCTTGGAAGACTTTCATCTCTACTTTCCCAAGCCACAAATGGTGAAATCTCATATGGCTTGCTCAGATTGCTTTTGAAAGATGAGAACTTCCGTCCTCAATGGGAGAGGCAGAATGGGACTGAAATTGCTCCGTTAATGAAGAAACCATTAATAATAACTAACTCTGCTAGAAGCTGTTCTCATAGTACCGTCTCTTGGTGCCTTTGATAGGTAGGGAGAAGATTTGATGGTCCTAGAAGATCTGTCCTGTCTGACTGTAAAACTGTTTCAACCTCATGCCAGAGGTTCCCCTAGTATGAATGGCCCAGCTTGCAGCTTCATTATGCAGGTCCATTGCAGCAGATAGTTTGACATGTTTTATCTGGCTGCTGCCTTTGAGGAGCCATCTTTTTTTCTGAATTGCTTTTATTTATTTATTTATGGTAGAAGGAAACACCTTTCTGGTGACTAATTCAGCACAAAAGTTCTGAGGAACTTAACTGTTACCTGGATGGGGAAGATGTGAATCATGTTCAAAGTGAAGACACTGTGAGTTGAATGCAATGAAGTGTCATCACACAGTCTTTGATACCCAATCTGTTAGAAATACCAAAGTAACAGGAGACTCCGTCTGGGATGTATTTCAGCAGCTCTGTGTAGGTTGTGTATACTCTGCTGCCATCTGGCTAGCATTGAGCCCTTTCATCCTACCTTGGCAGTGCAACGAGGAAGCTTTTCTTGTGTCTTTTTTGAAGGTGGCAGGGATATCGCTTGGTGCAGTTATATGAAAATGTTTGCAAATATTGTCCTTCCGGCATAGTGAAATAACTCTCATAACCAAGTACAACACTTTGATGTATTCAGTTCAGGAACTGTGATTTTTCAACTGGGAATGGTCATTTAACGCATGGATGCACCCCTTAGTCTTGAGCAATTTTCTGTCTTCAGTGCTCAGCCTCGCATTTGGGGGTTTATATAGATGATCGCGATTTGATTGTTAGTAACTACAGCTTGGGAGAAAGCACCTGTCAGCTTAAAGGTTTCAGGTACATGTGCTTTGTCTGGCCTCATGTTTTGGACCTTTTTTTCTATCAGACTTATATTTGTGTAATTCAAAGAGAAGGCTGCACTGAGCCAATGTAGGGCAAAGGGAAGAGAATAAACACCATTGTGTTTATTTTCTATCCTCTTACTATCAGATACAAAGAAAAACTTCAAAGCAATATGTAACTAGGTTAGGTGATACACCAACAATAATTAAACGCCCCTGCAGGAAGTCATGTCATTGAAAAAACAACTGCTTCAGAAAGCAATAACATTTTTCTGCCAAAGGCATGTGAAACTACTGTATCTGGGCCCGAACTCAAAAAAATATTTGGCACTTGCTTAATCCATCCTTATTCAGAACAATTGAATTTAATTCTGAGAATGCATTGGTTACAATGGTGCAAAATTAAAGCACAGACAAGCTGCAGAGGAGTGGCTTTGAGCACGCTCTGAAAGGAGTGAGCTTGTGCAAAGCAGAAGGAAAAGCTATGGGAAGGTGATCTCAGTTGGAGATCCGTGAGCATACAAAGCACAGCCTTTGCACCTCGATCGCATTCAGCATTTTTACCAAATCTTGTGTCACCCACCTCCTACGTCCAGCTTCTGCCCCTTGTTAAGGAAGTTAGGGCACAGCGCTGCTGAGCAGTAGGAAAAAATCTGGCCAGCCGAAGGGCTGTGTGGCGCCTATCTGGGCACTGTGCATGTGAAGGACGATGACAGCAGGGTGCCCTTGTGCCACCGCTGAGCATTTATAGTATAAATTAATTACATCAGATGGAAAGTGTAGAGAGTTGCCCATCGTGAAGCTCTGCGATGGTCGTGAATCTCACAGAGGTGCAGGTAGTTGACCGTCTTCACATCAGCACCCTGCTACAACACCAACAGCCCAACACCACGGCCGTTGCAGCCTGAGCCGACTTGCTCCTTTGTTTATCAAGAGCAAGACCAAGAACTCACGAAAGCCGACAGCAAGACTCCCACAGAAAGGCTCTGGATCACACTTCTGTACATTTGTAACAGCTAGAAGGAACCACGCTTTCATAGTTAATGTAGTTCTGTTACTATTAAAATTATCTACACAGCCTGCTTTACGGGTGTATAGATACAGTCCTCTGTAGGTACTGCAAATGCCATTGTTTTCTTAATTTTGCCTTATTTTATAGTTTGGATTGGAAAGGATAAGTGTTGCTGAATAATATATACCAAGTTTGGAAGTCGTTCTTTAAAAGTCAGTTTGCATTCCTTTATTTAAAACTGGTAATTATAAAATGGAAGCAAACTGTTGAAGAGATCAACCTGTAGGAAAGAAGAAAAAGCAGTTTTTGCTGTTTTCTAATTTATATAATTAGTTTAAAGCGTAGATGCTTTTAAAAAAACCTGAATGCATGTCACTTTGAAGAGAGGAGTTATTCAGAGCTTGAGCATTAAGTCCCAACAATGAAGTTAAGTTACAGACAAAAACCATGTTTTATCAATCAACTGCTACTTTTAAGTTTGACAGCTTTTGTAAGCAGGAAAATGTCAATTACATAAGATATTTGAACCTGTGGAAATAACCCATGGAAACACAAAATGTCTGTTCACACATCAAAATGATCCAGACTTGAAGGAAGTTAAAAACCAGAATGCACTAAGGAATTATCTGATGGAAAAATGGAAACTTTGTTATGAATTTTCAAGAAATATTGGCTAATTAATTTCTTTGGTGAGTTTATAAGGTTATTTAGGATTGGAGAAAATGAGGTAACTTCCCTATTTTTCCTGATGTGTAACAGCTATGGAAACACTTTGAAATGAGTGTCCCATCATTATGAATTCATTTGGTTATCCTTTTAATAACAATGATCATACTAAGGCATTTTATATAACTGTTACATCCCATCTCTTTCAGGTGCTGCTCGGTCACTTCATTGAGTATTTGTCAGCTGGGTCTTATTAAAAACCCATTAAGGAAGGAAGAGCTAAATACCTAGCAACAAAATTGAAAGGGGAAAAAATCTAAAAAACACGTAGTCTTGGACCTGGAAAACTAGTTCTTACGGAGTAGAAAATGTTCTATTTAAGCTAGCAAAAGCGATGAAATTACTGCTAGTGTGTACTGCTACATGCAAAAAATTGACAGGAACTTGGGTTTACAAAGCCCTATGAAATCAGTTGGTTCAACATTCGTATTCTGCACTGAGACTGCCTTTGTGTGTTTTAAGCAAGACTAGATCTTTGGTAATATCTTTTATTAGAGCAATGGATGTAGCTGGAAAAAGTGGACACAAACTTTCAGACTTACAAGCTCTTCTTCAGGTCTGAAGAAGTGTGTGATTTAATATAACACATTTTGGAAAGTGTGTTAAAACAAACTACCAAAATTTTCTAGTGCCAAGTAAGAATGTCCACATGGAGCTCTAATAACAAGTAGCAAGTTTACAGTGAATTAAATGCTACTTCACATCGCCTTTAATTTACAATTTAAACCAAACAAATTAAGATGATTTTACTTCTGCGCATATGCTCATCTAGAATTTTCATTTTTACTAGTCTGATGAACGTATTTTGCTGTTAAAATTTCAGACATGTGAATGCTAAATTAGTGCCTGAAATTATATAGTCAAATAAATAGATTTCCACCAGTGAGGAATATAGCTTATTGCATATCCACAGATCTGGGAAGCATTTCTTTTTTCCATGGAAAATTTAAGATTGTCATTAAAACTTCAGCATTTTTAGTCAGGGGACAGCTAACCTGGAATGTTTTCAGTGTGAGGCTAAAATGTGAAAGTTTTCAGCCAAAATTGTCTTTGTGTCATAGATTTTTTATATTATTTTATGTGAATGTTTCATATAACTAAAAGCCACATTTTCTGTCTAAAGACAGATTTTCTGAAAATAATTAATAACCCTACTTATGATTATTTAGATTAGGATGGTAACAAGCTGTACAAGCTGAGGACCTTCATTTTACATGTGGCCCAAGCACAACCGTTAACCAGAGGAAGCGTCCCTGCCCCTTTAGCCCAAGTTGTCTCTCCTGCCGATAGCCAAAATCTTTTGCAAACCCACGGCACACTCGTGCTGCATGAGGGACTGAAGGTGAAATAGTTAAGGTAGTACATTTTTAAAGCCAAATCCATTTCTTAGCAAAGGTAAGACATTCCTGGAGTAAAATACTTAACAGCTCAACTGCTCAAAACCTTGTTTTTGTTCCTGTCACTGCTTCATATAGGTGAATTACCCATCCCAGAGGCAGGAACTTTGAGGCCAGCAGGGCTTTGCATAGGTGGTCCTTGCAGTCAGGGTTGTGCCCACCTATTTCCTGGGCTGCTGGAAGGCAGCAAGGCCCCAAAAGGCACATGAGTGCCCTTTGTATCTGATACAAAGCATCGCAGATGCTGCCCTGAGGGCTCAGTTCAGCCTCCAGTGCTTGCCGGCATGGAGCAGTGTCCCAGTCTGGTCCTCTGCCTTGGACTGACCTGGAAGGGGTGGCCACAGTGCCACGGAGAGCCTCCAGGTGACTTGAGAAGTGACTCAGAGATGTTATCCAGGGAGCCCCTGAGACCAGTTCATGCTGCTGAAGCATCACAACGCCACAAGATCTTTCATCATCTCTTAACGTAAAGAATCACTTTGCCTTCTTAACCCCAGGAATTTGGATGACCACAACATTGTGCAGATTTGCTCTAGCAAACCCCTGCAGCTCCCTTGGTGTAGCCCCAGGTGTCCTCTCGTAGGGAGGGAAGTACCCATGGTCACACGCTTACCAGGGTGCCTGGCCTGGTACCCAGGGTGGGCTGCACGCCCAGATGCTATCAGTCTTCCTCATCTCAGCCTTTCTGAGAATAGCTGACTCCAAAGGGCCCCCTCGCAGAGCAACCTCTGAGAGCACAATAGATGAGCCACCTTAACGGAGACTGCAGCACTAACCCCATCAGATTATGAAATATCTTTGGTAATTGCTCTTGTTCACAGTGGAGTTAACTAGCTCACGCTATATCATCGCGATTAATGCTCTATGCGACTATTGCTACCGAGGGGAGCACCTCTTTACAATCGCCACGTTTCACCTCCGATAGTCGTCTTAAAATAGGTTGCCATCAAGCTGCCATCACTGGATATGATTACTGACACCTGTTTAGTAAATAATAAAACTACATCAGATCTTTTCAGCACCAGGTTGTTAAAAGAGAGCCCTAGCCCAGATGTAACCTCCAGTATGAATAGGAGAATTCATTAGGCATCAAGGTCTTTAAACTCATCGGGGTTAAACAGCGATTTACCTCACACCGTATCTGTTAGCAACTGATTTAGTGACAAGGAATTGACAAGGTACATTTCCCTGGAAGGCACAGTAAATATTTTCTTTTTCATCCTGAAGCGTTTTTGCAGAAATGTTTATGTATTCAAGTGTTCAAAGTTAATTCATTTCCAGAAGTTTGACAGAGATTTTTTTTTTTCAATGACCAATGAAAATCTTGTGCGAGTTCATCTCTTTATGGTATTATTTGGTGAACTTTTCCTGCATGATCTAATCTCACAGTGGAAAAGTAAATAGAAGTTTATTGGTAAGGAGAAGTGAGTTTACTAGCCTGTTCAGCTGGCACTACAGATTAAAACAATGCCTTGATGTTTTCGGAATAGTACTAGTCCTTGGTTTTGGAAGCCATGATGACAATATTTAAATCACAAGTAGCATTTCTCAGACTGTGCCCAACCTTGCCTTTTGAAGACCATCAATATGAACTTCAGCTGACTTTCAGACTCCCTGTTTCCACTGCAAATTAGAAAAGTCTCCAGCTACTCTAGTTTTAAAGAAACCCTTTCAACAGAAAAGGAAATACAATGTGTGCCACAATCTCTCCGAGTTTTGTTTCGGTTTGTTTCAGTAGAGGCAGATATCAGTGTCAGTGAGAGGTTACGGTGATGCAGTATTCATACTACTCTAAATGACCCAAGTCATTTGGAGAAGTTCTGTTCTGCCTCATGAGTAGTCCAAGTAAAGAGCCCAACTCACCAAAAAAATACAGAGTTTAAGTAATCCGAACTTTGATTTCCATCAGGCAATATATCATCATAGATAAACTTACCTGTTGGTTTTTCCCCTTTAATACTGAACTGATCCAAAATGAAATATTTTACTTTATTAAGGTTTTTCTCTGTGATTTTTCAGAAGTTATTGAAATGGAAAATTTAATGGAGAAAATTACTGAGATTTTGCCACTCCAAAAATTCCTCCCAGCGGAACGTGTCCTGAAAGCTCTAGCTGTTAATATGTGTGAAAACAAATGGCAGACTGGGGGGGATTTTGAAACATTAATGCCAGGTCTTCAGTGCTTAGTTAAATAGTTGTTTACTGTGTGCCCATTAAATTCAAATGATGCCACTCCAACCATTGTTCCAAGGCTTTTAAATGACAAATTGTTTGACCTGAAGCTTGATGCATGATTATTATTGACTGAAGTTGCAAAATGCAGCTTCATTTTCTGAATTGTTCTGGACTTCAAGATCCTGGCCTTTGGGGTTAAATTTTTCAGTACAGTCTCTCTATTCACCCCTGCTCCCAACTAATGCAATAGTCCTGTGCTGAAGAGAGCACTAATTTCTTCTCCACTTCTGTCACTTTTTGCAGTTTATTGTGATTCTGCCAGGACATAAATCACATTATGTCTTAGATAGGTTGTTGGCTTTGCAGCTCTTCCCATTCACATCCAGTGATTTCAGGGTTTAATTTTTATCAGAGTGATAAAAAGTGGGAGGATAGTTTCATCCATCTCGATCCTTCAAGAAACGCAGCTTGAGAAAGGGTGCGAGCTTTCTCCCCTGCTCCACATCCTTGAGACTTGCACTGGAAAGAGGGAAAACTGCTGAGGGCACTTGGAAGTGGTTCTGTCTGTGCAAGCTTGAGCACCAACTGTGACAACAGCCTTTCTGAGAAGAGCTGACTCCAAAGAAAGCCTTGGTTCCATATTAGAAATATAGTCTCTCAGCACAGGGCTAATGAAGCATGCCCCTACTGAATGACTTTAATGAACCCAAGAAAACTAATAATAACTAGCCAGGGAGGGCTGGAGCTTCTCGGTCGCTCTGGGACTGTCTGAAGAACTAAATCAATAACATGTCCATGTTATGTAAAAGTCATATTTCTTTATGCAGGCTTTTGTATGCAAGCCCAGTCTTAGAAGATCTTTTTAGGTTTTTATGGGGAAAGAAGTTTGTGTTTTAGTTACTTCTTGCACATGTGGGAGGTTGCCCACTTCCTAGAAGTATTGCTCTGTCTCATTAGCATGCTCTCTGGTGTTGCTGCCAGCTTGGGATCTCCACTTTTCCCACCTTAACTGCTATTATCAGACATAGGATATTGCTGTTTTACTTCACTGTGGCCTGAGTGGATGTCTAGGGGGTTATGCTGGAGGAAATAAATTTTGCAAGATCTTTCAGTCTCCTCCAGTAGCTGGCCTAGCAAGAATCTCCCTGTTCAAACTTTATAAGCAAACACTCATGTCCACTGAAAGTTGCATTCCTAAAGGCCAGTCTCTCAAATATATTGAGATACCTAAATTACTTTGTAATGTCTAAGCCCCTTTGAAAACAGGATTTAGACTTTTTAAGCCGTGTAAGTGTTTCTGCAAATCACATGTTGGTTCATGAAGTAACGACTTTTGATGCTTGCTTTGGCAGTCACGCTGATGGCCATGTTCAGAAAGCTTCAGTCAGTTGTTTTCCAATCCTCACTAATAATTTGGGTCAGCAGTCATGTCTGTCAAGCCTGTCCTATAGCACTTGCAAGCCTGAAATATTTTGTACAATGTTAATGAGGATGGGAGAGGACTTTTCCTGTCCTGGGAACAGACTTAATGTAATGCTTTTCTTGTGTCCCTGTAAGATCTGTTCTGCCTATGGATTAGAAAGAAAAAGGCCCCTGTAAAAATGGTATTTTGATTTTGTTGCTTGTTGCTTTCTGTATTCCAGTGGCAAATGACTTCTCTCCAAATCAAAGTTAGTGATGAAGGAAAAAGGCAACAAAAGCAACACGATAATTTAGAGATGGTGAGCCAGGCAGGTGAACCAGAAGAAGGTTCAGTTAGACCTGTCAAAATCCCGACTGAAATATAGTGCATCACATTTTAATCCCTAGAGATTTCCCTCACAGTGTTATTTGCTCAGGCTATTCTTTTCCCACCCACAAGAAGGAAAGAAAACACACATTCCTGCTCACGTATAGTTTGATGACTTTTCCCAAGAGCTAGGAGATTTTGACCGCAACGGACTTCCCACTCAGTTAGCACTTCCTGATCTGAAGGCCAAGCACTTCTCTAGGTGAAGAGCAGGCTGGAGCGTGAACGCAAAATGCAGTAATTCCCGAAGTGGGTGCTCCTGCTCAGTTTTCTGTGGATTATTTATTGGCTTGTTTCCCAAGTGGATTAAGCTGAACTGAGTAAAGGCACTATCAGTGTGGGATAAAGGTATCCAGCCATGGAGACATCAGTAAGTATTTATTCCAAAATAGTTGGCCTAATTTGTTTTCCAAGTTAGATAAGCCTCAGAGTGAAAACTTTTGAAAGCATCTGAGAGGTTTAGCAACACATAGGCCATTTAATTTTCGACAGGATTCATGATCCTCTGAACAGCATCTCTAAAGATAGCCAAAAATGACAAAGAGTGTTTGCAAATATTAATTGAAGCTCTGGACAGCTGTTCTATTCAATCGCATTTGTACCTTACTTTTTGTCCATGTTTCTGGTTTATGAATGTCTATGGAATTCATACCAATATCCATGCCTTCATACCAGTACCTATGATATTAGGACTATTTCCTAATAATATGGTGGCCAGTCAAGGATAAGTAACTAATGATGGATAGCCAAAGTGAGCAGTTCATTAACATCCCACAGGTTCAGTAATAGATAAAATATCTGACAAACATGTATGAATAAAATTGGATTTATTTTCTTATTTTTCGAAGACTGGCAGAAAAATTAGGAACAATTGAAACAAAATGTTCAAAATTCCCATCTTTACCCCACTTGGATTTTCTCCCTAACAGCCAAACCATATAGATACATTTTTAGCTAATTAGTTGATTTTAGTTGATATTTTGAAAATTAATTCTGTTAATACAGAGAATTCTTTTCTTTAACTGTTTATGCTTAAAAATAATAAATGTATTAGCACAGGTGTAAAACTTCAGAAATAATTGATCAAAAAGGGCAAAATTCACCTTTTTAAAAATTGCTCTGCTAAATATATTTTT
Source organism: Rhea pennata (assembly GCF_028389875.1). Lineage (NCBI taxonomy): Eukaryota > Metazoa > Chordata > Aves > Rheiformes > Rheidae > Rhea > Rhea pennata. The sequence goes on along the minus strand of NC_084665.1, from coordinate 9,357,211 downwards.
TAGACATATAATTTGATCTATCTGAGTTCAGATTTAAAGAAATAAAATAATTTGGAATTCCCATTGCAGGAAAATTCTTAATAATGCAGTTAGAATATGTTTTCTGTTACATGGACTTGCCACCAATCTGTACAACTGAAAATTAAACTTCTGTAACTGAATTATTTCATATTACATTTGCTCCTCATAGGCATCATTTTGGAACACAATTGCAGTGTAACCAGGCTGTAGGTATCTGGTAGTTACCATCAGTCTTGCAGTAGTTAGTGAGTGGCCCTGACTTATGATGTATTCACGATTTTTCTGCGCAGCAGCTGAAGCAATATGGTACCACACTGTACGACTGCATCACGATGTGGTGCTTGTTTGGTCTTCCTATGACTGGGACAGTTTTCTTTAGAATATCTAATGGTAATTTTCACCTCACATGTGATTTTCATCTTGTTTGCAAGTGGGCATGACTAGTAGAATTGGAAAGAGGCCAGGGATGGTTGCAAGGCACACATGTGCCAATGGCAGTTGCTTTTGAGATGTTTGCATGACCACAAATGAGGAAAAAAATTAAAAAGTCTGTCAAGAAACACCAAACAAAGATTTTTTTTGCTAACTGCAAAGCAATATGGCAATGTAACATTGTAAATTAATGCTCTAGAGCCAGATGTATTGTTTGCATGTGGCAGGATCGGGACCATGGAAAGGCAGAGAGAAAGACTGGTGTCTTATTCGTGGGGAGCTGCATCTGCCGTGCTTTGCCTTCGGCGGTCAGTCTACAACAAAACCGGGTAATATACTGGAGTTCGACTGTGCTTATTTTTATGAAGCAAAAATTCTGTCATAAACAGGTTTCGATCACTGCTGGTTATAGCCGCAGTCAAACCCTCGGTTAGCAATTGGCTTTGCTGCCTCTCGGTTCTTTTTCTGTAACACCGCGGAGGTTCCAACCTTGCGTGGGTTATACCAGGTCAGTTTTCACTTCTTTCTTCCTCTTTCTCTCACTCTGTCTCTCTCGCTCTCTCAATTTTTTTAATCAAGAAGTTTTTTATTGGTGCTCTGGAAAAACAAACACAACCCACTGCTGCGAGTTTTGTAACTGAACCAATAAAAAATGAAATTCGCTGATGGTTTCTTTAATAGCGGTGAGCGAGCCCAGTTTCCAAATGGATTTTTATATTGTGCCATTGTGTATAAGCAACGTGCAACACGATAGCCGTGTGCCGAGGGGGGCCGCGCGGAGTCCCGGGGAGCCGCTCCGGATCTTTTCTTCCTTGTCCGCAGGGGCTCGGATGGTTTCCGAGTTAAACAGACTCTGCGCTGAAGAGGCTGAAGCTGACTGCAGGTGCCCCGGGCCGGCTGCGAAGATGGGCGCACGCGATCTCATGCATTCGACGTTGCCTTTAGCAGTTGCTTTCCGTCTGTCCCGTCTGTGCCCGCGCTAGGTATTGACTTCAGAGCCTCGGCGGGTTTTATAAAAGCACGTTGAACGCCTCCGTTCAGGGAAGTGGTCCCAGAGGAAGGAGCAGGCTTCGGAGCAGGGCTTCCCGGGAGCCTCGGGGCAGGAGAAGGCGCCAGCCGGGACTCTCGCAAGCAGCAAAGCACCTCGTGCTCCCCGGCATTTCTCTCCACAGCCCGTTCCCGAGCCTGGTGCCGACCGGGCAGGGTCCCTGGCGCTCGGGGCCACCGCGAAGCGACGCCAGCGCTCGGCGCGGGGGCCCCGTCCTCAGCCGGGGCGTCCCGCCGGCGGCGAGCGAGCCCCCGGCGGAAAGGGCAGCCTGCCTCCTAGCAAGCGCTGGGGCTCCGAGTGCGGCAGTGAGTTCCTGGACATGTGTTGTCTGGCTCGGAAACAGAGGGATTTTTGTAGCCTTTAAAAGCGAGGCTAAGATCTCGCTCTGCAAAGTGCGGTGGAAGCTGCAGAAAACGCTGGCCTCGTGCTGGCAGGGCTGTTTTATAGGAAAATAACTGAGGATGAATGTGACTGTACGTCCGTCTGTGATTTCTGTGGTCCAAGGCTTGGCAGCGCTGCCTCAGAGAGTGCCGCTTTATGACTTACATCCATCTTTTTCTTTTCCTTTTTTTTTTATTTCGTTTTGCTTGTTTGCTTGCTTTCCGCTCCGTTCTTCGTGCAGAAAGGCAGGAGCCGCGGGGCGGCGGGAGCCGCGGCGCTGCCCGGCCGCTGGCTGCCGGCTCGGGTGCGGAGCGGACGGGGAGAGCGGCGTGGGCGCCCGCGGGCCGCCGGGAAGGGGCGGCCGTGGGGCTGGGTCGCCGTGCTCGGTTGTGCGGCGCTTATCTGACTGAAGTCAGGGCTATTATCTGCACCGCATTCGGTTCAGGCTTGGTCCAAAAAAAATACGTAGAACAGCTGTGGGGCTGTGAAAATTATTTGCATGTGTTTGGCTTTTAAAAACGAATCTACATCAATCTTTCCATGGCTCCCTCCCACCCACACCCTCCCCTCTCATTTCAGCTATCCTTTCAGGGAAGGAGAAGCACAGGTCCAGGGGAACATCCCATCCTGATGCTTTTCCGCTGGCTTTCGGCATCTCCCATCGCACCTAGGAGATATTAAATGCATTACTAAGACTGCCTGTGCGCAGGCTCTAGCGGAGGGGTTAATACTCCTCTGCGGGGGCCCGTCGTAGCTTGTCTTTGCCCTTTTTTATTTCCCCCAGGCAGAAAGGAAAGAAGCAAATGAGCTAATTGCCCTCTGCCGACATTACAGGCGAGAAGGGCTCAGCGCGGCGAAGGCTGCGCCCTGGCTTTCGTTTCCGTCTCCTTTGTCAGCAGCAAGATCCATGGCAGGGAGCGTGTAAGACCCAGAAGAGTTACTGCAACCTGTCTGACTCCTGTGGACCCCTTGTTCCTCGGGTCTCTTCCCAGGGTTTTTTTCTCAGAGGCCTGCTCTGCCCTGGCTGGATGATGTACGAGCTCCGCTCTGTGTTACGGTCCCTCCTGGAACAGCCACCGCTCACCCTGGTGCTGCCAAGCATCTTTTTGAAAGAATAGCCCTGTGGCTCCGGATTATTTCACAGAACTTATCTATGTTTTTTCCAACAGCAAACTCTTCCTTGTGCCCTTAAGAAAACCACTGAGAGAAGAATTATTCTGATGGACTCTTGTAGAGCTCATTATGTGTGTGTTTATGCGTGTGTTGCACATAAATAATCATAGCCCAGAGATGTACTGCTGGCTTCGGTGAAGCCACGTTTTTGCTCATGGCTTTATCAAAGATCATCTCCTGTGGACTGTAATTCCTAGAATCCTAAGGATGGAGGAGAAAAGAATAGTATCGGGTGGGTTTTTTTTTTTCCTTTTTTCTTTGCTAGAAGACCGTTTAATCTTTGTTGCAGGGTGAGAAGGTAAAGCACCAGACCTCAAAGTAGGCTGCAATAGGATCCTGGCAAACTTCCCACATTATGAACTCTGTCCATAGGCAAAGCTTGTATTGTGCCAAGTTTGCTTCGCTAAAATTGACTGGGCCTAAGTTTCAAAAATGGATATTTGGCAACAACTAACACTACATTATTTTTGTCTTAGTGAGGAAAAAACCACATTGTGAATGACAAGGAAAAAAAATTGGGCTAGCTCCTCCTGGGTAAATCAACGCAACTTCATTTCTATGGCACTGACCTTTTTGTATCAAAAACTGAAATCTGCAAGATAACAACCTGGGATTACTATCATGAGGCAGTAATAGTAGCATGTTCCTGTTCTTTAGGCTGTGATCATCACCCTGCTCTCTAGGATCAGTTGAAGTCCATGGAGTGGTGCCAATTTTCCTTGGCTTATCTGGCTTCCTATCTTGTTTCTCAATTAGAGAAAGTAAATGATCCTTTTGTTTTTGTCTCCTCTTTCTTTGGGAAATGTTAAAGATGGGTTCAAGTTGCAGTGGAGCTGCATCATCTGGGAGCCAGCTGGTCAATGAGGACCTGGGGATAACACAGGGGCTCAGAGCTGATGGCTTTCAGCAGCCCACTTGAGATCTGTGGGGTTGCTGCACCCAAACTACTCACTGCCCCAAGGTTACCAGTTACCTGACTGTTACCAAAACGTCTTTGGAAGACCTGGAGGAAGCTCACGAAATCTGAATTTCTTGTGTGCCTGCTTTACTGTGGGGATATAGCTTTACAGGCTTGCAGTGAGAAATAGAGGAACTGGGTTTGACTTCCTTGCTTGCACTGGACTAACACCTGTTTATGGTATTTTTCAGGCTCCTAGAATTGTGTTCTAATATTAATTACATGTTATCACTATTATGTCTTTACAAGTTTTTTTAGTAATTTATTAAAATAATACATGAATAAGAGGAATAAATGAGTGGGTGCTGGCCCTTACCACACATCACCCTCAGGTTATGCTGTCTTCCAAAGCATTTGGTGTAAGCCACTGTCAGAGAACCTTTCAACAGCAGGCTTCCTGGTAGTGATGCCTGTGTTAGATGAGGTAATTGAGAAGCAGAATAAATTAGCATGTGTAGAGCTCCAAGCTGCTGTGGCTGGGTTGCTTCAGTACCTGAACTAGGTTGTCTGGAGGTGACTGCTGCGCCCCAGCACTGCGTACTCTCAGATTGCTCAACAAGGTACGTGAGGGGTATCGCAGTTGTGGTTTCTCCTTTTTAATAATGAATGACATTCCTGTACACTGACCTATACTGGTGAATGCCAGGATCTTTCCCACTGGCTGCAGTGGGAGTTTACTCTTAAAGCACTGAAAAGAATATAAAAGGCAAGATTTTTCAATGGCGGGAGATGTGGGGTACTTTAATTTTAAGGCATCTAAAATCAATATCTTTAAAAGAGTCATAAGTAGGGGGAGGTAGGGCAATTGTTCAGATCTTGTTAAAACCTAATCCTGCTGTAAGTTCTCAAATGTGGCATTCAAAATCATTAACACTCTCTAAATTTGGCCTAAAAATCCCAAGTTATAGCACGTGCTGAGTAACAACTTTTCACAATGTAATAAGTTGGCCCTTTCAAAGAGGAGGTTTTAGAAGCACATATTACCAACTAAAGGCTTGCCAAATTTCCTTTTCCTTTCCAAATTCCAAGTTATGATTCATGGAGACTCATCGATTTTGTCTCTAATAAGGTGCTGTTCTCCCTTTCATGGAGGTAAAGGAAAACGGAGCAAAAGTTCAAAGAAATATGTTTTGTCTGTGTGCCTGGTCACCCAAGGCAGTACATAAAAAGCTCATTCTGAGAGGGAAAAAAAAAATCACCTGGCACTGTGTTAGAAATTGTATTTTAATGTGAATTTGCAGAAGTGTCACGTTGATTGCACTGAAGCCTAGCATAATGTTTGTTTGCAAGAAAGCAACTGAACAATCTGTTTGCTAACCTAGCTGTATGTGTACGTCACATGCGTATGTGTGCACGAGTGTGCACGTGTCCGCATGCTGCCTTGACTGGGAGACACAGTGGGCTGGGCCCACTGGTAGGAATCTATAAATTCTCAAAGCATGAGTTCATTCATGGTTCGTTCATTAGCTGAGTTACTCATTAATAAAATCCTGGTGGCTTCTGATAGACCAAGGACGAGCCCACCCTAACTCAAGATGACAGACTCAGGCCCATGGTGACAATTCATAGCAGTGCCTACACTACGAGGGGGTGATTTTTAGAGCAACCAAGTGCTTGAAGCATTACTTCAGTAAGGATCAGGTCTATCTAACATTCACTTGGGATTTGTTCTTAAAAAAAAAAAAAAAAAAAAAAAAAGGAGATTTAATACAAGCATAGAAGCAATAGTCAAAAATCCTTTTAGTTCCTATGTGAACCCAGCCACAGCTGTTACAAAGTCTTTTATTTATTCCAGTGCCTTTTCTAATTGCTCTGGGCTTTAAATTGGATGTAGATTACACTGGCAGTAAAAGAGCATTACTTGAGATAAGAGTTCAGCTCATCATCTCCTTCTGGTTCCTTTCAAGGCTCTGTTAATAAAACCTGATCCAGACCTGTCTGTCTTCTTGCTCTTTTTGCCTGAGTCTGAAAAGGGACAAGTCTACCTCACTAGCCATCTTTTTTCAAAGTCTCTGTCCTGTTGGGCAGTTTACTTCAGATTATGATCAGATTCCAAGCCACAGTGCGAAAATGTCAAAGGTCCCTGGAAAATATGTAATTACATTTCAGATTTGGAGGAAACGATTAATGAAATGGAATTTCTTGGCCCTCCACTCCATCGGATGAGATGTAGTAGCTTGCCTGTGAGCCAAAGCCTGAGTACACTTATGGCACAAAAGAGTTTTTATCATTTTAAAACTTAATTATATAGGCTGTAATTAAGCTATATCCAAAATATCTGGTTCTTTGAAGTATATTAATTTTGGGGAAGTTTGCAAGCACCCGGTAGCTGCAGAACAATCATGAAAGAAGACAAGACTTGAATAATGATGACAGTTGCAAGCCACAAATAATAGGAACAACCTTTCCAAAACAAAGGGTTTCACATTTTCCAAAAGTACGAGCATTATTATTTGTGTGTATTTGCAATTTGTACATGCCTTGGAGGGACTAACCTCAACTATAGTGCTTGGAATAATTGTGGGATGACATAAATGGGCACTATTCTATTGAGGCAATCGTTTTTCTCACAGCATGCCAGTTTTTGTTTACTATTCAGCAAATAGAAACCAAAAAAAAAGTCTCTATATCTGTGTCTAAAATAACAAGGATTGGCTACTCACACAACTGAATATTTTCTTGTCTTAAAAAAAAAAAGTGGACTTTTTTCATACCCATATTTCTAAATGGTTATGTGTTGAAGGGCTGCTTGTTGCTGTTTCTCTGTTCAGTACCTGGCTGGACCCATGTTCTTGCATATGACAGAAATATCAGTCATGCCTTCAGTACTGGCAACAGAAGCACCCTTCTCATTTGATTCAGACTTTCCTGTGTGACCTCTATTTTAATAATAGGTCCCAAAAACATTTTATTTCAGACCCAAGGTTTTGTGCATTTGAAGATGAAGGACTATTTCTTCATTTAAGGGGCTACTGCGAGCTTTAAAATAAACACGGTTCTCTCTGAAAAGTTTAACAACTGTTTCGTGTTCCCTCAGCCTGGTGACTTGGTGCATCTAGCAGGCTGCCATGCACAGTCCAGAGCCAGGATCTCAGTATCTTCAGTTTTCTCTGTAGTCGTGAGGCTGCTTCACACAGCAATAAAGAGGCGAAAAGACACACTGGGGAAAGCAGGAATGTTGTGAAATGCCAGGAACTAGCAAAGACATTAAAGGACTGTTGTAACGTAAGAAAGGACTTTAAATTGTTTTTTAAAGAAATGAACGAGCTATCAAGCTGGCACTATTGCTCTGAGCAAAGCTGTGCTCCCTTACAAGAGGGGCAGAGCTAGGGGAGACGGCAGCACTGGAGAAATTACGGCTCGTCAAACCTCCTCTCCTTCCGTCCTCCAGGCAAGGTGCAGCGCTCCGGCGACAGCGCTGGTTTGAGCACTGCTTTCTTTCGGACTGGTTACAGTGGTGAAATTTAAGCCATTATCATTAAGTTTCAGCGAGCCAGCTCCTGGGAGGGGAAGAAGGGAAACGGCACGGCTCCGAGCGCAGCACCACGCGCAGGGCGTTGGTCAGTCGGCAAATAGCTGTGCTGGTCGGGATGGTGTTTGCCGCCCTGGCTGCTTATTACTGCTCATCGCTGGAGGTGTGTGGTCCCACGGGTCAGCTCATAGGAGAAATGATCTGCACTCTTCCGGCACTGCTTCGGGCAAAGCCACCAAGCCCAACTCCCGTGGGAAACGAAAGCGATTTTGCAGGAAGCGTAAGGCTTCTCCCTGAAAGGAGAGGGTGGCTGAGCCATGGCCTGGCACGCTGCATCATGGAGACAATTGCTTTGTCTCAAATATTATTTGAGATACATAATAATTCCAGTCTTCCTTTCACAGGTGTGGTTTTGACAAGGACCCAGAAAGCTGCAACAGAACTTCACCAGGTTCAGCCACTTTGATAACAAACAGTATCGGCTATATTCTTTTTAAAGCAAATTTCAGTTTCTCCATGACTAATGTTCTTCCTGAAGCCTTCTCTTTACCTGTTTCTCTCAAAAAAGGTTGGTTCAAAATAACCTGTTTTCACTTGACTTCCTCTAAAAGTACTGGAGAAGTTTCTTTTAGCTGTGGACTTCACAAATTGTTCCTGCTGTAAAACCAAAAGCAGGATCTGTAGCTGGATGGAAGTCTCTTTAGAACTGAAGAACAGAGGAATTGTTCCTGTTTCATTCTGTCTGTCGAGCCATCAGTTTTATGCTTGCTCATAGCAAAGGGGAAGTTAATGGACTGTTCTGGGTTTCTCAGTCACATTTCCTAAAGGCAAGTTATAGCCTGGGAAATTGGCTGTCAAGCTAATAAAATCATGTGGTTGCATTAGGCCTTTTTGCATTTGTACAAGCTTAGAAACAAAGATAAGCCGAGTTAAGTAGGAAACTCTCTGTATTTAAGAAAGAGCCATTTATGTTTCTCTGCTGTTCTTCCCTTCCTTCTTTTGATTTCTGAGGGAGTTTTGGGATCTACCTTGATATAGAATGGCCAAGATACTACCCCAAACCTTTATTTTAAACTAAAAGGTTGAGATCTTGGGAATACTTATGTGAACTCTGGTCATTTCCTTAAAATGAACACTTCTAGAAAGGAAGAATATTCTCAAACTTGAGTCTTAAATAACAATCTTTCTTCATCCAAAAGTACACTTCAGATACACTTCCATGTGTTTCAAAGTCCACATATGTAAACTTTATTAAAACAAGAAAGTCCATAATACCACACTGGAGGTTTGTTATACATTAAGAGTCACATCAGGGCAGCTGTCTGCATGTGATCCAAGTAGGAATGCACTTTATGTTTCCAATTACAGACAATGAGCAATTAATGCACTGAAATGGAATGGAAGGGAGTGACTATTTACAAAACCCCTGCTTCTTTCTCTCCTTATAACCCATAAATCACTTTAAAAAATTGACGAACAATTCAAAAATTGCTCAGAAGCTGGAGGAAATTAGTAATAGTGGGTCTGTGTGCATTGCAGCAAACCTCTCGTTTTCATGGCAGCAAAGAAGAATTCTCAGACTTAGCTACATGTCCACAAGTGGCGTCCCACAGCGTGTCTTTGGGGCTGCAGCAAATAATCCAGGCTTTTAGATGAATGTATAGCAATCCAAACCTTTTTAGCTTCCCTTCTAATTGGATTTATGTAATTTCAGTTTCAGTGGAGGAGATTCTGAAAGGGGCAAACAGAAGGAAAGCACTTTTTTTTTTTTTTTTTTTTTAACTGCCTCCAATATGTTGTTTCTTCCAGAGGTAAAAACCAAGCTTAAAGTCTCGTTGTGCCAGGAATGTCTAAATATACAGTTAAAGTAGCAGAGCTCTGCTAGCCTGGCTTGTCTATGGACATAAGGCAGAAAAGCTTCGCAGGTAAAGGTAATCTTGTTTGTTAGGTTAGCTCATACGGCTGGAATAGTTCTTGGGCACAGAAACCTACATAGGAAAGGCTTGTGTGCCTGAAAAATGTGATTATTTTTTCCAGCCATTCTAGCTAGTCTAATTAGAGCTTGTGGGGAGAGTTAGTTTCTTTCTCTGGCAAACAGAAAGTAGGAGTAAATAATACATTTTAAGACATTAAGAAACATCTAGTTGGACAATCTGGGTAGTTCTGGCTGGCAGAATTTCATCTGGCCGTTGGAGCACGAGGCTGGTAATGGTGTGTTTGGCTGGGGTGTGTCAGCCAGAAGAGCACCTCCCTGGTCTTGTTCCAGGAGATGTGAATCCACCAGCCCGTGAGAGAGAATCCAGGCCCAACGGTTAGTCAGTCTCTCTGTTAAATATTCTTGCCTTCATCTAAATGAGTCTGGTCTCACTTCTACCTGTTGCTTCTTACGCATCTCATTAGCAGGCATTAGTATATGACATTTAATAAATTAGGACTGAACCTATGAAATTTATAATGAAATCTATATTGATTTCTTTTTGAAAGAAATAGCTGGAGGCTTTTAATCGGTTCCATTGGGTTTGTAGTATTTTTATTGAATAGCGGGGGCTGAAGCTGCGACTTTGCAAATATATGGTCTGAACATACAGCTGATTTTCATCAAAAATTTGATTAGCAGTTAAGAGGAAGAAAATGTTTCTAATGGCTTTAGAGCAGATGATTAATTCAAGGATTTTTGTTAAGGCTTGAATGACAGGACTAGTTTTGTTAAGACTTGAAGGATGGGGCTAGTTTGCTAATTCCACCAAATAAAAGGCTGGAAGTGGGTTTTCTGCAAGACAGCAACTTGTATGCAGGACAAAGGGATTCTTGGCATGTGAAAACCTAATATTGGATCAGTTCTTACTGATCTCAGAGTTGGAAGTGAGCAAGTAAAGAGCACAAGTTCATTGCAACTATCCAAGTTGGTTGACTTTTTTTCAAAGTAAATGTGTTGTGGTTGGAAAATACTGATGTGTCAAATCTGAAATGTCTTACAAGAAAGGGTCAGTTTCAGTGAATTTTTCATGTTAAGAAAAAGCAAGGTAGAAAAGTTCAAAATTGCCAAAACAAAATTTTTTTGCATTTTTCAGTAAGAGTTATGACTTTCCCATCTAAAACAATGTGTTATATAGAAACACACTCTCATTGTAGTAAAAATACTGTAAAATCGTTATGTGTCCAAATTGTAGTGGAACATTATAAAGATGGAATATTTCAGTTATTCTAAAATGATTTTTTAAACTTCAACGGTGCACAAAATTGCCAAGGTTCACCTTTCATCAGAACTCACAAGGGGAAATATTTTCAACATATTAAACATTATATGTTTCAGGAAAACCATTTCTCAGCAAGTTTAACATATTCTTGCAACATTACTCATTTCAATCCAACAGCAAGATTGTATCTGGAGCTCAGCAGGGTCAGAAGCTCCTGGCTTCTGGGCTCTCTCTATTGGCGGTGGTCTGGCAGCTGAGAAGAACTTTGTCCTATCTATCCTAGTGGGACAGGTCTTCTCTGTATTAAGCCTGCTCTGCTTGTGGGGACAATGCTTCGGGGTCCATTTTTTTATGACAGGTATGAAGAGGTAGATCTTCTCACTGCAGGCAGAAGAGCTCCATTTGCAAGCAGGAGCCATCAGGGCCACAGCTTCTCTGTATTTCATATCCTGCAGACACTGAAGCTGAGGACTTGCAGCACATGGTTGCCATCCAAGCTGCCAGTGAGCATCCCCAGTGTCCTAACCCAGAAGCAGATTCTTTCCTTGTGGCTAATGTCATTCATGCAAGGAAGAAATTTTAGAGAAACGCACAAGCTTGAAGCACTCCGCTTGGCCGACAGCTGGAAGTCAAAGTCAGCCAGCAAGAGAAAGAGGCACCAGATGGTGCCTGGAAAAGATGGATCTGGAAAGAGAAGGGAACCACTCTGCCCAGCCATGGGGACAGGAGAGCCCTGTCACTCAGGAAATGTGGACAGCAGTGTGACAGGACGGGTGGCTGCAGGCAGCACTCGGTGCCGCACAGCCAGAGTTGCTCCAGCACAGGGTGAAGCTAAGCACCGTGTGGCACCAAACCAAGAGTCTGCCGGGCTTCAGACCTTGACATAGCAGCAGAGCGAGTACCAAGCAGCCCTTCCGCAGAAACGCTGCGTTTCCCAGCGTGCTGGCAGCACTGGCAAAACCTTCACTCCCGTGGCAGGGATGTGCTGCAGGGACTTGCTGGGGGCAGCAGGCAGGACCGGCGACCCGGGACCAGCCTGGCTTCCTGCAGGCAGGTGACAGCAGTTTGACATCTAGTAGGCATTTTAGCAAAGTGGAAGAGAAGTGAAATATAACTGCAAAGGCAGGTACCTCTCTGCTGTGCTTCAGCACCTGGCCAGGTAAGACAGGTCAGCCTTGTCCCCGGGCAGGAACTGCTCAGGCTTGGCCTGCGGAGCCAGATTTCTGCCTTATTAGTGCACATAAAACTCGTCTTTGGGAGTTCTTCTTTGCAGGATTTTTTTTTTCTCTAAATCTAGGTCACCAGAAATGTTTTTGTTCCATTGATAATCCAGCTCTTCACTCTGAAACCAAAAAGTAAAGGTTACGTAAAAGGGTTAGCAGGGAACTGTTTGGTTTTTGTTTGTTTGTTTACTTTCATAGTGCCAAATTTAGCTAGGACAGACATGTAGTTGTCCTTTTAGGAGAAAATGATGTGTTAAAAAAAGTATCTCAGGAACATTGTTTCACTGTAATCTGTTAAACAAGTTTAATAGCTAGAAATGTTTTCAATATTACATTTTCAATTTAAATAATAAAACCATATGTTAGTGGGAGAGCATCATAAGGAGATAATTCAATGCAGGGAACTGTTACTTTGTTTTGGAATTAAATTGGGTCATAAATAAATACTACTTTGTCTTTAAGTTAGAAAATCGTTCCCATCCAAACAGCCTCTTAAGACATTTTCCACCTGTTAAAGGACATGTAGTATTGGGAGTCTTTCATAACAGTGGAAACTGGCTCAAACTTTCAACGGGTTTGTAAAAAATAAACCAGCGTTGATTTATGAGTTGAACTGCGACAGGGAACATGTAAGCAAATAAAAACAATGAACTGAGAAAAAAGCAAATATACTGTTGATTTGGCACCGCATGAATCATAGAGGCAAATCTGAGAGGAACAGGAGGAACTAGCTTCAGAGTGATGGATTGGGAAAGGGGATCTGATCCCTGGGTAATGAAATGTGAGGGGGTCTTGCCTTATGCTATTGACCCAGAGGTAGCCTGGAGGAAAGTGATTCCTTCTGACTATACAGTGTTAGTTAAAACAATCCCCTGGGCTCAAGTATCAGCTATTAAAATAAATTCAGGAGACAGAGGAAGCGATGTTTATAAGTTGGAAGTTTGAGCTGCTTTTTAAACAATTGTGGATCTACAGATTCTGAAATGGAAACGTGATACATTGGGAAGAGGGCAAAAGGAAATGACAAGAGGGTAAACTGGGGGTGAGGTGTTAGAGAGCCTGGAAATGGGTAGAAAATTGGTCTTTTCCCCTCCCACCATTTCTGGGGTGGAGGGAAGAGGCGTTCTGGCATTCTTTCTCCATTCAAAGTGTCATCATTTTATGAGTACTCCACACAAACTCAAATATCCCCAAAGAATGAAATACTCAGACCTAAAGATCTGTTAATAAATCTATCTTTAAATACAAGAGCTTGCAATACATTTGTGTGTGTTTGGATTTTCAGCCATGGTTGTAAAAGATGGTCCTATTATCCAACAAGTCATTTTCCTCCAAAAATGATTGTTCATTGAAACCAAGGTTTTCCATGTGAAAGTGAGGATTTTGATGCAGGTTGGTTGTGGGAAAAAAAAAAGAAAAAGAAAGGAACTATTTATTTAATCAGTAATAAAAACAACGATGTCAACATCATAATAAGAAACTTTTCAATTTAATTGCAGCAGCAATGACAACAAAAACAAAGAAATCTTTTAGTTGACCACCAAGCAATTTTGGTTTTGGAACAAGAGCCTTTTTTAAAATTGTGGCATTTCCCTTAAGTGATCGCTTGAGATTCTGCACTACTCCAAACGACTTTGGAAAACTAAAACTTTAATTTGGGTAGCAGCATGACCCAAGCATTATGGTAATGTGCTTGAAATGTCTTCTTCTCTCCTTTCTGGCATTAGCTTGTTGTGTGGTGTTCTAACAAGTTGCTTTTGCTGTCTTACCTATTTCTTCTAGCCTGGAAGTTGATGGGAACAGAGGATCTCTCATGTTATACTTTTGCTAAACAAGCAATTCTGCAGTACTGATCTCATTTAATTCTCTAAAGATACTATGTGTATAAATGTGTGATTGTGTGTGTGTGTGTGTGTGTGTGTGTGTGCAAGTAGGAAGAGTGGTGTTGGTGTGCTTACAGTTACTATATTACCTCTCCAAAAGGTAGATTTAACTGTTGTTCTAAATAATACAGTGAGCGTCAGAGTGTCTTTTTCTTCTGCTCTTCATGCTACAGGTATACTGTGTTTTTTCCAAATGAACGATTTTTGATAGTTTAAGACCTCATTTGCATCTGATAATGGCACACAAGCAAATCCCCATCTGTTCATAAACATACCCTATAAATTCTCATCTTATATTTAATATTTGCACATAGTTGCTCCAATGGGGCAATCTCATGATGAGATGTGCCTTGTCTATCCCTCTGTAATTTATGAGCAAGATTGGTTGTAGGAATTTCCAAATGTGCTAGGTGAAAGAGAGGTGCAGAGGCTCTTGTATACAACTCGTATGAAAAAAATGTGAAAGGCAATGAAATCTGAGCTTGGGCTTTCAGAGACAACTTGACAAGTCAATTGCCCTGTTAGGAGTTGACAACAGTGACCCTGATAGTAGAAATGATCTGTTTCCTCTGTTTTAATTTATCACTGCAGAATTCTGAGTAGGTGCTCAGTAGCACAATCTTCAGATACAAATATCTGAAGCCAATCTCAAATGGGTTATTTTATGAAGAAAAAGTTTACAAACCTAAAAAGAGACCCCAAGAATGCACAACATATTTATTCCTGAGCTGAATCTAATATATTTGAAGCCTCCTGTTTTATCAGTCCTTACAAAACATTGGACAATGCCAATTGTCCTCAATGTTACTCTCTCTTTTTAAGCTTTTCAAACAATACTCTGAAATAATTTCATTCTACAGATGTAGAAAACAATATTCCTAGTCATTCAGAATTAAAGGTGACTGAAAAAAAATTCCTGCAGAGAATGCCTGAGAAGAAGTGCTCAAAAAAAGAGAAATTGATTTTGCTTCAGAAGCATACACAGACTACTTTTTATTCACTTCACAGACACTGATAGTAAGGAAAGGATATTTTGGTTTTGGGCCTGTTTATGTACCTCAGAAATCTAATGAATGTATTTTCACAAATGTCACCAGGAGTACTGCTTTATGCCCTTAAATTAGGAGCCTGTGCTCCTGGTGCAGTTAGAAAATGTGCTACTACTGTAAGTACTCTGAATCATTCCCAGCCTTGCTCACTAGCTAACTAGAATGGAAGCCTGAGCTCTTAATATAGGCATTGAAATTAGATGTTTTGAGTTAGATGGGTGAATACCCACCCCCCATGCAATGCGTCCAGATTTATACAGGAAGTCTGTGGCAGAGGCAAGAATTGAACCCAGCTTTCCTGTGACCATCGTTTTATTCCCAAGCTTCCAGTTAAACTATAATCCATCTTGAACCACTTACTAGAAATAGTTCCCTAAAAATAAATCGAAAGTCTAAGTGATCAGGAAGTTTACCTAAACTTCAGAGGCAGGTTAATATGAGAGTATTTTGTACTGACTCATTGGATTGGCTTTTCTTGCAGAATTCAGAGCATTACGAACACTCATCACTCCCCTGCAGGATTACTTCATAACTTTGTTCCTATAGATCAATCATTCCTGTAATATACGTACTGCAATGTCTCATCCACTTGGCCTCATGAAAAAATCTCACATAAGTGAGATATGTGCAAATGATTAAAAAAGATAAACAGAAGGGCTCAGATGAGTGAGGTCCACTTCACATGAAGCATCTAAAAGCTTCCTGTCTGAAATGCATTACATATTTAGATTTAGTTCTTCAGCAACTATAAGAAGAGACATTCAGAGCTTACGTATGGCAACTGGTGGGAGAAATCTCCCTGCAGCCAGGAGGAAGATAGACATTGCTCACAAAGCCCTCGTGACCACAGGGGAAGTTTGCAGCCTGACTTGGTATTCCTCTGATAGTTATGAATGGGGGCCAGTTTCCAAAATGGCTTTTATGCCAGTGGTGTTTTCAATAAATGGTCTTGGAGCAGGTTTGTTGGGAGAAATTGGCAACACTTGAGTTGCTTTGCTTATAATCACAGTATGTGTGCTACTAATCACAGCAAGATTGTTAAATATGGTGACAGAACAAAAGCTAGCTAACGTAATTAAATTGCTGTAATTTTTACAGCTTAAAGGAAAAGTAATCAATCGTGTTGGCAGAGACCATAGAGCAAGTGCACTGAGGTGTACATGAGCAGTAGATCGCCTCTTCCATTCTGGGAGGTGATGGGGCTGCGAATGCACTGCTGCCAGTCCCAAGCTCTGCTTTAGGGTCTTCTGGTGTCCTGTGAGGCCGCAGCAAGAGCCTGTGGCTGGCCCTTAGGACCAGCAGTGTTTTCAATTAGGAGTTTGACTACAAGGACGCCAGGCGGTCTGGGAGAAATTCTGAGGGCTGTCAGTGGGCTGTCGGTTGCAAAATTTGTGGGAATCACTGATCTACGCTGTATCATTTGCCGAGTATCGTCAGCAAATGCGTCCTGTTAAGCCCCTGCTTCACGACTGGGCTCATGGATGGGAGTGAAGAGAGCAGAACTGGCTTTGGACAAAAAGCCCTACAGTTCAGCCATGTTCTAAGAAAGTATCTCTGTCTGTTGGTGATTTTGGGTGTTCAGAAGATAGAAATGTGTATTTTATTTATATGTGTGTATATATTTACTTGTGTGCATGCCTGTGTCTGTAATATGTTAATATTGAATGCAAAATACATGAAAGAGTCAAAATTCCAGTGAGGATACTAATTTCATTGCATTCTGTGGTTTCTGTCTGGAAGGGAATTGCAGCTACTCAAAGGGGAAGATGGTCATTTGTGCTGCTGACGAGCCCACTTTCTCCAGAATCCTAGCTGTCCTTTTTATTAAGACGATTCTTAAACCAACTCCATCCAGTTTAAATGTGTAAAGCCAGATGGTTGGAAAACAGCAGAAGCCTTTCTCCACCCTAATATACATAAAATCTTCATGGGAATGTTTACCTCAGACAAGTGACTGCCCGCTTTACGAGGACAGCTACATTCCCACTGGGGACCTCATACGCTACTAAGACTGAGGTGAGTTCTTTCCAGAGTAAGATGCAGAGCCTGGTCTCTAGGCATGGAAATCAAAGCAGCCAGTTTTCAGAGATGTGAAGGTGAGACTTTTGCAACTGTTCAACAGCGCACAACTAACCTGACCCTGGTGAAATAACAGCTCCCCTCTCCCCACTGAAAGTAGTGCAAGGCATCAGCTGAGATGGAAACCTCTGAAACTGGACAAATAAAAAATAAAAAATAAAAAAAGCTATTCCCCATGGCTTCTCCATGGGGAGATGTCACAGGGCTTGTATTTCGTCCCTTCTGCCACCCAAAGCAGCCCAGCTCCCCGGTGGCAGGCTGACCCTGGCACCGGGCTGCCACAGAGCTGCCCAAGGGAGCTGCCCAAGGGAGCCTGCCAGAAACCGGTGGGACTTTCTGACCTGCAGCATTCAGCCTAATTCTCCTGTAATACCAGTCTGTTACTGCCCGTCTCTAGAAAATGGGGAGATGTGCCAATATTGCCTATTTTTGTTTCCTTCTGCTCTACTTGAGCTGCCCCTTCAGGGCAGAGTTGTAATCTGAACGTGTACAAGAGGCAATAAGCAGACTTCGTTATCACAGGGGCTTATTTAAGGTGTATGTATATGGGAGCATGCGTGGCCCAGCGGTATTGTGCTGTGCTGTTCACAGAGTGTCTGTTTCTAATCAAAGGCAATGGTCCACTTTGAGCATATCTTCTTTTACCTGGTAAATGACTGCGCAGATCAGGTGTGCAGTGGAGACTGTAAGAAAAGTCTGTGTGTGTTTGTGCGTGAGAGGGAAGGACGGGGAGAACTGGGGTCGGAGGAAGAACAGAAAGGATAAAAAAGGACCCAGGGCAGTACTCTAACCCAGGCCGTGTGAATAACTCTCCGGAGACAACATCCTCTTTCTAATCTTGGACTTCCTTGGGAGATAGGTATGTCTGTGTGTGTATGTATATATGTATAGGTAAATGCACAAAAATACGCTCATACACACAAAGAAGCCAGACGCAGTACTTACTAACCCCTCTGCTAAAGGGTGCACACAGCTTTGTGCTAAGATTTAAACCTGCGTATGATAAATGTGCTGTTATTCTGGCTGCAGAGTTTTATTTCTGGGGATATCAATTGAATTCCTATTATGAAAGCAGAAAATTAGAGTTACATCTGGTGACTGACGCATGTGACAGTATCACTGCGAGGAATTCCAGTTTCCTGAAGCTTTTCAATTAACTTGGTGCACTTTTCTTCAGGTGCTACACGCTTAGTTTTTCAGTATGCGCCTGCTTCCAAGTTGTAAATCAACGAGGATGTTATTGTACTTTTGTAGGAGCACTCATGCCAGTAAAATGAAACAGCAAATAATAAACCCAAGGAGATTTATATAGCCTGAGTTGATGAAACGGTTACTTTCTCATTCCTAGACTCTTTCAGAAAGGCAGGTTAAAAATAACTGGAAATTTACAAGAGCCTAAAACCAAATCTGAAAAGTACAACCTCAGCAACTTATTGGGCTCGGCCTAGGGAGCGCCAGATTTACTGTTTGCAATTTCTTCAACTTGTTCGGTCATTTTTATTTTTTTTTTTTCAACTGCCCCCTCCCCAAGTTGATGACAAGCCTTGGCAAAAACATCTGTGCAAATAAAACATGAGAAAGAGTAAAGGAACCTTGGCAAACTGCCCCACATGTCTACTATGGCAGAAATGTATGATGAAAGCATCTCTTCCTCCAAAAGTCTCCTTGGGGCTAGCGTGTCCCACAGCAGATAGCAGCCAGCAGGGACCAGGGTGTACACCCGAGGGGGCGCCTGGGGCCAGGGCTCGTTACCACTGGGAAAGTTTGGGAAAGTGGCTGAGGAACCTCCATCTGACCCGCAGAGGTGAATTAGGAGCACAGGCCCAGACGGGGTGGTGAAGTGTCCCCTGGGATGCTGGTCCCTGCTCCTAGCACTGTTTATGGGGTTATAACCCCCATATGGTAACTTCTCATGCTAAATGCACAGAAAGTGGAGTAGAGACTAGAGCTGTGCCCAATCTGAGGGAAAATTCATCACAGAGCCTCAGGGGTGTACATGGAGAATTTGCTGTGCCCATGAGCTGAGCCTGGCCAGAAATATATAGCTATGGTTAATTCAGCCTCTGAGCCTGACCTGTTAAGCCCCACTGAGAGGGCAGATTTCTGCAGTGCCTCCTCATTAGCAAACAAATTTGACTTTGCAGCAAGCTTGGGCAGTCTGGGCTCAGGTTTGCCAGGTGGAGCACGTGCAGACCCCAGGCCTCCCTGTTATGGGCATCTTTGCCCGTCTGAGTTTGCTTTCAGGCTGCCTGATGGATAGCATCAGCCAGGATGGGCACACCACAGACCTGATCGCTAGCCCAGTAGCCCATGAGCCCTAGATGGACAAGGGCATCGAGCACATTTGGGAAGGGTGAGAGACGCATGCCATAGGAGTCCTGGAGCTCCTTACACAGCTGTGTCAGAGGTTCTCTGACTCTCACTATTAATGGTACTTAGCAGCTCCAGAGCAGGTGCTCAGAAGAGAACCATAAGTCCTATTTTCAAAAGGAACATAGCACTCTTAAGTGTTTTTGAAAATCTCTGAAAGCAGGATATAGGCTCCAAAGTCACTCGGGTGATTTTGAAATGTTCACCCTGTTGGAACATAGAGTTAAAAACTGTGCTTTTGCTTAGCAGTTTCTCACATACAACCCATTTCTGCAAAGACTTAGCTGTACTTTGGCCTGAAGTGAAGTATGTGTGTAAGTCTTTACCCAGCGGGAGCCTAATACTCTGATGACAAATGACAAGAGGATAGAGCAATGAGACAGATGGATCCAAGAGTATCAGTGAAATGCTTGTGATTAGTGTATCTACAACCAGGCCAGGGCAGAGTGTAACAGGCAGCAATATGGAAGAGATGGGGGCAGACCAGCATCGTGCATCCCTCCAAAGGACATATGTTGGTTTTAACCTTACTTGATACATGTGCCTGATAAATGCTCTGCAGATAGCGTCAGGATTAAGTCGACAGCACTTTCCATTCAGGATAGGCAGGGAGGTCCCATGTTCAGTCGAAGTTCAAGGCCTTGTCAGCAGCAGCAGGACAGTAGCTGTATCACTCTGCCCCCGTTGTTGATGACAAACCCCTGAAACACCGGATTCAGCTCCATTTTGCTCTGGTGGCACCAGCAGATAAATCCAGTAGCCTCACCCCTTGCACTGCTAATATGCTTTCATGTCCTGGTTGTCTTCTTTCTCTGTTTGAACTTCTTGGGTCCTTGAGGACACGTCTGTCCTCTTCTGCGACGTTCCTGGCTCACTGGCTTACTGAGGGCACCCCAGGTCCCCACCTGTCTGGGGACAAGCAAAGGCAACAGCCTTTGTGCGACTCCTCAAGGCCTGACCACAGTGGCACAGACCCCTCCAAAGCTAGTTGGTCTACATTTTTCTGTAAAACTTTTGAAGAGTTCATTTAAAAGTCAGGAGAAAATGTAGATTTTTTATTATTATTTTTCAGCTACAGAAATATTTTTGTTTTAAATCTGGAAGAACAAAAGAATGTAAAGGTGGGCTGTTAGATGAAAGCATGAGGAATGGAAGATGGAAAATGCTTCTTTCCCGAAGAAAAGAGAAATATTTGCAGACATGTTTGTTTTTTGAAAATCCATTTTTTTTTCCTGAGAACAGTGTCAACACTTTGCTTTCAAATGGCCCAATATCTTCCATTTCCCTCTGGTGCTGCATTTCTCCCCCTGAAGAGATTAAGCTCTCCCTGACTGTAGGGCGTTCACCAGCTATTGTCAGGCCGCATCTATCAGTGCCACAAATCTTCAAATTAAAAATGGGGGCTAAAATAAATAATGATACACATTTTAATGGGCCAATTACCCTCTGAAGGTTTGCATGTGATTCCTATTTTCTATGTTATATAAAAGCTAATGGTGGGATTTTCAAAACCACTCAGTGTTGGCCTAATTCCGCTCCTATTGAAGTCAATGGGGCTTTTTACCCTTGACTGTAATAGGAGCAGAGTTAAGCCAGCACTGAGTGCTTATGAAAACCACATCCTAAATATGCTCTCAGACCTCACCCATATTTCTGCTTTCATGGCATGAAATTTGTTTTCATCATATTACATGTGCTGGAATGCTGATGTCTAAGGGAAGCTACTAAGGACTGAGTTCAATATTAATTCTGACTGGGCTTGGCTTTGTGGGTCACAACTAAAGCTTTCCCGAAAGTGTAGCATCAAGGCTCATCACACGAATAATGCCGGTGGTGTCAAGACAAGTCAGCACTGGGCCAGGCCCTGACTTGCTCTAGGTGCTCAGGGTTTCAGAAAGGCACCAGAAGCACCTTGTCTTCCAGGCAGACAGCTCCTACAAGCACTAGACTCTGCCCCCAGCTGTCTTGGTACCCATGTCCTTCCTCTTGGAGCTGGTGCGGAGGAAGCAGGGCTGTTCCTCTGCTCGTTCTTCACGCCAGGCCTGTCGACTGCAGGGAGCATTTCTGGTCGAGCACCCTGCAAGGCAGGGCAGCTCTCCACCACCAGTGCAGTGTGCACCTGAAATGATGCACACCAGCCCTCATCTTCAGGCTTCTCATGGAAGTCAGTTCACCAAATCAGCTTCCTTAAGGGAAGGTGGCAAATCCTCAGACCTCAGTCCTTGGAGCCCTGTTAGCACAGGGAAGAACCAGCCTTCTGAGAACTACAGTGGAAATCATTTTCTGCTTGTTTTTTTAGGTAACTGGAGTTTCTGCAAAAAAGAATTTGGATAGATAGTGTCTCTTTAGCTCAGAAATGCAAGTTCATCATAGAGAATTGCCAGATTGCTCATTTTCAAGAGCTTGGTCAGTTTTTTCTTCTCACTCTCTCTCTTTTTTTTTTTTTTTTTTTTTTTTTTTTTTTTTTGGGGGGGGGGGGGTAAGATTCTGATGATTTGGGAGTTTCCATTTTCTCTTCTTTTTGTTTGTTTGTTTGTTTTGCTTGAGGAGGTTTTTTCCAATTGCTATAAAAATGCTATTTTAATTTTCAGTTTCTTGATAAAACATTGACATTTTCTAAAGAAGAATACCAGTTCCCCAGTCTTACCTCTTAAAGTTGCTATAGCACATTTCCTGCTGGTTCAGGCTGGCAAAATCCTGTCTGTTGTGCCAAAGTTAATTGGAAAGTGACCTTGGAGGAGGAAGGTGATATACCAGGTGATTTGCTTGTGCTCAGCTGGCAGATAGGATGCAATGGGTCAACCAGTGACCTCCATCATCTGGGGATTTTATGGGGGGCTAAAATGACTCAGCTTGTAGAAGCTTGGTGTAGGGAAGAGCTCCCACGCAACCTCCATATCCCAGAGATGAAACCAACTGGAAAGAGCTGGAATCTCTTCATGCAGCAAAGAAAGTCATTTTGCAAGCTGGACTGAACTTGGCCCACAGATGATTGTTGCTGTCGATCCAAATCTCCCAAAGGTTAGAGTATGTTCTTACTAATAAATGTCCCACAAATGTTTTGAGTTTCTACACTCATTAGGGCTTAGGAAGGCTATTTGTCAGGACCAAAGAAGTCTTCTACAATAAACCAACAGCTGTCTGCAAAGGGTGAGGAGACATTTGTTGCCGTGAGCCGAGTTTGCTGTCAGCAACCAGGCCCCGACCAGCCCTAGTAAATGTTTTATTGATTTAATATTAAATTAACTGCCCAAGCATAAGGAGTGCATTATTTTTAATGACATTCTGATATTAGGGACTGCAGTTTGCTAGAATGCACCTGTAAAATTAGTATCCCCTAGTATTCTGCAGGAGCCATAAAATGTAATGCTCTTTGTGTGGAGCACTCTGAAGCTTGACATGTGTACTGTTACATGACTTCAACTCGCAGCCCATCTGATGGCTGAACAAATTTTTGCTATGAAAGGAGAGGGACTTAAATTATTGAGAGATCAGTTCATATCTTCTTTGCTCTGAACAGAAAGAAGCGGAGCCCATGAAGCCCAGCTATTGCCATGGGTCCTATGCACGGAGTAGCTTGTGCGACCAGGCACGGGTAACACAAGGCAGCTTCTACACAGAGGCACTCATAATATCAAGGCACCTTCTGTAAGAGATCAGTGTCAGAGCAAATGATTTTTCCCTGATTTTCTTCAGCTAATAGAAAAAAACGGTCTATGTCCTGAAATTAGCATAAGAAAAATTTTGGTCAGCCCAAAGCTGTGTTTCAGGACAAAAAAAAAGTCTTTGTTCAAACAGCATCACCTGGCTGTTGTTCATATCATTTTCTACCTCTGGAAACTGGACTATGAAGAAGTAAAATGTATCATGGGGAGAATTCAATGCTCCTCACCCGGAGTAAGACGTATCAGCCATTTCTTTCTTCCTCTCTCTGGGAGGCAAGCCGGGAGCAGCTCGAAGGATACCCAAAATCACATTTGCTGCAGGGGTATTTAGCTTGGGAAACGTATCATGAACAGGCCCATGATTCAGTTTTACCTATTTAAGTCCATAGCAGTTCACCCTAAGACTCGCTCATGCACCTTACACCAATTACTGTTAGTTTTGCTTAAAATTACTATAATTGCTGTTTTGTTATGGCAACCTTTCCGTTAAATGCGCACCTAGTAAATGTTGCGTTTGTTTTTATTAAGGTTGTAAAAATGCCACATTTGAGTGTTTATATTTTTAACTCCCTCAGAAATGGTTAATTACAAAGTCAAATCTTCTTACATGGAATTCAGATGGGGATTCTAAGAAATCTGAGATTTCTGTAAAGTTTATTTCACATTGATTTCACAGTGATGGATCACAACACCAGAACAAAAATGGATCAAAGACAGGCCAGTAAGTATAAAATCATGATCTGAGTACTTCTAAGTGCCTAGTTATGGAAACGACAGTCTTAAGTTGAAAGTGCATAAAATTTTAGTGAAGTCGGATGCAGAATTTTGCATGTTTTGCTACTAAAGTTACTTTAGAAACTGGAGAGCTAATATGTAATTGAGTGGTAGAATTAATTTCAAACTGCAGCTAGAGGTGGCATAGCAATCAGAGCAGGTGAGTCATGATTAAAATGGGCACAAAGGCAGAATTTGTAGATGCCAAATTGAGCAAGTGATTCCATCCAACACCACCACCAAGTACCCACATGTGACTCCATGTGGGATTCCCTGCTCGGCACCAGCAGCAGCACTCCCTCTGCAAGCTGTCAGGAGTTCAGGTGGGAAGCAGCACAAAGAAGCTTTTTACTACCCTTGTTTATTTTATGCTTGCCTGGTGTGCTGCAAATAATACAATCTATTTTTCAACTACTTCCTTAACTACAATATTGTTCTTTTTGTACAACTTGTTTGTAAAGCCACTAATGATCTCTCTGCTGATTTTTTTTTCTTGGGCATATCAGTGAATGACATTCATGTTTTATTACTCCTAAGGCAAATGTTGACATGAAATGTTTGGTTTTTGTTGTGATTTTCCACCAGAAAATACAAGTTTGCTTCAAAAATGGAGTGTTCGCTGCACTTTTTTCCCCTGAGTTTTTGGTGACAGAAAGTCAAATACATCTTCTTTTCTAGGGAAAAGGAGAGACTATGAGACAGAAGATTGAATCATAATTTAAGAGAGATCAAACATT
The DNA here is from genome assembly GCF_028389875.1 of Rhea pennata. NCBI lineage: Eukaryota > Metazoa > Chordata > Aves > Rheiformes > Rheidae > Rhea > Rhea pennata. The sequence continues at coordinate 9,332,749 of NC_084665.1, read as the reverse complement.
TTCTGTGAATATCATTGATTCTATGTTTTTCTGTAGGAAGTCTCAGCCAAGAAAGGTTCACTAGTGTTCCCTATTGTAGATCTTTTTTACTGTGGTTGTTGCAGCCAAATAATGAACTCCTCAGAGGAGAAAGTCTCTGTACCCAGTACCTTTAAGTGCCTCTGATCCATGTGAGTTCATCAAGGGCATCATTAAAAACGTGTGTAGTTGATCTGTGTTAAGGCTCCCATTGACTTCAGTAGATATTAGCTGAAGACCACCTCTAGTCTTTTGTATGATGATTTCTGCATAGTTCTTCCCACTCTTCTGCCCATTTTCCCTCCTAGTGTTTATGCTGTGCATTTGTCACCTTTCATCTAACTTTCAGAGTTGAACACTTTGTGAGAGGACCCAGATTTTCTCTGGACCTTTGCACAGACTTTGCAAAGATGGAACAGCTTAATGCTACTTTAAGGAGCTATTTGTGTGAGTAACCTGCCCATTCTGTGCTGGCTGTCAGCTCAGCTTTCAGACTGAGGATTAGAAAATTAGAAGAAAAGGTGGGTAACTGTTGGATGATCACTTTTTAGTTGACAAATACAGATAACTCATTGCCCAGGCAACTTTAGTTGACAGAGTCAAAATGTACTTTTTTCAAAGGATGTGGTGGATTTACTTATTCCTGTTTCTGTATTTGATTTACAACCACATGATTTCATTAAATAAGAACTTAACATGAGGGTTTCTGCCAAGCAACTTTAGGCAAGGCCCATATTCCACAAATCCCTAAATTTGAGGGTGGTGGGTGGGGAAATCATCATATTTTTCTAGCAGATGTCCGTTTTGCCTGTGGACTAGAGTTTGGGGAGGTTTGTTATTACTGGTGATGCTTTCAAACCCTTGTAAAATGATGTTTATTTTCCTCCCATTAGATAATGAACTTGAACTTTTCCATTCAGTGAAGATGATGATAACTTTAATAATTATTAATTTCCTAATTAATAACAACATTGAAGAGAATAAAGGATAACCCTTCAAACAGCCAGTGTTTCAGGCTTGAACTGGTTTCAAATTCATGTTGAGTTACTTACAGCTCTCTCTTGCCCTCATTTAATATAAGGCCACACAGCTCATGTTTGCTAGTATTTTTAAGTAGATAGAAGTGTGTAATGAGGTTCCTCCCTTTAACTACTGGATAGGAAATATATATCCTGGTCGCTCAACTGTGCAGATCATGTTAAATTTCTGTGGAAGAAAATGAGAAAATGCAAGGAAGAAAATGCCAAAGAAAATGCAATGACAGTAGAAAAAGTGATGTAAGTTGGGCAAGAAAAGAAGTTACACTTCTTGGATCAGGCTCTAAGGTGGTATAAATCATTGCCACACAATTTCAGTGTAGCCATCTGACTTCACCGAGTTTGAGATTTGACCCAAGGTATCTTTGAGCAAAGGTGATAATAGTCAAAAACACACACAGTCCCAAAGCAGAGTGGGACAGTACCTGCAGTATCTGAGCAGGGTGGGAATGCCACCTGCTAACCGATAGCCTCCGTACTTCTTTCTTTATCTTTTATCTGATCTCCTTTCTTGGCCATTTTAGGCCTTGGCTTCAGATCACAAATGAAACTTTTGACCAACTACCATCCAGCATATATGCTGCAACTTACGTTTAAAACGTCTCAAGTGTTCTGTTCATTTCCCCAAGTTATTGTGTTTAAATCGTCTCTGAGAGACATCTAGAGTTAAGAAAAAAATAGCCAAAACAGCTTAATGCCTTTGGCTTATTGTTTGAATATGTAAAGACACTGCATCTGGAAAGTATTCCATTAATTTGTGGCTAGCACCCATATATCAAATCCATGAGCTTCCAAGTAAACAGATGTCACTGGAGCTGCCATGGAGGGAAATTGGCATTGCTAACTTGTGGTGAGAAGTGAGGTAACATGCTGGTACAGACTAGTCCAAGAAGGAAACATTAACCTAGATGTGTAGAGGACAATGAATTAATTGTTTCTTAGAATTCCTCAATTTTTCAGCTGTATTAGTAGGATACACAGTTAAGGCCTTATACTGTTACATTTGCTCACATAACATACACGCAGAAGTGTACATATCATCATTGCGTACTATAACAGCTATATATCATAAAACAGCCTCTGAGTCATTCCTAGCTCTGGATTTCCTAATGCATCAAAGATTCCCTTCTCCAGCCTTCCTCCAGCCGTAGGAAAGGGTCCTTCCACCATAGTCTTTCCCCATCATGCAACCAGACCATCTGGGCACACACAGGACATTTCATTTGCACATATGTAGTAAGTCATTTAAAGCTCCCTTTAAAGTATCAAATTTGCTGCACATGTGGAGCTTGACTGTATGGGAGAGGCAGGGATATCATGAAGTGCCCAGGAAAGACAGCAAGCTTTCATTGCCAGAAGAATTCATTCAGCCTGCATCCTGCTCCCCAGAGAACAGCTGAGATTAATATTTTATTAATAAATAGAGCAGTATGCTCAGCGGTAGGTTGAGCATGCCTGCAAGTTGATCTTGGGACAAATAAGCAAAGATCTTTCTGGATTTTGCTTAGAATTGTTCATGTCCAGCCATTCTGTCTTTACCTCTTATCTCTGAAGTAAAATGAGGAAAAACAGAGCAAAATGGAAAATTTGATTTTTGGAATTTGGACCCAGCTGTCCAACTAGGAGGAAGTGGTTTTGTCATGAGCTGCACAGACAAAAATCTCTACTGTACTGGGAGACACCTGATCAGCTCAGTGTGCTGACATGCAGAAATCTGGCTTTCAGGTGATCGTAGCAGGATCAAGGCAATAGACAATACATCCTTCATGAAAGAAACTGCTGCTATTTCTGCTTACCAGCACCAAGCAACAGGCAGTGCTGGCTGGCTAAGGCTAGAGAGCATCTCTTGAAGCTGATCTACTTGCCAGCTGCCACCAAACCAAGAGGTCCTGCCCACTGTCACCCTGTCTACCTCCGCATGACAGGCTGTCTGTTCCCACCTCTTCCCCTGTGCCACCAGCAGCAATCACGCAGCCTTGCAGTGAGTTAGCCTTACCAAGAGCTGGGAATTGATTCAGCCTGAATTAACTCAGCAAACAAAATGAACTAAAACAAAATTTTGTCTTCAGCTGGCTCACTTTCCTGAAATCAGCTTCCCCTGCCTCAACATACACAAGAAGAAGGGCAGACATTCAAGGGAGAGAGAAGACTGTGGTGGTGGCCCTCTCTTTATGCTGATTTGCTCCTGTTACCATCTTCCAGTGGTCATACAGCTTGAAAAACTGATGAATCAAAAATGTTTTTGCCTTCCTCCAGGAAGACACAGTCCAGGCAGGACCCATCTAGATGTTGATTAACTCAGGGATGTATGTGGTGCTTGCCACAAAACTTGAAGTGAGTTAGGGTGGTTAGTAATGCCGGGTCCTGGGGACACTGGATGAATTTGTGATTTTTGCATACAAGCCACATGCAGCTGAGTGCAGGGGAAGAACTACCACCTGAAGCCAGGTGAAGTGCTGAGATCAAGACTCAATTTCAATTTTCAAATGCTGCCATTAGTGGCAGAGTAGTTTGTTATGTGGCCTAAGGCTGTGGGGTGGGGGCCTGTTATTTTCAATTACATGTTTGATCAGTGTGTTTTCTATGTGGTGCTCAAGTAAACGAACTAATTAATTAAGAGGAATTGTACACATGGAAGTGGGTCAGAAATGATACCATTATTTATGTTTTCTTGAGAGTGGTGTTATGAAAGTATTGAAAAACCCCACAGCAAGATCAGGGTCTTTGTTGGTAGGTGCTATGAGACACTGCGTGAGACATCTGGGGAGCTTCAGCTGAAGTGGAAGAAGGGTAGCAAACGGAAGGGTTTTACATCCCCTTTCCAGAAGGGAGGAGTTGAGGCCAAAGGAGATGAAGTGATTCTCCTGAGGAGGTGGACATTTCAATCCTACGGGAAGCGCAAACCAGCTTGTTGGCCTGGGATGCAGGGAGAAAAGAAAGGGAAAATCCTTCCCATTTCTGCCCAAGAGATGCTCTGGCATCTAGTCTAGATGTTCTGACACTTCACTGGACTCTGGATTTACCTTTTGTTTACTAACCAACCCAGAGTGGATTTGAACTGGTGACCTAAAGGTGAAAGGCTCTGCATCTTATTAGAATTACTGTGAGCTGCTGAATGAGTCCCCTATGGCAGTTAATATTTGATTATGGTTCTAGAAAATGTTCAGCTTTTACAATTAGTGTCAAACCAGTGGTAAGCCCCTCTTTGATTCCTGGGTGTAGGCTCGTGCTTTTCTTAACCTCACACATATGCTGGCATATTTACAGTAAGTGCTCAGGGGTTTGGTTTTTTATTATTATTATTTTTTATTTTTGAATTAAAAATGAAAGCTCCCCAGGGAAATTATGCAATGGGAAATAGCCACTTCAATAAACTTGACTCACACATTTTATTGATTATAGTAAATTTAATTATTCTATTTAAATCTTGCTTACACATTTAAAAAAAATTATCTTTTTATTCTTACATGTTTGTTCCTGTTTTTGTATCCTTCTCTCCATACAAAAAGTGTACCTTATATTATTTTAAAATTTTTAGAGAAGAAATATTCAAGGCTAAGCTTCTTCCTCCTCTATAATTAGAAATTAGAAAATGTACCATAAATCTTTTTCAAAACATCTTCAAAAAGAACTACTAATTGTTCTCTAGCAGTAATTATGGCTTTCAAATACTGTTTTGCCTTTCTCATACATTATGCACATGTAATTTGAAAAGGAAGAAAATTATTCAAGTGTAAAGGGTGCTAAAAAACAAAATACAGAGCAAAATAGGTATTTTTCCCACTTAGTACTTTAGCTGATGCTGCTCTCATTCTCTTTATACTCAGATAAAACCCAGAGGCCTCAATCTTGTTTAGAAACCATTGCACTGAGGTCTTTAGAGGCTGCAATCCAAAGGGGAACATATGGACTGCTGGCCCCATTTTAAGGTAGGGAAGCAAGGCATGGAGAGATTCAGGCCAAAATCCACAAGAGGATTTTCAGCACAATGAAAAAATGCATGTCAAATCAATACAAGATTTTTTTTTTTTTTTTTTTGGTGGTGGTGGTTCAGCCAATAAATCCATGGATCACTCAACTCTCAGCAGTACCTCCTACTCTCAGATTGGCTCAATTTATCTCCACAGTCTCGTCTCAGTTGTTCCCCTCCCTGGGTCTTAACCTTTTTTATCTCTACAAACCATTGCTACCGGGTATCTTTCTCTATCTTTCCCTTTCACTGTGCTGCTGCTCCTACTTCTGACCTACTGAATCATGTACTAGCTCAGGTAATTACCTTCTTTTTTATCTTAAGCTTATAGACAAGGCTGTTCCCATGAATATGGGTTTGCAGGATTAGGGGTGAAGATATTCACCATATCTAGAAATTAGGTTGTGGGAAGATGAATTACCGTTACAGATGGAGAACTAGAAGTAATTCCATAAATCCATATTCCCTCTTGCATGAGGGGATTATTCAGAGCCTGCCCATCCCAGGGCTATGAGGCAAATCACAATCCATCTTCATCCTTTGAAGCCTCAAATTCAGTCTAGAAATGGTGTATATTAGGTTTGGAAGCTGAGGCTGACTGGTTTGGAAAGCTGAGATGGAGGCTGGGGTTTGTTTTAGGGTCTGTTGCTTCCAGATGCATTTTTCATGGAAGTTCTTTCACAGTGTCATCAGACCTGGGCTTGTACGAATCCCAGGACCAGATTGTCATCTGGTGTAATCTGAAAGGGAGCCATTTATTTCAAGGGAGCAGCACCTCTCTGGTCAGTGAGGTGAGCCTGGGAGAAGCCGGCAAGAGGGCAGGGATGCTGAAGGAGGAGCAACAGGGTTGGGGCGGGGGATGTGTTGGAAGCTGCAAGTGAGAGGTCTCTCCTCTGCTTTCCACCAGTTTCCATCCTTGCAGCACATTCAGCTCCCACCAGCCCAGCAGCCTTCTGCGCACACCTTCTTGGTGAAAGGCAGCCTGGGGAATACTCAACAAAGACCTCATGAACATTTACATCCCCTGTTTTCCTGCTTTGTGGTACAAGAGACTCAAGATAGGGGGAACTTTGTGCCATCGCTTAAAAAAATTGGATGCTCTCTATCCTAGTAAGTTTCAGATTTATTTGCTTTATTCAAAAAGTATAGCTGGAAATAAGTACTTACATATTTTTAAATGACCTACCCTCAAAAATAACCACAATCTGATGTAAACTGGCGAGGTTCCCATGAATTAAATGGATTCACTCCAGCTTGCACCAGATGAGGATTTGGCCCTAAGATTCATGCAAACCCAGTTTTGATGACCTTGAAAAGAACTTAGATTAGAACTTACTTTGGAAGCAATCAAACCGAATCATAAGCCTGGCTGATTTAGTTTGTTTTTCTGGCAAGTCTTAGTTTTCCGAGAACATGACCTTATTACAATATGTATTACACCAAATCCTTCACTTAATGAGCCCATTGCCGCAGATGTCACTCTCCTTGCCATAACTCCCCAAAACATTTCAATTTCCTTCCCCTTAATTGTCACCACGCTTGACCTGGCCGCCACGGAGAGGGAAATTAGCCATGTAGCAGATCCCAGACTCCATTTTTGGCCTAGATGACTTACAGAAAAATTATTTTGCAGGCAGACCAACCTAGGACACGTGTTCCCGCTGGGATCAGCGCTCTGTGTTCTCGTTGCCACCTCTTCAGCGAGAGAGCGAGAGCTCAAACCACCAGCCAGCTCCTCTAACGGCAACAACAAAGACTCCTTGTCATTAGCCAGACTGGCTCAAAAGAGAACAGAAAAGGGGATTTTGTGACAGAGCTGCCTATCACAGGCTCAACAGATACATCTTGTCTCCCAGCACCGTCATTGATTGGGTTAATTTATAAGAATCACCTACTTGTTTTTTACCTCAGTTTCCACAACAAGTCTCCCCGTGTGCCAAAGGCTCTGTGAAGCTTAGTAAGTCAGGAAATGGGATGTGCAGCTACTGGATGACAGTAACATAAACAATACTCAAAATGAAGTACAAGCTGGAATTCCGTTTCATGAAGGAATTTGAAATTTGACTTGAGAGTTTAGGAATCACCTCAGAAGAAAAAATTCTCTTCCTCCTTCCCTCCCAAAAAGTGAGCCTAAATCTGTTGTCTTCATTCCTGCTTTTTACTGTCTTGCATAATGATCTACATCAAAACTTGAAAGTAAAAAAGCCAAATGTTTCACGCTCCAAATTTTGAAGTGGAATAATTTCAGAGCTCTTGACCTTTTTTTTTTCCTCTGAATGTTTTCCTTTCAAAGCAGAATGTAGTCAGATCTGCTTTTGCTAAATTATTTGCTTTTGTAGAACTGCATATTTCAAGGAAATATATATGTATTCCTTATATATACCCTATATAACCACATACATATATGGTTCTTTTATATGGTTCTTTTGAAGTTGTGCCAACCACTATTTACCACTGCTTCAAAAGAAGGCAGAATTGAGTGCTCTGTGGAATCCCTGCTCTCCCAAAACACACAGACCTCAAGGTTGGAAGGAAGTTGCAATATTATTTCTTCCCCTGCTTTTTATTATTACTATTACTAGTGGCAATAGCAAGTACTGACCCAGTGTGGGGCTGCATACCTTCAGCTCCCACGGGAGTCACTGACAAGAACAGATATTCCCATAAAGAATATTTGCCTGTGACGTAGAGGCAATATGGTCAATCCTACCCACTTTCCAGCCCTACTCCTACTGCCGGAGGAAGGCCAGGGTTGTGAGAGAGCAAGACCTTGGGGAGGAGAAGTGCTGGGAACACCTTCACGCTCCCCGCGGCTGGGGTTCCTGCGGAGCTTTGGCAGCTGGCTTAGGCAGAACATTTTCTGCAATGCCTTAATCCCAGTTAGTGCTGAAGATGCACAGACACCAAGGGCCAATCACTGGTTTCCCTGCACAGTTGCATTTCTGTAAGAAGTATTTCTTCTTCTTCTATATACAGAAATCCTGTGATTTCATGGGAGAAAAAAAATCTAAATGTTCCCACATGCCTTCCTCTTGCTTTAGTCTTTTTGATTCACTGTTTAATTTTGTGCACTGAAAAATATATTCACTTCTTAAGCTTTATTTCTTTTCCCTTTTTGTTTATGTTTGTTGTTGCTCACTTCCAAAAAGAGCAGCCTGAATGTCTCAGAAGGTGTGTCTACATAGATTTCTTCATTTTGCCATCCTTCCACAAGACTTTATCACATTTGCTTAGAAATTAATCTGTAAAACACATCATGGAGCTCATCTCAAGGAAAAGAGGCAGCGCTGCATCACATGATATCCTTTCTGCTAAGATCTTATTTCCTTCCGTGTAGCCCCCACTTGCTAGGCCTGCAGGATGGATAACCCCACTGCACTGTGCTATTTTGATATAACTGCCATAGTGCCACTGAGTAACATGTGGCGAACAGCTTTACAGCTAAGGACAAGCCAGCTGAGATGAGTGAATAGCAATTTGCAGCAGGAATGTTCTTCCATACATTAAGCTCATCTTTCTTGGAGAACAGGAAAAATAAAAAAGAGCTTGTGTTTTTTTTATTTTTCTTTTATTGACATTTGTAGTTGCCAATTTCTACCATGGCACAGAGGGGCACTAGAAATCCCACGAGAAAGCTCATCCTCCAGAAGTTTCCTACTGATTTCTGTGTCACTGAAAAGGTCCAAGAGATCTTCAAAGTCCACCGCCTTGTCCAGCTGCTGATCTGAACCAAACTCGAGAGGACTACCCCATACCCTGAGGGTCCACCTCCAGCCCCTTTCAGCTAGAGGTGGCCAGCCACTGAACCAGCAGATCCCTTGGTCGTCCAGGAATCCTGTCTGTGTAACTACAGTGTTCTGGCATGCCCTGAGACAAGGCTAACTAGTCATTTGAGACAAGGCTAACTAGTCATACCCAATCTATCTTAAATGTTTTTTTTTTTTTTTTTTTTTTTTTTTGGAGCACCTCCCAGACTATTAAATTTATCCTCTTAACACCTCTGTAATTATCTCTCTTGTAACAGATGAGAAACAGAAGCACATGGAGGTTTTGCAATTTGAGCTCAGAAGTACAAGAGCTCTTTGGCAGAGGAGGAGGCCTCCTGAGGGGTGAGTAATGTCTTTTTGACAATCCTATTAGACTTCTGTGTGTATCCTTATGCACCTAGATACAGCAAGATCAGGCCCAAAGTGTCCTGCCACAGGAAGTCTGAAGCAATGTCACTCTTTGAACCTGACTCTTCTGATAATCATGGCAGGGCTTTCACTGTTGTCCTTCCTGGTCCCCAGCATAACCCCAAGAGACCAGATCTACAAAAGTGGTGTGCTCTGTTTTGCTTTGAAAGATCAAACATTATGTGTGCAACCAATGTAAACATCGTTTTAGTTTTAGAAATATATAAAAAAATCAGAACATCTACTCTCTTTGTGCGCAGTGTCCTTGGAATAATTTTGTTTGAATGCATGAAATGCACGTATAACCTTATTTTTAACCTGTGTGACTGGCGAAGGTGAGTCAGATGGCACTTGGTTTACAAAGCCCTTAAGTATCTGTCTACCCTCAAAAATATGCTTACGATCAGCCCTCTTAACCAATTGAATCAATGGAAACTTTACCGCATACTTGCATATAGCTTTAAACCCTGAATCAGCAACAGTGTGAGTATCATATACTTGCATGAATTGCTGAATGGAGAGGCAAACTGACTTGGTAACATGCTTAAGGTAAGGCATATGCTTTGCTGAATGGAGGGTACAAAATCAACTGCAGAAATTAAATCAAAAAAGCTAAATCTAACTGATGAATGTCCTTCCCTGTGGATGAGTCAGCCACAGATTAATTATAGTGCTAGCAAGGCAGGGAGCAGTGGTTATGACAGAAAAGGCTTTAATTGATAGGATCATTTTAAACATAATATATTAATTAGCAATTGTGATAAGGAACAGGAGGGCAGGTGAAACTTTCTGACAAGATATTTTTGTAAGGAATTAGCCTGTATAATCACCCTTTGTAAGTACATTCTTGTCAGGTGTAATAAATGCGTCAGCATGTAGCATCTTTACTCACAAGGAAAAGATAATTAAAGACACAGTTGCACACTATGGCATTTCTCTCAGATGCTAATTGTGTCACCAGCAGGGTTCTAAGCAATTATATTAGGAAAACACTTGCTGGCTGTTAATATTCATTTCCAAAATGCAGACAACAAATGGTTCGAGAAAACTGCTGTGAGTGTTCAGCCAGCCTTGGAAAAAGCAAAGGGAAAAATTATATTTCTGAAGCAAACACAGAAAACTGAAGCAGGAATTAGGTACCTAAACATCTTGGAGGAACTTGGACTGAGATCTTCTTATAAAAGTATATATATTGCTTATATCAAATCTGTAAAGAATCATGTGATATTAGTAAATGTTGAAAATTTTATGATTATAATATAGTTATAGTGAACCAGGCATACCCTAACGCCTCAGCACAAAGAAGATGTTAGCCTATTTACACATCAGATTTTCTCAGGCACTCAAAGAACTCTGCCTGAGTTTTCCTGTCTGTAAAACAGACGTTATACCTCTGGACTTGTCTTGATTAATGAATGCAAAGCCTTTGGGGTGTGGAAGTATAATACAACAGAAAATATAACAAGAATTTGTTTTTGTGAATACTAAATGTAGTAGCCAAACTATACTCAGAAAAACAATTTAGGGTGAGGCTCAGACCAGCTAAATTCAGTTGCATTGAGATTTAGATGGAACTTAAGCATTTTAGCCCACAAAAGTAATCTAGAAACCCTGCTTCAAATTAATCCTGAAGTTATCAGGACCTCAACAGGCACCTTGCTGCTCAGCCCGCAGGTCCACAAGGTGGCAAATATTTGGTGCTGATAAGTAAAAAAACACCACCTCAACTGAGAGTTCAGGTACCTAAATCCTCAGAGGGCTTTAGCTCCATGGCAGGATTTTGTAGACAGAAACCACACCAGCCCAGAGCCTTGCTTACTCACATGCATCACTGCTTCAAAGCACTTAGGAAGTGGAAAGTTTTTGTATCATGACCCTCTTGGTCTAACAGAGCCCAAGCCATGTCTCCAAGATCTCTGCTGTCACCTGAAGAGGAGCGTCATGTAAAAGGTGGAGTAACGTGCCTATACAGTACTTTAGTGAGGGCTAGGGCTCAGAGAAACCGTTTTCAATAGCATTTCCTAAAGCCTTGCCATAGGCAGCCTGCCATTTAGTATGTTGGTTTTCTATCTTGGCACAGAAATCTTCATCCCACTCAGGTACTCACACAATTTATTTCGTGGTAGTGGGGCAAGATTTTGTGCAAAACTTTGCTGCCTTTCCACAGCCAGTTGCTAGGACTATGGGCTTTCTTTAGAAGGGCTGTATAAAGGCAGCAGTTCTTAGCTTTGCATCTACCATTAAGAAAAAGAGTTTGGTGCAGTTTTATCCAAGAGGCTACAGAGAAGAGAAGAGAATTATGTGGAAAACCAGCAGAGATGTTGTCAGTGATGCAGTTGAGCTGGGTTCTGCTTCTGACACCGACGAAGTGTCTCCTTCAAGGTCATGCTATCTCTATTTCATGTCTACTGTGACCTAGATATAGTTCAGGCTGTTCAGGGCAGGGACCTTCTTCACACCATGTCTGTACAGTGCCTCAAACAATCGTCAGGCCTTGATCTTGGCTATCATCTCTAAGTGTGACTCTAACAAAAGTAATTATAATAATAACCAATGAAAGACTGAGCATAACTATCTTTTAATATGCTCCAGAAGAGCTCCACATTTCAATTTCAGCTCATCCAGAGCCAGGAAATATTTATATTTATATTCTGTTCATGATGGTAATGCCCAGAGCTGGGGAGTGTGGGGAGAAAAGAGAATTGTGTAATGATTTTTCTAAAGTGCCCAGGAAAATTACGATCAGAAAAGGGAGGAGGAATAGGGAAAATGTGGATGATGTTGTTATTACCAAAATGAAAGAATTCAAATATAATCATAGCAGTTAGGGAAATGTGTTTTTAAAGACCTTAAGAGAGGTCATAATGAGAGTTTACTTTGTAGATCTAATCACAGTTTACAAGACCATATACCAGTTCCCAGTGGTGTCCATAGCGAATAGCAGGACATCAGTAATTTTCCAGATGTGGCGTCCCCCTATAGAAGGAGAACAAAACCAACGAGGAGAACTGAAGTGACCCAGCATGGGGGAGCCTCTAAACTCTTCTACAGCATTTGGCTGGTGCACCTCCAGAATAGTTTTGGTTGTTGCCTGGTAACTTTGGCATAAATTCTTCTAAAGTGCAACTGAGCCCACAAGAGAGAGGGTGAAACCCGGAGAGGGATCATAGGATCCAGTTTTATGGGGACATCGTATTTCTTGTCTGGATCCATTTCTCCACAGAGGAGTAACAGATTTGCAGTAGCTGCTCCAGTCAGTGAACAGAAACGCAAACTGCTGGAGTAACCATCAACATTTGTGTCCTTATCAAAAAAATCTCCAGAATTCTCCAGAAGTGCAAAGTAACTTAACACAGTAGCTGACAAAGGTGTCATTTACTGATATGTCCTGAGGAGTTAGTGTGCAGTACTAAAATACTTATTTTTCAGATAAGCTCATTTAACAGGGCTGAAACGTACAGCCCATGACAAAAAAGGATGCACCACAGTCATGGCTTTGTGTTGCTGTCAGTTATTTCACAAGATTAAGTGAAGTTTGGGTAGATCCAGGTCTATAGCCTGAACCTTCTGAAAAGTAGGTAAAAAAGTCATTATATATTTTGTCCACATATTAAAAGAGCACTTACAAATAATAGTTAGACACAAAACTGACTGAAATGATTAGGAAAAAACGAAATGTGGTTATTGTAATAGAATTCTCTTAAAAATACCCATGAACTCTCATTAAAAAAAATCTTAATTTAAAAGCTATATGCCTTTTGTGGCAATATTGCATATATATTTCTTATGTATTTCATATGTATTTCATATATAAATATCTCTTAAATATTCAGCATTGCCCCTATCCTACTGCAGTGTAAGTACTTTCAAGTTTAGAGTGCACCAGCAATGGGGAGATTCACAGGGACTGCATCACCAGATTTTCTCCCTTTTTTAGTCAGAAAGTCTTAGTTGGGGTAGGTTTTTGATTTGAAGAAATGGACGTAAGAGGAACAGATATTCTATTGAGGGTTAAAAAATGGTGGTAAACAAGAAATGAATTTCTGTATTCACTTGATGTCTTCTGGAGGTTCGTTTTGCAGCTCAGTGTCCTTGCTCTGGGTCACTCTTTACCTAGGCTTTATGTGCTTTGTCCCCTACTTCATGATTCACATTATCCCAGGGGAATTAAATTGTCATTTTCCGTTGATGACACAGAGATTGCTGATGTAAGCTATAACTGATTCAGAAGATTTTGCAACAGTCTAAGATCCACCAGAGGAAGCTAAGTGCTTCCATAAGCCCTTCAATTATGTAAGGAGCTAGCAAAGGTCTAGGCATTGCTTGACCATTCAAATGGAGTTGGCATATTGTTATTTCCATGATAAAAAGCATAGATCATTATAGCCAAGTCCTTGCATGGGAGGAAGGGGTGGAGCTTCCTAATGAGTTGAAGATATAAAGAGGAAATTTTAGCCACAGATAGTGATCATTAAGAGCAATGATGCATCAGAAGACAAAGTAAGCCCTTGCTTAGCCAAGTAAGGGCTGCGTGCCCTCACTGCGAAGCCTGACAGGAGCTGTTGAGTCAAACAGGAGGGTGATTCCAGCCAACCTTGTGCTGAGGAGGACTGTGCTGCAATGTATTACTAAGGATTGTTTGAGAGACTTGGAGAAGAAAAGGAAAAAGCCCTCATGGGAGATGGTCTATTTTTAATGAGCCCAAACCTCTTCCCCAAATTAAGTGAAATATTTTAAAAGGAAACAATATTACTTTGGTTTTATTTGTTTCAGCTACTTAGTTACAGCTCCACGTGGACACAATTAATGGAGGAAATAGAGTATTTTATAAGCCCAGGACTCTGAGATAGATATTTTGTGACCATGTGAAATTCTTTGCCCTAATCACCACACATTCCTTGGGAGAAGGTTGTATACTGCTGAAGATTATTAACCTTGGTTCCAAAAATGTTGTGTCTAGTCATTGAATGGCAAAGGTTATGATGCTGACAATTAAAAATGTCATGACATTACTCAACAATGAATTCTGCCCTCCATTTTCCATTAAAGACCCTGCTGTCCATCTCTGGCTCAGGTCTATTCTAGTTTTGTTCAAAGTATTCCACTGGAAGAAAGACAGAAATGACCTTTCCATTGGAGCTAGTTTTGTTTCCCAGATCCCTCTCAGACCCTTTCTGTGACTTTGTATAAATCACTTGGACTCTCTACACTTCAGTTCTCCATTTTTTAATGGAAAGAATATAATTTTCCCTTTACTTGTCCATTTACAGGATGATTTTTTCAGGACAATGAATCATCTTGTTTGGATGGTACCTACCACCAACCTATTTGATCTTTACCAGTCAAGATCAAGGTAATAGCTGGAGATGAATGGTGTTTAGATGAAGATTTTAAATCTGTGCCTTGCCTTTTTTTCTTGTCCATTGGAAACAATGAGGAAGTCACCCTTACAAAAAAAAGAAAGATTCCTTTTCCCTTTGTGAGTGCCTCAAATGTCAGAAACAGGATCCATAAAATACTCGGTCTGGGCTTTCTTACAGGAATGAGTGTGACCACAGGGTGTGATTTCTGGATGTTTGAATGGAGACAACTGACTAGTTGCTCAAATGATACCAGTGTATATACGTCATTATTTAGCCATCAGCTTCTCATAGGCACACGTGTTCTCCTTTTTAGCTCTCATGCCAGTTGTGCTGAGAAGGTTTCACATGGAGGTAAACAACATCTTTTGGATGCAATAATCCATGCAAACATCCTGATAGCCAAGTAGAGCTCTAGAATAAATAAGCAAAAAAATAAAAAATAAATGCTTCTTCCCCTCCATCACTCTAATAAATACATTTTACTGTACACATCACTCTTCTGGGCCACGTAGGGATGGTGTGAACCCATTAGTAGGGCAAGGGTGATTGACTTCTGACTTCAGTGACCCTTAAAGTTAATCCAGCGTTGTAGGAGCAGAATTAAATGTGATGAGCTCAGAAAGTGTGATAAAACCAGATTTAAGTGCACAGCTGGGCAGCAACCTATAAAGGCAGAATTTAAAACCGTAATAAAAACTTTGTAATCTAATTACGACGGTAAAGTTAAAGGTGAGGTATTTGCAGTGTGATTCACATGCACCATGGCTAACCTCTGACATCTTGAATATATTATGTGGTTTCTTCGCTACAGGAGTAATTTTTGAGTTGCTCTCACTCACTACATGGTTCCCTACATTTTATTCTTGCACTCTGTTTTTGGAGGTTGCAGGACAGGATAAAAATGCAGATCAGCACTTTGCAAACCATCTGGCTTCCTGTGAATCTGACTGGAGGTCTCTCAAGGCTGTTCCCCACCCAACCTCTGAGCACCCTGCACATAGGCTCTCAGGCAGCAGTTGTGGCAGGTGCACAACACCACCAAAGAAATTGCAGCTTGTAAGGGAGTTCAAGGAGGAACCACACAAGAGCAGGCATGTCCGAATCTGGTTTTAGTCTATCAATACTTAATAGCAATGGCAGGGACAATGCAGAAGAGGATCTCATCTGGATGCAGGATACAAACCTGGGAAGCTAACGCTCATAGAAGCCCATGTCATCATGTCTTCAGTGCAACTGACACCTAATTAACATGACCTCAGATATCCAATAACCTCTCCAATTTCAGTGTTGGCATGTCCAAAAACCAAAAGGAGAGAAAAAACAGACCCTTGACTCCTACCTGATTCTCATTCACCATTTGCCAGGGCTGCCAAAGGAGAGGGCTCCTTTGCCCAGCTGGCAGGCTCCAAAGAGATGTCATTGAGTGAGACAGGAGGCTGTCAGGTATGATGACAGCCTTGGATCCAAGACTGTCTGCTTTCACCAGAAAGACCACAAGGCATTTAAACTGCTCTAAAACAAAAGTTTGTGGGTTTTTTTTTTTTTTTTTTTTTTTTGCAACCATTACCTGTTGTCTAACAGACCATGAGCACTGCATGTATGGGGGGTGTAATGGTGGGATTTGAATGAGTTTACTTTACGTAATAGCAGCTGGGCTGTGCTATAAGGAACGCAGCTTGTGAGATCATTCTTTTTCTTCAAACATTTCAAAGTGAGGAAGCAAACAATGTTCATATGTTTTTACAAACGTGGAAATCAAGGCATCAAAGGAGAGGCCATTTTCCCACAGCCCCTCAGAGCCAGCCTGTGTCAAGAGAAAAATTTGGGAGCATTTAGAAGTCTACTTCATGTGATTGTTCTGACTTTTCCAAACTAAAATAAAAAATTGCAACAAAAAATGCCAGAAGAAAAACTTACTATTTGAAGTGTGAAAATGCTTATATTGTCATTTTTGATCTAACAAGACTTACAGCATTTCTGAAATAAAAATAAAATTCATTTCATTTTATTTGAATTTAGTCAAAAGGCATCCTTTTATATCAGACTGGCACTAATCTATTTCTGTAGTGCGTTGCCCCATGGGAGTTGTTGTTCAGGACAATGTTGTTTGTAGAATCAGGGTCCCGAGATAAACTACATCTGTGCACAGTGCAACATAGACCCAACTGATCAAGAACCACAAATGGTTCTTGATCTTAAGCTGATGAAATATTTGCCATTTTTGTGAAATCAAACTGAAACAGGTCTGTTATTTAGGTTCCCCTGGTGGATAGTCAAATAATTCTCCGCAATATTTTCACAAAGGAAATTAATATTTTTTTTCAGAAATTGTGTTTCAGAATCTGTGTCCCTTTCTCCCCTTTAATAAAACTTAGAGTGGATGGCAGAACCATCCAGGACACTTTGTGAGGGATTTAGAGTGATGTACTCTCTTGTGGGAAGAGGGAAGTGAGAGCAGAAGTTGGCTGAAATAGATAATTGGTATCAGCAACAGATGGGAACGAGGTGTGGAGTGCTCTTGGAAAGGGACTGTTCCCAAGCACATCTTGCATTTATGATAGAGGGTCTATCTCAGTATTGTTATTCAGAGAGACAAGGAGTGATGCGTTGTATTTTAGAGAGAACAGAAGGTGCTGTATGTATATATTGAGGTGACATATACACTTGTGCCACTCCTGAGATAATTTCATCCCAAACACCTTTCCTTCATACAGCCATAAAACAGCTGCACTGGGGTAGGACTCTCCAAAGACAAGAGCTTTTAAAATGAAACCAGGGACTACCAGAGGACACCACAGCAAACACCATGAAACGCAGGAAAGACCCAGCCAGCTGCAGAAAGCCTGTGTGAGGATCAAAAAAGCAACATTTCAGGTACAAACAGGGTGAGGTCCTATCAGGCTCACGGTGAGGTACAGGCCAGCAGCCACCCACAGCGTGTTCCAGTGTGTTTGAAAATCTATATCGTACAGTTGCTCCTACATACTTGTGCTTACTGTACCACAGAGAGAATAAGAGAGCATTTAAAGCCCTCAGTCTGCAAGGCACAGACAGGAGGTGGTAAATACCTTGATAAGGAACCTAGAGTGAAAATATAAGCTTTAGGCAGTCCAGATTTTATCAGGGAAGTATGCAAGGATGAGTAACTATCTGACATGCAGATGTGCCTATACACAGTGCAAGCAGCCTGCCAGTCCACACATCTGGCCTCAGGCATCATGCTTGCATTTTCAAATCCATGAAATCTCAGTGTAGGTCGAGGGACTTTTCCATGGGGGTCTAACTTACAAAAGGCAATGCCTGAAATATATCTGCAGCTCTATGTCTGGAAGTATCTATAGATTCGTATTACTGAAAACTGGTGACGTATTTTTCCACTGTAAGAACTGCTAGGCTTTCTCAATAACGGCCTGTTGTTCTGCTTAGCAATGGCATACATTTCATGGCACGGGAATACATTTGATCTGTGACAAAAGGATCCTGGAATCCAAGGGCTTAATAAAGTCATGAAGAGTTGAATATTCTGTATTGCACAGTGAATGGATGGTGTTTTCTGGCTCATTGCTGTCAGCATGGGACCCAGACAAGACTTGTGCCCTGGTCCCATGACAATCTGCACAACAAGAATCACAAATTTGGTGAGAGTGTTTAGAAACTGAAGGACTTTGAACTGACTCTGTGGCATGATACGTGTGTTCACACTTGAGGAGGTATGAGGCTGGTCTTGTTCCAACAAACAGTTTATAGATATTTAGCCAGATCTCTTTTACTTCAGCTGTGGATCCTGAGGTTAGACAGTTGAGCTGTCTGTCTGCTATTCCTCCCTAATACTCCAGAGCTGCAGGGAATTCATTGACTGGACTACCAGCAACCAGCATGAAAAATACCTGTGCAGAATACCTGTTCCTGCTTATGACAATGCTCTTTAATTATCTTAGGCTTTTGGACCTTTCTTGTTGATCTTTGTGTTGATTCTTGACAAGGTTTACAATACAACAGATGGCACAATGAGCCCTATAGTTGTGGGGAGGAGAAGAGTAGGAAGAGCTTGGCAAATTGAAGGGATGGCCTGGAAAAATAAACAAGAAGGAAGGAAGAGGCTGTTACGTAGCTGGAATGATAAGTAGTTGGGGCAATGTCTGCAGCTACAGCATGCCAAAGGGTTTGGCTGCTGAAGGGGCAAGGATGGACTCTTCCTGAGGGTGGTGCTTAATGTGGCTAATAACAACCATAAGTAGGGAAAATATGGACACCACTGCAGAGAGAGGCCCAAGAATGGATATAGAATAAATTGGCTGCACTGCATACAGAGAGGGCCAAACAGATGTTGGGCCTGCTCCAAAGTCCATTGAGTCAATGGAAAGGCTCCCTTTGGTTTCGTTGGACACTGTGTCAGCTCCACAGGAAGCAGTGGAAACCAAGAGTAATAACTTGTGGTGACTAGAGTGGTGTGTGTTGCATAGGTGTGGGCTGTGAGGTTTTCATGGTGAAAACAGATGCATCTTACAGACCCATCCGTTTGGCCTGGGTAACACTCCTACCTCCCTCCCCCACCTGATGGTAAGCAGTCTCATGTGGTTTTGGTCTTCTGGCTAATATTTTGGCATGATTCTGTGCAGAAATTGCCTTTTCCCTTCTATCTTTTCCCACCTACTCAATGAGGTTGAGGAGTGACCTTTTGGTAGCCCAGAGTTTAGAGACCAGTGACTTGAGCCTTCTACAGAAAAGGAAGAAATGAGGCCTGCTGAGAAATGTTGACCAGTGGGGATTTTTGTTGCAGACCAGCAGGAAAAATAATGTTAAGCAGGTGTTTCTGTAATTGCAAGACATTTGGAAAACCAACATTGTCCAACAAGTCTCCCACTCGTTTTCTTGTCTGCGTGATATGGCGAAATCTCGTATGAAGGACTGCAAATAGAAAACATCTCACTGTACTAGCTGGCTTAAGACCTGCAGTGGGGCCTCTCTCCCCTTCTGCTGTCTGTGCTTTTCTGTTTATTTAGGTGTGTGCCTTTGTTTCTGTTTTTACATTTAGCACAAGTAAAAAGGAAATGGGATTTTTGTACAGTTTAGGAGACCAGGAGCTTGTCGTGCTTCAGAGCAGGGGCATTTACTTGTCCTCATGCCACAGGTGCAGGTGTTAGTAGGCCAGATCCTCAACTAGTATAAACTGTTCCAGCTGCCAAGAGAGCTTCCTCCATTTAGCCAGCTCCTTTGAGGATGTGTGTGATGTTTAGATATGTAGACAAAGGACATAGTCCAAGCTGGTCTGATGTAATCCTGATGTGTTTAGATATGAAAACCTTAAGCTGAGTGGCACCTGTTTTCTCCTAATGATGGTACCAAGGATGACCATTCTATACAAATGTATGTCCAAACATAGTAGAGGCTGTTTAATTTAGGGTCATGAATTTCTTGGGAATGTAATTTTGGGAATGATTTCTCTGTCCTGTCTATTTTGCTTCTATATTTTTAGCCCTATTCAGTCATCATCCTCTGTCAGTATCCCTCCTCAAAAGCCAGAAGAAACAGCTTGACATTGACTGGTTTGAGATGTCTGTATTATCCCAGACACTAGGAGAAATCACATGAGATTGGACATAGGAGAAATATTTTGATCCAGACCAACGCTCAAGAGCCATTCTGGTGTGTATAACCTGTTCGTCTCCACTCTTCTCTTGTGGATGCCATCATCCTTAGAATAAAGCCCCATGCTCAGCAGAGCTGGGATATCCCCTATGTATTTTGGAGAGAGGACTAATGGTCTCAGCCTGGTAATTTGTAGCAGGAATGGAATCTGTGAAGGTGGGAATTAGTTTGGGACAATTCTGGAATCAAAAACATTCTTGGGTATGTTTATGGACCGGAAACAGCCACAACCAGAGCCCCAGGAGCATTCAGCATCCTGTTGAGGAAGGAAGAGTGCTGAAAGAGAAGTGGAGCAAACTCTCAGGAGAAACCACCAAGATGTCACTGGAAAGACATCATTATTTTATTTTGAACAAACAGCTGAAGAGGATGAATGGATCAAGGACCACATCCTAGCAAGCCAAGAAGGACCCTCATCCCAAGAAGCCACTCCTAAAAACCTCTGGATAGAGGAAGACTAAAGTTACTAGCAGCCCTAAAACAGCGGGAGTGGGATAACGGGTCCGATGGAAACAAGGATTGAGATATTGGTCCATTAGTTGGAAGAAACAAAGTTGTGACTGGATGCTCCAGTGATGATTTATGCTTCTTGAAGAGAGGGAGGGAAGTAAGTTACTAGGGTAATTTCAAGTCTCTTCTCAGGATAGCTCTAACTTGTTTCTGTCAATGAGGGAAAGCCTCACAGTGGTGTGGGATGGATTCTAGTATTACCGAAAGAAAAATCTGTTATCGTTCTCCTGCAAAAACTCTGCTCTCAAGGTGGCTAATAGTTCACAAAGTTATAGTCAACTAGCAAAACTTGATCAACGTGAGTAGTGTTATATTCATTTAGCCCAACCAAAGTTCTACCCCAATTTCCCTTCATGTCACATCAAGCTCTTCAAAATCTACATCTGGATTTTGAATCCTCCATCCATAAGGGAGTCCCTCCTTATCAGCCAATTTTTTGAAAAAAGGCATCAGTTCTCATTCACCTACTCTTCAGTTGTATTCTCATAGGCTTCATTCTCTCTTTGCCTGTATTCTCTTTTATGTGCACTCTTTAATGGTGCCAGTCACGGCTTTGGATTTTAAGTACTTACTAGGTTTAAGCTGTGATCATACAGCATCCAATCTCTAAAATATAGTCTATGTCACTCACTCTAATTGATAATAATGGATTTCTAGTACTGTTCCAAAGGGCTGATAATGAAGTCAGTGAACTTTTTGTGTCCGTTTATGGTTTGATAAATTCCCTGGCGAAAAGGTTATGTGGCAACTTAGCAATCATACGGTAATGCAACTGAAGGAAAATGCTTGAGCCCTGTCTTCTAGTCTTCTTTTTAAGCATACTGGCTTGTTTACATTTGAGTAGTAGATGGATAGACCCATTATTCTAATTTTTGGCTCATATATGTCCACTTGGATGTCAACGTAAACTGCTCTAATTAGATTATACTCGTGTCCTGCTATTGGAAATGATTAGTCTGTTCATTTTCCATAAATACTGTCTGGCTGTCTTAACCTGGCAGTAGCTTGGAACTGTCATGGCAGATATGAAAGACTAACGAATATGGAGATTCATAACTTCATGTGAGTTACGGTATTTTCCAGGTGGCAAAGTCTAACATGGCTGTGCTATTGCATTTAGACATAAACAAGATGCCATAGGAAAAATGTGAGCTTTTAGACTGAAATTCAGGTAGCAATAGAGAAAGCACAGGTGTTTTGAAGCAAGGGCAGTCCTACTGTTCCGTTTTAGTCAGAAAATTAATTTCTCCTTGAAATAAAACCCAGACTAAAGGGGGGATTTTTAAATTTCAGGTGTACGTTCAACAATATCTAGATTTTATAATTAAATTGCACTTCCATTCCTACCTCTACACCATGGCAACCTTTGCTCTTCCATACCCACTAAAATCAGCGGGTGGAACTGAATGTAAAATGTAGCCCAGAATATTAACTTTAAGGCTATTTATTCTACAAGGAAGCTCTAATTCCAAATAACACTGATGCCAACCGTTTTTTTTCCCCAAGACTCAGGCATACAACATACTTTACTGGAGCTCATCATTCCTTAACTTCAGAAATTGCAATATAAACGTTGGCTACTATGCACATTTCAACTTGAAAACACAGCAGTGATCTGGGATTTTAATTCAAGCAAATTTGAAAGTGGATTAGAAATAGGATCCAGCTGCATCTCTAATAGTCAAAAGAAAAATTAGCAGAACATTGGAGCTGAAATGAACTCTGTCTTTCTTTTAGCTTTTTTTCCCCCTCCTTTTTGCTTTAGAAGAGAAATTATATAGGCCTAAAATACTGTAATTAAATTGTCATTTGTTCCTTACCTTAGTAGAAGCTCTGCCCAGTTGAACGCATCTCATTTTCCATGCTAAGCATTTACCTACAGCACAGGGTTGGGGTTGGAGAGTATAACTTGTTTTAAGAAATTAGAAATCAGAGGCATGCACAGTCTGTCTGTTATAGTCTTCAGTGAGTGTGTTGCCAGGCTCTACAGGTTATACATCATTAGTGCACAGAGTGTCCAGGAGAGCCCAAAGCTTGTGCAGGTGTGTTGGCAAAGCTCACACCACTTCCCTCCCTCTCTCCCTCTCCACTGCACTTCCAGCAAGCTGATACTTGAAACTTTATGTGGCAAAAATCGCAAAGAGCTCTTCTAAAGTTTGTTAGCTCAAAGCTCACCCAGCAGACGTGACTATGAGATGGCGCAAGGAACCTGGAAGAGACTCACTGGAAAAAAACAAAACCATTGAGTCAAAAGCTTAGTATGTTTTTCCATGATCATATGAAAAAAGTGTATGTGTGTTTTTTAAGCACTTTCAGATATTAGAAGTATAGTGAACACAGAGACAACTTCTTTTTTTCTTTTCTCCTGCCCTTGAACTTTCGGAATGACTATAGGGAATATATTCCAGCCTGTTTTCAATGACCCATTCATGTGGTGGTTTTATTTCAGTTTTTCCTGAAAGGGAGCAAGCCTCATTCAATTCTGCTCATGGCTTTAGCTGCCATTATTTGCACATCTTGCTCAGATAATCAATAAAATGGCTGGCATCTGAAAATAATTATACATGCAGCTCTTCCCTGCCTTCCAAGACGGAGACAGAAGCTGGGAAAGGAGCCTTTACGCATTCAGCACTTGTTAAAGGAATGAAATATAATGCTGTGTGTTATTATTATATCTTGAAACCTGGGTATTCAGCAGCATTTTCTTTTGACACTGCAGAGCACTCTGGCCACACAGCACCTGATCACAAAGTTATTCATCCTTCCCATCTCTCCTGGCTTTGCTAGAAGAGCAGTTCTGTCTGCTTGCAGAGTATGCCAAAGGGTGAGAAACATCAAATGTGTTGCAAATATAACGGTGTCATGTCTGGCCTCCCTTAGGGAGACTGGAGCCTAAGGATCCACCAGTTGAGTTCAATAACTTGCTCTGTTTAGGGGAAATCATCCTAGATGATGTCACAGCCAGATGTCCTAGCTTTGGCCCCAAGAAAGAGTGAGGTGACAAATTGGTGACTTTTGCAGGGAACAGTGTCTCTGTTGGTGGCAATGAGTAATTTTTTTCCAGCCAAAAGCATGTTCAACCCCCAACTAAAATGTCAAAAATCTTTATCTTGCCCCTGACAGAGTCAGCTTTAGTTGACTGTAAGATCATTAGTGCCAAGCTAAGAACCTGATTCAGGCTCTCCATCACCTGATGGAGTCCTGCCATCCAGGAAAGTATGTGAGTCATCTTGGTTTAGAAGTTATTTAATGACTGTTTTAGGAGATTTGCAGTTCCAACCTCCCTTCTTGCAATAGCTAAGATGAGCCTTTGGCATGAATCTGAGCATTTCTGCTGCAGTCTTCCCAAAGAATAGATCCATCAGTTATCAACATAGGTTACCTGAACTGAGCAGGTGGTAAAAAAAGGAAGGATACAGATTTTGCCAGGACAAGTTGCACTTGCGAAGTAAGGCTTTCTCCTTTTATGTCTTCCATTCTGGAGAAGCTTTTTCCAGCACTGTCACAGTGGGACTAGATCTTGGCTGTGACCCTAGATAGTACAAATAAGACCAGCTTTAATACTCTTTCCTAAGGGTCTGATCACAGCCTGCATTGAAGTCTTGGAGGTAGGTAAGATGGGGCTGTAGTTAGAACCAGCATGGCCATTCTCACTTGTTTCTTTCACACCTTTCTCTCCTGAACAAAAGTAGCCTTCAGGACCAGTGGGAATGCCATAGCTCTTCAGCCAGGAAAACCAAGGATGTCTGCAGGGGCTAGCAGATGGGAATATGAGGGGTTCGGGAGCTGCCTCTCCACAAACGAGCTGAAGACATTGAGTGACAACCTGTTACCAGATGTTGTGTGCCAGCACAGCTATTTCACATATCCAGAGAGCAGCAGTTACCAGAGATCGATTATTTTTTGCCGCTGCTACGGGGTCACTGCAATCTGCTGATCTAGGCAGCAAGCAGACGTGTTTGTTCATGGCCTGCTCTGTTGTCCATCCCCAGCTTTCCTCCATGGTGCTACATTGTTTGTGATGTTCTTTAAACCCTCCTGCCGGTGCCAACAACAATGCCTCCAACAACCCTGGCGTGTTGGGAGCTTCCAGGGCCACAGCAGCACTGCGTCTGCTCAGGCCAGCTCTGTTTGTTGCTAACTGTTTGCTTAGTGATTAACTCATGCACTGACATACACAGCCACAAATCTCTAGGTTGTCTCACAGTCCTTTCATTCAATTAAGTCTGTTGACTTAGTCTCATTTTGAGCACTAACTGGATTTAGATAAGGTAGTGGAAACCAAAACATCGATTGTGTGATTTCTGGCCCAGCCAGTATGTTGATCTGAAGGGAATGTTTGTGCGGGCGATAACTGAGATAGTACAGTGATTAGGACAAAGTCATTTGCTTCTATAAAGCAAAAATGCTGTGTTAAGTGCAAGCATCAGTCAGAGGGAAGTAAAGAGAGCTGCCTGCCTCCACAGACTCCCTCTTCGCTTCACTAGATGTGCTGTGCTGCAAATGGCAGCCAGCCATGGTGAGGTTGCAGCCTGCAGGAGCAGTCATGGTTGGGCTGGGGGTAGGAGCTCCCCCTGGGCAACGGGGCTGTGCTGGAGCCTAGTCAGTGTAACTGATTTGGCTCTTCTGAAACCAGCAAAGCTTTACCAGGGTGCAATAATTTAGGATTTAGCCTGTTACTTTTGTCAGCCATAGCCCCAGTTTCTTCTGCAGTAGTGTCTCCCCACAAGTTCTGGGGCATGAATTTAAACTTAGTTCCCTACGGGCTTGACTCCACAACATAAACCAGCCCTCATCATACACCTCCCTGGAAAGAGCAGATCAGATGGTACAGATTCAGCATCTTCACTCCTTAGAAGACAAGTGGCCCAGATGGGTGATGTCTGCTTGTATGAGCAAGAGAAAAGAAAGCTATGCTATTTGCAAGCACTACTTTCTGTGATACATGCCTATGTCTACTATTATTTACACAATATACACAAAAATATATTGGGAAACATGTATTGCAACATATTTGGCAAATACACGCTGTCATCCATGACTTTTTGGTCACATTCTTTTCCAGATAGTTGTTAAACTCATGGGGAGAAAAGCAGAAGAGCATGGTTTGTAGTCATTGCCAAAGTTCTGCAGATCTTCAGCAAGGAGCGTGGAAGAAGAGTGCAGGATCAGACAGCCAGAAGTTACTTCCTAAGCACACTGAGTAAAGTATGCTATTAGAAGAATAGCAAATATATTGCTGTCTCTGTCTTTCTTATTTACTGCAATAGGGAGGGTTTCTTCCTCAAATTACCCCTTGTTTCCATTTAATGTAAATCTCTGACCTCAGGTAATCACGTTAGGGCTTTCACTTTCAGGGCTGCTGACAGATGTTTAACGGGGACTGGTATATTGTCTGTAGTTCCTCGGCTATGAGCTATGTTGAGCACTGAAGCGTGTGTGTTGTTCTGAACAACATAACTCCACCACTGACACAGGTTTTGCTCTTTCCCAGAGTAAAGGGGGCATGTTTTGCTTCAAAGGAGTTTTCTTCACAGTTTCTCCCATGCTGCTAGTTTCCCTTTGGGGCCATCCTGCATTTTTCGTAGAGGTGACCCAGTGAACTACAGGCCAGTCAGCTTCACCTCCATCCCTGGAAAAGTGATGGAACAGCTCATCCTAGCTGTCATTCCTAAACATGTGAAGGATGAGAAGGTGATCAGGAGTAGTCAGCATGGATTCACTAAAGGGAAAACATCCTTAACCAATCTGATAACCTTCTACGATGGGATGATTGGCTGGGTAGATGAGGGGAGAGGAGTGGACATTGTGTAGCTTGACTTCAGTAAGACTTTTGACACTGTTTCCCATAACATCCTCACAGGCAAGCTCAGAAAGTGTGGGATAAATGAGCAGACGGTGAGGTGGATTGAGAACTGGCTGAAAGGCAGAGCTCAGAGGTTCGTGCTCAGTGGTACAAAGTCTAGTTGGAGGCTTGTAGCTAGTGGCATCCCCCGGGGTCAGTACTGAGTCCAGTATTGTTCAGCTTATTCATCAGTGACCTGGATGAAGGGACAGACTGCACCCTCAGCAAGTTTGCTGATGATACAAAACTGGGAGGAATGACTAATATACTAGAGGGCTGTGCTGCCATTCAGAGGGACCTCCACAGGCTGGAGAGCTGGGCAGAGAGGAACCTCATGAAGTTCAACAAAGGCAAGTGCAAAGTCCTTCACTTAGGGAGGAGTAACCTCATGCACCAGTACAGGTTGGAGGTTGACCTGTTGGAAAGCATCTCTGTGGAAAAGGACCTGGGGGTCCTGGTGGACAAGTTGACCATGAGCCAGCAATGTGCCCTTGTGGCCAAGAAGGCCAATGGTCTCCTGGGGTGCATTAGGAAGAGTGTTCCCAGCAGGTCGAGGGGGGTGATCCTGCCCCTCTCCTCAGCCCTGGGGAGGCCTCATCTCGAATACTGTGTCCAGTTCTGGGCTCCCCAGTACAAGAGAGACATGGAGCTACTGGAGCAAGTCCAGTGAAGGGCTACAAAGATGATGAAGGTAGTGGAGCATCTCTCATATGAGGAAAGGCTGTGAGAGCTGGATCTGTTTAGCCTGGAGAAGAGAAGACTGAGAGGGGATCTTATCAATGCATATAAATATTTGAAGGGAACGTGTAAAGAAGATGGGACCAGATTCTTTTCAGTAGTGCACAGCAATAGGACGAGAGGCAATGGGAACAAACTGAAACACAGGAATTTTGATCTGAACATGAGCAAAATCTTTTTTACTTTGAGGATGATGGAGCACTGGAACAGGTTGCCCAGAGAGGTTGTGGAGTCTCCTTCTCTGGAGATATTCAAAAACCACCAGTATGCAATCCTGGGTCAATGTGCTTCAGGTGACCCTGCTTGAGCAGGGGGTTTGGACTAGGTGATCTCTAGAGAACCCTTCCAACCTGAACCATTCTGTGATTCTGTGATTCTGTGACTTTGGAGGCAACATAAAACCAGGGTTTGTTGAGAAGCCGAGCGTACATGCATCTCATTGGGTGGAGATGGGAAGAGGTGCTTAGCACTTCCAAAGGTTAAGCTAGTATTTCATATTGCTCCTCCCAGTTTGGAATGGGAATCACACCTACAGGCCTCAGCCAGGAGTCAGGACCTCAGCTGTCTTTCCAGCTGATGTGAGAATCCTGAGCAGGTATTTAATCCTATACCCACAGGAGCTGATAACTCCCTCTTCTCTGTACAGAGGCTCCTCAAAGGTCGGGACTTTACCAGCCATGGAGTTGGTGTGCACTTCTGTGTGCATTTACAGTCATGTTCCTTACTTCACCATCCTGTATGGAGCACCCTGGCTCATGGGAAGAGGGTGGGGTGGGGTGCTGTGATATGGTGCACTTAGATACTGCTCGATCTTTCTATCAGTGACTTGGACTGTGAAGTGTTTTAGACTTTCTTGCACAGGGGCATTGCAGAGTGGAGGGCATGTATCACACACTGTAAGCTCACTCCCTCGCTTCCTTGTGCAGACAAGCTCCCAACCCATGATTCTGTTTCCTTCAGAGCCCCAGCCTGTAGGAAGACAGAGAGGCATTTTGAAATTTGCTTCCTTTGGGATGTGATGGCAGTAACTGTCACAGTCCTTGGGCAAGCCACTATTGCCCAGCTCGGCAGGCCTGGAGATGAAGCCTGGGGAGCTGGGCAGTGCTGGCAGCCGTAGAGCCACACCAGCACAGAGCTCTGCCCCAGCACTGCAGATGTGGTGTGGAACAGCTTCTAGAACCTAAAGCAAGTGGCTGCGCGTGTGTACACACTCATGTACACAAGCGCTTAATTGTTGGCAATTTAACATATATTAAACATCTTCTGAAAGTGATGAAAGATGGCATCCTCCCAGAGTTTTGCATACTTGTGAGCTAATCAGCCCTTTGTGTGAAAGCGTAGGTGGGGACTCTTTTAACAATACAAAGTTGATTAGCTCATCCTCTTGGCTTTAGGGGCATACTGATGTGCCCATCCTGCTTTTAGTGCTATGAATAATCAGGCCTCACTGCCTTCTTATAAAAAAAAGTAAGAGAGAGTATAGTTTCAGGGCTTGGTGCTCAAGCCTGTTTCATGTGTACATGTGATGAGTAGATATTCACCTATTATTCACTGGTATCATTCTTGTTTTCAGGCTTCCTTTGGACAGATTTCCTATCAGAAATGATATCTATCTGACATAAATAATTGCTATTTTTCCAACCCTTGGTTGGAAAAACATCCTTGAAGATTAGGTATGAGTGATTCACTGTCAAACTGAAAGGACACATCAACAAAAGTTTGTGCTGGTCATGCTTCATTTAAATATCTATGTTAACAATTTGAATGGTAGAACTGACAGTGCATTTACAAGTAGATTAAAAAAACAAAATGATCTGAAACTTCCCAACTGTGGGAGGGGAGGGAGTTTTGATTTTAATTGTCCTAAAAAAACTGTAAAAATAGTCTTAAGTCAATAACCATTCAACCTGTTCTAAAGAACACTGTCAAGGAGGAAAAATGCACACAGGAACCAGCCCATGGTACTGACAGTGTGCTGGTAGCTGGTAGAGAACAAGCTCAAATATAAGTCAACCATGTAATGCTGTGGCCAGAAAGGTATGTGCTATTTTGGAAGGTATTAACAGAATCCATCATGTGGAGGTCATCCTATTCTCAGGTCATCCACAGGTCTGGGCTCCACATTTCAAATAAAGATGTAGATACAGGAGGGAGTTCAGAGAAGAGCAACAAGACTGATAAGAGGTTTAAAAAACATGACCTTTAAGGATTTTTTTTTTTTTTTTTAGTAGGACTTGTTTAGTCTGGAAAATAATGAGGACAGCCGTGACTTCATTTGTGAGGACAGTGGCTGAAAGGGCACAACAATTGTTGGTTCTGTTTGCACAGGGAAGGACAAGATATAGTTGGCTTTATTTGAAGCAAAACAGATTAGATGAGAGCTTAGGAAAGCCCTATCCATAAGGAGAAGGAGATGCTGGAACTGATGTCTCAGAGAGGCTTTGGGATCTCCATCATTGGTAGTTTCCAAGAATTTAAACTAACACACAATGCGAATGGCATAGGCAGAGGTCCACAGAGGTGCACTAGGTTCTCTCCATATCTACATTCCTTTGCTTAAACCCATTCTCAGACTTTGTTGCTGTGGTGGTTGTAGCAGAAGGCATGTTGGACTCCAGTTTGGTTGCTAAAATGGAAAACATGCTGATATGTGTGCATGTTTGCACAGAAAATGTTGATAAGAAAGGAAATATGATATCTTTGTCAGAAACAGCAGCCAAATGTATTAGATGTTCTGCTTCAAAAAAAAATATAAGAACGGATACTTTGGCAAAACACAATCTTTCATTAAACAGATGATTTAGATGGAAAAATCTGCAGTGTGCTCTGTAGATCAACAGACCAGAAAATTCACGGGGCATCTGAAGCATAATTGCCTGATACTGGAAATGGTTGCTTTTCGTCATCTGGCATTAAGTAGCAATAACGTAGCAGCTCTATATGAAATGGAAAGATGGGTAAAGAAATTATCTGGGAAGACTGAGATTAGTTTCACCTGCAAAAAGGCAACACAAAAATGGATACCCAGAAATGCTCTGTGCCAAATTAAGAGGGAAATGATATCTCTCACAAAGTCAAGGAAGGACTGAGGTTAAGGAATGAGAATCAGAAACCCAGCATTCAAAACCGCTGGTTCTCATGAAGTCTGCACTTTTATGTATTCAATCCAGGAAACTGGTTAGTGGGATGTGAAGCTGCCATATATTTTTGCAGCAGCTACAAGTATGTGTGCTTTCCGTATGTTTGTATGTTTTTTACTAACTTTTGAAAATGGGTCAAAGCCTTCCACTGCTCCAGGAGAAAAACTCTTGAGAATTCACAGATCTGAGGTGCTGTGATTAATGTTTCTGGGCAGTTACTATACTTTCCCGTATCAAGGCTTGGAAAAACAGAGAGTGCAACAGGAGATCCACACCAAAGATCAAGGCAGACACAGCTACCTGCCTGTGAGATTTCACACCAACAAAATCGAGGAAAATTAAAAAGCCCAGGTCAAATCTGATCCTTGCTCCAGGAGTGCAAAGAGCTCTGAAAGGCTCCTAGGCAAATATTTATGCATGGCATAAAAACACCACAGAAAATCCTATGTTTCCTCTCTCTTCCAGTCTTCAATATCAATATGTCAAGAGAATATGAAAGAATGAGAGCTTCTTGTTAAAACGTGGTCTTGAGTTTGTGTCACTTCACTTAAGAGGTGATTGTAATGTCCACCTCTGCCCAAGACAGCTCAGCAGCTGCCTGTCCAAACACTACAAGTCCCAGGCTCACAGGTTAAAGCAACAGTCCTGCAAGAACAGGAGACTGGTGGCCATAAATCCTCAAATACAAGGTTTTTTCCAGAGCTCCCTGGAGATCTGCACGCTGAGCCATCATCCTTCTGTTGGGAACAAAGGATAAGATATTGTTAACATTATGTTTCTCTGAACTTTAACTTTCCAGCACAAGTAGCCCTAAACCACTCTGAAGTAGCGGCAATATGGCACTGCCAGGTGATTGTACATTGCCTCTTAATGCAAAGTGAATTGTGTTGCCTATACACCATTACTCAGTTCCAAATTACAAGCCTTATCTAACAGAAAGCTTGTGACGGCTCTATAGTTTTAGAAACCTCATGGTAAAAGGGTCAGTTTTTAAATATAGTGTTTTCCAGAAAGACTATCTTAAAAATATAGTGCTGTTCAAATCCTCTGCTTCCTTTAATGCTATTTTCAGGTTGTTTTTTTTCAAATTAAACATTAGGCTCAGCAACACATATGAGATGTTAGATTAAAGGGCCAAGTCTTGGGTTTCCCATGTCAGGCTAGAAATAGCAATTCCTTGGGTGGGCCAGGTGAAGTCCATCAAGGTTGTTGTTGCCCAGCTTCCCTCAGCTTTCTGGGTGGAGGAGAATAAAGATGCGCAGAGAGATCTGACTGGCTGCTTCCAGAAAAATCTGGCCAAAAGCACTGGGCCACATCCTTTGTGGAGGTAGATCAACATTGTCTGAGTGGCATTTCTGGAACCATGACTATTTTCATCAGGATCAGGCCTTCTACATATGGTGAGGAAGTGGTAAAGATCACAAAGGGAGGGAAAGATATACATGCAGGGCAATAATTGCAAAAAGCTATGGGGTTTTCCTATGTAGGTGGTGTCATTTTCTCTAACGAATTAAAGTATTGCTTCCCCAGCACTCTTTCCCTTAAAGAATACATGCTGAGCAATGCATCCTGATAAGACAACAAGCACAGATGCCTGGAGAAAGAATAGTGTTGTTGTGAAGACATAGGCCTAAAAGGCAAAATGTCTGGATTTTATTTGCAGCTCTGCCACAAACATCCTGGATGATCATAGCCAAGTTAACCAGGTCCATTTTTTTCAAAAAGCGTGTATGCCCTTTCTGCATATGCATGAGGCATACATTTGCCGTTCAGAGCTCTGTGTGAAAGTCCAAGAGATGCAAAGCTGCAAAGAAACACTGCTGCCTACACGTTGCCCTCTTTTCCCCAGGCAAAGGGTGACGACCCAGTGAGGTCGCTGGACTGTTGCCAGACAGGATTCAGATCCAGAGGCAGACAAGAGCATCAGAGCAGCCATCCTGCGCCAGATCAAGGCCCACCTAGCCTGATGGGTGACAGCTGTCAGCAGTAGGTGCCTGGGGAAGAAAGCTAAAGCAGGACAAGCACAGGACACACTTCCACTGTGTTCTCCCAGCCTATAATCATTTGAGGTGCAGGGTTTTGCAGAGTTAGGAGTGGCTCATATGAACCTAGTAACCCTCAAAGGATTTCTAAACCTGGGAGCTTGAGTAGTCCAGGACAAGTTCTTTGAGCTCCTTAGGATTTTTAGCTTCCTTGGAATGGGACTCATTTCGACAGCTGTACGTCAGACCTATTAGGTCACACATGGCTTTTGTAGCTGTTACAACAGCGAGCCTTCCCATCGCTGTGTCAGCTCCCTGACTCGTAGGAGGAAGTGATGCTGCCTGCTGGGGAGTTGAAGCTCAGCACACTGATGTTTCCTCATGCTTTGGAAGGGAAGAGAAGTCTGAAGAGGATTATTATTGTGCTGTATAGGAACTTTGCCAGCACAATGCCCTGTAATAATAGTTACTCTTCCTTCAGGTCATTAAGTTACAAATTTTTTAGTACTGTTGCTCATGACAAGTAGATTCTGGGTTTAAAGAGATGTTTTCTTCCTCTTTCGTTTATCCTGACTTACTAAAAATACTTTGCAGATTTTCTTTCTTTATTGCAGCATACCTAAATTTCCCTGTTCAGATTGTCTCCTTCCACATCTCTCCTCAAAGGAGCCGTAAAACTCTAACTGGATAACCAACATAGATGTACCTGGACTCCATGGCTCAGTGGGAACTGAAGCATTAGAGAATGCTTTGAGGAGCATTATGATTATGAAACTGGGTTCAGAAAAAAGAAATGTCAACCTATGCTCAGAGATGGCCTCTCATCTGCTTCACCCAGGCCTTGTCCAACCACGAGCAAACTGCATCCTGGAAGCCATGGAACTGAGTTAGAGTGCTGTCGGAGCCAGCTCAGTAGATTGTTAATGTGGCTATATAGCTTCAGAGAGGAGATGGCTTTTGTCCAGTTGGTTGAGAAGGGGGCCAGATTGACATGCAGCTGTTCACATTGGCCAGTGCAGACATACCTAAACTCTCCTGAGATACTACTGGAGGATACTCTGATATTACAGTGATGAGGGCAGTCTAAGAACCTGTTTAGATCAGAATATGGGTTTCAGTGGCAGTTTTCTGGCTGATTAATTGAGTGACTTTGTGCAAGTCCCAACTTGGCATGATCCTGTCCATTAAATGAGAATAGCAGCATTTATCTGCCTTTGTAAAACACTTTGAGGTCTACAGATAGTCTTCCTCCTTTTTCCCACCCATGGTGATGGGCATATTATGACACATTGAGGTTCTGTAGTCTGGTGTTTAAGCATTTGAAAATGACTCTTTGGTTAGCGTTTGCTATGTCCGTGATTGATTGCTGTGTGATTTCTCATGGAAGATCCTCACTGAAATCAGGTCACTATACAACCAAGAATATTAGGACAGAAACTGAGGCAGTCATCAAGACTCTACAGATCCATGATGATCTAAATGTCAAGCCTGGAGTACCCTACAAGCAGTAACAACACAGATCAATAAGCTTATCAATAATCCACAACATTTTTGTGACTCAAAGATCTACAAGCATTTAAGAGTGGAAAACTAAACCTGAAAATATTGCTATTGAAAACCACATTGTTCTCTCCATTAGCCGATAAGCTGTGTATGCAGCAGACACAATTACAGAAAGACATCTTCACTGGACTTTCAGAGATGTCTCACAAAATGATGTTCAACATTTTGAAATCAAGGATGCTGTGCTGCTGTGGTCAACTGATTCTCAAGACTATTGTGAATAAGGCTTCCCTGGAACAGAGTGCTGCATTTTCTATTTGAAGAGATTTTTTACCATGCAATGAGTTAGCCTAGCTCCATTAGCTCCATCGTGACTCTTCACATAATGAAATTAAGCATGTGCATTTCCATTTGCAAGATCAAGGCTCAGGACTGTAAATTCAGAAAGCTCTATTATTTTCCTGTATGATGTAAGTATCTCCCTTTGACTTACAAGATAATCACCTCAGCATCTTGTAGGACACATTTTCTTCCTTCCATGGGTATTCCTTGGCAAGGGATGTTTTCCCCTATACTGGATGCAAGTCCATTCGTGTATTTCATGTAGCAGATCACATAGGGATCTGTTACTGAGGTTATGCCAATTTTTACAGTGACCTGAAAGAAAACCTAAATCATCACAAATAAAGTTACAGGTGACTTGGGAACTGAAGACCAGAATAACTCATTAAGAAGACAGGTCATGGATATACAGAGATCTGGAATATTTGGTAAACTAGACCCAGGTCAACAGAGTGCTTTTCTCTATGGTGATATAGAAGGTCATACAGGAAGAAAGGACTTAGAGCCAAATGGACTTGGAGCAGGAGGAACTGTCTTGTAATTGCAATAAAGCTCAGGGAAATGAGGGGCGATCTTTCAGCTGCATGTGAGTTCCCGGTGCAACCTGACTGGCAGTCTACAAGAGAAGCAAGAGCATGCTGCAGAAGAGTATGGGAGGTGAGTTGCTTCTGTAGATGGCATGGATGAGCCTGAAACGAGGATACTGTGTCCTCTTCCGGTGCGCACAACCCCAGTGAACATTGTAGTGCTGTAAAAGGTTTGATGAAGAGCCAAGAGAACCAGCAAAGGTTTGTGAAACAAACCTTTTATATCAGGCAGTTTGATCTAATGAGCTTACAGGAGAGAGGCTAAGGCTTGATCACAGTCTTTACATACTCACAGGAGGAAGAGAAATGTGAAAATGAAGCAGATGTATACAGAAATCCTATGACTGAAACTCAAAGCGGAACATTTTTAACATTCTTTTTGAAACAGGAACAAAAGCTAAATTCAGAATAACACTGCAAGGCCTGTAATACCTTCTGAAGTTACAGCACAACTAGGGGCAAGCATTTAAAAAGATAAGCTGTAATTCAAAGAGGAGAGAACTGGAGGGTGTCCAATAGCCTTTGCCGCATGAGCTACCACATTGCAGGGTCCTCCTGAGTCCCAAAGGTTCTAAATCAGTGAGTAACTTGGACATTTCTTCAGCCACAGTAATGTAAAAGACGAGTCCACCTTCACATCTTGCAGAAGAAGACAATTGTCAGAAGTAGTGAAGGTAAAAGCATTTGAGAAGGAATAGCTATTTAAGACTATCTCTACTCCAGATACAGCTCTGGCTTCAACTACCTCTTCTCTTGTCCTTTACCTCTACTGTATCATTGCAGGATGACTACATCAGAATTACCTACTAGCATTTCCTCTTCTAAATTGGAGAGGAAAAAAAAGTCAAGTAACATAAAAGAATCCCATCGCTGAGCACAAATAAAAGACTCTTCTGTGAGACGATAAGATTTACCTGAGTAGCATTTAGGCCCTTCTGCTCTGATTGAAGATAGAGGAGTGTGGGATAGTCAACATCAAGCTGGACTGAATCCAGGAGGTGCATATTTCATGAGTCCTATTAGATACCATCTGTCCGTACAACAGCCATGTTTTACTTATAAAGTAAATCACATTACATGGGCTATAATGTACATTTTTCAAAGGGGACTCACCTTAAAAATATTTTGTTTAATAAAATAACTTAATTAGAAGAGAGCTTCTGCCTGATGTGGTTGAGGCTGTAATAATTTTTCTTTCTCAAATCATTTTCTCTGTTTATTATACTAACTTATAGTGGAATTATATATCCATCCTCTAGGCAAATTATGCAATCAGAAAATGTAAGTGGTTTATTTGCCACTGCGATTGGGACCAGCGTTTACATCTCTAGTATAAATATGGGCATCAGTTCTACTATTTATAGCATATATATACACACACACATAAAAGATATTTCACACAGAATGGAGAATTGGTATAAATATTTTGTTTACAGTCTTTTTTTTTAATCATTCAGCCAATTAATTTGTGGCTTGTTAGTAAGAAAACCATCCAGATTTCATATTGCTAAAATCTTTACACCCTACCATGAATTTGCTCAAACACAGAACATACAGCTGAGGAATGTGGAAGTTCCTCAGTTTAGCCTGAGTTTTAGGAGAACTAATTATTATTATTATTAAGAGCTTGCTTATATTTCACTTTCTTATATTCAGGCCAGAATTTCTTATCACAACAAGAAAGAAAGTAGCTCCATCATATCTAGTCACAGGGTGTAGGAGATTTGAGTTCAAGTCATGGATTCAGAAAAATCTTGTTTATCCTATGTGTTTTGTGAGCTTTCTAACCATGGCTGTGTTGCCTTCTGAAGGATAAGATATTATCCCTCTTTTTTTTTCTTGCTAGGAGTTCACAGATCTTTTTAGTCACAGTGAAAGATAAATCCGAGATCCAAATCTTGAAAAACCTTTCAAGACTGACTTTTTTCCCCCTTCTTTGGCCAGATCTCAGCATAAATTCAAACTAGCTTCCTGCCCGGTAAGTTCAGCTCTTTCCATGTGTGGATTTAGCAGTGCAGAGATGGGGCTTTTCGCACTAAAGGAGTAGCAGGGGAAGGAAACGCGTCTCCTGGTAAAGCCTAGCCCGGCTCTGCTGGCGTCGAACACCCGTGCTTATTACGGAGGTGAGCCATCCATGTGAAACGGCAAGTCTACCTCACCGTCAGAGGCCAGCCCCGGAGCTGGTGTCAATCCGGATCGCTCTATTTGATCTACCCCAGCCGGGGAGCAGACCTGCCTTCCACTGTGTCGCCCCTCTGCATAGCACTGTCCCAAATTGTCTTGCAAACACGCCTTTGCAGGAGATAAAAGGCCCGTCAGTGGTCTAGCCTGCACCTTGTTCTCCGAACGCGAGCCGGTATTTTTATGAAGAGCCAACTTAAAGTCTCTCAGCAGCATAGGCGAACCAAATTTTGCCACACCGCAGCGGCGAGGGCCTGCCTGGGAAGAGATGGAGAGGCCAGGTGGTGTGGGGATAGCAGGACTGGAGAGGTGGGGTACAGCCGCTGCACCCCCTACCACTGCCACTGTCCTGGGCAGCCTCAGCCTGTGCAGCTGGGCAGGGCTCTGGCATGAGCAAAGCAGACAGTGGGGCCGCATGTCTTCTGTACCTCTGGGCGTCTGCAACCCTGGGCACCATCTGCTGCACCTAAGCCTAGATCCACTGCTCTGATTCCCCATATCTGTGTGCCTCACCTCCCTCTTCCCCATTGGTGCTCAGTCTGACAGACTGAGATTAGCAGCCTGGGATGGAAACAAGATTTCGGCTCATCCTTGCCAGGTCTGCATTTCCATCGTCCGGAGAGCGACTTCCAATACCCTTCCCATCCTCCCGCACTCAAAACATAACCACTGCACCCTGCCTCCCTCTTGCTGGGAACGGTGCTGTTAGTTGTGGTCTCCAAGGGAAAGGCGCTACCCCTCTGCCAGCCTGCAAGAAAGCTGCAGTGTGGAGAATCAAAGCCCAGATCCAGGCCCATAGTCACTGGTAACCTAAGATCTGATAAAAGTCCAGAGGGATCTACAGAGGAGCCATCAAATGCCCCTGCATGGGGGCTGTTGCCTCATCAGGCCCTGTTGACCCCTAGAAGAGCCTGCACGGTCATTCACATGTGCATGTCAGCCAAAACAGCAGGGCAGAAATCACCAAGCTGTTGGCCCATAGTGCGACTGGAAACTC
The DNA here is from genome assembly GCF_028389875.1 of Rhea pennata. Classification (NCBI taxonomy): domain Eukaryota; kingdom Metazoa; phylum Chordata; class Aves; order Rheiformes; family Rheidae; genus Rhea; species Rhea pennata. The sequence continues at coordinate 9,294,712 of NC_084665.1, read as the reverse complement.
CTCATGCATGGCAGGTAGGATGAGTTCATCCAAAAGCTACCAGTGCAGGTGCCCAGCAGCTATATGGAGCACTGAAGGACCACAAGACAATGAACTGCCTCCATCAATGGAGGCCAGACATCTCTCTCAAGCGAGATGAGATGGGAATAGTAGGTTGGTAGGAGGTTTCTGTTTTTTCCCTGTTGTTATCCCCATTTTCCCAGGTCCCAGCTTCAGACAGTTGTCTGCCATTCACTTTGGCTAAATACTGAGATGCTGGCAATCGGCTGATGTTACTGTCATGAGGAAAAGTTGCTGAACAGAACTGTGAGTTGTTTGAACCTTATTCACCTTTTCCTGTAGTGATTTTTGCATGTCATGAAATAGGTTAGAAATCAACAAATGGCACTAACGCTGATCAGCCTAGTGCCTGAGGAGGATTTGCCCATTATATTCTCACTTACCTTTTTGTATGTAGCCCAAAAGGGAAGGTTTGAGCCAATATTTTGGGGTTTTTTTCCATGCTTTGTTATGAAATCTTTGATTTTCTCATGCCCTGTTTTTTAGAATATGTGCCACAAAAAAGCAATACAGCAAATGCCTAGCTTCTAGGCAACACTTTCCACCTGTCAGATTGTAAATGCTCTAGAAAGATGCTGTATTTAACTGTATTTGAGTGATGAGGAAACTGTGATGCAATTTGCCTGAGGTCAGCTGGTAGTCTAAAGGCAGAGCTAGGAGTAGGAGTCAGACTGCTGGAGCCTCGACCACTGTCCCAGTCACAAGCAGGTTTCCTGCATACCTTCTGTCCATTTGTAGTTTTGTTTCTCCTTCCTTTCCCATGTAAAAACTGAGGGAGGAAAGAAAAGGGTGGAATTAAATGGAGCCATTGCCAGCTCTAACATCAGTGTTAATGGAAGCTGTAGCCATATAAAAATGTGACTGAATTTGGTCCAATGCTGGCTACCGATTCTTAAGGCACAATCAGCTTATTACAGAGTGCACTGGTTCAGAAATCAGCCTAAGAGTTGATTACCCACAGGTCTGAGGAATGACCCAGACAGTGAGAACATGGGCCACCATTCCCTAGGACTTAATCAGTTGGATTCCAGCCATCAGAAAATATAGCCTCATATAGGAAGTCTGACATAATTTTATATCTTGCACTACTTCAGTGAAAGCTGTCTTTGAGAAGAGGGAAGACAGAAACTATACTTGGGAATGAGATCTATGTGATATCCTTTTAAAAACCTTTGGATGATCATATAATGCACAGAATCAAAGCCATGAGCAGCTTGTTTTGGTATGTGGCTCACAGCCATTATCAGTGAAATGATGATCCCACCCTATCTGTAGGTGGGTTTGCACAGTCACCGTGAAAGGGTCCAGTCTAGCAAGTCCTAGTGAGTAACTTGCATTCACATATGTCATCTTAACAGATGCTAATAGGCATTAATGCCGTGCTTAGGTGCTCCGCTCATGGACTAGACTAAGTGCTGTACAGTCATGAAGTGGAGAAAGTATTCTCAACCCCAGCCTCAGGATGGGTTTATCTGTACTGTAAACAATCTTGTAACTGAAACAGCTTCCAACTAGCTAGCCTGGGCAAAGCAGATGTTCCCTTGAATGGCTCAGCTTCAGAAATCAGGCCTGGGGCTGGTTCAGCACACTCTGAACTTCTCACTCTCAAGGGAACATCGCTCCGATATCTGAACTGTCTAAAGTTAAAGCTAGCAGAAGTAGATTTCCATTCACACCTTCAGTTTTCATGTCGACATGCCATAATGACATGAGGCAGCAGATGGATACAGCCAGGGGAGTACAAGCAAATTATCATATTTGGACATATTAGGCAGTGGGAATCAGCTCACTTACTTATTCAACCCCTCCTCCACAGTTACTCCAGCTGAGAAATCACAAGTCGGTGTCAGCAGCTACAAGGGACTAAACTGAAAGCTTCTCATAAGTGAGAACAAAAGAGGGAACAATGGGCTTTACTCAGGTTTATTGATTTTTTTTTTTTTTAATAAACACTTCCTACCCCATTCTGCAAAACCCAAACCTTGCTATTATAAATTACTGCTCCAGTTCTGGTTGGGTTCACAGCCTTTAAACTCCCTCTCAGAGGCAGAGCTGACACCTTTCACCTCTGGGGAAGGACTAAACTGCAGGCCTCCAGCCAAAAGCCCATGTTACTGGCTTGAAATAAAACACACCTTTCAATCGTCTATGAGACATGTTTCCCAGATGCCCTGGAATCACTGGTCTCTTTTGCTTTGGCTGTGAAGCTATTGCTTTGCATAATAGAAGAGAGAGACACTCAGACCATCTAGCAGGCAACGCCGTGGGTACCTTAGGTTGCTTCATAGGCTCTGCCATCAACAACTGCAGAGTACATTCCTTCATGTTTCCCATGACCTCCTAGCCCTTTGCTACAAATGCAAGGTCAAAAGCATCTGCTGGGGAGTAAACTGTGTTCTGAACCAGGCTGCAGAGTCTCACCTCTACATGTGGGTGAGAATCAGTCAAAAACAGATCATTTTCCAGTTCTGCGTGAGCAATGGGATAAGGAAGTCAGTAAATTCCTGCAGAAAAGGATAGTATAAACATCATATCTGCGAATTTGCTTTTCCCCTCCCAGTTGGAGGGGAACCCAGCTCCTCTCCAACAACTCATGGAGACTGGGATCACAGCACCTGGGCAGCCACCAAGGTCAGTGTTACTGCAGCTGGCCAACCAGTTCCCCTTCATGCAAGCTGCAAGGTCATTGCCAGGATGCCTGAGTCCAGTCATGTCCAGCAAGCAAAGAGCTCTTGAGGACAAGAGCTACAGCATCCCCAAGGGACTCACTTGTTTCAGAGATCGAGTCACCTTTTTATTCGCATTTGTGATTCTCTTCCTAGACAGAAAAGATACCCAGAAAACTGCACCAGGAAACTACCATTTGTTGCCATTCCTCTATGTCAATTATTTGGGCCTATCCAGACCTGTACACTTGTTTACCTGTTTTCTTGGCAAGCACAGTCAGGTGGTTAAGGCCCTGATGCTGAAGTTTATAGCTTAAATCAGTGGGATTATTCATGAGTTCGGAGATAACCGTGGGCTTTTATACTCGGCTGGAACAACGCGTCTAAAGCTGGCAGCTGGGAGTCAAAAGCTCTGAGTCACCTGGGTCCGTCCTCTCCTTCCTGTCTGACCAGTCTACCTGTGTCTGCTTCCTTGCCTGCCGCGTAAGGAGGATGACAATTCCTTTTATCTGATGGTTCCTTTCAAACGGCCCTGAAGGCCTCTTTCGGTCTGATGGAAATTCAACAGGAGCTGGACTAGCGTGGAAAAGACAGTAACATATTTAACTAATGAAAGCGCTGGAGCTCAGGAAAGCAATTACATCCTGTCTTCCTCTCCACGTTCCCAAACAGGTTACTCAGAGATTGCTGCAAAATCTTCTAATGGCAGAGGGGAGTGGAAGTCCCTCTGAGCTCAGTAAAAACTCATGTGATGGTGGTGATTTAGGGGCCCAGTATAACTGACTGTTAGAGTAGCGTGTTCCCAGCAGTAGTTATACTTTAAAAGAGGCATGGTTCAATTAAAAAACACGGCCTTGATTCTGCAAACCTCTTCTTCACATAATGCAGTCTGCAAAATGCAAACGAACAAACAAAAACTAGAGAGAGAGAAAGAGAGAGAGAGAGAGAGAGTGGCAAAACGAAGACAGTTGCATGTATTTTGTGCTCCAGTATACAAATATGTATATAGGGAAGTGGCTGACAGGATTTTCCACATTTGTGATGCACTCCTCGGAGAACAGAGCATGATTTTTTAAAATAGATGCTACTGATTCTCTTACCATTCCTTTCCCGTTTCACTTAACATTGCTCTGGGATTTCTCTCCCCTTGGACATGGGCACAATAGGCAGGCCACTGTTGGTTTATGGCACATAGTCAGCGTTGAGTCCCAAGGGCAGTTCAGTTTGCCCTGGATGAAAAAGACTGAGTAGATCAATTACTGATGACAGGTACCTCTGCTGGGCTGAGTTGTCCTTTCAGCATCATTCCTGGGAAGAAAAGTTGTTTTTGTGAAATCCTCCAGAGGAACTGTGGGTGTCCTCCTAGCTGCCCTGTGCTTTTGCAGGCACTTGAAAATACAATTGCTCTCACTTTGCACTGACAGAAATCAAAAAGCAGTTAAGAATCAAGCTCCTCAGATCGATACATCTCCTGAATTTGAAATATTTTTCATTCTTTGACTAGTATCACTACCTAGCTTACATTATTTTTTAAAGAGTAAATTAAAATAAACAGTATTTATGGTTAAATTATTTGAATGACTAAGGAGCTCCATCTTTAACTTCACAGAGAACCGAGAGATGTTTTTAATGATATGTTTTACTTGCATAGAATCTTTCATCCAAGGATCTCAAACTGCTTTTCAAATAATTAATTAATCCTTGTTCCACTCCATGAGTAAGTTGTTATCTCTGATATTACTGATGGCTAAAAAAAGGCACAAAAACATCAATGCACCAACTATTTCCAAATATTAATTAATTATTCCTCACACCACTTCATGAGACTGTTACTATCTCTGCTATTACCAATGAGTAAATTAAGTCACAAATATGCAAGCAACTTGCCTGAGGCCACACAGGTGAGTCAGTAGCAGAGCTGAGAATAGCATATGGTTAGCATAAGCCTAGTTATTTGTTTCTAGCAAGCAGGCCGTATTCATGACACTGGACACTGCAAGCCCCTGTGGGAAGCACAACTAAAGCTGAAACCAGATGGCGCCCCGAAAATCTTCCATCACTTCAATCTCCACATATTGGAGATGGCATTTGCCCCAGTTAGTTTGCAGTGTCAGGATTCTTTTGAACTCTTTATGACTAGCAGAAGCTGGTCAGCAGAAGCTGATGTAACTATGATGAGTAGAAGAAAAAAACAAGGCAGGAGGGAGAAGGGTTTTGTCTTCTGCAAATCCCATTCCAGATGTGCACCCAACCAGCCATAGTGCAGTATGCATTTGTGGCATGACCTCAAAGCACACTTCTGGTCAGTGGGGACATAAAAAGGCTGGCTGTTTCCAAATGCAGGTGTGTGTCCTGGCTCGCTACCCAAAGCAAGTCCCACTCCGGGCCCATGGCCTTGGTGCGGTCAGCCCTACCGGGTGCAGTCACTGTCTTCACAATCACAACTACCTTCCACTGAAATTATCAGCCACTTGGGATAGGCAGACGCATGAGGGAGAGAGACAACTTTCCTTGGCCATAGTTCCCAAGAGAGATGAGAAAACTCTTTAAAGTCACCTGATTTCTTAGAAATAAAGGCAAAGATCCCCCCCCCCCCGTATGTGCAGACAAAGTCACCCTCAGAACTTCACGTTAAAGCAGTCTGCTTCCTCTGCGTGCCATAGAAGAAGGGGAAATGTTTGTTTTAAAGTCTCTGGGGAGCTTTGAGATATTGGGGAGCTAGTAATGGAAGCTGAGCAGAGAGCCTGTTTAGTACTCCTCAGAAGGGGCAGTGCAGAAGCAGTCTCCAAACTCAGGCTCCAGGTAGGCCGTTGCAGAAGGCAATGGAGACAAAATCTGCAGAGCCATATGCCCAGGGTGGCATCAGCAGCCCCAAGGGAAATCTCTCAGCTAATGCCTTTGTCTTGCCTACCCCAGTAATAGCTCCTGTACATACAGGACTGCAAACTACCTTGCCCCTTGCAGGATAGATCTGCAGTAATGAGCTGAAAACAGAAAAAGAGTACATAATTATTGCTGGCCTTATAGAAATAGCTTGATCTTGCACATACGCACTCTCTTCCATTCAGCTCTGAGCACCAAGCTAGAAGAATGGATTTTTTTCTAGAGTTTGTCTCTATATAAATTATATGTGGTGTTCTCAGCTCAGTGGTACATTTCTGAGAGAGTCCTTAAAAGAGTCCTTGTGCTGCCAGCAGCTGAGAAGAAAGAGCAGTTGTGAGCTGAATGTAAATGAGGTGATCAAAATCTAGGCTCAAATCATCTAGCATAAACCAGACCTTTATTAGTATCTGTAAAGAAGCAAGAATGGTATTGACAGGTATTTTGTAAGGGGAAAGCATATTATACAGACTAGCCAGGATAATAGGATCACTTCCTTCAGCCTTGCAACCACAAGTGTATACTTGTGAATATTTCAAGCCTGTGGGAGATGAGATGCCACCAGCAATAAGGAGTAATTGTGGAATGATGTTAATATTATGATCATAGCGATGCAGAAAAATTGACAGTCTCACAATTCAGTCTCTACCATAACGTTGGTTTCTTTGAGTAAGTCACTTGATATCTCTGCACCTGGATTTTTCGCTTGTCATCGGGGGATAATAACCTTTTGTCCATCTTTTTCCCTTGGAGGTGAGAAGCTCTTGAGGGCAGGGACTGTAGCTTACTGTATGTTTATAACCAGCACAATTGGGCTACTAGAGTAGAGCAGTAGAATGACCCCCACATCCCTTGGGTGTGACAGGTGCCAGCTCAGCCTAGGAGCCCCCAGACTGGGCCAGCAATGGGCAAACAGGGCTGGCCTCCGAGCCCGCTAACACGGGTTGCTGCAGGTGCACGTACGCTCCCCTTGCTGCAGCACCCACATCCTTCACAGTGTAACATATTTATCCATCTGCTTCCTGTGGGACCTGGCAAAAGGATCTTTTTAATGGTCCATCCAAGAAGTCTGTGGAGGATATAGATGCTTCAGGTCAGCACCTCCTTGCACAGCCAGGTAGCTCAGACTTCAGTGAATCCTCATACGGCAGAGCAAGGGCTCTCCATGCTCTCTGTGAGGAAGATGGAAAGTTTGGATGTTGAAGACACTCTCTGCCCTCAAGAGAGGTCTCCACCAGAGGTGGTGACTCTCCATGCAGGCATCTGAACCCTCAGTACATACACCTCCCCGCTGAGCTCTTTCAGACATGGCCTTGGCCTCGTCAAATGCAGCCTCATTTCCACATGAAAGGACTGGAGGAATATGAAGCCAGCCCCTCTGTATTGATAAGAATTTGGCATCACTTTTCCCCAGTTATCTCAGCTTGTGGTGTACGTTAATAACAATGCACTAACCAAGGATGGGTGAGGGGAGGAGGCATCTTCTCAGCTGTCTTTCCCTGAGCTCAGGCAATAATCTGATTGTGGATTTCTTTCTTTCTTTCTTTCTTTCCTCCTTTTTTTTTTAAAAAAATCCTTTTTCTAGTTCCACTCTGCTGAAGCCGGATTGCTCCCTCCCCGCTGCAATTTGGATGCTTCACTCTTCTTGCTACAGCTATGATGCAAGCAGTCAGCTCCCGTGTTTGCCAAACCTGGCATGAGTACCCACTGCTAGTCTAGACACCAGTCTAACTGTAGTGCTAATGCTAGGTTTTAACAGACTGATCTCCGCGTTTGTCATAGCTCTGCCCACGGTCATCACTTTGATCTCTATCCTTGAAAACCACAGCCACTGACAAAGGTAAAATGAATTTCTCTCTTTAAAAGACTTTGATGGCATTCCCTTGCTTTGTTTTGTTTTTTTTCCCCTCTCATTTGCTCTTCCAGCTGAACTTCGTCATAAACCTTCTGATTACAGTTGCAAACACAGTACCAGCTAGAGTTCATTCTTTCTACTGTACAGCCATTTAAGCCATTTAACTATCTGAGGGGGAAATCCTGGGACAAGTCTTCATAGACAAACTGCAAGTGATTGTAATGTAAACTTTAAAGGGAGTCAGAGACAGAGGGCCCTCTGAATTTGGTCTTGTACCTTCTTAAAAAACTAAAACAAAGCAAAATCATCTGGAACAGGGCCAAGTGCCAAAAGCAGAAGTGAATGAGAACTATTTGATATTAGATTTCTAGTTTAAAATTTACCCTCTGCCAAGTACTATTATTTGCCTCCATGTAGTACCTAGAGGTTGAGCCTCTAGGTAGGCCTTCTATTAGACATTGCATAAACACGTTGTAGGAGATTGCCTCTGCCTGGAGGTGTTCATAATTTAAATAAACATGAGAAGCAAATCAAGTGTTACTAGCTCCATCTTCTAGATGGAGAACTGAAGCAAAGAAACATACATAACTTGTACAAGGTCACATAGGGAACCAGTGACAGAGACGTGAACTGACTGTAGAGCTGTAGATTCGCTCCATGATCGTTAGTGATAATTTTTACCTTTGCTAGGGAGCTGTTTGACTCCAAAAGTGATGGCTCATGTATCAGCATGCAACAAGATAGAACCATAGAATCAGTAAGGTTGGAAGGGACCTCTGGAGATCATCTAGTCCAACCTCCCTGCTCAGCAGGGTCACCTAGAGCATGTTACACATGGTTGCATCCAGGCGGGCCTTGAAGATCTCCAGAGAAGGAGACTCCACAACCTCTCTGGGCAACCTGTTCCAGTGAAGAAATTCCCCCTCACGGTCAGGCAGAGCTTCCTATGCTTCAATTTTTGCCCATTGCCTCTTGTCCTGTCACACGGGACAACTGAAAAGAGTTTGTCCCCGTCCCCTTGACACCCTCCCTTCAGGTGCTTGTACAGATTGATAAGATCCCCCCTCAGTCTTCTCTTCCCCAGGCTGAAGAGGCCCAGCTCTCGCAGCCGTTCCTCATAGGGCAGGTGCTCCAGCCCTCTCATCATCTTCGTAGCCCTACGCTGGACTCTCTCCAGCAGCTCCATGTCTCTCTTGCAGTGGGGAGCCCAGAACTGGACAGAGTACTCGAGATGAGGCCTCCCCAGGGCTGAGTAGAGAGGCAGGATCACCCCCCTCGACCTGCTGGGAACACTCTTCCTAATGCACCCCAAGAGACCATTGGCCTTCTTGGCCACAAAGGCACATTGCTGGCTCATAATCAACTTGTTGTCCACCAGCACTCCCAGGTCCTTCTCTGCAGAGCTGCTCTCCAGCAGGTCAGCCCCCAGCTTATACTGGTGCCTAAGGTTATTTTTCCCTAGGTGCAGGACTCTACACTTGCCCTTGTTGAACCTCATGAGGTTCCTCTCTGCCCAGCTCTCCAGTCTTTCCAGGTCTCTCTGAAGGGCAGCACAGCCCTCAGGTGTGTCAGCCACTCCTTTCAGCTTGGTATCATCCACAAACTTGCTGAGGACGCACTCTGTCCCCTCATCCAGGTCACTGATGAAAAAGTTGAACAGGATGGGAGCCAGTCCTGAGCCCTGGGGGACGCCACTAGCCACAGGCCTCCAACTAGACACCACACCACTGATGACAACCCTCTAGCTCAGTGAGCGAGGAATGCTAGAGGTCTCTTAGCAGCTCAGCCACTGTTAGAAAAAGGTCAGCAGCTTTTGAATCATTTTTTTTCATAAGGTTATAAAAGCCAAATGTGAGATGTCTGATCCCATTGAATTTACTGTAGGAAACAACCTATATTGGGGGACCTTCAGTGAGGTGCTTCCACCAAATTGATGGAGGAGCATCTGCGAATGGCAAAGAAAATGGGGGACGGGGGGGGGGGTGTGCTTCCACTGAGCCCGAGATTAGAACAGGAATTTAAAGAGCTTTTGTTTAATATCATGCACAGTTTTAAAGCAAATAAACTCAATAGGAGAGACTTCGATTATGGGATATACACAGTTATTTGCCCATCTGTAAAAATCTTCCAAGGACTGAGGGTGAAATCTAGGTTCATTTAAGTCAATGGGATTTTTGCCATGGACGGCCATGAAGCCAAGCTTTCCCCCTAAAGGTTTTTACATGCTTTCCCCATTTTGTAGCACACAGTCAATGCCAATGGGACTCAGCAGCTGCTGGAGTGGAGGGCAGTGCAACAGTGAATTATAACAGCTCAGGGAGGGGAAGTCCAGAGCATTTACTGATGCTCAGCAACTCTGAAAGCACATATAGGAGGTTCATTCTCACATGACCATCCACAAGCCAAACCCACTGGCAGCAATGTGCAGTCCTGTAGCCTGTCCAGAATGGTTTTTGAGTATCTAATTCACAGCTAGGAGACCCATTCGGTCAAAATGGGCTTGTTAAATAGACAAACAAACAAATCTGCCACAGTAACTGGTTCAAAATTGGAGCTGGTTGAAGATTTTCCAGATGTCATATCTAAACATCATAGATACACAGAGACTTGGGAACTGAGGAAAAAGGTGTGTGTGTATATATATATGTATATGTGTATATATATATATATATATATATATATATATATATAAAGAATGTGTGTGTGTTTAATATTTTAGGTGGAAAGATGCATGTATTTTGTGTATTTACCCACTTATATATATATATGTTCCCAGCCCGCTAAAATTTTATTTTCCTGTGGTTTTTTTTTCCAATCAGTTTACCGGTTGATTCACAGATGCCAAATGTTGACACAATATGTTAGAGAGAAATGTTGACAGTTTTTCATGGACAGTTCTCTGCAGTCTCGGAGAAGCTCTACTCAACACTTCTTTTGAGAGTCAAAGGAATTTGATTAACATTTTGCTGTTGCCCGTTTCTGACTACTCTGATTTCAGCCAGGACTGGAGGAGCACTTGATGAGTAAGTTTCTTTTGTTATTTACAGCCTTGTCAAGATGATGAAGTAGCAGGAATCTCCTCGGAGAGCGATGTATCACAGCATTTTTAAAGATGATTTCCAAATCAAAGATGACTTCCAAGGAGCAGCAAGGGTGTAATCCTGGAGACAATCAAACCAATGGCAAAAGTCCCACTTTCTGGATGATATTCTTAATGGATCCTCTGAAATTTTAGAGCTTCATAAATTATGGCTAAAAGATCCTGTCCAAATTCAGCATCTGTGTGCCTTATAGAGGCATGACCCTAAGAAGAAGTGATGAAAAATGTCTATTTTTAAAAACAAATATCCTTTTTGTTATGAGACCAAAGGGAAAATGGAGAATTCAGTACTTAATACTGACAGCTGCCACTTGCAAAATCTCTCCATTGCTAGAAACAAACATTTGTGAAAGTTTTGAAAAATTTCCATCACTCATTTTTTCCTCCTTCACTTCCATTTTGCTCACTGTTACCTCCGTCCAATAACAGCACTGACATTGCTGAAATGTCATGATGAAGTTTGTTCAAGCAGTAGTTCCAGATGAGATGGCAACAAGAACTGCTGTAACTCTTACCAAAACAAAACAAAAGAAACATTTGCCAATGTTTTGGAATATAGTTGTTCAGGCCTAGGCACAGAAATTTCAGTCATTCGTCCATAAGTATCCCCATCACCGAAAGCTGATTTCCAAGTTCTTTGCTCCAAATGCCCATGGGTTTTAAAAAACCCAGCTGAGCCTGGGACACAAGGCTGTACAGGCTCTCTGGTCTTTGCTCAGTGCCTTGTGCATTGCACACAGACCTGGGTTCCCCAGCAATGCAATCAGTTCGGGAAGAGCAGCGAAGGGCACGCGACAGACAGTCGGGTACCTGGTGGAAAAATGCCCCTTGTGCTGGTCACGCAGTGCCGGCAGCCCCCGAGCCCTGGCGCTCGCTTGTGAAAGGAGGTGAGCCCGTGGGCTTCGTTCCCCTTGTCGTGGTTCCCCATCACAGCGGTAGGGACAGGATCGTGCCCAATGTGAAACAGGAGATATGGAGCTGGCAGGCCACTCAGGGCAAGTATCATATCCACTTTACCTGGGTTTTATGCTTCTCTTCAGGGGATCGTGGCCACCTTTGGAAATGAGGTACCAAGCTAGGCAAAGGCTTGGTCCCAGTAAACATGCCAGTTCTGACACTGTTATGCTCTTATGTAAAGAAAAATCAGTTTCCCATAGAAAACCTCAGACAGAATAGCCAAGCCAAGATATGTATCACTTTACACAACGCTAATGCAAAAAAAAAAAAAAAAAAAATTACAATAAATCTATTACTGATCCTTGCTAGAACAAAGTGATATTCCTAGATGCTTAATCCGGAGCTGGCAGCTTTTTTCCCCCACTGGTGATGCATTTAGGTGACGGAAAATTCTGCCCCTCACGATTTCTAATTTAACTGAAAGGCTTGGAGTTTTCATTAAGAAAAAATTAAGAGCAGTAGTTCAATTATTGTTGGAATGGGAGATTCCATCAATATTCCCCTCTCTTCCATCACCTCAAAAAATATGGAAATATTAACTGAAAAAAAATCTATATCATCAACAGTTTTTGTAGGGGGGGGGAATAGTCTCTGGCTGGCTCCATCATTTACTTCTTATGCTTACATCTGGTTTGGATCCAGAGCTAACCCCCGCAGGTCGCTCTGCTGCCCAGGAGGGTAGCATCCAAAGCCAAGCAAGGCTGAATCTGAGTCAAGGCTCAAGCTGACCGTTGCAACTCAATGCCATGTCGTAATAACAGCAATCACAATATGTTCAGAGCCTACTGGAACCTATTTAAAATGAAGACTCACACAGCCGAGCTGCAAGTGCCACCAACAATGATATTCTTAGAGATGTATGTATAGAAGCTGGCTAGGACTCGGTGTATTCAGATGCAGGCTGGGCCAACAGAGGGGAAAAGTCTACTGGATTTGCAAAAGTGAACAGAGCTAGGCATATTGGGGTAGAGCAGAAGCATGGATGAATGGCACCATTCAAGCTTCAGAGGAGACCCCAAGCGCCAGGCAGCACAAGGAGATAAGGAGTCCCCCTGGAGAAGGGTACAATAGGTAGCACTGATGAGCAGTGCCTGGCGCTGCTCCCACAAGGGTCACAGCTGCGGCCTCTGTTAACTCTTCTTCACTGCAGCGTTATTGAGAATTAGGCCAAGATGCTCTATGGTAAAGCTTCCCTTCTACAGACCTTTCATGAGAAAATGTAAGTATTTGACATCCCTGGCCTAAGGAGCTTACAAGCTGAAGATAGTCAAAGGCATCATTATTATATTCTTTTATATAACTACAAAATGGCTATAACTAGACAAAGCTAATAGCTGTAATTAGACAAAGGTCCCCATCCTGCAAAGCATGTGGATAGTATTACTCATGTGAGTAAAATGATACACATGCCTGAGTGATTTGTCTAAGCAGTAAAGGGCAGAGGCAGGAACGAAACCCCGTTCTCTGCAGCTGTGCCCCATGCTTCACAACAAGATCTTCCATCTTGAAACACAAATAATCAGTGTAAATGTGTCTACTCTAAGTTGAGAAATGTATTACTACAAGGGAAAATTCTTTTTATTACTGTTTCATTATCAGTATCCTTCTGGAGTTGAAGTTCTCTCATACGCTCAGCAGCCAGGTTCATCGGAGAACCAAATCACTAGCATAGAGACATTGCTGTTCTCACTCATTTTTCAATCTATTTTCATTTTCCCATCCTATCAGTTCAAACGAATTAAGGTAGGAGGAGGCAAAGCAATTAGAATGGGCAGTTTTTAAAGCTGCACTGAATATAAGGTAAGAAAATATCATAAATTTTATTTCATGACTTCTTGCCAGTTGTTAGAAATGTGCAGTCCATATGAATTCATATAACAAGGAGGGAATGTTGGGAAAACCAATAAAGATTTTGCGGTCTTAACTATAATGAATGTAGTTTGATATAGAGTCTGTTTTTCACTGCATGGCAAAATGAATCATAAAATACTGGACCTTGAAACTCCTGCATTTTTTAACAATAGCCTGGGGACGATTTATAGTGTAATGAATTGTAATTAACCCACCTTCAAAATCTTTTATGAGTATTTTGCCAATTAGCTTCGCATGCTTGCTAATGACTCATGGCCAGCGCATGTCTTTACAGAGCAGGCTTTTACAGCACATGCTAGCCTGTTAAGTCAGCAGAAGTATGCAGGATGGTGAGGTATACGCAGGTAAGACCCGGCCAGTCCTAGCAACGTACATATTTCAACATTCAAACAGCCTTTGCTGTTCTCTCAGACCCAAAATAACTGTAATAATGTATAGCGACGTCAAAAGGCTTTGGTTTCCAAAGGATTGCAAGGAATGCAAAGGGCTCAAGTCCTGACATCTGTTGTTACTTAGTACTAACATATATAATGCTGCTAATTGCTGAGCCATCTTTGTTTTCCTTACTTAGCACTAGGGTTAGAATTATTTTATTTTTGTGGTTCATGGCTTCCTGCCACTTGCAACACAAAGTCCACTCTAAAGAAAATAAAACAACTACCAGGCTGCCTACTAACATTGTGTGGAAGGATGGGGTTTTTTCTTCCCCTTCTCATGCTTTTTTTTTTTTTTTTTTTTTTCCCCAAATCAAACGGGAGTAAGGAGAGACACTCTTAAAACAGCACGAGAGGAGCTGGGACCAGAGCAGCGTCATTCTAGCAGGCTGCACAAGCCAGTCTCCTGTCTCCAGGAGTAGCCAGGAGGAGATGCTGAATTAGAAAGAAGGAGGAGGTACAGACTGATCCTTCCCCTGCCCTACCTTCCTTACTTCAGGCAATCCATGGTTTATGGACTTCCCAAAGCAGAAGCTGCATCCAGAGCAATGTATTTTAACAGCCACCCATGGATCTATCCTCCACAAATCTTCTTTTTTTTTTTTTTTTTTTTTTTGATCCCTTTCTCAAGCCTCCGCTTTCTTTGGCCTCCGCAACATCCTGTGGCAATGAGTTCCGCAATTTAATTATGCTTTGTACAAAAAAGTACTTCTTTGTGTTGGTTTAAACCCTCTTGCCTAATAGTTTCATAGTTTCATTGGGTCCCCTCTAGTTCTTATAAGAAAGTCTTAGAATGAAGAACCATTTCCTATTCACCTCTTTCTGCATCATTCATGGCTTCTGATGGACAATAACTCCTGTTTCTGTCATCTGTTTTCACCCTGAAGACTCCTTATCTATTTAGCTTCTCTCCTTTCTGGAGGCTGTTGCCCATCTCTCTTCATCCTGAATGCTTTCCTTTCTTCATTTTCTTATTCAGCCCAAGCTTTCCTGAGTTAGGTGGCCAGAAAACACGCTATCATCCAGATACAGTTTCAAGGATTGCTATAATGTTTTCTGTTTTGTTCCTGCCTCTCTGCCAGATCATTCCTAATGTTCTAGTTGCTTTTTCTGAAGGACTTTAAATGATATTTGCAGAGGAAGAAAAGCTCCCTTTGGTAAATGTTATACTTACGGCTCATCGGGGTTATAGTTAAGGTGAGTTTTCTGCACGCGCTCTCTTTTTGTTGACACTGCACTACATCAGTCATTTTATTGCCCAGTCACTCAGGATCATGAACTCTTTCAGCAGTGCTTTGTGGCTAGCTTTAGCTTTACAACGTTGAATAATTTGCATCATCTGCAAAATTTCTCATCTCACTATTCAAATTTCTCATCTCACTATTCAACCCTTTTTCCAGGCTATTTATGAATATGTCTGAACACTATCAAATTAGGATTTCAGTGACCTCAGTTCTAAGCAATGCACAAAACCCTTTTTCCTCACACAAAGTGTAGCAGATGTCCTAGTGCAAAGCCTTCAGGGACCCACTGGTAACCTCCCATCATTGTGAAAAGAGATTTATGCCCATCTTCAAAAAGACAGCTTGCAATTTGTTGTTACTCCAGGAAAGATCTTTCTTTCTCATCCCTTATCACTGAGCCTTGATGCAGATAGTTTTTAGGTATGTGCATTTGTTTGTGTGACTCTCTCAGCTTCTTCTGTGAGCATATTATCAATACTAACTGGAAAAGCTGGAGAAATAAGTGATAAGAAGTCCCATCTGGTGTGTCAAGTATTTCATTCCATGGCCCAGGAGATTTCATTCATCAGCCTATTATTTTTGATAACTGTCAGATCATCTGTCCCTGATAGTCCTTCTTTCCCTGTAAACCATGTAGGCCATCAAACAGAGGGACTGCTAGTTAATAAGAAATACTTTTCTCTGCACGCTCTGTTTTCCAACGGGAGGGTGCATGGCCATCCATTTGTAGGCTACTGCATGGAGGAGGAGCACATCTCAGAGCAGAGGAATATTTTTCTGTGTGCAGTGACTCTTGAGAGCTTTGGTGTAATCTGGAGGCAGAAATACAGTGACAGGGCAGCCAGTTTCCTTCATCTCCTGGTACCCAGCCTCAGCCCTGGATGCTGAGGAGAGGACTGACTTTGAGGAACAACTGAGCAACCATCCTCTATGAGCCAGGAGTTTGTGGATGCACTTAATTGATATGACTTAAACACACTATTCATGTATGAAAATCTGGGCTGATGCTAAGTCTAAAGTCTGATCTGTCAACCAAAACTCAGACCTGTGACTTGGCCCTCTCATTCCCTGAGACCTGCAAAGGCCTTATCTAGGGCACCCTTGACTCTCTGCCTTTGCTTCTCTGTATCATGGCAGTGTGGCTAAAATCATAAACCTTTCCTGCCATCTCCAGCATGTGTTCATCCGCTGTCAAAATCTCTTCTATAGACACCTTTATTTTTATGCTCCTTTTTAGCTGCCACCTCTTTAGCTACTTTCTTTAGCTACCATCTCTTTCTTTCTCTTCAAATTCCCCGCATTAGTTCACCTATACCAACATTTTTCTCCTCTTTGCTTCCCACTCCCCCTAGAAGAAAGCCTTCTGTTTCATCTGATTTGGTCTCATTAGAGTCACCTTTTCCCTACAATCATCTTTACCTCATATCTATTCTAGTGCCTGAAAGTCGTCTCCTAAGAGTCAAGGAACAACTTTAAAAGTCATTACTTTATTCAGCTTTTTGGGGCTAGTCCACTCTTCTAGGAAGCCTTTTCCTGATTTTCAGTGGCTTGTACTGAGTTTGTTCAGTGTAAGTTGTAGAGCCAGCTTTGAACCAAGACTGCAATGATTCTCATTTAAGTATCTGGTTATCACAGTAAGTTCCTCAATATAGCAAAAATACAAAATATTTTGTCTGAGATTTTTCAAAAATGTTCAGCATTGGCCTAACTGGGTTCTCCCTGGACTTTACTGAAGACAAGCCTAGCAGAGTTCAAGGCAAAGCTAAGTTTTTTTTAAAAAATTTCTCCCTGCATGTCACACATTTATATCATGGACAATTTTTACCACAGAGAAATCAAGATCTGTCCATTATCAGTCTTTCATAAATGAATAAAATCTTCATCATTCACATTGTCCAGCAGATTAAATCTCCAAAAATGAGATGAACATGAATTTATTAACAGAATTTAAGATCATTTTAATGCAAGTTGTGTACACTTGAGTGTAAGATCAGTACAAGTTGAATATAGTGCTCAGTGGAAATTTTTATCCGCACCTCCAAACACTTCTTCTCAAATCCAGGGAATAATGTTGCTCCTAACTCTGAATTTATGTTGTTTTCTTTATATCAGCATAGGTGACCGGTCTGCTCACTTACATCTGAAATAATCTGTGTTTTGGATCTCGCCAAACGTTTCATGAAACTGTTATGCCATGGTTCATCCATGGGCAAATCCCTCTCTGCTGCAACAATTTGCCAAATATAGAATCACGTATGCTTACAGGTGAACCACACACCTTTTGGTCTTAATTCACATAGTTTATCAGCAATAAACACAGGAGCTGCCCCTAATTTCTTGGTGCAAGAGGCAGCAGTGTTCTGGATGGCAGAGCTGGTTTGACTTGCCTGAATGACAGCTCCCAGATTTCCTGCCTTCGGGAATTCCCGGCTATGCCTGGAAACGAGTTCATCTGAAATCACCCTGCCTGCACACGTGTCAGCTGAGGAGTGATTTTTCCTCTGTACTTTACCCCCATACAGATTCTCCTGCAGGATCAGCTCTCACTGTGGTGTGAAACCCCACCGGCCAGTTAACAGCGGTTAGTCATTTCCTCGGTTCACAACATGTTGCCACTTCTCGGTTGCCCCAGATCTTTCTCACGCCCCTGTAAGTCAGTCGTCTAAGTAGTTTAGCAGGAAGGGCCAAACTTGTGATGCACTTAACCCAAGAGGACGCCTCATCCTTGAAAGCGGTGCATTTCTGAGGTGTCCCTGGAGGGCAGTGACTCATGTTTCCCCTGGCTCTGATGTGATGCAGGACATTCCAGGTGACGCCATTTCTGCGGGGGTCTGCCTTCCACCTTACCCTTACCCTGGAAAACCCACTTCTTGGATACACAAGGAATCCCCTGCAGAAAACTGTATCACAAACATAAGGGCCTGCCACTTACAGAGATCTTAACTGCTATAAATAGGATCTTTTGCAAGGAGAGCTGACCATTAGTGCTTGAAATGTACAAGTCTTGTTGTAAATCTTCAAACAGAGCTGAGTGGCAAAATAAGAAGAAAACTTACCATAAACATATTTCAACGCTGCAATAATCATGCTACACTGACCCTAATTACAACTGCAAATTTTCAGCATTTTTTTACTTTTTTTGTTATTAAGGAGGAATTTTGCCAGTATACTGTCCAGGACTAGACAGTCTGTATTTGTCAAGATTATGGAGAAACATAATTTCTGTATCAAACAAGCTCAATATCTCCACAAGTGGGAGAGACTATTTTTACTATAGTCTGGCTTCTTCTATGCATAGAAGAAACTTTGCTTCACTGAGAGCCTAATCCTTTATCAGTTTAGTCAATGGAAATGGTGTCATTAAATGCAATAAGAGTAGGATCAGACCATAAGTTGTTTTAGCCAAGTTAATATGCCACAAAAAATGTATTGAATCATTTATTAAAAAAAGAAAAAGAAAACAAAAGAAAACGTATGGTTAGGTAATCACTGGGAATCACCAAATACCTGCAGAGGATAGTTGCAAGCATGGATATTTGAAGTTTCACCACAGATTTCTTGTGTGCGTTTTGCTCTGCTGCTCTGTCTGGACAAATAATTTGGATGATGATCACTCAGGTGGTGTAATCTGAAATCATGTCACCTGCCTTGCAAACAGAGATGAAGGAAGAGAACATTTCATTCCTGCCTAACAAAACACAAACCAAAGTTCACAGTCGTAGCATTTATTTCTAAGCAACACGGTTGCCTGTAATGCAGCTAACTTTGGTGGTGTGGTGGTGCATTCACTGAAATTACTGCTGTTCTGATGAAGTACTAAGACATGGGGTTGTGGAAGGAGGTTGTAGTTTTCCTTGGCTCTAGGCATAAATGCACTTGATCGTCCTACACAGTAGTAAAAACTACCTGACCCATCCACATTGCATAACACTCATGTACTGCCATGCAATCTGGTGATCGAAGCCAATCCATGTATACTGAAGATGGGCCAGTATATAAACCCTATCGAAATTCTCCAGATTCTCCACTGATTAATGTGTGTATCTTCTTTACTGCATTAGCATTTAGCATCTAAAACTTTGTGGAGATTTGAAAAAGCTGGAAGCGGCCGTGACATCCTTCAGTAAATGCTGTCCATGCCAATAAATGCACCTGTCTGTCAATTCTACATTGGCTCTTTGTTTAAGATTTCACTCCTTTTATTCTGGACATCATTCACAATTAAAAATATAGATTGATAGGGATAGAGATATATAACACTTTCTCCATATTGATGGTCTGCATGTGGAGCAGCTCCTCGGTTGGAGCCAGCAAAGTGGCTCCCCTTGTGTTGGTAATACTTAAATGAGAACATACCTAATGAGGACATGCCTAATAACTGTGGTTGCAAGGGGCAGGACTTTCAGAGTGCCTCTGCAACCTCAGCTGTGTCTAAAGCAGGGCAAATGTGCCCAAGACCGTGACTAGTTACTTCTGGGCACCTCTGGGTGTCATTGCAGTCTGAAGTAAAGCACAGCCCAAATTTGGCCTTCAAATTGATTTAAGCATCAGAGCACCCAAAGTGTCATCACAAGCCCATGGGTCAAGACAGCCAGTATTAAGCTGGAAAAGAAGACAACCTAGTGCTTCCTTCCCAGCATCTCCATATCTTCCTGTACAGTGAGTAATTTTTCTCACATACATCCTGCTGAGGTGGGGTTACTGCACACAGCCTGCCAAATGGCTGCTGTTTGCCCTCCTGTGCAGTATGTCCAGCCGTTCCTTGGGAAGAGAAAGGCAACAGACTTGCTAAGATGAAGGGGTGGTTTTGAGGATGAATCAAGTTGGTCATCAAGCCCAAATACCTCCCCATGTGCATGGAGGCACATTTCTACATTCCTCCTCTCTCCTCAAAATGACCTTCAGCTCCCACCCGCTCCCCACATCAAACATGGGAAGGTTGAAATCAAGCCTGCCAGGAATGCATTTTGGGGAGAGCAAAGCTTGTATTTACGCACAAGAAAGAGCTTTAGCGCACCAGGTACTTTGATGTCATCTGCACCTTAGTCTTGCTAAACAGTATCTTTTCTGAGCAGCTCTCTGAGCTAACCTGGGCATTTGAATGTGACGTAGACAAATTACATAGCAACTGCTCCCCTTCCCAAAAGTATTTCATTTCTTTGTAGTTACCTGCATTATTTTAATCTAAACATTCATTTCTTAGGCAGGAACATAACTTTTATATAATTCTTTTTTTTTTTCCCTCAATCAAATAGTTTTTTATAACATTGTTGTCTGTCGCAGATGCAAAAGAAGGGAAGTCTGCTAAGAGCTCATGGCCATGATTCCTGTTGGGCTGTTGCAGCTTGAGCAAGTGAAGATTCACAGCAGTAGAGTAACCTCAGGTTTCTTAAATATCTGAACATTCAGAAATTTCTCACTCTTTTAGAAACAAGTTTTGCCAGCTTAAAAAAAATGCAAATTTGTAATATTTTTACCTTAAAACAGAATCATTTTCATATGAAGGCAATAAAAAACTCTGCAGATGGACTCAGTCGTTAGTTTTAGTTTTTTAGTAGACCTCCTTATTCTTGTCAGGCTCCTTGGCTTATTGATGGAAATGATGTGCCTCTGCTGACCCACTTGTCAGCTTAAGAAGAGAGACGCAATTAGTTTGATGCCTTACCCTGAAGAGTGTGCCCCTAATACTGCACTGATGTGGGGGAAAAAAAAAAAAAAAAAGTGCACCCTGTCCAAGCTGAGCTCTCACCTGTGCCTAGTGCAGCAGCACTGTCACTGTCTGAATAACCATATATTTTCTTATACTGCATTTCTCTTTTCATGGCTACATCATAGTGCTGTCATGAGGGCACCCTCTGTCTGAAGAAGTACACCACAGTCATCTTCCTCCCCCAGCAACTCCAAGTGTGTGGCTTATTACAGAATGTCTCCTTAGTGGTAATAATTCATACCGTGGTGATTTGCACTAGTTAAGGGTTTGGGATCCCTTCTCTAGAAGAGCCAGATCCTTACCAATTGACACCAACTGGATAATCAGCTCTCACTATTTAATACATTAGAGGAAAGACAAGTAGCAAAATAAAGCTAAGCTACCCCACGTTCTAATAAATTATAGTGCTACCCACCAACACAGTGACTTCTCCTGCCAACTCGGAAACAAAACATGAACTAGATTGTTTCTATTTTTGTACTAACATGGAAACAGAGATGGGAAGGACTCATGGAATTTATCAAGCCAAAGGAATACTTTTTTTATTTTAAAATTCAAATGGAATAGAAATTATAGTCTTCCAGTGTTAATGCAGAGATGTAATACTAGCCTGTCACTTACTTGATCTTTAGCAGTAAGAAATCAGCTGCAGTAATTGCATTTTTTTTTTTGTTTGAGTTTACTTCCTGAATCAGTCTAATTCTCTCCTAAGTCTGCCCTTTTTGGAATTATTATATCTGGTATACAGAATATTATTGACTCTGGAGATAAGATTGAGTGTTGCAATCAGGCTTATAGATTACTGACTGAAAAATAAGAACAAAAATGATCTGCTGGATAGCAGGGACCACTGGCTTTCACTACCTACCCAATTTATTGCAATGAGTCTCCACTCCCACACTGAGTGAGGCACTTTGACTTAATTCATGTATTTACTGGGTGTGGCACCAAGCCAGTGGAGTGGTAGAGAGAGGCCATCAAATCTAGGGATTTTTGACCAAATTGATCCTCCCACCTTCCTAGTTTCATGTCCAAACAAGTGCAACTGCAGTTGCCCAAAACATAAGAGAAGTGACGTACCTGAGATGACACGTATTTCTGAAGTGGTTTAATAAAACCCAAATCTAAAAAATCCAAAAAGAAAAAAATTACGGAGTACAAGAGAGACAAACTTGATCATAAACATTGACTAATTCATTGCTTAATATATAGCTTAGAGGAAAAGACCATCTATATCTCTGGTTGGTTAAACAGATAATAAAATGGATAGATAAAGTAAGAAGCTCTGGCTTGCATTCGTTAATATTTTTATAATAATAAATATATTATTATTATTTATTTTTATAATAATATAACTTAATTATTTTTATAACTGCTTCTAGTAAATGGTCTTGAATCTGTAACTATTTTAGAACAGGGAAATATCTAGTGATCTTGGAAAAAAAATGGCTCCTATTGCCAGTTTAGTAGTCAAAGCTATATGATTTTGGTGGAATTTCACATAAACACAAAAGCCCAATTGCATTCATTCACCTCAGCTGACAACCTATAAACCATGACCAAGATCTGTGCTAGTGAAATGTCACTTACGACCTATTATTTCACATAGCAGTGTGCTACTAACAGTATGCTTGGATCTAGATGAGTTTTTAAAGAATTGATTCAAACATTTCTTCTTTCCTCGAACTGCATATAAGCTGCTTCTTAGTATACTTAATTTGAATGAAAAGAGTTTCTCTGTTTTGTTAAGGGTTGGAAGGTTTTTCACAGTTTCATGCTTCCTTGTATTTCCTGGTTTGAGAAGGAATCAGAAATCAAAAGAGCAAAATACTTGCAAAAGCCCTATGGTTGAGATATCTTCGAATGCCTTAAAACCAGGAGGAGACAGAAAGCTTGCAGGAGAAGTTACTTTCTTGAGCCCAGTAACCAGGGACCCAAACAGGGTTCGATACCTTCAAGAGGATGGACTGAGGTCCATCCTGATACATACCTGATACATTCAGGTACATTTCAAGTACACAACCAAACAATTTGAGGTTTGCCTGTCACTTGTCTAGACACAGGTTTCAAAAGGGAATAAAATGAAAGAAAAATACCCTGTGTGGGAATTCTTACCCTGTGATTCTTGCATAGCAGAAAAGCTGGGTAATTCTCTTCAACTGAATAAACATACTAGGGAGCCGGAGAGCCATTTGCCTCCAGAGCAAATATTGCTACCGAATTCTTTGCACCTGCAATGCTCAGGGAAATGATAATATACTCTCTCCGTGACTTCCTATCCCACGCTTTGGAAAGCAGCCATGGAGTACCTTACACATCTGCTACAGCATAAATGTGTGCGAGGGCAGGACCCTGCTGGTGCAGTAACGAGCACACCGTGCCCCTTACCGAGACATGCACTCATTTCAACCTGGAGCAAGCTCGATACCTCATTATAGCAGCTCTGTTGCTTCTGCAGTCAATACAGCGGTGCTGTGTGCTGTGGACCATGTGCCAGCTTGCGTAGCTGGTGCTGTGGCAGCACTGCAGAACACTGCACAGCGTCGTGGCTCTACTTCTCTGCTTGTCACACCATTTACTGACCAAGCATGTTAAAAGAAAACAGAAAAAGAAAAGGTTAAGGGTTGGCTGAGTCGACACATAAGTTTTGGCTGCCAAAGCTGTCTTGGTCAGGGTCCAGAAGAGGTACGATTCTTCCAGCACAGGCACAGATATCATAAAGATCTGCACTTTTCCTAGTATAATATGATTTGCTTGTGACTAGATTTTACTATAGCAACATAAAGGACATCATTGCTGTTCTGATTGATACAGCATCAGGACCAAGTTGAGTATGTTCCTCTGATGAGGAAGCTTCCTTCTTGCAGCTGTACTCCAGTTGCTTGCTGCAATTCCAGCAGCGGCAATGTGGTGAGCCAAGGAGCATTTGACAACTCTACTCCCACTGAAACTGTGGCAGAGAGAAGAGTAAGGAAAGGGGAGGTACATGGTTCATTTCAGCCCCCAAGCCCTTCAGATTAGCTGGGAAGAGGCACATTTGGGGACCAAAAAAAAGGGAAAAACTTCTACTCTTTCCATAGCAGAGGTGAGGCAGGGTAGGCATTTGGACCTCTGTAGAGAGTCGGAGTTAATTTTCTGTTCTCAATCTTAGGAAACACCGATCTATGCACAGGGAACCTCAGTTCCTTGTCTATAAAATGGGCATCATTCCTATCCTTCCTCTCTTGTCACACTGGTGTCCATCTACATTAAAAAAAAAAAAAAAAAAAAAAAAAAAAAGTAGTTAAGAAGTGGAATCAATCACATCCCACAACCCACGAAAATGCTACCAAGGCAGAGAAGCAACTGCACCAACATGGAAGGAAAGGACCCTCCTTCGTATGGTGAACATCCTGAAGATACATCAGGGCTGAAAGACAGATCAAGCCCCCACACAGAGGAGCTACCTTCACTGATGGACAGTCTGAATAGGGATTTGAGGACCAGGCAAATGGAAAGGAGAAAGAAGAAATGAGATGTGAATGATGATCTGGCCTGTTCTGTTCACATCTTGGACACACTAACAAACCAATGGCTTACACTGCAAAACATCATCTGCACGTGTGTGTGTATGAATTTGAGTCCATCAGCATCCTTGCTGATATGCTTAGAGAACCTCAAGACAAATGAGGAACAGAGGATGAATTGTAGTATTTGTACTATTTCTATATGTTGCCACTGTAAAAGTATTTTTTTCACTGAAAGAATCTTACATAGAAATGTAATTGTCCTATAAAGAGCTCTTGCATCATATGTGGAGATTGAATTTGTTTCTGAGGTATTTTATAAGGTATTGGCTTTATGTTACTTTTGTAAGATATTCAACTCTATATTTCCTTTAATTTTCAATAATTGTTAGTGCTTCTTTTTGTTTAGGAACTTTTCAAGTTAGTTGTATTTATCAAAAGGCAGGCAAAAATTGGCAAGGTTATGTATCCATTTACATGGGTTTCTCCTCAGTACAGCAATCTGTTATCAGCATAATTTTTTGTGCTGCATAACACTAGTCATAAAATTCAGCCATTCAGTCCTGTTTGAAGCCCAACAATCTGCATTTAAAACTACCCCATGCCTTTTAGAAAGACATCTCAGCTTGCATTAAAGATACCAGAGTCATATTTTCTACCATGTTCTAAGATGACCCAAGAACCTGAGTCCTCAGTTCTCACAGTGTCTTTCCTGGCAAAAGATGCTTCCACTGGGCAAGAACCTACACCTGTTGACTATCCCACTGTAAAGCCCTGTGTCAACAGGTTCTGCAGTTTTTTCAGGAGATGAACTAGACATGGGCAAACATACATAGTTGAAAGCACTAATGTTGAATTAGTCTACATCACTCACAGTTCCCACACACCCTCACTGTAAAAATTATGAGTGCATCATATCCATAGGAAACTTGACAGTGGGAGAACTACTGCATGAAAATATTTTTTTTGTTTATTATATGTGTATACACCCACTCACACCCACACACGGTGAAGGCAAAGGCTGCTGACATTGTGCGTTCTTTCCTGTCCCAAACTGCTCTTTCTTGGATTTACAGGCCTTCAACTGCTTATGTCTTCGTTTTCTAGACTGAAGGCTTCTACATTCCCACCTCACCCATATCTTTGATATACTAAATAAATCACTGTCCTCGACCTTCCCATCATTACGTAGATTTAAAAACAAGTGATAACAAAGCGGTTCCATTCATTCCTTTGGGTTCTCATTGTAAAATGAATATTAGGTAGAGAAAAGGAAGTTTCACCATGAAAGAGAGAACAGAAAGAGGAGAAGACACTCTGAGTCACACTGCCCAACTTCAGGGCAAATATGCCCATTTCTGCTAGCTAAGAAGCTATAAAGGCTACCAATTATTTCCTTAGGATTGCTAAGCATGTTAATTAATAATTATTCATATCTGTCCATAAAATTAACCCTCTACAACAGACAAATGTAATGACTGAGAATCCATGCTGGCAGAAAAAGAGTTCTGGCTTTTCTTTGCTTGAATGTGCTTAGTAAATGAAAACACGGGAGATTTGGTTGATCCTCCACAAGGCTTTTGAGACATGATGTGATCAGAAAGGAACAGGGTAGTCTTGTGATCAGCTTTGAATTGCAAGATAGTCCTCTGCAGTAAACTGGACTTGTGAGCTGTGCTACTTCCATTCCCAGCTGGGCCATCATCTGTCTTTGCTGTGGTAGGTAATGCAACGCCGAGATGACGATAATCCCCCTTTACCTATTTTGTCCCTTAGCATAACAAGGAGAGGGCCTGCTCTGGAAATGTCTGCATGGAGTGTTTTATAACCCTCCAGCAGAGCAGAGCAGAGCAGAGCAGAGGAGTGTTTTAACACAAACAAACCATATGAGAACAAATTTGAAAAAAATCCTGACTTTTTTGCTCAATTACATTATTTATTACATGAGTAAAGGTGACTTGAAGGGCTCTCCCACAAAACTAAGTGCATCAGAACATGCTTTGCTCCTCTCTCCACACTACCAAAACCAATCAGCCCCAGTAATCTTATCCACCCCAGTAAACCCAACCATTAATTTCTTCTGAAGACATGTTCCCACAAAGGCACAGAGCAAATAGCTCCAGCGTCCCAAACTAGCGTTGTACCATTGCCCTAAAGGAGCAGCCCCATTAGTAGCAGCCAGCAGAGTCTCTGTTATATTCAACCCAGACTTCCAACAACAGTATCACATCATAAAACCATCATGCATCTGGCCCAAATTTAAGGCACAGTTGGCAGCATTTGATACAAGAAAGAAACCAAGGACTGAATTAGTATCCCACGAGGTTGTTTTTTCAAGTCACAGATGAAGTGCAGAGCCATGTGGAGAAGTCCTCCATACGCCTACTAACCCTTCTCAAACGAAAGAAGGGCTGTCTAGGTTTATGTTCTTTGAAAATACCACTTCATTACCTCCCCTTTTTTTGTTGCCAGGAGAGGTTAACGAAATTACTGAGGGATGAAACATTCTTGAAACATTCTTTCTGGATCATCAAACAGGATTAGCATACGAATTACACTCTGCTGTACAGCACACCTGAAGGAGACCAGCCAGGGGGTACCACGCTTACACAGTCCTTTTCATACCTTCACAAAGGAGGAATTGCAACACTTCATATGTGCATCTGTTTGTGCATGCACATGCATGCACATATGGCTTGATGGTTACTTGGGTATGTGGAGGGGAGGGAAAGGAAAAAAATAACCAAAACAAAGTGCTTGCTGCTGAGGGCTGCCCAAACTATGTCACTGCACTCTGCTGCTCCTCAGAGCCTACATTTAGCCCAGCATTTGGCAGAAGTCCAGCCAGCGTCAGTCTCTGATGCTTTTTTGTGCACTGATTGGGGGTGCATCCCAAGCCTCTTCCCTCTTCTCCTGAAAGGACTCCTCAAGTCAGGGGAAAAATAGCAAACCCTTTTTTATAGACCTACAATTCAGGTGAAATGATGCAGTATTGTACTGGTGAGGTGGGGAGTAGAACAGAGGAAGGGATTGAGAAGCTTCTCCCCTCTACTTCCTTAGATAACTTGAGTCACTTCAGGTAATGCCAATTGCTTATGTTCTTCAATAAGATAAACACAAGAAAGGGGTGGTTTAGGTAAAGGGATAGCATAAGTCATTTTGCCCTGAATTGTGGATACTCACACGGATCTTGCAAATATTGTCTGGCTGCTTCCCACCTCGATTGCTCAGAGCATGGCACATTCAGGTCAAAATCCTCATCAGCACATGCTCAGAGGGACTTGCAGTTGCAGAAGGGCTGGACGAGGCAGGAAGCTGGAGCCACGCACCGTGGGGAAGTTTGATTCTGTTAGGGCTTTTTCCTCTTTGCTGCTGCACACCTTGCCCTGCTTTGCAGTCTACTGACGTGACAACCAACCAGTTATAATCTTCAGGAGTGAACACCTGGCTCACCCTTGTCTTACAAAAAGCAGTGTCGCCAGCTCCCCAGCAGATAAGCGCTCTTCCTACTGATTTTTTAACCCATCAATAAACTACACAGATTATCAGAAACTTCTACATTTTATTTTTCACAGGATCTCATCAACTGTAGCTCTTCTAATGACTCAGGATGGCAGGACTGCCTCACTTACTGTTACTGGCACTCTTGGTGTGTTAATTTTTTTCCTTTTTTTGGTTTTTACTTTTTGTTCTGTGGCTGCTAATGCAAGACTACCAAAATGAAGCATTAACATCTATAGATGTCCCAAGTCACTAGTGTCTCTGAAGGAAGATGTTAGAAGATGACTTCCCTTTTTATTACTGGTGTAACGGAAACTGAGAAAGAAGTAACAAAAATATCTTTGTATGAGCAACAGTCAGTGCTGGCAAGGCTGTGGCTGTCCCCTCTCTCTTGAACAGAAAGAAAGGAAGCTGCCCTCTCTTCTGGGGACAATCTTTAAGGGAAGGAAATGCAAGGCACTGTAGGACAGGTAAGTTGATGCTAGCAGAGAACATGGCTTGACTCCTTAATAGCAGGTTTGGTTACAAAAATAAACCTCTGCACATATCTGTGCATAAGAATGATAATTCTTCACATAAAATGCATTTTATAACATCACTTAGATCATGATCAGAAACTGTCCTTGTAAAACAACATGGCACAGTAGGTTTCTTCTTCTGCATCAGTGTTTCTGATTGTCACCTAAAAACAAAGCCAGACTTTCCCCAAGCAAGAGCCTCCGCTGCATTCAGTTCACGTTTGTGCTTGTCCTGAACCATGTCTAGATCTGGTGGGGGCAGTTTGTGTGTTCAACACAGTAGAAAAATTACCATCATGATGATGGCCCACACAATTTAGCAACAGCTTGTTCCAACTTCAACAGCGACAGATTATATATCAGTTTGAAATTTCAGGTTGAACACCACAACTACCAACGAGCACTTCGGAGGTGTGTATAAGAAATGCCATCCATCTTCAGCTCTTTTTGTCTGAAAACATTTATTTGTGAACTGAATAAGATTATTCCAGATGCAGGGGCCCCATACAGCCTTCTCCTTCATGCCCAACATCCCATGACATCCCTTGAGTCTCCAAGTGTCAGTCCGGGCAGGGGAGACTGGGATATGTAAAATAGGAGGCAATAATAAAATAAATACAGCTAAACCTCACCGTGTACCCTTTTAACTGATGATTTAATAACTTTGAATTCTCCGTCAGCCCAAGGTTCAGGCTCACCTTTTTGTCCTTATATTAACGGTAGGGTTTGATTCTCCATATCTTTGTATTTCAGTTCATATTTCTGCTCCACAAACTAAGTGTGTTAGTACTATGAACAGCAATGATAACAGGAAGAAAGGAATTGTTGGAGATAGAAAAGTTGAAAGAGGTCAACAAAAAAAGAGTCTGAGAAAGTGGGTCAGATTCACAAGTGATGTAAACCAGAGTCACTCCCTTGCTCCCAGTCACCAGCCGGAAAATAGGAACCACTTTATCCCCCTTCCCTTTGTCTGCTTTGTGTATTTTTCCCCTGCAAAGTCTTCAGGACAGGGACAGTATTTGCATATGTATACGTATGTTACCTAGTGCAAAAGATCCTAAACCGTGCTCAAGTCTTGGGACAGTACTGCAATAGTAATCACTTCATTTCAAA
Organism: Rhea pennata; assembly: GCF_028389875.1. Taxonomy (NCBI): domain Eukaryota; kingdom Metazoa; phylum Chordata; class Aves; order Rheiformes; family Rheidae; genus Rhea; species Rhea pennata. Next base: position 9,265,296 of record NC_084665.1, on the reverse strand, counting down.
GGTTTAACTCAGGTGCAACAGTTCTCTAGTGCTGTCAGACAAGTACCGGGAATTGCTGCTCTCCACTGAGAGAAGATAAGCATTGATTCATCTGCAGCATTTTTCACTGTTTTGTTATTTTTTAATATCTCACTTCTGATCTCTTTTCTAAGTGGTCCAACAGGTTCTCTGGATGATTACTATTATTTAGACTGCCCTAGCAGCCCAAAGCACTTATGGTCACTGTAATTTAAATCTCTTTGTTATAGTCTTCAAAATCTCATGAAAATAGAAAGTAAAACTAACGAGAAGCACAAATGTTTTATAGATTATACCCATGCCTTTAAGGCACAGCAGCCAACTAAGCAGAAGGTAGGGGGAAAAAAAAGCAGAGATCAAAATCTAGGTCAGAACAAATGCTGGACAGGAGCCCGCACTGTCAAGTCCTAGGCCTCCCACAAGAGAAAGAACCAAAAAAAAAAAAAAGAAAAAAAAATCTTTTTTAAAAAAGGGGGAATAAGGAATAATGGCCTTTTCAAACATCTCATATTCGGAAATACTATTGTTCCATTCCATCTGTTTCTAGGACAACCATTATTAGCCACTGATTTTACAGATGTTGTATTATATGTGCTGCCAGCTTGTCTTGCCCTGCTTCTTCTTAAAGTCCGTGCCTTGCCCTGGCTCACTGTGCCCTGGGGCTTATCTCACCTCTGCGGGACATGAGTCTGTGAGCAATGCAGAAGACCCAGCCCCTGCCTGTTCCCCACCAAAACAGAAAAAGCTTCCTTTCCCCTGCTGCAGCCTGACTCTCATGTTTCCGTCCACAGCTGGGCACCAGGCCTGGGACCATGGGCAGGACCTGTTTGCACTTCACATACCTCTCTCTCTCTCTCTCTCTCTCATGTTCAATAAGCCACAAGTGCCATAGCTCCAGGTTTTTTACCAGTTCATCACGCTGATGGGAAAAGTGAGTTTTAGGGTTACAGCAGAGGATGACACACAGAGAAACAGGGAGGAGGGTTCTATTCCTGCCTCGGACCTTTACCATCACCAGCCACAAAGGATATGCCTGCCTTGCCCTTCGACAGGGGTGACCAGCACGAGCCCCTGGGTGGCTGAACGGGTCTACGTCAGGAGTGAGAAAAAGTCCTGCAAAGGCTCAGATTACTCATTCCCCTGGTGCATAGCAAGAGGATACTCATTGATTTAGTTTAAGTGGATTTTTTTCTGCTGGGCAAGAGTTTGTTTGCCCACAGGACACCCACTCCCACAGAAGGGAGGTTGGGGAGGCCGAGGAGGTCTGTGTCTGCAGTGTGGAGAGGGGCAGGGGAAAGGGTGCAGACTATCTCTATAAATAAAGGTAAAGCCCAGCCAGACACCAGCCCTCTACCATGCCGGCTGCCTTGTGTTGAAAGCATCATTAAATCCAAATGCTGGCCTTTCAGGTGAGAAGACAACAGCCACAGTCATTTAAGACTGAGGTTAATGCTTCACTGAAGTCATATCCTTAGGCTAAACTTTTCAAAAGCAGGAACATTATTTTAAAAGCCTCACTTTCAGAGGTAATTTAAGCACTTAAATGTAAGTCTTACTGGCTTACAGTGAGATTTACACCCTTAACTGCCTTAAGTTACCCTTGAAGTAGGCTCTAGGCTCCAGTCATTTAGCTTCTTGTCTGATCAAGCTGTAAGATCTTCAGGGCAGGGAACCGTTGTCTCTTACTCCATGAGGGGTTTGGGGAGGGGGAGTTTCTTCCATGCCTACATCATCAGCACCTCTGGGTGCTAACATGCTCCAAGTGTTAGCTGGCCTTCTCACTGTGGGGCTGACATTGCATCCTTCATGGAGTCAAAACTCCCTTTACTTTTAAAAGGCAGCAAAGAGAAATAGCCTACCATCTTGTTGCCAAGTCACTCTCTATGAGATATTTGATATGAAACTCAAAAAAATACTGGTGTTTATGAGAGGAACTGGCCACAATGTAATCATAAGAACACACCAGCATTGTAGCTCCTCATTCTTTGATCTTGGCACTTTAATGATTAATTAGTGCTAAAGTACTGCAAAAATATCTCACTTGAGGCAGTTTAAAGCTTCTCTTTGTATAGATAAAAACTATGACTCACATAAAAGGATAACCCGGAAATGCAAGACACAGAGGGTAAGATTAAAGCAGCAGCTTCTGTTCACATGCAGATGTTTACCCAACACGACAAACTGGAGAATCTGTTGGGCTTCAGGGAGTGTTTCTATTAAACTGCCTAGATTTTCCACTCCATGACTTGTGCTGCAAGAAAGGCTAATTGTGAATGTGAAGGAAAATTTGTCCCTCAGAAAGATACCTATGTGTTCAAGGAGACATGAGCTTTGAAGACACATCACATCCTATGGCAGTTTGCAGAAAAGTAATCCTTGCCTCAAGCATTTGAAGAGAAGCCATTTCACTGCCTGCTGTCACAGCTGCAAGTTTAAATGCTTCCAAATATGCTTCAGGGTGTAAGTCCCACTATCACCAGAGCTCAGGACAAAACCTAATGTGAGAGACAGCTTTTCCTCACTTAATCCTGCAGCACTTGCACATACCACAGCAAAAATCTGGTGGTGGCCTGTCACAGGAAATGTACCAGGTGATACGGCTGCCTCTCACCTCTCTTACTGGCAGACTGTGCTCCACTGGGCTGGGCAAATGGGGCTCAGGAGAGGACAGGAGCATGCAGTCATATCAAAAATGCTTTAAGCACCTCCCCAGCCAAAAGCAACTGCAGTGTGGAGACACCAGACCAAAGCTGAACACAATCTGTCTTCTTCTAACAATCTGTGAGCCAAATCCTGCCAGCAAAAGGCTTGGGGCAGGGCTCTGCCTCTGGGCTAGAAGTTCATCGCCAGCTGCGAGCATGAGCAGGGTCAGTGTTCCCACAAGGCACCTATGTGCAGGTGGCCGCCGTCGCCTAACCAACAGTAAGCCTCTTCTGAAATGAAGTGGGGAATACTTAGGTCTTTCCTTAACCTGATCCCACCTGGGTATTGTGAACACTCCTCTGATTTATGTCCAATTTGTAACAGTAAGCATGGAGTCTGCTGCTTGCAAAGTGCCAAGTAAGTAGAATTGCAGTCAACGGGAATTAAAAGCTTCCTGTCGCAATAGGATCCCGTGGGCAATACAGAGCTGAGTGAGAAATTTGAGCTGATTTTCCTAAAAAAAAAAAAAAAAAAAAAAAAAAAAAAAGGAAGGTGATTATTTTCATGGACAAATTTCAGGAAAGTTTCATTTTTTGTTTTTTGTTTTTTTTTTCCATATGGAAAATTGAAAAGAAATATTTTGATTCACTGTAGCATTCGCGTGTACCAAAGATGCCTTGGTGACAGGGAGCCCAAGACTGTCCCTCAGGGGACACAGCCTTATGAGAGCATGCAGTGGCATGTACCAAAGATGCCTTGATGCAGTTTGGATGCTGGGTACATGTGCCCCCTCCTGATTGCAGCCTGGCTGCATGTTCCTGGGAGCCTGCACTGTGCGTCACGGTATGCCCTGGAGAACAGCAGGGTGCAAGGACTGAGAGCACGGGACCCAGAGCTACAGTGCCATTTAGCCTGAAGAAGAAAAATCGTAAGATCAAACTGATACAAAACTAAATGCCAGGACATTTTTTTTCAGGATTTTCTTTTCCTATGCATTCTGTCCCATAAGCACACTCTCAGTAGCAAGATTTTGATCTGCTGAGTGAGGAAGAAAACAAACATTGATATAATTGATTTTATCACAGGAGAGAAATTCTAGTTTTCACTTCCAGTTTGCCAGTACTTTTAGGATTCATTTCTCCATATATTCAGTGTTTCCATCCATAGTACGGGTGTGGGGCAACCCATAATTGATTTGCTTTGAGATCATCACATCAAAGGTGCCTTTGAAGTACAGATCATTAGTGTTGTATTGGCAGTAAGTAGATTTTAGTATTAACTCATAGAGCTACTGGAAGTGTTCTTAGAGGAACCTGAAACACAGAAGAATTGGCTGGGTTTTGAGTTCATTGCAGAAACTGAAACCAAACACAGGTCCAGTAAAAGGGCAGCTAAACCTCTGAGGTGAATCACAGCCCATGGTTAGGTAACCTAGGGGCAAGGCCAAATATATTATTATACACCCGCGTCACATGAAACAGGAAAATTGTTTTATGGTTTTGACATCCAAAACCACTTGGCTTTAGATGAATTCCACACAACCCCTAAATTGAATCAAAATCTGAGGTAGGAATACAGATTTCATAGCCTGTGTAATGACAGATCTCTGCTCCCACAGCTTTGATCCTACCCTAGTTAAAGCTGAAAGGAAAGGTTGATATAAATAGCATTAGCTAGAAAATTAAAAAAAGAGCTATGAGGATTTCTGAGCATGCAGCTTTGGCTGTGTTCTGAATTTCAGTAAGAACGAGGATCCCCTTCTCCCTCAAAACAGGACATTTACCTGGGAGAGGTAGAAACCCAGGGCCAAGTGCTCTCAGTGAAGCAAGGTCATTACTTGGACCCTGACTGCCCACCTCATCAGGAAAGTCCCAACTACCAAGACTAGTGTCTACTCACAGGTAGAGATGTGGGGATGTTTCCTCCCTCAATTCTGTCCTGGACCTAATTCTTTACCCCTCCAAACAATTTGTCAAAAAACAAACTACTTCTAGGTAGAATTTCAGCTTGAATGAGGAGAATGTCAGCATTTTATAACAGGAAAAGAAAGCTGCTGAAGAAGTCTAGGAATTAAAAAAAAAATCAAGGATCATTATTGTTATGTCTATAACAGTAGCAGCTAGAGCTACGAAACTTCAATATGAATTGCAGGATAGAAAATACTATACAGATTAATAAGAAGCAGTAGTCCTGCACTGCAAACTAAACTGATTAAAAAAAAAAAAAAAAGGCAAAGGAAAGGGGTACAAGGAGACAAGAAGTTACACAGAGCAGAGGCTTAGGTATCTCCCAGGTTATAGCCTTGCACTCCAGATAGGGAACTCCACTGTTCACTGAAGAAATCACAAAAGAAAGAGTCACTTCCAAACCTAACTAACCCCTAACAAATGCACAGGGCATCTGTGTAGAGCAGACACTGCTTTTAACGTTGGAGGAGGAGAACAGTGACCAGGGATACTCGTGGCAGCACAGGGACTGTGTGGGATGTGCTCACCTTGTCCTGGTCAGTAATCAGTGGTTGTGATCATCAAGAAAGACCACCAGCTTAGCTCAGTTTCTAGCTTTCCCACTTACAAGGGATGGATGGGGAAATTCCTCCTGTCCAAGAGATGGCCTTTGGAGCAGTGCTGAGCATGAAGGCAAGCATTAGCCTTGTTGCTCATCACGTGCGCTTCCAAGATATCCATTCTCACCTCACTTTGGTAGTTCCTTCATTGAGCATGGTCTGAGTTTTGATTCTGTAGTGAAACTTGAAGTCTGGTAAATCCCTCAGTCTTCTGTATTTCAAAAAGGACACCTCAGCAAGGCTGGGAGTTAATATTGAAAATCGGCCCCTGCTAACAACACACTAATGCTTTGCCTCCCAAAAAGTTAGCGGTGCATATAGAACTGGAGTAAGCAGAGACAACACTTCTTAATTCGGTGCTGTTTACCCCTCAGGATATCCAGTAATGTTTCCTTCTAGAGGTAACTACTAGGAGATATCCACACATCTGCCTGGCTTGCAAGGATGTCAGGAGAAAAGCACTCAACAAAGAGATGTATCTTACATCACACCCTAAACGCAGGAGGCCTCAGGGCTTTGGCATACCTTTGTGAGGAGCAAATTCCTGCGTCTGGGGCTCTCTGTAGGAACACCCTGTCCTCCAGCACCAGCACACTTAATCCCGAGCCCCATAAACCAGTGCTTCCCACCACCCACAATTCCTGGGTGATGGAGCAAATTCTGTTTATTCCCAGGTATGCCACTGGCAACCTGCTAATTGCTTTGGTGTAGCCCAGCAGCAAAAGCAATGGAGGAAGATTCAAAGAGCTTGCGGCTGTGTCACACTGGTAGATTTTCTAGTGCTGTAGTTCCCCATCTCTCAAAAAGAAAGTGATTGCATGCTTAGCACCTTTGTGAAGTGCTCTGAGACCTACAACTGCAACTTTGGATCTGCTTATTATTTTTCTTTTCAAAACTTAATAAATCAGGATCTGCTGGTATTTCCAGACAGAAAATTGAAATATTGATTCTTTAGACCAGTTTTGCCATTCTGTTTTTTTAATATTCTCGGTGTCCTTGGGTATTTTCTTGTTATATTTTTTCTGTCCTGGTTATCTTCAAGAGATTTATTAGAACAATCTAGGGGGGTTTTGTGAGTGCAAATGCATACATTAATGATGCAAAATGGCTTTTCAGCTGAACACAATTTTTAGAGTGGGTATTCCATTTTAGTTTAGCTTTTTAAGGTTCAATTCAAAAAGAAAGCCAATCTCTGCCCTCTTTAAGAGGGGCTGAGGAGAAAACTGAAAAAAAAAAAAAAAAAAGAAAGAAAAGAAAAAAAAACACATTTTCATCAAAACTGGTGCAGTAGAACCAGGGCTAATTTTGTCTGGCAGAAAGCTCTGGAATGTTTGAAAAAATAGAAGGAAAGAACCTAAAACCAACCAAGAACAAAACAAGGAAAACCACAGCTGTTCAGATCATGGGCAGGCCCAGCATTAGGAAGACACTGCAGGCATTTCCTCACGAGCTCCATATTTCAATGTTACTAGAAGTCTTAACATTGACCACTGCTAGAAGGTATCATGGGATAGCCAAAACAAAAAAAAACAGTTTGAAAGGCGAGAGGTGAATTCAAAACTCCTCCGGCACTGTCATGTCACCACTCTCTGTTACAAAAACCCCGTGCACAGATGCTGGAAGGGAGGAGATGGTTCACTTTGGGTTGTGGCAGGCAGCTGGTTTGGTGACTAATTCATTTGCTTTGCCTTGGCTCCTGCATGCCAGGTGCTGCCCCCCATAACCACAACTTGTTGCACAGTGGAGTGCCCCATCCCTGCTTCCTGCACAACTGTGCAAGCACCTTCTGCATTTTGATAACGATCAAGAGAAGAAAGATGATCTTATGGCCACAGGTAAGGATTAGAGGTTGGTATCTGTGTCCTATTTCAGGGACACAGATTTCTTGGGCAAATTATTTAAGCTTTCCATGCTTCCTTGTATGAAAACTTTATGTTTTGAGATAAGGAAATCAGCTACGTCCTTTCCTCCTTAAATTAAATACCTGTCATTTCTGTGTAAGATATAAAGGGATTGAAATGCCACAGAAACATGCCTGCAGATGCTTTTCACTGGATTTTCTGGATAGAGGGTCCCGCTGAAATGCAAATAACAAGCCATTCCCAGTTAAACAAGCTGCTGGTTCTTATACCTTGGATGATATAAATTAAAGGGGTGGAACAGTCTCTATGGAAATAATTACCTGATTCAAAACCTTATATATTAAAACTAACACTTTTCATTGTATCTGGAAAGGAATTGTGGATTGCAAAGTACCTAGGTAACATGAACCTGGTGGGAAGTTCTCCATGACAAGGATGCATCCAGGCTGCCCTAAGGCTTCAGAGGGACCGGCCTGCTCCTGAGCCCAAGCACCCCTTCCTCTGGCAAAGGAAATGATCACTGCTGCCGCAGCCCACTCCACAGTAAAACCAGTCCTGTAAAAACCTCTTCACTGGTCCATGAGCTCTGGCAGTGTGGCTGGAAGCGCCAGAGACACAGAGATTGGTGTCTGCCAGCAGGAGCTTATTGGATGGAGAGCTCTCAGGAGGGAAAAAATCTGCTTTCTGTCTTCTGTCATTGAAGCTTTCATCAGAAAATTGGATTTGTATGTGGTATGTGCGTTTATCTGAAACACCAGGCCAATAAATTGATGCAGCTCCACCAAGCTCATTTTTGCCCATTTAAGAATGCAGCCTACAAAATTACTCTCGGATCAACTTCTTTCTGGAGGAGTGTGGGGGGGGGGCATTGGCCAAACATATCAAAGGAAAGTCACCACTGTTTTGCAAGACCTGGGCCCATTTTACCAATCAGTGTCCCATTTCAGCTACAGAAAATTGCTGTCTAAAGGTGCAAATTCCATTTCTTGTCAGTGTAACAACAAACAATGCACAATTGTGGCTCATTTAATTAAGGGGGCTAATTTACCTCAATTGTCTGTTAAGGCATCACACAGGTGTTCCATTTCAGAGCATATTAGTACATGGTACTCTAAGCCTAAAAGCTAATTTCTAACTTAACCTAGTAATGTCAGTAATAATGACCTGCGATTACTGCTTTGTGAATCAAACCCTGTGATACTTAAAATAATTAGCATCAAAGCCTAGCTGGTAGCTTGCTAAATTCATTATCATCAGCCATAAACCATCAACACAGAGCTAAATTTTATACTGAAAGTTGGCATTTTTTTTCCTCCTCACTGGAGGAGCTTTTTAACAGATTTAATTTAGATATGCAGTTTTTCACCATTTCTTTCTTGAAGGAAATAAAATGGTACAGTCACAAAATACTTCTTTATTAAAATCCACCAATTGTTTGATGTGGCCCTTTCACCACTTTATAGCCCCAGCTAAGGATAGGGAACATACCTGTTGAGGGACAGAGAGCCAAGACGTGGCTGAAGAAGGGAGTGCCTGTCATGAGTGGAGTAGATGCTCCACAGGACACAACCATGACGGACTGGGGAACAGCTACAGGAATTACTACACTAAACTAGACCAGTGGCCAGTGAAGTCCCTAAACTTCTTAGCTGTCATCACCATGTGCTTCAGAGGCTGGCAGAAAACAGGCTGGTCTGAGCAAAGCAAGCAATGCTGAAGATTTCTCACTGCTTCTTCATCCCCACAATTTATCCGAACACTTTTTATACCCCTTCTTGATACTCAGCCTTCTCAGCAAGGTTAGACAGAGACATAACTGATGGCTACCTCCAGAAAGGAGATTCCCATTTCTGAGGTGGTCACCGGTCTTTCTTCCTAGAGGAGACAAGGAGGCCATGGTTTCACAAGGTACCAGCTCAGATCATCAGGTCCCCTCTAAGAGCTAAAGGAGAAATATATACCTTTTGTAAGAAACAGTTAACAATAATTAAGGAAAGAGAAAGGCTTTATAGTGTAGCTCCTCCATTTTGGTGGAGTGGGAAGAGGTGGGATCGGAGGAGATGCCTATAAACAGTCAGGAATTATGGATGTGACATTGAGATAGCTAGGAGGAAGTGGGAGCCCCTGCTCCCCCACAGGAATAGGGCTCCTCAGCTTTCCTTCAAGGACCCTCCAGCTTGCCCATGACAACCTCATTTTGTGGCTAACAAACCTGTTGCTAGTAGCTGCAAGTCAGCATTTCATGATCATCATCACCACAACGGAGTGTGTTGGAGGCCTCCATCTATCCCCTAATGAACAGATGCCCGCATGGTACCAAAACTGGTCACTACAGCATCCCTACTAGCAGCTTCAGCTGCAAAACAGAGAATAAAGCAGAGGCCAAGGCTGCCCTAAACTGGCAGGAATTGCTGTTCCTGTAGGTGTGCCACAGATCAGACCAATCAGAGCACCAGTCCCTCTATTTAATGTATTTAATCTATTAGTAACATAGAGGATAGCTGCCTTGGTGACAGATTTGTAGCTGTTACTAATACCTCTTGGGTCCAAGCTGAGACCTGAGGCTCAGTCTACGCTTGAACTTTCTCCAGATGTTCAGATTTCTTGATGAAGTTCTGCCTGATAAAAAACAACAACAAAAGGTCTGAAAATGATTTGGAGAAGAATTTCCTCCTCACACACAGGAAAGTTCAGAGAAGAAAATCGTTCAGTGGGGACACGTAGCTGTTAATACCTTTCTCCCAGGGATTCCCACCCACAGAGCAAATAGTGAAAAACATTGGCTTTGGGGTATAAACCAGATCAAAACCAGCGAAGAGAAACTCACCGAATACCCACAAGGAAAGGGGTGGCTAAAGGACAGAGATGCTTTGGAAAATTTGACTTGAGGTCCCACTGAAAATCAGAGGGAGTCCGAAGTGTAAGGATTCAATTGCTATAAAATTGGTACTTAGGCCTCTAAGAAAATTCGGGAATTTTGAAAATTTTGTTCTGGTGAAGTTAAAAAAAAATCAAAATAATCCCCAAATCCAGACACTTGGAAAGCCAGAGGCCCTCAATGTTCTCTTTTTCCTATTTATTCCAGCAGCCACATTACTACAACCTGAGAAGAGCAAGTCTCTTAAACCCTGTAAGACCAATTGGGCTCAGAAACTGGGAGGATGATCTTTAAGGAAAAAATTCCTCTGGATTGAAGAGGTCAGAAAATATTTTTTGCGACTTGATAAAGATCCTCGAGATCATTCCCTGCTTTGTTAGGACATAGCATTGCTACAACAGGCTCTGGCTGTGCTGTAAAACAGCTCTCCTCTCTCATTTGTATTCCTTAAAGATCCTAGGGGAGGTTTTATAAGATTATGAGCAACTTAGCCAATATTCATCCTAGACTATTTGATTTTTATGTTGTTTCTACTATTAATTAAATTTTGACCATCATTTAACTGTACTAGAAGTTTTTTGCAACAGATTAAAAAAAAAAAAAAAAAAAAAAAAAAACTAAATAGCCTTGTTATTGTTCAAAAGAGAGTAAAATTACTCCAGTGAGCTTTCATCTCTTCTCTCTTTTTTATGGTTTTGGGCTTTTTTCAATATGTTTCACTCTTTTTCAGTGAGGAAAAAAGTAGAAAAAGGAAAAAAGGAGAAAATGCTTTCATTTACCTTTTAACCTTTTCTTTAACAGAAACTAGGTTATCTAAACACCTTTGTGGGGACATGTTACTAGTACTTCAGAAAATTGTGCAGCTAACTTTCTTATTTTCCTATACCTTCACATGGACTAAAAGAGTTCATTTATTCAATACAGCAGCTTCTCTTCTAAGTCCAAAAAGTATCTATGGTCACCACAGGGTTGACAGAAACAGTATAACCATTATTGCTGATACCCTAGTACTGCTAGCAAGCTGCAGTGCTGCTCTACTGGTGACAACTTCTAGCAAAAGCACTTCTCTGGCCCAATTTTTCCTCGCTATTATATGACTGACTGTGGAAGTTGGCCTCAGTGCCCAAGTCCAGGTTTTGGCCTAGGCTGATGTGAGCTCAACGCTTCTGCTAAGATTAACATCAGAACACGACAATGAACATGCAAATGAGACAAAGGCTGGTGAAACCTTTGCAGGTTTATTTACTTTTATTTTTCTTAATTCCACAGCCATTTGGTCTGATTGAAGTTCTTAAACACCAATTCCTTTAAACGAGCAGGCAATCCCACTGGTACCATCCAGGGCTTTCAGTCTGAGCCTTCTGCATAGGCCTAGCTGCTCCAAAGTTTCCTTCCCTCATCAGCTCTCTTGTGCAAAGCTTACCCTCTCTCCAAAGCCCACCGTCTCCCCAACAAGCAGCGCCTCCAACCTCCCTCCATCCTAGGTGGAGCTTAGAGCACTTCACCTGCCCTTGCAAGCCAGTGAGCAATAACTCCGCAACTCCCTGCAGGGCTACAAAAGCTCCTGCAAGGGTGGAGCAGGAAGAGACTCCAGCAACCATACTGCCAAATATTAGGAGAGGTGTGTAGTTGAATGACTGACAGGGTAGGGCAGCCATGTATGCTGAGGAAGAAATGGACGTTCAGAAGAACTCTTGCTGAGAAAGCAAGAGAGAAAGCAAGAAAGAGAGGAAGAGAGAAAGAGAGAGAAGAGAGAAAGAAAGAGAGAAAGAGAAAGAAAGAGAAGAAAGAGAAAGAGAGGAGAAAGAAAGGAGGAAAGGGAGGCAGGAAGGTACTAATTAATTAATGGAACTTGCTGCTGCAGGGTTTTATTAGGGCTGGTGCATGCTGAGCAGGGATAAGTACACTATGAAAACATTACCAGCCACACTACAACAGAAGACCCAGGTCTCCAGTCCATCTAGAAGGAGGAATTTGCATAAATATTTAGGTACTCTATAAGGAAATAAAAAAATCCATCTCTGAAGCATTTGGCATCCTTGCAGTCTTCCAGTAGGAATCTTTGCATCTTCCATATACACAGCCACATCATGACTTACATGCAAGACTTCTTGTCAGTCTTACAGTTTAAATCCTCATTCTTTTTCTCTATATAAAATGATATAAACTAGAAAATTACTATTTCAAACATCACAGGATTTTATTCAGCATGAAATGAAAATCATGTAGCACAAATTGTAGCAGAATTTCAGTCAGTAACAGAAACTGCCCACTGAGACCAAGTTTCTCAGGGTCTTGTCGCATAGGCACCATGAGAAATGGGGCTAAAGAATGGCCCAGGTCTGGGTAAAAGAAATATTCTCCAAAAGAGCTACTGTCATGTTGCTAATCTTGGTCTTAAAATTTATCTTTGAATACCATGGGAAAAATTGAAACTTGGGGCAGACTGTTGCCTAATGTATAAATAAATACCATCAGCAAGTTAAACCTTTATAAAATGTCTCACATTTGCCAGTGATGAAAGACTTCCCTGCAGCCACAAACCTGTTGTTCCACCTTCCTCCAGAGATACATATACACATACACAGAGTTTAGTGGCTAATTTTGCAGATCAATCTATGGTATCCCCAGAGTCTTCTGTGTCCAGTGCCACTCCCTACCCAGAGTCTGAGTCTGCATCTGACCCCAGCACATGGTGGCTCTCCACTAGGCCACCCTGGATCAAGGGGGAGAGGAGTAGGGCCAAACCCTTCCCAAACCTGTAAGAGGAACGCGCTGCAAGGTTGAAAAGTTGCAGCAAATTGTTACTGTTTCAAGGACAACAGGGACCAGGCAAGGCACTGCAGCTCTCCAGGCTACACTTCCCTCCTGGGACAGCCTCAAACCACCTAGGCACCCCTCTTCAGTTAATCTGTCAGCACGAGGTTGATCTTCAAACCACCTAGTTTGAAAACTGTTGTTACCTTATTGAAGAACTGTTTTGATGGCTATGTGCCATAGTCTGGTCAAAATGACTCTTAGAGAATCCTTTCAGATGCATCACTAATTTACAAGGAAACCTGCTGATTGACCTTTCATTGCATAACAGAGACAATCTTACAACCAGAAGTGAACCTAGATGTTTGATCAGGGCAGTCCCCGGCATTTCCTGAGCCAAGGAACTGAGCCAGTTAATCTATATTCTGTGGCTTGGGCCTGTTCTTGGTTTTGACGCTCAGCAAGCTGAAGGGACTAGGGAATTTCTCCATATTGCTTATAAGCTTCCATCAAAACAACTGTAAATGAGTTATGTTTCAAGTATGCAAGAGCTTGCTTCTCCATGCCAAAAGCTGATTAGTGTTCTCAAGCTTCCAGCAATGCAAAGCAGAGTCTGAAATGTCCTGATGAGAGATATATGCATTTCCTCTTAGACAATTAATATTAGGGGTGGGTTTTATTGCTATTCTTTTTTATGTTGTTAACATCCTGCCCTCTTTCCCGGTTCCTCCCAAAGAGCTACAATGCAATTTGCAAAACTCCCCTTTGTAACATGTAAACATTTACTAAACATTGTCTTTCCACTTTGTATTATGACAAAAGAATAGAAGTCAAGATGTTAAATGTATTTCTGTATTTGCATCTGAAAGCCCCAGGCCTTCCTGAACACACTTTTATATAACTTCCATTGTTCCAAGCACATTACCTTTTCTGTAGATCATCATGTCCATGAAAATCCAAAGGCAAGGTCTTTATTGAAACACTGCATAAGACCCGCTTACTACCTTACAAATATATTAATGCCATATGATGATCATCCATATTCTTTCACCTCATCATTTATTATTGAGAACTCATAGCCTGGCTCACAAACTCACCATTGAGGATCTGAAAATGAGTGGCCAGCACATCATGCTTATTCTCCAGTGTAATTACAGCTGAACCAGAAGTTGAAACGACGTCTGCAGAGGTCATTCCTCGAGCTGCCATAGGCTTTGGCAGCAAAGCCTCGGGTGATGAGAGCGATACAACTGGCTTTGTGGGATGACCAGAAAGTATCAGCCCTTTGAGTCCAAAGCAGCTTTGCTGCTCTTGCGCAGCCGGTGGAGCAGATCTGCGCGGTGCCCAAGCAGCCGGGGAGGCGGTGAGCTGCTGGCCAGGCTAACCCTGCGCCTCGCAAACAAACCTCTAGTGAGCCGAAAACACCCCAGAGTTTTCTCTGAGGCCAGAAACACCTTCCCTCACATCTCTGCTAGATAGAAATCCAGTGGCTTCATCAACTCTGCATTTGCCAAAGACTTAGTAATGAAAACAGGGCCTTAAACCTAATTTTGACAATGCACGGAGTATCCAAAGGCTCCTTTCCAGCCTGCTTGGTAAGTGACTCTCCGCAGCCCCACGCTGGCCTTGCTAACCTTGGCTGTCTTGCCAACATGCAGCAACAGACCCACACTGATCCCATTTTCTCTCCTTTGGGGTTTGGTTTTCTCTCTGCTTGCTGTAAACATGGTCCTAGATTTTGCAGGTGAAAGGCATTACTTTCACTCACATTGGGACATTCTCCAAGGGCTTAAAATAGAAGTGGTTTCCAGAATTTCATCTTCTGTGTGCATGAGCAAATGCTTTTTCTTTCATTTTCTTCTTCATTCTTGCGTGTGTGTGTGTGCACATGCGTGTGCATTTTTTTTTTTGCATGAGCAAAGAGCATAGCTTACCTCACTGCACAGATAAACATACATACATTTACGAATTCTTTAAGTGCAATTATTTGGAAAATTTCCAGTTATGCCAAAAAATCCTTCTTAAGTAAATGCCATTTAAATAAGCTTTGCTTCGTGTCACCTGACATTTTTCCTCAAACAGTTTGACAATCCCAGATATTGGTGTGTAAGGATAGATGCCCAGACTGACTTGCTAATACACACGTGACTTTGCAAATGAGAATTTGTAAAACTGATGGCAACAATGGAGTGATACTTTTAAAGACTTCTCTTTTCTAGGGCCACAGGAAGTTTTAGCTGAAATCTGCTTACGCCTTTTTAAAACCATGCCACATCCACTGGGGCCATCCTAGTGAAATTTTTGGAAGGAGGTGGGGCTGTTTGTTTGTTTTAAATAGCCTGTTAACCTCCTCTGCTG
Source organism: Rhea pennata (assembly GCF_028389875.1). Lineage (NCBI taxonomy): Eukaryota > Metazoa > Chordata > Aves > Rheiformes > Rheidae > Rhea > Rhea pennata. The sequence goes on along the minus strand of NC_084665.1, from coordinate 9,250,214 downwards.
CTGCAGACAAAGCCTTCGGGCCCATCCTGCAAACACCTCTGGTATTGTTCAGAGCAGTCGTTTATGCACCTGCCAGGAAATTTGTAAGATCAGAGACTTAGACCCACCTCTTGCAACCTCTTTGCCTTCCTGGGAACTCCCCCAAAATAGCTGACTGGGTAGGATTAGGCTCTTGCTTTGGAAGTTGATTATGTGATCTCTGTTTCTTTCAGTCTTGCCAGCCGGGGCTTACCTCCAGATGAGTATTTCAGCACGTGCTTAACCTTAAGCAATGAGACACTCATGCTTAAAGTTAAGTATAGGCTTAAAAATTTTGTTGGAAGCAAATCACAAGCACATTCTTACATATTTTTCTGGGCTGGGCCTAACCATAGTTCTCCTGTTAAAACAGTCTTTTTCTTTTTCCAACACTTATCCCATCACTGTAATTTCCCTCTTCAGCAACACTCTCTAACTGCTTCATTCCAGTGAAACCAAAGGGAAATGACATTTTCTTCTATGGCAAGTAAATCGTAGCTGACAACAAACCGTTAGATTACGCACAGCTCGGCAGGAAGAGGTAATGTCTTTTATTCAGACCAACTGATCTTGGCAATATAGATGGGTTTGTCTAAGACCTAGCTCTCCCTAAAATATCTCTCTCATATATCTAGTATTCTGGAAGCACGGCACTACTGGACTACACAGTTTTTTTTTTCTTTTAGCAAGGTTTTGTGGGAGGCAAGCTGTCTGGTCTGTTAAGCGTTGAGGAAAACAAGAGGAATGCAGCATATTGCTCCTCTTCCTTACCCGAGCGCACGGCTGCCTAGCAGAGAGTTAATATCATTGCACACGAGCCATTTCACCTACAGCAAGAAGTGAAAGCATGCGACTACACCCAGCAAGTGATCACAGAGCACCCTGCAGGGAATTTGCTTCCATTTCAAAGGGAGAGATCAAAACCCACAGAGGAGGAGGAAAAAAAAAAGAAAGAAAGAAAGAAAGAAAGAAAGATGCTCCCAGCCTGTGCATGAGATCAATGTTGGGCCCAACCTCAGAAGTTTTCTGAGAGGAAGAGAGAGATATGGACAGAAGAATCACAGAGCACCTTCAATGCCTGATTATTTCTGCGCCGGGGGTTTGATTCTACACATCAGAATAAATGGGAGGTTTGCCACCAACTTCAATGGAAGCATAAACAAGTCCTATCACCTTGAGGTTTATTGGCCGTCTGTAGAAAGTTTTAAAATTTATATAGAAATTAAACAGAGGATATTTTGACAATTAACTGCGGTGACATCGTGGTTTTCACATTAAAAGAGACAAAAATCTATCCTTTGGGTTCTGATATTTTTTTCCTCCAGCTGTTTTTTTTTTTTTTTTTTTTTTTTTTTGGTAAGAAAAATTCTAATGTTTCAAGGGAAGACTGGTAAAAATGGGATGTCTGTCTATATAAGAAAATAAGGACATAAAGTTAACCTTGTCCTCCATCGCTAACTCCAGGCTCAGTACTTCAAAGCCATTGGCATTAGTGATGGCAGCAAATTAGCCATCCTGTATGTGTTCCACTCCTAGACTGAAAAACAAGAAAGGCTGTCCCAATGTCAACTATACCAAATAAGGCATTTGCTCATGAGAAATGACTTAAAAGATGTGCAATGGAGCTTTTTAAAAGAAAAAAAAAAAAACACTGTGATCAAAAGCCTGTGTTTGGGATTTATCAGCTGGACAAAATGTAAGGGTCTGCCCTGGCAGGCAGAGCCAGGCTTAGGTCTCTCTGCAGCTCCTTGGGAAGTCCAGGCTTGAACGGATGCGGAAATTCCAGATTGCATGACTTCCCAATCCTATGGTCGTCTTGGTCACTTAATTATTAAATTAGTGCACTCACTGTGGCCAGTTCATGTCATTTGCAGTGGCCTGATCCACTCTGACTGAGTTTGGGCTCAGAACCCTGATGCCAAATATTTAAATTAAGAACAATGATCTGTTAAAATGAAGCTTAACGAAAGTATCTGTCTTCAGGTCTTTTGGTTAATTTCTTTGGACACAAAAAATGTTACCAGTGACAGTGGCTCATCTTATATCTAACAGGGGGGATGGGTCTGGGTGGCAGCTCAGCACCGCCAGCAACTTTAAGGTGCCTTTTGCAGCCACCTTTGGAGAATTAATGCTAAGTCAGCTGATCCTGCTCCCCACCCCAGTACCGGGGGGACGGTGGCCAGCCATCCTCACTGCTCTCTCTCCTCCCCTGACCTGGAGAGGCGTTTCTGGACGTCCTCCTTCGTACCCCTGTGCAGATCAATCCTGGAGCCACCGACGACCGCCCTTTAGCTGCGGAGCCACGGGTGACTTCCCTGGAGGAAACTGAGAGGCCACAGGAAGGACCGGAGGAAAGGCTGGAGGGTCGCACAGGGATGAATATTCACTGTTTCTCTCCCTGGTTCCTCCCTCTCCCACAAGAAAAAAACTTCCACCACCTAAGAGTGTATGATTTCTTAGGAGAATCCTTGCTCTGGGCAGCAACAAGGAAAAACCTTTAAAATTAACTGTGAAAAACATAGCTTGACCAAAACTATTTGAGTTTGTGCCAAATTCTGTGATGAGTTTGTTTGTTTGTTTGTTATGTCTTTTGATTGCCTGTTCAGGAGAGAAGGAGGAGGAGGGAAGAGGAAGAACAGCAAAAACATTTAAAATCAACCTGAAAGGCTTAATTTTTTTCTTCCTGAGATTTTTTCCACTTTGGTCAGCATCCTGAAGAAATCCCTTGTTGCCACAGCCCTGCCATTTCCACTCCCTCCGCAGCACTGAGGTTTTTCTCGTACACAAACTAGCCCCAGGGCAGCAGGGCCGGTGCTGGCCTGGGCGGGTTGCCAGGACCCCCAGTTTCGACCCCAGAGGCCGTAGCGAAGCCTGGCCCCAGCCAGCACGGTGGGTGACGATCCCAAAGCAGCATTCCGGCTCAGGGACGAGTCACCCAGCCCACGCCGCTCAGGCTGCGAGCCACACACGGTCGGCGCATGCTTCAGCAAGGAGACAAGCCCCTGCTTCAAAACGCACCATCTCCAGTTCATGCAAAGCTTTGAAAGGCATCCAAGGGTCTAATTGGGAGGCCCCTGAATGAAAGCAGGGATGGGGTTTGGATTGCACTTGAGAGCCTACGGTCAGGAAGGAGGGAAGCACGGTGAGGATCCATTTCATCTGTGCTGATGTGAGGGGAGCCCAACATAAATGTTTGCTGGCACTTTCATTCCTCTAGACCTAGGGCTTACATGAGGGTTGCCTTTTTGTTAGTTTTTTTTTTATGTTGCTGTTTTTTGCACTCTGAAACCTCTTCCAAGTGTAATTTTAGAAGATGCACGTCATCACAGCACCTGGGGCACCACCATTTTGGGTTCACGACTGGATGCTTGGCCAGGGCACTTGAGCACCTCTCACCCCACATTTTGACCACCTTTCTGTGGACAGCTGCCTCACCAAAGTCAGAGGCAGCGGAGCTTCAGCTTTATGTGTGGGAATCAAAGTTGCACTTCTAGCCAGCGACCTGCTGTTGCCTCTGCGCTGCCAAGTAGGTGCTGCCCAGATGAGGGCACAGGCTGGCCAAGAGCAGAGGGGGAGAAGGAAGATGCTTTGAGGCTGCTCTCATTTATGGCTCTCTCCTCAAGCCTAAACGATGCCTCTGCATTTTCACAGCTCCAGTGTTAAAAGCACGCTGTGTCCTCTCGCCTGAGGCTGAGGAGACATAGCTCCAGGACGATTGTACTAGCCCACCATCAGGAGGAAATCTCAGCTGCCCTTAGGCAACAGCTAAAGCAACTGGGGAGGTGGGCAGGGAGGAGCAGGAGCAAAGCGGAGATGGAGGTTTCTCCTTTGCACATCTGCTTTTAATTTTATTCTGCTGGAATACTGTAGACATTCTGCATCACTTGATAAAGACCCACTGCACCTGAACTGCGGATGCAAGCCTTGCTCCCCCTCACCCTGCACTCACAGTGCAAATCAATATTTTTTTCTGCAGCCAAAACATCGTTTCATGAGAACCAGAAGCCAAAGTGGAAACTGAGTAGTCTCAGCACGTCTCACCACCAGGAGCAGCATACATTTGAAGCTGAGAGGATGTAAGGAAATAATTCTCCATTCAAAAGTTTTTTCTAGGAGATCTGATGAGTAATTTATGGTATACTTGGAGAAGAGGACTTGAAATGGTCTTCTGCACAAGCCATCTCCTCAGCTGCCATACCATGACCAGGCTGCAGAGAAGTCGGGCTGATTTATAGTGCTTAAAACTGACCTCTGCATATTGAAAGTGATGAAATGTGTCAGCAGCTGCTAAAAGTGGCCATTTCTCCTTCTAATCTTCTAATAAAATATTCAGCAAGCAACCAGAAGTAAAATGATTTGAGGGAGTGGGAGTTTTCCTAACTGTATTTTACTGCCAGAACTGCATATCCTTGCCACTTGAGGTGGTTTATGTTCACAAAAGCACTGCAACAACAGGGCTGTGCGTGCGCAGGAAATTCCCTTCACATCACGATGACATGAGGAGGAGGAACAGGGAGCATACAATGCATGTAAAAATATAAACACGAGAAATGACCTCATTTGTGCCAACGTTCAGACTGATTTTATAGGTTCACGGCCAGAATTTCTCCTCTCTCCTCGCCAGTCTGCTGTATTCTCTGATCAAAAACAGGATAGCACCATTAAATAAGAGTTGGCCTTATGTCACGTCCCTACCCCATCCTGGAGAAGCAACTGTGCAGGTTAAATGCTCTGCTAGAAATTCCCTGGTGGGAAACACATGCACATAGGAAAATAAAAGATAGGCTTGAAGCTAACATCCTGGCAGGACAACCGGCAGAAAAGCTTGCCCACCCTTCCCAGGTCTCCCTCCACAACATCAAAATACCATTTCTCACCCCTCCGTACAAGCGGGCTGGGACCCTCCATCCCCCTTTCCCGGGAGCCTGTGCCTCATGGCCTCCTCCCTCCCACTTCAGCCAGCAATCCAGCCTCCCCTCTCCCACCGCAGAGCCAAGCTCCTGCCTTCAGGTAACTCATCTGCATACCTGCTTCCCCTCTTTCTTGTCCTTGAGCAGGGTGACTCACTTTAGCCCCTGTTCAGACTCTTTCTAGTGAGGAAAAGTCATGAATTCGTGGACAAATCCTAATCAGAGCAGAGCTGGTTGAACCACTACGTTTCCTGCTCTGCAGGAGGCTATGATGTATCATAAGTGAGGGGCTGGGTGATTTTTTTTTTCCTGATTCAGAAAAATAAAAGATGAGTAATTTCACTTATGTGGGAAATTTTTCTTTTTTTTTTTTTTTTTTTTTTTTTTCCCCTCCAAACTTATAGGGAAAAACATAGAACACTTAGAGTTGTTTCCTAGGGAAAAAATAAAGAGCTGGCTCTTTTGTCACTTCAGGACCTGCTACTTTAGCCTGCCCTGGGGTCCCAGTGAGCATCCAGGCACCCTGACAGTACCACAAGGGGCTCAGTAAGCCCTGCTGCTGCCTGGAGTGAGGGAGCCCCTGCTTGCAGGCGTTTTGGGGCTCCTGCCTTGAGGCAGCAAATCCAGAGGCTATAAGATCCCCGATTCCCAAAGCTGTACAGAGGAGCTGGGCTGCAGCTGCAGATCCCAGCAGCCCTCATGCCCCGGTACCTGAAAAAATTGCCCAAAAGGTTTCCCTCAAACTGCAGCCTTGCAGGAGGTCTGCTTCTCCAGCTCTTGCGCTTGGCTGGATGCAGGCCCCACATCACCTGAGCTCCCCGAGATGGGCACCTGCAACCCAAGCCACGCATCACCCGCGTTTCGCAACCACGCAGCCAAATAGGGCCACAGAGCCACCACCATGTCCTCTCAGGAAAACGTGTCCATCACTTGGTTGTTCGCCTCCTGCTCGTCTGCCAGGTCCCCTCCTTCATTAAATTAACACCTCATTATACAATGCAAGCTGCTTTGTCCTACAAATGATGCTGGAGGGTGTTTACTTTTCTAATGAACATCCTGTGTAAAATGGAAATCTGTCCTTAACAAGTACCTTATTAAGCTGTTTGAAAAAATGTTCCTTTCTGTTCTCCTTTGAACAGGTTATGCTTTGCTCTTTTAAGCTAGTTTTTGGCTGCCTCCTCATACCTGAGCAGATGGGTGGGGAGGTGGCCACCTGCTCGCAGAGCAAGCAGCCTTTTTAATCCCCAGAAGCAGGAAATGTGTCCATAGACAGCACCTTCTCCCTACCAGCTCCTGGTCTCTGCCTCCCTATCAGGTAAAGCAGCATCCCTCTGCTGACAGTGATGGAGCAAAACCCATCAGAGCCACCGAAGGTCTGCCCAGTATGGGAACACAGAGACAGCAGCAGTTATCTGTAAGAGGACGTCAGAGTTTCATGCTCTTATGGTACTATTATCAGATTAGGGAGTTCAACAGCAAACTAGAAATATAAGAAGGGTGGGGTATGAAGTTATCACATGTCTGAAACCACGTAAATTCTGTTGGAATATATGGCTGAACACCATTCAATATACATTAAAAACCTACCTTCAACAGTAGGCAGGAAACAGTACTAACCAACTGTGGCTCCTGGAGAGAACGGGAAGGCATCACATTGCAAAGAACCTCTCATTCCCTATTCCCACACACCTCTCAAAGCAAAATCTTGGATGGGTTTTATTGGACCGCTGAACATCTCTTCAACACTGGGCTAGCGAATCACAGCTAATGCCACTGGCATTGGCAGAAAACTTGTCGACCTGCTTCACATTCTGTTCTCTTGCCATATATTTGGGGGGGGGAAATAAATGGAATAGTGCTTGCAAAGGTCCCTCCAAGGTTTTGCCAATTCACATACACTTCTCACCCAGCAAGGCCTGCAGGAGCTTCACAATAATCACATTAAAAAAAAAAATCTCAGCGACCCCATCAGCGGCAAAATCGGCATGCCAAGTGGGGCTCACCACTGGAAGTGAGTCTTTAACAGCTGCCAGGCCACCACCAAGAGAGCACAGAAACCACCTAGCCCTCTGGGCTCAGAACTTCTTCAGCCCATGGTGCTGCTCCATGAAGTCATTAGGCTCATTATCTTTAGGAAGTCAGAGTCTGACATCCTGCCCACTTATTCCAGTCAGACAAATCAAACCACACAGACAAATGAGGGATGGCACAGGTCTGAGGAGAAACACAGTTCAGCTGAGGACCATAGGGAAGACCCAGGCAAAGCCCCGCTTCAGCTCTCTCGTCAGGTCTCACCGGTACTTTCTCACAACGGGGTTTTGCCTCACCACCTCGCTGTTCGCCCCTGCAGCCTCCCTTGCTAGGGCAGACCCAGAGCTCTCCGCAGCTCAGCTCAGCCACCTGCCTCACTCAGAGGTGGCCTTGTCTTAAACCACATTTCCTCTCGACTGTAGTCCTCCTTATACTCATTTCATTACTTATAATCTTATTCTCACCCACCAAATGCCTATACATTGTCACATGAAACTAGGCAGAAAAAAAAAAAACGTATGAATATTTTCGTATTCATATGAAATGAGCCAGACTGTTTGATGGTCTCAAAGTCAACCAGAGAGTACTCTCTGCTTCAAGAAAAATAGTCTCCTCTTGTAAACATAATCCCCTTTCTCTTCATAGCAAGCTAATCAGAGCAATGCTAATTGAGATCAAAGAGTTTGCATCTAAAATAACGCAAGCTACAGTTAAATGACATATAGGACCTGATCTATGCAGCTGCAAAACAAAAATAGTCAGGTACCACAAGATCGCTGACTGCTACAAAAGCATTTCAATGGCTTACCCAGTTGCAGAGCAGGTGAAAGTCTGAGGTGAATACAGCAGAAACCAGAATGTGGTCACTGGCTCCCTTCATGCTGAATTCGAGCCTTCCCTCTACATGATGCAGCTGTTATGCACTAATGGAGCATTAAGGCAATTAAAAAATGCTGTAGTGGCAATAAAGTCTGTTCCTATAAAATTGTGTTTCATCACAGCAATATGCCAGATCATGGGTGTGGTTTGAAATTACCCCATGTTCACCAGCTATCAGTAGATCCAACAATTGTGTTGAGCTTTGTAGCTGTGTGACATTTGGAAATACTTGTATTGTGTTCTTGGGAAGAGGGAGGAAAGGAGTAATTTATTTGCTTTTAAGTTGGGTGAAATAGCATTAATGTCAGAAGGAAAAGCAATCAAGCAGGCAGGCAAGCAATAAGCTCATCAATAAACAAAATATCAATAAAGCATATAACAAAATCTTTAAAGACTGACCCAACATTGTCCTCAGTGATGGCAGGGGAATCCAAACATGGCCTCAGCTTATTTACCCCAGCAGAGAAAAAAAGGACACAGTACAGGCACTTCAAGCCACCTTTCTAAACAAACTGAATTCCTAACTATTTTTTGCACTTACATTAAAAAAGCAAGTGGGAAAGCATCACCTTGTCATACAAGGGGAAGGCCGCAGCATCTCCTACAAAGATGGCAACAATTTTGATGTGCTCAGGAAATTGGAAAAGCAGATTACTGCACGAAAGGGCCAAAGCATGAGCTTGAAACTACAATGCAGCTCTCTGTCCCATCCTAGAGTAAGTCTGTACCCCACCCCCATTCGCCCAGGACACTATCATCTCACTGTTGTCCCTATTTCACCTTCTCAAAAAAAAAAAAAAAAAAAAAAACGCTGAGCAAAATTTCCACCTGTCCCTGTTCTAGGAGCCCTTACACAATAATTTTGTAAGGTTAAAAAATATAGATATATCAGCAGAAATGAGAGGAAGGGGGTCTGAGGCCTGCTCCAAGGTTTATCCTTGTGACAAATCAGTAGATAGTTTACCCAGAATATTTCTGTGACTGAAAAACCACCAATTTCCTCTCAGTAGAGGAGCACAAGTTGCTTATGGTTGGCTGAGCAGTAGCCACAAGCCACTATCACTTTCTAAGGTGTATAAACCTATTTATTTTGATATTCTATGAACTCTCAGGAGTTTAGTGAGCCAAGCTCAGATGCCCTGAGCAAGCACAAGCTAAACATTCAGCCTTGCAAAACCATGGAATTCTCTTCTACTAACTCCAAGGCACAATGTCCAGAAAACTATCTTCAAGCAGCTTTGCTCAGGACACCAAAAATTAGTCTGCAGCAGCCCACATGCTGTTGCACAGTTAACAGAGGTCACTGGTCATGGAATAAAAAGGATCTCTAAAGAGAGTCAGAGAGGTTTTCCTGCACCATACAGTAACTACACAGCAGCTGAAGGAGAGAAAGCCCCACTATCTCCATAGCTTTCAAGAAGTGCCCAACAGGGGACAAGCTTGCTCTCCAGCTGAACATCCAGGGAGAGTGTCTGACCCTGAGGAACACATCTTGCTGCCATCCTCCCCAGATAGGTCACCACCACCAGCTCCCCAGGGTGGGTTTCTGCAGGTACCGGGTTTTGCCCCAGGGCAGGCACTGGCCTGGGACAGGGTATGTTGCCACCTCCAGGAGTGAGCGGGCTGCTGGCACAGCAGTGCACCTGATCCGTGCAGCTTGTGTTCAATCCAAATGCAGCACTTCCAGAAAGCCCCACTCCTTTCTTTGGGGTTTTTTTTTTGTTTTGTTTTATTTTTTTTTCCTCCCTTCTTCCTTTCCTCTCACTTTGATTCTGCTTTTGGTCAATTTATTCCAGGGAACTCTTATTTTTGTAAGAACTCTGATATCACTCCTAATAGATGATAAACATTTATAAGCCCAAGCATAATTCCAAATACCCAGCCCTTAGGTAAACACTAGAAAGTAAAGGTCAAACTGTAAACATCAGTATTTCGCTGAAGATTGTGAGTATTCGTGTTTTGAATTCTTGTTTTCCTTAAGTAAACCCCAGGCAAGAGATAACAGATGCCTAATTTCAAAGATCTTGAAAGTTACAATTTGGCACGCAGTGGCATGAGTTTTAATGAAGTTTACCAAAGTGCTCTCTGAAACGTTCACACATGAAAAATTAAAGTGGAGATAGTTGTTTTATGTAAATCAAACCTATTTTCAGAAACTTTTTATCCAACCATAAACTGCTGTGGAGCAAAAGATCAACATTTCTGCCTCTGAGCTTTCTTCCTAATAACAAGTCACTAACACAGCACGTTCTGCCTTAAAGGGCCATTAGGAAAAGGTTTCTTCGCTGGGGGGTGTATCAGGATGTTTGCTACTCGCAAAGCAGGTATAAAAGACCTAATGTTCTTGCAAAGCCAAGCAGTCAAAAGTTAGGAAAAGCTGGAATTACAGTAAACAGAGCAATTTTTACCTCCCCTCTCCTCTCATGCATGTGCATGACTGCCTGGTCCTTAATGAGATGACAACGCTCCTATTTGCGTCCGAGGGCGGCTGGCCCAGCCAGCACAAGGCAGGGGCCAGCGCTTGCTTCCCGCACGGCCGTACGGTGAAGGACCTGCACCCCAGCGCGTTCCCCAGCCAGCCTCGCTGCACTTGCTGACTCAAACCCAGCTGCAGAGGCAGAACTAGTGATGTCCTCAGCTGTTTCACTGTGGTGCTCTTGACACTCTTACTCAAGCAGGTCACCAACTTAAATCATCTCACTGTTTCCCAGCAAAGGGATGACTTTTCCCCCATTTTACAGGCTGGGAACAGAGGGAGGAGCAAGAGGAGCCGGAGGATCTGCAGCCGTGGGGACAGCACGACTAGAGGAGCAGAAGGTGCTTTATCTTCCAGAGCACTAACATGATGTTTGCTACACCCCAGCTGTCCTCAGCTCCTGTTGCAGCACTGACTGCTCAGCACCTCATCTCAGGCGGACCCCTGGGTCTCAAGTCAAACACCCACAACTTGAGGACTACTTATTCAGTGACCTCCCAGCAAGAGCTTGGTTTAAGTAACTTGCCTAGAATCACTCTGGCAGAAGCACTGAAAGACTAGATCTCTAGTGAACATCTGAACACTCTGAAATACATTTTTCCTCTTTCCACAAACTCCTGCTTCATTCACTGTTCATCTTCCCACTCCTGCCAGAATCGGGGTAGAGATCCTCGGACAATGGCGCCTTTTACTGCACAGCCCTGATTCATTCCCCAAGCAGGTCTATAATTGTAGTGGTCTAATTAAAGACTGTATCATACGCAGAAGAAGGCAGCAGGGCAGGGAAGAGAACTGAAGTTGCAAGATAAAACTGGTGTATCCTAAGCATTTTTAAATACAGTTTGCACACACGTATGTGCATGTGATATTTCTTTGAGTTAAAAAAAAAAATCAAAATGAAGAAACAAAAATCCACTGCGCAGCAGGAAGTGAATTCCAGTAGGGCTGGGACCTCAGAGTCACTGAACAGACTCCAGAGTTCAGAGCTAGCAAAGTACCTATGACAGCGAGAGCACGTTGTCAGCCTGTGCAGACAAGAGGCCGTTGAGCTTACGCCTTGCCTGGGGATTCACGGGTACTTGCTGACAGAGGGGCACAACGCAGGCTTCGCCAGCTCCATTTCAGGTTTCTGAACGTAACGCAAACGTTTGTACCACTTACCCAAAACACAGTGGCCTCCTGCTCTCTTTTCCACCCTATTCCCATCTCAGTCCCGTCCAGCAATGCATCCTTATCTCACTTCACCTCAGCCCATCTCCCCAGGCCCCCCCAGCCCCTTCCTCTCGATACTTGTCCCAATTTCTTTACTGCTGACCTTTTTGAGCAAGTCTTTCCTGAGCCTGGCCTTGTTCTCCCCCTTCTCCCACATCAGGGTCCATCTCCCCATGGCTCAGTCTTCCCATTCCCATCTCTTCACCTTCCCTTCTCCTTGCCATCTTTTCCACAGCCCTCTCGTTTCTTCCATCACTTCCCAGACCCATCCCTTTGCCCAGCCAGGGCCCCACTCTCCCCTTCCACCCTATCCCAAACTCTCCCTACTTTTCTGTCCAAATCAGACAGCTCCCTCAGCTGTGCAACCACAGCACCTGTCGTGACAAGGGTCGCACAGCCCTTGTCACCTGCAGCGCAGCACGCAGAGCAAGGCAGCAAGTTAGACTTTTTAGTTAAGGAAAGAGAGCAGCACTGCCAGAAAGTAACTTTGCCCATGGGGCACTAATGTGGGAGATTAGTCGGGGGCAAGATTGTGTCTAGGGGAGAGAACAAGATCTCTGCAAACCCCTATCCCCCTCCCGTGAATACAGAGTGAGCCAATGCAACCACGCACACAGGTTTTCCTGAGATTACAGGATTCTTTGCAATTACAGAGAAACCCTGCTCTTACCCATCAACTCCTTCCCCAGCACAAGAGCTCTCCACAACGGCGGCGTCCCAGCGCAGCCGCTGCAGAGGAGCGCGTGGGTCGGCCCTGCAGGAGCATGGCGCCCGCGCCCTGGCCCCCGTGCAGGGGGAAGAGGCGCAAGGTGGCTCAGCGAGGATGGGATTTTTCCCCTCAGACATCAGCTGCATGCATGCAAACTGAGAGGTTTGAAAGGTTCATTAAGTGGCCAAATTTGGCAGGAAAAATAAGTGAAAGTCACTCTCCTGCCAAGCTGCAACAGCATGGTGGTGCTAGAGCTGCTCAGATTGAAGCACATCTTAATGTTTCAACACAAGCAGAGCTTCTTTTTCCCTTTTTCCAACAAACTGCTGGTGCCAGTCCCACATATACCACATGCCATACGCTCATAACGTGCATAAACGCACATACAGAGCAGAAACGCCACTGAAATTTCTACATTGTTAAGTGAAGAGATGGGTTTGCCCTGATTTACAGCAAACTTCTGGAAAGTTTTATATTTCAGATCCACCCATCATAATTACAGAAAACCCCACAATGGCTGACACTCCTTCATGTAATATTTAAAAAGTCCACTATATTTCCACTATATTTGCCCATGTGCCACCAACAAAGAGGGGTTTTGTACCAGTCTGGCCATGGAGGTTTATTTGTTTGTTTGTTTTTTGTTGTTTTTTTCTTTAAAACTATTATTCTTTCTGATTAGCTGTCAGGCAAGAGGATTTTCCTTACTTTTTCCTCACTTGGCTATGGCTGAACAGTTCATCACCCATCTACCTCAAGGGGAGGTCTTTCATTTTAGGCCCATGAAGTGGCATACATTTTCTTTGCAGAACTACTGCATTAGGCAAGCAACAATGTGATAAAATAAGTGGACTACATAGGAATAAAAAGACACTGCAGACAGCAGTACACACATTCATGTTTAAACTGTTATGAACAAATATCCATCTTGTTAAATAAGATATGCATCCAAAAGCAACTTAACTGCCTATATTTGGCTCTTCAGAAGGAAGCCCTCTTGGAGATTGGGCCTACCAGCAAAATCTGGTTTTACTGGTCTCACATTGGACAGTAAAGCTGGTAGCAGCTGACAAGGCTGGACTTCAAAGAACAGAGGAGAAGATTCAGCCTGGGTCCATCCCAGAAGCTTTCCTCTCTGACCCTATACAGCACCAGATATGTGAGAGGGAAAGAAGGAAAAAAACAAAAGCTAAAACAAAACAAACTCTTCCTTTTCACTACACATAGTTTTAGGGCCAAGTCTCTCACATTCTAAAGCACAATTAGTTTCCTTGCTAAAAATGAGAACTGGTATATACACTTCTATTCATTCAGACCAGTTGCTTTTCATAGCTGATGTTTAAGCTCTGAGAGGACCCCTCCTCCACAGCTGTCTATTCTCTCTTTTGGAAACTTCTAAAAGACAAAGAAATTGAATCAAATATAATGAAACAATGGGCAGGAAATATACTATTTCATTAGATATAAACATTGGAAAATAATGATATTTATCCTTGAAATATCTTGAAGCTTCTTCTGTTTTACATTGAATGAATTCATTAGGACTAGACAGAAAACAGCTGTTTTTTCAGAAATTATGAAAAAAACTTAGTCCATTTACACCTAAATTGCCAATAGAATATTAAAGTCATTTTCTGAAAATCATGAGACTGACTTCAACGATTGGTTTAACAATTCACCAGAGCAGCAGAAAAATGAAATTGCTTTCAGCCTAAAACAGCAAGAATCTGACAAACACCAAAAAAAGGGGGGGGGGAGAAGGGGAGAGGGGAGAAGATAAGGGAGAGGTCTCCAAAAAATACTATTTCAGTTCAAAAAATTGCAGTGGAAGGTTTTCATTCAGTTCTGCATTTTGTTTTTCTCTTACCGCCTTCCTCCTTTCTCAAACAAGTATTACCACTTCAACCAAAGGTAAAATGGAAAAAGAAGAACATAAAGCAGCCTGATTTTCCAGAAGATCAGAATCACAGCAACCAAAGAAACTCCTCTTTAAAACATCTCAATCTAGACACCCAAATACTGAGACACACAGTATTGCTAGTCACATTTGAAATCTTGGCCAAGGTTATTTCACTGGAAGATTAATATTCTGAGACAGCAAAATAAACTTGTTTAACCAGATTTGGGAACACCGGAGCCCCATTGGATTGAGTTTGGTAGGGAAATGGAAGCAACCAAGCTTTTTGATACAGCATTTTCAGGCTGACAAATTTTTCATCAAAACTACAAGGAGAAACATCTGGCTGTTCATAATAATAAAACATCACCGTCACTGCGTATTTGGGAGGTCTCACACACCTCAGTGAAACCTCCCAAAGCTCTAAAATGAGCATTGGTGAGCGCATTAGGAGTTCACTGTATTTGGTTTGAACAAACACAAGCCAATACAAAAATTGTCTAGTGTGAGCCAGTACCAGCTGGATTCTCAGCACTTCAGAAACTAAGGTTTCCCTTCAGCGTCATTGAAGTTTGGGAGGTTTGCTTCGGTGACCTGTGGCCTTTCTTTCTTCCCACCCGCCTCATTCTTTCTTTCTTTGCTATGTATGTTAATTTGGGGAAAATCATAGCCTAAGGCAACACACCTGACTGCTTCCCACCCCAAAATCATTTACCATTTAATGCACGGTTACATTCATTCTTCTGCCTTTATAGTTCCCTAATGAGCTTGAACTGCAATTAACAAAATGATTGTGTTCACTTTAGTACAATGCACCTGCAAATACCAGGATGGGAAGCCATATTTAAAACACAAAAATACACTCATTACATATTTCAGGAGAAGCTTGATATTCTAGCATGCGCTTGAAGTTTAACAGGTGTCAGTAGCTACAAGCTGTTTGTTGTTTGAGGGTTTTATATTCTAACTGGTCAAGGATTCCCCCATATTATTTTATCATATTCATGATGCTATGATTTTTTAAGTCAAAATACAGAACACTTCCTTTTGATTTTTCACTGTGACTATTTATCATCTTGGACTGAATAGATTTTTGCTGTAAAAATTCTTAGAGAAGTCAACATTACAGTCTCAATTCTATAGAAAGATCTTTTTAAACTCTTTGTTAGTATTTATTCAAACTTGAAATTTAAAAGAAAAAAATGTCAGAAATAATGAGACAACTTATCATTTTTCACTATTTTAGACTCAGTTTTCCAACAAATGTAACTTCCTAATATGCATACTGCAGTAGACTTCCTGCCTATAAATTTCTGATGGCTTAAAAACAAACAAAAAGTAGGTTTTCCATCTTTCTCTTCTTGTTAATAGAGCACTAACTAGTCACAACACGGTTAGTAAAGAAACAGGAACTTGCTGCATTCATTTTGCTCCATGTATTGCTCTCTGAATGTTTTTTTTTTCTGTCTGTCATAGAATCATAGCAAAATTTAAGTTGGGAGGGAGCTCTGGAGGTCATCTAGTCCAACTTACTGCTGAAAGCAGGGCCAACTTAAAAGTTGAATCAGGTTGCTCAGGGACTTGTTAAGTTTGAAAAATCTCCCTAGGTGGCAATTCCACAACTTTTCAGGGTTCAACTGCTTAATCACTGTCACTGTGAAGAGTTTTCTCTTCATGTTCAGTCAGATTTCCCCTTGTTGAAACCTGTGACAGCTGCACCTCATCCTTCTTCTGCACCCCTCTGAGAAGAGTTTGGCTCCACCTGCTCCATAACCCCCCTTTCAGTAACAGAAGGCTGCAGTTTGATTCCCCTAAGCTGAATAAAATAAGATTAGATAAACCTGTTCCCCCCACCTCTCCTCACACATCCTAACCACCATAGCTGCTCTCTCTCCACTGGACTCAAATTTTGTACTCGTACCAAAGAGCCCAAAGCCAGGCACAGTATTCCATGTGTCCTCGTGAGCCCACGATGTGCGGCTCACCAGGACTCCTGGCTCCCTCCATGTTGAGCTGCTACCCTGCCAGCAGGTGGTCCCCAACCCCTACTAGGGCATGGGGTCATCCTACCCAACACGCAGCACCTCGCATGTCTTTGTTGAATTTCAGTGGATTCGTGTTGGCCCTTCCCTCCAGCCTGTCCCCTAGATGGTCTCTCTGGATAGTAGCCTTACTCTCCAGCATATTAACTAGTCCCCCCAGGTTGGTGTCATCTGAAAACTTGCTATGGATGCACTGCCTCTTTAATCAGGTTGCTGCTTAAGATGTTAAATAGTATCAGCCCCTCAGCACCCTCTGATGCATCCTGTCCAGCCACATGGGCTTTTGTGTCCTGCTTACCTAAGCAATCTTTAATCCCTCTTTAGTGCAGGTACTACCTCTCTCCCCTGAGCTCTACCATTATCACCACCTGTCGCATTCAGTAGAAGGCTTGGTCTTCCATTTGCTGCTGATATATTTGTAGAAATCATGCGTGTACCCTCCATAAGCCTCATCAGTTTCAACTCCAGCTGACCTTTGACTTTCCTAATTCTGTTCCTACATGCCCAAGCAACATTTCCATATTTCTCTTTGGTAGCTTTTCCCTGCTTCCACCTCCATCCTCTTCCTTTTTGCATTTGAAATCAGTCAGGAGTTCCCGTTCAGCAAAGCTGGTCTCCTGCTACACCTGCTCAGCTTCCTGAACATCAGGATGGACTGTTTTTGTGCTTTGAGGAGGCTGTCCTTGAAGATCAAGCAATTCTCATGGGTCCCTCTGCCCTCCAGGGCAGACTCTCAGGAGATTCTGCCTACCAACCAGTTCCTTGAACAAGCCAAAGTCTGCACTCCTGAGGTCTTGTATCATCATTGTAATATTTGCTTTCCTCATTTCCCTCAGGTTCTTAAATCACCATCTCCTGGTACTGCAGCCAAGTCATCTCCAAACAGTCCTTCCATATTCATGAATAGTAGATCCAGCAGAGAGCCTCCATCAGTCATAAATGTCCTGAAATGCCTATGTCCCACCACACTGCTGGTCCAATGGATGCAAGGATGGTTATAGTTCTCCTAAAAGCCTACTGTCAGAAAAACAAATCCATGCCTTGATAAACTGGAGATGTGTTAACATCAAGACACTTCTACTGTGACTTTATAAGTCAAGGTATTATCACTGTAAGTACACTGTAGGTTCACAACTGGAATCTGTACCATGTAAATGCATCAATTAAAAGGAGCTCTGAAGGGGATCTGTTCAAACAAAATCACCCATGAGCTCACCTGTTGAGGATTGCTGAAGTTCTTTATAGACTGCAGAAGTAGAGGTAGCACATCACAGAATTCACATTTGAAGCATTAGCTTATAGCCAACTTTGGCCTGGGGAGAACACCACCAACGTGTTTCAGGACCTAGTAAGAAGGGACATAACACTACCTACAGCATCTGTCCAGAGGAAATTGCCAGGAAGTGCATGAATGAAGAAAGCTTCTTGCACTTCAAGGGCCCTATAGTACACCCACCAGGCATCAGTTTCCTTGATGCCCAAAGACTTTAATTCAATTCTTATCAAAAAGGCAGACACTGCAACTGGGTAACATTAGGAACCGGATACCCTCACTTTGCAATGGATTCAGATACTGGCTGCAAACAGTGCCATTGCTGGTTATATACCAGGCAGCAGGGAGTCTTCTAGACCTTCACCCTGATTCCCAGTCATAATCTTTCAACCCCACTCAAAGCAGTAAGTGAAAGGCAAACCTGGCCTTCAGTTTGATCTGCAGCTTGTGGTTTGCATGGGCTCTTAAAGAGCCTTGTGATGGAAATGAGTGCTTGATTTGACTGTAACTCATTTACCCAGACAGTCCTAATGATTGATCTGCCCTGGCTCTTCAGCAGAAAGGAACTTAGAGGAACTTTTCCTATCCATAATGCCAGCAATTAAGACATCCATATCTCCTGGTCATCTACTCCACTTCTACATATCAGAAATCCCCTCACCCGCCATTGGTATCATCATTATTTGAATATCTGAATTTTTATTGAATGTATCTTTAGTACAGACTTGCAGAACAGATTATCCCCATTACAATGATAAGGTAACAATGCAACACTAAGGGTCAGACTTTTTAAAAATAGAATTTAATTGAAGTTCATGCAAGTTTCAATAAACCTTTACTTTGCCTCTAAGCTGGGTGAGCTTACAGCCCCTGAATCACTTAGTGCTCTGGAGTTGCTAGGGTTCAGGCCATGCAAAAGTGCCAAGTTTCACACTGTTTTGCACATGAAACCATAAATCCCTCTTCAGAACCCTAGGGGCATGAGGGGGACTGTTGTTCAAAGGGTTCATGAACTTGGATAAAGTTGGGCAGATATCAGCATTTGTAACAACATACCAAGCTAAGAGGGACAGTTTGTAAATCTGTGCCAAGTTTTCATGGGCCTAAACACAAAATATCTAATGAGCACATTTTAAGCTTTTGCAGAATTGGGCCCTTAGCAAAAAACATTGCCATATTTTTTTTCTTAGCTTTATCTTTTTCAGCAAATTCAATGCATTATTTTCTCCTGGAAAATTCAGAGTAATTTTTTTTTAATCAAAGTCATTTTAAGTTTTAGTAGGTATTTAGGCATAATTCTTTCATATTTTGTTTGCTTTTGTTTTTAAAACTATTTATCTGCCAGACACAAATGACTACTTTGTAAGGTAAGAGTACATGAAAATGCTTACTTAGTGTAATCATAAAATAGTTATTCTTCTGAAAAAATAACCTTCAGGGACAATAGTTATTTGTACACAATAAGTAGTAATTATTTGTCAGTATTTCTTACCTGCTCACTTCAGTAAAAAAAAAAACTAAACCAAAGTAATAGAAACACCTTAGGTTATAACAGCTGCCACCCCAAATCCATTTTATAACTCTGTCTGGTTTCAGCTCTCACTGGAAACTGACAGTTTTCCCTCTCTTCTTTGACTATAATTTTATAGAGGAAAATCTGCCATGCAAAATTCAGGAGGTTTGCAATAGAGACCTTAGAACAAGACAGAAGAGTGTTTGGTCACTTATTCTACAAGCAAACGTGTAACGCATAAAAAGCACTTAGCTCACGATTGCTTTGAAAAGAGAAAAGCATGTCCTGACAGACACATTTGAGACTTCCTTATGTTAAATAGCAAATTACTCAAGAGTTAACATCCCCATCCTAGCAAAATGCTCATCATTACTACAGAAAGTGAGAGAGTTAGATTTTCTTGTCTGCAAAGTAGTCACCGTAATAAGCCAATACATGGAGCCGTGAAAAGGACTCCAATTTGATTCACACTGAAGTCACAGAAACTTTTTATAGTAGCAGCCATCTCATTCCTTCACAATTATATACCAAACCCTATTTCAACATATATTTACCGCTGTCATACACAACCAGTGTAATAAGCAGAATCAAATATCCTAACAGTGCACAACAGAAAAAACATCTGTATAGTGTTTTGCATGCAGAGCTTGCCAAGCACTTTACAAACTAACATGCAGAAAGGGGAAGGTCACCTCAAGGGCCACTGAAGAACCTAGGAGAGAGCCCCGGTCCTACGGCCTTCATGATATTTTTCCTTCCTGATTGACATTCTTTTCTGGAATAGCATCTCCTCCATTGGGAGGGTGCGGGACTCAAGCACCAAACAAACAGCTCTGATAGTAGTATCAAGGTTATGATGATAGCTTTTTGTTTCTTGCCTGCACAGCGCACAAAACTAACATGACTTAAGAGTAGCAAGAAACGTACATTCTGAAGGAACCTTTAATCTCTTAAGTGAAAATGAAAAAAATAATAATACAACCACTTATTAATTTTAAGTTTGTGTGCTAAACCCACAAAAGTCAGAAAACAAAGGAATTAAAACTCCCCTGGCTCTTTTAACCCTTCACTCTGCCTGTGTGCATTATAGACTTTTCATTAACAATCACATAACACTGGGCAAAGGGACATAACCATAGGTGATGTTAAGGGGGGAGTATGGCTTGTTATGGAATAAAGCTACAGAAATGGAAATGTTAATAGCTAGCCATTTTATCTTGTAAAAGTTTAATATTCACCATTAAAGAATGGACACTAAAGAAATGGCAGGATATTGTTACGGAGCTAAATGAAATACAGAATAAATGAGCTGTTCCCAGTAAATATTTTGGTTGTAGTTTATTTGCAGTGGTTATTATCTCCCCCATGAGCCCAATATCATGGTAATATGTTATAGTAACTATTCATCTCCTGGTTTATGCTCAAACATAAACAAATCTCATTGAAAGAGACTGAGTTTGTCCTATACTCAATACAATATGTATTTGCATCCCAAGCCTGTAAAAACTCAACACACTCCCCTCTCGTCAAGCTCCATGCAAGCTCAGTATCTGCTGCACTTTGAGGAGCTGCTGCATGCTCCCCAATCATTAACACACACATCATCATCATGCACAAGGAAATATTAGCCTGGTTTTACAAATGAGAGTCCTAAGCACAGACAGATTAAAGCTGAACATTTCAAAGCATCCCAGTTAATTAAAATGACTGGAAAATGGGTGTCCAAATTGTTTAGATACCTTTGAAGTCTCAGAATAATTATATTGCTCAAGGTCACATTGGGAGTTTATGGCTGACCCACAACTTGAACCCAGATTTCCAGCATCCCACTCCAGCACCTTAATCACAAAGCCATCTTCGCTTTCCAGTTTAATACTGGCCAGACCTGGTCCTCATGCAAACTGGTAATCAATGGACAAAACCTGTTATTACGCTATATACTATAGCTATCTATCTCTACCCTACAGGATAAACAGCAGTATGTTTGAGCATCTCCAAATTCTTAAGGTACATATCATTACAAAACATTTATGAGGCAGGGAAGAGCTATCTGGGAATTAGCACACAAAGACAGAAAGTAACTTTCCTGAAGGGCACACTAGAAGTTCATGACAGGAAAAGGTTTGCTGCCTCTCATGTCCTTAGACTAGACTGTTACACTGCCCCTTATTTTCTGATGTAGTATTTGATTAGCAGCATTTCCTTTTTATAGTTTGGGCCACCAAGCCTAGTCTTACCAGCCTTGTTGTAAATTCCACTACATCTATGACACTTGAGACCACAGCCAGCAGAGATGCTACACTTCTTGCCATCAGACTTGCTAGGCTACATTACAAAATAGACTTTCAAAGTTACTCAGAGTAGCACAGAGACTTCAGTAATAAACATATGCTGGAGGAGTCCTTTTCCAAAGAAAAAAGTTGAGAAAGGATCTGTTAAAGAGGCTTCCACATTGTGTAGACAGAAAAGCTTGTGCACATAGTATTGTGTATGACATTAGCACTGCATTTGGCTTTCTCATGCCTCTAGGGTCTTCACACACAAGAAGGGGGCTGTACTTAATAAGCTGGTTTTGATACCCATTGATAAACCCGGTCTCAGCTTCATTTTTCTTAAGCAAGCACTGACTACACATTCCTCTCATTCAGAGCTGCCAGTCAGAAAACTAAGTTTTCCAAATGCCAGTATCACTTACTGGCACAAAGTC
Source organism: Rhea pennata (assembly GCF_028389875.1). Lineage (NCBI taxonomy): Eukaryota > Metazoa > Chordata > Aves > Rheiformes > Rheidae > Rhea > Rhea pennata. The sequence continues at coordinate 9,228,547 of NC_084665.1, read as the reverse complement.
TTTAGGCCTTAGGATGAACCGATGCTGTTGCATGAAGTAGAGCTTCCTAGATAGGCTCCAATCTTGAGTTCTCCCCAGACACAGCAGCACCCACCAGGATGTGGTATGGAATGCAAGGCAGAGATCAACATAAAGGACACGCAGATGGATGCCCCATACTGACTCTTTATCACGGAGGTTGCTATTTTCCCATGCTAAGAACAACCTTCGGAACAAAAATGAATTATGTGTCTCATTCGGAGTGCATCAAAGAGTAGACAGTCCTTTTAAAGGAGTCAAGATCACCTCAGCTGTACTTCTGTTATCTAGCCCAAGGTTAAGGATTTGGCCTTGGGCTAACAATTGGCTCAGAAAAGCAGGATCATATAATGAAAGTTCTAGGAAGGGAGAAAAAACAAAGCTTGACAAAGGCACAGTCTTCAAAGTGTCCCAGTACCTGACCCTTTTTTCTTTAGATGAATAAGGAAAGGAAGAGAGGACTGGAGTCTGAAACCCTGACGGAAGTAGGGTTTTTCTGAGGAGCTAGAAAGACCTTCCAGATCCTTTCCACACAACCAGGCTCAAATAGAAGGGCCTGACAGCAGACTTTTCCCACCAGTTAGATGGAAAAGCTGGCAGTAACCAAACACACGGCTCAAGTCTCAAGAGGAGGCAGCTCTTGGAAAAGGCAATGCATGGTTTATTTTCTTTGATATAAAATATCACTTAAACTGTTTCTGTTTGAAAGTTAAATCTAAACTTCACAACAGGACCAAAATTCTCCACCAGGCAAGAACAGCAACAGCTAGTTGACAGAAGAACAGCCTGATTGGTTGTAGGGAGTTTTTCAGACTACATTTTTTTTTTTAATAATAATAAAGAAACCTCTGCACACAGAAGAATGTGTGAAGACCACCTTCTTAATCCTGACTACTGACAAAAAACAGGAGGTTCCACTCGATCTCCCAGCTCTAGCTTTCCAGGCTCTGGTCCTTCCAACCATGCAGCTCTGCAGTGGGCATGAATTAGTAATTTAGAAGGTGTGTAGGATCTCTTTCTAAATGACTCTGCCCTCTAGGGTACATTTGGGTTATGTTTCCAAAGATGAAAATCTTTCATCTGCAAACCTGGAAAAATTCTTTGCCTGATATGTCAAAAAATAGTTAACAAGTATCTATTAAAGAAACAGTAGAAAAAAAAAACCCCAATCAATCAGTCTTTGATCCTCCCTTCAGTAATAACAGTACCTAGAACAGGGGCTATTGCTAATTCTAAGAAATCAAAAATGTTAACAGACTTTAGAAACGCTAGTGGTTAAAAAAAACTCCTTTTTTATTTTCTTCTGATTTTTGAGTCTCAAAGTTACACTTTGAAACTCTCCCCCCCCCCAAAAAAAAGCGTGATGAAATTCTTTTTTCAAGAATCTCAGCTTCCATTGCATACTCACGAGAGTCCAGCAGTGGAAGCTTTCGGATAATCCTGAAAATTGCCAACAGTCTGTATGCTGAAAGCAGTACCAGAAAAATGACAACATACTTACAATGCCAGTAATCTATGTCTTAAGCAATAAAAGAGTATCAACAATGCAAGTAATATTTTGCAGAATACAACCTCTCGTTTTTCACTTAAAGCTATTGTGCCCACTTCTTATTTATGTAAGGCCCTTTAATATTGCCAGGACTGGGAAAGAACTTCCATATGCATTAGGATCTGGTCCAAGAGCAACAGTTAGTGACATCAAAACTGCCTTCATGTCAATACTATGATGTCAACTAGAGGATTAGGATTTTTCACGAAAATAAATGAAAAAAGGGAGGCTCTAAAAGTGAGAGCCTGCTTTCAAGTATAGTATCTTTTCATGCAAAGAGAAAATGCAAGCAGAAATGTGTCAGAATTGTCCTTAAGTAGAATAATTAAAATAACTGTCAGAGATCTGATATTTATTAGAAATAATATATGCCCTGTCTCACTTCCTAATTCCTACGAAGTCAATAACTCCTCTGGTCTTTGCAATCTCATACAAAGTTATCAATAAGTCATGAGAAAAATGTAAAAGTCAAGATTATAATGAAATGAATCATTGTTTCTGGCTGTAAAGCAGAGGCGTTCTGCTCAGCCTGCATGTTTGGTGCAGCCGTCACCAGATATCCCCTCCCCCTTCCCCCTCCCATCACCATTGGCCTTGCAATTAAGCTTCAATATGCCTGTGTATATTATTGATGTGGAAACAGCTATTTCCATCATGCCACAGACATTCTATACTTTTGAAGTCTGTGGTTACAGAGTCATTATTCCATACAGCACTTTCCCATCACTAGGGTGTGCAGGATGCCATAAAAAATGCTTTTGTGCAAGTTCCAAGCTACTGGAGTTATGTCAGTAGTTACCTTAAATATATTGTATTTCATATGTGCTCTCCTTGTCTCCTGAGGATTTGCTTTATTAAAAAGGACCAGATTATCTGAGAATGAAGCCAATAGAGCTATGCCGATTTGCAGACCTGGTTGATATTTCCATTTTTTAATTTGCACATTGTCTCCAGGATGACGATGATGATGGTGGTAGTAATAATATATTTGCCTCTGTTTGCAGTGAAACACTGCTGGAGTTGAATGCCTTGTTTCAACAACACACACTGAATGAAACCATATCCTACAGTTCAAGGAGTACATGTCACCTCTCTACTGCCTTGGCATTACAATCCAAGCTACAGTACAATATTCAGTTTTCTTGGTGATCTCCCAAAAAGACCTTCTTAATTTAAACTCTAATGGGATTATCAGCCTCATTAAACTGTAAATCTGTCACAGTCCAGCTGTTGTGGGAAACTGAACTTTCAGAATGTTATCAATTCACTGCTCTGATCTTTCTACCTGAAATCACTTTGGACACACTTAACACTTTCAACTGCAAAAGCCTGCGTGTCCTCCTTTCCCATTTCTCTCACCTCAAACTTTTCCCCACAAACATCCATGCCTTTTTTCAAACTGAAAACCCACATATCTGCTTCTTTCCTGGCATGAAGCCAATGTACCCAGCTGCAGATCTAACTCATGGCTCAGGTCTAGTTTCTATACTGAAAGCCAGGCATATTTTGCAGGAGTCCAGAGTCCCTCCAACAACAAACTCTGAAGAGCAAAAACACATCTACTCGCTTCCTTGTCTTGCAGACTGAGACCCCAGCTGACCTACTGCAAGTTTCATACCTCTGGAGAAGTTGGACAACTCTTAACCTCTGCTCATCTATTGAGGGCAATACAAGCCCAGGCAGGTATTACAGCCGAGTGCCTTCGCAGCACTATGCAAATACGGATGCAAATCAGCTTTGGCCCTCAGACTTCTGGCATGTTACAAACATGGTCCCCGGTGTTAGAAGCGCCTCCTCTTGCATGCAGTGGATCCAAATCCTCGGACTCTTACCAAGCTAAGATCCTTACTGAAGGCAGGGACATGTTTGCCTCCATGAAGAACACAGAACCAGGACAAAAGCAGCGTACCAGCTTTTCTAAGTGACCATTGCACAGAGCTGGCAGACTGAAGGTTGCTAGATCCCAGAGGGCACTGCCAGGTGACTAGATTCCAAAAAGAGAGGAAACTCCACCTCAGGAAACCATTACTGCTTGCTGCACACACAGCTGTCAGGGGTACAGGTAATGAAGGATTAGTACTGGAAAGACAAGAACCAACCTTCAGTAACTTTCTCATCCTTTATGTGTCCAAGCAAGTCAAATGTGCAGATACATAAAAACTGTTACTTCCTAATACACCTTTAAAATCTCTTGGGAGAAATAAACAAAAGATGTGGAGTATAGCAGGGTAAAAATATGTTCTGAAGGAGCTGGGTATTTTCTTTCATACAGTACTTTAAAAGACCATCACTTTCATCCAATACTTCCCTTACAGCAATAATATATAAACTCCAAATATCCTTCTGAACCTAGCTTCTTTTTTCTTTCCTATGTAACTAAAACACAAAGTGGTTTGTGCCTGTAACAACCATTTATTACGTCTTTAAAAATACATTTTAATGCCTTTGGCTTTTCATCATTATTTTGAGCAGCTTAAGTCAACTGGGAACAAGATTCGTGGTTCTCATGTCCTCATATTGTAAGAGCACAACAAATCAGGGTCTCATAGCAGCAGCCTGCTCTATCAAAAAGAAGAAGGTAGCCTTTATATGAAAGAGAAGAGAAACATTCAATATTCATAATTAGATAAATAATACTTTAGGCAAGATATGGCACCTTTAAAAGTGACTTTTCAGTCTTGAATTTTTCTCTGCTTGTTACTACAGAAACCATCTAGCAACCAGAATCTAAGACAGACTCCACCCAAAACAGAGAAAAACAATACGAGCAGAGTAGGCTTTTCCTTTTCTCTTGTTTTTTCCTCCTTCCTTCCCCCCTCCCTTTTTTTTTTTTTTTTTTTGTTTGTTTGTTTGGAAGGGGGTGGGTAAACGCTAAGAAAAATCATCTTACTCTACAAAGGACAGGAGCATTTTTCATGCAGTTGAAACAGTAAAGCTCTGATTACAGATGGCAGAAATGAAAGCAAGGAATGAGTAATGAGCAATGAGAAATGCGTAATGCGGGATGAGGATATAATTTCCACACATTGGCTAAAGAAAGGTTTACACTCTTAAGCAATAAAAACAAACCATTAAGCCAGACCTGCACTGTCAGGAAGTATAAAACAGTTCTTGAAACTCTGCAGTTACTATACAAAAGCTTTTCATAAACTTTTGTTTCCTGATCTTCATAAAACATTAACATCAAGCTGCCATATGGCAATTAGCTGCCTCCTGAAATCAATAAAAAAATCCAAATCAACAATTTAGGAATAGCTATACAATAAAATAGTTCAATCATTATTCTCTTCTAGTAGCATAGCAAAGTACATCTAATGTAAATGCAATCCAGATGAGCCCCTTCTTCAGAGCAGAGAGTACAGTAAACAAATAATGTTCCTCTCCAAGCTTCATCAGTACTGACTGCACAAATGAAAGGCTACTAACTGCCTAGCAGCAGGGAAAAGCAGGTGATATTCTGTGGACAAGCCCAACTAACACATGAGCAGGAAAGGTCTCAGTACCTGATTAGGATGAGCCCACATTAGCAAAGCAGAGCAGACCCTGCTCGGTGAAAACGGCCAATGCTCTCAGGAGAGCTTACCTCAACTGAAGATCTTCCCACGTCATTTTTACATGTTGTTGACCACAGAAGTCCAACTGAATTTTGCGCAAAAATTATCAAGCCACTCGACAAAGCTGTTACTGAGTCTCAAAAGGACAAGAAGAGATGCTGATCACATTTGTGTTTAGAGAGATGCTTATCTGAAATGCACAAAGGGTGACATTATCTATCACAATCTCTGCCCATATGGATTATATAAGTGCCTAGCAGCAACACGTTTAGGGGAAACAGGTTACAGGGTAACAAAGGCACTTTTGTCTTCTAGATCTTCTGCATGCTCTCTTCCTGAGAAAAAAGAAGAAACTAATTTCTTCCTGTAGAGTACCAAAATAAGTACTAGAGTACTGATAAGCACTGTGGTAACAGCCTCCCCCCTGCTTTTTTTTTTTGTATGTAGAACTACTTAGCAGTCATTACCAAACTCAGATGATGCCCCCCCCCTAAAACTTTCAGAGGGGTCTCTGATCAACAACACTATCTAGCAGATTTCAGGAACATAATCCAACTAATCTCTAGGAAGATCTTTCACTATTGATCTATGAAAAGCAGGTTTGTCTTCGGGATTTTTGTTTTTAATCTAAACAAACTCTTCAGCACAATATTCTCACATCTCCAGTCTAGAGAGAGTTTAAGTATTTAAAAAAAAATACACATTATGAAGTCAATTCTGCAGAAATTTATTGATGTGCTGAGCTTGATTCATCCCTATTTCTTCTTCAAAATCAGTATGGAACTGACAATTCTGTGGCTAACACTAACCAGGTACAGAAACGCTCACAGGAGACGGTCTTATTACTTTTACAATTACATGTTGGCCTTACAGTGCACTTTACTACAGATGCAATTCTTGGTCAAGCAATAGGAGGTTTGCTCGTATAAGGAATGCAGCATCACGCAATGAACCATGCATAGACAACAGCGCCATAGCCAATTTTTTAAAAAGATTAGCATCAATGTGGTCTCATGCCTTAGGAGAAATAAAGCAGTCATCACTCTCTAAAAAGCCTCCTTCAATCTATTATACATGACAGGCCTAGAGCTGTGAAATTTAAGCCCAGAAGCACCAGAATTCAGGATCTGGTTAGAAGTGCCATGGAGTTTTCAGTGATTTCAACAGATTTGGGATCATACCTTTCCTGCTCTCAGAAATGATGCGATCTTGAATTTTCAGCACTTCATGTCTAGCTTTTGCAAGCTGAAGTTATAGAATACTCTAGTACTGCTGTGACTCAACTGGAACAGCCATGCACTGCAAATAAGCAACGAATTCTTGCAGAACCTTCACTGAAGCACAGCCTGCTGCTGACAACGGCCATAAACTCGCTCACCATCAATGCAACTGGCATGCCCTTTTTAACAAATAAAGGGCAAACTAAAATTCTACGCAGAAAAAGTGCACCCTAAAAACATTCAAATAACCAAGAAAATAGCACTTGTATTTCAAAAAAATTTAGAGGAGGTTGTCCACCCAGCAAACTTGTACGCTACTATCTAGCATCAGCATGACAAAGTCAGCTATCTCTCAAAAATGAACAAAGTCAAACTGCAGAATGGTGAATTGCTCTCTGGTAGCTATTGAAAATATTGCTGGTACAAATAATATATTAAGTTCTATCTTGCCACAGAAACTCGTAGCTAGTCTAAAATATTTTTAGGCTCACAAGAGAAATGGAAGCAATAGGAAGTTACTGTCATTTTTCTCCATCTTCTCTACCAATTGCTTTTTCTGATGATTAGCAGCAGATGAAGAGAGGTGTTTTACAGGAAAACCTGTGAGATATCACCAAGTTAGTCTTTCTGATCAACAAACCTATTTAGTACTGAAATTGAAGCACAGAGGATTCCAGCAAAAAGGAGAAGCTTGGGAAGGGCAATGGGAAACAGAAGGTTGGTGTTAGTAAAAGGTTAAGCTAGGGGTAGGCCAGAATCAGTACTCCAGAAGGTGAATTAGAAAGGTCTGTAGACTGACAACCGCACACATGACTTTAAGGGCTTCCTCAGTTCACCAAAGTCCAGTTTTGGATCCAATTATCAGAACACAAGGGGGTTCTCATGCCTTTGGAGGCTAATCGCAGAGTCACTATATATTCACAAAGTAGAGCGGAAAGTTCCTGAAATAGGCAAGAACTTACCACTAGTAGTCTAACATGTTTTCACTCTGCTCCTGGCTTCAGGCACTTTGTAGTATATCAGCAAGAAGCCAAATTAAGTTGCTTTCCTATTCTACTATTTTGGCACAACTTCCATGCAATAAGCAACTCAGGCTGAGTATTCTCACCCCTGTCCTACAGCATACTAGCAGACTGCCACACCAGCCTTGTAACATACAGCATGTACAGTGAGCATTAGCTTTAATGCTGTGCCTTCCAACTGTAAATCATGCTTTTGTCCTTTATATGAAGAATTTAAAAAGAGAAAGATGCAAACACAGGTTATTCTTGTGACTGCTGCACAATTGAACCATTTTTTTTCCTTACAGACTGCACTTTTCAGAACAAAATACCAGAGTTCTATGATTTATTATCTTAAAATATTTAAAGATTTGGGAAAAAATGCTTTCAAACAGAAAACAGTGGAAAAGAAAGCAAGCTAATCTGCAAAACAGCAAAACCATCAGCTGAGGTTAGATAGGAGACCGCATATGACAACACCTTGCTGTACATAGGGCAAAAACTGGAGATTAATTTTACTGTAACACTCCACAGAAGTGAGCTAAGGAAGTACATAGCATCTTTCCAACTGTTAAAGACACGGGCCAGCACAAATAAAATAATTATTCCTCTTTAGTATACATAATCACAAAAAAAATGATGACATTTTAATTTTTATTATTTTATATTTGGCCAGGACTTTTAAAGGAAACATCAAACATTCACTTTTCTGTAGGTCTAGAAGGATTCAGTCTTCCCCCACCCCCGCCTCCCCTAGGATTTCTATTGGCCCTTCTTATATTCACACTGCAAATTAGTTGGGAATAGCAGTATTTATACTAGATCAGCAATGTCTGGTTCTTATCCAAATCTTCCACCTAAAGAGGATGCCAGTTCTCATGGATTGGACAGCCCACCCTGCAGCATTCCTGAGAATTGTACAATATAATAATCTTGAAAGTCAGCAGAGTGGATTATCCACTTTTTCTGGACTTGAACTTGTGACCTTAACAGTAGCACAGCAGAAAGCAAATGTGCTATGCACTTTGCCATAGTAACGTTCCATGTATTCTTTTCAACTTAAATACACACAATTGAAACAGCTACAGTTTTGGAAAATTATGTACAAACCCTATATTTTTTCTTTTTGATTACATATAAATACAAATTAGCTATTCTTCTAAAAAGTGGTTATAATAGTAAATAAATACAAAATAAGAATCTGACCATTATACTTCATGTGCTGGGGTTAAACCCATATAAAATGTACAACTAAAATACATTTAAAATCTTTAAAGGAATATTTCTCTGATTAAAATATTTGTTTTCCCAACTTTTTGTAGACATAAATATATTTTCAAAATAGTTGTGTTTTTTTTTCTTTCCATTTCATTACATAAATAAAGTCTTCATTGGGAAATATTAAAGTGTCAGCTTTTTTTTTTGTATTTGTCTAATATATTTGCTGTGTTAGCGGCACCCACAACCCTCCACAACCATATCTTGATAGTTCTTTAATACAACTTTTTCATTCTCATCAAGGTAGAGCATGGAAATAGCACTCAGTTCTGTCGGCACACAGCAAGCCTTAGGGATTTTGGAATTCACTGAATTGACCAAAGTCTGAACAATGGCATGGTTTGTTGAGTTTAGATGATCTGCCAGTGGAAAAGGACATTCCCCATGGCAGTAAAAGGCACTATACCCCGGTGGGGCAACAATCCAGTCATTCCACCCCACGTCATTGAAGTCCACATATAACGGATGCCTTTTGCAACTGTATTTGTGGCGTTTACGCTGTTTGTGTTTCGCTTGACGCTTTTCTCTTTTATGAAGCGGGTGTCCCTTGCCATCATGCCCAAACGTTACTAATAACGGCCTCAGCTGAGACCAGCTATCTTCATCCTGATGTAAAGACCTGCTAATCCTAACGTGCCTCTTGGAGGCACTGTTCTCTTTGTCCAAGTGAACCACCTCTACCACAAACCCATGATTAGGTTGTCCATGTGCAATCCACCTCATTACAGCTGGCGTTACATCAAAACTTTCCCATTTACTTGCATTATGATGCACCAACCTGGTGTCCAAAAGTCTTGTGACAGGGTCCTTAGAGGTGGCTGTGGCTGGCCTTATAATTTCATAAATATTAATACGGTGATGGTAGCTGCTGTTGTTCTCAGAGGCTCCTTGCACCTGTTTCCGAAAAATCTGGAGTTCGGCTGAGGTGATAGATTCCTCATTAGGGATGGAAGTTAAATTAAAGAAGAAACGCCGTGCTGTTTTCCCACTTGTTTCTGGCAGCTCTTCCAAAACTTCTAATTTGATTAGAAGAGGGGGGAGGAAAAAAAAATAATCAGAAACTGAGACATGCAACCAAACCCTTCAGATACATCTGCTGCTGACAACTTTCAAACGACAGTTGACACTCGTGACACACAAGACCTGAAACAGTTTCTGACAGAAAACACTGTCTCCCTTTTCCTTTCATTTATTTATGCAAATACACATGGCATGAAGTTAAAAATGCTTCATTCATTGTTATGTATTTTGATTGAATACTGGTGTCCTCTGCATTCCAGGTAGTTAAAATAAGTGGCAAGAAAGGTGAAGCATTACTTTGGAATTTAAAGACATTAGTAAGAAAGACATTAGCACAACAGTCAGTGGACGTCTGATGAGAAGAATTAAAACTGATTGAGGATTTAGGATAATTATTACATTTCTGCTCTTTTCAAGTACACAGCTTTAACATTTATCCCTTAAAGGCCATTCCAAAAAATATTACTCCACAATTTAGGTGACTTACAAAACTTAATGTACGGATTTTTGTATTATAATTAGAAACCACAAACCCAACATCTGCAATGGCATTTTACTAAGCACGCCCTAATGTTTACTCATGAAGAGCCCTAGAAGGTAGGATCCTTCAACTGTTAAAACTGATGGGTGGTAAAGTGATAATAAAAGAAAGTTGCTTCTGAACAAGAGAAGCTTTTCAAAGACAAAGATTTCCCTCAACTCCACACCATTCTCTCCTTTCACCCAACTTATAACCGGGTGGAACTTTAGGAAAAATAAAATATATCTAGGAAGCATGATGTTGTGACAGTTATTAAAGAAACTACAAGTATTAGCCACAGTAAATCTCTCTAAAAGCATGACTTTTAATTTTGGTACTAAGCACACTGGAGAACTAACTATTCACTTTCTAAAGTGAAACCATGACTGGTACAGGCAATTCTTACTGATACAATTATTCCCTGTTGATTTTAGTAAGACTTCTTGCACAAGAAAATGCTTAGCTTTACAGCGTCTCAGGACCAGACCTTAATTCAGAAATAAACAGATGTTTAGAATGGCCACAAAGCAAACTTTTGTGAAAATTAGAGAATCTCTCTTATGCCAGAAAGAATCTTTGTTATACACTACTTTGCTAAATGCTACTTAAAACTGCAGTTTTCTGCATCTGCCTACAAGTTACAAACTTTGCCCTCACATCTGCTCTTTTGCTTAGACCTTTGCCTACCACGTTCAGTCTCCCTCTCTGTAGTGTTTAACATGAATGACCCGTGCACTGGATTTTCCCCATTCATGGCTAAGTGTTTACTTTCCACATAGAGGAACACAGAGCAACAGTGCAAGGCTACATTTCACCAGTCATCTCCCTCTTCATTATACAGCTCTCCACTAAACAGTACATCCACTCATCTTAGGTTGCCTTCTTTGTCGATAGGAATCATTAACCCTACAGATCATTATTATTTTTTTTAACTGCAGTTTCAAGGTAAGGGGAACTGCGTCTTCATCGCTTTTACAGTAATGCCCCTGGCTGACAGTACCTTTCTGCTCAGGAAAGTGTTTCCCCAGAAGCACGCAAGTGACACGCAGGCCACCCACCCCACGGGCCGGTCCGTGCCACGGTGGACACCACAGTCTGTGCAAGCACACCGACTAAGCCCATCGCTAGAGGGGAGCCAGAGGAGGAAAACAGAAACGTGTCTGTATCCAAGAGAGCCTCCTTTTGAGGATAATCTCATCTGCGTGCATTTAGCAAGCCACTGGAGCAGCAAGCGGGCGCATCCGGTGGCCAAGGGCTCCCAGCGAGGACGGGGCAGCTGCGCCCCGGGGTGCTGCGGCGAGCACGCAGCCATCGGGCGCCTTGCTGAAGGTCTGGCCAGGCTGCCCGAGGCCCTCAGGCGCACCTCAAGTCTGGCAGCCAGGCTTTTACCAGCCCGCCTGCCCGCCTCCTTCGTGGCATGGCTCAGGTCTAGGCTGCGGTGCTCCTCACCTCGATGGCAGGGCAAGAAAGTCGCTGAGGAAACGCTGCGATTGATTCATTGATCTCTCACGGGGATTAGATAAGGATTAGAAACCTCCCGAACGATCCCAGCTCAGCTGCGAATTAGGGAGCTTTTCCTGGTGGTTTGGCCTTGCGAAAGAAAAGCTATCTGTGGGAAGGCTTAATTTGGAGCAGGTCCGTTTTCGCAGAATAAATAAATAAAATGAGAGCCTCTCGTGGGGTGAGGGGGGAGGAGGAAAGAGGTTTGCCGAGTAAGTGCGTCAGAACAGAAACTTCAGAGTCCTCTAACCGGGGCTTTTAAAGCAAAACTGACTACAACCCTTCCTGTAAACTCAACAAAACGCATTTTATTAGCGGCCAAGCGCAGGCACTCCCGGGCAGGCGCCTGCCCCCGACGCTCCTCCTCCTGCCCTCCCCTCCCCTCTCGCCGTCCCGCGGCCGCTCGCAGCGCGGCACCGCCGCACGCGCGGCCCGCGCCCGTTAACGGCCGCCATCGCCCAACCGCCCACGGCGGCGCGCGCGCGCCCCCCGCCTACCTTCGTGGTGGAAGCTGCGGACGGTGTTGGCGCGGCTGGCGGCCCTCTCCAGCGGGTAGCCGAGGGCGGGCGGCTGCGCCAGGCGCTGGCCCGCGTGCAGGCGGTAGAGGTCCAGCATGTAGGGGGGGATGACGACGTCCTTGCCGGGGCTGGGCCGCCGCTTGAGGCCGAACATGTGGAGCAGGCGCAGCTCGAACTCGCTGAGCAGGTCCTCGGGGCGCTGCGCCGCCGAGGCGGCGCGGCCCGGCTCGCTGAAGCGCCGCCGGCCCACCTCCGGCATGAGGCCGGCCGCGCCGCCCAGCAGCACCTGGCAGAGCAGCAGCGCCAGGAGGCAGCGGGTCGCGGCAACCATGATCAACCTGCGCGGAGGAGGAGGAGGCGATGGGAGCCGGGCGCGGGGGCGGCCCGCAGGTGGCTCCCCCCGGCCCCCTGCCTTGACCCCGCGGGCGGGGCGAGGGAGGCTTCAGGTGCGCGGAGGCAGCGCACGGCGGAGAAAGGCACGAACCCCCCGCGACGGGACGGGACGGGGCGGGGCGGGACGGGGGCAGGCGGCGGCGGCGGCCGCCGCTGTCAGCGCGGCCGGGGGCACCGCCGCGGCACAGGTGCGCGCCCGGCCGCGCCGCCCCGGCCGGGCCGCCGCCGCCGCTCCGCGGGGGACGGGGCGGCTGCGGAGCCGCCGCGCTCGGTGCGGCGCGGCGCGGCGGGACGGGACGGGACCTCCCCGCGCCGCTCGCAGCCCGGCGCTTCCCCTCGGCGGCGCGCCGCTGCCCGGCACGGCGGCGGCGCAGAGCCTTCCCCGGCGCCGGGAGAGGTGCGCTCTCTCGGCGGAGTGGAAGGAGGAGGGAGGGGGGGAGGTAAGCCTGCTACGTCCTTAGCCAAACCCACAGGATACTCTTCTCCCCCGTGAAACTCTGCGCTGGATTATTATTATTATTGTTGTTGTAATGATTAGTGTCCCGTCCCCCCTCTCTCTTCCAGAGCGCTAGCACCTCCGCCGTGGCCCACGGAGTCATCCTGCGGAGAGGGCTTTCAGCGGATCGGCGACCGCCGGAGTTATACCTGTGTGCAGCAGCCGGGCTTGTGTCTGCAGGAGGGTGTTCTGCTCTCGGGGTGTTTTTCCCGCATCACTTGGTGTTACTCCAAACTTCGCTGCCTCTCCTCTACAGCTGCCGAGCAGAAAATAGAAGTTCCCTGAAGTATAGTCCGCCTCAGAAACATACTTTTAGCAGCTGGCTTAGGAGGCAGAAGGCAAGTCCCAGCCAGGGAAGGGCTTCTCCCTTTTAAAAGCAGCGATCAGAAAGTTGTTGCTTCTTCTTCTTCCTCCTCCTCGCGTGTGCCTGCTCGTGAATGGGTGCCTATGTGTCTATGGAGTTAAAAGGCTCCTTTTAAAAAGTGTCCTTTGCATCATCAGCATCAGACAGATGGACATTTACTGAGACTCCCGCAGCAACATTAAGATGAAGCTTGACTTTTCTCCGCTCCCTTAAAAAGAAAGAAGAAAGGAGGAGAAAAGGGGGGAGGGAAAAGGAAAGGGAGGAAAGAAAAAAAAAAAAAAAAAAAAAAAGGGTGGGGAGCAGTTTGTTCCCGGCCCGCGCGGAGCGGCAGCGCTACGGGGACAGCTGTGTGTGCGCACGCTGCGCGCCGTGCAGGCGTGCCCGGCTCCCGCCCCTGCACCGCACCATTGACGGAGGCGGCCGGGCGCCGCCGGGGCTTTTTGTTGCGCGGCGATGTCACGACCCCGGAGGCTCGCGGGCCCGCGCCAATCACAGCCGCCCTGTGGGAGCGGGCTGCGGCCCCGCACGGCTTTTAAAGGAGACGCCGCCTCCCTCGCGCCCGCCCGCCCGCCTCCCCGCCCGCCCCCGCTCGCGCCCGCCCCCTCGCCCGCCCGCCGGGCCGGGGCGCAGCGCGGCACGGCGCGGCCCCGCGCGGGGCTCCCGCTGCCCTCCGGCCCGTTAGGCGGCGGCGCGGGCCGGGGCCGGGGCCGGGGCGGCGCGGGCCGGGGCCGCGGCCGCCGCCGCCGCCGCGCGGGGTCCCGGCAGGTGCCGGGCGGACGCGCCCCGCCGCCCCCGCGCCCGCCGCCTCTCCGCGCCGCCGGGCCGGGCGGGCCGGGCCGGGGGCAGCCGCGGCGCGGGGAGAGGCCGCGCCCGGGCCCGGCGGGAGCGCCGCGCGGCGCGGGGGGGCGCGGAGGCCGGCGCGGGGCTGGCGGAGGTGCGCGCCGCGGCAGAGGGTTTTTTGGCTGCGGCTGCCCTCCAGTGGCGGAAGCGCGCCGGAGCCCCGGCGGGAGCCGCCGCTCGCCCCGCGGCACCTGCGCGGCGCCGGGGCGCGGGGGGCGCCCGCGCGTGACGGGCCCCACGCGGGCCGCCGGCACCCGGCCGGGGCGCCCAGCGGCAGCGCGGCCGCGCCGCGGCGGCCCGTGTGAGCGCCCCTCGGGGGCTCCGCGCGGCGCGGACGGGCAGCCGCGGGCGCGTACAGCAAGCGCGGCGGAGCGGTGCGCAGCTCCTGCCCCGGGAGCGGCCTTCTGCCTCCGTCCCGCGGCTCCTCCGCAGGGGAACCCGCGGGAGGCAGGGACGGGGCGCAGCGGCGTAACTCCTCGTGCGGACCCTCTGCTGCTGGTTTTCGTAGCACCTGAGCTTGACTTGAGCGATACTGGCGAAATGTCACTCCTGGAAGGAAATGTTGAGAAAGAGCGCTGCACACCAGTGTAGGCAAAACCACTGCAGAACTACACCAGTATAATTAAGGAGCTGGTAAAGCCTCACTCAGGCGAGTCCCGAGACTCGTTAACCTCTGGTTTTCACTTGCTGCCATGCACGTGGCCACGGGCAGGAGGTGTGACACAGACCAAAATGAAATCCCTCAGAAGTGTAGTAACTTTTCCGTTGCATTCCATTTCAGATAATGTTTAATTTTATGACTTCCTGCAACTCTTTAGCATGAACTTAAAGTGCATGCAGTGTGACTTCAGGGTATGCCAATTATGTAAATCAGCACTAAAATAACAATGGCAACGTAGTTTACACATCACTGACATTAAATGAGCACTTCAACTTCTAATTGCCATTCCAGTTCAATCTGTAGTGGGTCATGCCAGGAAAAAGTCATTTCTTGCCTCAACACTTACTCCCTGTGCCTGAAGCATAGGTTGTACTGTATGGCCAGCTGCGCTTTATCTCCAGGAGGTTTCTATATTAGGATGATGAACCTTATAAGGGAGAAGTATCCTTATGGTTGTTCCAAAGGCCTGGATATATTCTGATCTGATATCAAGAGGGTCTTGTAGGCTTGCCTCCTCTCTGCCTGTAAAAATAAATAGGTTCACACAGTCTTCCATTCTCTTGGTCATAAAAGACTGATGCTTCACACAGGAAAACACATTTCCTCTCCTAGTTTTTCATCTCTCTTGTCTATTTAGATTGGGGGCTCCTGGGGTAGTGGCTCTGTCTTACCATTTGATTGCACAGGGTCCCAAGTGACAACAGGAAGGGCTCATAGCATGTCCCTGCATGCACTGGCATCCCATACCAGAACCTCAAAAACACGTATCCCAGCCACTTTCCACCACTGCCTGGCGCACATGCAGATTTCTCACCAGAGAAATTTCTTTTCAAACAGAGCATCTATCCAAAGCATCGTCCCCCTTTTTCTTCAAAAGACGTTTATGTTAGAAGTGAATCCCTGAGCAGGGTGACACTGCTGCAGGCATGTATCCAGAGATACTCACAGCAGATCTGTCGCAGGCATGCAAGACGTAGCATATCTTGTCGCTTTGCAGATGCTGATCGGAGGTGAACCCACAGGCAGGTAGCTATCATGCTGCAAAGGCAGGAGGGTGGTTCCAGCACGATGCCGCCCTTCCAAAGTGTTCACAGTAACTTCTGTAGATGCCCAAGCTGAAGTTCTCGTTCATAAAGCTGTCTGTTCGCAGGTGCCTCCTTTTACAAGGAGGTACAGATCAGTCATCCTGGGTGCAAGCTGTGTGTAACTGCACTGTGTCTGCCATGTCCAGTTACGCTTCATGTCTCATCAACGCACCAGTTGACTCAATAACCACCTGAGGCACCAACCCACTATCTCTGAACGCTGCATACAGGCATGCTACCATAACTTCTGTAGCATCAGTGCTCCTGAGGTCACAGCTTGAGAAGCAGCAACGCTGCAAACAGCCTTAGGGACAGGTGCATTTAGGCATAAGACATGCAACATATGGTGAAAACATGTCAGCAAGTGCCCACCCCGATTTCTAGTTCCCAGAATGGGCTTTCACAGCAGCCCTGACACCCTTCTCTCTTTCCCACCGTTATAGCTGTACACCAATGAACCTGAGGTAATGATACCAGAGACAAATGAGCTGTATTTCTTGATGCTGTAATTCCACATAAGCTCAGTGAAATCAAGGGAGTAAAGTGATACATCAGGTGAAGATTCAGCCCCATTATAGTGGACCCCCACAGTGACATTTAGTTTTACAGTTTTTCAGATCAAGCCTGTACTTCAGCTAAATTCCTGATAGAGAAACCACCATTTATACTGAAAAGATCTGGTGCAGATATTGGGTTTTAGGAAACTTGACCATGCATATTCGTTAATCTCCTTTGTGAAACTTCATTCATTTCTATGTTTCTGCGCCTTATATAGTTGATTGGGCTGATTAATTTCTTTCTTCTTTCCTGCACTCACTTTTTTATTCTTTTTTTTTTTTTTTTTTTTTTTTTTTTTAACAGTCAGTGGATATTCAGTTAGAGGTGCCTGCTTCTAAGGTTTCACATCCAGGTGTTCCTTTGCAGGAATCCAAACACAGTTGATGGATCTCAACTTTAGGTATTGTTGGGTTTTCTTAGTAAATAGTAGAAAAGTTTCCAAATAAGGATAGGTTTTACAACACGGTGAGAGCCCTTTTTTTCAAGACTAGACAGAGAGAGAAGAAAGTCATTTTATACAGCATTTTCCTCTTACAAATAATATATCAAATCAATTTTATACGCTGCCACTATGTAGTGTCATTTCTGCATCTGGTTAAAATGTGACTGTCTTTATTGATGGCTATGGGCAGAAGACTTCAACTGAAAGACCTACATGAGAACCGTTTGCCAGTGTCTCTAACCCATAAGTAGTAATCCTTACCAAAATGACATAATTTCTGGTTAAGTTAGAGGTGCAAGAAACATTATCATCACTTCATGAACATTGATAGTAAACAGTTTTACCATTGACTTCAACAGACCAGTTAGACAAATACTGAGAACTTTTGAAAATTCCCACTTTCGACCTCTGTCCTCTAGATTTAAGGATTTATTGCATGATATACTAATAGGTGTGATCTTTATATATATATATATATATATATATATATATACACACACACACACACACACACATATATACACGTTTTAATGAATAAACCTCTTAATAAAAATATGTGCTGAAGTATGAAACATAAATGATATGGCATCAAATGATATACGGGCAACTTCTGAAAATGAGTTAAGATGTGTTAGTGATATTGAGGTTTTGGCTTCACAAAGAGTGGAGATTATCTTAAAGCTTTTCTGTTTCTAAACTGTGCTTCCTGTTGGCATCTGTGTGAATACGATGTGTAGTCTTTCTTTAAAATATTACTTAATATTCATTTGTAAAGAGATATTTGTCTTCTGGTGGCTTGTCTGTGAATATCCATCAATTGTCTGTGCTGTGCAGTCTGTCTCGCATTCCATTCAGGATAGATTCTCAGTCAAGAAGATGATTTATAACATGGGGATTTGTTTTTGAAGAGGAGAAAGGTAGTTTATTCAAAAATGTCTACTTCATTCTTATTCACCTTTGCTGAAATCTGGCAGCTCTTCAAAGCTTTTGCTTTGTTTCACAGTGAGTCTTATTTTCATTCATCAAATCTCCAATTTGCTTCTGTTATAGTAGCAGGGAAATTGGCATTTATCAGGAAATACAACGCAGGCCCAGTATTTTCTACCTTTCCACTATGTCTGCATTGCTAAGGAAAGTTAATGATTGCTGGTAAAAATATAACATCTGCAAATACAGGATATGGTAATCAGTTCACCTAGCTGTGCAACTTTGATATTCTAAGACAAATTTCTACAATTTGTAATTCATAAAATTGCTAGGTAAAGAGGAAAAGAAGTTACCGTGATTACCTTTTTCTGCTGTTTTCCCTTTGAAGCTACAAAGTTCCAAATTTCAAAGCCAGTATTTTAACAGTAGTTTTTACCATTAAGAAGGGGCGAAATGCTCTTACAGCTCTGTAGAGCGCAAGGAACAACAGAGCCATCACCTGACAGATTTCTAGGCACCACCATCATTTGTAAATACTCAGTTATATGTAGTATGGATAGTTACAGACTGGCAGCCTTGTGTGATTCAGTAGCTAGAGAATGACTAAGATTCAGGAGATCTCAGTTCCCTTCCCAACTCTAACAGCATCCTTGCCTTTTCCTTCCTACTCTGATACCTTCCTACCTTTGAAATGCAGCTGCTGCTGATGACCCAGCTTGTAAGATCCTTGAAGACCTACTAGCAAAAACGCTAAGATTTAGGTATAGCTACCATTCGGTGCTAAATAACAAGTTAATGCCAACAGTGATCTGAAATACCTGGACACTGAGGGCTCAATCTTGCCTCCAAGTCACTTGCAAAACTCCTGGTGGTTTCAGCAGTGCAAGATCACACATTTACACCACCAAGGGATGGGAATGCCAACTATTCCAGTCAGAAGGAACAAACAGGGATTTTCTTAATTATGTAAGTCTTGCTAGGAAGGAAATGAGGTGAGGGTGCTCCCCCCATACAAGAGCTGTGTCATAGATGGTCCATTTCAGGGGCTTATAATTTCATCACTGCAGAGAGACTGACGTCAAGTAAAATGGAGGATAATAGAAAGCTACGTTTATTGCCTTAAGAACTGCATATTTTAGCAGTGAAACTGGATAATGTTTTGCAATTAAAATAATATAAAGGCAAGCGTGACGTTCTGTTTAAGCAGATTGTCTGTATGAAGGCTTTATTGTAGCTGCAGATTTAGGGCATATGAAAAGGTTTTCTGTGCTCAGTTGCAGGATGAAAAACATTGCATCATCAGGCATTCTTGTTCTCTAACACTTCTTTGCCAGTATGCCTTTGATAATGAATGCTTGTAATTTTATTTTCTGGTCTAAAGTCATGTTTTCTCAGGTCATTATCATTCCAATTTTAAAATATCCTATTAAAACTAGACAGAACTACAGAAAATAATAGCAAAGCTTTGTGCCTGCCATGTGGCATAAACTCTGCACAAGCAATCAGATGCTGCACCTGCTTCACACTGAAAATAAAGCTATTTGCAACTTTTTTTCAATTACATCCCTTGTTTTCAGCTCTGCCCAGTTTTCGGAGAAGCTCTGACAAGCACAAGTCTCAGTTCAAATACTACCCTGTAACTTTTATTTGGCAGCTTTTTTGTTGGTGTGTGACAAAATTTACTGAAGCAGGTGGACTTTTAGGAGAACATTTTGACTATCCCAGGCCCCTGTCTACTCCATCGCTGCAATGCTTCCACCACAGCTTTCTAGAAAGCACAGTCTAAAATGCACAAACTAATTATAACTGGCACACGTGGAATTGCTTAATGGTATTGCTTATTCCTGGAACATCTGCAGCCCCCATAGCGCTCTTCCTGCACTC
The DNA here is from genome assembly GCF_028389875.1 of Rhea pennata. Lineage (NCBI taxonomy): Eukaryota > Metazoa > Chordata > Aves > Rheiformes > Rheidae > Rhea > Rhea pennata. The sequence goes on along the minus strand of NC_084665.1, from coordinate 9,208,719 downwards.
GGCGTCCCATTCTACAGGACGAGCAAGAACTACTGCCCCCTTTTTACAGGAGGGGAAAGGTGGCAGAGAGCAACTGGGGTTTAGGAGGTATACAGAAGCCCAAACATCTATATAGGTCACACAGAGATTTCAGAGGATGCATAATCAGGTCAGACACCCAAATTCCCAAAACTTCAGTGAGATGTAAGTACCTGACTCACGTAGATGCTTTTTGCAATCCCAAGAGCAAATCTGTATTACCCAACAGAGGCCTGAAGAATGGCAGCGGTGCCATGTCTACAGTTCTCACTGAAACCCTTAAATCCTAGCAGGAATGCAATTGTCCCGTTCGACCACAGGGAAAAGCTCTGACTTTGTAAGACGCTACAAGGGTGGGTTGGTTGGTTTGTTTTTTAACTGTAAGTGAGCTTGGTGCAGCCTCAGACAGGGATGACAGCAGTCCTGGTCAGGATGTGGACGTAACGCGTTTGATCCCAGGTCGGCAGAGGCGGTGCACCCTGTGGGATACGTGGTGTGTTGAACCCCGGCTGCCTGCCCCTCCATCCCCACTCCGTACCCGCTCTCTGCGGGGAGCGCTGGGCCATCTCCAAGGCATTTTCCTTCGGCTGCAGCACCCTCGCTGAACTGGCAGGGACATCTTTAAACCATCAGCACACGTGAAAGGATGTGTAGAAGGAAGCCGTGTGCATGCTCAGACCTTGCTCAGCGAAGTGAACCAGCCTCTGGAAGCGCTCTCCTTCATTCCCAGACCTTTGGGAGGACACCAGCAGGGTGCCTCGGGCGGGACCTGCCTGCCGCCGGAGCCCCGTGCGGTTGCAGCCCGCGCCCAGCAGCGGGACCGCGTTCACCCCGGAGAGCCGGGAGGAGACCTCGTCCCGAGCTGCCGCCCAGCCGACGCTGCGTCGCCGTAGCGGAGGAGACGCGCAGCGAAGCCTCTCGCACGCCGCGGGTACGGAGGGTCCGGCAACGCCGGCTCTGCCGCTCCCCTTCCCTTCTGGGGAGCGAAGCGGTGGGAGGGTCGCCAAAGGCTGGGCTCGCCAGCCCCTCGCCAGCCGCTCCAGCCCCCGCCGCGGCTCCGCTCTGCCGGCGAACCGGCCCGCGGGGCTGAGGGGCCGCGAGCGGCCCCCCGCCCCGGCCCCCCGGCGGGGCACGACAGGACGAGGAGAGCTGCCGCCGGCGCCGGCAAGCTGAAACTTTCAGCGGCGTATCCACCTGCTCAAAATTGGCGCGCTTTAGTTTACACGCTTGTAAAACTAAGCCTGTCCCTTAGCCTATTAAGGATTAGGCTGGCAAAGCAGTGCTATAAAACATTCAGGATGTGCAGCGTTGTCCAGTTACTAATTCCTTTATTCCTATAAATTCTGCGTTCGCTCACCGGACGCAGGCAGGCTCGGCCCTGTGTTGCTCCAGGAGGCTTGCTCTTTATGTTTTCTGTTATCTATATAGCTTTCACATGTATATACTCAGCAAACATTCACATCCGCTTAGGTGGGTACGCTAAACACTGAATACATTCCTTCAGTCAGCCACGGAATAAACTCGTTCAAAATAAATCAAAATACTAAATAAGCAAACAAGCTGGGGGACCACGGAATAAACGCCGTTCATTTTGCACCTCTGACCTCCTCACCTGCTCCCTGCTCCCTCGCCTCCCTCCGCGGGGACCGCGCACGCATTGCAAACCGCCGAGCACGGCGCGGGCCGCCGTCGGCTCCCGCGCAAGGACAAGGAGCTGCCCCCAAGCTGCTCCTTCCCCGCGTCGTCCCCCCGCAAAGACGACCGGCACACGGAGCAGGTGAGAGGCACGGCCGCTGCTCGCCCAGCGCTGCTGCCCCGAATCACTGCACACAGATTGCCGGATTCTGCCAATGCTTGCTCAGAGGCTCACGCTTCCCGGGAAGCACGCTGAGGTCCTAAAAATTAAGTTTGTGAATAAGTGCTTGAAAAAATCAGGGCTACACTCTCCATGTCAGTGGAAAGTTGAAATTTCAAGTTGTGCAAGGGAATGCAACATTCATTTCTGCAGCTAGTGGGAGAATAGTTTCCCTGCAAAACAAATTTAATCAAAATTAAAAGTGTTTTTTTTTAATCTAACTTTTTTTCTTAAGCAGCTTCTAAAATGTCAGACTTTAACACTAAAGAACTTTGATAGATGAAAAAAACATACCACTGTAATAATACGTAAATATTATTTTTTCCTTCCTTCCACCCATTTGCAATATTGGACACATTCTGATACAACAAGCTAGATTTACAAGGATCAAAAGTGCAGAAAAGCAACATTTCTACAAACTCTCCAAATTTTTATATATATATATATGATAAAATAAAGGTTTATTTCCCTTCAACCAAAATGGTTTCACACCTAACCTGTGTGAATACCATTTGCACGATATTACCATGAATTATACAGAGGGCTGTACACATATTATACATTAGAATATATGTCTTCATTAGAAAGGTGTGAAATACAAAATTCCTCTACACTGAATTGGATGATGGCTTCTATCTCAACTATTTCTCCTGTATTTAACAAGCCTTGTAGGTTATATTATTGAAATTCACCTCTGTATGGAAGAACCAGGGTAGTTCATATGTATTGTGCAGCATGTAACTTCCTTAGGCCATCAAAATTTGGCCAAAATGGCACACAGGCCCTATGCCGGTCTGCTGTGTGGACATGAATTTTACTTTCTGCACATCTCAGCCATGGTGTGGTTGTCCTCTGTGAAACTGCACAAGCTCTATGTGTATGTGTAGACTCGCCACAAGAAATAGTTGCTAACACTAATAACCCCAAAGCAGCAGCAAAAAGCACGAATTGAAGAATTCATCAGTATGTTTGGTCTTACTGCTCACAGGGAGCTGTGCCGGTAGGTTAAGCTAATTTATCCACTCTGCTGGTAAACTGTGTGTGCAAGCTACCTACGTAACTCAAAGAGATGCTGCTGCTATTATAGTGTGCCAGTCCAAAAATTTTGGTATCGGCTATTGCAGTTACTAGCTTCAGGGTCTAAGGTCCATCTCTTTTGCTTTTGGTCTGCTCTGAGGCTTTCCTAAAGTGCCCTATGGAGAGGAGGCTGCCGATCAAACTCTTCTAATCTGAGCAACAGAATAGCAGATGAAATATCTCTGCTGTGTTCAGAGAAGCAGTATCTCTTGACGTCCCTCAAAAATGGGGTAACTACCCCTGGCAACTTCTTCATTAGCCCTGCTTGTGACAAAGACATTTTTACTATTATTTTGGTATAAATATAATGGGAGAAATAACCCATTAATGAGGAATAAGGAAGCTACATAGCACAGCAGGTTACCGGTCAGGCAATCTGCTTACAGTCAAGGCCACCCTGCAAAGAGTGGCACATGCTGTATGTGTAGAAAAATCATTTTTAAATACCCATCTTTGAGTGTATAATCACTCTTTGCCCATTGTGATCTGGTAGAAAAAAAATAAAGATGTTCAACCAAAAATGTTCAGAAGGTCAAACTTTCCTGGAAAGAAATCTGAAAAGAAAAGGGGGGAGCAGAAAGAAGGCAGCAGTTAGGGGGTGCACTCATGGTTCAAGACACATCAGATGATCAGATGAGTTTTTCGTAAAGCAATATATTAAGACTGCAAACACAGCCTAACAGTCCAGTCCTCTGCTTTTATTTGCTCTCTTATTGTGATGTTTCAGTTCGTAAAGCAGAAGCAAATCTCAGCCTCAAATTCCAATTAACAAACTACACTGTTAAAAAAGGTTGTGGTCTAGAAAGATTGGGGGAGAGAATAAGGCTGTTTTTTACCTCATTTTCACTATGTTATAGTCAGTGCCTTTTGCACATAACTTTGATTTGCAACAAGTGAAAAGTATTTGCTTTCCACACTGGAAAGCAATAGTAGGAACCAAAGTTTCTGGTGTGAAAACCTTGCCTTTGCAAACAAAGCACAGTGACTGAAGATTTAGCAGCGGCAGTTGCTAGCTTCCAAACACCCACGCCGCCAACCAGTGGCCTAGTAAAGATGAGATCAGCTGTGTGTGCTCTCCTTATGGACAGAGATTCAATTCCCCACATTGGATTTAGGGTATCGTTTTCCCCACCGAGGGAGTTAGACTGTTTGTAGTCCAGCAGGACTACCAGTCTTTCCTCATTTGTGTTTAAGGCACTATTTACACCAGGTCATTAACTAGAAATCCAGATCTAGCCCAAAGAGAGCTACTGTATCAATCAAAGACTTGATGAAAAATGTATAGCTCCCCAGTTCTTTCTCTTCCCTTACACCAGTAACTCACTCTTTCTTCCTCCTGGGCCCACTGCATTTCCAAAGAAGCAAAATCCTCTTCTTTCAAAGCCCATGGTAAAATTCCACGGGGGCAAGCTAGACCCACATCCTCATTTATATTCCAGAAATGTTCCCAGGCACCACTTAATTTACCAGTATGGGTGTAGCCCAAGGCCATGCCTCCCTCTCTCTTCCTTGGTATCATTTAGAGCAGGCAGGACCTAGACTAATATCATCATCTCTCCAGTCAGCTGATTGTTATTCCACACACTGGTTAGAATGCACCTTTTTAAAATATATAAAAAAGATCTCGATAAGAGAGCATTTAAAGCAGCCTAGAGGGGAGACCACTGGAAAGTAGAATTGCAGTGATCTGTGGAGCAGCCTGCTGGGCAAGCCCAAACTGAAATGGGGTGGGATCCCACAGTATTGCTTAGCTGTGGAGAGGCAAGAGTTCTCCTGAGGACTCCAGTGGTGCAGAGTCCAGCCAGCCATCCTTGCCACAGCTCCAGGGATAGCCACGACAGCTCTGATGGGCTGTTTCCACAGAGGGGCTGAAGGATATTCAGACTATTGCCATGAATGGTGCCCATGCTCACCAGAATCTCTGAAGGCTCTGCATTATGGTGCTAACAGCATGTACCACAATGTCCTTTTGCATTGTGTTTGGTCCACAAGCTGGTCCACTGAAGGCCCACTGGCATCCTCTTTGGCAGGGTGCCTAGCTAGGGCTACACATTCTGTTCCAGTGGCGGAGAGCAAGGTAATTGGATCATCGTTTCTGCCAACAACCTCACCAAGCGCTAATGCCTCCTCCACTTCACCAGTATAACTGCTCACACAGCTGCTCCCTAGCTCAGTCCTATACATGTGCTCCAAGTTAGGATAAAACTTCTCCTCCATGCATTTAAGCTAACTCAGACCTTTTTCTCCAAACCAAGTCAGGGAGCAATTGCTTGTGCTGGCAGGTGAAAGGGGAGAGTCACCTCTGTGGAGGAGGAAAGGAGCAGGGACAAATAGCTGGTTTTGGCAGAAAGCAGTGATGCTAGAAGGGGACATGTGACCACAAGGCTCCTCGGGCTCTGCAAAAAGGCAGGTTTTTATCTCAGGTTTTATTCTGAACAGTTCAGTGACTGAGGTGAATATGTTTTTAGCTAGTTTCCCGCACAAACACATGCCCTCCTCCCTCCTAGACAATCTGTCCATTAGAGACAATTATTCAGTGGAACCAGGTTAGAGTTTTATGCATTAGCTCTCAAGCCAAAAGCTGAGTAGGAGAGATCAGTGATCTCCACTCAATCCCTACCTGTGCCAGGGGGTTCTGTGCAACCGAGGAGAAGCTGCTTATTCCTTATATCATGCAGCGACATCTCTAGCTCGGCTGCTTTAGATTGCACAGGCAGGATGCCACAGAGGTCGCTAAGATCTTGTCTGGGTTCAGACTTTGCATTTCCAATGGCCAGTCTATACAGAAGATGAAGGATCCTTCCCTCCTCTTTCCATCTGTCTTCTGTTCAGCACAGGAACTTTCTGAAACCAGCCCAGCTGCCAAGAAAGCTGTTCCAAACAATTCAGCTGATCAAAGCACAGCCTGCCACAGTCCCTCCCTTCATACGCCTCCTCCCTAGCCCCAGCCACATAGCCCTGCTCCATCTCTTATGCCAAAACTAGTGCTCCTCCAGTAAACAGGTTTAAAGAGCTGATTTGGCTGAAAAATAATCCCTTTTCTGAGTGTGTGCACAGCACTTTGTTTAGTGGAGTTCTTCATTGGAACTTCCACATTACAGATTAGCTCATTCCATTTTTATTTAAATTAAATGTAAATTCATTTAATTATTATGTTCCAGTAAATCTCAGCTACCATCTTTAACCTGTAAACCAGGATTTCAAAATTTGCACAGGTTGCACTCCCTTTTCCCTAGCTGAATGTACAGTAGCTAATTTTTCTGTCAATGTTGTTTTATTCAAAATCAAATGAGGTTCGTATTAAGCCTACAAAAGGAAAACATGATTGATGAGCTGGCCTTCTCCACTACAGTTCCTTTAGTAACAAAAATATTTTGTAAGTTCATTTATTATTGATATCAAGCAACAAGTCTGCAGCTATATAAAATGGTTCCAGTTAGATTCAAGCAAATGCCATTTTGAGTGACCATAAGACTTTTTGGATTAAAAAAGTAATAAAAACACAAGTAAGTTCACATCTGTGATTTAATCTCTCAAAGGCTTTTTTCCCCTTTTTTGCTTCTTTTTTTCCCCCTCTGTTTCTTTTAAAGAAGAGACACACACAAAGGAGGGAGGAGGCGGGGAGGAGAAAAAGGGATATACGAAAAAAAGAGAAGTGATTTTCCCAAGCTGATTTTTTTTTTTATTGGGTGACCCAGTCTCCCTGGGAATGTTGCCTATGTGATCTGCACAGACTGGATCAGCAACAACACAAGAATGAAAAGCTTCTGCAGTATCATTAAAATAAGGGGCAAAAAGGTGAAGAACAGCAAGGCACAAATGTAATAATCTCACTGCAATCCTCCTGTTTTGTAGCATTTAAATGCACTACAGAGGCAATGTATTTAAAGCTACTCTATCTACCAGTAAAGAAGGAACCAAAGAGAGAAATGGAATAGAAGTTTGTTTTGAATAACCGAGCAGGACCCAATGCACCTTGAATGTTTTGCTGTTTTACTCAGCTTGGAGATCTGATCCAAAGACCTTGTATAGCCTGGAGATTTGGGAGAAGTTGCCTGTGCTTTTCCACATCGAAGTCAGCTGTCCATGACAGCAATGGCAGAGACATGAATTGGTCCAAGAAAGACTCAGGAACAACACAGAAAGGAGTGGAGAAGGAGGGAACATCACTCTCCCAGGCAGAAAAGGGAGAAGTGTCTTCTCCTGCAGCAGCAACTTTCAGAGCAAATGTTGGAGAATGTAGTAAATGAAAACAATTTCAGAGCAGTGCCAGCTGGATCCCTACAGCAGCTAAATTAGCCAGACAGAAAACTGTTTCATATGCCCAAGGCACTTCCCCTGAGCTCACTGAGAGTCACTTGAGAGCACAAAACATTCTTCAAGCAACATCATAGTGCAGCTTCCCAAAGGTGCCCTTTAATGCCAAGATTTAGGAACTTAAATCAAAATTTAGGTTCCTAAATCAAAGACTCCACTCAGCACACATTTCATTCTTGTGCCATTTCTCCCACACCCAAGCTGCCAGCTGAGCACAATACAGAATACAGGGCCAAGCCCATATCCTGTTGCATTGCCTCTTATCTGCTGGGTGTCAGTCCAGTGCTAGCCCAGCAATGCTCCTCTTTAATGCAGATGAGATAATGCAGAGGAGAGCATGGCATTCCCTTTTGAGACATTAGGCTCAAGGAGGACATAGAGCACCATTCTGCTCCGTAGCAGACTCTGAAAGCTAGTGCTGTGCTATCTGATACATGGTAGAGTCGAGAAAGCCAACCTCAGAAGGGAAGAAGTTGACGAGGTTGCAAGCAGAGAGGAAGGCATATTTGCATACCGACAGCAAAAGGCCAGGCCAGGCCAATGAGGACTTTCATCTGCCAAACTTTCCTCCAGTTAGTAGCATAAACATCAGTAGAGACAAAGGAGTGGATTTATTTAAAGTCAGTTGAGAATTATACTGAACAGGTCCTGCAGTTGAGGAAGGACAGCCCGCCATCACAGGCTCAGCCAAGAGATGCCATTCTCCTTCAGTGGCATGAAGGAGAGCACTGCCATAGACACACGGATTCGCTTTCTTCCTCAAAAGCAGATTTCCTACTTGATCTCATGGAAATCTTTAGCCCACAGCTGTAACTCTACCTCACCCTCGCACAGTGTTGCCTGCTGGCAGGCAACAGTTTCAGAGACTCAACCTCCATGGAGAGTCTCACAGAGCAGACTCTACATGAGGGGATTTGGGTGGGACATAAGCAGCATGAATCTGGATCACAGGATGACATAGCAAAGGATGGTTCAGGCTCCCCACACATGTACATACACACTAAACAAAATGCACAGTTATTAATAAGAGAAAGTACAGACACAACAAAAAGAAATTCATCCACATCCACATGCTAAAAAAGCCCCTATATCACTCAATTCTTCGCTCCAAGCTGACTTAACCAGTAGATATGGGTTAATTAAAGCACAGTCTTCCCCTCATCCCCATCAAGAAAAGCATTAATTAGAATTATTTGAAGCACAGCTTAAAGCAATTCCCCAATCAGTGAGGTTGGGGAGGGCACAAGCCACTGCCACCCTCCATGCTGCAAAGAATTTCCTACACTTGCATCCTCCCCCCCTACCGTGAGGCTGCTAGTCCGCAGTTGGCTGCTAGTGGCTGGTCAGTGGTCAGCTGCCTTCTCCCCGTGCTGCTGAGGAGAATGCTTTTCCTCAGGTTACTTCTCACCATACATGGGCAACTGATGGCTGCATCCACAGACATATGGATGTAAAAATGGAAAGGATGGCATAAGATGGTATTTTCACACTCCAAGAGCATCAGTCACACATCTATACCACATACAGGTTTTTCATAGAGCAAAATGTCATAACCCACTATATTAGCCATTTCTCACTACAGATGTTTACCTTCAGCAAGGTGTTTCCCAAGAATATCAGAAGTACAAAGGAGTTGTTACTGAGGGAAGGAATATGGATTGTTTCTGATTTTAATATGTTCATTTCTTCTTTCTGTTGTGCAGATGTCATCATTAGATATTCAATTTCCTGTGCTTACCTGAAGTTCTGCAAAGGTTCCACACCACTTCTACAGATGGTTTAATCTCTAGAGATTTGCTAGTAATTGTTTGCTAGCTTGCTAATAATTATGGTCAGACTCATAAATATAGATTTGAATTTTTCAAGAGCCATATAACTTCTTTCAGATCTGAATATATACCAGTATAATACAGGACACTTTCTGCTTTAGCACAGTTTTAGTTCACAGCTCCTTAGCACTCCTGGTTTAAGTCTTGGAGAGAAATATGAAGTCTGAGTCTAGTGAACTTGTACAGTCCAACTAGAGCTGTACTGAGTCAAAGCAACTGAAGATCTAACCCATCCTAAAAACATTTGTTACAATATCTTGGCATTTCTGAGACTAGTCCTTGATAAAACATGACCAAAAACCAGATTTTTTTCCTTAAAGATACCGTCCCGTGATTCCCACAATCACTCTGGCTTCAGGTTTTGTTCTAAGTGTCTAAATATTTTTGCTTAACAATGGCTAAAGAATGAAAGTTTTAACAGGCAGGAAACGTCAACATTTGCTTTTGGTGAGAAACCAGTGCCTGCTTTGTTCTAATTTTAAAAAAGTTCCCCCTCGCCAAGCTATTCTTCCATTAAACTAGGGAAACACCTCTGTGCCAAGGCAGATAAGCGCAGCTACCCAAAGCAAGCTGTGGACAGTTTCAAGTACAGTCCCATCGTCTTCAGACAGCCACTTCCCGAGACTGCAGGGAAGAAGTCACACAACAGCTCCTATCCTCTGCCGCAGAGCAGTGCTACAAGTCAGTCTAGCCTGGGGCACAGGCTGCTCTGTAAGTCTCCTGGCAAACTCCTGCAGAAGTAGCTGCTGGGCTAAGGCCCCTATCAGATCAACTTCTGATCTGGCACTGGAAACCAAAAACAACAGTTCACAGCTTCTGTTACGTGATTTCCCTCTGCCATGGGAGACTGGGACCCTGTTTCCTTGCTGTTCTGCTGCTTGGAAACACTCGCTGCAGTTTCACAGGATCAGAGCTGCTAAAACCTCTTTGAATTAAAAATAATTGACTTCCTCTTGCCTCTCCTCCAGAAGGAGGCATGCCAGTGCCCCCAGGCCATTTTAAGCCCTTTAACCCTAAGCCTCGGAGCAGTGACATGGAGTCTGGTGTACTGGAGCAGTCTCTAAACACCATCTTTCTTTGTAGAAACTTGTAGCTTCATTCAGCTATTTTTTCCCAAAACTTGGAGGGAGCCAATTCACACTATTCTGCAGTAAGCCTGGAGACTCCAGATACCCTACCATGAAGCACAGTCTTCCTGTTCAGACACAAGCTGAGGAGATGAATGTTCTCTTGAAGTATTGCAAATTGGAGAAAGTTGTCACATCGTTTTTTCAAATAACTCTCACAGCTTTCTGGAGAGCAGAATACATTTTCAGCTGACTCTAATTTGTGACAACTGTGTTTTTGCCTGAGTTGAGGTACATGATTGTATTCGAGGATCAAGGCTGTGCAGTACACCAGCTTGGTAGTAATTCAGATGCAGGAAGCTCGTCTATTTATTAGTTAACTTTCACGTAACTTGAAACTAGATGTGGATTGTGTAAGCTTGTCTCTGCTGCCCATCTTCATGAATTCCTGTAGAGCTGATTCTGCAACCCTGATTTAAGTTGTTCGACTCTTACTCTTGAACCTTGCCACTGAGGTCTCTGCACAAATTCTTGTGATGAGCAGTATCTGATGCACTAGGACATGAGCTAGCAACCTAAGTAGCACTCCCTTATGTTAACCTTGCTGTAAACAGAGATCTTAAACCTTCCTCCACCAAAGTTAACTTTGTGAGCTGACTTATCAGTTAAGTTACCAGTTAAGATGAACGTAAGAAAGTAGTGCTATCTTATATGAACAAGAAAAAAAAACATTAATCATTATTTGTATTGCAGCATCATTAAAAGGCCCTGTCTAAGATAAGGGCACCAGTATACTAAGTGTTCTTGATACACAAGGTGAGGTTGTGGCTCTATGCTGTAACTCCCACAGTGGCAAAGCAGTTCCTCCCCACTTGCTTGCTACAGATCATGACCCTTTTTGCTGTGCTTGTTTAAATACTACGTACCACTCCTCTTGAATAGGTCAAATGACTCAATTTTTCTGAGCTCAGACCCTCCCCCCTTGCCGTCCCCCATATATATACACACCATGTTTTCTGCTCCAAAAAAGTGAGTACCCCTAAATAGACAGCAATGCAAGGAAGGGAATGCTCGTTACCCCTGATAAGCAGCTCAGCAAATTTAAGTAGCTTTCTCCAAACATGGTCCAGGAAGGCTGGATTCTGTTTGGGGGTTACTGTCCTTTTGTTCTTATTATTAGCTGAGTAAAAAAGCAACTCTACATGCAGTCAGGTCTCTGGGTCACCAAAGACAAAGCCACATGAGTATGCTGGTGAGTCTGTTTTCTTTCTTTCTTTATTAGCTCCTTTATTAGCTATGTAAATAGTTCTATAATGAGATACTAATTAGTTGTTAAGATTTCAATCTCAAATAACAGAAACAGTTTTGCAGTGATGCGTATGGGTTTTTTTGCCAATGTGAAAGCATGTGCTGTCACTCTGCAAATAACACACCACTCCTGCACTAGCTTCTATTGCAGTTTTATACTGTATATATGCCTCTCAGATGTCTTAGATAAGCAGTAGAGATCAGGTTTTGATCAATATCTGTGGTCTCATTTTCAGGGAAGCATGGCTGCTCCTAAATAACATGGGAGGTTTTCAGGCTTCAGAAACAGCCTTTCTGTTAGGCAAACTCATCATGTACTAAGCACCAGGAATTTTGTAGGACTGTTAAAGGAGTATTTTATTGGTACCAACACAAGCAACATTAGTTAACTGAGAGATCCCCTACGGGAGCAGCACTGGTGTCTATTTAACTGAAATCAGGTATCAATAACCTAACTTAAACTGGATCAAAGAGCCATTCTGAATTATTTACCATATGTCATATTGATGCAGTTTCAATCACATTAAAAGAAGCCAGTGCACCATGCACATAAACAGGTAACATCACTCCCTACAGAAACGCAGCCACTTCTGGGGTAGAATCTGATAAACAGCTGTTCAGCACTACAGCCAACACAGGAGATGCTCATGGGTGGCACCGGTAAGTATATGGAAGTATTCTGTCATCTCTTAGATGAGAATCTGAATTTTGCAGGTGTGAGGTCCTCTCAACTAAGGCCAGGTAGCTGTAAGCCCCTAGAAGCGCTGGCAATATGCCAGGACATCCAGCTGCCTTAGCAGACTATCTCCTAGAGCTCCACTTTGCAGAATCTTCAAGTGTACAAGGTCACTTTCTCACAGGTATGTAGGAGAAGCCTTTGAGATTTTTAGGTTTTTCAAAATTTTCAGGATTCCCTGCAGAATCCAGGGAGCTTCCTCTCCCCACCACATCATACGCGGCCTCTCTTCTAGGTCATGAAGACTTCCTGGTTGTTTCTTAACCTCTAAAAGAGCAGGTAATGAGATTTTTCTGTTACTTGAATTTCATTTTTTTCAGGTAGTCCTCCGACCTACCTCATTCAGCCAAAGTATCCCTTCACACAACCAGTTACTAAGTTACCACTCCCTGAACTTCAAATCTGAAAACATGAATTTCTGGGGACAGTAACCCAGTCACTGCCCCACAGCACTCTATTTGACTATATGAACTGCAAAGCTTAAGAAACCTCTGTTGTTAACCCCATCCCATGGATTACAATTCCCCTTATCAACTTCTGAGCATTTTCTCTCAATGTCAAGCTAACAGCAGCAAAGAAAGCAAACTCACTTTACTTCAGAAGCATATTGTAATATTGCACAGCTACATACAAAGAGTTCCCAGTATCAAAAGAATCCCTAAATTATTCATAAACTGAATTTCCAAATCACTTCACAAGTCACCAGAATTACAATCCTGTGTGCTAAGTTTTTCTTCCTGTAAGATGCAAGTAGCAATATTTATCTCCTTTATAAACCACTTTGTGATCTGCAGACAGCTTTTTACAAGACAGGCATACATGCCATATTCATTTTCCATTTTTCACCAAGCTCAACTAAAGTACAAAAGAAAGCATTAGATTTGTTTCAAAACTCTTTGAATAATAAAACTACCATAAGCCGTCTCATCTGCTTTATGAAACATACCTTCAATTTGAAATTCTTCTATTTTGCAATAATCAGATGGTCATTAAGCAATGTTTCTCCATTCAGCATTATCAGTTGAAACTCCCACTCAAATCTGTTAATTCTCCATTCTGCCATCCAAGAAATATGTTTTCCAGGCATTAAGATTCAGATACTGCAATTCATTATGATTCAGTCACATCATTTCCACCATTGACTACTGCAGGATTTTGTTCTCTCACCTCCCTAATAACTACCTGTTTATCCTCACATTTTATTCCCACTACCTTTTAAGTCATTTCAGGATAAATTCTGTCTTCAGATACAGGTGCATATCTCTTACTGAGATCAATGAGAATTTTTTTTTTTCTCCACCAGATACAAAGAAAAGAAACATGGTCTTATTCTACTCTGAGGAGTAATGGGGTTGGAGAGAAATTGTTGCTTGTCTTCAAACAGGTTTTCAGACCAGCCTTGCAAAGTTCTTCTTGATCACCTGTCGTATGTTGCATCCTCTTCATCGCAAACAAAGAAAACAGACTTCAGAACTTCTTTGGGACCTCCTTGGAGATCTTTGGACATGACTCCAGATGACAGTTATTCAAGTTTTCTTCCTTAATGGGTAACATCTCTGCAAAATTACAGTCTTCTGAGATGCAGACTAGGCAATACTCAGTCTTGCAAGAATGATAAATTTAAGATCCAATATTCCTTGATTTATCAGAACTTGCAACAGAAAGCTTTGTACATACTGAAGTGAGAAATTTCAAATTTCTGTTCATGAAAGACCCTAAATTCATTAAAATCTGGCTGGTTTATGCAGAGTGAAATAATTCTAGGTCAATTTATGACGTGTCCTCTCTCTGAGATCTGTGTGCTAGACTTGTGTCTAGATGGAAAGAAGAGAAAACTATATACTTAACAAGACCCTACCTATACCCTTATACACTTATATACCCTACTATATTTCTTAAAAAAAAACTTCCATGCATTTGACTCATGCACGATGGCTTATATAATGGTCTTGCTATGTGCTTATTTGCAGTTTTGTTTAGAACAGACTCATAGCTGGTGTATTTACAAATCACGGGACTGCCCCAGAGGTATGATGACGAAAACTGCTCCTGGTTAAAAGGCTCTCTGTTGAAGGAAAGTGTCATCCGGACATGATGGTTCATTGAGTCTCAGTAGGTTTCTTTTTGAAATATCCTGCATTTTATTAGCTTTTGACATATCAAAAGCAAGCCAAGAATTTAGAAAGAGATCTGCCTGTATTGCTGGCCTACCTGGAAACAGGATACGCGCCCCTGAAGGGGACATCCTATGGCTCTTGCCTTAGCAGGGAACCACTGGGACATCTCTGCAGCCACTGAGCGCTGGAATCATCAGCAAACCCACACGGAGAAGCCAGGTCACCAAGTCTACAGCACAGTCCTCAAAATTTTGTTGGCAACACCAGCAAGATGTTTGTCCAGTTGCTGTGCAGGGATGGAGCAAGGAACCAAAGGGCAGTCAGAGGCCAGGAATATGTTAATTCAGAGTCAGAAAGCCATCGAACTGCAGCCTCGGTGGGATTGCTACAGAGGTGAAGTCAAGCAGCTGCCAGATCCATGAGCTGCTGCTTTATCTGAAGTTAAAAAGGAAAAGAAAAATGTAGTTGCTGCTGGTTTCTTGAAAACCAACAACCCTGGACTTCTGCCAGTCCTAAGAGAACCCTTTACGTATACCCTTACATATAGATAATGTATCTCTCTGGACACCTTATCTCTGAGAACCTTCCAGCTGAAAAAGCTTGGCTGAAAACTACACTATCCATTTTAATATTGGTCCCCAAGGTGAGACAAACAGAGATTGGTTTGTTTCGTCCTTAAGAAAAATCAGGCTGCAGCAAAGGGGAATATGGGATGATTGGACATTTTCTAGTTCAGGCATCAAACTGGGTTCCAGTTACTTGCTGAGTCTCTAACAGATTTCATTTAGGACCACAGGCAAGTCATGCTGCTCTCTGTGCCTCAGTTTCTGCATCTTAAATACTAAATTAAATAGTTACCCAGGGTTGTATATCTGAATGTATATATTTTAGGATGTGCTGACATGCCACATTGCCTGAGTACTTAGTCAGAAAAAAATAATGAGCACTATTGATATTACAGTAATGCTAGCAGGTTACAAAAGCTTAAAATTATGTTAAATTGAAACCTGGTGAGGTTCACAATAATCAAATGGGATAGCATGAAACCGGAACCATATTACAATCAGACTGTGGCTCAGTTGAAATATTTGAGGTCTGAGGCATTTGGATTTTAAAATAAAACTATTAAAATTTACACAGAGACCAGAAGTAATTCTTGAAAGAATGTGTTCAGTTGAAACCTTACTTTCCACCAAAAAAATAGTTTCAACAACATAGTCCTAGTCAACTGTGTTGTAATGCAGTGTAGTTTGTCAGACTTGTTTCCCTTCTGCTTCCAGTCTTGCTTTTGAGTGCCATTCAGATTTTGGATCTGATTCTTTCCTGTCTAGGAATCACTCATTCAAAGACTTTTTCTTTTTTGCCCCAGCTAGCATTTCACCATGGACCAACTATGTTAGCTGAAGCACTTTATATGCAAGAAATACAGACAGCAACATATGCCTGCAAAATAACATCAGTGTGACCCCCCCTAGAAACCTTCTTAGCTACTGGGAAAACCTGCAGACTGCATTTTCGTTTACTACCAGATTTAGCTGGAGTTAACAGGCTTCACCGACTTTAATGGTGTTGGGTAGGTCCACATCTGCTAGAGATCTGGGCCATTGAAACCAAACCGAGAGAAGTTGTATAAATTAAATACCACCTCACTGAAAGGCATATAAATTCATCATCAGCCTGCTCAGGCTTTGCTCCCCATACCTTACAGTGTAAGTAAGGCCACATCATTTTCATTTGTGGGTAAGAGCACTCAGTTCCTCATGCCCCTCGCCATTAGGAAAAACCCCACTTAAGGCTAGTTACTTTTCCACCTGATGCTTAGCTGGAAGATCCTCACTGTGAAATCACTGTTCCCTTCAGTTACTGCCTCATATTCCAGGGAATTTCCCTGTGCCCCCTACCCTCCCTTCAACAGATTTACAGTATAGGCTTAGAAAGGGGATTTTCCAGTATAAACAGATGTAAGCCAAACTCTTCTCCTGGCCTCTTCATGCCCCAACCCATATTTGCCCCACGTATAATTATCTGTGGATTTCACCTAGAAGACAGAGGATTTCACTTATAACCCCAAATAGGCAGGCTCTGATGTAATGGCAGTCTGAGGAATATAGGTCAGGGAGGTGGCCTGGCCACTGGAAATGAATTTCTGAAGCAGAATGAGCAACCTTGTTAGAGGGGAAGATAGTAATCAGCAGTGGTCCTTGGATCTAAACATTTCACCTCCAGCACTCTTGCAGCTACAGCCCTCATCTGTTTCACTTTCCTATTTTAAGTTCCTGACTCACATCCCAAATATTGACTTCTATTTTTCTATTAGCACTGGATTTTCAGCCTCCATATTGACTTTGACTGTAGCTATGGTTGATACTAAGCCTCTCAGGTCAACAAACTTTTATAGCTGTTAGCTGCTTAAACCACGTTGGGCAGGAACTGGCACTATAGAGCAGTAGCTAGAAGCAATATTATTGAGAATTATAAATTATTCCTCTGCCTGAACTTCTCCTCTTATTCACATAGCTACATTCATTTTTAAACATGTGGCAAATGAATCGCAAAGGGAGGACAATTGGGACTCTGTGATTTTTGGGGCGCACCCGCCACTACTAATGGGGATGGATTCTCCTCTGAGAGTAGTGGAGTTATGCAGGAAGTCCTAGTGGAGGTATAAGAGCATAATCTGTGCTGATAGTGCCTGTGAAGACTGAGAACACCCAGCCAGAGGATCAGAAGCCTCAGATCTATCTTAGTTGTACACACCAATACTTAATCATCTCCTTTGGCTAATATTTTAGCAGTACACACAACTGAGCCATTGCAACCAAACATCAGAGAGGCATGACCATTCGTCATTTGTAAAACATTTGATATATGTAAGAAACAATAACAACATTAAAAGAACATTATTGCAGTGACAAAGCCAAGCCTAGAAACTGAGGAAGCACAGAATATTGAGATTATTACACCTCATGGTATAGTATTTTTCTGCAGACCACATACTACTTTTTTGCACAGAACTGATGCTTGGGAGTGGGGAGCATGGAAGGCCCAGCTAGCCACAAGCTATGTCGAGTATTTTACTAACACAGAACAACTGCAGCATTCAGATGTGAGAGGAATTGTACATTGCTGCATCCCTTACAGATATCCCCGTGGGTACTGTGGACCCTGGGGATTTGCTCAGCACAAGCTCTTGCACAAAGAGCTCAAAGAAATGGCTCATTTCATGCCATCCTCCTCTCTGTCAGTCAACCTCAAGACCAGGCAGAATGTGACTCGAATTTATCTTAAATTTTAAGTCCATGCCATGTTCAGTTTAATACTTTTTAAAAAGTGGTTATCACTGAGGAAATGATTACTGAGGTGATAAGTTATGAATGACTTATTCATAAAGTATTTTCAATCCTTCATCAGTCTACTAGATTTGGTGCTAATGCTCCAGTCCCACACATACTGACCAATTTCTAATTTGCTACTAGGCTTTTTGGGGGTAAAGACTGTCAAACTAATGCAAATTGGCCATTTAATAAGCTATTTATTTTATTCTTTTTCCTTACCACATACCTTGAATACAAGTCTATGGAAGGAAGGAGGGTCAGAAACCTTGTATGATATTTATGATTTGTTATTAACTGCTGGCACTGAGGTTTCTGCAGGTCACAGGACCCTCCCTGTGCTAGGCAATGTGTTGCTACTGTGTGTGGCAACATATAGGCTAGTAAGAGGGAGTTCTTTGACAAGATCCTCTACCTAGATGGAAGCAGCACTCTCACCCAGGTAACGGCAAGGCAGCACCAACCCAGGCACAGCACTGCACTGCCTCTCTTTCCCACCCTCCCAGTGTGTTCCCATTCTTCTTGGCACAAACCTGAGAAATAGGCTTTTCCCTTGCCTGAAGTTTGCAGAATTACACTTTTCAGGCATTTACCACTAAATGTCAAAAGCATGGCTCACAATTGCACCATGTCCTTTGTGCCAAAGCATATCCATGGGTTGTAATCCTCCCTCCAACCTTGCAATGAGGTAAAAGAAAGTGTGTTGGGTTGTGCTTGCTTTCCTTTGCTGTGCCAGGTCCCAGAAAGCTGCAGCTCAAATCTCATCACAGAGAAGGCACAGATTGGTAGCATGCAGTTCACAGACTATCAAAACCAACAGGCAGTCTCCTGCCCTCACCCTGTGGCAAGATCAGGGCCACAAAGCACAGGCCATGCAAAGACAGCAATACGTTATGTAAGGTTGTGTTTTTCAGATAAAGACTGCTCTGAAAGCAGCTCTGCAAAGAAGGACCTGGGAGTGATGACAAGTTGACCATGAGCCAGCAATGTGCCCTTCTGGCCAAGAAGGCCAATGCTCTCCTGGGGTACATTAGGAAGACTGTTGCCAGCAGGTCGAGGGAGGTGATCCTGCCCCTCTACTCAGCCCTGGGGAGGCCACATCTCAAGTACTGTGTCCAGTTCTGGGCTCCCCAGTACAAGAGAGATATGGAGCTACTGAAGAGAGTCCAACATAGGTCTACAAGGATGATCAGAGGGCTGGAACAACTGGCCTATGAAGAATGGCTGCAAGAGCTGGGCCTGAAGGGAGGGTGTCAAGGGGCGGGGGACAAACTCTTTTCAGTTGTCCCATGTGACAGGACAAGAGGAAATGGGCAAAAATTGAACCACTGGAAGTTCTGCCTGAACATGAAGAGGAATTTCTTTACTGTGAGAGTGACAGAGCACTGGAACAGGTTGCCCAGAGAGGTTGTGGAGTCTCCTCTGGAGATCTTCAAGGTCCGCTTAGACAGGATACAACCCTGTCTAACCTGCTCTAGGTGACCCTGCTGAGCAGGGAGGTTGGACTAGATGATCTCCAGAGGTCCCTTCCAACCTTACTGATTCTATGATTCTATGATTCTGTGATTTACTATCTTATTGATTCAGAGAGGTTTGGTCTTCACAGAGGAATGGCAACTAAATACAACTACAAAGCAACATTTGTTCTACTTTAACAGTTCAGATTCATTTGTAACCAAAGAAGTGATGCCTTGAAACGTGAGCATTACATATTTTGTCTCTTACACCTTGCATGAACTCCTCTGGTAGCATTTTCTGTGAATACCCTTGAGTGTCAGTGGCAATACAGATGACGTCAGCACAAGAGAAGTATGGGACCTGACCATACTGACCCGACCAGTATCAGTGGTTAGAGCAAAAACCTAAAGCTCAGCTAAAAAACTGTTTCAACAAAGATTTCCTGTATAACTTTAGCAAGTGTCTCAGCTATTTGATAGTTCAAGTTCTCATCTGTACAACAAGGGAGAAAATAATATTAGAATCATAGAATCTTGCCTTCACCAGAGCACTCTGAGGATGACCACACTGG
This sequence comes from Rhea pennata, assembly GCF_028389875.1. Lineage (NCBI taxonomy): Eukaryota > Metazoa > Chordata > Aves > Rheiformes > Rheidae > Rhea > Rhea pennata. The sequence goes on along the minus strand of NC_084665.1, from coordinate 9,189,034 downwards.
ATTTTGGGAGGGACTCTGACATATGGAGGGCATAATGATCCCCAGATACCTAAAACTAGTAATTGTGGGAACATATATGGCTCTTTAGTTCCCAGCACCAGTTGTACATTACCACATCAACAAGATGGAGCAAGAGAAGCTATTGTCTTAACCAGGCCTCTAACAGCTGATCAGCTAGAGTGCTGACTGCCCTAAGCTAGCCCTAGTTGGCTTTTGTGCTGCCCCCCATTCTGTAATCAATACAATTACTAAACCAACTAAAAAAGAAAAGAACCTAAAAAAAAAGAACCTACCTGCTGCCGTTATGGGCCCAAGGGACCCGGCCTCGCTCTGCTCTGCACTCGCTATCAGCATAACTCATGTATTGCAAGCAGCGTGTCCTTACCACCATCACTCCGCACATGGGAGACTATCCCCTTATTACCTTCACCCAGGGCCCTGACCTCAATTATTAACTGTGTTTAGCAAGGACATTATTAAACCTGACTCTCTGCTCCCAGATGAGCTATCATGTGTCTCTCTTTAAGTCAGCAGGAACCTTTTCCTCACCCCATGCCCTTCTTATTACCCTTTAATGTGCCCCGAAGCCTCCAGAGCAACCACATCCAGCCCAGATAATATCATTTCTAGCAGGAAAGTTTAAAAAAAAAAAAAAAAAAAAAAAAAGGAAGAGTCCATTCCTGAAGATTTTTCCTAACTGGCTGCAAAACAACTTCTCTCTTTTTTTTTTTTTTTAATCATTCATCTCTGATAATTACTTCTAAAAGCAACAGGCCTCTCTAGTCACAGAAAATTGCATAGCTGGGGGTTAAAGCATGTTATACTTTCTGGCAGGACACTTGGTCTTTTTACCTGTGAAACCTGATCACAACTGTCTGTTGTGATTAAAAAGCAAGTAGATTTTAATAACTAAATACTAATTAGCTTACATTTTAATCACAGCTTTTATTCCAAACAGAAACAGGAGTGCCACTGAAACATAATATAAGATGTCAGCAAATGTCTACCCTTCTCTACTTGGCAAATCCAGCTTGCAATGTGCTGACGACATAAGTAAATTGAAGGGCATTGAGCAATTCTCTGCGCTCATCTCGAGTCTTGGTACACGAACAGCTCTGTCCAGGGCTGCATTTGGGGCATAAGCCTTGGGGCAAGTGAGAGCAGTCCTTAGGCAGCTTTGCCTTACAGGCAGCTGCACTAGCCCACTGGAGACCATTCTCACAGTTGCACCAAGGAGCCCTTGGCAGCTTCTAATCCCATCCTGCTACTCCTCCCTCCTCTCCTGAAGGCTCTCCAGGTGGGATCCACGAGCGCTCGTCCCATGTCAGCAAGGCTGTGCATCACCCTCAAACCCTGGCATCTGCCTTATGCTGTTATATATTCTCAAGGAATCCATATGCATAGCCCTATGGGGGTCAAAGTTGCACAAAGCAGGAAGGATCATTTTTCTTGGATTGTTGCTAATCTGGCTATGTATATCTTCCAGTGAATATTTTTTTCCTTTTTCAACAAATCCACTGGCCTGAAATTCCAATTTCTGGGAGAAGAACATTTTTGATAAACAAACAAACAAAAAAAAGTCAACAAAACAATATTCAGCTCAGAAACCTTTATTGCCAACCCAAACCCTTCTACGGATTTTTCAAACCCAAACTGTGGAAGAAGTCTACAGCACCCAGGTTTCCAACGCCAGACTCTTTTCATGTTCTCAGATCAATCAACAATTTGCACAATAAAGCAATGCAAGGAAATCATCCAATCTCTCAGGTCAAGCCCCTGAATGACAGCAGGCTGTGGGGAAGGCGTTGCCAGCGCACTCTCTCCTCTGATGGGCAGGCTGGTGAGAGGGTGAGCAGGCACCGAAGGGAAGCGAGTTCTGCTGTAATTTGCTGTGGACTTCTCCACAGCCTGACAGGCCCTCTGGCTTCCCCATGGAGGCACCTGGGTCCATGCCACAGAGAGAAGGGGCATTTGCCACAGAACCTGTGGGAGCTTGAAGCTAATTAGCTGTGGGATTAACAGCAGGGAAGCTTTGGCAATGCAGCATGTACAAGCGTGTAGAGGACCTTGGGTTTTGCCTCAGGGCATGTCTAATCTGCTGCCACTTTACTGTTATTGCTACCTATTTAACTGGTTAGGGAGATCTGCAGTATATGTGCATCTCGTAGCACGGTGTAGCTTTTTCATAACCTACTCAGCAGCAGCCATCGGCATGTGGGCAGCAATGCACCTCCCCCACCTCCTCAGTGCCAGCATCAGATGTCTACTATCACACCGGCGTTCCTCATCTTGCAGCACCCATGATGTCACTTCCATACCGTCCATACCTCACACTCAGGTAGCTCAGCTCCATCCACTCAGCCCAACAATCTTGCATCCCTCCCATCACTGGCTTGGGTGCGGAAAACTATTCTGTGGCTGGACTTCAACTATTCTCCTCTACCATGTGATCATACAGTGCCTAGTGTCACCCCCCAGGGCCCATAGGGGCTGCTATATTGCAAAAAATATATACCAATAAGCCATTGCAGAGCACACAAGCATTCATTAAACCTGTCCTTTGATTTATGTTAGGTAGCTAAAAAAGGCAGCAGCTTTCAAATAAAACACCATGACTGAATATCGCAAGTAGAACGAATGTTTTCTGGATGAGAATGCTCCCTCTCCTCAAAATATTTGTTTTCAATACCCACAAAGTAGTATAATGTCATTTAGCAAGGAAAATTCTGGCAGTCAATGCACAGTCTGGCAGAGCTACAAGTACTGTAGGTGTTATGATACACACACAACATGTTTTACAAATAGAAAGTGGTTTCCAGAGTTCTTTAATATATTCTAATTCCCCCCACCTCTGCCCAAAAAAGCTGCAGTTATGAAAATACTGTTGCATACTGAAATATTAAACTAGAAATCTGAAGAGAGTTGTTTTTTAAAAAAAAAAAAAAAAAAAAAAGCTCTCTTTTCAGCTATTCCTTTTTTTTTTTTTTTTTTTTTTTTTGACTCAGGTATGTTTTTAGCAACTTAAACAGGCTGGGTTACCCACAAGAAGTAGTAATTTTTCCACCTAGCAGATTGATGTATTCATACCCTCTTTAAACATTTCTAAATTTATTCTCCAGTATTATTCAAATAGAAATATTTGCATGTACACCCTGGATCGGATAAAACCCTTTCAGTACTAGCTCATGAGTAGAAACCGCACAAATGAAGAAGATTAACAAAATGCACCTTCTTTGAATCCAAATAGCCTTTGGAAGAAATCTTTCCAAAGATCAGTCCTGTCTAGATTGGTTATTAATTTATTCATTTCACAGGAGGATCTTGCTCAAGAGCAAAGCTAGCACCTATACAATATGTAATGACATATATCCCTTAGCCAAGGAACCTGCTGGCTAATAGCAGGACAGGTGAAGAGTTATCAGCCTATTTTACAGATGGGAGACCACAGGGAAAAAAGAGACAGGATGAACTGCTCAAGGTCACCCAGTGTCAGAACCAAGAACTAAACACAGTTTTCTTGAATGCCAGTCCCAAACCTCAGTTACAAAACAAGACTTCTTTTCTAAGAAATCACATCAACTAGTCCTAGTGAATTTTCAAGGTGCAAAAATGCTGAGTTCAAACTTTTTCAACAGTCTCTGAGGTCGCCAGCTTCAGTACCAGGTGAAGTGACTACATTCACTTTCTGCAACAAAAACCCCTCTCAGAGCATTGAGGCACGAGCAACGAGTCATGCTGATGTTTGTGAAAGACTGGCCCATCCAGCCCTACCTATCCAAAGAAGAGCATTTGTGTGGTTCCTTCCAAACCAGATTGTCACACAAAACCACAGAGCGGAGACACCAACCTGAGTCCACAAAGAATGCCATAGACATATCATGCAGTGCTAACAGTAACGTCTGTATTAGCACTGTAGTAGCATCCTACGCGTAAACTCACAGGCAGAGTTGAAGGGGCTCTACATTCTCAGTGTTGTGCTGCACGACTATGGGCATGTAAGAGCACAGAACTGAGTAAGTCTTACTGCCTCAGTCAGCACTATGTACTGCACATCTGCATATTGAAGATACACCTGAAATTTGCTCTGGCGAATCTGAATATCTAGGCATATATCTGCTAGTGACATCTAAACACAGTGTCCTAAGGGTTTTAAAGATGTTTTCATGAGTTGAATAAAGATGTTTCCAGTTTGTCCCAGGTGACAGTCTCCAGGAAATACGCTGTTCTCATATCACTTTCTTGGGATGGAGGATTAGTAAGTAGGCAGGCAACAGGTTCCCTCAGGACTCAAACCTAGAAAGAGAACACCAAAGTGGAGGAAGACTGCAGTCTGTTACGGGGCTTGGCACGCTGTCCTATCCGAAGCACAGGAGGACCTCAGGGAGAAGGACCTGGAAACTACAGTGATTTCTCAGGTTTTGTCACCTATTTATTCCCACAAACTATGAAGTACCATGTTTAATCTGATACATTTGTTCCACAGAGAGCAACCTTTCCAATTGCAAACACCCTTGCATGGCCCAGCATGGAACATCTTCCAGTCTTTTTTTAATTGCTGCACACGAGGCAACCACAGGACTTCATGTAGGTTGTGATGGAGGAGAAGCTGCCATGCTGCACCACTACTGGAGAGGTGAAGTCATGCTGAGAATGAGGTTAGCAGTGTGGTTAGGCACATCTGCACCTGTGGATCAGCTGCAGATCACGACCACAAGGTCTATCTGCAGCCTGAGAACAACAATGGAGAAGATAAATTGGTGCAAATTATGCGAATTACCTGTATAACGCTTGCTAGAAAACTAAGTCCCAATTCCGCTATTTGTTATTCTGCAAGTAGCTTCACAGACAGGAGAGGAACTAATACTAAAATAAAATATTACTCAGTAAAAAATGGGGTGAGGTGATTGCAACTTTAGCACTTCTTACCTTGCAAATAGACTCCCATCTTTACAACTCTATTTAGTGGGCCAGATACTCAGCTGGGCAGCTCCTTTAAGGTAAACTCAACAATGATGACTTAGGCTAGATCTGAATTCAAGGGATGATTTACAAGCATTTGCTGCTAGTTTATGCAGCCCATTGCCTGTCTCCAGGTTGTTCACTAAATTCAGTGGTATTGTTCATGGTATTTCCACCTCCTGTTGCTGCACAGATGCAAGTCACTGTGTTATGAATGGCTGGCCAGACTTGCAGCACCCATCAAGCTGTTTGTGAAAAAAATGAACACAGAGGAACTGAGGACCTCATCCCTTTGCCCAGATGGATGACACAAGGAAAGGCCCAAGGAAGCTGAATATCAACAACACCAAACTTCTGCTGGAAGAGTGCTGGGACATCAGGAAGGTAGTTTACGTCTCCTGCTCCCCAGACCAACATTGTTTTCTTCAGCACAGTATATTTGTTCCTCACTATTCCTCTCAGCTACACAAATGCATTTAAACACGGCTCTTTCTCTTGAAATCTTGACCTGGGAGATGCAACCCCAACCCTCAGTCCAATCTCAAGCCTAGATGAATCCCAACCCAGAAGACCACACAGCAAGGTCCTGAGGGACTTAAGCATGTGCTTAAGTGCTCTGCTGGATCAGTGCCTTTACAACCAGTCTGACTGCTTTGTTAGCAGTGCTGAGCACCAGGGCTGAGCTCCAACAGGAAATAGCAGCTTCCCTTTGAAGTTCTGCCACTGATGTTCACGTAGGTGGGACTTCAAAGAGGAGCCACTGCTTCCCCTCCCAGTATTGGAGGCCTCAGTGTTGGAGAAGCAGTACTGCTGGTTTTAATTGCATTAAGGGATGCTTTAGGGCAGACGATTCAGCCCTTCTCAGTAAAAGGACAACTTAAAAAGGTTCTCACCTGCTGGCAAGAGACCCAAGGAAAGGTTAACTTGCATGCCAAAATACCCTTAAAAACTAAAGTCTTTGGAGAGAAATCTCTTCCCCTCCTGTTAACTTTTTTCTCTAGTGCCACTGAAAACTACCTTGTGCATATTCTGAGCTTCCAATTTACTCTGAAGGTGTACTCCTGGCATCATAAAGGGCCCTCACCAACTGGGATGTGGATGAGGAATGGCCTACCTCAGCTCCCATTAAAGAGTCACTGGAAAAAACTGACCTCAACAACAGCCGAACTGAGCCAATACCAAGAAATATCCCCACAGGCAACCTATATGACTGATTCTGTTGCTGATTGACTACAGTCATACACAAGAGCAGTTTTAACTTCTCTGATCTCTTTTCCTTGTGGGAAACTGAGGCAGAGAAGTTCACATCATTAATGGTGTAAACAAACTCAACCAATATCAAAACAGGGCCCTAGTTCCCTTCTCCAGTCTTGCAAAGATTGCAAATATCTATCTCTTCTCCATATCTGTAACTAAAAGCACGACCCAGACAGATCCCTGGGGATCAATCCCCCAGCATGGAGAAGCCTGAGATCCACTAAGCAATGAATGCACTACAGAAACAGTCAAAGTGCCCATGGAATTGAAGCCAAAGAGAAACAGCATTTAGGGTTTACACAGATTTGCATGTAGAATTCCATGTTCATTGTGCTTGCTTTTCTCTGGATTTCACTTTATATATCTAGATTCATTTACTTACTTAACTTACATGCTTTACATCCAGATTCAAAAGCTGGCTACATAAGTAGGCATGGATTTTGAAGGAAGATGAATACTTTCCATTTTATTTGAGGACTGAGTACTTTCTGACTTCATTACAAGAAGTTCAGCTGAGCTTTGTTGTTTGGGTCACAGACTTGCCATAACCTGGTCATCTCACCTAGCCATTTCCTACTTCATACTTCCACCCAGAAGGCTCGCACATTGTTTGTAGAACAAAGCTGAGTCAGCAGCAAAGCAGTGTGTACCAGTGTGGAGTAGTAAGAGGGGAAAGCTTACGCCAGTCCTTCTTCCTGCAGACTGCCTGCCCCTGATTCTGCCCTGCGATTTCCTTCACCTCAACAGCCTGTCCCTCTATGCATGTGTATTTATCTGAGGTGGTATCTAGATCAGGAAACCCAAAGCACTTGTGAGTTCCTCAGCACAGATGCCAGCTTGGAGTATGTCCCAGATCCTGCCGAAGTGAGACCCAAGCGTTTCTTCCTCACCTGTTTTTCACAGATAGGAAACCCAGGGGTATAGCCCCAGAAGTGCATAACCTGCCACACTATCTAGGCATCTGCTTACTAGCTAAGCACAGATAAATCTCAAAACTGCAGAGAGAGGTCGATGCCCAGACACAGAGAGGCTGACAGCAGTGACAATATCAAGAAAGTGTGGCCAAACGACTCTGCTATGCAAATGATCCCAGCCCAAACCCTCCTACCTGCCCTGGTGTGAAGAACAACTGAAAAGCTGAACAACTTAAAGTATTTTCAGCTCAGAAAGAAAATAAAAATAGCATGGAAGACACTCATGCACCTTTCAGTGGCAAAGCCATATGGCTTCGGCTTTGCTCATCCATACAACTGCAGAAAAACTCTTGTTCATGTGCTTGACATTTTCTCTCCCAACCTTTTTTTATAAACAGAAATGTGTTTTTTTCCAAGACATTTCTCTTAACGTCTTGAGCTTTGACACCTCAACCTCCAAATTAATTAATTTTCAGCCAAAATTACTGAACTATTCCAATATTCAGTAGTTTCTCATTAAAAATTCCTAGGATTTAGGAGTTTAGAGGAGTTAATTGCTCTTTTTTTTCTGAATATTTAATCAACATTTTCCACTGAGAGAGAAAAAATATTCTGGCCAAGCATAGGTTTCCTTGCAAGGTTGAGAAGGGCAAGGTGGAGGAGGGGTCACTGTATTTTTCCTTAAAGACACACAAATATTCTCTTATAAGTTAAGTCACCACTGCACTTGTGAGCCGGACAAATTTAGAGAACTTAAAATCAATCAATAAAAAAAGAGCTTGACCACAAAGGAAGTTCTGGTCAACCCTTCAGCTTTACATCATAGACAACATTTATTTTATCGCAGCCTTACAAAAATTAAAATAGAAAAATGCATCTTCTTGGAAAACAGTAGTTATTTTCTTCCACTGCTCAGATATTTTTATAAGCCCATTTCCACCAGCCTCACTCATGTTGAGAATCACCTTACCCTGCAGGGCGGACCATTTATTTAGAGGCAAGATATTATGTCCTGAGCAGGACACTGAGATGCTTCCACTCAACAAAAACTCCACTGTGCAGCTGAGCTGGACCAACCTACGTCCCAGTTCAAGTCTGGTTTGAAGCATTACCCATACTGTCTGGATATTAGCCTCTATAAATAAACAGGCAAGAAGGTTTGTAGAAGAGGTGATGCCTTCCTCATTAGCTGCAAGCAAGGAAGGAAGTTGTACCTTACCAAAGACTGCGGGAATTCACAACTCCCTCCTTTCTTTAATAGCACTGCTGGATGCAGAGAGGAGCAGGGCACAGCACCCATTCAGGCACGGTCTAGCAAAATGGCCACAACAGCCTCTGAAATGAAATACTGCACATGAGTAAGGGTGGCAGAACTTGAGGACAGACACTCTTCTTGCTGGCTAATCATAATCACAATTCATTGCTGTTTCCATTAACTCTCAACAAAACACAACAATGGTAAAGGATCAGATTTCAATTGCTGGCATGTTGTAACGCATAGCTGTTCAGAGATTTGATCCTCATAGTTTGTCTGCCACCCTCCCCCCCCCCCCGCCCATGATTTTTTTTTTTGGGGGGGGGTTGTTTATACATATCAGCTTTAGCAAAACTTCCACTGGGAAAAAGGTTTCTCTGGTCCAAGAGGAAACTTCTGGTCAAACATACATAAACAAATCTGTCCAGAGCAGTCAACGGTTTCAACAGTCAGTAGGATCACAGAAGCCCTATATCTGAGTGCCTGACAGATCAGGGAGTTGAACTTGGATCTCTTAAATCCAAGAGAGGTATATTAAACCCCAGACAAGAGGCCATACTTGGATGGCCTGTAGGAGTCATTTTGTATTGGCAATAAGTAATAAAGTATTTGCTGGAAATAGTGAGATCAATTCTGCAACCCAGAGGCCAGAACAGTGAACCAGAAAGAACAAGAACGTGACCTGGGGTCTCCCATCTGCCACGGGAGTGACTTGGCTATCTAGCATTTTATTGTGGTAATATAAAGAAAAAGAAATTAAAGCCTTTAAGGATCCTTTATCTTTCAAGAAGAACAGCAATAACTTTTGAAACCTCACGTTTTGTAGACTGGAAGAATCCCTCCCTACTCACTGTTACAGGGGGGCAAATCTACAGTGTTTACCACCTCTTGTCGACAAGTCAGAATCTGGCCTGCTGCCTTCCAACGTACTTCAGAATGCACTTTCATCTCTAGTGTAAACACCGAGAAATATCAAAAGCCCTGTTGACAGTGCTGCTCTCATTTTCTGCTTTAAGAAATTGCCAAAATGTACAAAAGTAAATTCTCCAAGTCACAGTAGGCTGTTTTGTCAGTTTATGCAATCAGTAACGTAATACTACCGTAACCTCTATCATTCTCACTCTTCCTTTTATTTTTTTTCTCCTCCCCTCCCTTCTTTCTTTCCTTCTATCTTTCTTAAGCAAGAATTTCCCCTGGAAGAGAACACTGTTCCTCCAAAAATTAAATCATAGCATCAGATTTCAAGACAATCCACAAAAATTTATCATATTCTGGAAGAATAGCACTTTGTATGATGCATGCTGGAGAAGCATTGTCTAGGCCACTGTAGGTAGACTATGTGTTACAGAGCTAAAGGAGCTTCTTTGGGAATTTTATCTGAAATTGCAGGAGTCAGAAACAGGCGTGTTTCCCTGTCTCTTACCTACTATCTAAAAGAGCACATTTGAGGACTACCTCTGTATTTTTTGTATTTTTCCACTTCCTTTCAAAACCAATGAGAAATTCTGTGACTCAAAAAATATAGAAGTAGGTCCCTTCTTATTTCACTAACCAAAACAACAGCAACAGAAGCCGCACAGTTCAACAGACTGCAATTCTATGGAAAAATTCTAGGAAAACAAGAGCAATGACAACCATTTCTCTAGAACAGTAGTTCCTAAACAGGGATGGTCTTCACTTGAAATCAGTATGACATATATTATCTCAGTACATAACTCAATCTATTAATGATAGCACTCATTAACATAGTAGTAGTAGTAGTAGTGTTAATAGTAGCGATACTGCTAATAATGTCACTGTAGTGCCAATAGGCTTCAACATGCTAGTTCTTCCTCATGCATATAAGAAAAGGATAGGTGATCCACTACCACATAAACGGTAGTGGACACAAGAAGTGTGATAGTCCTGCTAGGCACTTCATGATATGTGTGCTATTATCTTTTGTTATCTCCCTGAGGAATCACAGAAGATCTAAATATGCAATCGTAAGAACAGTTCAGATGTAAGATCCCTGACAGTAACTTTGCTGGCCATGGGATGAAGCCCTAGCGAATGATTTTTATATTCCTCCAATGTTTCTGTTATTATGTAATTGAATATGAAAAGCCTTGTAGGATCTACCGGGTTCTCACAGATTTCTGCATCTCTGCATTGCAGGAATACTTTTATCTCAGGGAAAGGTTTTACGAAGTCATTTCCAAGAGTCTGTCAAAAACTACTGGGGAGGAATAACACACAGTCTAAGAAAAGCTGTTGTACGTCTAGTCTTCCACTCTAAATTTTTCTACTTGGAAATCTCATCTGAAAGGACTTGAAGGAACTGATCTGTTAGTCTGGGATTTCCAGAAGCACAGTTAACCTGCTCTTGAGGAAAGGTCCCCACACTGCTGAGCCTACCTGGTATCTGTGTGCACGCACAATAGCATCAGGCCTTTCATCCAGCACTGCCATACAGCCTGGAAAGGCACAAAGCCCAACACTGACCTCTAGCATAAGCCTAGAAACCTCTCTCTTCCGAAGAAGTGCCAGGCTTCCCTGCGCTTGTACTCTGCAGAGGGAAGATGCTTGCAGAAGGGAGTTGAAAGTTACTGCAGATGGCCTGAATGGCTGCTCTGTATATGAACACCAAGCTTGATGCTTCATGGAAACATCAGTGCACATTCATGTGGCCTGCAACACCCCGTGAGTCCATGATACTTCTCACACCGTAGCTTGCATCATGATTGCTGTCCCAAGGATGTGAGATTCCTCAGGCACATATTACTTCACAGTTTTTAGTTCTCTGCATTGCCAGTACTCATTCTTCTTGTTAGATCTGGAGTCATGTCCCACACACCAAACAAGCATTGTCACAATCCTCTAGCTACATAAACAACAACAACAAAAAAAAAAACCACGCAATCAATAAAGGAGAACGTTTTTGTATGTTTAACTGTATAAGCACCCGCTTTCTGGAACCCTTTATGTTTTCAGATGGATTGCTCATGGCTTTGCTGCATTAATTAGGATGATCATGAGATTCACACCTAGCAAACATGCCCTTCTGATTGCAGAGTATGACTACATTACAGTGGTGAAGTGGTTTCCTCATTCATTCACCATCTGTGTGGTCCTGCAGTGTCCAAGCTGCTTTTGTTTTGGTTGCTTGTCAAGGGCAGCAAGCACTCTGCCTCTCAAATGATCTCTGTGCACTTGTTTCCCAGGGAAATGGAACTGTGGGAACTTACTGGTAGTGCTCAATAGCTATAGAATATAAACTTCTACCTGGGCTGTCTAGGAACTCCTGTTACTCAATTAAGTACAGTAACAAAGTGACATTATAGTGAGCTGCTCAGAAGAAAACTAATAGTAGAAGCCTTCCTCATTTCACTAACAAAGAAATAGCATACACAGCATCAGCAAATGTTTCATTACGTAGTAGAGCCTGGACAAAGAATCTGGCACTAAGAAACATGATTTCTGAAGGAAGAGTTTGCTGCAGGTCTGATTTATCATAAGCACAGATATTGCCTGCAAGACTGGAGTGGAATCCAGATTCAGGTTTTAACCATCCTTAAAATTCCCCTCCTTTAAAAATTTGGGTTTAGGCTCTTCCTTAGTTCTAGAAAATTGACTATGAAGAGAAAACTTGACCATATCCCTGGCTTCACGCACAGACAAAATTTGCAAGCCCGCGTCTCCCTTGGTCACGGCATAAGGGAAAATGAGCCATTCTGCAATATCATGCCATGTGTTCCTGCATCCTGTGGGATGAGGAATTCACATCCCAGTAGAGATTAAGACTGGACAGGCTGGGAGCCACAGCTGGAGTGGAAAAGATCCGCAGCAGCACTATATGAGAAGGATAGAAAGTCTATAATTATCTTCATATTCAAGGTTGCGCAGCTTTAAGTATATCAGAATAGTTAAAGTACTACAGATGTCACTGGAAAGAGAAATAAGTTGTATGGTTTAAGACACTTTGACACCAAAATAACTGCATTCACATGAGGTCTGATCCCACTATAAACATTGGTTAAAAAAAAAAAAAAAAAAAAAAAAGAATTACCCGCTGACCAAAAGACTGTATCAATGCAATTTTTTCATGTAAACAGGCCTAAAAGTGGCTCTTAGAGTAGCTGCCAGGAAAATTGTCTAACTTTCCAGTTCTACCCCAAGTCTTATTGTATCCAGTAGGGCTTTTAAAATCCCAGCTCTGGAATCATGTGAATAAGTACAGATCTCCTGGAAAAGACAAGCTACTTGCCTTGGTGTCTGTGAAGAGAAGCTTGAAAATAGCAGTGTTAAAGACTCAAAACGAGAGGATCTATGGAGGCTCCAAATCCAGTATTTAAAAAGAAGGAAAGAAATCATCATTGCACGACTATTCACTGCTAAGGGGGATGTGAGGAAAGGACACCCATCTGAGGCTGACTATCCTGACGTGTCTCCAGCGTGCCCCAGGAGAGCTCTTCTGCCCAAGCCACTGGGCACAGCTGGAGATGGGCCAGCCCAGCGGCCACAGCCGCGGCCGCCTCTCCAGAGAGGGCCCTTGCCTGCGTATGGTGGCTGAGCCACCTGACAAGCTATCTGCTTATCTTCACAACTGGTTCTCCCAGCTCCCATCTACCAGCTTTTTGTAGCCCCCAAATTATTATCATCAACAAAACTGTATTCATTACTTTGTGCTCTAGCAAGTAAGTGGTCAGGCTCATGGGGAATGGGAAAATAAAGTCTCAAATGCAGACCTCTCCTCCTCTCTTTCTTCAGACTTACCTTTATTTTTAAAGATAGACTCAAAAACCAGACTAGGTCACCATATGCTGTGCAGGAGGGACAAGGACCCCAGCATCATCCTTGCCCACTTTTAGCCTCTTTCTTAGGTTTGTCCAGATTACCCAAAGAAACCTGCTAAATGTGCACTCGATGGAGTAAATTTGAACTTGCCATAGCACTCTGCCTTCCTCCTCTAAGGTAAACTCTTGCAATCTCTACTACGCTGAAACACAGTAACTGTTAAAAAAAATCTCCAAAAACAGTAAAAACTACCTCTGTGCTGCTGTCTCTCGACAATCTCTCCAGTGCAAAGACCATATAACTGGGCCATGCCCTGGCAGGGTAAACACACTGTGTCTCAGATAGAGTCCGCAACAACCTTTCTGTGAAGCCTGCAAAGGGATCAGCTTTACCTTTCCAGTGCCATTGTGAATTCTCTGCTGCTTGATCCTAGTCCTCTCCAGCGGCAGAGACGGTTCTCCCAGTGCTCCTTCCCTGTATGAACATGGGCTGTTACTTTCAGGCTACTTTTATGGAGGCTCTTTGGAGGAGAGCTCCTAAACTGACCAGCCTGAACCAGGGACTGCAGCACAAGCCCTGTCCACTCACGCAGTCTCTCCGTTCTCAGAGAGACTGGGAAGCAGCGGGGCTTACAAAGCCCATGGCTCTTCCAGCAAGGAAACACTCACCACGCACAACCAGCTGCAAGGAAGTCTAGAGGCTCTAGGCTCACAACCCACAAATGCCCACCAGAGCTTTGGGAAGCTGCTTTCATCTTCCCAGGCCTTGATGGGTGCGCAGCAGTCTGAACAGCTTTCTGTGTCTGTAACCGCGACAGGGGAAACACCTTTCCTCTTTCTTCTTCAAAAGAGAAGCTGTTGGGACGTGCTCACCATCCCACTCTCTTCTGATAACCCTTTCTGCATCCTTCCGTTTTCTAGTTATTCATTTGTTACCCCTGAAATCTGATTCCTGATCTCTCAGCCTCCTCTTATCAGCCCTTTTCGCTGAGCAGTTCCAAGCAACAGGTTAGTTTTAATCTCTCTGTCTTTCCCTGTCCCCGAGGCCTAGTGCTGCTGGGGGAGGAGGTGAGTGATAGCACTGAAGTTGTAGGGGGAAGGGACTGCCATCCACTAAGTACTCGTTATCTATCAGTTCATCTACACAACAAAACAAAGGTATGACTGTTACATCAGCTGTCACACCTGTGCGGGCTTCTCTCCACCTACCATGGATCACAGGAACAGAAGAGATATGGAGGCAAGGCCTGAGCATGGCCCAGCAATCGCAACATCAGCCCTTGTGTACACGCTCTCTACTCAGGTCTCTACCACCATGTCTTCCCTACAGTTGTTACCTATGTGACTCACCCAAAGCTAGCAGGGGGTTAGCCCACCTTGGCCATCATCCTCCTTCATTCCGTTGTACAAACCTACCTTCAGAACATATGATTGATTTTGCAGCTCCCAGCATCTGGCAAACCTACTTTGGGTTGTGCTCTTGTTTAAACAATTATAAAGGATATAGGGTGCTAGAACACAAGTTCCCTTATCTCTATTTTCCACATTACACCCTTTCCTAAGGCAAACTGATGCAGCCCCATCGAAGCTGAGGCACTGACTGACACCAGTGGAAGATCTGGCCCAGATTCTGCAGTGCTTTGCCTCTGGGTAGTTATTTACACCTGTACAGAATGTAAAAGACTACCAGCACCAATTGCTCAAGCAGCAGATTAGTGGAAGTCACAATGCATTGCCTTCATGGCCCAACATGCCATGCACTGACCAGTGTTCAGTGCCCAGGTCCCCTTGAACCTAAGTTAGCTTTAGTGGTCCACAGAGACATCCTCTCCTCAGCTTCTAGTAAACCTTGAGATCAATGCCAACTCTCAAGAAAGACAAAGTTGTGACCTAGTTTCTGGAGGATAACTTAGTGTAAGCAACTTTCAGTGACATGATGACAACCTCACTTATAAGTCTACGAAATATGGAGCCAAGAAATAGTGCTGATCCAACCTTACATGGTGAGTATCTTTTCCTTTCCTTATACACACAAAATCCCAGGCAATTTCCAGATGACTTTTGGTTGTGCAAGCCAAGCTAGGCTTGGCTTATTTTCTGAATCATCAAAACATTGCCAGTTTGTTTGGACAACACCAGCAGCTAGCTGGTTTCCCTGGGTTGTTTCTTCAGTTAGCATTAACCTTGTGGTTGAACAGTCTTCCAGGAACTAGGCAGACTGATCTCCATTCACTTGTAATGTTTGTAATACACCTGCCTGAATTGAGGTACAAGAGCTGTGTATCTTTGCACTATTTGGTAGCTTCAGAAGAGACTGCGCAAATAATGGTAAAACTGGACAGCCACCAACTCCCATCCTCACAACCTCCATTTTTCTTGGAGAATTCCAGGTATGGAACTCACTCCACTTTTCCCCCCCCCCCATTAGCATGCAAAATCCAGTGAAATTACTGCATGGCCTCCATAAGTGATTTTAAACAAAATGGATCCAGCATTTAGATCTAAGGCATCATGTTTAGATATGTGGGTTGCTTTGGGCTTCTAATTTCCTGAGGAATTTGCATAATAAAATACAGTAATAGGCTGGGCAAGTATATTGAGCAGTGGCTGCAAGCCAGAAACTAATGAGCTTTACTGTAGACTGTTTAGCTCTGGACAAGTCACTTGACCTTCCAAAGTCACATCATCCCTCTCTGTGAAATGGGGATAGTAATACTTGCCTCACAGGAGTGTTGTGAGGATTAATTAGTTACTGCTTGTACATTGCTTTGATGATGTTAGGAACTACAAGCCTGTTAAGTACTGTCATTATACCATGGCTGGGTAGATATTGCAGTTATGGCTAAATCCTGGCCTTGGAAAAAGATATGTCTTTCCTCATGTCTTGTAAAATCAGCTTCTAGGCTTGCGCAAGTAGCATTTATATAACTTTGGTACCAAACATCAATATGCATCGTGTACCTTTGCAGTTGCCAAATCCCCAGAACAATAGACTGCTGGGAGTCATGTGATACACCCATCTTCGTGGAAACAGCTTGGGGCAGGAGCCTCATTGCAAGCTCTGTGTTTATCTTCCCCCCTACGCCAAGCTCTCTTGAAAGTAGTAAACTGTTTCCACCAGGCACTTCCACGGTGACCTCAGGTCCAGACCTTGGTGCACCATACAAAGGCCACGAACACAGGGCATACCGGCTTACACATGCTGCATGCTGCAGAGAAGACAGCTTACACTGGGCAGGGTGCCCAAGGCAACTGAGCGTGTTCCTGCACAGGGCAAATCCATAAGGGCTGAAGGGAGATGGGAAGTCCGAAGTAAGACATGGATACACGCTTGAGCACAGCCAGAAGAGGTAAGCTCCCCTTGTTTAAGCTCTCCCCTCAGACGGGGACTTTCTTGCTCAGCCTTACAGCTCTCCCTTGCAGCTTCCTGAGAGAAGAGCCCTTTTCTCTTCTCAGCATTTGGGCCTAGATAATACAGAATAGAGCACAAAGAAAAGAATTCCACTGGCTGCAACAGGCTATGGTTCAGGATCATTAATAGGCTCAAACCACAGTATCCAGCAAACTCAAGCAACACATCGGAGTTATGCATCCAAATTTCAATGATATTTAGTGGAAGTCAGCCAAATGACTCCCTTTGATTCCTTTGAAATTTGAGCCATAACTGTCATTGTATCTTAGACGTGTGAACTGCTCTGAGAAGTCTCCCATATAGATTACACTAGGATCAAAGAGTTCCACTAAACTGAATTTTATGAAGACTGAGGATTGAGGTGAGACTGATCGACAGCAGTATTATCTGCAAAAAGCTCAGCAGGTTTGAAAGGGTTAAAGAAGAAATTGTTTGGGTAGACAATGTACATTAACTATCATTTTCAGTCAGCATGCAATGACTAGTTAGTGGGGCTTATCATCCCCAGCTATGTGAGGAATTACAATAAATGCCTGAAATACAAGCAGGTTTCCGGCTTAGGTAGGTAAATAATGGAAATCACTATTTTTGTCCGAGTTGCAAGAATTCCCTCTGCACACATACTTCCCACCCCCACTCTACTGTAACATGTCTAATTCTACTCCCTGCTGTTTGGTAAAATGAAGTTCTTTCATGCATCTTTGTGACTTTTGCTTTGTCTGCAGAAGTAGCCAACTCATGATTTCCTTTTTGGTGTAAAGTGAGAGGTTACAATATTTTCCCCATTCATTTTAAATGCTTTCAGAATGTAATGACTTAAAGATGAGTGGAAGGAGATAGGGACTGCTCTGAGACAGGGATGGTACTATTTCAGGAAAAAAAAAAAAAAAAAAAAAAAAAAAACCAGCCAGAGCATAATTCTGGCGCTCGCAAAGCCTGGTAGTAAACCTCCTATCGACTTCAGCAATATGAGGATTCCCCTGCTGGAGTACCATCCTGTGCAGAAAATACTCTCAAACTGTTCAGTGATCCAGCTGGTTTTCGAGCAGCCAGTAGAGAAAAATATTGTCTGTCCCTGCAGGACAGAAACAGGGTAAAAATTAGATACTACTTAGTAGTGAACAGGGAATAAAGTCATTACAGTCAGTGAGTCTGATTCTTCTTTACCCCAAGGCTCCTTTTCTCTCCCTTGGCATCCCCGCTGCACGTGCCTGACCTGGCCTCTGTCTGAGGCCCCTTTGAGGTTTGTGCAACATAGGCTTCACACACTCCAGTTCAAGAAAACACCAGGCTCCTGACATGCAAGGGAAATTGGGTTGGGATCCCAAGCCCTGTGAAGTCTCATGTTGATTTGGACAGGCTCCAGACAAGACTATTAGAGCCCCAGCCCTTTCTGCTGGTGAATGCACAAACTGTTTTTGGACTACTGCTGGGGGAAAGCCTGGCAGAGGCATGGACAGGATCGTGCCCTGGGAAGGGTTAACTAGCACCAGGCTCAGAGAGCTTCCTCCCTCAGTGCTTCACACATGCTGTATTTCTTAGCAAAGTGAACATATTAACACTGGCATGCTCCCACACACTGCCTTGGCTGTCCTCCAGGAAATCATAACCCAGCTATTTGGCACACAAGGCTGCAATTTTATTTACACAATCAACTTCTTGATAAACATAAAGCTTACAAAATATACCACGCCCTTAAAATAAAAATGGAAGGGGGGGGGAGCAGAGAGGAAAGCCTGGAGCTGTAGTAACCTGAACTCAGCTCGAAGGGCTAACCAGCTTGGAGTTAACACCCCCCCACCCCAAAGAAATCTCCTGTGGATACACAAGGGTTCACCCTGGCTTTAAGGCATCGTCCTGCTCTGGGAGGCATGGAGGGGCAATGCTGGGCAGGTTGCTGCCGGGGTATTTGTGCTGACTCAGCCAGAATTCCTCCTGCGTGCGGGGTGGCACACACAGGGCTGCCAGCACCACTGTCCCACTGCCCCCACGCCCCTTGGGAGGGTGCAGTCCCCATGAGAGGGCCTCCCCCTCACCTCATTGCCTGGGCACGGGCCAGCACCCACCCGCACCCCTGCTCCCGTGGAGCACAACTGTGCCTCCAACATGGGGCTCGCTTTCCTAAAAACCCTGAAACAGTGCGATCTTGCCTTGTTTACTGCGCTCATGTTCTACTTGTGCATCTTTCAGAGTTTAGTGAGGGAGGTCCTGTCTCTATGGACATTATAATTGTCAACTGTGTGTCCTAAATCAACCTAAACTTTTAAATCAACTAAATCAACTAAATCAACCTAAATCAACTAAACGATTGCAAGCGGAAGTTGTAGGTTTTCTTTTGCAAGGAAATGAATGCTGATTTTATGTGGCAACCAGATTTTCTGGAGACATATTCCACTTCACCAGAGCACCAGCCAGTTCAACCTAGAAGCTGGGAAGCCTAAACCTTCAGTAGCACCCCTTTTCCCTCAACACCCTTCTTTCCCCTGAACACTTGCTGCCTTTGGTGAAGTTCTGCTCTAAACATGAAATACTAGATCAGCCTTACAATAAATTGAGGCAAATGTATGCATGGTGCTTGGATCTGGGGTCACCTGAACTCAGCTCCACCACCTTCTGCTTTGCCTCTTGAGCTCACACTTCTCCAACGACCTTTTCAAAGCAACTGCTCTGTCTGGCTATTTGAGAAATGGCTCATAACATCACTCCATCAACTCTGTAGGCATTGGACACCAGGGTGGCATGTGGTGTAAGTGCTCCAAGAGCCAGGGCTAATATTTGCTCTGCTAAGTTTCAAACTGGACTAATTAAGACAATATGAGATGCTTATGTGCAGCCTAAATCCCATTCAAGAGAAACTACACAAGGAAAAATAATGGGCTAAGGATATTATCCTGATTTATACTGGCTGAAGATCTGGACAAATGTGCTTTATTCCTTGCAGATAAAAAGATCTGCCTGAGGCTAATAAGCTTTTGATAGCCTGGGAAACAAAGATTGATTCTTTTTTTTTTTCACAAATAGGAAGAACTATCTTCAAATACCTGAGACACACTGCAATCATTTAGACAGATAAACATCTTGATTCCTAGAGATAATAAGAGCTGAATGCTTGGCCTCAAAATCAAGCATTCATGACAATTCTTGAAATAAGAACATATTACTCTCCATTTCCACAACAATTTACATCAATAGCAAAGAAAACCTTTCTTTCTTCACAGCTGGAAAATGTATTCTAAACACACTACTGGCAGCCTTGCCCTACTACCAGAAATCCTGGAGAAGGGTGGGCAAGTGGTCCACTTATCCGTTCTCCCAGGGGGCAGCTCTGGGTCTTCTGCTGAGCCCAAGGCACTGGCTCCTTTGGATGAATACCTGACTGATCTACTTATAAACATCTGAGATGCAAAAGAAGAAGGCCTCCTCTCAAGGAAGAGGAAGAAAGTCTGCAGGACTAGATAGTCTCATATCACTGTAAAAAGCACTTCTTTGAAAGAAGGAGAGCAAGGAGTTTCTGAAATAATCTATTTTCTTCTTAACAGATATTTTGCTTCTCATTGCAGGCTGGAAAAGGAAAACATAGGTCTCCACAAGCAGAGAGCAACTGCGATGGAAATTTCTCATGCTCTCCAATACAAAATAACTACCATGCATTCATTCCTCTCCTTCCTTCTCCAAAAAAGCACCAGCTAAAATGAAAGCAGCAACAAGAGGAGAGCTTTCCCTTCACAGACTGCACCTTGGCTCAAGTGGTCAACTCGAAGAGGTGGACTAAGTGACAATACAGCAGGCTGATGGAGCTGCTGAAGCTAAAGACATTGCGAATGGCCTCTGACTTTGGGGGCATGCATCCTCTAAGGGCTTGTACCCATCACTGTAACAAAGAGCAATTTAGATCTGTCTGCTATATATTCAGCTGTGCATGACTAAAAGGTTTTCCGTGGATTGTGAATCATTACCTCAAATATCAGGTATTGCCTGATTTCCCAGTGGCCAACTTCTATGGTTTTATAGTGAGATGTAATACATCTAGTGGTTTTCCACTAAAATATTCTCATGTACCTGGGAACTTCATCTTTGACCTAAAGTCAGTTTATATCCCCCATGAATGCAGGAACTTGAGCACCTCAGATGGATGCAAAAGTCAGAAGGCAAAAAAATTCCTGTGTATTAAATCTCAGGATTTCTAAAGCCAATCTCAAGATTGGCATCCACTGTTTTGGATGCTAATGTGACTGCTGTCATATAAATGAGAAAAAGCTGTAAGTATGCAGGTAGTTAATGTACATGCCATAAACTGGCAAACCAAATCATTTGGTTTGCAGAAAATATGTTCTACAAGTAGCTTGCTTAGTCCACTTGTTAATCTTGCATACTATACATTACTTCCAAACCTAAGTGCCTTTTCAGGAAATGACACTTGGATACCAAGTATTTCCAGTCATGCATAACCACTTTGCATACTGCTGTCACTGGCCTTTGGCCCAGGCACGTAGAAGGGTGCTCCAACCTTTTTAGGGCCCATTTCTGGACCACACAGAGGCAGCAACTCAGGGTCTGTGCTGTGTGCAAACTCTGACAGAGTTGGAGCAAAATCAGTGGCTTTTCTACAGGACAAGGTGGGCTGAATACAACCTACTGCTATCAGTCAAACCACCCTATCTAACACAACCCATCCAAGGAGGATTCTACTGCTGGTCAACAGCCTAGAACTACAGAGCAGTTCCTGCACCACAGCATTTTCTGAACCTAAACAGAGAAACAACCCCGGCTAGATCAAAAGTGGTGAGTAGGTAGAGCTCCCTTGAGATCTCCCATGCACTTGCTGTCATTTGCAAAGTTAAATAGACTTTGCAAAACTGAGCAGCCTTTGGGAGTGCATAATTTGGCTAGGCAACCACTGCCATGCAAAGTACTGTTGGAATCAAGATAAAGTATAAGTGAACTTCTCACTACCTCACCTTCACAACTCAAAACTCATGCTGCATTTGCCCTCTCCCCTTTCACTTCTAGCCTCCAGTATTGAGAAACAAGGATCGAAGACAGTCATGGTCCAAACTGGAAGCACCACAGCTCTGCAAGAAGGGACAGAAATCTTCAAGTCCAGGGACATTTTGAGCAGAAGCACTGATGATTTCTCAGAAACGGGTTCCAAATTATCCTCATCAAATTTCAGA
Organism: Rhea pennata; assembly: GCF_028389875.1. NCBI lineage: Eukaryota > Metazoa > Chordata > Aves > Rheiformes > Rheidae > Rhea > Rhea pennata. Next base: position 9,167,288 of record NC_084665.1, on the reverse strand, counting down.
GCCACAAGAGGGCAAGATGTGGAGTAGGAGGACTTTAAGAGTGCTTTCAAACAAACTGAATCAGAGGTTTACCCAACCCTGCTCTTTCAGAAGTTTCTGAATAACGCACCAGCTTGAACCACTGGAAAGAAACAAATAAATGAGCTGGCAACTTTCACAGGGAGGAGCCTTGAAGCCCAGTTCCCAAGACCACGCCAACCAGCTCAGTGTGACAGCATGCAGGAATGAAAATAGGTAGGTAACATTAACAGAAATACACTGAAACTTAATAACAGCAGCTTGTCAGGACATGCACTGAAGACAAATGGCTCATAATAGCTACAGCTTGTATTATGAATGTTTCATAGCCATCTGGCTAAGACAGCAGCCTAAATTCAATTGCTGTTTTGTATATGCCTCACTAATCTATGGTACATGCTCTGGAAGGAGACTATCAAGCTAAAATTGAACTTCTGCATTAAAAAGAGACACTATTTCTCTCATCAGTTGACAATGCCTTTTAATAACAACGCAGCAATGAACAGAGCCCCTAATGAGCTAAGGCCATGTCCTCCTTCGGAGAAAATCAGCAATGCTCACTCAGGGCAAATGGAGTTAAGTTCATTTATACCAATTATAAGATTCAGCCCCATTGTATTAACCTCTTCTTGGTTCAGTCATAACTCTAATGTGACTATCAGCAGTTTAAAGCAAAGGCGCAGTTTAAAAGTAATCCCCTCTGCCTTTCCTCTCCTGATCTGATTCGCATACAAAATGGGCTTATGAACTCAAAAATTATGGGAGGGATTCAGGGAGGAGGAAAGGGATACACAAGAGCCCTTTTATTTTGCGTCTTATTCACAATGAAAATTGGCACAGAAGCCAACCACATACATTAACATAGTTTGGGCAAGTTTAACTCTCATGAATACATTTCTGTGGAAAAACTATGTGACTATGGAAAAATCCCCTCTTTTTTGCCACTTGAAAAGATAACAGGCTTCTATGTGGAACATACCCAGAACTTGCCTTATTCAGAGACATGGAAATACAAAGATGAATAAGGCTGAGTTTCCCATGCTAGGGGCCCATGGAAACTGAGAGGGGAGGAAGAAGTAAGGAGGCCCATTGACTCAGGAGAAGGACTTTTATCCTACAGGTGAAGGAAGTATTTGAAGGCACTAGTAACATTGCAGGCCTGTTCCAGAGCCCATTTAAGTCACTGGCAAACATCTCATTGACTTGACTGGGATGTGGGTCAGGACTAAATAGTTTTAAAATACAATTCCAAGGCTATTTCTACATCACTGTGTAATGAGTGGGATTCAGATCAGTTCAAGTGTGCCCAGCCCTGTGACTTACCTGCTTTCTGTCCACATTTCTGGCTACTAGCTTGGCTGTAGCTTGGGCTCAAAGTCTCAATATTGCATTGTAGAAGAGCTGAGCTCAGGATCATGTTGGAGGAGTGGCCGGAACTGGACTAAACACTAGACTGCACCCATATCTAAGTCAGGCAGCCTAGGGGAAGGAAAGATTTGGCCAAAAGTACTGGAGCACCAAGTGTACTTTTCTTCTCTCCTCCCTTCTTGCAACTCCCTTGCAGGCTCCCCAAACATAGGCTGAAGAGCGCTCTCAAGGTGAGCTTGAGGGTTTACAGTGGGCATATCTAATGGATAATGTGCGTGTTGCTGTGTCTGATGGTATAAGTGCACCTGACACCCAAACTGTGGGTTAAAGCTAGCTGCAATGACTTGAGCTGGCATCCTATGACCCAACTGCAACCCAGATGCAGCCTTAGAAGTTCTGTGGAATAAATGAGTTAGAGGAAACTAATGACCCTTCTTCTTGCACCCCTACTTGCAAACATATAAGCTATTGCCATTCCCATATAAAAACCTTTGTCCTTTGCTCACTAGCCGCATACAGCACTAGCCTTGCTACACTTCCGTATTTATGGCAGAGGGTGGTAACCCCAGAATTACTATTTTCTTTTGGATGAACCAGTTCACTTTAGTATTAGCCTATCTGATAGTATAGGTTGCATTAAAGTCCTTCATCAGATCACGTGAGCAGCACGTCATTTCACTAGACCTTTAGTATTTTGCTAATTAGTTTCATAAATTACTAATTGAAATCTTTAAATGACTCATATTGGTACAGCAAGTCTCACTATACAGAAAAATCAGTGATCTCAGAAGAGGATACATCACAGGATCATACCCTCCTGCTAGGTAACACAGAATTAAATAGTAGGGTAAGAGCAGGATGGGGAATTTTCCTTCAAGATTAACAGTTCAGAGCCCTTATCTCTGTGATGCATCTAAGTACTGCATATTTTGCACCTGCCTAAATGTGGAGTTTCCACTGATGTCAGTGTGTGGAACAAGCAAGACGTACAGATCCACATATCGAGGGTAAAAGATCTGCTCAGCAGATCAAAAAGGAATGCTCTGCCTCTGGGACAAATCCATACATAGTGCTAACTCTGCTGCTTTAATGATACTTAATGCATATTGCCACTGACATCATGGCTAAATTTGGCCCCTCTGGAGAGATGGAGTTTGGCAAGGAAAAGCAAACAAGATTTCTCACAAACTGTACAGTGTTGACCACTTCCAGCAATGTTAAGAGGCTCTTTTTGCCTGTTCCACCATGACTGTCTCCAACCACAACCTAGAAACAGTGTGACCCCTGGCAATAGGCTGGCAGCTGGTGAAAGGTACCTGAATGTTTCAGGACCAGTTCTCCAAATGCATAGTTCTGTTTTACATACTGACCCAAATTCTGTGATAGGCTAAAGAAAGGTCCATAGGGTTTCAAGCAATTTGCCTGACACTTCACTTATGGACTTCTTGTGCTTCTCCAGGAGCCAGCCTGATCACCACTTGCCTTTGAGCAAAGGATGGGCTTTTTCTCACCAAACTCCCAACAGTGTTGGTATCTACATCTGCCCAGACATGTTCAGCACCCACCAGGGCTAATGGAGTGAGACAGGGACTTCTGGGTATTAAATCAACTGGCCTACACAACAAATGCCTAACTTGAGATGAGATTAGTATCATTCTCCAACAGCTGCAAAGAGCATTTAGCTTTAGCTTAGACGGAGGTGTGTACATATGGTCATAGGAATCCCATCCGAAGAGAATGGTCAGATGCTGAGCTGCTGAAACAAATTAAAAGCATAGTTGTTTTATGTACACAATTAGCCCTGTGTTTGCCCCTTACTCCTAGCCTTTGCCTTGTTCAAAGCTACCTCTTTTGACGGGCCCTTGAACAGTGAACTTGCTGGTGTTATTTATAATGCCAATAACCAACAAGAATATCAAGACCTGCCCATGGGCACAGGAAGTGCTGCTATACCACAAAGGCTTGAAGCACTTAGAACTTAGTTAGCCAAGGTCTTACATTTACACCCAAACTCCAGAAAGGGACCTTTGCAAACATTTCTGCTGGTCTTCTGCATTACGAGCCAGTGTTCTACCCAGTAGAGTTCTGAACTTAGAAAACTACATGATTTCCCAGTATAATTACAGGCATATTCCCATTGGACTTGGCACCACTGCTTAACCAAACATCATGCATTAGCTCCTAAGAGAAAGACATTATTTGTTTTAATAACACAAGGTTTATCTTGTAGTAGCCATCAACTTTCCACAGAAAAATCATGCTCCACCATACATCAGTCTTTAGAGGCAACTTCTGAACTTTAATATCTCCAAAGGAACAATAATTGCAACTCTTCCAGTATTTTATATTCACAGACAAGCAGAATGAACTCATTGGAATCAGCAGGTGGTGTATGTTCAGCTGCTCAGAGCAATATTCAGCTTGCCTATTCCCAGTGAGGGCAGCTGACATCAGAGAAGCAATGCCCTGTGAATGTACCATTCAGTAGATAGGAGAGCCCAGAGCTTGTATGTTAGACATGAAAGTGTTTTGTAACATGCAGATGTTTTCCATGCAGAGACTGTGAAAAGTGATGGCCAAGATTTTGTAAATCCTTTGCTGTTTTTTTTATATTATTTCTCCCTCACATATCCCCATTTCCTTGCCTTTTCTTGTATGAAAGAATGATACCATTAAAACTGATGGGTTACATCCTTAGCTGATATAATTTGGTGTGACTTCACTGACTTCACAGAGCTATGCCTGTTTACATAAGTTGCAAATCTGATCCACCAATTTAAATCTATATAGATTTACATCATGGGGAATAGTGCTACATTTTTTTTCCATAGCTAAAAAGTTTCTAAAAAGAAAAAAGACCCTTGATGACTACTAAACTTATATTTGGAGATAAACATTTCACAGGATGCCTTCCCCCACCCTTTCTCATGCCCTTCCTTCTGCTCCTCAATTTATCATATGGCCCTCCCATGGGCATGTCTGCCTGGGCATCCCTCCACTGCAGCATGGAAAGCAATGCTAAGGAGCCTAAGCCAGTGCTTGCAGAGCTGGTAAAACGCTATCCCACAGGGCCACACAGAGATAGAAAACAGACAGGCTTATTCACAGAGGTGCTACTAAGCCATTTCCAAATCCAGACGTAGTGCAGAGCTGAGTACGGCACAAGAATGGACGAGCTAAAGATGATAAGGAGAAAGCCCCTGGATGAATCCATGATTAGACCTGCTTGTTGACTTTTGACTCTGTTCCCTCTCCTTCTTCCCAGGTAACACTGTGAGTACAACACATCCCAAATGTCTCTGAGCCCTCCTGAGGACATGGTCCTCTTCACCACACACAGGCACATATAGCCCCGATGTCATATATTCCCTCTCCACAGAGCACAGGAATGGTCAAACACTGTAATTTCTTTCTGTACAGCACCTCAAAAAACCTGTTCTCTCAGAACCATGGCCACAGACCTGCAGCACTCGTCACTTGAATATGGCAACCTTCTCCCCTCCCTTATTCCCTTTATTCTCTGTTGCTTCTTCTTTTGTTTCATTTTCTCATTCTTATTCTTTGAGATACTTCTATCAATCTCTCTTTACCCTTTCCTACAAAACTTTCCAGCCTTGCCTTCGTGTCTTCTACTCTATTTTTAACCCCCTTTGTCTCTTAATTTATCTGCCCATGTCTAGCTGAGAGTTATAAGCATCCAAGTGTTATTTCAGCACTCCTCTGAATATATCTCCTGCATCCTCCTCATCACTACCCTTCCATACTTCTCCTTCTTCCCCCATCTCAGACCACTCCCTTTGCCTTAGATACTCCATTCCCGCAAGTCTGGCATTCAACTTCTGGAGAAAAAAAAAAAGAGTGTGTGAATCTCTAGTGCCTATTAGGGGACACAAGTAAAAATTGCTGCTCTGTGATAGCAGAGAGCTGGATCCACAGCTCCCTCTACTCAGGTGAATTCCTTAATCCCCAAGCCAAGAGCTATTTTTAGAAAGCTCTCCTTCCCTTTCATTTTCACTTCATGAAACATTTCAATAGGCCTTGCTTTCATCCTCATATGGAATGAAAACATGTTTTCGAAACCTCCCTCTTATCCATTAAATAAAATTATTGTGTTCCCACTTGCCCTAACCATGCACTGTATCACCATGTCTGAAAAATATATTGTATTGTGCTATGATTATGTGCCATTCTGCATGGAAACACAGTAAGGTTTCACATGGCATTTCTAACCGATCTCACCCAGTGAAAACTTCTCTCTTTTAAATAAGTGCCAATCTGTACATACAGCATACATGAAACCAGGGACTTCCCATTGGGAAACTGCTTATCAGGCTGGAGATCTTAAACACTTCTGAAATTTCAACAGCAACAGCAATTCTGCTGGACAAAGAGATACAAAGAGATACACTGAATTATTCAAAAGAGCCAGGTGATTTAAGTGTCAAATTCCTTAGCACATTTACTGATTTAATTTGAACACTGAAGTTCTTTAGGCTTTTTTGGAAGTCCCAGTTGTGATTTCAGGAACAAGTATATCCGAGACAATCACACAACTTGAATACTGTCATTAAAACCTTGACCTATTCCTGCTTGAGACAAATGATGGAGTCCCTATGAGTGGTAGCTAATTCATTATTCAGCTCTATTATCCATTACAGCAGTAGCTCCATACTGTGAGGCAAGAGCCCAGTGGAGGTGTCTGAGGCTATGGTAAAAGTCTTACAGTTGTGTGATGGTAGTACACTGACTTTCTGTTTCTTCCAATAAAAGCTGAGCTTGACCTGCAGAATATGTTGGGAATATATTTTCTGACTGAATCCAGTGGAGGGCAACCAAGACGGTAGGAACTGGAGCAAATGACATTGAAGGAGAGGCTGAAAGAACTGAGCTTGTTCAGCCTGAAGAGGAGGAGAATTCCTGTTTACAGCCATGTAAAGGAGAGTACAGAGACAACAGAGCCAGACTCTCCTTGCAGGTGTACATGGACAGAACAAGAGGCAGCAGACAGATGGTGGAACACAGAAAATTCTGATATAAGGAAAAGCTTTTTCACCAAGATGGTGGTCAAATACTGAGACAGAGGCCCAGAGAGCTTGTGTGTCCTTGCAGATATCCAAAACCAGACTGGACAAGGCCCTCAGCAAGCTGCTTTGAGCAGGATGACTGATACTAAGTCCCCTCCAGCCTAAATTATTCCATGTTTTTGTGGATATGATCCAGATGTTTGGGATCCACTACCACATTGTGAGATAATCTACCAGAGACAAAAACTATGTTGTATTTCTCAGTCATGAACACTATTTAAAAAAGAAGAGGTCAAAGAAAAGGCCATTATTCTCTAAAATAATGCTGCTCACTTATACCACGGGTCACACATATTCCCTAAAAGCTATGTGCTTAATATTATACCTATTTTGAAAAGAGATGTTACGAAGGCCTCTCCATTCAGCTAGCTGCACTGCAGAGTTCTCTGGTGGTCATTACACCGACAACTTGCATCTTCCAGAAAACACCCCTAGTAAGGCACTTTTTCTTCTGAAACCCAGCTTCTCCAGCACTCTGTTATATGCTGCTCTTTATGTTGCTTTCCATATGATCTCTCACTCTGAGATCAATATTTCCATCCTGTTCCTCTTTCCCTGAAACTTCTAACTTGGTAGAGGTTAAGCTGCCTCTCAGACAGCCCCCTTCCCACTTAGCCTGTATCCCAGAATTTTCTTTCATGAAAAAGGCACTGTAAAGGCTCTAGACCCTGTGCTATGATTTACACTTTTTCATCTCCTGTAGAAAGACTGCCGTGTATGTGATGATACCATTCAGCTCCGTTTACCTGAGAACTTAAAAAAATACCATCAGAGGTTGTTTTTTCCATATGGGTAAATAGTAGGGGTGGGAGTATTCCTTATGGGAAACCTGGAACAGTCGCACTCTGTCGGCCTGACATTTCCTGCTGTAATTGAAACTTTTGATGTTAAAAATTCCATTTACACAGTGTCGCTCTAAGCCAGGCAGGGAGAAGGGCAGAAGTGGGGGCAGCATTAGGATACTGTGTTTCCCCAACTCCCCCACTGCAGCCAGTTAAACTATAGCAGGTGAGATGCATAGATGTAAGGGAAGGAATATGAGGAAGGAAATACCAGCTGAGTTAGGTAATTTGGGTCAGAGGAAGCCAGGCATAGTTACAGAGGCAGGCACAGATTTAATCAACTTGAGGCTCTAGCTCTCCGCTTCTGCCCATGCACGTGCTTAGGAGGGCTGGGAGATGTGCACCCTTGTAATTCTGCACTAACAGGGAATGTATATCTTGGAGATCCAGGTTCTGTCTTGAGAAGACAAGACAGAAAAGCAGCTCCCTCAGAAATTGCAGATACCAACTGGAGAAATAACCTATGATATGACCCATTATATAATCTTGCAGGCGAGCTTTTCAAAACCTGCTTAACTTTGCCTTCTCACAAGTTAAAGGGCGTTTAGCTGAGTGTCTTTAAAAATCCCACCCAAAGCTATAGAACCTAATCTTCAGCCAGGTCTGCCAATCGACCAAATTCTAATCCAGATCCCTGCCAGCCTCAGGTGGAAATCCAGACAGAGTGGCCCACTGCATTCAACCATAAACTTAACCCAGCAGCCAATTCCAGACCCCACCGTAACCTTAACCCTGAAGACCAGCAAAAACTTGCTCCCAACCAAAGCCAGCCCAACAACCCCATCTACTCTCTTCCTAGGGCTACAAAGATGATCAGAGGGCTGGAGCACCTGCCCTATGAGGAACGGCTGCGAGAGCTGGGCCTCTTCACCCTGGGGAAGAGAAGACTGAGGGGGGATCTGATCAATGTGTACAAATACCTGAAGGGAGGGTGTCAAGGGGACGGGGACAAACTCTTTTCAGTTGTTGCATGTGACAGGACAAGAGGCAATGGGCAGAAACTGAACCACAGGAAGCTCTACCTGAACGTGAGGGGGAATTTCTTCACTGTGAGAGTGACGGAGCACTGGAACAGGTTGCCCAGAGAGGTTGTGGAGTCTCCTTCTCTGGAGATCTTCAAGGCCTGCCTGGATGCAACCCTGTCTAATATGCTCTAGGTGACCCTGCTGAGCAGGGAGTTTGGAATAGATGATCTCCAGAGGTCCCTTCCAACCTTACTGATTCTATGATTCTATGATACTCTCAATCATCTTTAATGCTAGGGCTCCTTCCAGCTGGTGGCACATCTTATGGATCCATGGGGGTTTCACCCAGCAGTTCTTGGCAAAGTCCTGCCTCTGCCTTAGCTCTGTAGCACCTGCTGGCTCAAATCCTACCTGTAACCCCTGCTCTGCCCTACCTACCTTAGCAGCTTCTGACATTCCCAGCCCTCAAGCTTGCCAGACACCTACCCCTCCTCCTCCACAAAACCTCCGGCACACTGTTCAGGGGTGAACAGCAACAGCAGCAACAAACATCTCTTGAATGCTGATATGAACACTGGCCCCAGCTCCACGAGCAGTAAATACATTAATATGTGCAGGACAAAGTGGAATCCTTGTGAGTAATGGGCATAATTACATTAGCTAGTCAAGGTAATTTTATGTTAAGAAATATTTTTGGCATGCCGTGAAAAGTTGAAATCCTGTCACATCCCAAGAGTTACAAAAGTCAAAGGCAACATACCATGAGCTTTATTTTAACTGTTACATGAATTTGCATAAAAATGCTTCTTCAGAATGATTATGTAACCATATTTCCCTGTTTTGCTTTTTACTATTTTCCCCTTTGATGCAACTTTCTTTTGCTCTCAAAGGCACAAATCAGGAAAGGAAACAATTCTGCCTGTGACGTCTTTCTCAGGCACCTTAAAGATAAGGCTCAATACTTGGTAAAAGTCAGGCTTCTTAAGGTATCCAAAGATAAGACAGTGAAAAAACAAGTATCCAGAGTCACCAATCATTTCTGAGATTCTAGATCTTCGTTGTTGAGTGGCCATTTGGCCCTCCAGTTATGACACTAACAGCCACAATAATAAACAAATTACATTAATCATCACTCTTTCTAATAATGCTTACAAGTAATGGGAATCAAGGGGTGAGAAAACTGAAGCTGGATCTACAGGAACAGATATTCTAGTAAGGAAACAAATCAGTTATTTTGAACAGCTGTTCAGATTACTTCTCATTTCTAAGTCTATAACTTAAATGACAATTGACTGCAAACTCAAACTATTTATTGGAGTTCTACAAGAAGCTCCCTCAGAAACAGAAATGAGTAAAAATTTCAGGTCAGAAACTTATTCCTGGAGATAAGTCCAGATTTCTCCATTCAAAAAGCTGTAACTTTTAAATTCACTTTCTTTTTTGAAATAAATTAGAAAGCTCCAAAAACTAATGAATGAAATAAAATACTTTGTCTCAGGTAACACAAAACATCTTCTTCGAGACAAAATGAATCGTTTTTTAGTTTTTGGCAGACTGAATTTTGCGAAAAGCCCATTTTGTGAGACTTAAAAAAAACCCAGAAGTGCCAGTGATTCCTGTGTCTGCTCATTGTTCATAAAGCTTCACTAATGAATCTCCTATAAGAAATTCATAGCACAGATGCTGCTTTCTCCAGGGAAAGCTGGGAAGATGCACTGCACAAAGATCCACTTTTATACTACAGCAAAATTAAGAAGCCTCATACAAATGGGGCTAACAGGTGCCCCATTAGGATGTCACCTACCTGTGGGGCTCACAATTTAATTGGAAAGAAATACAGGAAATCCCCAAAAAATAAAGTGATCTGCCCAAGATCACAGAGCAGATTGGTAACAGCAGTGTAAAAGGAGTCTGCTTCATCTTAACTCTTCCTTCAGTGACCTACCTGATCGGATGGTGTGGTCAGGCTCAGTGGATAAAACCTTTATTTTGGTTTCAGAGCTTCCTTCTCCTCCTGCCTTTCTTCGGCTTCATGGGCTGGCAGAGGGCTGCAGAATCTCAGCAAGTACAAATCTAATGACAATCAGCAGATATCTAGGGGGGACCACAAAAGAGTAGACTGATATTCTTTACCTTGATCTTATATTGATCTTGATATTTGTTAACTTGGGAAAAAAAAGAACTCCTGGTGTGCCATTAGCAGAAGTCATGTACCAATTATCAGCTGTGAGGTAAAGAAAAAATAATGAGGAGGAAGAAAGATACAGGGTAAACAGAAAAAGAGAAGTGCTGTCAGGAACCTATGGCAATACTCAGCATAAGAGCTGTGGGCATCTCTGGTCTACTGCTAGGGGTAAACATTTATCTGAATGACAGCACATGGCGGAAAATCATGTGAGATGGGCCAGAACTAACTCATGATTGATGGGCCTTGGAAGAACAGGACCTGGCTCTCCAGTGTTGGTTTTGCAACCTTTGATCTTTACAGCCATGCATTATAAAGCAGTTTCAACTTGTAACTAAATTCCTAACATACTCAGCTGTAAAATCCAGACATATCCTGAGTAATAAAACAAATATATAAGCTGGAACTTAGGTGAGAGAGTCATCTTTTACTGTCATTTAATTCTGGGAACACCTAGAGCTTGTTACACCAGATTCAGTAGTAAAATGTACTTTAAGACTGGCATGAAGGGATTTAGCTTGAAATGCATTAATTGGGCTGAACAGACGACATCATTAATCCTGTTTGGATCACCAACTAATAGGACCTCTAAAGAACAGGCATCTTTCAAATTGTTGTACATACTGTAACTATATGGCATGATGTTCATGAAATATGACTTCTATCACAGTGTGTATCAGAGCCACGGGCCTTCTGCAAAAACGTCATTTTAAGAACTTTTTGCCTACTGTGGATATAACCAATAAATCAAGGCAATTGCACAAGCCACAACCTAGGTGGCATTAATTAGATCAGTGGAAGTTATGATCCAACCTAATTATCGTTGCTACCCCACCTATGTTTAATTTTAGTGTTTCTTCCTATCCTTCCCCCAGAGGGTCAATAGGAGAGCTAATCTACATGCTTCAACAGTGCCAGTCTCCAGAGGCAGCACCAAAGAGAAATGTTCAGTAATTATGTGAGTGCAAGTAAGGGAAAGGGGACTATCATGAGATGTGATCAGATACTATACAACAAGGGGGGAAAGGAAGGAATTCACTCTTTGTCCCTTACATTCCTTCTAGCCCTGCACTGGGACAAGGGGCATGGATTTTGTGCTAGCTACCAGTCTTCATTCATCAAGGTATTTAGATACAGAAGTCACTGTAAGCACGTGGAGAGTCTTAGGGAACTAAACCTGATTTCTCAAAGTCTTAAATAAATGGAGCATTTTGACGAAGCAAAACTATTGTGCTTGTAAGGGGTATTCATGCTGCTGAACTCAAGGGAACGGCCCAGTGAAGGGGAAGAATGGTCAATGCGGTGAGACTTGGGGCATCTCTGATCATGTCTATATTAGAAAGTAGTGCAGAACAACAGGCATGATCTGTAGAAACAGCTGTCTAGCACCTTACATTCACACTGTGTGCATTTCCATTCTGGGCATGTTTTACTTCAGACTAGCTCTCATCTAGTGGTTGGTAGCAACTAGCACTGGCTGCAGCGCACTAGGTGCAGCATTGCTGCACATTTACCAGTCTAGTGCCACCCCAGAGGAATCCAGTTCATGTGCTCAACACTGCTCTGCAAGGTAAACTGATGTGCAGTTAAGTAGTAATGACTGGGAGACTCATTTCAAAACTGTACTGTTATCTGAACTAAAACATTAATGCTCATTCTCCCTCTCGGTCAGCTCTCTGCTGGGCATGGACAAGTGACTGGGGATACGTCTGTGCTGTGGACTACAGGATACTTTGTAGATTTCCCAGCAAATGTCTTCAGAGAGAGCTACAGAACAAGACCCACAGCAGTATAACCACGTCAGTGTGGCACTATGCCAGGGCTATTTTGTCCTGCTGAAATAGCCCAGCATAACATGACCCTGATGTAGGTTTGGAGTGGGCCAACACATGTGTCCCTGAATCATGAGGCTGTACCAACACAATGGTGGCCACTTCCCTTGTGCTGTGCATGTGTGCTCTTCCTCTCCACCAACTCCTCTGTCAACAGGGACAATATTGCAACCCTGAGTGCTTGAGTACAGTCGTACTTCAGGAAGTGGGATCCACAGAACTATAAATATAGACAGGAAACCAGGTGTTTGCAGGACTGCAGCCTGAATCACAGTCCAGGATACAGTTGTAATGACAGTACATGACTGGCAGAGAACTACAGCCTTTGAACTGGTAGCTGGAAGAAGTTTATGCAAAAAGGCATCATATGTTTCAGGACACAGCACTGCTTTCTGATTGAAGGTTGCACTATCACAGTGGTTGGAAGACAAAGTGGTTTTCTGCTAAAAATTCCTAAAATAGATGATGTATTTTAGTAGGTCAGTTGGTCCTGTTCTTCTTTGGGCTTTCCTGTATGCATCTGCTCTTCCCTATACTTACAATAAAACATTCTCCCTTGATGCAGTGCAGGGCTCCGCGTAAAAAGAGCTTGCTGTAATCAGGTGTGTTCCTAGTGAACTGCAGCCTGCAGTACAAAGACACCACTGTTTTTCAGCAGCCCGTTCAGTAATGTTCACCCAAAAGACAAGACCAACAGCATGGCAATATCCACCAGCCTCCCGCATTTGCTTGTAATTAAAAAAGGTCAGTAGCTGTTCCTTTCTGAGAACCACTCTTACCTTTGTACAGTCAAAAACAAACATATACAAACTTCATAACGGAAACTTTGTTGACATCTAGAAACATGAAACCTGAGACATGAAAAACACTAAACAATCAGCCATGCTAATCTAACATGGTCTGTGAAACTGACTGGCATCCTTCGCTGATCATAGAATTGTTGAGATAATATTTGTTACCTAACAGCAAAAACAATTGTATTCTAGTTATTTCATGCCTCACTGCTACAGAAAGGCCCTGATTCACCCCACTTCATTATCTTTTCTCATTTTATAGGCAGCCAGAGGGCATGCTGGATCCTCAGTTTGTTTGCCTGGATCCACTCATTAGTAAATTACGTGTAGTGAGAAATGATGTGCACCTGGACATTTAGACTGTGTAGATGCCTTAGCATTGCAATAGATTGTGCTACTCAGGGAAAAAAAAAGGCCAATTACCCTCCCCTCAACAGATGTTACTGAAATGTGATTTTTCTTCTATGCTTTTGGAGTTCTAGGAACTATCATGTCATAAGTACAGGAGAAGTACCAAAAAACAAGAACAAAAGAGAAGAATGAAAAGCATTGGACTTCTCACTGGAAAACATTATTAATCAAAATTAAATCAGTTTGTTTGCTATGAATACAAAGATCCTGTGGCCAAGAGCAGGGCCACATTATGGTTACACTCTGAGTGGCAGTTTACAGTACAGCTAGAAAAGAACTACTGAAGAGGAACAGAGGTATTTAGAGATTCAGATAGGACATCTGCAGCAATGCCATGACTGTAAACTTGAAACGTTGCTCTGGAGTTCCGGAAACAGAAATGACCTAGAAATCTATTTCTAGGGACCAAGCCTTTAACCCCTCCCTAGTACTCTTATACTCTCAGTGCAAGCACTATCTGTAATTTGCTAATGAAATGAACTGGGACGGAGAGGGGCAGACACACAATACAGACAGAGCATGAGGTATTCCACTGAACTCCTTCCAACATAAAACCCTTGGAGACCACAGCCCTCCTGCTCTAATTTTCCCACCATTAGCTGGGCAGTGCAGAGAATGCAGTTAATATGTCTTCTAGAATAGCTTTAAGGATTGGAAATCTGATAAAGCAAATACAAGTGGCAAAGCTCCACTGACGTCAGTGAGACTTATATAAGCCAAGATTTTGTAATGGTAAGTGTAATACTGGAACTGAAAAGTCCTGCACACTCAACAAGAAAGTTTCCCAGGTTGGCCTCAACAGAAGGCATGGACTGGTCATCAAAAAAAATCCTTCCCCCCAAAATAAAAACTGAACTTGAAATATTTCTGCAAAAATTGCCAGTTTCTCTGTATAATCACACAATTATAACTTACTGCAGTAAAGCACCCAAGATGTTAATATTGAATGATATTTTAAAAAGTAAATTTTGAATGTATTTGCATTAGAACCTACATGGAAGAATGTGACTTTAAAACGCAATAGGGTAAGTCATGGGACAATATGGTATGGGAGTCATTCTTCCTTCACACAATTCTTCTTTTCAGGACCATCTAGTGTCTTGGTGTGAATTAACACTGGTCGTTTGAAATCAACTGGAAAAAATGGAGCTATGCCAAATTACATCAGTGAAGGATCCAGCCTTTTGACTTCAAGTTATCCTCAGTTAACACTAGCGTAATCAGAAAAAGGCAACATTTACTTGTCTGCCCAATCAAAATAGCTTGAATATTGGCTACTTTCAGAGAACTGCCTGAAAACATTCCATAAACCATGAATTATTCACAGTATTAAACAAATAATTGTGACTAGTAAATAAATATTTGAAAGTAATGGCTGGTTCATAGACCATTCAAACATAGTGTAAGGGGGAGATATTCATCATATGAATTACCCATTAAGAATTATTGGCTCAGCTCTAGTTATAACTGATAAACAGTCATGTGGATAACAAGGCAAGTGTTTGGCAAGTCTCCTGCTTTCATTCTCAGTAACATGGCTTCCTTTTCAACAAATACACAAGCTCAACTATTTACCCCACTTTATCAGAGAAACTAACTGCCCTCAGTGCACCTGAAAGGCGAAAGTTGGCTACAGGTTTCTCTAAGTCTTACTTGTCTGGTTAAATTCCAGGTCAGGCAATAGCATTCTGACAGAACCACATTCCTGCTGTAGTTTCAATTTTCTAAACTATTCTTCACCTCTTGTCCTAAGCATGGGCACATTTTTGATGGCCCTAGCTGGGAAATGTGAATGCAAACTGCTACCAGATGTAGAGAGGAAGAATGATT
This sequence comes from Rhea pennata, assembly GCF_028389875.1. Classification (NCBI taxonomy): domain Eukaryota; kingdom Metazoa; phylum Chordata; class Aves; order Rheiformes; family Rheidae; genus Rhea; species Rhea pennata. The sequence continues at coordinate 9,151,959 of NC_084665.1, read as the reverse complement.
TCATATTGGAGGCAGTAGCCTCCAAGTCAAAATATCTGAGTCTCTGCTGTGCCACAGGGTTTTTGTAAGCCACTTAGGCCCAAATCCCCAAAGGTATTTAGGCTTTTAACTCCTGTTCATTTCAGTGAGAGTTAAAAGCCTAAATACCTCAATGGATCTGGGTTTTAGCCTCTGTGGTTATGTCTACACAGCACAAGGGTATCCATAGTACCGGGGAGACATATCAGAGCTAACTCTTAACAACCTGCTTCCTCTGTAGGAGCAATACATTGGTGTTGGTCTAGTGTTCAGCCAAGAGCAGAAGACAACCTGAGTCTTGATACCTCTCATCACAGATTCCTAGCTTATACCACACTCAGAGCTAGCTTAGATATATCCACACAGCACAGCATTCTGCTGGGTAGGTATAAGCCACACACCTCAAAATTGTACTGCAATTTGGATAACAGCCTGCCTTGTAGAGATATGGGAAAATAAATATATCCAGTAAGATTTTCATGGTGCCCTGGCATTCTGCTAGCCGGTAGCATATAAAGCATTGGGAACAAGCAGGCTTGGTTTGGCTGAACAACTCTGCAAATTCCATTTGAATTCAGCTTTTTAGAAAGCAACTTCTACTGGCTACAGAAAGGCAGTAGGGGCTATACATCATGCTCCCATTTAAATGTCTGGTATCCTTCATTTATGATGACAGTATAACATCTGCCTGTGTTTTCAGAAACAGAGTAAATGGTTAATGTGCCATTATGGTAGTTAAAAAAAGAAATACTTTGCTGCTATTCTATTGTCAGTTTTGGCAAGCAGCACTGGGGAAGCAAAACACTGATAACATTGCTTTATTGTACATGTAGGTCCCAACCTTAACATGCTACATCTGTATCTTCTGTCTCAAGAAGTTGCTTTCTTTTCATCAAACACATTCCAGAAGTCAACAGTAAAAGCACTGACAAGAGACAGCAGATTGATCCATTAACTCTCACTCACTGCTAACAGTTCCTTGGCTGAAACCGGACCCTGCATTCCACTTGGGAAGATTTGGTAAGTTCAAAATGTAAACATGCTTGCAGGATTTGGTTACTACTTTCATATGCTGCAGCTCCCACCCCAGCCTAACAGGAGATGCTGGAAATCTCTGCAGGTGCTGTGCCTCTTACTTTTTATACGTGCGCAATTAAGTAACAAACAGGACAAGCCAAAAGAGTCCTATATGTGCCTTATGTTCACATTATACCAAATTCTCAGTTAGTGCTAATCAGGGTGGTTGCAATGAAGGATAATACACTATATAGCTCTTTTTAATAAGTCTAACAATAATAATAAATAATAATAATGCACTCTTCCGTTGACAGAAAAGATGTAATTAAATGAGCACATATTTTCCCTTTAGATGTAGGCCCTTAAGCATCTTTCTTTTAGCAGTAGTTAAAATGAAAAGTCTTGCCTGTCATGGCTTTGAATTTGCTTTTCAAAACTGGCCTTTATTTTTTGTTAGATTTATCTAACAATGCTCCTTTGTTGAACTATTATTCTTCATTTATATTACCAAAGCATACAGGAGTTCTAGTCACAAAACACGATTCCACTGCACTGGTCACTGTAAAAACACAGAATAAAATTCAGGCCCCATGCCAAAGAGCCCACTGCCGTTATAATTCTAAATTTCTTCTGCATCTGCTAACAGTGTAATACACAGTACAAGGCTAGTTTCTAGTGTGGCTCTCTGTCCCCCTCTATTGACTACAACAAGTGGTTCTGGGTCCAATTCCTGCATCCAGTGACTCAGCCTGGGGTGCTGTTACCCTTGGAAAGGTGACAATGCACCTTCTGAGAGGCTGCAAGATGCTGCCTTATCCTGGGAAGAAGCTTACTTTTTCTGTGTAACAGGACAAACAGGGTTTTGTCAAACCAGGCATCCAAATTCAGCTTCTACACTGCTCATAAAACAGAACGATTTTTTGTGCTGAAAAGTCTGTAACGTAGGTAAACATCACGGCAGTATTCCAGCCAATCCCTTAATAGTGTGATTCAAGATGGTATCTTAGGTGTCCCATTTGAAATGCAATCATGCTTCCCTTTGACTGTATGGGTCAGGTTCTTGAGAGGGATGACATTTTCTTGGAAGGCCATCTACTTCAACCGAAAACTTTCTGCTTTTCAGGAATTTGGGGGTTTAATATGACCATAGCACTTCCCACAGAAAGCAAGCACCCTTCAGAAGAAACACGTCTAATTGAAAAGCCATGTTTCTGACAGAACATGCTTTCAGTGCTCATGTGAACCTACCTATCATGGGCCTGTGCTTCTGGATCGGGAAATTCCTCATTCAGCCCCTCAGTTCATGAGGAGAATCAGTGCAGATTATTCCTGTTAGATGCCAGGGGCTGCTCGACTGATACCACTGGGAGTTTTCCACTGATTTCAGTAGAGTCATGATTTTACTCAGGACTCTGCTGCCATTGAATTCGTGGTTATAATTTCATGACTCTTCACTAACTGGTTCTGGGTTTCCACATTGCTGATGTCCCTCAGGTCTTGTCGCAAGGGTTAGTTACGATTTGTTACAGAGATTGTTCGAAAGCTACATGTTCTTTATGCTTCTCGGCTTCCTCCGGTATTGTACAACCACAGGTGCAGTTCTAGGGATATCTGTGTACAGATTATCCATATTTAGGTCCTAACATTTGAATTTTCTCTCCTTCGTTGTCTCAAGTTTCAAATTTTTATTGCTCTTCCTCTGTTTTTCTCTATCCTCCAACATCAGGTCTTCCATAGTTCGCACCATTTTGTAACATAGGTCTATAAACAGATCCTAGCCACCAGTGAATGATCTAGGAAAAATGATTTGTTATTATTCAGTGTCTGGATTAGGGATTCATGTAAGTTTCCAGATCAGTTTGGCCTTCCAGTGTGACCCTTAAGAAGTCATTCCACTTCAGATCCATCTTTGTCTGTACAGAGAGAGAGATGTCCTGCATGTTCTGACTGCAAGTCATTCAGGAACCAGGGCTGGTTTTGCTGTCTCTGTACAGCAGCAAGGATGAGGGGACCTTGAGATGAGTGCAGAACTGGGAGCATATCTGTAACAATTCTTGATGAAGACTTCCTATTGCTAGAGTTAACTTACAACACCTTAATTTGTAGGCTTGACTGTCAAGGGCATGACAGCACCACATTGTCCATCCTTAAACCAGCTAGTTTGTAAGCCTTAAGCAGTGCAGCCACAGTGTTCAGGCACTAGTTATTGAGTATGCCTGCAGCATCCTGGGCAGGCTTGTCCAGCCTGCCTTAAAGAATAAAGCTGGCTGTTATTTGCTTATCTGTGTCGCAAACACACCTCCTAGTTGCAATGACAGTCAGTGACCAGGGAACCATTCCTCTCCCCATGTTATGCTGTCAGAAGTATGCTAAAGTCCCAGGGAAGCAAAGGGGTTGGCAGGTTGTCCTCAGGCAGTCCTCCCTGACTGCAGCCTACATGTTCTGTTCCAGAGTTGCCATGGTTTTGTCAGCTGCTCACAGACACCACAATGTTCAAACCTTCTTCTTTTCCTCACCAGGCTCCGTAAGAGAAGGTGCATTCAGGTGGACTGGAATGGCTTGAATTTATTTTAGTGATTTTCTCAACATTCTTTTGTATGAAGGTGCAATTTGTATTATGAATTTTAAATCCTGGAAGGAGCATGAGATGAGCCCTCATGGACATTTACAGATATTGAATTACCATCTTGCCTACACCAGTTCAGAGTTTTACAACTTATTTTCACTTATAGAAGAGATGTGAATGTCGTTGAGTGATTTTATGCCTTCTGACAGGCTTGCTTTACTGAGTGTTTTACTTTTGTCAGATTCTGCAGAGGTAGTTAATGAATGCTCAGAGGGCCTTGGACCAGAGGCTGAAAATCACTGCACTGCTGTCTTTCCTACATTAGCAAAAAAGGCCACCAGTTTCAGCTGGGTTATGTGCAAGCATAACTGATATGAAACAAGAATCAGGCCCATACTTACTTGAATATGCAACTGTGCTCAAGCACAGCTGGAACATTTGCACATCCAGATCCATAGATAAGGCTATGTACTTTATTTGCACACAGAAATACAATAAACAAGAAAAAGCTAAGAGCCATTTGGACTCTTGATTTTTTTAGGGGGTTATTATAAAAGTACATTAAGGGGGTCTCTGAAAGCTAGACTCTTTGAGGAACTTTGAAATCTCAGATAGTGAACTTCAAACTGCAAGCCACTTCTCATAATCTTGGCATCAGCTTGCAAAAGTCAAGACAGGGCTATAGCTGGCAGAAAACTAGTCTCCCTAAAGTCTGGTCCTGATTATTCAGATACATTTTCAAAATGAGAACTATGAAAAAATTAAATTCAAGCACTTACGAATTCCTGCTGACCTGCTACATAACTACTTAGTGTCATACATTCAAACTGGTCCAACAATGTACGCGTTAGCAGGGCTGCATCAAAAGCTTCAGTGTCTGAATCTGGCTAACCAAGCACAAATTTGGATACTTATTTAAAACCTGTTTGTATCCTTTAGTCCAAGAAGCCAGGGTGAAAATTTTGTTGGAATAATCCTTCTTATGAGGTCTCCAATAACTCCAATAATACCTGCATCCAGCTGGGCTAGGAAAACACTCTGAACAACCTTTTCGAGACTCTCTTCATTTTGCCTTCCAGTTCTAGCAGAGACCTGGAAGAGCAAAATTTTGTAAGTAGGACCAGCAGCAGGGGAAAGAAAAGTTTGTTAAGTCTTGGTAAACATACCCATATATGCCAGTGCTGAGTGCCTGCATCTGTTCATACACAAAGTATCTTGGAGGAGCACAAACAAGTGCAACTAGCTACACAAATCATATAAGCTCTTGATAGAGAAATAAAAGTATATATGTTTGAGCCTCTGCACTTAAGCAATTGAGGAAAATAAGTCACTTTTAATTTTAAAAAGTTCTGAACAGCGTCCTTAGTAATTAAGATAGCATGGATCTAATGAATCAGTCTATGTGCCAATCCACAGAGGTCAAATATAACCAGGCAGCAAATTATAGTAAACATTTATGAATCCCTTGTATAGAGCACATGACACCACCCACCCGTTTGGCTCATAAATTTGCTGTTGATTGCACTGGTCCTTCTGGCATTTCATGTCCTCATGCGAGTCACACCAAGCAGTCTCCCTGAAATACTGTACCTGAATATGATTGGACTCATTTTAATCATTGTGTATATTTTAAGTGATGACTAACACTCTGAGAGGATGACAGAAACCAAAATGGTCAGACAGTATTTTTAAAGAGGAACAAGGACAATGTAAATTGAGATTTCTATTTAGGCAACAAGAAACTCCATTTAGAGGAACAAACTTTTGTAGAGGAAGGATGTTCTCATGGCTGAAGCACATGGCTAGAGCTTAGGATACAAATAAGCCATGGTTGTGGCTCCAGGATGGCACAGAAAAGCCCTTGCAGAACTACTCTGTGACTAGAGTTCCTCAGCTCCTCATCTATGAGATGGGGATAATTATCCTGTCTTACCCCTATCCTTCATCTGTCTTGCCTATCTATACCAAAAAACACTTCACTGAAGAAATTATCTTTAATTAAGGGCCTGTGTGTATTCAGCACAATAAGCTGTCAGTTTAAGATGAGGTCTCTGAGTGCTCCTACCTGGATTTACTGCAGGGTTAATGACCACTGCGGTTACTTGATATTATTATTTCATTTGTGCTGCTCCCTCAGCTAGGAGCACCAGCCACAGACCTGAACCTGTTCGATGTTCACATTTAATACATACAGAGCGTAACGACAGTGCCTCTCAGAAACAGCTTTAAATTAAGTCTTATTCTCCCCTCCCTCACCAATGACTTGTACTGAATTTGTTCCAGGGAATGCTTTTCAGATACAGCTGCCAGTGTGACTGCTTTAAGGATCTCAGTGTGTCCGCTCAGATTAGATACAGGTAACACCCGAGAAGTGCAGGTGAGATTTTAATCACAATTAGGAGGAAAGTGAGAAATATTTTCCACCAAAAGGTTTAAAGAAACAAAAACACTGTTTCTAAATGCAGTAATGTCCCTCTGTAAGTTTTTTCACAAAAGGAAAAAAAAAATCTCAAATAAGAAAGGCCTAGGAAGTAATCTGATGTTCTGTGTTCAGAAAGGCAAAGCATTTTGATGGTATTTCAGTTTTCACAGATGTCTGTCTTGAGAAAAAGTATTCCTATTTTCCTCCACCATAAAAATCTTTTAACTCCAAATTTCCATGTTGCGGTCCTCAGTGCTGGTACCAAAACATTTCTACACTGTGGTGCAATGGGATTTAGATATGAAATCCTCTAAGAAATTGTTCTCCCTGAAGTCAGTGGGAGGTTGGGACTCATGTCCTGTTACCCTGGCAAAGGGGGAAAAGACTGGCTAGTTCCAAAGCCACCAACTCACCACTATCTTTTCTTCAGCCTATCGACCCTGAAACTTTTCTTTTACAGTATCTGGGGAAGCTTAATGCAAGGCACTACATGCTGCACCCAGAGATACTTCAGGCATTTAAGTTCAGTCGAGCTTCTGGTAGGAGATGAAAGAGATGGAGATGAGAGATGTCTTACATTTACGAGCCCTTTCCTTTCCTGGTGGTGGCATTAATCCTTGAGGGAGACTCTTCCTTTCTTTTAGTAAAAAATTTCTCAAAGGAAAGTCCTTACCAGCTTCAGATGAAAGGACAGAAGCTGGTGTATCTCTTCAGCATTGGTAGGTGTCTGTTTTATACTAAGCAACACCTGGAGAGTCCTGGAATACAAGAGAAACCACTTGTATGCCTTTGGTTAGCAGAGAAGTTCCCAGAGCAAGTCTGGGATTCTTCATACATTGGCATTTTAACAATAAATCACAGAAGGAGGAATGAAGTATTTTCTCTTTTGCCTTCCCCAAACTGGAAAGAGAGCTTGCAGCTTCGTTTGGTTTACATACATGCCTCACCTGGTGGAGCTGGGCACAGTGGGGACAGAGGAACTGAAGGGAAGCCCCATCCAGACACTATTCAGCCTTTTATAGCTAACAAACTTTATGAAGAGGAAATCCTTTTTATTTACACACTGTCAGCATCAAAAAGAGACAATAATGATACATCTTGCCATTCATTCTTGCATTAGTACTCCCCTACTGTAAAAACTGCCTTTCAGAAGCAACATCTTCCTGAATATCAAAGTGAACAAAGGCCAGGGGAGAGCAGAAACAAACAATCCTGCTGAGGAGGGATATCATAGTGCCTATTATCTCACCCAATGTTCTATGTAGGTGCAACCACTTGCTGTTTCTCACATGATGCTCAGCCAAGCCCTGAATCTGAAGAGCTTGGAACATTACACAAGATCAGGCCTATTCAGGCAGCACTTTGCAAACAGCCAGCCCCTTGAATCGAAACATGTGTGTGATTCATAATGCATTCACTGCAGGGTGCACTAACACGCAGATGTGCTTGCCTTCAGGAAAATCACCAAGCCCATTGAAAAATCCTTTCTGCACTTGTTACTCAGGAAAAATTTCTGTTGGTTTCACTATGAGTTTCGTCTGACTATTAAGTGATGAAGTTTTAGAGAAACAGGCTCCAAGAAAGCATATTGTAAAATATGCAGTATCTTCTTAACATAAATTGCTCAAAGTTACTCATCTGCTACGTATCTGTAGATACACAGCAGCAAATTATCAAGACACTGGGCTCAAATTTGTGCCTAGTGAGGATTAATGTTCTTCACACTGCCTTCACTGGGAGCAGGATGGACTGATATCTGACACACTTCCTAAGAAAGCATGACAGGCTTTATTGGCACATTTAACATTTATGAGACTCATATTAAACCATATAATCTTCACAAGATTATATAATTTCCTAGATTATAATCTCTGCCTCACCCCATGTGAAGCAAACTAAAATGATAAGGAGTTGCTGGCCTCACAACTTGTAAACGTCTAAACCAAGTATCTTCCCTAACACTCCAGCTGCTCTCCAGGGCTAGCTCACATTAGGGAAAAAAAATTCAGGAGCTAGAAGGTAGAAGTCTCTCCACCAATTTTGTTTAGATTATCTGAAGGCCCTCTGAATGCAGACACGGATATGACAATCTACAACACTGCTCACTGGATTGTGATCAGAACTACTATTAGAAAAAACAAAATAGTAGAATGCTAAATCCCGCAGCTGCAGAAAATGAAATACAGAAGCGTGAACCTGAGTAATCACCAATCAAACAATAAACCCCCCAAAGGCATTACTTACAAAATCTCTTCATTCTTAACTAGTGGTATGATTTGAGGGGTTTGACTCATGATCTCTTAATGCTTTGAGAGGCTAGTTGACAGTCCTGGTGGCTGAAGTGACCTGTGTTTATTATAAAGTCAATAATGCGTCTACCTGGCAATTAGCCAGGAGTCATATAATTAGCAACACATTAGAAGCTTGCCTGTGACATATTATTCACATAGACAGCTCCTTGCACAGTAAGCAATCTCTTGGAAACCAGCATAGGGAACACAGTGGGGGATTAGTATCTGGCACACACAGCTAAGTCCACTGATTCCAGTAGGATGGAGAGTAGCATTTCAGTGGGCAAGTAAGTTAGAAACTGGTACTACTCATGCTACAGGTCTCTCCTGCGAAGGAAAACTGGATTCTGGATTTGTGAAATGTTTCTCAGTTGTCCTGAGATGCTTTTATGGATCTCAACCTCATGCCCTACTGGCACTTTGGAAAAAGTCTACAGGCACTACTATTACAAACACTGGCTCAGCTTCATCAGTGCTGTAATGCACCACTGGCATTTTCAACCTCACAATGAATAATGTTTGTTCTCGACAGGGTCATCTAATAGAGCAGCAGCAATGCTGGCCACAGCTATATAAACAGGAGCAAGTCCAGAGCAGATTATGTCTTTCCATTGATCGAAGGGAATTGCTGCCACTGCTGGATCCAAAAGTTTTTCCAGCATTGCTGATTAGAACAGAGCATGGTTTTTCCGTTGAAGTATGTCAGCTTTTTCAACTAACACAATTTAGTTGTTGGAAAATCTGGGGCAGGGTTCACTGAAAACTCAATTTCAAAGAAAAAATCCAAAACTAAACATTTTGATTTCGGATCAGAAAATATCTTTTAAGAACAAAACAAAACATTATTTCAGATGCTGAAATTCCCCTTAACGTTATTTTTTTGGTTTGTTTCTTGTTGAAACCCTCTCCCACAAAATGTTGGATAAATTATTCAACAAAAATATAGGAGGAAGTATTTTTTCACTGTATTTTTTCCACATGAAAAAAAATCTGTAAAGCAAACTTATTGCTAATACATGTGGAGATGAAGCAGCACTAGTAATATTGCTAGTGCAATTCTGATATCATTCATCTTTGGATGTTAGTGAACATGCTTTTTACAGATATTCAAAAAGCTTTAGGTATGTACCAGCAACCTTTGGAATAGACCCATGAAAGCTAGATGAAAATTAGAGAAAGGAAGTATTGAAAAAGAAAGTAATACTGAAATAAAATCCATTGGACTTGACTCCAGGCCTCAATTCAGATATTCTTTCCTGCATGTCATGGCATTTTGATTTCAACAACTCCAGTAATGAATTGTGGGTACTATTTAAGAAGAGTAAAGGCGTTACAGTTTGGTCCACTGTTATTTAGAAATAGAATTGTAATTGTGTATTGAGTTCTTATCTTAGGATGAGGTAATCTACTATATGCAGATGAAGGTTTATCAGCTGGGCTGGTAAAGCTCCAGGGAATGACAAAGGGAAGAAAGAATGGGAAGGAGACACATTGGCTATGAAACACTCCTTGCTAGAACAAGAAACAACAGTGTGCTGCAACTGAGAAAGAAAGAGAGACACTTCCTGGGACAAGATACCTTGCCGAGGTATGATACTAAAAAGAGATAAGCAGATTTTCAATGACAGGTTGAGGCATTGAAAACACTGCAATCCTTGAGCTGAGACACAAGGTCTTTCTAACGTTTATGTTTATAGTTACTAAGGTCAAAGTGGTTCTTGCTTCAGATTAGAAAAGTATTTGCTTCTCAGGTAAAGATATTTAAAGTGACTTGTTATAGAAAGTAAGTGCTCAGCACTTTTGAATACCAAAGACTCACAAAACGTATTAAAATAGGTATCCAAAATCACATGCCAGTTCAGGTTTCACATTTTTTGACATGTAATTTAATCAATAATTTTCCATCCAGAAGTTTATCAAAGCATCACACCTCAACAGCTTAGTTCATATTTTCTGGCCACTCTTAATTTGCTAATGATAAACTCAATATTAAAAAACAATTTGATTTCAGATTTGTTGCTAGAATCAAGCTCTCCATTGGAAAGGAGTCCAAATTCCAAATTCATACACGGAATAAAAGCTTGCCCAGCATGCCCAGAAGAGGCTGTGATGGAAATAGCTGCAAAGTGACAGGAAGAACATTGAAGAACTACAAGGAGATGTTAAGTAAGGCATTTCTTTTTTAAAAAACTGTGGCCAGTGATAATCAGCTTTTTCAAGAAGCAGCACCTGAGCAGAGCAAGAACTCCGCTGGCACCTAGAAAGTAGAGATACTGACTTTACAGCTGCCCACAAAAAGCCCAATTTACATCCTCTTTCAGAAGGAATTTTGCACACTACTCCCACAACCAACTTAAAAAACTCTGCCTTGATCCTTAACACATTTCTATTAACTGGAGTCTTCCCACCGACTCTAATAATACCAGGCCATGGTATATAATAATAATTTCCCAAAAGAAATACAGATATCATATGGATTAATAAAACATTTGAAATAAAGATGTAGAACAGAATGCCTTCCGTACCTTTACCTATGGAGTACTAGCTCATCATATTGGATTAAGCCTCTTCATCAGTCCCATCACATTGCATACAGAGCATGTATAGTCCCGTTATACTACCCATGATAAGAGGAAAATGCTCAGCCAAACTCTTGCTGCACATCCTGCCCTAAAGCAGGGGTGGGGTTTGCTGAGAACTTGCTTGCTGAGCATGAAGAATTTCAAATTTTTGTGCTTGATAGAAGATAGTTTAAAGGAGGCTACAGAACGAACTTCAGTATCTGCCAGCCAGCTGAGTGACCTCACAGAAACATGTACACAAGGTTCTCCCAAATGCCATACATCACAACAAATAATTGATCCCCCTGGTGATGTTTAGGACTTGACAGCTCTTTCACAGGTCTAGCAAGAAGGAAAACAAAGAACAGAACTTATGCTTCTTGTTCATGTAAGTCCACAGTCATCTCGCCACTGACAAACTTTGTACACGCTAGCAGCTTTTCGTAATGCTGATCTGGACTGCCGGCTAGTGACAAAAGAAGCCACCCTGGTACACAAAGAACTTGCTGAATATCTCCATCTACTGGCACAAAATATGGAGGAAGGAAAGGAAAGGAATGGGGAGAGCAGAGAAGTAAGGAGGGAAAAGGGAAACAAGCCTAAGCAAAAAGAACAGCACAATGAAGGTAAAAGGAAAACCACCAATCACAAAAGAAAAGGCCATTCAGGCCACCAGGAAAGGACCACCAGCAAAAAAAGCTAAAAAAAAAAAAAAAAAAAAAAAAAGGTATAATGTAGGCCAGTACTTTGCTTCAAATGGCTGAAGATAAAGAAAAGATGGTCAGAGCAGTTTTCCTGACAAATTACAATATCCACCATGCAATTACTCTCACTGCCTATGATAAGGGCTAAGCAAGCACCAGAGCCCCAGCTTTACTGCAATAGGTAGAGCCAGGCCAGCTTACACCAGGCGTGCTTTTCCATAGACTACAGGGCCAGAGAGACCCTTTGGATTACATAGGTTTTCCTCCTGTATATCAGATTCCATTATGTTTCAAAACCCTTCTTTATTCTGGCTCAAAAACTTGTGTTTTTTTCAAGTACCTAGAGGGGTGGTTCAGCCTTAAAGGAAGGCACCAAGAGAAGTTAGGAGTTTGTTGCAATGGGTGTTCACCTCTTTTCTCACTGCAGTTCCTATCTGTCCCAGTATTTTGGCAGGAGTCTACTGCCTACGGAATCTAACTGCATTGGCCTGGATTCCTGCCTTGGGCTGCTCTTGGACCTGTCACACCTGTGGCCAGTATCTACCAATGTATCACAGTCTTTGGATGTCTCTGTGTTACTGAACTTCTCCACAGGCAATATTGTTCACATCACTATTGATCTGAGCTAGATAAGCATTTGTCTTTAAGACAGGGAAGGCTCCATATGTCATTACCATACTGCTCAAGTCATCCACCCACTTCGATCTTTAAGGTTGTTAGCAAGCATGCTGATCACTATACATACACCTTCCAGGAGTGATTTTACAGAGTAAGCTACTCATCCAGAGTCATAATTAGAGTCAGGAATGTAAAATTGCAAAAGAGATTTAATATTCATCTGAATTCCTAGCATTAATTTGCTTCAGTTGTGTGCCAGCCCCTTTCCGTATTTGCTTTCAAAGAATATTTTAACAAATTAATTTTCTGGCAGGAGTATTTGTGGAAATGGTACATTTTAAATCAGTCCTGGGGAATGCTCCTGGGAAATAAATTCAGTGTTCAGAATTGTGACTATTCTCAACAGAAACCCAATATTAAGTGCTCTGCTTATCCAATTCCACGTGCTGGGCTGCAATTCAAGAGGCCTCCGCTCAGTCCCTATCTCTGCCAGACTCCCTGTCTGATCCTGGGCAACTCAAGTAATCTCTCCAGTTCAGTCTGCTCCTGGGCCAGCACAGCTACGCATGAGAGCTCAGGGCTTGCAGCACAGCCAAAGTCTCCAACGGTGACTGTCCAGAGATGCTTCCAGAGCCAGTAAGAATGCGAGTATGGCTCCCTAGCACAAGGCAAGTCTACAAATATGTGCTTTTAACTGGGACTGGCCAATTCAGGTTAAAATTACAGTAGACCTCAAATTGCTTTGGTCTATATCTGATTTAATCTGATTTATCTATCTTAAAGTAGTAAATCCAAATTACAAACACATCTGCATTTTGTGCTTAGAAATAGCCACAAAACCTTATCTCTCCCATCACTTTCTGGTCATAGAGGCTATAAAAAAGCCTTTCCTTTTTCTTCTCATCCCTATTTACACCACAAACTATTCCCTTCCTAGACCACAGTCAGCCCTGAAAGTCTACCTTTTCCTCTACAAAAGAATAAAATATAAATGCTAAATTAAAACATGTACATATATACATATACAAGTGTGTATATATATATGCATGTATGTGTATACACACACACATATATATATAAAATCCCAATCTTGCAACTGCCCATGCAAAGAAAGGGCTCATCAACACAAATCAGTGATATTATCCGGTCCCTCTGCAAATGCTGGGGTTTCTCTACCTGAAGAAGTTAATAAGATTAAGGAACTCACTTTTCACAGAGAATCTTCTGCTGCTGTGATGCTTTTTTTTCTCTTTCTCTTCCTCTCCTTCCTTGTGCACCTTAGCAGAATGCCCTTTCCCCTTTTTCTATGCTGGCTTATTTTTCCTTTCTGTTCCTGTGTCTCCCTTACTACTTGCCTCCTATTCTAGCCTGCCTGATTTGTCATTCTCACCGCCAGGCAACAAGAGATGGTAGTGCACGATTAAATTCTTCCTTTGTAGTAACACAGAACACCTCACCAGAACCTGTGGCCTGCTGCAGCCTGACTTTCTCTTCTCTGTCACCTTCGGTCTCTGCAATCACACCCTGTATTCTTACACGGCCACAACTCCTCCACATGTCTTGCAGCCAACTTTCTGTCCTTTGCCTCTGCCATGCTCACCCCTCTCTCTGGTTTTCCCACTTCAGTCAGTCTCTTGCTCTCTCCTTATTTCTCTTTCTTCACCCTGGGCTGTCAGCCAAATGCCTCAGGTCTGATAGTATTAAAAAAAAAAAAAACTCAGAAAGTCTGCATAGATTTAAACCACATTTGCCCCAGATGGTTTGGAGACAAGAAAAAAAGAATTCAGATACATTGAGGACTAGATAGTCAGACTTTCTGAGTAAGTGATTAATGCCAGAAAACATACTGGGCTAATTTCACTCATACCATAGCGATGCAAATTACTGGCAATAGGGATCAAGACTGGGATTTTCAAAAGTTTTTCAAATGTTTCTAAAAGCTCTTTACTGTCTTAGTAGTCACAGTACAATTTTCAAGAGGAAGTTAAGAGCAAAAAAAAAAAAAAATCTTTCTGAAGCTGTCCTAACTCTACCAACCAGACTAGCATTCCCAGATCCTGACCTTGACACCATGTCATTTTTATTGGGAAAGTCCCCAACATCTCTTCTAGTGGGTGAGCCTGTGTATTGACAGCAGTGAGCAGCTCAGTGCCAGTCTTGTGCCTAAATCCCAGGCTGAATCAAAAATGAGGTGATCACCAGCTGAATCTGGTTGGTACACTCTGAACACACATAAATCTCATCAAATCCTGTGCTAGTACTGCCTGCCCATAATGGCTGTAGTGGTACTGGTTACAGTTGCCCCTTGAATGCCTCCTTCAAACTTCATCATCTGCCTAAGTTGAAGCAAGACTTAAATAACAGAATGGTTGAGGTTGGAAGGGAGATTCCCCTGGAGGGGCAGATTCCCCATCTCTAGGTGAGACACTTTGTCCCTGGCTGCAAGGTAGACTGAAGGGTCTTACTCTGCGCCTCCTGCTGAAGTTGCTTCACTTTGTTTAAAACATCAAAAGACTCGGTGGGGCTGGGAGAAACCCAGAATGATTCCACAGCCTAGAGATCAATGTCACTCCAGAGGTGGGAAGTCAGTTTTCAAAGGTCAGCCTTGAGATTTGAAGAAAGGAAATATTCTGGGAGAGGAAAATGAATCAACTCTTTTCTGGTTTTGTGTTTTGTTTTTATTTAAATATGATAGGACTTAGGCCTTAATTCTAGGAGAGGATTACTAGCAAGCTGAGGGAAGGGCTATAGCCAGATGTAGACATCTAACTTACTTTGGCAATGCAAGACGGGATAGAGAAGTCCTGTCCTTCCCTCTCACCACTTATTTGCTAGTCTGGGCATTCCAAGACAACTAAGAACTCTAGCAGCTGTGAATATTCTTCATCAGGTGCCTGCCCCTCCGCTACCGAAAGTCATTGGGACTTGCTCTCTTCCAAGTCACTTATGGTACAAATTTCAGATGGGCCTTAGGGATAGATTTTTACAGATATTTACATGTCTAACCTACATTTAAATAAAGTATGCCTCAATGAGTTAGGAACACAATCTATCAATTTTCAATGGAATTTGTGCTTCTAAGTCCTAAAGACACTTCCTGAAAATCTTTTTCTTGCAAATATAGTTAACAATAAGCACTAAAAGATTCACTTTGAAACAGCTTACCCTTCACACAAGAGGACACATTCTCACATGCATCCAGTTCCCTAGCTGATACATCAATGAAATGCCCAGATTTTCAAAAAAGCAAGTACACTCAATCATTCTCCGCCATCCTGTATTAAGAGGAGAGAATTCATTACTGTTTTTCTCAAGTGAGCTTGGTGTTGAGCTCTTTTGAAAACCAGGTGCTACAATGCTGTTTTATTACTTCTCTGCACAGTTTCAGTCATTCGATATTTTGCTGGCAGAAACTGAATCCTTCTTTCCTCAGCAGCATCATCTTCCTTCCTATATATCCCTTCTGACTTCAGTAGCAGTCAAGGTAGATCACCACCTAATTATTTGAAAATCCCACCCTCTATTCCATGTCACCAACTAAATTTCAAATGCTGAGTCTTTTCAGCAAACTGGTAGTTAATGAACTATATGCAAAGACTATTTGACAAGCATGGCTGAAACATGAAGCCATATGTGAAAATCACCATCTTTTCACATACAACTTGTGAAGAGAAAGAGAAAAATATGAATCAAATTAGCTATCATTACAAATACTGGTCTGAAAATTAATCACAGATGTTTTGATGGAAATGGGTTTTTTTTTCTTAACACAGTTCTTTTGAAAAGTGCCCATTCTGCATGAAAAGGATCCTTTTTTCCCTGAAGAAACTGATTGTTCAAAATATTAAAATATTCCTACCATGCATAAAGACATTTCTGCATGCCTTTGCAATGTTCTCTGGGAGCTGGATTTTGCTTTTTGCTGTTCTTCTAAGCCAAACTCCTTAAATGAATTACATTTGAAATGTCATATATCTATCATCTTTAAGGGAGGAGACCACAGAGTATCAGTCCAAATAGAAGTCAGGTTAGGTTTAAAGAAGCTTAAAGAGAGAAGCTTGAAGCCAGGCACTATAGCAACTTTTCCAAGCAGAAATATTCTGATCTTTCACCTCACATTTTCTTGATATTCACTAATTGTTTTTTCAATTCAGTTTTTCTCCTTACTCAGTGTTTATGCTACACATGAGACAGTAACAGTCATGTGATAAGCAGTAATGTGGCTTGATAAAGGTCAACTTTAACATGTACATTTGGCCAGCAATACTCGAACTGACGTCCATCTCTGTGACATACCCCTCCATCACTGCAGAATTCAAACAAGAGCTAAGAGGAGGTGAACTTACCAGCACATGTCCACATGTACACAAATACAAAACTGCTGCCAGACAAGTGCTTTCTACTTTCTCCTAAAAGGTATAGATTTTTCACTTTCGTGCTCTATTCTTGTCACACATGCCTCCTTCACAAACCCACAGTAAACTGAGATTCAGTACCACTGTGTCCTGCATCTATAACCACTGAAAAGTCTACTAGCTTGTTCCTCATCCAAGCAGGCCAGGTAAGTTTTGTAGGTAAAGGAAATTTTCCTTATTAGACCAATTAATATAATTCAGAAAAGCAGACAAGCTTTCAAGACTGCTCACAGGCCTTTCTTCCAGATCTAAAGCATAAGTAGTAGAATTCAAAGCTAAATGCAAATTGAAAAAAAAAAAAAAGAAAAAAAAAAGATGCTCAGAGTTTAATATAATATGTACCAGTAAGACTGTCTTTGAAAGAAAAAGTAACTGGTACATGTGGGGTATATCTGCAGGGTAAAGTTATGGATGACAAGGTGATAATCTTTGCAGGAGCTGGGAGAAAAGGGAATTTATAGCATTGTGAAATATAAAGATGCTATAAGTGGGGCAGAAAATTCAGGCATACCTTAATACTTTTGTTACTGAGCACTTATAAGTTTTAGTACCCAGACACAACTTTGGAAAGTGTTTTGTCAATTAAAAAAATACTCTGATAGTCAAGATTGACCTGGTGAAGCTTCAAGAAACACCATACCATTAAATTTGCATGTCTCCTTCTCAGGGGATTCACAGACAGACTCAAAACTCCAGGCTCAATTAAAGTCAATGGTAAAACTCAGGACAGCCCCAATTCCATTACTGATCTGTAAAAGAAGACGCCTCCTCTCCTCTGACACACCATGCGGCTACAGCATGATAAATCTTTATAATTCCTGACCCCTCCAACTGAGGAACACTACCTGTACAGCCACTCCAAACAGAGGAACCAGAGAGCAATGCATAAGGTGGCATGATTCCTTCCAAAGATTACCTAAATCAAGCAAAATGGAAAAGTGGTCCAGAACAGAACTAGGTTTATTATATTTTAATAAGAAACAAAGAAAGCACTGTTTTGCACTGTATTGTTCAGGCTTAGCCTTAGGCACATGTGGAAAAATGTTTACTAAATAACTCAAACACTTAGCAGTGAGATGCATTTTATTTCAAACTGAATTTCCTGCAAGTGCACACATGCCAAACGGGAATGAAAAGGTTGTCAAACTATTCTGGGTACCAAGACATTAGCACTGTTCTGTAGAAGCAAACCTCTCCACTTTACCAAGAACAGGCTATGTAAAAACCCAAACCCTTTCCTCTCTTCAATAAAAAAGGAAAATATATGATATTGCATTATGAGGAGGAAAGGCATGGAGAGGACTGATGACTTCAACTGTGTGTGTAGATGTGTAACCACGCATAAGAGGATTGCCTCTTTAATATTTCACCAGGGACCAACCCCTTGATGATCAAGCTTCAACCCTCACTCTGCCAGGTGAGTAAAGACAGGTGAAAAAGTAACTGACCAGAGGAATCACAGAATCATAGAATAATTGAGGTTCGAAGGGACCTCTGGAGATCATCTAGTCCAATCCCCTCTGCTCAAGCAGGGTCACCTAGAGCACACTGCACAGGATCACGTCCAGGCAGTTTTCGAATATCTCCGGAGAAGGAGGAGACTCCACAACCTCTCTCGGCAACCTGCTCCAGTGCTCTGTTACCCTCACAGTAAAGAAGTTTTTCCTCATGTTCAGATGGAATTTCATGTGTTTCAGTTTGTGCCTGTTTCCTCCTGTCCTATCACTCGGCACCACTGAAAAGAGTCTGGCCTCATCCCCTTGATATCCTCCTTCAAGGTATTTGTAGACATTGATAAGATCCATTCTCAGCCTTCTCCTCTTCAGGCTAAACAGGCCCAGCTCTCGTAGCCTTTCCTTTGTAAGAGAGATGCTCCAGTCCTCTGATCATCTTCATAGCCCTACGCTGGACTCTCTCCAGCCATCAGTAGGAATTAAGTGAGCTTAAGCTTTCTCAGTCCTACGTGTTTTCTTGATATAAATGCCATGCTTCAGCATGCTCAAAAAGATATGAAAAAAAAGACACAAATGCCCTCCCATCTTCTCTTCAACTCTCGCCAAATCAATTCTTTTTTGTTTGTAGCTGGCTGAATTGAGTTCTCTAAAAAAAATTATACAAAGCAATATATCAAAACATTACTGCAAAAGATTTTTGTCTCAAGCAAGTCTCTCATTTCTTTGGAAAACCACTTCTCAAAAAAAAATGTTTGATCTGCTTTGCATCTTGCCAATCAGACTGAAATACCTTCATCTCTAAGTCACTTCAGAAAATAGAATCAAGGTGCTTTTTTAAATATTATTCTTGCATATCAGATCCCCCACCATAATGACATGGTTGGAGTTTGAAACTAATGCCAGACAAACCTCAGGCAGGGCGGAAAACATTTGTAAGGCACAACACGTACGTACCAACTGCAATTAAAATCTACTACCTTTTTAAGCTATCTGATATCTAACTATCTGCAGCCTTAGCCATCTACTACCTGCACCTTTCCCATTTTTCTACTGTTTCAAGCTAAAGCTGAAAAAAATATTAAAAAATGCAATACTTCAGCACACTCAACCTTTAAATCAGACGCTGCTGAAACAATCTGCTACCATTCCAAGTAGAACAATCAAACCTATTAATTCTTAAGCTCTTAGGATTTAAACACAAGCAGGCTGAAGTGACATATTTCAAAATCTTCTGTCATATAGAATAACCATCTTCTGAGAAGAAAGTGGTGATCCAAACCCCTGCTAATAACAAGCAGGAAAACTGTCTGAGTGTTATTGGTGAACTTGCAGCTACCAACTTAAAATATCTATAATTAACTAATGCCAACAACAACAACACTTGCCTATTCAGGGAATATTCCCAACAACTGCAAGTTTGTTCCTGACTTCAAGATCCCTACTAGTCAGAAAAGAAATTACTGCACTGATTTATTCAAAAGATGTGCTTTCCATGGATAATCAGTGTCTTTATAAGCGCCTGCAGTTTCAATTGCTTAATTTCTGCTGCTATTAGCACTGGGGAACACACATGTATATGAGGGAGCCAGCTGGATTTTTTAGTTGTTTGCGCATCTTCATCAGAAATCACTCCCATCAATTACATTTAATATAATCTATACTGCAGTAGGCCCTAAGGGTGCCTTTCAAGACCAGAGCACTGTACAAGCATGCCGCAAAAGACAATCTCTGCTCTGAAGAGCTTACAGTCTACATTCACAAAGAACAGCAGATGCAGTGAGACAAAGTGACTAATGAAACATCTGGCACAACCAAGCTGAGCATGGAGATTTCCTAGAGATGGCATTTTGTAAGCTTTCTCAACTTGAAATAGTCTGCTCTTCCTTCTACTCATATGTGGGTAGCAGGCTGAAATCCACTATTCCACATAAGCATCCAGCTACCTCTCCACTGAATCCTGGAATTTCTCCTTTCATGAAAATCATTGCAAGCCATGATTACACTAGGGAAATATAGCAGTAGAAAATCTTAAGATTAGTTATTATTGTCAGAGCAAGGACACGAGCTGATGAACAGATCCTGTGGGACTTCTCTTTCTAGGCAGAACTAGACAACCTGATGTTTCAGCCTTTTAGAAGATACAACGCAAAAGGACAGCTTTTGCGTATCTGATCTGCAAAGACAGCGCACTCTTACACTGTAAGGATGCCCTTGTTCATGTGGATTTATCTGAAGAATGAAGTCAGTAAGAGCCATTCCACTCCTTCAGTGTATTTGAATTAGAACAATAATTTGGAAGAGAATTTGCTTTTCTCCAGTTACAAGAGTATACAGCTTCTTTTAATACCATTTCTTCTATATTTTTTAAAAAGGCTGCCAATTCCTCTTCTGAGTCAACAGGAGCTGTGCACTCAGTGATTTTTTGTATATAAGTATCTCTGAATCAAATGAGAAGACATTCATATCTGAGCTCCTGTGATGTAGTATTTGCCATTCTCATTCTCTGTCCCTTGTCATGAAGAAAATCGCATTTGCCCATTCACTGAAAAAAAAACAGCTGAATGTGCATTTTGCACATATTTGAACAGAACAATTCAAATACTATGGAAAAGAAGTATATTTTCATGCACTAGAGGCAGAATAAGCCTCCTTTGGATACACTGGCACCTATGGAACTCTGTCAGCTCCTCTGCATTTTTTGGGTGCTGTGCATTGAAGATGCTCACGGCTTTTAATGCTCAGGCTTGGGATCAAAGACTTCATCTACCTGCCAATCTTAACATGAAAATTGCTTTACCTTTTGTTCAAATATCTACCTATTTTCTTACCTATTGATTTCATGAAATGCGAAATATTTGTTCCTCAAATACACAACATATAGCTTATTTCTAGAGGTGCATACTTAAGGTTCTTGGGAAAACAGAAGTCTAAGCTAGATCATCACTGACTACCTCTGGTGAGCAGGACTCAAGTTCATAAATCCTAGATGTGAACAGCCGCACCATAAACGAGTGTGTTCTAAGGATCCCATACCCTTAGAAGGTTGCTGAACCTTCAGGGAGTGCCTCCCAAGGCTCCCTGCATCACTCTACAGTCTGTCTCAGGAACTACAGGAGAATCTGTCTCCCCTTTTAGACACAGGCTGGGAGCTGTGTTGGAACCAACAGCACTGGAATGACTTACCTTCCACCTTCAGTGGACCTACTCTAAAATCAAAGTCCAGGTTCTAACTCTCACTCTCACTAAGGCCTGACCCTGTTGAAAGAAGTGCTAAACCTGGCTGAAGGGTTTTGCACTGGACTGAGAGAGGATAAAGTACAACATCAGACTAAAAGCCTAATCTAATTGCACAGTCAAGGCAAAGGTTGTAGATCAAAGGTGCCATGATAAAAGAGAACTTGAGCATTTCATTGCTTGCAAAGTGACAATTTTTTAGAAGGTTAAATCTTACAAAAACATACCCGCATTCCAACAGCAGCACTGCTGAGAATGCAGCTGCAATTGGATGTTCTAGAAGAAAACAATCAGCTGTGGATCTCTGCAGAAAGGAAGCTCCAACAAGCTTCTCAGATCTCTCTTCAACTTCTAATCAACTGTAAAGAATAACAAAATTACAGGAGCGGGAAATAATGCTTCCTACTCTTTCAAGAAAATCCTTTGAAACTTCTCGCCTAAAGTGGAGCTTTAAATGATTTCCTAGTTATAAAATAATCTCTGCATGTTTCCATCAGCATGCCAGCTTCAACCTCTTGGAAAACTCTTCTCTCACCTCAAGCAAATATATACCCATGTACTAAATGCCTAGATATTTCAGCTTTTATTTGCTACAGGAAGCCCTTCTAAGGCTGCCCAAATTGCTAGAAGAGGAAGGGCATCTCAGGAAATATAAGTAATTGAAATAGGACTCAGGAGATGCAAATGTGGTTTTTAGTTCTGTCTCATGGTACTTATGTAATCCTGACCAGGTCATTCACAACCTTGCATTGCATCAGTTCTCCAGCTACTAAATGGAGTGGCAATTCTCTGCCTCAAAGGAATCTTATGAGGCTGAAATCACGAAGGCTCAGCTATTGTGGGGCTGCAGTGCTCATAAATATTTAAAGAGAATGAAATCAAGAGGAAGGAAAAGACAAGATTTTTTAGCTCACTTCCAATTTACTTTTTTCACTATGAGTACAAGTATGGTATTGGTAAGACCAAGTAACCTGATCTTACTCCAGTGACTTTGTAACAGGCAATGCTAATCATAGCATAAAGGCAGCTGCATGTAGAAATGTGTTTCTTTTTGGCACTGTCTGTTCTGTTGGTTGTCACACACCCCCAGGAGATGAATGAGTCAAGACATGGAAAAAACAATCCCATCAACACAACAGCACTCAGTTTGCCTAATACTCTCATGAACTCTTAGGCTAAGCCTCAGATATTCTAGCTCTTCAAGGTGTGGACATAACATGTTTGCAGATACTTCCTCTTTGCTCACACTAGAGTTGGAACTTGATGTCTGGTGGCATAAGTAATAAGAGGCCAGAAATAACTAAAATGAAGCCTAATACTCATAAGTATCAGTGCTGACTACATGACACACCCCATTCAGTAATGGACCCTGAAAGGGGTCACATCTTCCATCTCTAGTGTTCACAGAGAAATTGGCAGAAAAATCTGCCTCTAAAATGATCCAGATGTTTTGGGAAGGTAGTTGCAGGTGTGGACTGTTACTCACCTTATGCCACACCTCCCAATTATGTGAACTAGCGTTGACCTTCCCTGAGGTTACAGCCCTTAGCCATGAAGTGCCAGGAGCTGACCATGTGGGAAAAGGTAGGAGTGGGGGACATTAATTGTCACAGACAGTTCAAGCCAAGGCTGGTATTTATATTACTGACCAGGCGTTATTTCCAGCTGCCTTGTGGCAGGAGAATTCTCTTCGGTGACAGCAGCCTGATGAAGGATAATAGATCTGCAAATACCTTTTACTGATGTGTAACCTGAAAGAACACTGGCCCTCACAGACATGAACCCAAGAGGTGTTGTTTTTTTCCCACTGACTTTCTGGCAGAGTACATATTACCATGTCAAACAGCAAAGATTATTCTTTTTATTGCAAAGAAAGAAAAAAAAGGTAAAGTATATGGGCATATACAAGATAACGGCAAAGACTAGCGTGCAGTGTAGCCTAAAAGTTAAGTGGCCAGTGATAAAGACAACAAAAGCAAAGAATTTGGCTTAAGATTCTTTGTGTCTTGGAAGACAGCAATGTCTGGTGAACTGATATTACAAGACTTACAATGGTGCAGTTGCACTCTGGTAGCAATGCTCTACACATGATGTGTATTAGGTTTGTTTATGTTACTACGTACATTCTACAATTTAAAGAATCATCTTTTGAATTTCACTAGAAATACAAACGGGAACCACCTGAGACAAGGTCAGGTTGATGTAACTGTTGGAACTCCAGCTTCTGCTTCTTCTGAGCTCAAGTGCCTCTTCCAAGTAAAACCTCATTAGGAGAGCTTATATAGCCCTAGCAAGAAGAAATTCATTAACCTGATGCACAGTCACATAATGTGCCTGGCCATTCACAAAAAAAATCAATCATGAAGTAGGTTAATATAATAAGATCCACCCCACCTCACTGGCAGGTACTTGATGATGAATACTTACCTAAGTCTACTTGGCAGCTAATAAGTGAGTGCTGTCTTGCAGAAAGCACAAAGTCAGCAAATATAACGGATACTTTTCTGAGAGACATGCCATGACCACTTTTTGACCCAATGGTGCATGTGCAATCTGTCATTTTGGCAGTACAATGTCCAGCATTTCAAACCTATAGAGTCACAATGTTTATTGTCTGTCAGATGGACTGTGAAATGTACACTGTTCATAACAGGATTACGCAAGTTATTTATTGTTTGAAAAATAATCTGAGCATTACCCTCTGTACCTTTCCACTGGGTTTCCCTTTCATACAAATTAGGAAGTCTAACTTTTCTTTTTTATACTTGTAAATATCAGCGTTTGGCTTTACAAATGAATGGTATTTAGGCACATACTTCAACAGTATTAAGGGTAAAACAAGATTTTTTTAGATGAATGGAAGCATAAAGAACATATTATATGGAACTATACATATTAACTAATCACGTACCCGTATTTCTCAGTTCCCCAGAAATAATGAACAATATATGATGATGAAGTTATAATATGCTGCTAGCCCCAACACTATCCTTCCAGAAAAACTTTGAGTATAGGCTTGCAATTCCTGAAGCCAAAGGAATTTAAACCTTTCAACCTAGTTGCAAGCATGTACTTAAGTGCTTAACTGAACTACAAGTCATACAGCTCGCCTAATCTCTCCATTGCAATTTTATTTTAATTATTATAGAGCAGTGGACATTGTGTACCTTGACTTCAGCAAGGCTTTTGACACTGTCTCCCATAACATCCTCCTAGAGAAGCTCAGGAAGTGTGGGTTAGACGAGTGGACAGTGAGGTGGATTGAGAACTGGCTGGAAGGAAGAGCTCAGAGGGTTGTCATCAGTGGTGGCGTGGAGTCTAGTTGGAGTCCTGTGGCTAGTGGAGTTCTCCCAGGGCTCAGGACTGGCTCCCATCCTGTTCAACTTCTTCCTCAATGACCTGGATGAGGGGACAGAGTGCCTCCTCAGAAAGTTTGCTGATGATACCAAGCTGGGAGGAGTGGCTGATACACCTGAGGGCTGTGTTGCCATTCAGAGAGACCTGGACAGGCTGGAGAGCTGGGCAGAGAGGAACCTCATGAGGTTCAACAAGGGCAAGTGCAGAGTCCTGCACCTAGGGAAAAATAACCCCAGGCACCAGTACAAGCTGGGGGCTGACCTGCTGGAGAGCAGCTCTGCAGAGAAAGACCTGGGAGTGCTGGTGGATGACAAGTTGACCATGAGCCAGCAATGTGCCCTTGTGGCCAACAAGGCCAATGGTCTCCTGGGGTGCATTAGGAAGACTGTTGCCAGCAGGTTGAGGGAGGTGATCCTGCCACCTCACTGTCCACTCGTCTAACCCACACTTCCTGAGCTTCTCTAGGAGGATGTTATGGGAGACAGTGTCAAAAGCCTTGCTGAAGTCAAGGTGCACAACTTCCACTGCACTCCCCTCATCTACCCAGCCAGTCATTCCATCACAGAAGGCTATCAGATTGGTTAGGCAGGATTTGCCCTTGGTGAATCCATGCTGGCTACTCCTGATCACCTTCTTTTCCTCCATTTGTCTGCAGATGACATCCAGAACGAGCTGTTCCATCACCTTTCCAGGGATGGAGGTGAGGCTGACTGGCCCCTAGTTGCCTGGGTCCTCCTTCTTGCCCTTCTTGAAGACTGGAGTGAAATTCGCTTTCTTCCAGTCCTCAAGCACCTCTCCAGTTCTCCAGGACCTTTCAAAGATGATGGAGAGCGGCCTGGCAACAACATCCGCCAGCTCCCTCAGTCCCCGTGGGTGCACCCCATCCGGACCCATGGATTTGTGGATGTCTAGCCTGCCCAGAAGGTCTCTAATCCTATCCTCCTCAACCAAAGGAATGTCTTCCCTTCTCCAGACTTTCTCCCTCACGTCCAGGCTGCAGGATTCCTGAGGGCTGCCCTTAGCAGTGACGACTGAAGCAGAGAAGGCATTCAGTAATTCTGCCTTCTCTGGATCCCTTGTCACCAGGGCCCCCGCCCCATTCAGCAGCGGGCCCACATTTTCCCCAGTCCTCCTCTTGCTGCTGATGTATTTGAAGAAGCCATCCTGTTTCCCTTGACATCCCTTGCCAGACTCAATCCCAACTGGGCCTTAGCCTTCCTCGCAGCATCTCTACATACTCTGGCTGCATTCCTACAATTCTCCCAAGTAGCCTGTCCCCTCTTCCACAGTCTGTGTACTTTCTTCTTCTGTCTGAATTTGGCCAGGAGCTCCTTGCTCACCCAGGCAGGTCTCCTGTCCCCTTTGCTGCACTTCTTACTCATAGGCATGCACCGCTCTCGAGCTTGGAGGAAGTGCTGCTTGAATACTAGCCAGCTCTCCTGGACCCCCCTTCCTTCTAGGGCCTTAACCCATGAGACTCCTCCAATTAGGTCTCTGAAGAGCCCAAAGTCCGCTCTCCTGAAGTCCAGGGTTGCAGTCCTGCTTGTTGCCTTAGTTCTTTCCTGCAGGATCCTGAACTCCACCATCTTGTGGTCACTGCAGTCAAGGCTGCCCTCGACCTTCACATCTCTAACCAGTCCCTCTCTGTTGGTAAGGACAAGGTCCAGCAGGACACCCTCCTTCATAGGCTCCTCCACCATTTGTGACAAGAAGTTATCATCAATGCATTGCAGGAGCCTCCTGGACTGTTTGTGCCTTGCTGTGTAGTCCCTCCAGCAGATGTCAGGGTGGTTGAAGTCCCCCAGGAGAACCAGGGCCTGTGTTCGTGAGGCTACTTCCAGCTGTCTATAGAAGGCCTCATCAACTTTCTCTTCCTGGTCAGGTGGCCTGTAGTAGACATCCCAAACAGTGTCCCCCATATTAGCCTGCCCTTTGATCTTTGCCCATAAGCTCTCAACTGCCTCTTCCTCCTCCCCACCCCAGGCAGAGCTCGATGCATTCCAGTTGCTCTCTCACGTAAAGAGCAACTCCACCACCTCGCCTTCCTGGCCTGTCTCTCCTAAAAAGCACAGAGCCATCCATGGCAGCATTCCAGTCATGAGAGCTATCCCACCATGTTTCCGTGATTGCAATGAGATTATGGCCAGTGCAGAGTCCTGCACCTAGGGAGAAATAACTCTAGGCACCAGTACGGCTGAGGGCTGACCTGCTGGAGAGCAGCTCTGCAGAGAAAGACCTGGGAGTGCTGGTGGATGACAAGTTGACCACAAGCCAGCAATGTGCCCTTCTGGCCAAGAAGGCCAATGGTCTCCTGGGGTGCATTAGGAAGACTGTTGCCAGTAGGTCAAGGGAGGTGATCCTGTCCCTCTACTCAGCCCTGGGGAGGCCTCATCTCGAGTACTGTGTCCAGTTCTGGGCTCCTCAGTACAAGAGAGACACGGAGCTACTGGAGAGAGCCCAGTGTAGGGCTACAAGGATGATCAGAGGGCTGGAGCACCTGCCCTATGAGGAACGGCTGCGAGAGCTGGGCCTCTTCACCCTGGGGAAGAGAAGACTGAGGGGGGATCTTATGAATGTGTATAAGTATCCGAAGGGAGGGTGTCAAGGGGATGAGGCTAAACTCTTTTCAGTTGTCCCATGCGAGAGGACTAGAGGCATGGGACAGGCAAAAACTGAACCACAGGAAGTTCTGCCTGAATATGAGGAGAAACTTCTTCACTGTGTGGGTGACGGAGCACTGGAACAGGTTGCCCAGAGAGGTTGTGGAGTCTCCTTCTCTGGAGATACTCAAAACCCACCTGGATGCAACCCTGTCTAATATGCTCTAGGTGACCCTGCTGAGCAGGGAGGTTGGACTAGATGATCTCCAGAGGTCCCTTCCAACCTTACCCATTCTGTGATTCTGTGATTGACACTTGCAGGGATTTGATGGGTTTTTAATATTGACAGCCTTCCAAATTAAGTAATTTCCCATCACTTGATGGACAATGCTTTATCACTAACAAACTCTGGCTGCAGGAACAAAACTACATGCCTTAGAAAAGTAAGAATTCAGCATGACTACTGTTGCTCCTACAGTTTTATCTACTGGAGTCAGCCCATTTATTAAGGATCTATCCATTTCACATTTCATCTTTTGCTCACCTCGTCACTGAATCCTGACAGAAAGAGCCTTTGAAGTCCATTCATATTTATTTAGCAGTGACTATGGATCAAGATGTATCTTCATTACCATGACTGCCAAGTAGAGCAGATACAAAGACTTGCACTGTAGCAAGAGCTACAGTGCAGCTGTGATCATACTGAACTCAGTAAGGCCTTAAAAGCCCAGCTATGCTATTCAGTTCAGAACAAGCTCTTTCTGGCTGTGCAACAGTGCTACTAATGATATCATCACAGATGTAATATTCTGTAGAGCGGGACAAGTGTGTTCCTGCTCAATTTTCAAGATTGTGGGATGACTTTGATCCTTTGATCAAACTGTTTCACCTTCCTATGTTTCCATTTTCTAATCTGCAAAACAATGATCCTGGTATCATTGTTTTTCCTTGCACTATGAAGTGCTGTGAAACCTGTGTCTTATGGCTGCACTCCCAGATTGCCTGACTGATCATATTGCTTGTGTGGCCAAGGTGGTTTTAACCTAGAAAATTCAGTGTTATTTGGGAATTGGGGTTTGGGGGGACTTCTGAAGCTCACTGAAGAAAATACAAAAACTCCCATTGATCCCTACGGCATTTTGAACCAATTCTCTTATACTGTCCCAGTTACAGAAATTAGTGTCCTTGCTACAACTGCCCAGATTCAAGCTCTGTCCTCCACAAGATACTACTGGGAACAGCTGTAGCCTACTAGTTCAATAGAAAAGACTCTGAAGCTCTGACATTCAAAGCATGACAGAAGTCAAGGATGTTGGTTGCTACTTCCACTCATGGAGTCTACTATATACTTTTTATTATTAATAGCTTGAGCTGGAGTTAGTAACATTAATGCAGCATCAGCCTGGAGGCCAAAAGGTTAGAATGCCACTGTACAGACAGGCTCTGATCACACATATACCATACGTGACATTTCTAAATAAGCATGAATGAGCTTAGAAATTAAAAAAACATACATTTTATCACTAATTCAGGATCAAACCAGCAATATATACTCTTCCCTTTCCCCTCACCCTGTCATAAAGAATTACAACTCAGATTCACCCACAGGTGGCAGTACTTCAGTGGCAAACATAATCATGTGACAACCACATTGGGATCCTGCAGAATAAAATCTGTTGCAAAAGAATGTATGTATTTATATTGATGTTAATACAGTTCCTTAGTCAAATCAGCTGTAAAATGAGTTAAAAAGTAGGTTGAATTTCTTCAGGCTAAAGACATTACAAAGGAGAACAAGAATGAATAGTGGGCCTCTAGCCACTTTTAGTGAGGTAGAATACAGAATATTAACTGATTTAAAATCATGAAATTGAAGAGAATTAACTAATAGACATTTTTCAGTTCCCCTCTCCAGCTAAGAGGAACGAAAGGATTTGATAAGCTATGGAAACTCACTTACAAAAACCACAGCATTAATTCTTATGATAAGCAAGCAGTTATTTTTCTTGAAAGAGTTCATTGTTCATAAGCAATTTAAGGACAAACTCCAATTCAGGAAAATACATTTCCTATCAAAATCTAATGGAACATCCAAGAGTGACAGGAAACTCAGGGCAGCAGGATTTTTTTTTTTTTTTTTTTTAAGTCTCTTTCTTGAGGTCTGCTTTTAATGTTAATGCATAAAAATGTTGCTTCAGTCAAACATTTTTGAAGCTGTGATTTGCTAGTGGCTTGACTCTTTTGGGGAGAGTGAAAACTTGAAAATATTCTTGGTTTCACCAGAGGGTATGAACTCTTTCTTGTGTTTGACCTCCTCTGTATTGTATGGGCTCAAATATTGGTGCAGCTGAAGTTCACTGAAAACACACTTGGGAGCAAGGTTCTGCTGTGTTAGATGTTGCAAAACAACACTGAGTGTTTTGTGTTGGCAATAATCTGAACATCTCATCTCTTTTTCTTTCCCGCATTCCCCATATAGTCCTCAGGACTTTTTAAGACATTGACTTTGTATCTTTTTATTTCCTCCTGAGAGAGCTTTAAAAACACTCAGATTTTCCAGTTGTCCTCCACAATCACTTAAAAATGGAAGGCAAAATTCTCACATGATCTAACTATTGGATTTTGTGTGTTAAGAAAAAGTATAGCTGGTAAAACATGAAAAAGAAATACATGGTAGATGCATCTCTGGTTTTGCATATTTGAAGAACTATTTGGATCTTAGTCAGTTGAAGGCAGCCGACCCAGAGAGAACCTGCAACACAGCAGAATTAAAGTCCCCAGCTGCAGAACATAATTGGCACAGCCAAGAGAAGAAAATGCACCATCCTCAAATCAGCACAGAAAGCACCTCCCTTCAACAGGATGTCAACACCCTAAGCAATAACTGCCACTAGCTCAGGTTCTTCCCACTGCACTGCAGTTTGGCAGGGCCCCTGGAGCTACATAATCAAGCCCTTATTTTCCTGTTGGTTTTATGGTGACTATGTTTCTCCCAGACCACTCCTTCACTTTCTCATTTTGCTTCTCCATTTTCTATCATTTCTTTAGTAAAGGTTAAGGCAATTTAGCTTATAATAGTCACAATTCAGTCACCCAGAAGCCTGCACATGTCTGCTTTCTCTCAGAATGGGCACAGAAAAGACAACAGCAATAGAAGCTTTTCCAGATACTGTCCCACCCAGGATGCTGAGTATGTTGACCTGCAGGTCTTCTCCCATAAGGACAAGAGCATAGTTCATTCTCTTTGTAGCGTCATTAGGTCACTTGTTGAGAGCTACAGTGTCAAACAAGGGTGTGTCTGTCAAATACTGCCAGCTGGGATGAGATCATCTGGCCAATGAGACAGCCCAGAGACCATTTTCTTTTACCTGGACTTCAAAGGCGATACGTGCTTCCAACCAGTACCAAAACCTTATTAGCAAATGACCTACAGATGAGGTACTTGACATTTCATTACTGAACCTCTGACCCGCCCTTTGTCCAGTCCTTATTTTTCCCCTCAACTGTCCAACTGGATACCCCAAGTACGTTAAAACACAGTGTCCAATAGTCAAACAGTGCTGAATTTCCACTGCTCTAAAAGGCAAATTCTCCACTCATATAAATATTTCTAAGCTCCAACTCCATAAACAGGTCGTTCGTGAGAATATAAAAATAACTAAGACATATTCCAAGACCTTTCACATTGCTGGAGAGGTGCAAAGGGTATACAGTGTAAATAAGAATCTGCTTCACGATTTCTATGCATGCTTTTGTTTTCAATTATACTTAGGTTTGTTTCAGCTTTAATATGAAGCTTGAATAAATGCCAGAATTCTTTTAAATTCCAACACATTCCAGATTAGCTGTGAACATCAGTTATCTTCTTCCATTCTCAACCTACCACTTTTAAAAGGATACAATAAATGAGTTCTGTTTTAGGATCTTGTCTAAAGAGACAATCTGATCTCTTGCGAAGAGCACAGGTGCTTCTGTGTTGAAGTATTAACTAACCAAAGTCCCATACAGACGTTTTATTACATTGGTATGGCAAGCAGTCAGCTGTGGTTTTTTTTCAGAAGCGCATGAGGTCACTCCACCTCTTTAAAGCAAAAATAATGACTCTCCAGCAAAGAGTAAGAGTTGGCAGCTGTGATGTTGAGATGATGTAATTGTACACAGTGGTGATGTGAGATTTTTCTTAGTTCCTAGAAGCCAATACTGCAGAGGTAATCACAATAACAATATTTGCTTAAAACTTGGACAAGAAAAAAGACCAAGTTTCTTGCAAAAACAAAGAGTGATTCTACATAGTGAAAGGTCAGAAATTGGCTGTCAGAAATGGAAGCAGCTAGGGCCAGGCTCTGGTGCTGAAAATGCAAGGTAGCAAGCAATGCAAGCAGCTGAGTACTTCTCCTGGGTTAACACATATATCTTTATATTCTAGCCTTACTTCTCCTCTCCAAGCCTCTTAACAGCTAGTTATCTTCAGTTTTGCCATAGGAAAAATGATGATATGGAATTACATACTATTAGCAGGAGCCCCAAGAGCAAATACATGGCACTGTATACATTAGCAAAATGGGATGGACACTTAATATTGAATTAGTGACTCAAAGAACCAGCTTTCTTTGTTTTAGTGGTATTGGTAAATTTACTAAAGCGTAACTATTAAAAAAAGGAGTCATCTTTCTTTTCTCTATAGCTGAAGAGGATGGATTGGAATGACCAGAGAAGTTGAGTAACATGATAATGAAGATGCCTGATCACGTTAGCTCTGGGAGGTTTCAGGAGTTTTGCATCTTGTGTTTGCTTATTTCTTAGATTCAAAACACATCAAGAATGATGTGCTGAGCTCCCTCGAACACATACTCCAATCTGCCATTTGACTGAAGCAGGTTAGATCTGTAACAAAATGCTGGGCCACACTAGTCTGCCCAAACTGCTCTCATAATGTGGCCCATTCCATTACAACTCATAATTACTGCTGCATAGATGCTGCTATTTGTAAGTGGGAGCGGCAGGCACTCTGCAGCTCAGCTGTAGGTTTACTAGTCTACCATGCTGGTGAAGTCTGATTTTGGAATAGTTAGAGATGTATTCAGCAACTTGGCAGACTAGGAAAGAAAAGCAAACAGAGGTTGCCTTTCTAGCCTTTAATAAGATAACCGGGTAATTAATATATTTTCTGCAATGATCACCACTTTGAGTGGCAAATAAACCTTCTCACACTGTGTCACTGTCTCTTGCCAGCTTTTCTGCTTTAATTGTTTGTAGGGACAAAATATCATGCAGCTATATATAATTTGGGCCATTTTAAACTTCTCTTAGATTCACAGGCATTGAAAGTTGTGCCTTATGTCATTCAAGAGATAAAACCCCTGAATTTAAAACTAGGCTGGAGTTTGACCTACCACTAAGATTTAACATTGGAGGGAACAAATGAACACCGTAGAAGAAAAAAAAGTAGGCAAACTTTTTTGCTGCAGACTAGCAAGAACTGGATTCATTAGAAATCTTTCATATTTTTTAAATCTGACCAAGAGATCATCTGCAAATGACAGTGAAAATACTCTTGTTTCAGATTTGCTTTGTGTTCTTTTTGGTTTTGTCTAAATTTTTTTTTCCAGTTAGCTTTTTCTAGATTGGGATTCTAATGACTGTAGAAATAATAACTATTACGAGGAAAATGGTATTCAAAATCTTTTGGTATTGACACACACGGTTGATCTTTCTGATAAAGTCTGATAAAGACTTACTTTTTTTCTTTCAATGACTTTATCAAGAATTCTTGATCTCTGCTCTGCTGTACTTCCTATAATGTGGCAGGACCTTGCTGTCCACATTTGTCCTTATACACCCTCTTCAAGAGTATCCAGCCGATGAGTCTGGTCTGGAGAGGTGAACACATCCAAAACCATTCAGAGGGTAAAGCAGCATAATCCTATTTATTTTAGTCTAATTATTCTAGCCAATTTCATCACTGACCCTGATACTTGTCCCTAAAACTGAGCAAAACCAATGGATGTGACAGGTGAACTGGTCACTAAAATACAGTAAAATGAAAGAAAAGTCGAAGATCAACCTTTCTGGGCTCAGAACCTCCATTAGACACTAATGATTGTCATTCCACTTCAATCTGCAGTGCAGATGGGGCACAGCGGCAACTCTCCCATCAGAGAGGAAAATCTAAGGTTCAAATTAGCTGTACGCTTAGGATTACTAAACAAAGAGCATTGGGAAAACCCAGTATGTGCAGATATTTTGTATTATAACTCAGGACATCGACAGTATATTACTGCGCCACAAAAATATAAGTAAGAGTTACGTGGGTTATTGACCACTGTATATTTTCCCATTGAATCATAATTATAGATTCTCTTTCACTGTCTCTGCTAAGTAATTCTACGATGAATCTGATTCACTGTGCAAACACAGCATTCACCAGACCTCAAAGTGTCTCATGTCTTAATGGCACCAGTCTGGGCACATACTAGCCTGCAGTAACCATGAAGTGTTCAGGAGTGGGAGGTCTGAGACTCGTGAAACTCCCTGCAATGTCCACCTCTAACAAGAAGGTTGAATTAGATGTACCTTCACCAAGGTGGCACCTCCAAGTGTCTTCAGAAATCCCACATAAACCAGTAAGAGCTTGTGGGAACAAGAAGTTACTGCCCTGATACTACAGGGTTCAAAAATAGTGAGCACTAGCCACTAGAGCATTTGTGTAAAAGGAAGTACCATTTCAACACATGGATTTTCTTTTATCAAAAGGCCACTAAAATGTCTAATTCCAGGAAAAGGCTCCTACCTCTGAATCCACATGGAGGGAGGCATTTTGCAGAGGGCTAAGCTTGTCCACTTCCTATTGCCCAGCTCAAACGTCTCACCGCTCAGCAAGCTGTCACTTATGACTCTCAGTCTCCTGGGGCACTGCACAAGGAGTCCAGGCTCCTAACCTCAGGCTGTGGATGTTCAAGTCCCTTTCTGGACTGAGCATTACGTTATTCAAGAAAATTTTCCCATTACTTCACAAGATAAATCAAGTGTATGAATATGCCTTATAGTTGCTTTCATCAGTTTCCCTCCCCACCATGGGGACTCCTGAGCTGGCACAGACCCGTGTCATTCCACTGAGGTCAATGGAATTATGCCCATTTATATCAGCTGATGATTTTAACCTCTAGACTTTCTCTCTGGCACATACTTCTTTTCCACTGAGCATGGACATAAAGCAGAGTTTAGATCACATGGAGGTGAAGACACCCACAGCTGGTTTAAACTCACACTTCCACTCTTGCAGCTATGCCAACACTACAGCAACAGTAGGAGTTCTGCAGAAACTACTTCAATGTAGACACATCCCCAGAGAGAAGAACCAAGCACATACATCAATGGTAAATAGATACCAGTAAGCAGCAACAACATAACTGGCATTAAAGTGAGGTTCCATTTACCCTCCCCCTAACTTTTCCAACATTGCTTTTTTGTACAAGTGAGCACTAGATCAACTACAAGGAAGATATGGCATGTAGAACTGAGGAAGAAAGTTATCTGAGGGGATCTTTCTTGTAAAAGAGAAGCTACACTATGGAAAACTCATGCGAACTGTTGGTTGAGGTAACTGTGCAATGCTGTAGCATGTTTGGGGAGGAATTCCAGCTTGACTTCTGCAATGATTGTCTTATGCCCTTAAGCATGAGATTATATTACCCTTATCTTTGCAAGCATGACATTTACTTATTGGCCAGAGCCTTACTGCACAGAGGGAGAACTGGCTTACTATCATTCACAACTGGGCAGCTGTTAAGCCAGTAGTTTCCACCTCAATATGTAACAACTGTCCAAAAGTTGGAGGGAAAAGAGAAAACATTGATGTTTCAGCCCATCTACTTCCAGCTGATATCACAGAGGAGAGAAATCTAAAAGGAAACAATTATCCAGGGAACCTGAATGATAAGGAGTCTCCTGTGCTTGGAAACAGTCATCTGGCTGCTATACCACCAATAGGGATGTTCTCAGTGAAAGGAGCCATCCAAGGTAATTCTCAGATCCCACTTCCGGAAGGCTGAATTTCTGAAGTATGCAACAAACTAGAAAGTGCATTCTGCTCTGCAGCTCAACAAATGTTGCTTCAGCCACACTTGAACATGGAGCAATAGTGACATAAAGTGGTCTGCTGTGTTAATCACAGGTAGCACTTGGAAGCATTTCCCTGGAGACCAGGCAGCATCTTATTATGTGATTCTAACTTGCTACTGCTATCACAGAACAAGCACCAGGTACTACCTTATTCTTCACAGGATGGACACCAGACCATTCCACATCTGGTCCCAGTAAATATCATCCTGCTGGGAGAAGGTATGTGGAACACTGACACTGCCTGCTCATTTTCATAGGAAAGGCTTGCAAAAGGATAGGCAAACAGAAAATCACAGAGAAGAGGCCGTGACAGCATTATACTCCATCCAGATGGCTGGTTCTCTCAAAGAAAATAACATGACCAATGACAACCAAAAATCAGTGTCATTTCAGTCCATATGCCATTCAGTCTATGCCACAAACTGATACTCAACTGCAGCTTTAGAGATTGGCCCATTTAACGTGTATTTTCAGAGCAGAGAGAAAAAAAATGAAGGAAAAAATCCAAAGATAACTGATTTTGAAGTTTCTTAGCAGACCCATCTCATCAGTTTAATCTATTGTCTGCAAATATTGATCAATATGTCAATATTAGTTGACATTATTAAACATGAGCAGAAACATGCTATTTTTTCACCAGAGCCCTTTGCTGAATACCATATCTCCATATGCTTATTATTTGTGTATTTTTCATTCTAACTGTTCCAAGAATAGATTTTTCCCTTGAAAACTGCCTTTGAGAACACAGACAAAATGATCCCCATGTCAATTAGGACCTCTACATGGTAATTTGGCACACATTTTCTTTGTTAACAACATCCTAAGCACCAGATCTAATTATAGGGAAGGGTATGTACATTATAAAATATAGCTAAAGGTGTGCTTTATAAATTAGAAGTAAATCAATGTTTGGCAATAAAATTCTCAAAAATATTTTCTTAATTATAGTATGACACTGATTAATAAATCAGGCTGGAATTGTGCGACTTTGCTGATGTAATACTTGAAATATGCTTTGCTTATCACAGCTAAACAGTATTTACTTATTTACAGATTTGAACAGCATCATACATAGTTTAGTTAGCACAGAGGACAATCTGATTATTATAAAGTAAATATAAATTCTTTCTAAATAATGACAAGCACACATAATCTCAAAAGATGCACATTAAAGTGCTTATTGATTGTCAGTGGATATCTCTAGATATAGAAAACAAAGAAAAGTATTAAAAAATAGAAATCAACAATTAATATTGGTGGCTTGTAACTAAACAGTAAAATTACAACTACATCAACTGGAAATGGTATGTAAAGAGATACCCACCGAAATTATTCCACAAAAATTTCTCTTTACCTCTTTTCTTCTGAAATTTCCAAATTGTTAGAGGTTAAAACAGAATATATAAAAATAAAATTGATTTTTAGAAGGTTTTTGTTTGTTTGTTTTTTGCTTTCCCTGGAGACTAAAGGCTGTTTCTTTGCAACACAACAGCTCTTTCATTTACTTGTATCCTGAAGTGTTAAACCAGTTATGTTGCTGTCGTATCTATTCATGCTCTCAAGAGCTCACTAAAGAAATTTGATGTAACAGCCCATAGGCCCTGATGCCTGCAGATGGTATGTGTGGCAGAGGAACATGAGCTAGCCAGAGCTTCAAGGTGCATCTGCCCACACCTTCTATTCAGACGAGCTCCCCAAAGAAGGCTCCAAGAGTCATATCTGATTTAAACAACAACTAACTTAATTAACTTTTTAAATAGTGAAAACTTAAGGCAAGTAGAAGACAGGAAAGGGCTTATAAGATCTGTTATGAGAGTTATAGCTGTAATTCTCTCTCTGTCCTCTGTGTCCCTGCTTCTTTGGTTTCTGCGGCTTTCTGAGCTGCAGCAAAATTCTGCCCTGGTGACTCCAGGGATTCCCCACAGTCTCCTCTGCCCCCTGGGGCCTGTCCATCTGCTCCCTGCTCCCCAAGGCATCCTCCCACCTCCCACCACATCCCCTGTCAAGGCTTCTTTCTCCAAGCGGTTTGGTAGCTCCCCAAGAGTACAGCTCCAGAAGGACTGAAGGAATACAGTATGTATCTGAGAACACAAGAAACCAAGAGCAAACGTAACACATACCATATGTTGCAGGATGCAAGTGACTTTAAGCAGACGGGCACCCCTACTGGACTCACTGGAGCTATTCCAAAACAAATGTGAGACGCAGCAGGGCCAAGGATTCTTGTAGTGTAAATGCACCAAGACTACAGCCATGAAAGATGTTGTCTGCAAGAGCCATTTTCCAACTACAGAGCACAGACATAAAGGCCTGAGCATTGGAAAAATATATCACATCCCTATGGGGCTGGCCTGACTGCTGCCAGCTCCCAGCCCTCTCCAACAGAAAAGGACTGAATTTCAGAGTTTATTCATCCATTAAGGTTACAAAAGCAAGTTGTACATAAATATATATATAAATACAAAAAGAAGCTCTCAACCAATGTTGTAGAACAATACAGATCATGACAAAGCAGTGAAGGCCTTAAGTTTTGACGGGTGAAATGATTATATCACAGCGAAGGGGGAAATACCCACAAGGCATAACATCTTGCTAGCCAAAATCCCATCCATTTTCTCCTGTTTCCTCAGTAGAATGTCCAAAATACCTTGTTCTACATTACAACAAGCCTAACTCCAAAGAGTTTGGACAGCAGAAATAATGACACAGGTTTAAGGAGGTAAAAAATCCTTCCTGCTCTTTGATTAACTGGGCTTCTTGATGGAGTTAAGTGCAAACAGCTGCCTAGACTTCAACTGAAAAGCCTAAATCTAAACACTCAGTGTTTACATAACCCAAACTTCTAATCAGGCAGCTGGATAATCCACCCATTTAAAGTATCCCTAAGAGTTTCAGGGAAATGTGATTTTCTTACAGCTAAGCCAATCAACAACCACTTAAAATAACCTTTAGCTACCGAGTTACTACTTTCGAACAGCAGTCTCAGCAGGATAGGGTCACGACCCCAAAGTGAATCACAAAGCAATTTTGGTGGGATCCTTCTCGCTTTCTTTCTTTCTTTTTTTTTCTTTTTCTTTTTTTTTTCCCAGAAGGTATAAATCTGTACCTCTAATTTCCTCTGGACTCAGATGCTGCAAGGTAATAAACTGGAGAAGTAAAAAAGCATACAGCAGTGCTTACATGCATGCTGGCATTTGCTCACAGGACCTTAATCCAAAAACTTGTGAAATGTTGAGCACATCCATCAGGAACCAAAAGATTTAGGAAATGTAGAGCACAGTCACCACAAATAGATTCCCTAAAAACTTATAGGAGAAAAGGGGAAGAGAAGCAGGATTTATGAACTAGCAGATTTCAAGGAAGAAACAGAATAAATTTTTCACAGGAGCATGTATAGGACCACTATTCCTTAAATAACAGACAGATTCCTAGTGACTTTAATTGGCTATAGCATTCCAGCTTTAGGATCCAATCTCATTTCCACCACTACAGCTCAACATAGTAGTGCTTTACCACCGTAACTCATTATAAGGCTATTAGTTCTATGTTTTTATGTTTGGCTGAAATATTATCATCTTATTGCAGTTTATGATTACTTGTCAGATATCACAAAGTTTGTCTTTCTTTTCCTAATGTAATAATGATAAATTATATCTGCTAAAAAATGAGGGTCTGAACAAATATTTTCCCTAGCCAATACTACAGTTGTTAATAATCTGCTCATCTTCAAAATCATCAACAATCTATCTTAAAATTAATTTACTTTAAGAAGGTAATGCTTCCTGGACTAAGCAGAGAAACATGGGTTCTGTGTCTACTACTGAGCTGATGGGTGATCTTGGGCAACTTACTTTATACTTCTGTGCCTCTATCTCCCACCTGTAAAAGGGAGCTTGTGAAGCTTACCGTCCATTTTGAGACATGGTAAAGCAAACCTCTTAGGTTTAGTAAAGAGCCATATGCCCAATACAGTAAGTAAAGTTGTATTTTAAAACTGGTGAAATAAACTGAAAAGAAGACAAAGATTTCACTTTTTCCAAGGAGGAAATGATTCTTTTAGAACACATAATAATGCAGTAAGAAAATAAAAGGATATGTTTTTACAAAGAGTTGATACAATTAGGCTACAAAGAGAATAAACTCATTCAGCTTTTCTTCATTTTGCCAAGGCTCAGGCGTTGCAGTGGAGATACAGCACTGGAGAGCCAACAATGGAGAAAACAGTGCTACATAATCCCTGTGGGAATCCATACCAACTACTTCACTGCTTAGCCCATGAGGCTGAACAGTTTGGGGCCAAAGCAAAGAGATAGCTTTTTAATTTTTAGATTTTAAGAGTTGTTTATAAATATTGCAACATGAGGAAAAAATGAAAAATTTTAATGTAGATCTGAATATATGGACAAAAATTCTTGTGCTTTTCAGTGACATCACAGGTCCCCTTCAAATAACTTGAATACACTGGTAGAAGAATAAAGAGTTCTAAAAGCTTGGCTTAACTTTTTATTGTTCAAGGTAGCCAAGTATTTCTCCTGTTTGTGGATAGGTGTCCTTTCCACAAAGAAGCCCAGGAGAGAGCTGTTGCATTAATATCCACTAACTCCTGCTGCACTAGACAATCACTGTAACAGACATTGTTCATGAATTCTCCTCCTGTCTCTTGTCTTTACTAAATGATTTAATGGAGAACTGTGGGTAGGCAGCAGTGAGAACAGAATTATTTGATTTGATAAAAAAAAAGGTCATGTCATTCTCTTCCATACCAAAAGGTCAGCTTTCATATCTACTTTGTTCTGAGCTGAGCTTGTTTCCTGTTGGGACTACATGCAAATTAGTTGTCTTTGAATGAATTGGACAGTCGGCTCCTATCTGCATTGCTAGCAAATTCCTCTTCTTCCTTTCTTTAGGGGTATATAGCTTCTTTCATCTTTCCAGCTTCTTTCCCATTCCTGCGGCTGATCTCAACGCTCAGAAGTAGCGGAAAGTCTGGCAAAAAGAGTAGCAGAGCCCAGCAATAACCTCAAGAGAGATGAAGTGGCAGGTGATAGGAAATTGGAAGATTATTTATAAAACACCAAAATAATTTCAGTTCCCTTCAGTTCTAATCCTCTTTTTCATCTTTAGGAGGAGATGATCTTTATTTGGTGTTCTGGAGATGTGTTCCAGTTTCAGGTTCCCATTTAATTATTTTTTAAAGGCTCAGAGAAAGGTTGGAGAGCTCTGAGCTGCAGAAACAGAAAAGGTCTATATTCTCCTCTCCGCGTGAGGCTTTAACTCTACACACACTATGAAGTGAGCAAGAGACCTGTAGTTCAGGCTGGTTGTTGCGTTGGCAGTAGGTGACATGTAGCTCATAGTCTGCAGTCAGTAAAACACATCAGACACCATCTGCAGCCTTGGCTGAGAACATGTCTTCTGCCAAAAGCCCACAGCGCAAGGCAAGTCCACCTGGCACACCACAGCGTGGCATTTGGGAAGGAGCTGGTGCAGCCTCAGAGCACTGCCTCCTGTATCCTAAGGGCTCCCAGCTCCCCGCAAGTCACTGGTTATCAGGAGTCACTGCGCTGCGCTGCTTTGC
Source organism: Rhea pennata (assembly GCF_028389875.1). NCBI lineage: Eukaryota > Metazoa > Chordata > Aves > Rheiformes > Rheidae > Rhea > Rhea pennata. Next base: position 9,111,003 of record NC_084665.1, on the reverse strand, counting down.
AGGCACGGTTGCAGAGGGCAATTTTAAAAGCCTGCCAGGACCTGCCTGTGCTTCTGCGTGGGACAGCCGCTATCTGAATCACAACGCCCGGGCAGCACCAGCTGCGGGGTGCTGCCCTAACGCAGCTGTGCAGGCAGCTGGCAGCCCTCTGGGGAGCCAGCAACCTTGGGGAGCAGGGCCAGCCAGCGCCATGGAGCCAACACGCTGACAGCAACAAGCCGCGCCAGGGTTGGGGCTTGAGCAGACTGGCTCTCCTCTCCAAACAAGCTGAGGAGCAGAGCTAGCCCCTCTTGGCAGGAACAGAAAGCAACACATCCCAGAGCACCACACACTCAGCTCAAAGGGACGAGGAAGGCAACACAAAGTGAGGAATCCACGAAAGGACACCAAAGACAGGCGAAGGGTAACCTGGAAGCCACAGCAGCAATCCGATTCCTCAGCCTCTCGTCCATCACAGCCGTGTGCTACCCTACAGGTACGGGCCTTTTGCCAAAGCTGCCAGGGAGCTCTGTTTATTACTATCACAGACTGCAGCGCTTTCTTTCTCTGCTGAAGAGCAAAGGATATGTTTACAGAACAGCAGTTGTGGCCATTTTCCCTCTCAAACATCTTTTTAGTTAGGTAGCTTTTAAGATAAAATGTCTCAATTAGGCAACTATTTATTTTCATTTGAGTTTCATTTGGCTTGCTTCCCAGCAACTCCCCTGACAGCCGAAACAATAGAAATACTGCAATTCAAATGACTGTGTCCTAAAAAAATTGTCCCACATGAAGTATTTGCTGCTGAAGAAACAGCCAAGCCAAAATATTTTCTAGTTATTTTGTGAAATAAAATAAAATAGAGACATTTCAAAGTGAAACAGCCCTGCTATACTTGCACCTTTTCAAAGTCTCCACTTTCTGTATTCTGAAGATGCAAATATAGGCTATGCTTCTCAATAACAAATGTCTCAAATCAGACTCTTGTAGCCGTATACCCAGACTGCAATACACTCTTTGAAGCAAGAGTAATTTTTTCAATGCCTCAGCATGATGTGCCTCTAACCTACAACCTGAAACTACCGGTCAGGAAGAACTCGTACGCAAGAACCTGAGCACTGAAGACAATTCAAAATTCGCTTATTTAAGCCTTTTCCAAACCTTATTTAAACCTCTAAAAGATGATATTGGAGATTAATACTAGCCTGTGTCTAAGGCCACAGGCCCCAGTAGTCCTCTGAGTGTTTATACAAATGCACTGATACCAACTGAATGCTCTCACGGCAAGCAGTGCAGCTGGGGGGGTTTCTCCTAGTCCTTCTGTGAGCAGCTAACATGCAGTTCTGCTGTGTGCTGAAAGCTGCCTCAGCCTCAGCTAAATCAGGCTGCTCAAACATAGTTCCATACCCTATTTAACTTCATTGTACAGCTCTGTATTCACACCAGTGGGTAAAGAACCCAGGACAGAAACTGAATTGCAAAGAGCGGCGGTACGGACAGAACCAGGCTGCATCGATTTGTTGAATCTGTGTGCTGCCGTACACAGCGGCAATGCATATACTGCCTACATTCTGCAGCAGTTTTAAGAAAATTTACGTTGAGTCTCAAAACTATAAATGGTAGTAGTTGGCAACTGCGCACAATTTTCTATCGTAAACAATTACGTGTCCAGTATTTGCTTATCTGGTTCAAAAAGGTGATTTTTTTTAAATTAAAACACCACTGGAATGTTTCTGGTTAAAAATTCAACATTCAGAATTTTTGTTATCAAGGTCTGTTTATAGTAATTTGTTGGCTTTTTTTTCTGAAATGATTATTTTCATTTTATAGAACAGCAAGCTTCTTCATGTTTGTGTTTTTAAGTAACTGAAAAGAAAATGATTACAAGAAATATCTTCACCTATGCACACCTTGCAGAACCATGCTGCCAAGATTAGGTACAGCCTGCTAATAGTTTCCATGGGTGCTTTGTAGTATTTCTGTGAGCCATAAAATGAGCAGCTTTGGTAAGAATAGCCACTGAAAAAAATACAAATATAAAACTAATGCAGAATTTTTAAAACAATCAAAAATATCACCACACTACTTCACATGTCCAACACGTCCATGCTGGAGTATACCAAGGAACTAGTCATAAGAAGGGACCAGAAAGAAAAATATGAACTGGTATATGCACATAAAATAAGTTTACACAAAATGGGGAAAAATAGGTTTCTTTCAGGGATTCAAAGTTAAGCTATCAACTATCCCAAAAGAGCACCAGCTACTGTCTGTCATCGGTGTGCTCGTAACAGTTTATTAGTCTGCTGACATGTCCATCTAGAAAAAACTGGTAAATTGTCTCAGGATGAGAGGCAACAGTGAGTGAAAAGGACTTGCTGTGATGTGGTGGTGGCAAGCAGGATTTTTTAGACATCTACACTTACTTTGTGATAAAATGCTTCTAAGATGGTGTCACTTCCCTCCCAGACAGCCCAGCTTTTCTTAGCGCCTGATACTGAATCAGTGACCTTCTGTGAATCTCAGCTAATCTCAGGATATGTCACATCTGTAGCAGGAGGAACAGCTGAGCAACACTTGTCCAGACGTAATTGAGTCTCAAGATTGCAGAGCAGTGTGTGATTAATTGGCTGAAGGATTCCTGATAAAGAGGAAGAGGATAATGACCCTTCTGGGTCAATGGGGGTGCTCTGCTTATCTGGAAGCATAACAGGCATTAAAAGAAATGCTCCTGATCAAGGTCACAAGGAACTGTGACAGATTCTGTGTGAGTGTGAATTTGAGGCATTTCAAAATCACATTCCAGAGATGTACATAGGAGTAAATATACTTAGGAAGAGTATTTTAACACCTTTTATGGTTCTGATTCCCCTACCATTATTCACAAGAGTACTAACAGGGGCCTAATCTTGAAAAAAACTACCAATCTGCTTTGCAAGTACTTCCATATAGACTTGGCTGACTTGGAAAGAGAAGTCTAAACCAAGGCAACTCTCACCTGATTTTCATTTAGACATTCTAGTTCGTTTCAAGGTCCTCTTCGACACTAACAGGCAATGCCCCCTCTTTTGAAAAGGAGGAAGAGCCAACTGGAATTACTTCTGTGGACAACAGCTGACACATACATGTAACTCCAGGCTTAGGAACTGCTTTGGCTCCCTAGGGCTGCTCGGTTAAGCTGAAAAGAGCTCATCATATCATTTCTATTCCACACATCCTGCTACTCAGCAACCACAAGGACCTCCTTGGTGTACCATCAGGGAAGGGAAGTTGTGAACATTTCTAAGGATGGATTTAGGAGCAAGTGTCTCGTGCTTCAGTCCACCAGGAGACTATAAGGGGATTAACAACATCTCATGTAATCAGTCTGCAGCAACAAAGTTGCTGTAAATATCAGCTGGGCAAATTGAAGTAAATATAAAGGCACTCAAGATTCATTTTAAATAATAAAGAAAGCAATAAACAAAAGATACATTTTTATAAAACAGCAACAGTCTGCTCTGCTATCCAGAGAACTCCCTGAGTCTTATGGGCTGTGCATCTTCAGGTACCTGACCCTCAACAGCCTAAACAAATCTGACTGTCAGATAGAAATACCCCATGGGATTCACAGCTGGCTGATCTAGCCAGACTTCTTTACAGAGAAGCATAATTCTTCCCTTTCTCACTCTCCGGAGGAATAACAATTTGTTTAGTCAAACTCTTACTCCTGCTTTCCTGGTTCAGTAAGAATTTCACCTCTATCAGACAACTGAATAGTTTTTCTCTTATTATTCCCAATATTCATAAAACAGATTTCTATGTGAACTCAGCTCTTTATGCTTCATGACTGCACTCCAGCTGCCTTTAGTCTGATTATATTTTTTTCATCTGCCACACAGATTTTCATACACTGAGGTTATTTCTCAATTATACTATTGCTTGTGGAAAATTAAGAGGATGGCAATTTATTGGAAGTAAGTGTGAGGTAGAGTCCTACAGGGAGAAAAGTCACTTTGAAGCTTCAGTTGGCCTCAGTTTATATAGGCCACATAAGAGAAGGTGTGGTAGGTCACGAGCTGACATACAGTCGGTAGAAATCATACTGGTTTTAGCACCAATCCAAATGGGCAAAGCATCAACTAGAACAGGATTTTTTTAGTCCTCAAAGGAAAGTTTTCCACCTCATATAACCATAACAAGTAGGAGAAATGAGCATGGAAGTCATTCAGGACTGAAATAGTCAGAGTATAAAATGTGACAACGAAGAGCTTGCAACCTACAGCTTTTCCATGCTTTCTCTACTCGCTCTCCAGGCAAATATAACTATTCTTTAAAGTGAACTGCATACTACTAATTACATAAGCTAGGCAAATGGGAGATCATGTTTTCACACAGTTGTCCCATCTCTTGATGGGCTCATCTGGTAGTACATGCTTTCTAAGCAAACAAAAAATGGCCAAGTTGCCATGAGCAATCTGTAGTCTCACTCTCAGAAAAAAAAGTAGAATTCAAACAAGACTCTCCTTGAACAACAGCATAAATATCTCCCATCTCCAGAGAGAAGAGATTTGGCTACTTCCTGTTTGTTCTCAAAGAAAACTTAGGGTTGATCATGATACAGTAAGTGCTGGATAAGGTTTATTAACCCTTCTAAACCCACTTCACATTAGTGACTAATTCAAACTTATTTGGTATGTAAATCACAGGGTACTAAAGCATTATATTTTCCCTCCTCTGGCTGCAATTCTGAATCCTTGAGGGTGTTCTTTAACAAACCTCTAATCTATTTACAAGGGTTAAATGTGCTCAGTTGAATTATATTTAATCATCTCACTTCCTACTCATGCAGTACTTTCCTTCTCCAGCTCTTAGCTTTCCAGTGTACCACTTGGTAGACTGCTGCCCTCGGATGAGTTCTCAATAATAGCGCTCAAATCCAGTTCTAAAAGCAACTCTCCTGCCGAAGCAGCAAGTATTGGCTCACTTAGTGCTCCTACTACAGAGCCTTCAAACACTGCTGAAGCACAGAAGTGAGAAGGTGAACTAAGGGAATTTGCAATGTGGGATGCATAAGGAAAAGCTCAGTAATATTTTTGCCTGAGCTTCACTCTCATGCAAATAGTTTGGATTTATTAAAAGTACAAAATAGGGCATAGAGGTCTTTTTTCTTCTTCCTCTTAGGACTGAAGAGTTCTCTACAAAAGAGAGAGATAGGATGCACCGAAGTGGTCTACTCCTTCTACTTCAGGCATGGCTGTTCTCTTCAAACTAAAACAGTTTCTGTGACCAGAGCCATACAAATAAGTAACATGCTGCTCCCACAGTGTGTTTTAAATGTATGCACAGAAGGGGATATCTATTGCTATTCATTTTCACAGCAGTAGGCACAATGGTCTCTGATTCTGTCTGGTAAATCTAGATGCTGTTTTAATATAGTTTCTTAAAACTTTGTTATATTTTTATGCACTATCTGTATTTCCATTGAGAAACTTAATCTCAGCAAAACAATACGTGCAGAACACAGGAGTTTCATGTTCTAAAAGTTAATGAAGCTTTTATATGAAGATGTGCAAAATTGCTAACATTCTGGTAGTGATAGTTTAATTTATCTTAACTAGGCATAAACTATACTGCTGTAAGCAAAGTCGCTCTTCCTGCAGTAACTAGCTATCAGCTCCCACAAACTTGTAAAAAAGTACAGGATCTGACCCCCAGTAAAGAGGCACAATGTATCATAAATACACCTGGTCATAAGAATCATAAGAACAGGCTCTTCCATTTCCTCTAGAGCACTGCATGGTTTTCCACCTCAGAGAGCACCATTACTATTCATCAATCCGATCTTTTCTTAAAACATAGTCATCAAATAATCCAACCTACAACTCTTATTCAAAGATTTCTTATCTAAGTGAATTATTCCACAGATTCCATCTACTGCTAGAAAACTGTATACTTTATTTTTCTTTTTTGGTCTGAAATTGTCTTGCCTTTGCTTTGTTATGAGCTTCTCTATTAGATCAAGTGAGGCACTAATATCAAAAACTTTCTCCCACACAACTCTCGCTTCATTTTCTCTTCGGCAAGTCAAAGCGAGTTAAAGTTTATCTGCAAAAGCAGCTCCTAGTTTTTCACCACATCTAACCAGCAGGAAGCAGGTTGCCACTGTGCACTTCCAATCAGCCAGCCAGAGGTGACAAACTCAGCACATCTTTCCGATAAAGGAAATTGGAAAGTCCCACTGTTGGCAAGGCCATCACAATGATGAAAAAGCCAAAGCATTCACCATAATTTAGCTATTTTCTGAGTGCTGTTTTCCAGCTATACTGAGGTCAGTCTTCAAGTGTAGCTGATCAGAAAACAGGTGGCTTCAAATTCTGAAATGCCTAGTAATGGGGGACCAAAACCCCAAAATCACAAATGGGGAAGTGGAGAAGCTGATGGAGCATACCTTATCTTGCCTCCTTCCCCTTGTCATTTAAACAAAGGAGAGAATTAGTACTCCCTGCACTCCTCTGCAGTCTTCAGGGTTGACCTGCGTGTGGGGATACAGAGGCTGTCATTCCCATCCCTTGTCAGACTAGCTCTCATCACAGAAGTGTTCTCCACTATTAAAATGGTAAGACTCTGCAATATGATCCAAGGAAAAACATTTCAAAAGGAAGTTGTAATGCTGGACTGCCTCCATTTTCCTCCTTTTAAGCAAGTTCTTCTGAACCTTACTAAGACTTGCTGATTTCCTGACCACTTTTCCTGGTTAGAAAAGAGGAGCAACAAAGGAGGCCACATTCAGTTGTGTTTGATCCTACAGTATATCCTTTTCACTTTACTCTCCCATAGCTCTGGAGTTGACCTCCAAAAAATGCTGTATAGACCCTCTCAGAAAATCCAGTCCATTTTCAAAGCACCTCAAGTAGCACATTTAGAAGTTAAGGCATTCCAAAATATTAACTGCTTTTGAAAATCATTGCTCAGGCCCAAAGGCATAACAAACAGAGGATCAGGCACAGAGAAGGACACAATATATAACAAGCCAGGTTACACACAAACCTTTCTTCCCCATAAAAGCACTATCCTGAAACAGCAGCGTGAAACACAAAACACAGGTTTTTTGAAGACACTGTAGTGAGATCCGGGCAGTCACAGTACACTCCCTTTATTGGCACTGGAGAGAACAGGTACCTCAGGACAGAACTCATCTCATCCTAAAGCAGACATCTAAAATAGATCACTTGAATCATCCTCTAAAAGTTCTTCTCTTCACTCATTGTAACTGGAGCCCAGGATAACTAGCCTAGATGGAGACATCAGCATTGTAGATATATCCAGCAGTCTCCCTCCAGCCACTGTATTACTTTCACATATTTAGCATAAGGAGATAAAACCACAGTCTACCCATGGTTTGAGAACTGAGAAGCCACCAGCACTGGGACAGGAAGTGAGTCAAGGGATATGTTAGTTTTCCTAATACTTAGAACAAGAAGCATCCGGGAGAAATCTGGCTTTATGTTAGCACATCTCTTGTCTGGTATTTTTCATCCGTGGATCTTTTTACAAAGAAAATCAATGTCATTATTACTATTTTATTTATCCAAGGTCATCCAGCATAGAAGGAGCTAAACTCCAGTGCTCTGCAACACTGCTCACTACTGCGCAGACCACACACTCTCCCCTAAACAAGCACTAGAGGCATGTTAATCTCCAGAAAGGGGAAACTTCTGAGAGCCAGGCTATGAATCTACAACTAAGTTTCTAAGATAAATGAAAATTAGAGTAATTATAAATGTAAATGAAATAAGAAGGAACATATCTGGACTGTTTTTTTAGGCATCTGTCTTGAGACCTGCAGAGCAGAAATAACATCTCTCTGACATCACAAGTATGTACTTCTGTGCATTGAGAAAAAACTGCTGTTTATTTGGATCTTTTGAAGTCTAGTATCAATATAGTTTCTTAGTCCCCAGAGAGTCCTCAAGGTTTGAGATGTGTATTTTTAACTTCTGTGCTTACTGACATTCCATTCATGCTATTTGGCTGTTCTCCTCATCAAGGCTTCATCAGCCATCGCTCTGATTCTGGCACCACTGGGCTTATTTGCTTTACCACTTCCTAAATGTCTGCGTGAAGAGGTGTGGCCGGCTACGCCAATTAATTCACTCACATAAAAACTTTGTTAACTTAAGAGTTAAGACTCCTTGAGAGCATTTTCCTATAATGCAGTCAGCATAAACCAAGGAAATCCTCAGTTAAGGCAACACTGGCACTCAGACCAGTTCTACTTGCCATGTTCTACATGCCTTGCTGCCCACACACCATTACACCTACAGGCACTCACTGACCCCACTTCCGCACAACAAACTCACCCTCACCTCCAGCGTTCAGCCACCCACAGTGCACACATACAGTCCTTGAGGAACACACACACACACACACGCATGCACAGAGCCCCACAGCAGGAACTGGAAGTGGCAGGAGGGAGAAAGCCCATGATGGTGGGCTTGGAGGCAGCATGAAGCTCTAACTCACTGCCAGCTGCACGGAGAGGAGAAGCATTCTGCCATTAGCTGCTGCAGTGTAGCCACGACCCCCTCAGAACGGTGCTCCCACAGAGCTCCAAGTATACAAAGATTACTCTTTGATTTCACTTTAAACAATTTATCTGTACTCAGAAAATAGACTCACTTAAAGCTTAAACGGAAGCATCTTGAAAGAGCTTTAAAATTCCTTTACATCTGTCAATTTCTGAATTTTTCAAGTGCTGTTGCCAAGACGAGGAAAAATCTGAATCAAGCAATTTGACAGTTGGAAAAGCCAATATTTCTAAATTTGAAGTACTACAGAAATTTTTAGAAAGTTTTCTATAAAACAAGGTGACACAGAAAGAGCACGGAAAGTGCTTGGTTTGTAATTTAAAGGATGCCATCAGTAAACTACTAGTAGTGCCTATCAAATAAAATGGCACCACTTGCTGTTAATGAGACAAAGAAGATTCAGCGCTCTGGGACCCTGATATACTATGCTACCAACAGAAAGGAAACGCAGTCAGAGGACTGCAGTTCTTAGCATCAGCATCGCTTATGTCCTCTACGTTTCATCATAGTTACTACACCAAATCTTGACACTGTATTGGACAAAAAGATTACGGCCATGTGAAAATTGAATTCAGTCTCATTGGTAATAGTTTTGATGACAGGTAACAAACTATTTCCCCTGCAAAATTCCTCTGTCTGTGTAACTTCAGTTAAGTTAGAATAAATTCATCCCAACACCTCCACATAGCTGCCACACTCTATCCACGAGAAGTCTAGCTTAGTTCGATAGTGTGTGGCAGTTGTCTGATCACCGATTTCAGAAACACGCCACTTAATGGCAGACATCAGTACGGGCCTAGTAACTACCTATGGCATGCTCATATTTGCGGTGATGAAATCCTCTGAGTCTCAGTTCTGCTCTGAGATTCAGACACAAACTAAATAAGAATGGACAATATCCAGCTAGTATCAATTAACCTAACTCCGTAATCACTGGACAATTGTGTCCAGAGGGGGTCTCAACTCAGCAGTTATGGTTCTCAAGTCCCTTTAAATGTTTCCACACCAGACTGTCTTTTCTGTAGTACACACTCCCGCTGGGTGCAGAAAAGAATCAGATGGTGCATATATTCAAGAAGAAAGATGTGAATGTCTGGAGTTAAAGAGCTTCAGGTCATGCTCTGGCTCCAACACAGTCCTTCTTAAGTCAGTGTAGCTCAGATCTTTAAAAATAATTAGTTATCTAATTCATATTGAAATCAGCTAGGGACTTAAAGCACTTTTAGAATCTGCACTCTATTCTTTGTATCTCGGTATTTTATCAGTAAAATAAGAAAATAATCCAACCACTGTCTGTCCTATTCATTTTTGAGAAAAGGACTGTCACTTATGGGGTACTCATAAAATCCCAGATACAAGTTGGGCATGTTCTTTGTTGGAGCAGCTAACTGCTCATGGTGCAATACACAGAATATAGACCTTGGAAGTCAGCATTGTCTGAGTAGCTGCGTGCTCATAGAGCAACAAGCAAAGAAGAAACACAAGCTACACCAACCAAGTTGGCAGGAGAACTGATTCTTTTTTAAAAGTTGCTATAAAGATCTACTGGAATAAGAGCTTCCCAAATCTCTGCAGATATGTCTGTCACATTTCTATCATCAGTGGGTGCTGCTTATAGAAGCAGAGCATTAGGCTTTTGTTAAAGAAGTTTTAAAAGCCCCTCTGTTCACTTTCAACTATTCATCACAGACATCTGAAGTTCTCTTTTGCACCCTTCCTATTCCTTATGCACATCTGGCACTGCCTATTACTATGCTGGAACCATAAATAACCAAGGAATGATATGGAGAGATTGGAAGCTCTGTTCCAATATCCTCACAGCCAAGCAGTAAATAGTCTTAGATTATCACCATGATAAATATACAGGATGTGGGGATGGAGGTACAAAGTTCCCCATCCTAGAATGCATCTTTTAAGTAACAATTAAAAGGCTAAAAATACATTTCATGTTAAAATATATGCATACATACATACATACATACACACACACACACATATATATATATATATCCTTCAGTAAGTACATTTGCATTGACAATTCCAGAACAGATGAAATTTAGCAAGAGCATTTTTGGAAGGGATGATGTCTCTCAATAGCTAGTCTCCTGGCAAAATCTGGCATTTTCATCTCCTAAATACAAGAGGCTGTTGAGAAGGCTGTTTTTAATTGTCTTCATTCTGGATTTATAATACAATGATTGTATGTTGCCCCAACACAAGAACTTGTTACAGGTTACACTGATCATATCATATAGTGCTCTGCATTTGGTGAGCATTTCTGCTGTTGTATGATGTTCTGCTGTTCTCAGTCTCCACTGCGCAAACATAAAATTCCATGACTGATTTGTCTGAAAATGGGACTGAAACTGTAATCTCTTTCTCAGTTTTTCCAAATGACAATTGAAATTATACTGATGGTATCAGCCCTGTTACCTTCATTTTCCATCTTCACCAGAAGCTCATTAGAGCCAGTATACCAATTTTTCTGGAAAAGAGACTTCCTTACTTTAAGTGTAGATTTTAAGAAAATGGGGTTTGGCCAGTACTCATTAAATAGTTCTTTAAATGCAGGGTTATGGAAGATGGTATTTCCAACGGCATATGTAAACTGTGTGTATGAACACTGTGAAGTACAGAATAGACCTATAAAAACAATGTGAAACTTCTCTCAAAACTCTCCATCCCACAAAGGAAAAGATCTGTTGAGAAGAGATACATTAGACCTCATCTCCTCTCTGAAAGCTCTTTTTTTGGTTTGTCATTAAGGACAAATAGATTCATTCTGGAAAATTTTCTGAAGATGTTCTTGAGTTCCCATGTCTGAAGGACATGTACCACTGTGGTGTTTACATACTGGTGAGAAGATAGAAAAAACATTCTAATTTTACAATTCACAAACCCATGCAAACCGGTTCTCGCAGTTTAAAAGAAATTAATCTCAAGAACTTGTCTTCACTTCTCTGAATCCAATCCAGTTCCTAGTGAAATCACGAAGAAACTTTTCAAAGGTTTCAGTGGCCATTAGACCCCTCTTCCTGACTGGCTGTCTTAACTTCTCAACCTCATCTCACTGAATAACATTTTTTTAAAAATGGCTAAGTGCCTGACTTGTATCAACATATACAAAGCTGCCTGCACACTCAGACTGCAAACAGAATACATAAAACTCAAGAAAAAGACAAAAGCAGTAATACACAGTAATGCCTTTTGAGTGCCTCCCTTCCAGGAGGCACTCAGGGGTTAAAATGGACTACAGTGAAAGAAATTACTGGTGAAGGATTCATTTATTTACATTCCCATTAGAGGAGTCTGCAAAGACATACATCAACAGAAACAACCTGCTTTAGTATATTCACGGACTGAACATCCATCAGTGAATGTGATCTATGCCAACATGGCTTAGGACTGACAAGATATTATTATTGTAGTGCCAAAGGAGGAGGGGGCCAGGAGAATGAACAAAAGGGAGTGCTGAGCCTTGCCTTAACAATGAACCCCTATTCTCTTTCTCCGCACCTGAGCTTCAAGGCTTCAAAAGCAATGAACTTTTTTCATTGGTCAGCAGTAGATATTCTGTGGTTTGCTTCGTGCTTGGTGGTATAATAGTCCTCGGTGTTATACAACACTATTTCCTTAAAAGGAGCCTTTCCTCTCATAGCATCTCTTGACTACTGTATCACTACTGCTAAACAAATGACATCATCTCACTCAACCACATGCAGCTTCACTGCTTCCCCCTTCCTTCCCACTGTTTGCATTCACTGTTTATTTTTTTAAGCACCTCACCCCTCACTATTAAGCTACTAGACAGTACAAAAGATCCATTTGCAAAAAAACAGATTAGAGCTGTAAGCCTTCAGTCTTTCTGTGAAACACCTGTTCAGTTCAAATAACCAAAGGAAAGAAGTGGAAAGTAGGACCAATTGTTGGTGGAAACGGAGCTAGGAGAAAACTCCTAGTGTGGTGAGAGCTAGCAAACTTCGTTTAGATGGTGGTGGTCTTGCTTTCTTCAATCAGTAGTGCAGAACATGCACACAGTGCCTATAATCACAAATTCATATGCGTATGACACTCATAGGCTCTTTATCAACCATGTCTCTGCTCTTCAAATCTTAATAAAATGCATAGATATGCAAAAAAACTTAACTATTTTCTAAGTATTTTTTATTCTTCCCTTTGCTTGAAATTTAATTGCAAAAGATTGGCACTGTCTTGAAATTGGTAATATTTAACCAGCTCCTTTTCTGAAACACAGAAAACCTGAAATACCAAAAAAGACCTCTCCATTGAGCTTTTGAGGTGTGGGCAAATGTTTCAGATTTTGAGGGGGGTGGTTTGGTTTTTCAAACAGCACCAAAAATCTATCCCTGCTTTGAAAAATGAGTACTTTAAGAGGGCATGAACATTGCCTAGGATTGTTTTAATGATTTTGGACAATCATAAATTATAACAGCAGCTTTTGTAAACATCAAGACTTATAGAAAGAGTCGGTGAATGGATGGTTTCTAGATTTATCTTCATTGAATACAAAGGTAAGTGACAATATACAAAGAAAAATACCAAATGGCATAGCATGGCTTTGAGTCATTCTTTTTCTTCTATAAAATGAGAGAAAATTATATACCAAACAGATTGTGTAAGCACCATAGGCAATAACTAAAGCTGGAAGAAGGCCAGGCTACATTAATAGCTGCTATTTGATCTGGTTCAAGATCCCTGAACACCCAATGCCTGATGAAGTCAGTGGAAAGGCTCCTACTGATTTCAAGAGGCACAGTATTGGGCCCAGAACGCCTGGCATGGTGCACGGAGCAATGAACAGAGGTGAAGCCAGAGCAATGAAGTTCATCACCACACTGGAAAGCAGACTGTGGTAATACTCCCACTAACCATGTTTCAAGACTGATCAGCTTTTCCTCGTTCCAGAGGAATCTGGCCTCCTGAGTACTTTTAAGCCTCTGAAATCAATAGCATTACTCAAGGAATAAAGCACCACAGAACCTGAATATTTATGGTAAAATTTGCTGCAGCAACTTCTAATGCACTGTGGTCCAAGAGTTTTGAATAAAAGACCAATACAGAAAAGACAGATATTCAACTGATAAAAATCAGCGGTTTCACTTTCAAGGCAATGGAGCTGCAACAACTTGCAACTACCAAAACTACAGCTTTTCAAAATGAAAATAGTTATTGCAGTATTCACAGCTAAGAGCAGCTCCTTGCTTTTATTTTCTTACTGTTTACTAATAGCTCATTTCTGTTGTTTCACAGTGTGATGGTTTTGCATATTACAAAACTGGGGGCATTACGAGAAGGCACTTAGATTCCAATTGGTTTCTTTTAAGTTGCATTGCTTATACATTGGTAAGCTGTTCAAGCAGTCCCCAGTGGAAATGAAGCATGTATTACATAAGGAAGTGTGTACCCAGGAATAATATAAAACACACCTTTTGTTCTCCTTTGTAAACTCTTCTTGGAATTGATTCCTAAAGCAAATACGTGTATTGTGTGTGTATATGTAATGAATATGTGTATATACATATATACCTATACATAGCTACTTATATAGTTATAGTAATAGTTATCCTTTCAAATGGGTCATCAATAGCAGGTTTTACTCACATGATGGGCAATTTGCCATATGGACCGTTCTGTCTGTCAACACACCTTATCTGCTATCATGCCTTTCTTCAGATCTGTAGTTGCACGTAAAAAAAGGTTGGATATCTGTCTCCTCCTAAATACAATAAAATTAAAGCTGTAATTAGCAGCCTTCTCTGGAAAACCAGGTTACATTCCACTCCACATTTAGAGCCAGTACGGAAGTGACAGGCCTCTTGGGACAATATGTAAGCCAAAAGGAGAAAGCAAGCCCAGATGTGTTTCAAGCTTGGAATCACACTAAAAATAAATGAGAGCTAAGTTCATCCTTCCTGCAGGAGGGAGAATTATAAACAGGAATTAATGCCTGGACTGCACCAGGATTCCCACAAAGTAGTCCAGTATGGGGAAATCAGATTTCATCTCAAGTTGGTCTGAAAAGAAAAGAAATCTTGGAATATTTTTCAGAAAAATAAAATAACATTAAGTATTTATTGTGATGCTGTCTTGTTCTACTAAGGTCAAAATGATGAACAAAACCAAGAGCAAACAAAATAGTATATCCTTTCTGAAACTGACTATTTCAGTAATTTCCCCCCAAAATTGAAGAAATTGTTTAAATTACTGCGAAATGTTTTTAATTTTGTTAAATCAGTATCTTCTGAAGGAAAATTGCTCCCTCTGAAAGAAGAATTCATCCTCTTTAGAAGTAACAAGCTGAAAGTAAGGTGCTCGGTAAAAGTAAGTGGGAGAATGAATGATACATTACATAAGCTCGTAAATGCTTCCAAGTCCCTGTGCAATCAAGTATGTTGTGCCTCCTGATTTAAAACAACATCAGTGCATAGTCTTTTGTACTGTAGTAGAAGGAGAGTCTCCCCTGTTCCTTGCAGTGATTTCCTGAGTGTCAATACAGTGCTATTACTGAAATATTCTATATTTATACTGTAAATATCACAAAAGTGGGAGAAGGCAGACAGCCCGGTAGACTGCTAATGTGAGTCTTAAACGTTACTTGAAAACTCTTGTCTCGGCCTTTCTGCAATGCAGTATACAAACAAGCACAAAAGGCTCGTCCCCTTGCCAACATGGCAGATATACCTTGCATCCACACTTGCATGCAACAAAGCCTAAAGTCAGGTTTTTCTTGAACACAACGCAAGCACATTATGCAAGCTGCCCATGTCACGTGACAATTTTTCTGCATGTAGAGCTTTTTTTGAACATGGCTTTTTTTTGACACTTACCTTAACAAACTCGGAAATTGCTGACCTCCAATTCTCATGCACTCACTGTACTCAGTTTCCACAGATAGCAGGAAATGATAAAAGAGGCAGCAGCAGGTTACACCATCAGGGAAGCTGCTAATGTTCCTTCCATCCTGAGATGTTTGAGGAGAATCTCTCCTGTTGAGCATGAAGGAAGCACAGATTGACTAACACTAACTTAAACAACTTCTAGACATCTAAAGGAGGTGAGGCGAACCCTCTTTAGAATGAGAACATAACACCCACAAATACGTGACATGCCTCTGTCATGGACCTGATAGTCTTCACTGCTGTCTGGTAAAGACAACCTACTTTTATTTCAAATTGGTTCTGCATAATACTTGGGAGGATAAAAGAGCAAGGGATCTTGGTGTCACCTATGTACAGTCTTACCATCAACCAGCACACAGCCTGCGGGAAACCATCTGATTCCTGAACTTCTGCTCCCCTGTCTGGCCTGTTTAAATCTGCACTATCATTCACTGCTTTGTACAGTCATGTGCTACATGCTCCAGTCGATGCACAAGTCTGGAAGGAGCAGATGACTTCCCAACTGCTTTGGCATGGTGTTTCCAAATGGTATGTGGAAGGAACAGTACTTCCATTCAAAAATGATGAAAAATTAGCCATAAATGCGTTCTAAAGATTTTCAGAGAAACTAGGTACTCAGCCATCATCTTCTATTTTGAAAAATCACCCCATTTTGAATTAAAATTGATAATCTGTCATATGTTACTAACCTCTCCCCCTCTTTTTGAAAGAACCTCAGTTCAACATTCTGAACTTTTTCTTAGTATCCAGTAGTTTAAAAATATTACAATGCTAATTTTTTTGTAAAAATTTAGTTTCAATGTAGCAATCTTCTAGCCAATATAGGTCACCATCTTAATTACCAAACTCAAATAAGCAGCTATGTCAAATGAATTAACAACATGCACATAATCTCTTTATATATATTCTTGTTAGAGTATCTGTGTTTCAGCTGATGGATCTGTCATTAATGTAAACATATTTTAGCTCTGCTTATAATTGAAACCTTATTTCTGGACAGCCATTTGGCTCAGAGAGCCATGAGAACTACCTTTTCCATGTTCATAAACATCTCTTCTAGTCCTTCGTATCACCACCTGATTAGATCTCTGGCATTGTTGACTTCTCTTTGGCAACAAAGAGAACATCATTTCACCAAGTCTACAATGCTGTGTTAAAACTTGGATTTGAGGTTTAAGGCCAAATAGAAAGAATGGGAGATGTCTCATATAAAAAACTCTCTTTTCTACAGACTAGCTGATTTTCTCCTTAGCAAAAAGAAATTACTAACTAACAAGATCAATCAAGAACATAGTGTATTTTCAACTACTGTTCTCTTCCAAACTTTTCCTGTATGTTCAAACAGCAAAAGTCATTAAAAAAAAGAAAGAAAGAAAGACAACAGATGGAAGAAGGGTGTATTAAGAGAGGAAGGAGAAGTGATGTTTCACATCTCATTTAGCAAAACAGTGATGGTTCTGAAAAGCAACAGCTCTTCCTCAAACATGCTTTGAGGCTTTCCTGCCCCTTGCAGAATTCCTGCATTTGGATGCCATCAGTCACCAATTTCTCATCCACCTCTGAGTGCTCTGAGGCAGAACAGGAGCTAAAGTAGAAAATGCTTCTGCCTGGTTTCCCAAGGAAAATAGCCTTTTAAAGGACAATTTTGTTCCTTTCCTCACTTCTTGTGGACCTACTGTGTGCCACAAGACTCCTTGCAAACTCAGCAGCTGAACCAGTATCACCTTCCTACCACAGAATGGATCCTCCTCATGGGACATTTGTAGAAGCTCAGAACAGCCCTCCCTGCCCTGAGCAGCCTGAGGTGACACTGGAAGATAATAATCCCTCCTTCTCCTTCCCCAAATCTTCCTTCACTCAGCATTGTTTGGGTTCAAGGTCTCCGGCAAAAACATCACCAACAAAGCCCATACCCCTGCATGGCTGTAGATGGATTCTGACAAACTAGTTTCACAGCTATTTTTCACACAAGAGGTATCTTGAAATGCCTGTGCCTTGGCTTCAGTTCTGGATGTGGGGAGAAGTAAATTCTTACTCGGATAAAATTAATCTGCCCCTTCCTCCTCCAAGCCTATCTGATTTCCCTTGTTGTGTTTTCACTCCTTGTGAATTGCCACCCGTGTTCCTCAAGTCTTCTCACTCTTTGAATCGCTGTTAGCTCCTGACTCATAGTGCCATCCCCTTTGCGTTTTTGCCAGGCTGCCCCTCCTTTCCCTCCACTGGCTGCTGACATGAGAGGATGAGAGCAAGAGGCCACAGTGCTCCTTGCCGAGGACACTGCAGAGGCCGTCCCGGCTCAGCACGCACAAGCCCAGGTGCAGCCAGCCTGGGGAAGGCACGCGTGCGCCTTTCACAGGGGACTGAACGCCGCCGGCATAGGTTGAGTTAGCTGCCAAGCTCTAACACAGAGAACGGATGTGAACCGAGATACTACCCAAGCTCATGCCTCGGCCAAACTAAAGCAGACAGTCACATGGGAGGCAAAAAGACCATCCCAGGATCATTCTCATTTCAAATCCTTTGTAAGGCTCTTCTGAAACAGCTGTAACATATTTTAATGTAAGTAAAATAATATATTCTTCCCTGTGCTCAGTTTCAGAAATTGTTGAATCATTTCTGCTGATCATTTCCAAAGAAATTCAGCCTGAAGCAGATCTCAACATGCAGGATTTCTGCATGCACGGTAAAAGTTTAACAGCATTAGAGGTTACTACAATGGAAATTGTTGGGCACCACTGGTTTCACTTATAATAATGAAACTTGGTAAAAAATTAGGAGCATTTTGATGAAGTAGTTTTACATAAGAGAAGTCATTTTTCCAAATCAAAATGTTCTTTAGAAACTGATTTCAGCTAAATGCTTTAACTTTCTGAGTTAATTTTGACTCATATATTTTATTCTCACCGTATAATTGTATTTCATTGTTTCAACATATACGTATTATACGAAAACAAATCCTAACATATATCATATATATACTGTTACATCTTATTTGATACTATAGTTATTAAGCTACATGATAATATAATATTTGGTATTATCAAATATCAGATTTCCATATTTCAGAATAAAAAATGCTTCTAAAGTGAAACTTCTCGGAATATCCACCGCACAGTGAGAGTCTAACTGTTGCTTTGGATTCTGAGGGAGTATGCAAGCAAATGCTGAAACTTCAAAAATTTACTTCAACAGAGAAGTAGATTTTCCAAACAATTTCAGCAGCAACACTCAGCACTCAATAGGGTTCCACAGTGCTAGGATAAACAGAAACTCACCATTTGTGAGAATAAGACATTAGATAAATGAGAAAAAATTGTTTTTTCTCCCTCTAACATTCAAAATTTTGATGTTTTATTTTAAAAAATACTGAATAACTTCTGTCAGAAAAAAGATATAACTGACAGGGCTACCATCTGGCAGTTTGTGCCTGTATTCCTGTCATTTGTCTTGGAATTCTGTGGAGCTTATATCCTTGAAGCTTTGCAACTTATGTACCTTGCTCCCACACAAAAGCAGAGCAATCATATCTATAAGCTGGAAAGGTTTTCAGGTTTTGCTGTTAAAAACCAGCAAATCCCTCTGCAGATGTGCATGGGCTTCCTCGATGCTTTTTCATCAATGACTCTATTCCCATTAACAATCTCCATCATCAAAGATGTACAATTCATAAAAGAAACTGTGAGCCCAAAACCAAGATGACCTACAGACTGCTACAACACATGCAGGGTTCAGCTGAAAATCAAATGCCTACACAGCCCGAGAGGAGTAAGCCAGAAAACTGGCCTCGGGAAGTACGTACAGTGCTCAAACTGGCACAGAAGGAGGCTGGGGCCATCGCCAGAGCTGCCTGAGAGTTACTCCACTTCCCCGAGCAGCAGAAATGGTGCTGGCTTTCTCCTGCCCCTCCGTCCCGGGGAGCTGTCGGTTCTGTTCTCACGCCTGACACCTCGCTGCAGGAGCACGGGCAAGCCTCCTCCTCTCTGCCCGCGCCTTGCGTCCCCGTGTCACCATAAACAGTGCGAGGCAGGAACTACCCCTAGCCGATTTTATGAACTTGGTGAGTATCTTGGGGCACTTCACTAGCATAAGCCACAGTTCCTGGCAAGCACCCTGCTATCTTCAGTATGCTGTTGATCGAACCTTAATACCACATGATAATTCAACTCCATAAGGATACGTTTTGTTTCAAACCTCTAATGAAATACAGACCCTTCAGTTGAGTATTAATATAAGGTAATAATGCACATATAAATGTACAAAATACATTTATTACTTTAACATTTTACAGACATCTCCCCTAAGCAAATATACATTGGACACTCCGTGCACTTTATTCACAGAACACTCAGTTCCATGCAGTGCCTGCTGGTAACATTCAGTGTTTCTGCTAACAATTCATGAGCCAAACAACTATCTGCATATTCTCCTTCAGGCTGCTAACAGGTCCTTCAGTGCTCATTTTTCTACTATTACCACACAGTCAGTTCCCCTAGGACTTAAAAAAAAAAAAAAAAAGTGAGGAAAATAAAAACCATATGGGACAGCTCTGCAGCTGGCATGAATCATCTAACTCCACTGCACTCAGCGGGCCAGATTTTCACATGGTGCAAATGGTTACAGTGCCAATGAAACCAAAGCTATTCTTCCAGAGTCCAACCTACTGACACCCTACTTTCTTCTCCAACTCATTTTTTTTTGATCTACTATCAAGTATTAGATTCCATCAAGTCCTCCAGGGCTTTAATTACGGTTATTAGCACAGCACTGTTGTCAGCTTCAAACAAACTTCTATTTGCAACTGCTTTTGTAAACTCTTCTTTAGAGGTGCAACTCTTTTCCTGTTTTTTTGCCAGCTGTTAGATAGGTGTCTGTTCTAAACTGGGTCTTCTCCTAGAGCAAGAGAGAGGGACAGAGATCTCCATCTCTCTTGGCACCTGTATTCTGGTGGGTTCTCCCTCTCACGTAACTAGCACAACGTTAGCATTTCCTTTAATCAGTTTCCACATAAGCACTGCATGTCTCCTTGCTTGTATTAGAGATTTTTCACCAACAGGCCTGTTGTCCACTTCTGCTGGAGAATGGTTTGATACTGCTGACTCCCTGTGTATTGCAGTAGTAGACACAGGCTGCTGTTTCAGAAAGCTTAATAAATTGGACTGAACAACAGTCTAAAAAAGGAAATAAAAGATTTAATTGGCTGGTATTTCTACCCCCTTCTGCTTTCTAAGAAAGACAAAATAAAAAATAAACAAGCAGTGGCACAAACTGGAGTGCATGAACAGCTCTCCCCTAAGAATGCTTCCCCATTAACTCAATGTTTGTCTATGTTACCTATGAACCAACGTGGTTTCAATTTAGTTTCTTATTAATCTTGGGCATTTCTTTCAACTGCTATTTTAAAAATAGAAACTTCATGTTGAACATTTTAATAGTATTATGTTTCAAAGGCAACAAGCTGCTGTACTGATTTTTTTCCTAAAACTTTATTGCCAGATGTAAATACTTGTGATTATTGATATTTTTCATTTTCCCACAGGCTTCTCTTTTCATTATTAAACAATATATCTGTAGTTAAGGAGCTCCATGAAAGTTGAGTGAGGTCCATGAGAACTCACTAGTCACCGGCACACAAATTCATCTCGTCTAATTTCAGGCACTTCACTGAACTGCCTAAATTAGGAGTTTACTGAACTCCCCCTGTAGTTCCCTATAGTGGAAATGACTGCAGGTCCATGAAGTCTAAAATCTGAATTGCTTTCTAGAAGTAACTATTTCTCTTCACTGATTACAGAGGGATCCTAGGCCAACTCAGGGGTTAGGTCTCTAATATACGCAATTAAATGAAGAACCTAATGCAAACTGAGATGAATCCAGACTCCAGGGTCCTCAGCAAATATTAACAAACAAGCAGAGGACCTGCCAGGAACACATTTGAGTTTCTAGCCAGTGTCTATATAAGTTTAAATCAAGACGACCACAATACTGTAGTTAAAAAAGACAACCTCATCTAAATGACAATTTCAGTGGTCTTTGGGTAAGGTCAAAACCAGAGTAAAGTCAGCAGAAAGGCAACTAAAGTTTTTGAGAGATTTTGATGCACTTCAACTTTGCATTCAGCTCTGCCCAGCCTTCTCCCTCTGCCACGAAGAAAGCCTAGCAAAACCACACCACAGAGTTGGTGGGAGTTTAGCCACTGATTTCATAAAGAACAGGATAAAATCTTTTGTGAGCAAAGGCAAGTCTGCTTAGAACAAGGAGTATTAGCTGCATAGGGAAAGAAGGGAATATACAAAAACAGTGAATTCCCACCCATTATTTTTGAAGTTTGGGGAGATGGAAGGGGATAATAATGACTCCGGAGAATTAAAAGAAATCTTCACACACAGCTGTTAAATACTAACTGGGTGATCAATGATGACACTAATTATAACATTTTATTAACACTTGAAGAGCTTGCTTCCCACCCACATCTGATAGTTCCCATCTCTTCAAAGAGACTGCAGCCATAACAAACAGTGGATTCAGCATCCAGTACAGCTTCTTCCATCAGCAGTAGCTCTGCTCGAAGGCTCTGTCCCTTCCCCCATCACCTCCAATAACTCATTCCCACCACCCTGCCAGGCGTTTCCGTTCCTTCCCTTGTGCTAAATGCCAAATCAGCTGTTTATGTAGCTGTGCTCTGAGGGAGCAGAAATTTCCAGTGAGGAGATGGGAGCAATAACCTTGTTTGTATCAGCATTTTCAGTTACCAGAGTCCTTACAAGGTAAAATGAACAACTCTAATCTCAAACTACAGAGCTTCCCTAATACAAGATCAAGACAGGTAAAGAGAATATTAAAAGGCTGAACTAGTCTTTCTAGAGTATAGTAAAAAAGCACCTAATGGGGCTGATCCAAAGACTGCTGGAAATCAGTAAGTGGACTTCTACTGACTTCAGTGAGCTTTGGATCTGCTCTACAAAGCCAGCCAGCTGCAAAAGTTGCTACAGTCAAAGGAAAATATGCTATGAAGGAATGGTGGCCTTGTGGTTGAAGTACTGGCATGGTTTCAAGAGGCTTGGATTCAAACTTCAGCTCTGCTGTTCCTGACCCTGTGCAAAACATTTCATTTCTCTGGACCTCAGCTTTCCTTCCATAGAAAGTGAACAGTAATGATATCAGCATTCCATATCTTACATAACCAAATGAGCCAAAGCGTAGGGAAATTCAAGGATCCCTGCAAGGCAGGAGGCAACTGTATGGAAACACTTACCAGCAGAATCTCAGAAGGTATAACTCTTCCTCTCCCCTTGTAGGCCCAACAAGGTCTGCTCTCCAGTGATACAGTATAGGGTGAGTATTGAACCAGCATCTCATTTATTTCAAGCACTCTGAATATACCTGCAAGCTGTGACCTTAACGAGCTGGCTGGACACTCTGAGATGTATGGCTAAAGCAGTATACAGCTCAGTGCAGGTTAGCCAGATCCTGGTGCCACACACTGAGCATCAAGTTCCTGTGTCCATATTACTTGCAACAGCCGTGAGACTTCATGTAAATATAGTCTGGGTATGCTTACATGAGCTGCAGCCACAGCAGCACACACATAACTGTATGACTCCAATCTAGCCAAGCAAATGTGCATTTTTCTAACCCTTGAGCACGTGAATAGACCTATGAAAGTCAAGGTAATACACATGTAATTGCTTTCCTAGATTGGAGGCATGGGACAGGTAAGATCCTCAGAGAGCTTGTGCTATGTTTTCTCTGAGGATTCCAGGAAGCCTGTCAGTCTTAACATTATTTATACACTTGCTCAAAATATCCTCCTACCAACAGCTGGAGCTTCTGGCAGCCACATGCAGACCCTATATTGTAACATTATTCTTCTGTTTAAGAAACAAACTCTTCCAAGCAGAATAAATTCTTTAAAAAATGATCCAAGCAAAGGTACAAATTAAGCCCCCTTTAATTTAAGAAATTAAATACTAAAATCATTTTTACAGCATAGAAAGATCAAACTGCAAACAAGCTGCAAAAGCCATTACTAATTTAACATTCCATTATTCCTTTTTTCCAAAGTGTGATTCTTTTCTTCAAGCCAAGCATACTTTGCTGGGACCAAACCTTCACATTAGATTTCCTGTGCTGTGGACTTGATGAGATAAAGCAGTTACTTAGGACCAACAAATCACTTCATTAAAGAAGCCCATTCGTAAATATTCTCAACAGCAATTAATGTCTTGGCGTAAGGAACTCATTTTGTGCTGCATTCCTCACTCAGAGAAGACCTCCCTCTAAAGCAATGACTGCAGGATACGGTCTTAATTTTGAAGGAATAAAGAAGCCATCCTGGCTCTCGCCTTTGCCTGCACTTTAGCTGTTTTGGTTCTTCTAGGCAGGAAAGAGCAGGCAAAGATTGGATGGAGGTGCCCCCCTTTAGTTCTCAAGCCACGTGAAAAATGGACTGTCCAATGGTTTTCCAGCTGTCCCTCAAGTCTCTGGGGAACCAGGATAACTTACAGCGTTTCTTCTAGGCAGAGCTGAACAGAATGCTGGTGTCGCACAGGATCCAGTGTTCACTGATACTTGCAGTACCAGCAAGTTATGATAAAAGTATTCCCACCCACTCTTGGTAAGTGGAGGAGGTAGAAAGTCTACTTAAAAGAATGAAACGAAAAAGCTTTTTCACATCCCTTTGCCTCATGTAAGGGCTTGTCTAAGGAGTGTATCAATGCACTGACTTGTAGCAGATTAGTCAGCCACAATACACCTCTCTAGGCTGTACAAAATCCCAGAGTCAGCAGGGTCCCTGATGAACAAAAATCTGAAGCAAAAACTCAAGATATATTTGAATACATTGTTTGAGGGTTTTGTCCGTAAATATTAAACAAATGCGTCTTATTATGATGCAGTATAACTCTCTCTGTTTTGATAGGAATGCACAGGCACTATTTTGAAATTGTTACATTGAAAGTCAATATGTAAGATTCTAAAAAACAAAAGAAAAAAACAGCTTTAGTTCTGCTCTTGTTGAAACCAGTATTCTCATCTTATTAATTTGAATAACCTGATATTATAGTGCACATAAAAAATACAATATTCTGGAACAGAAAAAGGAACAAACCATCAAGATTCAGGCATTTATTTCAACACAACTTTAGCTTACCAACTAAAACCCTTCTAAACACTTTGTCAGAGTCTGACCTTATAAACAAATCCATGAATATTTCTAAAAGTGTAATTCATTCAGATATTTCCATCTTTGAAATGATCTTCCACTTCTTTAGGGAAAATCATCTCCTTGACATTCAGAAGAAGTAGCTAAATAAATGCAAGTATATGTACTGATTATAAAAGGCCTACTGAACTGGAGTAACAATAATTCCTCAGTCTTGAAAACATAGAAAATAAATGCAATTTTACATTAAAGATCTGAAAACAAACTCCAGGCTAATATTTTCAGGGGAAAAAAAAACTTTGATCTCTTTTTCTTTCCAGGGGGGAGCCAATATCAACATGAGTGATTTTGTACTATATTCAGGAGTCTTTATGTGGGTTAATAATGTTAAAGTTATTCCACTGCTTTTTCAAACTTTTCTGGAATCAGCTCCTTGGTGAAACAGGGCCCTATTGAAGACTCCTGAATTTGCATACCATGTGCAAGACATTTAGATTTATATTCCATGTTAGGTTTGTATGTTTAGAGTTTACCCAGGCATATGTAATTCATTGGCTGTATTGTTATCCTCACAATGAACAAGCATATTCACTTCTTCTGCAAGAAATATAGTTTTAAATGTAGAAAATTAAATTTCCATGAGAAAATGTTTTCCATGAGAATTTCCATCAATAAAGGCTTAGCCCAAACTTACCAAGGTTGAAAGACTTTGATTTGAGCCTACCTGGCTACAGTGAGAGTTAGCTAGTAAAATCATAAAATCATTTGAAAATGTCTACTTTGAAAGTGCTCCTGTAATGACAATTGCGCATGTTGCAGCTATCTCTGAATCCTTTCACTGTCATCATCCTGTTGTGTTTAAGTGATGGATTTACCCATAGAATCTGGCATATTCTGCTTTAAGTCTTTACAACCTCAAGAGATGGAAGGAATCAAATTTACCATGACAACAAAGAGAAAGCTGACCTTAATGATGGAAGACTGAGCCCACTAAACTACAGAAATCAGTAACCACAGAAATGATCCACCCACTCACACTTTCCACCCAAATCAGATCGTTAGCTCCATCCATGTCAGTGGCTTGACCACATGATCAACTCTCCTGCTAGTTGAGAGGGCAACAATATACTACGCAAATCCATCAGGTGCAGCAGCAGTAGTTCACAACATCTGTACAGCAGAGTTTCCCCAGAAATTTCAGTGTCAGATACAAAAGCCATCTAAATAAATCTGCAGTCAACTGGTTTGGTTTGATATTGGTAGGGCAGCATAGTTCATTTTGCATTTACTGTCAGTATCTGAGTTTGTTGGGGGTGGTTTCCAAAGTGACACTAACACTGGTGTTACCTTATGTGGTTTTCTGCTCTTCATAATCAAGTAGGATATCTGGGATGGGGCTGTGAAAGGTTGCTAGTAAAATCAAAGCACTGGGCCATGACAGATGACCAGAAGAGTTTGGCTGTTAGGCCAAAAAAAAAAAAAAAAAAAAAAAGGTAGGCTGAAGGAGAATAGCTGCTTTCATTCAGCTATCAATGAGATGTATAGCAGAAATGAGATCCACTCAAGCTAAGGGAGAATATTGGCTCAAGACCAAAGGGGCATCTATTGCCATGAGTTAATATGGGCAAACAATTAGAAGAAGGTGAGTTATGAGAAAAGCCTGCCAAGGGGAGCAATGAGGACAATCCATGATGGAGGTTGAAAAGCTATGGCAGTGACTTTATGGTGCAGAGTTCATGATGGCAGAACACTGGATTTACGTCGCAGCAGGTCCCACGCAGTTCTTCTGTTGCTAGCTTCCTTCCCAAATCCCAGATCCTGCACTATTTACATTGAATGGAAGATTTGCCAATAGTTTCAACATGATCAGCCCAACTACCACAGAAAACATGTGCTTTCTGCAGGGCAAGAGAAAGGAATTCACGGATCATAAAGTACTGACTACTGTGTTCTTTTAATTTTCATTTCTTTCATTAAGAGCTTAATATTTGTTTTCTTACTGTTTCATTCAACCATAAAACTTTCCTTCAGGCCACTGGCCTTTTCTTCTCAACAAGTGGCTAATTCAGTTGTGGAGCTGGTGGTCCAGAGAAGAAAAAAAATACACCTCTTCAGAGATATGGGAGACATGCATTGCATCATAGTTTGTAGCTGCTTCTGTCTTTACTGAGAAGATGTATTCACCTAAGCATATTAGGAGACTGGATTAAAATGGATATATAATATGGTGGAATAGATAACATTTGAAACAAAGGTAGTGCATCTGCTTTGAACGACTGTCATTTTGGATCCAGGTGGAACTGTGCCTGCTCATACGGAGAAGTCAGATTTTTAACACCATAAGCATTTCAGGTATTCAACACCCAGAGAAAATCAGTAACAGCTTAACAAATCATTAGGTAGCTTTACCACAGTCTCATGAATATGAACAGTAGTATCAAAGATACAAGGGCCTAGTTACTGCTCTGTTTGCTTCAAAATCACTGGCACAACTGAACTCAAAATCAGTTATTTAGGTGCCAATCATATGACTGTTTCTGGGTAGTCCTGTGAATTAAAAGACTTTTCAATTTATTTTCTAACTACACAAACTAAACCAAGCAGGAGGATATGGGGGAAATCATTGCTCATTCCAGCAATTCTGGACTATGGGAGAGGATGGCAGCTCTGCCTCCAATGGATTTGCCATCCTGCCATGGATCTGCTTATTTTTTAAT
This sequence comes from Rhea pennata, assembly GCF_028389875.1. Taxonomy (NCBI): domain Eukaryota; kingdom Metazoa; phylum Chordata; class Aves; order Rheiformes; family Rheidae; genus Rhea; species Rhea pennata. The sequence goes on along the minus strand of NC_084665.1, from coordinate 9,083,657 downwards.
GTAAAGTTATTTCACTGATCTCAGCTCTCTAATGTATCTCAGACAGAGGTCTATAAACTGTGTTATACATCTTTTCTCCCACAGTTAGAGCCAAAAGACCCTATGCATGTAATCTTTTATAAGATTATAAGGGAGCACACCGGTCAGTAAAATTTTGGAGATACTGCTACGCTCCAGGTAAAACAATGCAGATTTCTTGAAATATACCTGTTTGCACTGAAAGTAAGAAAATGACAGAAAGCATATGAGTGGCTGAGTACAAAAATATGTGATGAAATAGTGAGATTAAGTATTAAAGTCAGATTTTATCTGTAGGAATTATGTGACAGATATCATTATTTTTTTCAAACAGCAACTACTAGGATTATTACCCAGAAAGAACAGCTAGCATCGAACATGAGTATTCTCCAGCCCAGCTCACTCTGTCCACATTTTTGGAATGTGACTACCCCAGCATTATCTGCAGATGACATTATAATATAGGTTATAAAAATAAACAATGGAACCCTGCAATTAAACTATAATGAACCAAAATACCTTAGAGGTATTTTGGTATAGGCTTAGAGACAGACATCTCCAGGAAAAAGTAATTTTAATACCTAATAAAGAGTATACAAAATATCACCATCACTTTTACATCACAAAGTCTGGTGACTATCTCAGCTATGACAACAGCATACTCCTAAATTTGATTTCATATCATAGCAGCATGTACTAACATCTTTGGATTTTTCCCAAAGACTCTCTTATTTGAGTAGCAAGTAAGTGCCAATCCTAAAATATATTCTATTTTTCTTCATGATCATTAATGAAGAAATTATATTACATCTATACATCTTGATATATGGCTTGCTGTTTTATCAATCCAAATGAGCTAGACCTGTTAATTTGTTGTGATCTAAGCTGACCTAAGTGGCTTCTGCAATAAGGTTCAGTACCTATATTCAGAATATGCTAAAGACTTTTTACATAATGAAATGGATTAGAGATGCAAAAAAATAAAAAATTATAAACAAAGAAGGAAAAGGAAATAGTATAAGGGGGACTTAAAAGGTTTAGGAACATAGGAAGAAAAACAGTAAGTAGAAAGAATATAAATGAATACATCTAAAATAAAATAATCACCAATATAGAGATGTTGGATACAAAAGCAAAATCCTATCCTGACTGAAATCACTGAGAATTTTCCACTTATTTCATTTGGGCTAGGATTTCTCCCTCGTAAAACAACAATGACACAGGAAACTTAACAATGCTAATGAGATGTAAATAAGAAAATGTGACATTGCAACCAAGAGTGCTGATGAACAGAAAGAAATTACCATAAAGGGGGAGTTAACAGCTGTAGTTCCGAAAGAAGCATTGCTCAGAGAGCTTACAATAGGAGCACATCTGGGAGCAACGAACAAAACTGCTCTCAGGGTAAGCGCTCTCAGTGAAGACACCTTGAACAGATTTCAGATGCACATATCTCAAGACCTAATGCCCTGCACAGCAGAAGGCACCGCTGAAAAAAGCACGTATACCAGTAGCACCATACCAGCTTAGCACAGTGATGAGAGATTCAGGGACAGATGAGCGCTGTTAACATTAGGTTACATCTATACAAGCAAATTAAGTGTGCCTGGGAACATTCCTGGGCACGGAGGCCAACTGGCACAGAACAGCTTGAGTCTATGCCAGTAAACACCCTTTACCTTCAAAACAGGGAGGCTGCATGCAACCTGCTGATCAGGGACGGTCCCAGGAACACGCTTGCTGCCAAACCATACTCAAGAACTATCCAGGGCAGCGCTGGTTGGTGCATGCCAAAACCTCGCCAGGGACTGCTCAAACAGTTTACCAGGGCAGGCAGTCACGCTCCCAGCCCAGGAACATTCCTGGGCATCACTGAATATACCAGTAAACACACAGCCAGCTCCCACGTTCCCCCTCCTTGCCAAGTGAAGGATTTCTCTTGTGTTGAACACATTTGAATAGACTGTCTCAAAGATCTACTCCTTCTCCCATCCCAGATCATCTCGCCTTCTGTTCCCATATGCACAACATAAATGGAAAGACCCAGTTAAAGCAATGGGAATGGTCTGACTTGAACTGCTGGTGGCTTGCCTGCTCTCTATGGTTCATGAAGAGTGCTGCAGGCTACATCTATAGCACTAGTAAGGCATGGAGAACACAGTATCTTTCCGAAACCGTCCCCTCAGGGACCTCACTGCATAAAGGTGCCCAGGGACACTTGTTAATGTATTAAGCCATTTAAGAAGTGCTCATACCAGGAGCACTCCAATATATAGGCTTCCTCATGTTTTTGGAGCTGAAGATGGGGTTAGTCCATTGGTCTCACTACACAGACTGTTCTTCAAAGCACAACAGAATCCGTGAACCACATTTTAAGACTATTGGCTGCAGCTAGAATGCCAGGACCAAGACTTGCAGGTTAAGCTAATTTCCTCTTGTTTTTCTAATTATCACTACTCTAAGGCTCAAAAACAGTAGTGCTCAAATCATTTTGCTTAAGAAATAGATTTTGATTAGGAAAAATAATAATTTTATTCAAATGTTTTCAACTTCTAGATATTAAAAATAATCTCTTCTTAATCACTGATTTTTAAAATACTTTTAAGTTAAGTACATTTTCTAGGAGAACTAGATTCTAGTTCTCCTTCTTCCTCATATATTTTAAGCATTTTTTTCAGTAGTCACTGAAGAGAAGCTTCCAGGATAAATCAGTCCTCTCTTCTCTGATTCATATGAAAAAATACTAACAATATCGACCTACAGAGGAGAGGGTAAGAGTTTGAATGAGACTGTTATACAAACATATATGTTTGTGTGTGTTTTTATAAACTCCTCATCAGTTTAAAAAGAAGTTTATGTTAAGAACACCACTTACTTACCTTCTAATAAATTCTAATTAAAATTTAAGTTCCAAGCCCAGCAAGAATCAATGTGTATTGACAAGTATACTGAGTCCCGGGAATGCACAAGACTCCTAATTACAGCTTGAAATGTGTTGATACACGTTGCATTTGTAAGTTAACACCACAGGGAGTACCTAGCCTTCTGCTGCAATGTACAACGGGTTGCTAGAATTCATTACCAGGAAGATTTTGGAAGTGGGAGAGGAACCCAAGTCGATATATGCCAATGACTCACTGACGAGAGTTACATGTTTCTGATTTGTTCTTGAAGCCTTGAATTTAAAAGAGCTCTCTCCCTTGCTGAAAGTCCTGGGACATTTTTGTGATAGGGATTCCTGTCTACCCACAGATGTATGGAGACAGCTAACTCATTTCAGGTAGGCTCTAGTCACTGCCGCACCGAGCTAGGTCTGATGTCAAGACCTAGACCCCCGGGGATGACTCTGACATAGTTCTGAGACGTGTAGCTGGACACTCAGTTATTTGTGAAAGACTCTTACCAGGTAATCCTACTTGTCTGCAAGGGCTGCAGGTTCACAGTACAGATGCCCTCCCTAAAGCCTTGCTGCCCTCTTGAGGAGAGATGAATCCTCCTGCCCAAAATGGTGCAGAGACTTGGGATGGAGACACAGGTATTGACATGCTGTCCTATGTGAGGAAGTGCCCTCTGACCCCCAAGGAAAAATCTCCCCAGACCACCTCCTTGACACTGGATGAGATTCCCCCAACACTGCATGAATGCAACTGCTTATGCCACTTCAAGCCAAGAGACATGTGCTACTGCTGTGGCTTCGTGGTCTGAGAACTACTATGTATATGAAGGTGTAAAATATCACGTGTGGTACAAGAGAAAGAAATGAATCCAGTGTCTCTGAATCCTCCACATCTGTACATGGATTAAACAAGCAGAATTTGAAAGTTATTGCTGTTTTTTTTTCCTTCTTGCATTCTAATTTTTGAAGATTTCTCACAGTTTACGACAGGCAGTGTTGACAAAAGCAACCAGGCATTAAAGTATGCTGCATCCTGAGAGTCATCCTCAGGACCAGCTCAAGGTTGCATTTACCTTAGCAAATACTGAGGAGCAATACAAGAGAATCCAGAGAGAAACAGCATTGAGACCTATCCTAGCCCTAAACCTAACCTATGAACTGAATGCCTTTCAGTAATTGGAGTATGTTATGCGCACCTCTTCTGGCTTAGTTTCATCCAAAAGGAATCTAAGACCACTCTATGATGTTAACCAAAGTGTGGAAGTGGAGAGATTCATATCAAAAGTTCAACCATGATCCAAATTCCTGATGTAGATTCCCTCTTAGGTCTGTGTAATAGGATCCTCCAGAGCTTGCAGGGGAACCCCACTTGTTTGAGCCTAGCACACTGCACAGATTACCTGGAAGGCACCCACATGGCCCAAAGAAAGGAGCAGTGACAAGATCTTTGGTCTAAAAATGTAGCTTGGCCATGGAGATGCCGCTCCCTCACTCCCTGGGTACTACGCAGAGGGAAGTGAGGGCACAGGCTCAGACAGGAGCTAAATGTGCTGCCATTTCCTGCTAGTCTGGCTGATCAGCATGCCTGCAACTGCAGTGCAGACATAGCTTACCTGACTGAATTGCCTACATCCCATGGCAAATCACAGGGATGTTGGGGGGTGCAGATAGCAGCTGGCAGGGAACTGAGGGCAGAGTCATCATTAACACAGCCATTCATCTTTCTCCTCTGATTAGAGAAATGCTATAATACCTCAACATAAGGAAGGGCAACTTACTCTTAACTATCACATTTTTCAGATAAGCCAAGAAACCAGGCTGCAGGTAAACTTGAGTGTATGAGACTGGAAACAGGAGCAATTCCTGAAAGGATTCATGTGTTGGCCAGATATCCCCGTTTCGGGGCAACAATGTCCATCAGGGGAGGCAAACAGCTGTGGGCAGTAACGACTCCATCTGCCTAATTTTAATTGACTATTATATGTCCATGAGAACCTACAGAATCCCAAATCATGCAGATGCTTTTTAAAAGTGTTACCTTCAGTGCCTAAGCCAGTACAGTGTGCAAAGGAATTTTATCCTTTAGGGAAACAGAGCTTGCCACACCAGACTGGTCCCACTGGTATGATAATTTTGTACCCTGTTTCTGTATCTGCCTACAATTGGGCTCTTCAGGATTAAAACCTTACAGGACACAATTCAGAGTCGAACTGTAAACCCTGCATTTACTCTACTATGCAGTTACTTTCACAGTGATCCCACTGGGTTCTTCTGTACTACCCACAGGAGAATAACTCAGCCATCATCAACAAAGGTTGATGGCTGATACCCCTGAGGGAGACCAGATCTCAGACGTAGGTCTGTGCAACAAACCTCTTCAAACTTTTAAATCATTCACACAAGAAAGTAGATCTGACAAAGGCTGCAGAGTCTTCTGAACACGTCTTCAGACAGCAAAACTGCAAGACAGACTTCCTTTCCTGTGTCATTACATACACATACACACCCTGCCCCAGAATCTAAGTTTAAACTGAGTTCTTTGACACATAATAGAAAACTCTCAGTGTAGAATTTCTGAGACACACCAACATCCTTAAAGAGAGACCTAACACAGACAACTGTCTTCAAATTGTTTAATTGTTTTCATCAACTGAAAATATCTTTTGATTCAAGAACAAGTGCTTAGCAAGAACTTGGTGAAAACAGACATAACCTTAGGGCCCAAAAGCAGAAAAACATCTATAATTTTTATCCTTTACAGATAAATAGAATTGCTTTTTAAGTAGCTCCGAAGCAGGACATCTAAGCACTGCTCCAGTGAATAAAACAGACAGTTCACATGACTACCAGTTCCTGCCTGCATGCAAAAGCTGCATGCCAGCAAATCTAATTGAAAATAATCTGTGATCTACACTTAGCATTCTTCAGGAAAGTGCTTTTATCCCATCTTTTCCCATCTCTCTTCCTCCTCTCCAATCTTAAATGAATCACATATTGAATCACAGCAGCACGGCCGTATTTGATCATGATTTATAGGGTACTGTCTGCCTTATTCAGTATGCACTCTTCATAGGAAGGAGGTATTTTGGATGGAAAGGAACACGCTGTCAGCACTCAATAAATTATTAGTAACAGTCACTTGCTGAAGGAAAGACCAACACAGGATCAGCCTTCTAAGTGGACAGGTGCACAGTGGTGTCTTACTTCAACAGCTTGGCTGCCACTTAATTCAAATTCTTTCTATCTTAAAATGCAGCACTTAGAAGAAAGATTTTCCTGTTCGTTGTTAATAAATACATGGGGGAGCTATAGGTGCTTCAGAAGATCAATTCAGAGACTAAAACCCAATGTGCTAAGTGTTCTTCCAAACTACTGTAGGCAGCACAGATTATCATCTTTAAGTCCCTGGAGGCAGTTATATAAAGAAAGCCTTTTGAGATAAGTGTTCTGCCCTTGTTTGATAGAAGTATACAATATTGTGAGCAGTGACACTTCCAAACTTGCATTAAGCTGCATGCAAGAAGCATTAATGTGATTTTTTTCCTTTTCTTAGTCATCAGCATTCCCCTGTCTTTTGTTTCTCTGTTTAATCTTCATTTATCTACATCACAAACAAACAAAATTTATAAGCAGCAGCATTTACAGACTTTATTCTAAGGTAGCATACTAATACTTGTGCATACTGACCTGTAACAGTCATGCTTAAACTGGACTTGCATCAATTGTAGGAAACTGTCCCCAGAAACTATCAGATAAGGATTATTTAACTGCATCTTACCAAAAAGAGGGAAGTTAATGTGTTTCATTTGTTCATACTTTAAGACAGAGTGAAGCTGTTGACAGTAGATAAAATACTCAGGGTTAAGTAACAACTTCAGATGAACTATGTGACAGCCTTGTGATAAAAGCTCTTTAAAGACATTTTAAAAAATATTCTGAACAAAGAACATTATTCGGAGAAGGGAAACAAGGGGTCTGCTTTCTCTCCCTCACCATGACTTTCCTATGTTCAAGCCGTTGTTTGATTCATACAGAAATATCACACCAAGGTGCTTTTAGGCATGAGAGAAGGCCAATTTTTCACTTATCCTGAAGAGGGACAATTCATTCCTGATGCATTCTGAATAGCCTCAAGGCTATTACACCAGATATGAATTTGGCTGCCTTTAACAAAGACTGTTCACTATATTTGTTTTTTGTAAACACCACCAGAGGGCTCAGGACTGAAGAGCAGACAAAAATAAAGGTCCTGAACTAAAACACCTTACACCTAGAAACGAGTTACAAGTAATCTCTCAAACTGAGTCTTTACAAGTTATTGTACTTTTTTAAAAAAAAAAATGCTCTATTTCAACAGAAAGTTACTGGTTTCACAGGAGAATCACTATCAAAAAATTATTCCCTCTCATTATTTACATGTTCAAAGCAGATTATCAAGTGGCCTTAAGCAAAACATAAAGCATTAGTAGGAATACATGGAACGCGCCTCCGAGAAATACACTTTCCATTACAACACAATGACTGAGAGCCAGTAACTCTTGTGAATTACTGATAAAACTACAGTCTTTCTGCTTCTTTTATATGCAGTCAATGTATATGGACTAAGATCTTCCTTCCTGAAGCTACATATCTGGCCACTCTCTGCCTATGCTAAATGTCTCCAATCCATCCATTCCACTGCATCTATGATTTCTGATAAACCTTTCTTATGAGTGATCTTTTCATTCAAAATCTGAACACTGTGTGGCGGATCTGACACTAACAAGACAAAAGTCAGCTCCTTGGGGTCTTGTCAAAAAGCTAATGTAAAACAAAATGCTTGTAAGCTTTGATTGAAATACTTCCTCTCTCCCAGCATGAGTTAGTAATTCAGAATAGCTTTATTAAGTGTATATTTCACTACTTTGAAACAGATACTGTGTCAAGTAGGATTTATAGGTGATTTAGTTCAATCATGCCTTCAAAGAAGTTTCAGCAGATAATAAGCAAGGTTTTAAAGAACAGGGAATATTCAAAGGCCAAGACAGGGTTAATGAGAGCATCCCTGATCACTAAAGTGATGAAAAGCGGTCAAAAATAGAAATTGCTGCAACTACATGTCCTGAGCTATTGTCTTCCGTATTGGACCTGCCAGAACATGCAGTATTTAGAGACAGAAATGTCAGCTTACTGTTCTGATTCATCACTTGGTGCTGCAAAAGAGGAAGTATTTGAATCAAATCTTACAAATATTTTGGTCTTACAATAGCATTTTCATAAAAGGAAGAGGTGTAGAACTGCCCAGTGCACAGGACAGCAGGCTAAGAAAACCTGAATTCCACACTTGCCTGTGCCAAGAACTGCTTTGTCACTGTGAGCACATCCATCCACTCCTGTTTTCATTTGTTTTCTTTTCCCACTGTACATCTGCCTTGTCTATTGGGAAAGAGAGATTTATGAGTGTCTTAAGGATTTAGTGGTGCAAGCGCTTCTCTGTCTCTCAAATCTTCAAATGAAGATGAAAACCCCACCCTTTGGCTTAAAGCCTGTTGTTGTAGAGACTTGTACAGCACCTGGTATGGACCTCAGTGGGGACTACGGGGCAAGGTCATAACAATAAAAACAACGACTATGACAACACTGTCATCACCACCTATACATAGGCATTTATGGGAAAGCAAAGAGAGCCCCATGAGTTTTCAGTTAAAGTCAGTGTCAAAGTCAAAGCAAATTTAAGCATAAGAACAGCGCAGTAAATCCAAGCAGAAGTCCATCTAGCCCCCAATTCTGTCTCCAGCCAAGAGCAGAGAACTAGGGAAGAGCAAGATTGCCAGATGCAGTGATGTATATATCCAGAATACTCTCCCAGACTATGCTGGTTTGTGATTCAGGAGTTTCCTCAGTCATCAATGGTGTCTTTGCATTAAACAGTCGTGATGGATTTTTCTTCCTGAATTGCTCATTCTCTGAAGGCAAGTTAACATGACTTCTTTTAAAGAAAGCTCTAAAATATAATTTAGTGGAGCAAGACAATGCAGCATAAACTAGAGGTTAGAACAAGAGATGACATTTTTCTTATTGTGCATCCTCAAGTATTTAAGATGATGTTTAAATATCTTCAGATGAAATATAAGAATCAGCTCCACAGAGCTGAAGGCACTCAACCACTTTTAGAAAGCACACAGCAGTTCATAGGTATCACAGCCCATCAGTATCAGCCATTTTCATTCATTGGGCGAGATCGGACCCCACAGGATTTCACAGACGCTAGATAAGGAGATTGGCTCAGTTAAATAAAAAGCCCTTTCCCTTCCCGTCAGAATGAATTTACTCTCTTAAGTTTTCAGATAGATACACTCCTTAGACAATGGAAGTAGCAAGATTCAAGTGCTTTAAAAGGTATGTATATTAGTTTAGCCTCTCTTTTCATACTGTCATTATTAGTAACTTCCTTTCCCAAGATCCGAGCACCCTTCTTTACGGTGTTTTACAGACACATTGTGAGATACCAGCTCTGCCCAGAACAGTTAATGACTCTCATAGATGCAGCACACAACTTCCCCTTACTTCTAACAGTATTTGGGCAGGATCAACACCTCTCATATCACAAAGGAAGTCTGAGACAGAAAGAGAATTTGAACTGTAAGCTCCAGTAAAAAAGCCTTAATTATCAAACCTGTTGCTGCGTACACTAATAGCATGTGAGAGCCAACATCCACACTGGATTCAAAGATGTAGGTTATTCAATATCATGCCTGGTTAGACCTTTAACAAATTTGTGTTAATGTCCTTTTGCCGTGCTTCCATCCCTTATTAGACAAGCATGCTTCCTGGTTTTGATTGCTTTCTCTTAAAAAAAGTAAGACCAGCAACTCGTGTGGTCTAAACCACATTCAGTAAGACGCTCTATTTACTTCTTCAGCATTCCAGGAGAATGAAGACAACATTCTATCACCATTCATCCTGCTAATCATAAGCCAAGATGAAATGTTAAGCCCTGAAGTGATAAATTTCGTCCAAACTGAGAGGCATCCAATTTAATGTTTTCTGCATTTAACAGAACAATCCTCTAGAAGATAAAGGACACAGTCATAGTCAACAAAAAGAGATGAGAAAGACATTAGTTTCAGTGTGGATATTCTGAAAGACACAAGTGGGAGTATCATGACTACAAACTTCTCTACATGGAGACACTTCAGGAAATTAATTTGAATTAACATAACAAGGGAGTTAAACTCTGTTAAATCCTTGTGAGAGTAAACTGTATCTGAATTTGTGATCCTAAATGGATGTTTCTTGTTTCACTTCCAAAATTAATTAAGCTAAATTGAGTTAAAGCCTCTTTTACTTCTGAAAAAGATTGCTCATTAACAGTTTAAAGTGGGTTAACTACTTCATTTTGAATTCATACCTACAGGTAGCTGAAGAAATTCTTCTGCATTTTTATATGCAGATAAACTTTAACTTTTTGAATTTATTACAGTATATTTTTGTTATTAATAATTATTATACCAAGAAGCCACAGCTAAGTTTAAGATCCAGTTGTGCCATGATTTATATAAACACACAGTAGATTCATAAACTTTACAGCCAGAAGAAATGATTTAGATCATTTAGCCCTGACCTTTTGTTTAACATAAGCCAATTTTTCTACATGGAGTCCACTAACTTAAGTCTGGTAAGATGGTATTTTCCAAAAAATCATTAATTTGTGTAGATGAAACCTCTTCAAATGGAGAGTCTACTGTTTCCCTTGGCAGTTTGTTAAACCTCTGCAACTCATGTTTTTAAACATAATACACCACTGCTCATTTGAATTTGCTGATATCTGTTCCAGATCTCAAAGATTCTTGTTACACTTTCCTATCAAAAATTAAAGTACTTCTAACACTGGTATTTTCTGCTTAAGAAGTCTCTGACCTGAGTAGCTTTAACGTTCTTTTCCTGTAATTTTTTTTAGGTTCTTATCAAAACACAAAACACAGCAGGGTTTGTGCTGTAAATAGAAACAGTCCACCCGCAGCTAACAGTCATCAGTGAATTTAGTGACTATTGCTGATTTACATCATGTGGAACTCTGGGCTGTATAAACATATGTATCTAGAAAGGGACAGAGTCTGATACAGTGTATTTCTTTCTATAAACTACAGCTAAAGGCTACCAGGCAAAAGAGGGTTATGAGCATAAGATACGTATATATGTACGTGCATGCACACACATATATATATATATGCATATATATAGGTGTGTATATATATATATATAATACTTATGCATGTGCATATAACTTAAATGGAGGAAGATCTAGTAAACAGGGTTACTATCAGATGTATCAATTCATAGCTGCTTAATAGTGGCCACTGCATGATCCAATCTGCTTTCCATTGCAATTAAAAGTGGATCAGTCTTTCACTGGAGTGGAGACAGAACATGGTTATATTTTAATGTTTCCACAGTATTCCTTTTCTTACACTCATTTGGATTGAATTTACCAGTGCAGAAGCTTTCAGACCTCAGACACTGTGAATTTTACTCAGTGATAATTGAGCTCAAGCTAATTGGGAGATGGGTGTCTGAGAATGAGACCTTGGTAAGGCACACAGTCAGATGTGGGATGACACAATATGAATTTGGAATTAAATCTTTCACTCCCCGGGTCAGAAGTGAGTAGGAGAATCATAACAGACGATCAGCCTGTTCCTCCTCTCATGTAAATACACAACCATAAACTACATAAGTCCTGTGCAGATCCACTGCACATAAGCTCATAATACTCATAATACTTTGCAGCACTGAACTGTTGCAAAAAACTCAAGTCAGACAAAATTATCATGGCTGCTGATACCGACCGCAGGATCTAGAAGGCGTTCTGCTTCAGGTTATAGCATTCACCAGTGTATGCCCTGTCATTCCCACAGCTGGGAAAACAAGCATCCAGAGCACAAAAGCTATTCACCCATGAGATTCTCAACTTGAAATGTCTCCTAAACTTGGGATTGATAGAAGGGCATTAATTTAAATGGTGGCATAGCAGACCACGAGATTAGGCTATCTGAGCTTTTTAAAAAACGACTTACATAGTGAGCAGAGAATTTTTGCTTGGCAAAATTCCAGTAACAAACTAATGGCAGGCACAGAAAGGCTGCACAAGGCCAAAGCACTGTGGAGTTCAACTCCTAGTTCTTACTTTTGTGCTCAGCATTACCATGGATTCCTGCCCTTGACCCATCAGATGAACTAATAATCAGAGGGTATCTGGCTCCTGATCTTAGCTTGAGGGCCCTGGAATTGGACTCCTTCCTTCTTCTGACCCAGGTGAGGGCAACCATGCAATTATACTCTGCTTCTCACTGTTCTCTGCCATGCACATGGACACAAATATTTTCAGACTTTTGTAAGGACAGGAAACTTATGAGGGGTACCAGGTATGCATGCTCTCCAGTGGAGAAGTAGAGAGGTTTAAAATGCCACCAGATGTTAAACTGCACGGCATGAAACCAAGATTCTGGTTCCTGAAACACATTGTGCTGCAAGGAGCTGGATAAGGCTGAGCAGTGAACAAAACATGGCTTTTTCAGAAAATCACGCTTGCTGTGGACCCTGTCCTGACGCAACCCTCACATTTTGCCCTATCCCCTTACCACCAGCAGCAATGAACTCTACTTGAAAAGCTGCATCTGGTGGGCACTTTCACCCAGATTTCCTCTTTTCCAAAGTACTCCTTGCTATGTTGTGGTTTGAGTTGCTATGGTGATTGATTTGTGTTTAATGAGGTCATGTTATTCGTTGAGATTTTTATATGGTGAGTCATACGGGTTTCATTGGGTGAAGTTCGCATGGAGATATTGCCATCTAGATCAGCACCAGATTAGTGGAGAACTCTAGCTTCAACTCACTTATTTTAACATTCCCAGGTGAAGTCAACATCATGATGAGGAAGATAATTGTCTGCAAAGTAAATATTGAGTTAATAATGTAGCTATTGTATTGCTGATTGCGATGACATAGCAGCAGCAGCCAGTTTTAATTTAACATGACTTAACTAAAGTGATTTCAATGATATTACAGGAGCCTGTTAAATGAAAATAACACCATTCATATTTGCATGTACATGCGCAGAAAAAAAAAGCCAAAAAAAAAGAAAAGAAAGAAAAGTTCCAACAGCTGCTCCTGGGCTGACAGCAAATGGAATTATGTCTTGATTAAATCTGTGACATTCAGATAAATCAGCTGAGCTAGCATACTGTGGAAACGCAAAGACTCCACTGAGTGGAACCCAAAGGTTGTGGTCCAAAAGAAAGAACATTTGACTGGGAAATCAGGAAATCTGTTTTAGACTCCAGACTTTACCAGTGTTCTGGCAAATTACTTCACCTCTTTGTGCCTCAGTCTGTCCATCTGTTGGAAGGGAATAACAGCACTGAACTGTTTTGCATGGTGTTTTGAGAAATAGTCACGAAAGGAAATATTTGAGCTAGATTTTGTTATATGTTTATGGCTCTTTACAACTTCAGTTTTACGTTCAGTGTCTGGGACAGACTAGCTGCTTATTCTATTTCTACAGGTGAGGTGCTGTTTTAAGTAAACAAATTAGTAATCTCAAACAGTAGTGGAAGCAGAACACAGTTCCATGTTAAACTGTCATTAAGTATATGCTTGATTAACCAAAGTTGCTGATTTCCATAGGGAACAAACCAAGGAAACCACGTGCTTGAAGGACACCTGCCACTAATGGCAGTAAGTCCTCTACTTGCAGGGCTTAGCTGTGCGTTTGGCAACCCGCTGTTATTATCTCACTTTAGAATCTAACAGTTTAAGATCCATTTTCTGTCTAGGTTCTAGTCACACACAGAGCAACAATCCCTGCCCTGAAGAGCTGGTAGTCTAAATAAATAAAATTAAAAGAAGTGACATTTATCACAGTCAGATGACGCAAAATATGCCTATGAAGTTCAAGGTATCCCTGCTGAATGCTCTGTTATCTGCTGTGGCCAAATTTATACTAGATTCCAACACAGATGCAAACTAAAAAAAGTGATTTAAAAAAATGCAGCATTTATTTTAGGCTAAATCAGACCTAAATCAGAAGACATACTAGCTGACTTGACCTAGGCCCTACAGCAAGTTTGTTGTGAACCACAGCTCTTAAAGGTGCAGCAGATACTCTTGTAGTTGCTGAAGCAGCTTGTTTCTAGTTACATTTTTCAGGGTTTTTTTTAATCACATTGTGAGCCAAATCATAGATTAGAGCCAAGGAGCTTCTAATTACACAGTAACAGTAGCAATTGCGTAACAGTCTTCCAAGCGCTCTGCAACAACTCAGCTCTACATTCTTCAATGGAATGTCACATTTTTCCATGCTGTAAGTATCTCTTTTCACTAACATTGCAGCCAATTACTTTTAATATTGCAGAGAAGAATGAAAAACACTGGGATTAAACCTCTGCAAACCCTAATAGTGTGTTTACAATAGTCTTCAGGTTCATTCTTAACCACTAAGTCTATGACCTTCTTAGTAAACTATACTATACTGGAAGGTTTTAGCTGCTGTTCCAACTCCACTGTAAATATGTAAACTTGAGCCATCTGTGCTTTTTTAATATTTCCTGTAAAGCCTATCACTACACCAATCTGCTGTTTCAATTGGTGGCACAAGAAGTCATTGTGTGCTAATTTTTCCCAAGGGCACTTGATGCACTTTATTAAATAGAGGGGTTTTTTTTTCCTCATTAAGGCCTTTCCACAACAATAAAACTATATTTTGGATATCCAGGCCAGCAGGCATTGTGCTATTTTGAATGGAAAAGAAAAAAAAATATCTCAGCTACACTATGCTTTTACTAAAGAACAATATGGAAGGAAAGTAAGTTTTTAAAGCGTTGCAAGCTTTTCTTTCAGGGTACCTGCTAGGAAAGCACCTTAAAGGCAATACAGTGAATGATAGAGAGAATTTGGCTGAACACTCCAGCAATAGACAAAGGATCAGATTCTTTCAGAGGTATCAAAATTATGCTGGGTCGTACACTTCTCACACACCTCAAATTGCCATTGAGTGTTGGAGTTTGGAGTGTGCAAGAGCAAACAAAAATGCCAAACTGAATCAGACCAATAGTTCATACTGGTTCAGTATCCTATTCCTGGGAGTCACAGACCAGATGTTTCAGAGGGAAGTGAAGAAATCCTGTTGTGGAAGCATAAAGGTTTCAGGCTTTCATAAGACTCTCTTATTTTATCTCCTATTAGACTGTCCTGACCTTTAATACGTCTGCTTTTTCCTCTTTTAAGTCTCCTGTCCATTGTTGCGAAACCTGCTAAAATACCGCTCTCACTGTAGAAGGTGTTTCTAAAGATCAAGTGTATGAAAAAAAGTAGTTTTCCGTAGTTTTAAACTGTATTTAAAGAATACAGTGTCAAAACAATTGGCTCTCAAAAACCAGTAGTATAGCATAAGTAAGTATGTATAGATGCGTTTTTGTTGAAGATGGCTACATTAAATCATTTTAAAATGTTTGCCTTTATTTGAAATACACACAGCATCTCCTTTTATTTACTCCTCAGTGATTTGACCTATAATCATGGTAAAATAGCTCACTAACAAATGTGTTTCTCCTTTAGCCAGGATGATTTAAGCAGATTCCTAGAGTTTAAGGTCAGAAAGGACAACTACAACTCTGGAGTTTGGCCAGCTGCCTCACACAGAAGAACTGTTTATCATCTTTTTCCAAAAGCCATCTTTATTTTCCCTAAAAGATATCACAGACACACACACTACACACTCACTGTTGGTGACTTTAACGTACCTCTATTCGAAAAGCTATGCCAGAAGAGGAGGTTGAAGCAGGTGTTCAAATACTGAGCACTAGTCAACTGCCCATAAATTTAATCTGACACGCCGATCGGCAAATGCTGGGCAAAACAATTGAACCAAGTCCACACGCTTTGAAGCCACTGCTACAAAAATCACAGCTGAGAGGGGAGGGAGGGAGCTTCCTAGCAACAACAGCGTGCCCAGGCCCTGCAGCTGAAGCGTGTGTGTCGCACAACACTTCGACGATGCTCAGAGTGGTTGGTTGGGGGGAGAGCGGGAGGGGGAGGGTTGAAGCTTTGAATTTGTCATTTCTTTCTCAACCGGCTTTTAGTTCTGATCCCCAGCAAGAAGAAAGGGGTCCTTGTTTGATAAGAAGGGATGATAACCTGCACCCAAGCCAATAAAAGGGATTAACCCGAGACTGAAGGCTCAATACTGGGTTCTTGCCGATGCATGGTTCAATTAGACTAAAAGCTGTCCTACAGCATTACGGCAAGTTACCTTCATTTTCAGCTTCAGTGAAACAGACTCCAGATGACAGGATAGGCAAACAACGACTTTTTCACTTTTCACAATTGCTTTCATCCTGCATTGCCAATATCATTAGACTTTAAAGAAAGTGGAAAATCAGAGGGGTGTTCAAAGTAGGTGGTCTCTGTGTATTCATTACATCCAGGCACGTAAGGCTGGATAATGGATTTTGTAAGCAAGGCAATATGCCTTGCACTTCATTTCTTCAGTTCATTTTCATTTTCACCTAATAAAATCAATATTCAACCCAAAATGATGACCCACAGATACTAGTTTAGAACTCCAGGATGCCAACACATCTGACAGCCATGCACCTCCAGCAACTCCGAGCTCTCCAAGCTCCCCAGAGAAGGGAGCCTGTTCCACCGAGGCAGTCTGCTTTTATCCCATGCACCTCGCTAGATGATGAAGAGGAGTGTCTGGCTCTTTTCATCAGCAGGGGTCAAAATGCTTTACAAAAAAGACAGGAACATGACTACCTCTTTACACACAGGGAAATGGCAGCAAAGAGACAATAGGACTCAGCTAAAACCTCCTCTGGCTGGATGGCAGAGCTAGGAGTAACAAGCACATGTCCAAAACAGCACTCTTGTGCCCTCGCATCCTGCTGTCCAGGTCTGAACACAGAAGACTAAATAATCAGCTGATGTACACCTTAGACTTTCATTTTGTTTTAACCATAGTATAAACAGAACAGGCATCGGTGTGAGGCATCAGAAGCCTGTTTATGGGCAATATGATAAATAAAGCTTGGAGACCACTCCTGGAACATTAATCTCTCCAGGTAAGCTACCACAGAGTGTTCACTGACAAGTCGCAAATTTTTTAAAAAAAGTAACATTTTCTCCTACACTTCCTATGGAAACCAATTACTCTTTTTTAATCATTCCTTCCCTCTTTAGCCAACGGTAAGACCCTATTTTCAACATGCAGCTATCCTGGATGGTTACAGACAAGAAGTTTGCTCAGCTCCACACACAAGATTAAAACAGAGACCTTGAACTGACCCTGGAGCCATGAAAGAGCACTGCACACAGGGCTGGAATGGGGAAGAGCAAAGAGGAAGAACTTGCTCATGCAACCTATATGAGCTGCCATATCCCAAACAACCTGGAAATGAGCCTTTAATCTTACAATAGAAGCAAAAACAAAAAGAAAGCCAGAAAAGCTGAAAAAAAAAACCTATGAGAACTTCAAGCCGAGGCACAATGTAAAATACAACTCAGAGACTCTTTCCCAAGTATGTCCTTGAGGTACTGGTATGGAAGTAAGAGCAGGAGAGGGGATAGGGTAGAAGGCACACACAGGCAGAGCACACAGTCTTCCCTACAAGTAAATAAATGAAACAAGTCATGGTTCACTGTTCACTACTGGGTACAATAATACTGATAGAAATTGGCTTTTTTTTCTTTTCACCCACCTGGCTGTGCAACTAATGGTAAGACAGAAAGCAAGCTGCAGATTTCAGCTTTCAGCATCCAGGGTTACAGTGAAAGAAAGATCTCTTCAGATTGCTCTGCTCTTCCCATGCTTCTATTTAGGCTTCATCTGATTCACCCAAAGCCAACTTTCCTCAATCAGTATAGTCCTCCAACCCTGGGAATCCTATTTTTCAATAAAATTTCTCCAGAATTCATAAATCTGGAATGAATCAGCAAACTACTATGCATTAACTGTTTGGGTAGATGATGGTACTGACAGATGCTGGAGGAATTGCATGTCAGGGCTTGTGTCTCTCTGCTAAATAACATGCAGGGTTATCCAAACTTTTTATACCACTGTAGTATATGCCCTTGTCATTGATATAAAATTACACATACAAAGAATTGAGGTCATAAAAGGAATATAGAAACATTGCAGGCACTGAAAACAGTTCAAAATGGGCAGTTATTTGGAAAGCACTGGACCAAGAAAGTATAAATTCAGAGGCATTTCACTTGATAATAAATAGACAAAACTCATTTCTTACATAAATACAGTTGTGTATCCTTCAAGTCACAGGTATAAATTAGAATAACACAAGTAATAATATTAAACAGCATCTTCCAAAATGCTACTGCTATGAGACCTGAGAGTCTAAAATATTCGTCCACTAAAAAACCTTAGATAGTGGCAGATGACCTTGCTTAATTTTATCCAAGTGCAGAAGGAATTTATTTGGATTTGTGACTTATTTCTTCAAAAGTGAAGGTGGTAAGGTTCAACCTCCATACAGAAGATCTATATCCAAAATTTGGGGAAGTAGTTTTCAGAAAGACTCAGTCTCAGCATGACACTTTCTCTGAGAAGTCCAGGATAATTTGAAAACCCAGCTCTACAAAAAGAGAGTAAACTAATCACTTCTAAAATTACACTCAAGCTTTGCACCACCTTTTATTAATGGTGTCATTATCATCCCTTCAGAAGACTACTGCTTAATCTGCTTTGCAGAACAGCATGTGATCAAGCAGAGAAGTAGACATTAAATAGTTCTTTGATTCTTCACTATTTAACATGAGATTTTTCATTCCTGACTGGAGAGCATCCAAACTTTGCATTCAATATTGTCCAATAAATACATTTATTACAATTTCAAAGATGCATATCAACCATACTGCCTGTATCGCGTACTCAGACTGTACCATTTATTTACATGTCTACTCTATGAGACAAGAAAGGACTCCCATTTACAAATGGGAGAAAATATGAGAAATCAATAGAAAAGGTAAGATTAGAATGCAACACCCCTGTTTCCATTCTTTTAAGTATTTTAGCAGTTAGAGCATTTAGCATTTCCTGTTTGTGTATTTGACTCCAACCCAGTCCTCTGGATCACAGCCTAGTGGACAACCTCTGCTCTGCTGATGAAGACATGCCTATGAATGCTGATTTCTGAAAGTGTCAGTGTATTAGACTGCAGCTCTCTGAAGAAAATGAGGAAAGCCTACATTCACAGAGGCACCCAGGGCAGCCTAATTGACTGAGCTGATGGTTAAATTCAAGATTTAGGCACCACTGGCATTCACAAAACCACCACTCAGCTTCTGCCTAACATTCATAATTGCCTGTGATAATCTTGGTAAAGTTCTGTAACACTTGCATTGCTGTAACTGGTCCTGTAAATGCGCATGTTTCCTGCTTTTGATAGGCAGGACAAATATGTCAGAAACTTAAACCATCCTGATAGCCCAGGGCGGCCTGTTTGCTTGAATTTTCTCAGTGTAAATAGAACCACAAAACAACAGCTCAAGGACTATCCAAGTGAGATCACCAAAAGAAACAATAATTTTTTGCCTAGATCACACTAGAAATTCCTTGCTGGCCTGCAAGTGGAACTGGGCCACAAACATCCTGTTTGCTGGAGCATCCATATCAATCAATGGTCACCTTGCCCTGGACAAAGGTTGCAGACTGCAATGTGTGGGAACCAGGAAAAGCTTAAAATAAAGTTGTGGGACTTGTGAGGAGCTGTTTCATTCAAGTAGATTTGTCTGTGAGAAAGAGAATTTTTGAAATGTTGATTTTTCTAGCTCTTAAAACAAAATGAACTGTGAAAATTTGCAGAAGCAACATTGTTTTTATAGCCAAACATATAAAAATCTCTGAAATGACCTCAACACAGCTGAACTTTAACCTCAATATTGGTCATATCAGAAAGGTCACTAAATCCAAAGCTGACCCTGACTGGCACTCTGATTGAGAACTGTTTTGTTAACTTTGACTTTCTCTTTCCAAAGTGCAGATGGTTTGATTTCACATATCCATCACCACAAGCAGTAGGACTCATGTCAATGAATCACTAACAGAGGACAGCATTTTGACTCAAGAGCACAGTGACGCATGACTAAGTGAGACTCTCCAATTTTTAGATCTGTTCCACCATGGCAGACAGCAAGAGGCAGCTCTGGTACCGGCTGCTATCAAACCTGTTTTCTGGCAGTAAGCAGCTTCTGATGCTTGTCAACAGGGCCTGGGCTGCTGTGAAAAGCTCATGAGGAGGATGAGAGATGCATGTCTAGTAAGTGAGCTTGATTTTCCTTGGCAATTCTCCTTGAGATAGAATAATGAGTATGTAACAACATAGGGACAGACAATTCAGACTGGCCTGACATGACAGGAAATGGAGACTGTGATGCACAGAAAGCAAATGTCCACCTTGCTTTGCATCAGTAGAAGTATTTAATCAAAGCATATGATATTTAGAAAACATGACCATACTCTCCCTGGAAAGCTGACCTGCAAAAGCCATTGACATTTGTTGCTCTTTGGCTTTGGCAGCACCACACACAATACCAACATCAATATGCAACAGGAGTTAGAATACAGAGTGTCATTAAAAGATAGTCATTGGTCAAATTTCCAAGGAACTGACCTTCATCGCAATCCCCAAAGCTGCAATATCATCTCTTTGAATAAGGCCTTTGAGTCCTTTCCCATCAGGATGGCCAGAGATAACTTGGCACTGTTAGCAGAGTTTGGGCAGCTCTCACTGGTACTGCACCATTCAATACTGCCTTTCCTTTCCTTCTTGCTTGCTGAACAGCATCATTACCTCATTTTATACTTTGATTCCCTATTTTCTGATTAAACTATTTTTTCACTAAATATATGCAGTGCCTCATACAATGTAGCCTTTTATCATGAATTTAGGTCTCAAATCATTATTGTTAATGCATTCAATTACATTTTGCTAGCAAGTTAGATGTCAGAACTTCAATATAAAACCAACATTTGCATAGTGTCTGAGTTATCAGTTTTTCCTTCACTCTAAATTGAGAATAAACAGACATTTTTCACATGATAGTACCTGACAATTAACTTTCAGAGAGGTAAATTGGGTAAAAGAGCTAGTGGAGGGTGCTACAATAACAGTGTACACTACAGAAACACTGTAATGTGCTTCAGAGCTATTTACTACACAGTGTCTTGAATACAAACAAAGCAACACAACTGCTGCAACCACCAAACTAAACTAGCAACAGGATAAGCTTATATTAAATGGTCACTGAATGCCAAGAAAGTCACATGCAACTGGTAGTAAATAGGATAAATTTGATCTTCCTTTATAATTTGATAATTCATGAATTGTGGACATGACAATGTAGATGTTTCAATGTATTTTAGGGGCACAGATGCAAATAATAATTTAGGCTTCTTTCTATGCACAGCTTTCTGTCTGATCATTTAACCTGAAGCAAAGGTGCAAGGAGGATAAATCCAAGATGCTACTAATAATAATCCTAGGGCTCAGCGGACACTTACAGATCTGCTCCATTCTTTTGTTCTCTTTGTATCTCTCCTGGAGATCCTTTGGCAGATGTCTGGAGTGCTGCTCAATGCGCAACTCTTCAGGGCTCAAGTAGCCAGTCTTCTTTCTGTCCCTTTGCACTTGGACATCCACTGTCAAGCCTTTCAGCATCCTCCAAATGTGCCACCACTGCTATTCACATGGCCTGGAACTGAACCAATCAGGATCTAAACCACATCAGCCTAGCTAAAAAACTAACTTTGTCTTTTTCCTAGGTATTTTTCAGCTAGATTCACTGCCTCCCTTGTATATCCATTCAAACAGCATAGAGACCAAAGCTGGTACATGAACAAGCAGCCAGAGCAGACAAGGCAAAAGAAGGGAAAGTAGAGACTGTTTATGCTGGCTAAAACAACACACTGACAGATGTCAAAGACTCAATGTACAGTCTCAGCTTCCAGATAGAAACGGGAACTTAGGGTATTTTGAATGGAAAGGAAACAAGAACAGCAGCTCATGCTATCAAAAAATGAGCAAGGCCAGAGGGAGAAACAACGGAGAATTCACTCTCCTCCACTATATTTTTGAACTTTGTCATCAACCTCATTCTTCCCTCTAACAAAGGAGGCTGCGGCTCTAGCCAAGATCCTCGGGAAGGAGGCGATCCCACCTGGACAGGTGAGGACAGGAAAGGAGGGCTGGTGTCCTCAGAGTCTGCTATCCACAAGGGTAAGAGGCTGAATAAATATGAGTGATTTGCCCCACAGGAAAGAGCTACTATCCTAGCAGCATTCTTTAGCACTAAATGAGGGTGAGGGCAACAGCTTAAGGAAATCCATTATTTTCCTGGCATTTAGTCTTGCACAAATAACTAACTTTTTGATTCACTGGCCAGATAGAAATATATGTTAAAATTATGTATTTTAATTTGGAGCAAAATAAATCTTTTTAAATTTTCCTGATAAAGTAAACAGTAGAATAAAACTTTCATTATCACAGGTTTTAAACACTTAAAAATCAAATTAGGGTACCTTTTGACACATTGAAATTGAAAATCTACCTTTTTAAAACAGTAACTGTTCCATCATTTTCAAAAAAATAGAAATAATTTATTAATAATTATTTATAAATTATAATATAGTTATTATAAATATAATTTTTTATTTAACCAAAATTAAGCAATCCAACAAATTAAATCAAACCTCATACATTTTTTGTCTACTAGAATGTGTATTCATCACTGAAAAGAATTCAGAGTCTACTTGCATTGTTTCCACCTTCATTTGGCTTTTAACACAGACTAGAAAATAGGTTAGAAGTTGCTACTGACGCTACTGATTTTATAAAACTGCAAATGGAAGGACAGAGATATTAAGAGCAATTAAGAGTGGAATACTGAACAGCAATATTGCCAACTTCTATGACTTTATCATCCTACTTGTGATGATTGTTATTTTTTTCAAAGTACAAGGTATTGTACTGTGCCTATGAAAAATCTCAGCTTTTATGTAACAAGAACATTGGAAAAACAAACCTGTTACAAAAATGTGGTTCTGCACCCAAAATACTCAAAATCAGATGCAAAAGGAAAGAAACTAGTCCGAGCTCATTAGTTTTTTGGGGGGTAGAGGCGTGATTGACAGGTTCTAAAGAGGCTCATAATTTGGGAAGGATGGATGAATGTTTTTTTTAAATCCTGTGACTTGTCAAAAAGACACAAATTTTAACTTCAACATGGAACTGCTGAATTAACATGTACTCTTTCAGAAAAAAAAAATAGTTTTCCCTGTTAAAGAACCTGGCCTCAGGTCTTCTTTTTGAAAAAAGTCCATTCAGTGCTAGATTTGTATTGCAGTTGCATGTAAACAGGAATAAAAGTGATTTCCAGACTGCAAATCTTTTTCTCTCATTTTTCATTTTAAATCAACACCAGTTGTTACTGCCTTGCCTTCTGTCACATCATCTAGTTCTTCAATACCCTAAAGGACTAATGCATGAAAACATCTATGTTATAAATACTGTACTTAACCGCAAAAACCCAGGTGATCTTTAATACACGGGCCAGAACTGTCCTTTACATTTTTTCACATTGTCAAACATTCAGAAGATACAGGACTAATAGGCATGTTAATGCTCAGGGAAGAAAGTGAGAATTTCAACTCTTCTTAATGGAGTTAAAACGTATTCTAAAAGGGAAAAAAAAAGACCTGAGCTTCTGAGAATGTGGCCTTTCACTAACATAAACAGTTTCAAAGAATGGTTGTGGCACAGAAGCAGTGACTGGAAAATCTGTATAAGAACTGTTGTCACAGTGGATTTCCCATAGGGATTATTTTAATCTAGGGAAGCCATTAAAGACATTGGTTTGACTGGAGGATCTCAACCTTTTTTCTTCCCCCCCACCTCTCCAGACACATACATCAAACTCTATTGGGCTGTCATGTTATCTGCAGTGCTTGCTGAAAATCTGTGGCAGTACTAAAAAGAAAACATTTGATGGTCTTGTGAACTGCTAAGAGTTATCAGTATTAAGGCGTTAATAATGCCATAATCTGAGGCTGATAATTATTCCCCCCATCGGTAATGCAATTTAGCTGCTTAGCACATGGCAGCTGTGATGCATACCAGATTCACAGTACAGGTCTTGCAGGAAATTGTCCAAAGAAAAATAAAAAAAAAAAAAAAGAAGAAGAAGAAGAATTTCAAAGCCAAAATTTGCCTGTGACATACACGGATCTAAAAATGCAAGAAAAGTAAGGCATTATGCACTCAAGTTTTAAAGGTATAGATCTGCTGGGGGGGGGGGGGGAGCAGTATAGGCATTGGTAAAACTCCATCCAAATGTTTGCTCTGTGTATCCTGTGTCTCTCAGTGGCTGACATTTGTGCATTCTTCATTTACAAACATTTTTATTTACTTAAACTTATTTTTAGCACCATAAAATGGCAGATTGTGCAATAGATTTCTACTCAGACTGTGCAGAAGTTAGCTAATGCAGAAATACACTCCCATCATAATTTTTCTGATAATTTTTCTAGTTCTCCTTAAACTGGTGCATAGGAAGGGTTTGACCAAAACCCACCAAAAGTGACAGAAGACTTTCCATTGACTTCAGTGGACACTGGATACATTTAGAAGAGATGTGCATTAACATTCATTCTGGACAAAGGTGACTGGAGTCAATGAAGCCATCATATTTATTTTGCTTCTAAGAAGTGAAATGAAGTTGACTCTAGCCACCCTGCAAATGAGGAGGAAAATAAAAGAATCAAATACAGCCAAGAGGCTCATTCAGCTATTCTGTTGGGAGCTGCAATTGCAAAGGTACTCGAGAGAATTCTGTCCTCATGGTCCCCAGGTGGGCACTTCACTATGTATTCAAGTGTTGTTGTTTTGTATATAATATAGATGAATATGTAAACATTGTCGTGAAATCCAGATCAAAAAAAAAAGCCAAAAACATAAAAATTTCAAAAATGAACTGTTCAGCCACAGTATTAACTCGGCCACATTACACAACCTGTATATTGTAAAGCATAGATTAAATAATAAACAATAACACATTGTATTTAACAAGGAAAACAACTGGAAAATGCCTTCTAGTCACACCCTGTGTATGGGCATCATAGCTGAGTTAACACAGTGATACAAACCACATACTTTGGACTCTCCTTGCTCTGTGCATTAGACTCCTCAGTTTTCACATTGCTCTAATGCTGATTTTTGCAATTACTTAAAACATAGTGGGATTTCTTAGAAATGCTAAATTTCTATGGCTTCTTTCATTCATTGTAAAGGGTATTGTGGGAATCAACAGCTAATGCAGCTTTGATGGCAGCACCAGTAAATGAAACATTTTTAACACCAGCAGCCTTCGCCTGGGCATTATTAACAGACTGAGGCCTTCTGTACTTTGTAGCTAGATCCTATTCACACTAGTGGAAATTCAGCTCCTCTAAGAGCTTTCACCAGTAGATTTCCAACTGAAAAAGAACTTGCCACCAAAAAAGAACAGGACAGTAAGACACAGTGCAAGGTGCAGGTGATAAAGCTACATAGGCAGATTTTTTTCTGCAACAAGGAAAATGACTCTTCAGATTCCACTAAGAGCCATAAAAAGTCCACGGGAGCCACTGAAACACTTCCCATGTTTCTTGTATTGATAGCATCTAAGGGTTTTAATAGATTCTAATGGTTTTAACAGACAAGCTTAACTGGAGTTCAGCTGAAGCCATTTAAAATATCAAGAAAACTAAAACCAGACTGTGTTTAATAGCATACATAAAGGCTAAAGCACAGACAGGGAACATAACATTTTCCCAGGTAGAGATCTGCCTCTGTCTAAGAGTTTTTGTTTTATTTACCAATCATGTTTAAGGATAAGCTTTCAAACCTTTGATTGAGAAGTGTACATCTGACCAACATCGCTCAATCTGTCAAGAATACAGAATATTACAAACTGAGTCTACACAACGCTAAAGTGTATTAAGCATAAAGAACCTCACAAGCACTGTAGCTGAGGAATCCCATCACTGCATGGGCTGAGACCCTCACTAGACATCTCCAACATTGCACCACACCCTCCCATATGACTTAGCTGTAGGGTGCATTATGGGAGCTACAAGACTGCAGCGAACCATTAGGTGCCTGATCCAACTTGGGGCAAAAAAATTCAAGGTCATAATATCCCCAGGCTTCACAAAAAGAGAAAAGCTCCTTCTTGCTCAGATGTATTAAATTTGCCTTTCACTTTCAAGAGTGGCAGGCATGTGGGTGCCTTGATCCTACTGTCATTCTATGATAATTTCAAAGCAACATTGATATTTGTCTAAATCATTAGATACTTAGGAAAATTTCATCCTTCACCTTTCAAGTTGCTGAGACCACACACAGTCACCACAGCTCTTACAGTTCCAAAATTAGAATATTCTGAAAATATAAATTAAGCTTTTTTTCTTTCCTTACTCAGGGCTATAAAATCAATGTAGTTTCTAGCTTCAGAGACTTTTGAGAGTGTAAAAGTTCTATGAGAAGCATAATGTATGGTTTCATGCACTCACAATTGAAAACACCAAGCATGGAAAATTTCAGAGCAAAAACAATTTTAGTAAGTTATTAGTAAAAGTTATTAGCCAAGCATGGGGATTAGAATTCAGCCTCAATAACTGCATTTGCTATTGCAACTACTCTAATAATTTTTACATAGGGGCTGCACAGCAAATTTATTTTCCTAAGGCATCATAGTCAAACTTAGCAATACTATGTTTGTGTGTGCTAACATCTTGCCACCTCATCCCCATCTAACACAGCAGTGTTTTGGCACCTAACACAAACAACTGACTCTTATATGGGCTGCTAGGCATTGGATTTAGCTCTTTGTTCTCCTTCCCAGATGGGTGTGAAATAAATAATACAGCTCTAAGGCAGTTTACAGAAGTTTTTCTGTTTCTAATACATATTATCTGTTTTGCAGCATAACTATAATAAAAGAACACTGGTATATCCCAGTGCCATGGTAAGTTGTGGCAGTGCTGCTTGGAGGAAGACCTTGATTCAAGAGCAAAACAGCAACACAGGAGCCACTGATACATACATAGGCCTTTATACATACATAAGCCACAGATGTCAGTGAAAAGGATCCCTACTGACTTCATCTGCTGCGAATAACAACTTCAGTCTGCAGGTTCCATCCAGGAGCAGTCTATAACTCTTGCTTCAGAGGAAGGTGCAATGAGTGGTCCAGAAATCTGCCTGTTAACACTCATCTCAGAAGTAGTATTTAGTTCTCTACATTGCCATACCCCTGAGTGACCTTGTTCAAATCACATCTTCTTGAATACTTCAAAGTATTCGGGCACCTACATATGTACGGTGATCTAAGTCTTAGTTCACCACCTGTAAAACTAAGAAATATTTATCCTATGTCCAAGAGGTTTGGGGGAAATAAATGTATCAACAATCATCAGCTTGCTTGAATCTTCACATAAATAAAAATCCATTACAAGTGACTGCGGAATTACAACTGCCTATAGGGAAAATTTCTGTCCAGTTCCTGTTACTTAGATACTGGGTTTGTGCACTGCAACATGGGGATTTATATATCTTCCAAAAACTCTGAGGGTTTTTTCTCCTAATACTATTACCAATGATTCAAAAAAGTATCAGATATAGCCTGTCAAAAATGCTGAACAATTTCTTCATGAACATATCGAAGTTTGGAGTGAATTTGGTCTCAAACCTCAGTGGCCTGACCCTGTACTGAAGGGAATTAAGGAAAAGATGCCTAAGTCCCTCTGAATTCAGAGCATCTTACTTATAACATCAGCATCTCCAAAATTACACTCATAACTAAATCTCTGACCAAGAATACATGCTTCTCACCATGGGCATAACTCAATTCTAATGTTTAGCTTTTTTTTGCTTCTGTCTAATTTCCTGCATTGCTTTTTGACCCCTTGTTATAAGAGTGTAAATCCTGCTTGAAAAATCCACTTTTACAAGTTAAAAATCTCCAAAGACTTATAAGCTGATGTGAAAGATTGACTTAATTGAGCAGTATATTTTTGATTTACTAAAGAAGCCTAAATCCTTTGATTAAACTGATGCATAGATTTTAGAGAGATTAGCAAATCTAAAATGTATTAAATTCCCCAGGCAATAAAACCATTCTGATTGTATTGACAGCATACATAACTGTAAAATAATGTGAAATGCAGTTATTGTTGCATTGTTGCCAATTACTATGAACACTGATTAGTTCTTTGGGTTGTCCATTAAATTCACGATTTTGCATACAACACGTATGACATTAACTTCATTGTAGTTGTTATAGTCATATGCTACGGTAAAAGTACTTGCAGAAATGGTTATAAAATTATTAACATTAGTAAAAGAAACCTGTTGTGCTAGGCACTGTACCAACAATAAAAGAGAAACCCCTTTCCTGAAAGAAATACATCAAAATACATCAGAAGTCACAAATGAGCTAGAGGCACAAGGAGCAGCTCGTGAAAAATCACAGATACATTACTGGCACCAAATTTCTTACATGCCAGTTCAGTAATCCACCTCCTCATTCACATGATCTCGCCATTGTAGTTTGCTTCACAAATGTGTATTTATCTTGGAATATCAGCTGCTTTCCATCCAAATATGGGGCTGGCATTGCATAGCTCTGGATACAAGGGAATTGGCCTTGCAAGCTTCTCACTCACAAGACTATTCCTAGGTGAGTAAACTGCACTGCTAAGGGGCAAAAGCTCCCTTTTGCCTCACCTGGTAGGTGAACCGGCTGAGGCAAAACTCAGACAGACTAAGTCTTAAATCCTTTCTGTCCTCCGTAAATGCAGGGTTTTCTACTCAGTGAAAGTCATCACGTTCAAAACTCGGCTGTAGCCCCCATTCCACAGTGCAGACATCATTCTAGGGACTGGCTGGATTTTTGTATAGTTTCTTTCCTTTCTACACTTTTTAGAGAGTATGTGTTAAGTGTTATAGACTCAAATAAACTCAGTAAAGCAGCTCTGCAACCAATCTGCACCTCAGGGCAAACAACTCACTCTGCCAATATTCAGGTGTTGGATCAGTGCTTTTTACAAACATGTACTTCTGCAAATCTCTGCAGCTGAAAACATACTTGCTACAAAGTGCCTTCACTTGTCCTCAATATTATTCCAACATCTTCCTGAACCGTGTGGCATCTCAACGAAGGAAGCTACTTTAGCCAGTATGAAATAAGCTTTTTTTGATGTTCTTACTTTTCTTATTGTTCTGACCATGATGCTCAATACAATGATCTCACCCATATTGCAAGAACTGCGATATAAGCTGTTGGTGAGGAACAGCCCTTGGACTCAGAGTCCCATCTAGCAGTTTCATAGGAATTCATCATCTTGCTTTCCATGTCTAATATTCACACTATTATTTTTATTATTATCACAGAACCATAGATTCATAGAATAATTGAGGTCAGACCAGAGATCTCCAGTCCAAACTCCCACTCAAAGGAGATACAACTTCAAAGTCATAGCAGGTTGCTCAGTCATAAATAGAAATCCCTTTAGTACAATCCCAAATAAAGGCACTTCCTTCATTTGGACCAACCTGTGGTCCATAAGGCCATGATACATGACCTGCCACTACAAGATGTACAGAACAACAATTTTAATCAAAAGTTATGATGACAAGTGGATGCAAGGGGAAAGAAGGCCCATGAAAACTGCAAGGTGACAGCCTTCTGGAAGTAAAAGAAAGTCTGAGGAACTTCTGTTTTATTTTATAGCTAAAACCACTAGAGCAATTTGAGGCTTAACTAAGACTTGATAACAAATAAAGCTGAGAAACCAACAACCCTGTGAACAGCCCAAGGTGGTGCTGACTACTTCACAGGAGGATGCTTCTATGTCCTTGAAAGCAATCCAGCATTTGGTTGCTAGGTCCTTGCTCTGACAGATTTCCCAGGTGATTTTGAGCAAACAACACAGTGTCTCTCTCTGACACAAATAGCAGCACTTTACTTTCTCATAGGAGCACTATGAGGATAAGCATAATAATGATTATGAGGTTGCTCAGACACTGTGGTAATGGAAGCCATACAAATACCTAAGATAGATGCTTTCCAAGAGCCAGATAGCATTTATATCTATAATCGCTCTGAAAAACACCAAATAAGTAACCCCAAGGTTATTTTTAAAAGACATGTTTTCCCATCTGGAGACATCTGCTGACTGCTTGAGTTAGCCTTCTCTGCTGTTAAAACATTTAGGAAGACAAGGTGACTCTAGCATAAAAAACTCATTCCCCAAGGTTATCAGCTCAAAACTAGGTAACTACCAGATGCAACATAGTACCTCCAAGCTATGAATTGCCTCAGAACAAATTGGTAATCTCAGTCATCCCTAAGGTAAAACACATTTCCTCCAGTCACATCAGACCACAATGCTTACATGTTAGCTTCCAGGAGAGAACACAGAGTTTTATATTCAAGTTCCAGTTCCATCACACTAAGTCATTATTTATTTTTTCAATCAGCACACTAGCATCATGGCACAGAGAAAAGCAAATCAGCACTGCTTTTTGGGTATAAATGTGAGATGTACAATACAAAATTCAGCATATCCACCATATTCCTGTTGGTAAAACATAAGAAAACTGTGAAGAGGATTTTCAAAAGAAAGCTTAGAGGAGAGGAGAGCTAATATTTTGGACAAGGTACTGAATCCTACTGTGGTTTCCAACTTTACCACTGATACTTTGAGGAGGAATTTTGAGGAGGAATTTCTTCACTGTGAGAGTGACAGAGCACTGGAACAGGTTGCCCAGAGAGGTTGTGGAGTCTCCTTCTCTGAAGATATTCAAAACCCACCTGGATGAAACCCTGTCTAACATGCTCTAGGTGACCCTGCTGAGCAGGGAAGCTGGACTAGATGATCTCCAGAGGTCCCTTCTAACCCTATAGATTCTGTGATTCTGTGATACTCTGTGTACCTCGGCAAGCAATATTTATGTCAAAAACTCTGTCTGTAACATGTTTTAAAAAGACTGGGCATGCAGAAACATGATCTGTTTGTTATGAACACCTAGATGATTCCCAACATATGGCCCCGAGCATCAGAACGGGCATCCGTTGGCGATCCATTGATATGCACCCTATTGTATGTTATTCCCTCCAGAAGACATTGGGCCTATCAAGCCTACTTCACCTCCCAGTGCTGCTGCTAGACCTTCAGTGCAGGCCTACTAGAGGCACAAAGTGGGGAAGGAACAATCCAGATAACCTGCAAAGTCTGCTTTGCCAGAGACTCTGCAGATGAGTAACATGTCTCACAAAGCAGGTGGGGACAGTTTTAGAAGTGGGCTGTAGCATACACCAGCCAGCCAGCATAGTTCCTTAAGCAGCCTAATCCAAATATAAAGCTAAGTTTATTAGAAAGCAGTGAAAAAGGAATGGTAAATGAGGCAAATCCCCTCCAGTGCACCGCCAGTTACAGATGTGTTCCTAATGCTTGCATAGGAGGGGCCAGGACATATTATTTTGGAAACCAGACTTGTTTAGAGGGTAAAGCACTGGCCCACCACTCATACAGCTTCCGCATGACCTTGAGACTTCCAAGACTTTTCTTCCTCTTCTGCCCTTTGGTCCCTTGATTTCTTCAATTAGAAACTGACTCTTATTAGACATATGCATACAGTGTAGCATAATGAATTCATATTACCAATGAGGGCCTCTATATTCCACTGGAATGTAAATAGCAAGCAGCATTTCTCCCTAGACCTCTGAAAGTTAAATAAGTAATCATACAGCCCTACCACCAAAGCTCAAGAAATCGTAGTACGGGATTGATTCTGGTTTGTCTTTGAACTTCCTACAGCCTCATCATAACCCTCAAATACTTTATTTATTTATTTTTAATCTTTTCACCAAAACCCATGTTGGAATACAGAAGTATGGAATACTAAAGAAAAATAAATGAATAGGCTAAAAATATTCTAGCCAAACATGCAGAAAAATAAATAGGTGGAAAATAAGCCTGGCTCTCTTGAGGCCAGAGAAAGGCAGCATATACTGACGGGTCACAGGGATAGCTGCAGTAATTACATTTTACATTGCTTTAGGTTTCATTTATGCTGTCAAAACTGTTTTGTCACACTGGATTTTTTTAAATGCATTTCAGATTTTGCTAATCTCTGGAAAATCTATATATCAGTCTAATCAGAGGAATGGGAGGGATCCTTGCTATATCAAAAATATACTGCTCCATTAAGTCAATCTTTCATGATGGCTTATAAGTCTTTGGAGATTTCCAATTTGTCAAAGGAAGGGGTTTTTCTTCCTATCCATGTAGTTGTTAACCTTTTCTAATGATAAAATAATAAGAAAAAGAGTACAAAATCTAAAAGTGATGGTCATCATTAAAAAGCCTGCATCTACCAAAACTTCACACGCACGAGTATCCATAATCCTGAATATTTGCACCAAGAACAGAAAATAATACATACACAGACATCTTGGGCAAAAAGCTCTTAGTTTTCCCTTTTATACTTCATCAAATACAGACTATATAGCTGTGTTTTTAGGTTCTTCTTAGTCTATTCTTACCTGCATTATCATATCGACATATTATCAACAGCTTCTGACCTCAATCAGCCAATGAGAACAGCCTTCATGCCCACTTGCTACTGCTCTAAAAAAGCACCTTTGTGCTTTTTTGCACAGTGCTTCTCAAGCATGGAAGAGATTTATTGTAGACAAGACAAATCCATTCTACCATCATTTTTCAAGTCACTCCCTTCAAGCTCTCTTCTGCTCCAATGATTACAGAAACACTTGACTTTGACTAGGCAGTTCATGGTCCCAAGCTGTAGGAGGAAGCACTTGGCAGACCTTTACAGTGAAAAGAAACATGGTTTTGGCAAACAGCAGAAGATGAAGAGAAGATCACTGTCTTCAGCATGCACCACTGACTCTCCTAAAGATCATGATCTCCACAGCAGTGTTGCTCACACAGCATTTCTTAAATCACTTCATTCAAAATGGACAAGGTTAGTTAAGACTACTTAAACTGAACTGGCCCATCTAAACTGAAACAACTTAGGGATTACTCACATGAGCAACTGTCTTACTCTGGTATGAGATCAGTAACTCTAACAAAGAGACAGGGACTGGCTGTGAGCAATAACCTCCACTGCAATGCAGCTGGATAAAGAAGAGAGTGTCCACTCACAGCCAGGGGCAGCCTGTAGGCCATACGGTGAAGCACAAACTCCAGGAGAAATGAAGACAGTGAGTGTCGCTGTATAAGAAAGCCTCAAAGCTAGGAGAAGATGCAGCATTGTTCTGACAAAAGGACTCACAGTTAATTTTCTCTCCACTTTTTTGTGACTTATCCTCCTCTGGGGAATAGCCAAAAGCAGACATTATCTGAAAGGGTTAGCATCATTCCCTTTCTCAAGGAAGCGGCAAGGACTGAAAGGCAGTAGGCAGAAGAGCGGAAACTGGAAGGGGGAGGACAGAAAAGTGTAAGGAAATCATTTTCCGCAAGCGATCTACATTAATATCTGAGACATGCAAAAGTTTACACTCTTGAATTTTTTAAATAAGATATTCCTATTTCACATTTAAGCATGATTCTGCACTGCAGCTTGAACCTTCACTTTACAGTCCCCATTTTTTATGTTAGTTACCTTTTGCTCCTGGAATAGCATATCTGTCTGTCATATGTGCCTTTTGTTATACAAATGGACCAGAATCTCTTTGGACTCTCTTGTTATGTATTGTAAAGCACAGTGAAAAATCCTGGTCTAGGATTGACTATTCTAATTTGAGTACAGAAAACAAAAGAATGACAATACAATGCTTTACCATGTACAGTACTCTTCACCAGAAGATCAGAGATCCACAGACATCAAAACCAGACTGTTTTACACTGAAATGACACAACTCACCCAAAGTCCAGGAGCCCACAGTACCGTTCTGAGTGGAACCCAACCCCTGCTAAACTCAGTGCAGCAAGAAGTGACTGCTTATCATCTTAGCTCTGCGACCAGCCTTGGGGAGCACCACTGCAGAATTTTTTCTAAAGGTGCTAAAATACCTGAAGGACACAACTATAAGAGGAAAGAGGATAACTTGTGGTCTCAGCTTTTACATGAGAAAGTATATCTTTCCAGGATATTTTTAAATCTTGCAGTTATCATGTATAGAACGTTACAGGGTAAATTATGTTAATAATAAAGTATTTAATATATGCTGTTAGAGAAATACAAACTGCACACCTCTTTGTTCCTCACATCATCACATCTGGGCACAAACTGCCTGCTGGTTTACCTCAAGTTTACCTCTAGTATATTGTAACGCAACCAAAAGCCAAAAAAGAAACAACCACACAGATGCCTGGCATAGACCCTAAGCTAGTATGAATTATATACTTCTCAAGAGAGAAAATTAATCTTTGAGGTATTCTTAATTTGGCAAGAGAAGGTAGGGGAATTAATACTGTAAAGAAGTGCAAGCCAGCCATGAGAATTAATAATAGAAACATTAATTTTCTAATTAATTAGCCAAGCTCTCCCTGTGGTTTATCAATGATGCCTACAATCTTCTCTGCACTGTATTAGCTTTTAAGTGTCTGTCCTCCCAGTACTCATGTGACAGGGCACAGTCCAGTCTCCTCATTCTGCAGGCTTCTTTGTCAGCATGAAGCTGATTAATTTAAACAGTAGGTGTTTGTTCATTTTCATTCAAAACCTGTCATATGAGCAGCTCAGCAGGCAGTGGGCCAATACAAGTAGTTACAGGTCAGCTAGAGGGGCAATTTTAACTCGCACTGCTGCAGCTGGAAGAGAAGACGTGTTCACAGGCTGCCCAAGGTCACAGATAAACACGAATGGAAGCCAGATCTCCCAAATACCCTGCTGCCTCCCCAGTTCCTAACCCACCCTTCATGCCTGCCACATGCTCCTATGGACAGAGAGCAGGAGAACAAGGCTTATGGTGCTTAAGACTTAACTGAGCCTCTTTGCTTCTGCCTCTGTAAAACACTATGCACCGTTTGGTCCTTGCTTTTACTTCAGATATAGGGAACTGACTGAGTTAGGTCTGCAAGCCTAACCACTGCTTAACATCCCAGAGAGATACTGATATACAACTGTAAATTCATCTGGGCAAGTCATAAGTTCTCAGCCACTGTAAGGTCAGTACATTAACACAGATTCAAGATCCCAGTTATGCATACAGTTACGCGATACGTAAATCCCATTCCTACACTTGAAAACACTAGTCTCGACCTCTTCCAAACAGAATCTCAACCAGCAAAATGCTTCAGAAAACACTGCTAGAATGACTAAAATCCAGTGAAATCAATGGAAAATTCCCCCAGCTTTGTTATCAGCTATAGCTCTTGAAGTACAAACAATAAAAAACCAAAAGATGCTGTAGTTCAAAGGAGAGTCAGCATCACAGAGCAGTAAGGGGAATGAAAAACTCACAGCCACAGTGAATTAAATATTAGTCTCTTAGTCCGTTCTTGCTAACCAAAATCCATTGAAAGCAAAATGATTAAAGTCCATTTGGTGGATTTACAGGGCTTTGTGCTGATATGACACTATTTAGTCATGAGAGGCAGCCTTTTGACATGATTCAGTTGACTGCCCATGGCATTTGACACACACCTATCGAGTTTAAGTGGTTCCTGCTATTAGCAAAGACTTGAAAAAAGACACTTGTCACATTAGGTCAGCTATCTCTTAACTTCATCCTGTGAAATGTCACCAGTACCCCCAGGCTTCTCATTTCTTATCAGTCTTTCAGATATACGTAGTTATTGTTTTAAAGCAGTATTAAACAGAGAGAGCAATAGAGCAAGACGAAGCAACAGAGAGGGAGAAAGTTGTTAGTCCTTTATTGTCTCCTCTGTAAATGACAAAAAATCAGTTTATGAACTTTCAAAAACAGAACAAATCATGTTGGTTTTGTGCAGCACACCTTCACAGGCAACTTCTACCTGCAAGCAAAGCGCCTGTTCAATCTTTTCACAAACACGC
Organism: Rhea pennata; assembly: GCF_028389875.1. Taxonomy (NCBI): domain Eukaryota; kingdom Metazoa; phylum Chordata; class Aves; order Rheiformes; family Rheidae; genus Rhea; species Rhea pennata. The sequence continues at coordinate 9,047,657 of NC_084665.1, read as the reverse complement.
AGCTAAGACCCCTACTGTGGTGGAGCTGGCACCTGCACAAAGGGCTCAGGGTCAAACTACGATCCAAAGACCTATACTGATGTCATCGTGCTTCAGCAAGCATTATAACCCGGCATAACTTGGAGCAGTCTTGAGGGTGCTCTAATTTATAGCAAGGTCTAGACTGCACAACAGCGCTTACAGGGACAGGGGAGCAATTTTGCCCTTCTTCCCCTGGGTGACCTAAGTGGCATTTGTCAAGCCCAAGGAGTTGGCCTGGGAATGAAGCGTTAGTGGACTGGATGGGTGATGTGCTTCACATGCATGTAACTGAGTACACTGTGTAACAGAGCCTTCAGGGCCTTAGCACAGTTTTCCTGACTATGTTCTGAGCACTTGTTCTGGACATGTCCAATTTCTTTAAGAGCATGTGCAGTCTCCTTTACCCATGTGGGTCATACACATTGCATGCCTCATTTTAAACAAACATTTATATGCTTTAAGAGTTCTAGGCCAAGCTGTTCAGTGCCTTGCAGGACCAAACTCCAATGCAGAATTAGATCCTATATGCCTAATTATCACCTAATATCATTATTCATTAGAACTGTAACAATTTGGGTGAAGGGGTCATCCAAAACTTCATTGTTTAGACATAGTTATCCTGCTCATAGACAGCACCACACTTTGAGAGGACAATTTGGAATTGTTTATAAAATGAAGACAAGCTTTCCTGCCTTATTTAAGGCCTAGAGAGAATCCAGACTCTTGCATTTCTGCCTTGCTGCAGATGAGCTGAAGTTCTGAATTACAATGGGAGAAGTAGAGAATGTGCAAATGCTAAGAAACACAGAAAAGGGAGACAGAGAGGAAACTCTTTTATAATACCTTGGACAAGTTAATGCTTGACATCTTAGATTTATGTGAACATTAGCAGGATTGATAAGTCAGGGTCTTGTTGACCTCAGTAATATTCCAGAAGTAGTACTTTCACAAAGGTGAACTATTTTGTGACATTTCTCCCATGTATCGAACACCAACATATTTTTTTTTTTTATCTGACACTGGAGTATGCGGCAGCTCCTTGCTTCTGTTCTCTTTTGAATGTGCACAATATATTCTTATTGCAGCCAATGTCATCAAAATTCTTATTCCTTAGCAGAGCTTCACCATGTTTTTCCTAAGATAAACACCTGTTAAGTACTCTAATAAATGGGTGCTTTTCTTTCCTTAAACATGTTGTGTCTACCCCAGAGACATCAAACAACAAAGCTAGGCTGTGCGAAGTGGTGTCCTGCCAGCAGAAGCTTCTGACATTCCACCAAGACTACACTTTCCTCATTTTAGCTCATATGTTGTTTTTCTCTCACAGCACAAGCCACAGCTTTGCTGTGAAAATTTATCACCGCTTATGTCTGTTTAAAGCACTCCAAATATACATAATTTCTCTTGACTCGTGAATGAGTTCCTCAAGCAGAGCAATAAAAAGGATGGAGTTAAAACCAAAATTTCCTGAGATGTATTACATCTATTTTGCTCTTGTACATTCTAAGGAGTAAATCAACGTTATTCCTCAGGAGACCCCCTAGGAAATGACTGCCTTTTCCTTTCATTCTTAAATGCCAAGGGGCACAGTCTATTGGTCTGGCTACACTCTACTGACAGACTGTAAGAGATCACAACTTACACAAAACCCCACTGAATGCAAATTTCCCCAGGTGTGAATCAGTACAGCTCCCTGGCTTCAGTGGACTGACACTGATTTATAGCAACTGAGAATCTAGGCTATTGAATTCATTTAATAAGCAACCACAAAAAACATACTGTATGCAATCACCTTAAGTAATCTAACAACAAAACCTCAAGAAAATTGCCTGATGATACAGCAGTTATATACATTCAGACAAACTAATTAAAGAAAAGCTACTGAAGCTTTAGAGAAATATCCTTAATTACTGACAATATTCTGAATAGCCTATGGCCCACATATGTATCTCTGTCATAATCATACTCAACTCTTCTTTTCTTCAAAGTGTATCATAATTGTTTACTAATTAGGCTTTAAGCTAATCACACGGCTTGTTTAGTCTTCTATAAACACTGACTACACTGTTCCGAGGAGGGAGAGGAGGAGGGGAGGATCGGTTAAAAAAATACTACATTTGCTGAAGCATTCGCTACTTAGCATTTATTGTTAATAATATTTGTAGAGTATGGAAAGTCAACCGGGATCTGTTAGTACTGTTCATATAAATAGAATTCCTGATTTACAGTCAAGTCTTAGATAGCACTTTAATGTAATACCTAGAGTCTCAGTCTTCGCCTTCCTTACTAGAATACATACACTCCGCACAACACTTAAGCTCACACATCACTGAATCCTGCCACTATTCAAAATAACACATATAAACTTTTTCTTGAGCAGATTCTTAAAACTCTTCCTGCTATAATTACAAGTGGTAAAATCTTTACCACTGACATTAATAGAAAAGGGGGTAAGCCCTTAATTTTAAATGAAACAGTAGACATCTCTGTATTAACATTATCTGGCACATCCTTGTTTACTTACACCTGGCTGAAACAGCTGTAATAGCTGAGGTTGATCATTTCCAAGTTTTATATTGATCTCAGGCTGAATTTTTCACAGATTATAAAGTGATTTCTGCAAACAAGGATAGAGAACATGAAGTAATTCTGCTGCCAGTTCAAAGAACTCTAACACGGTCACAGCTAGAAATAACTTGAAATTGCACAAAGGAAGAAATACTCCTTTTGAGGAAATCTGAAAACAGCCAAGTTAGAAAATAAGACAATTACTGAATTTAAAATTATATTTTAGGCCACTATGAAATTATATTTTAAGATGCTATGCCACTCTACTCCATGTTAACATTTGAGATAGCAAAATCAAATAATTAAAATTAGGAAATGCCCAGAATGTCTGGGCAAGTTCTGTTTAGGCACTACAAGCTTTCACTGTGACACAACATTCTGACAAGATCACATAGTTTCTTCCCCACAGGATCTTTGCACCAGGTATAAGCAAAAGGAAGTTTCATTTCTATTTCCCTCATACTGAGACTAGACACAACTGAACTCTTACTTTTATATGAAGCTATTAACTAATGTCAGGTGAAGGAAGTCACAACCCTAGCCAACCTTTTTGGCTAGCTACTTGCAGGCTGAACCAAGTTGGCTGTTTCCCTTTCCTAGAGTATACAGCAGCACATTTTGATCATCTGCTCAAAGCTCTGCACAGAATACAGAGCACGCACCCAGCTCCTAACAAACAACAACCCCTTCTTCAGAGGAGAGAGAAGAAAAAAGAAGTGAAACGGCATACGGTCTGAAATAGCACTGTACATTGCAGGAGTTCCTTTGTGCAAATAAAGTCACACTATTACCCAGAGATTAATGGAGTGGGGCTTTATGAGACAAGAAAATGATCTGTTCAAAAGAGAGAAAGAATTATGTATCTGTGAATAAAACTTCTCAAGTACACAGAACTGTGTGCAGGTACACGCATTCGTGCATGCACGTATACAAAAGAGAAAGGAAAGATTTCCATCACCCAACTGCAGCTTTGGACTGTACTATTGTGTTCGTATGTTGCTAAAACTGATGATGTGCCAGTATGAACTAGCTCATCAGATGGGCACAAGCTCTCTCTGTTCTTCCCTATGAAGGTGGCAGATAAAAGACAAGGCATTCAAGTAGCTGACAGGGCAACCTGTAAGTGCCTGTCCTGAGCAATCTACTTGTCAGCTTTCCTGGCTAAGAGAGGAGACGTGTGCCACAGCTGTCAGCTTTGTGTCATCTTTCCTCTCTGCCTTTCATCATCCTGCATCCCATGAATAGAGGTTTTATTTGACTTTCTTTTTTTGGCCCAGCTCACAGGAGGAGCTTGTTCCTTTGTCCTGCTGCCCTAATGCGTCTCCTGAGTGTGCAAATCTGGCCAGTTCCAGGAATGTCTAAATGAAAAACAGGACAGAAGACAAAAGGAAGCCATCATCGTTCAACAGCCACACTAAGACCTGGAGGTGTAAATTCACATGCTACTCTGCAGGTGAACTAATGCAGAGACTGCCCTTTGGGGCACTGCAGTACATTGACCACCATACAGGAAGCAGAGTAAAAAGGAGGACAGGGCTCTCCTTTCCTTTGGGTGATTCCAGCAAGCACAGCAAGTGTAAATCCCTGGGAAAGCAGGGAATCTCAGAGCTTTTATTATTCAGCAATGACATCAATTACATCACTGATGAAACTAGATTCCAAGTCTGACCCAGGAAATTCCTACACCTGGTGCAGTTTCCATACCTCCTCCTTGCAGAACCCATCCAGTCTAGGCACTTCCTGTTATTGGAGATTTGCGTAGGTACAATAAGCACCTAAACATCCAGCTTCTTATGAAGGACAAGGGGCTAACTCCCTGACACTATTCCCATCTACAGCAGTTATCCAACGAAAGACGTAGGTACAGCACGCTGCTTATAAAAACCTCTGGGTTTAGGCAGAAGACAAGTCCACCTAAAGTAATAACTATATTTTTATACTAAGGGCAATGCTCCAATTGCCTAGAAATGCCCATCTTGCAGAGCTTGCAAGGAATTGTTCAGGTAAAGGATTTTGCAAATAAAAAAAAAATGAAGTTATTTCAAAATTGAAAGTTTTCTATGAGACAATTTTAGTTATGTTGAAATGTTTTAATTTTCAAAACATGAAATCTAGTATTTCATGTCGAGAAAGTCCAGCCTATTCTATACCTGCTTACAGTGCTGCAGACTACGGAATTTCTGCGTGACTTTTAGAAGACCCACAAAAGACCAAAGATGTATGCAGGGTTAGAGATTAACAAGGGCACATATCTAATTTTGGAAAATAGTACAGCTATGGTTAGAAGACATGAAGAGAGGAAGGAGGAACAGCACTGGATGTAAAATTCAGGGAGCACAGCACACAAGGAAAACACAAGCATCAGCAACTGGAACTACAACGCCTGTAAGAGACTATGGCATCATAAGCAGATGTATTTTATTGTCAAACAGATGTTAATGAAGTGCTTCAATTTAGAAATGTCAACAATATTCCACTTTGATCAAGAATATTTCATCATTCCTGGATCAAAGGGTTTTTTCCTGAACTTTTTGGTCCCTCCTTTTATATAAAGCATTGGATTCAAAGGTATATAAACTTTGACTCTTCATTCTGATTCAGGATGAAAAAGATTAACTGTGAAATTGGCCCTGCTTTGAGCAAGGGAGTGGACCAGATCACATCCAAAAGGCTTTTTCCAACCTACATTATTCTTTGATTCTATGAAGGTAAATGTGAAAGTAAATACCAAAATGTAACCCTGAATGAAAATTCCATTTTCTGCTCAGTTCTCTCACTGGCTTCTGGGAGGCAGCAAGTAAAATTACATTGAACTCTCCTCTCCATTTCATATATCCATAGGCTGGCTGACATTTGCTTAGATGCTTGAGATGTGAAGCAAGGAAGGCAGAAGGGCCTCAGACTTCCTTCAAGTGGACACAAACTACAAAAATAGAAAAAGACAGGGCAATAGAATAAGAAAACACATTTACAATACCCTTTGGAAAGGCAAGTGTTCAGATGGCAAACAGCTCTCAGTTTGCAAGAGTTGGTTGTCAAAGATGCAAGTTCCTGCATGCTGGGCTTTGGTCTTTTTAAAAGCATCCATTAGAGAGATGAATTTTCAGATAACTAGCGTGACATTTGCTAGGTTCCTACTGACCGTTCTGCTTGGGTGTTCCGTCCTCTCCTCATCCCATGTCTGCCTTGCTTCTTTTGCCTGTAGGCTCTGCAGTGCTGCTGTTCCCTCTATGTAAACTCTGTTGTTTTACAAAGTGACTTTTACCACAGAGAGTCACTTAGTACCTTCTGAATACCACTACAACCATCATTGCCATCATTGTTACTGCAGATCCAACTTTAGATCCTACTCATCTCTGATTCTGATAGCGATTTCTACAATATTATTTTTCAAGTTTTCCATTTCAGTTAAAAACAGCACATGCAAACCAAACCGTTTCCAGTAGTCACAGCTTACAAGCAATGTTCTCATCAATACCTCCAGATTCAGGAGGTATTATTAAGGAAGTCTAAATTTTGAATCTAAATCTTCAGTGGCTTAAAATAATATAGCTTGTAAAAGACAATATGATTTATAGATTTCAGATTATATAAACAAAATTTTCTTCAGTTTACACACAAATTTTAACAATTCAAAAATCTCTAAACTTCTATACACTCTATTTCTATACAAGGCTAGACTTTAAAAATACCTTTGTTTAGCTCAAAGGAGTTATGATTATTTACACATTTGTATCTGCTAACAGTGACTAGAAATGTGGTGCTTTCATTCTGTTTTCTACCTCACTATTAAGAAAAAAAGACAGTTTGAGGCAGAGGTTATTTGAGACTTGAAATGTTACTTTCACAGCAACAAATATAAGCAAAGCTTATGGAAAGGAAGTCAGTCATTTTTAAATTGGAAAAAGCCGAGAAACAACAACAAAGTGAGATGAGAAAGTATTTTACCTATCTCAAGTATAATTACGATTCCCACCTGCAAAACTTGCACTATCTGATCACCTCCTAAGCTTATCCAGTCAGGGAAATTAGGCACAGAGTGTCTAATCAGAGATCCAAAACACACTTAGTCACTGAAATGTCCTTATGGACTGACTTCCACAGATTCATCTAGTGTCCAAGAAGAAGTCTGTTAGAGGAAAAATAAAGAAGTTCTGGACTGTTAACATTTTCTAAACTTCCTGATTTTTCAAGAGGAAAAATGTTGATGCAGAAAATCCAACTTTTAAAGATAACTCTATGGCAATCCTGCAGCAAGGATCGTTTTGGCTCTGGCTGGAGAGAACATTTCTAACCGTGAGTGAAAAGCATGTTTAGGTTGTGCTTTTTACATATAAAGTATTGCTTTACATAAAATAATGTATTGTTTTTATTTAGTAAATATAATTCATAATAAAAAGAAAGTGAAGTTTTGAAATATAATGTAACTGATTTTCACAGATACCTGCTCACTGTTTTAAGCAGCAGTAAAGGCCATAGTTGTGCCATAGCTGATAAATGTAAAATGTTCTGAAAAGATAACATAATTCATCATTATATCATCATTACTTAATTCATCATTATCGTTTGGCAGGAAAACAAACAAATGGAGCAGTTTCATCACAGCAGTTGCATTTGATCACAAGCACAATAATCTCTTTCAAATCAACATCATAATTAGAAGGTAACTGCTGTATAAACAGACATCAAACAGCCAAAGTCACCCTGGGTGTTTCTACCAAATTCACTTGCTGTCAGTTTAATTCTACTCCCTTTGGGGCCTTTACTCAGTAAGTGACAGTACTGAGATTTCCTCAACTCCCTTCCTAATTGCTTGTTTACAACTATAGGAGAGATGCAGAAATCCACTGTCAAACAGCTTCTAACACACAGACTGGAACCAGTGTGTGACATGACAGACAACAGCATTGCAGCTCTCTGCTACAGTACCAGATACACACATGGTCCTGACTTAGCGCTGCTCCCCCTCTCCATCCCTTAACCCCTACACTCCAGATTTAGAGACTTGGAGACAAGCTGCAGCCCCCTATGGAGAAGAAGAAAACAGAGGCCAATGACAGAAAGGGATTTAAGCCTCCTCCCACTGGATGTTGGTCCCCAAGGACCTGATACGGAAGCTTATGCTTCCTAGTTTCTCATCCAACACACAGCATGCTCTCAGCACATGACCCAAGCACAGGTCATTTTTCATGGCTCATGATATGAAAAGATTTACCACTGCTCCAACACTTCCATCCCTTCCCTCTTCTAAAATAAAATGCTAGTAGGTAATGAAACATTTTTGTAGAGTCAGCTGTTATTCCTAGTCTCTTATTCTTGAGAGCAATACAACCTCAGCCTGGAAGCCCTTTCCTTAATTTTTATAAGGCTGATTAGAAAACCAGAAATCACTGTAGGTGCCAGTGCTAACTCCAGTCAATTGTTAAACACAAAGGGATAGATTATGTCAAAATTCTTTTGTACTACGCATCAAATGGCCTGGTAATAATTGTATCTTTTTCTCTGAGAAGCCTCAAAGCAAACTTTCAAAGGCAGGAAGAAGTGAATACCTGAAGCTCTCTAATTACAGAGCCTGAGATATACATGGCAAAGTATTAAAATAAATGATATAGATAAATTATCAGAGAAGAGAGTGGGGCTGATAAACCATATTTAGTATACTAATCCTGAATGTTTGTTTTGTATTCTTTGAGTCTTTTAAGATGACAGGTTCTGATCAACTGCTTCCCTTAGAGGTTGGCAGCTTTCCTGCTCTAGTGTTTAATTTCTGTTTGATGTTCTCAACTTTGTGTCAATGTACAACCTACTGTTAAGATATATAGCAGCGATTAAAATAATTCATCCATCTGGTTATAATTAAAGACCTAGTTAAATGTAATGACAACTTGATCTAGCAAAACCAGCTCTCATCTTTAAAAAGGGCTGCACACATTCAAAAAATAATGCTGTAAATGGGTGACAGACTATTGCAATGTGGCCATTAAATTCAAGTGGATTAATTAAACTTGTTTCATAAAAGAAATCTTAATGACATTTACTGGCAAGACAAATAAGGCAGAAATTGCAAGTATCTGCAATTGCTCCCTGTGGTATATCGCTGCCTACAGAAGGCCTCAGCAGACCTCTCAAAGCACCACAGCAGACACCTGAATCCAGGCAAAGGGGGGTTTATGAATTTGCAGCCCCATAGGGTGGGAGGATAACTGCCTGAGTGACAAGCAAGACAGCAGGATAGCTAAAGCTATACGCAACCCAAGTTCCAATCCTGACCCTGCTGAACTCAAAAGCAAACCTCAAATCTAAGTCAAGTTAGCACTGGCTGCTATCCAAATAAGAAACAATCACAGGGAGACTACAAACGCATTTATCTGACTATTTTGAGCATCACGAACACTGATCGTCTTGACTGAAAAAACATCTGTGGGCATCAGAAAAACAGGTCAGAACCATGTAGCTGGGTGAGAATTTAATTAATCTAACTAAATGAAGCAAAGTTATTAAGCCAGAAGAGCTGCTATTCCACTTTAAGGCTCGGCCAATTGCTGGCAACAGGAAAGCTGTTCCACTTGTACTGAATATTGCCTGCTATGGTAGAAATAGCACAGAGGATTTCAATTAGCTTTTTTGTGTTAGTGAAAGGACTTCCATAGTCCTAAGTAAGAGCAGGATCACATTCAGCAGCCAAACTACGCAAGTAACTGATTTTGATAGTTTTCTAAAAATTGAAGGGGAACACTGGTTTGGATTTGTTCAACCCAAATGTCATCCAAAAATTCCAACTAGAATTTGTAAAATCTTAGTTTGGGGCCAAACTAAACACTAAACTTGACCTTAAGGAATTATTTTATTTCAATTCTGAAATGTTTTAAAAAGATAATTTTGAAACAGAAAACCCTTTGAACTGTTACTTTTTGAAATCCGCATGATCTGAGGGCAGGGGGGTTCCTTTTTGGTTTTCTGGTTTTTAATAGAAGAATAAACTGGCAAAATACACATTTGAGAAACAATTACCATAGCTAAATCTGTATTTTTGCCAGAAACACCTTGTTTCCACTGAAGACTTTCACCCAGGTCAAGACTTCAGATTATTTTTCAGGTTTCAACAATCACTAAAAGATTCTTGCCTGATTCCATTACATCTTTTTCAATGAAATCTCTGACCATTAAAAAAAAAAAAAAAAAAAAAAAAAAAGTATGTTTTTTACAGAGAGCAAAGGTAGCAAAAGAACTTCGTCAATATCTTACACACACATCTTTGTGATGCTATATTAACAGCTGTGTGCGATGACATCCTCTCTAGTCCCCATCTTTAAATTTCATTCCAGGTAGAAAGCAAGATGTGGAAAATTTCACTGCTTTTTCAAGCTTTTTCCTCCTTTTTCCCCTATTTGCAAAAAATATGCACACGAAGTTCATCTTTCAGCCTATGTAATCTTTGATTTTCTGCTCTTCAAATCATTACATTACTCATTAGTCTGTAATACTTAACTGATAACTAATGCACAGCAGAAAGTGATCTCAACATTAAAAACAAGCTGCTGATTCCGCTCTTAATCTGCTTTAAAACGGTTTGCCAAATAACACAATTTTATTTTAGCACAAGACTCCCATGAATGTCAGGGTTTTTTCTTTGCTTTCTGCACGTATTTCACTTTGTTTCCTCTTCAACCAGAAGACTGTGACCACCATCTCCCACTTCTTTTTCTTTAATAGACATCAAAGTTTTCCTACATCCACTCATCTTTTGCAGTTTCGACTCCTAGAAAAGTACTCAGTATTATGAGATAAAATTGGCAAACCTTGATTCTTTTCTCAAATCAAATTTACTCTACAAATCGTATACTACATTTACAATCTTCTTCAGCACACACAGCGCTCTGTTTCTATGTCTGGTCTAGGTCCAGCAGCAGTGAAACAAAGGCAGCTGTTAACATTTCTAACTGGCCAAGTGAAAACCTGAAGAGTAAGAAATCTCATGAGAAGACCTAGAGTCATGAGATTTCCAGTTAGATAGCCAGACCAACTTTCAGTGACCTTTCTGCGAGAACTAAAAACGTCTGGCTGCTTGTCAAAACTGAGTATCATACCCTATCGCTGAAGGAAATCCATAATAAAAGATAGCCAAAGCAATATCAAAGGCATGAAATCCACGAGATTTAAGTAATACAGTTGTTTTGGGAATAACCTTTTCTGCACTGTATGTTCCATACTGCGATATAATTATACGCAGATACACTGTTTCCTGTTCTGCCCCAAACACGGTATCACAGCACTTACTGCCTTGAACACACAACCTCCGTATCCCCTTTAGGACACTCCTTAATGGGCTAAAATGTATCTGAACTCTCAAAATATTACAGGAGAGACCAACAAAGGGATCGTGAGAGGACAACTGCCAATATGAAGATATTCTTTTAGTTCTTCCATTAGCCCTATTCCTGCTTCTCTCTACATTATAGCTGCAAGCTCCACAACCCACAAGTAACTCACACTATTTAATGCAAGCAAGGATATCAAACTCTAGCTCCTAAACTTTTCTAGATCAGTATTCACAGTCTATAACCCACACCAACAGCACATGCCACTTTCTAACCTGTAAGTCAACATTTCCAGCCGTCTGACAATAACTGAGCTCTTGGATGTATGATCTAGAGTGGATCAATAGTACAGATAGCTCTGGAGGAACACCCATACAGGAGAGAAAATGAGGAAGAGTAGACAAGTGGTAGGTGCACTAGAAGGACTGCATTAGGGAAAAGAAGCAGAGTTTGTGGTTATACTAGTCAGAATTTCTATATCTTGGGGGCTTGCTGCTAGCATTGATGCTTTAAGTACAGAGACAGCTTTTCTGTTGTGGGAACTAGACTGAGCACTCATGCCTGCCAACTCTCTGAGAACAGACACAGTCATTGCCTGTGTTGCTCTCAGAGTCCAGAACAGCTTCTGGGTTTTGACCTTTCTCTCACTGGGATACACTCCACAGTACAGAGGTCCGTGGTTTAGGGCACCAGCCTCGTTACTCAGGGCAAATCTCTCCCCAAAGACTGACGCCAGTGCAAAACAGACGTCATTAAAAAATGACTTTAGGGGAACAGTGTTATATTTAATTCTGTTTTTTATTATACTTCAAAAGATGAATCCATTTTTGCCTGGAGTTCTGTAGGAAATGACATTTTTCCTACAATCATACCACTGGACTCAAAAATCCTCCAGTAAGTTTTACGTCTCCCCATATCGGTGTGTCAGCTATGGGACCCCAATCCAATCTACTCTCTGATTCCTTATACTTCTTATTACTTATGACAGAGCAGCAAATAAATAGAGGCAAATGGACAGATAATCATATGCGAGTGATGCAACTGAATGATAGTAATGACTCCAGAGGAAATGGTCAGCTGCTACAAAATGCTCACTGCTTTTCAGAACAGCCTCCCTTCTGCAACATGACAGACCTGCATTGAGAAGACTCTCCAAAAACCTACTTTCAGCCATGAATACAAATGCTCTAAGAACCTGATTCTTTTCAGACATTCAGGGTCCAGCTGTTTTCAATTTAACTCACTATTCAAAAACAAACTGGTTGAATTTGTAATTTTTAGTCCAAACAAAAGGCTCTACAGTTGGGGGTGGAATGGAGGGGGGGAGAGGGAGGAAATCTGGTTTACCTTCAGCTACTACAGAATTGACCACTCCACACAGAAACTGGGGTTGATGTGCAGCAGAAAACAGAAAGCCTGAGCTGAGAAGCAAGGTTCAAGTCCCATGTATTAGCTGCAGCACACCCTCTTGCCTGGATGCAAGGGCCCACACCACAGCCTTCTCTTGCAAGTATTTCTCCACAGATATTCTTCCTACCTGAGTCCAGTACAATTCTTGAGATAGGGTTCTGTCTAAATTATTATTACTATTAGGCCACCTTAGATTATTGTCTGGGCCATCCAAAAATATTCTATCTGCTGGTTTTGGTTGCATCCAATTGACACCAGTCATTAGGATCTATCAAATCTAAAACAAGGAGGTAATTCAGAAGACTTCTTTATTGGTAGTCTCAGTATAATTAAAAACTGAACAATCCTTGGGAAGCAGGACATACAGTGTCAGGACAGCATGGGAACATATGCCATGCCCCTAAACATCACAGAAGATGGAAAGAGTGTGATCTAACCATGCATGCAGACAGACTGGATACTGCTGAACAGCCAGATTGACTCTTTAACTGAGCTTGATAAGCCTACGGCACCTCACAGTGTTCCTCCACACAGGGCTCCCACGTTATGGAGCTGCAACAGCACACGCACCGGAGTCCTAGGAAAAAGGGGCTGTAGCCTCTAGTAGCTTCCTCTGCCATCCATTCTCAGTTTGACACCAGGAAACCACCATCTGAAGCAATTCACCAACGCCTCCACCAGGCCCTGTTGCCAAAGGAAATTCAGCTGTACTTTTACACTGACATTCTTTCCTTTAGGCAATTCCTATCTCCATCTTCACAGGATGTCCTCATCAAAATCCCATTGGCACAACCCAGGTTGGTCTTCTATCACTACAGGAAGAAAAAGTGCACTGTAGAGGCAATTTGTACTGCAGAGCATACATCAGCTCTCTAGTCATCGCATGCATCTGGCTGGGGCTTCTTGGACTGCTTTACAGAGCAGTGGATGCTGTCCAGAGCTCTCTGCTCAGTGTCCCTGACAAGATGGCCATCAAAGACTAGGTTAGGGGTCAGTCACCCAAAGCCATTAGCACTCCAGAGTGATTGATTATCTTCATGTGTGGTCCCAATCAAGAGCCGGTAATGAACTGCATTCATTAATCCCATTTATATGTTTGCATAGTCCAGTCTTGAGTTTCAGTGAATAAAAAGGCTTCAAACTGAGATCTGCATGCTGCACTACCTGACAAGAATAAGTGAGGTGCACAATGGATTAGGGATTTGCATATAACTCAGCATCAGGCTCAGGTATTTCTAAATAGCAAACAGACTGGCTCTCTAGCATCATTTGCTAGCGATCATCTCCAAGCAGCACCATGTTGCAACCTCTTTTCTGCAGCTTTTTATTGCAGTTTTATAGTACTTACTCATTCCTGAATTTTCCTTAAACTTTCAAAATCACTTTTTTGAACAGAGTTGTATCCAGTGTCACATTCACTCCAGGCTTCTGTTCCTTTTTAGAGCAGTACGTGTTTTCTGCAGTTTTGTGCTTGATGACCCATATTTTGTTTCTCTAGTTTACACCGATAACCTTACGTTCTAACCACCCTCCCTCCACCCAAATAGTTGATTGCAGTTTTCTTTAAGCCATTCCCCTCTGATAATTTTCCGTGCAGAGCCCTATCGGCAAATAACTTGATTCTATGCCCTACCCCCGAACACCCTCTTGAATGGGCCAGACCTTCATTATCTGCTGAGCCCTATGCATGAATCCAGACTCCTTTCACTAGCATTAAAGCCATACTTTCCTGCCTCCCCTCCTCAAAGATCCCCTTAAGGAATTATAAAAATAAAGGGTGAAATTCTGGCTCCTCTGAAGTCAATGGGAATGTTGCCACTGACTTTAATAAGGCCAGGACTGATCTCAGCACTCAGAGTTCCAGCCCAAGACTCCGTTTCATACAGAAGGATGAAAGGTTTTCAGCTTCGCCACTTTTGGAAATAATCTACAAATCCTCAAAGAGGACACCTCCAATTTATTTTACCTTGTTAGAAGACATTCATATGGGTAAGCCCATTGATCAGAACTAATGAAAACTGACAGATGCCTCAAATCCCTTGCAAAATACAGTAAATTCGAACTAAGTCACTCTCAAGTAGAAACTGTATTATCTGAGAAGATGACTATGTTGGAAGCTGCACCCACCTCAGATAGCTCAAGAAATTAGCTAGTTGTATGGCTGGCTATCCAAAAGTTGTCACAACTTTTCCCAGAATAAATTTAATACTCAGTGTTAAAAACCAAGCTATTTCAAGATGGACAGTTTGAACAAGTTGTTAAGAGGAGCTTTCTTTCTTTCTTTCTTTCTTTTTTTAAAGAGGGTATTAGCAGGTTAAAAATAGATCTAAATAATAAATGCCTGTAAGTGTTCCCAGGCCCCCTTTCCTAGAAGTGTTTTTTGCATTTCATGTGAGGGAATATATATGTACCAATGGAAGGTAATGATATTTGGCCTCTCAACTGTAAAAGAACACCAAGTATGGGAAAGGTAACCAGCAAACAATTGTTTAAGCAATTCAAAAACTTCACAGTTATGCACTGAAACCTTAAAAAAACACAGTAAATGTGACACTGGCTGCAGAGCACATTTAAACACATCTTTATTTTTCTTTTGCAAATCCCTTATAGACCAGTCTCAAAGGCTCTCCTTCCATGTGATGCCACAACATATGTTGTGCTGATGCTCTACGCCACAATGCCCTACTAGAAGCAACCTACTAGCGTAGGTAAATTCCATGTTCAGCACTTTGTATCCTTATTTCACATCCATAACCCAGAACAAACATTTCTTTATTTCTTCAAAGGAAAGACCACCCCAAATTAGAAGATGCCAGGGGAATGCCCCATGGATGCCAAGAAGAAAGAGTACTCTCCAACAAAGGGCACACAAATGTGCTGTACTGTTAGTGAAAAGTGCAAGATGAATCAAGCTCCTGTTAATGCTATCAAAAGCGATCTCCTACAGAGGCAGGATCAGGCAAAGGCATCTCCCCAAAGTTTTAGTAAGGCTGGAAAGGAACTGGAAAAATACAGATTTGTGGGAAAAATAATGCTGATTTAAAAAAAAATGAGAGAGAGAGAAGTTTGAGAGTTTGTGATTGCTCCACAGCGAGACAAAGAAAAAAGAAGATAGAACTAGTCTTCTGAGCAGTGTTTTCCACTGTGACTCAGTGATTGAGGAGACCACCAAGTACAAGTTTTGTAGACTGAGCTATCTGCTTCTTTGGGTACATTGAGACAGGAACAACGAAGGTGAGTCTTCAGAAAAGACCAGTCATCAAAAACTAGCTGTTGCCTTCAAATCTGTCTCCGGGGTAAAAAGAACTAGACACTTAGAGCTGAACTTAGCCTTGATATTCAAGAAAGGCTAAACAGGGCAGAACAAACAGAGCAGTTTCAGGTGCATGCTAGGTACAGGCTTGCTGTTGCTCTGTTCCTGTTTGGTTCTCTTTCTAAGTTGTAACTGTTGCTGTATTTCATTTGCTCTCAAGATATAGCACAACAAACTGAAAACTGCACTAGTACAATGTCTCTATCTCTACCAAAAAACAGCCAAAAGTAAGTTGACTTGTCAACTGAAAAACAAGGCAATGGCAGAACTTCCATGAATTTGGAGTTACCACATTTTGAACACGTCCTCCTTCCTCTCCCCTCAAAAAACATCAGGTAAGTTTATCTACAGCAGATGTGAAATAAGATGAGCTGCAATCATAGAGAAAAGTCAGAGCAGTGATTTTTGCTATGTGCTTGTTGATTCTCATGCAAAGTAAAAACAGGAAATCACTGTGTCACACACACACTTAGTGAACACTTAAAAATGCTTTTTTCCCTTTCAATTTAATTTGTAACAGTCATCTTAGATGATACTTGTATGACAATAATTGGCACAAAGCATCATGCAGAAATGGAAACTGGGATTTTCAAAGCTAACCTTCGAATTTTGATGAGAACTGGGTGTTTGATTATGCCTAGGCAGCTCTTCATTTGATGATGACTGTCTCTACATTTTGCATCCCACATGAGTGGGAAAATGTATACATATATCAAATTATTGGCAGAAGAGGCAGAAAGAGAAAGGCAATTTCCAGGCCATCTCAATTTTAATAACTAGTTCATTTGCTTGTATACAAGAATTGCTTTTTCTGAAAAAGAAAAAATATGATCAATACAAGGCATAAGTCAAATTTAAGATCAATATAAAGGTCACTGAAGAAGTACTTAGGAGATACTTAAAATAAGTGAACCCTTTTAATATGGAAACATGCAGTAGGACCCAGTAATACAAGAGAAGTATTTGTTACAGCCAGCCTGAGCAGGTCTGTAACAGACTAGTCAGACTCACTCCTGCCAGAAGGGCCTTCAGCGGGTCTCTAGTCCAACCTCCTGGTCAAAAGCAGGGTCAGATGAGATGAGATGAGGTTGCTCAGAGCTCGGTCCAGTTGAGTCATGAAAATCTCCAGTTGGGCAGCCTGCTCCAATGTCTTACTATCCTCATGATGAAAAGGTCTTCCCTTACATTCAGTCTGAAACTCTTATTTCAAGTCCATTTTCTCTCCTCTTGCCATACACCTTTGTGAAGAGCCCAACTCGGTCTACTCAGTAACCTCCTAACCGGTTTTGGAAGGCTGCTATTAAGTTCCCTGAAAGTCTTCTCTTCTCCAGGCACGTGAACTTATTTTCTAAAGTATTCCTCAAGCAAAATGCTGCCCAATGTTTGAAGAAATGCCTGCATAGAAGTGAGGCATGTGATCACACCTTTTTTGAGGGGAAGCTCTGGCAAGCAGCAAACAAGGAAGACTAGCTTTCCTCTCTGACCATACCCCTAAATTCAGTTTTGGAGGCAGTTGTTGGGACCTGAGTGCTACAGCTGTATTGATATTTTTGAAAGATGGTTTTACCTGTGTCCTTTTTAACCATTCCAGTTCCATGACTGAGTTTAACGTGTGGATGTGATCATACAAATAAACAAGTATTTCTAAAAATTCATCCATATTTCATTAGTTAAAAGGGACCAAAGGGACTACCCTCCCTCCTCCAAGCCCACACAGCAGGTGCTTATTAAAACACAAATATGTGCAGATCATATGACTCAAGAGCTATATGCCTCCATCTGGCTGGTCTAAGTATCAGTGATCTCCCTTTACATGGAAACAGACTTTCAAGGCCCCAGACTACAGCTATCCAAACGCAGATTGGTGTGTCAGAATAAACGTTAAGAGCTGCAACGACCTAGTGTTCCATTTATTGGCAAGTGAACAAATGAGGAGAAAAAAAAATTCATAGACAGCCATTCTTTAAATACAGGGAAAAAAGAGAGTGCTACTAAAAACCAGATAGAAAAGAGGTCTCAAATGCAACATTACAGCACAGTTCAATGAATGAATCCATGTGAGAATTCACCATTACTTGGCTCACAACTGGAAAGATATGTAGCACACTCCCCTAAGTGCAATCCAATGGACTCTTAAAAACTCATACTGTAAGTGCCACACTACAAGCAGTACAAGCTCCCAGTCACTTTGAAGAAGACCACTTGTATTCATTCACATCACTGGATTTGGAGTTCATAAGGCTGTTCTAACTCAAAGAATCACAGAGGGCACTAACAAAGCATGAGATTTTCAAATTCACACAAAGTTCTTTGTTTTCTCAACTGTATAAACTCAGGTCATAATAGCCCCCCCCCAGAGAGATAGCTGCTGCAAGCTTTACCTTCAGCAGCACCAAAACACCCTGACATGTGTCACTGACAACACAATTAGTCCATGCTGGTATAAGAAAAAGCTCATAAAAAGCAGGCTCCAGCTATTGAGTCCATACAGAAGAGACAATTCTGCTCCTTCAAAGCTATGCTAGAAGCAGGGAAGTCACTCAGAATCATCCCCTGACATTAGTCAAAGGACAGAGAGGAATAATTAAAGGCCCCATACAGAATACAAGATATTAGAACTTTGATGCCTTTGATGGCAATACAGAATGCCAGCTGTATAGTAGTTCAAATACTACAGGTAGGTTTCAGTAAAAGAACAAACTCAGCACAGAAAGGTTCAGGTCTCAAGACAGCTTATTTCCTACTTCTTTCATCTCCTCCCTGTCTCTCTCAGCCCCTTGCAGCTTGCTCCTCCAGCAATCAGTCAGCATCTCTGACAGTGAAAAGACAAGACCCTCAATTTCAAAATTCAAAAAAAAAAAAAAAAAACACAGCGAAGAATACCAGAAGAAATCAGTTCTCAACCTAGGAAGTTTCAATTTTATTCTAAAAACACCAGTCTGTAGCTGAAAGGAACCCAGTTAATTACACAGACAGCTGAAAGGAAACTTGGGCGTGCCTATATTAGATTTATTTCTAATCAGCAGGTGCATTTTTGAAACAAATCTTTCAGTCATCCTCACTTGCTGTGCTTTGGTTCACGTCTCAAAGCAAACTCAGGGCACATAAACTGACTTCCTTCTAATGAAACAAAACTGGAAGATGTGCTCCCAGATCAAGCCTAATGTGCTGCAGCTGTTGAAGGATGTCAAGTCCACCGGCTGAGATTATACTTGAAGTGAAAGCCTCAGGTCACATGCAGTGTGGACACTGGTTCCTCAGCATCACTTTTGTCTACAGGTTCACTCTTATTGTGCTGCATCACTTAATGCAGACATAGCCATTAAGGCTATGAAACCAGAGTGTCTAATGCATTTGGGTTTTTAACTAGCTCTGCTGATTTGCAAAAGTCTTAACATGGCCAACTTAAACTTTGTAAAGCTGAAAAAGATTAAAGTTTGTAATGATGATGACTATTTTAATAAACATTCTTTTATCTCCTATATTCTATAAAACAGCAGGGAAACATTTGATTCTCGAAGCTCAGAGATGCAAAAAAAATAATGTAATACAAAAGATATGATTTGTGTACCTTTTAAAAAGTGGTTCCTACAATTTGCATTGCTGTTCATCAAGACAGAAAGAATTGCAGCAGGATAGAGAGTGCAAATGAAATCCTGTTCGGTTCCAGGAATTCACAAAACCTAGAAAAATTGTAATGTCCTAAGTGAAAATGCAAAAGAAACCAATTCTGCTTAACAAATAAAGAAATGTAAAAGGCTAAGAGGCTCTCCCTAGTTATATAATAGTTATAATTTCAAAAAAATGTATTAACTATTATATATATATTTAACTATATATATATATAATTTCAATAATTTGAAGTTATATTTTGTTGACTATTTCTTGTTTTGTTTATTTTTCATTTTTCTTTTTCAGCTTTTACTTAACCATTTTATAAGTTTTCTAGACCTTCCTTTGCTTGCTGAAACTTTTGAATGTCCTCATTCAATTGCATTCAGTAGCAATAAAGGAAAAAATAGACAGAGAACTAAAATATCAATATTTCAGAAGATGAGCATTTCTACTTTCTATGAAAGAGCAAAAAGTGTTGTTTCTAGTTGACAGAGATCTTTCCTCAAAGTAATGTTTTGAGCAAGAAATGTGAAAAAGATATGATGACAACATTTAATTTTGTCTTATCTAGCTTTAGTTAACATAATGCTTAGCATATTAGAAGCAACCAGCTTGTACAAAAATTAGTAGTGCTGGTGAAACTAACCTAGTGCTAGACACTTCGGGAATTTTAGAAAAAAATACCTCTTTATAAAAGGTTTTTCTACAGACTTTCTTACTAGTTAAATATTTCACAGGCCTAAAAAAGTAAGTTCTTTCTACATTTTGATAATACATATCATTGGACAAATATCTAAACTGAACTACTAAGAATTTGGAGAAGAAAGCTATAACAGGACATTGACCTCTTATGAAAATGCAGAAGTAAAACATAAGGCTCATGTTTATTCTATATGAGTTTCCTGTCGACACTGTTTATTATTGAGCAATAAACACACTTGGATTGTAGAGATGTATCTTTAGAAGAGGTATTAGGAATCAAACAGTTTCTGTAAATCTGAGTGGTATTAACATTCAGATTTAAACAAGGTTCCACACATAACAGGCATTTTGTCATGTAACAGGTCCATGTCCAAAATATTTCTGTCTGCAAACGTACAGTTAGTATCTGATTCTTCCACTTAGTTTAGCCAAAATGCTGAAATTCAGTCTTATTTTAACTAAACATATCCTAAGTTATTTTTATATGTATCTCTTGGGTCTCATTTTCACTGAAGCAAATTTCTGTTGTGGTGATGGGCTGTAAATGTTTCTTTCTTCCATTTCCCCTCATTTATCCTGCTTCATGGCATTATCTGCTGACACCCTTACTCCCTCATGGAAAGACAAACAATTGGGACATCAAGAGAATGCATCACCACATCACTGTCCCAACATTGCCATTACAACTGGTTTGAGTCCTCCTGATAGTGATTTACAGCACTAAGGTGGTGACATTGGTATACTTAGGACCAGATAACATTGCTTCCTCAGCACAAAATAAGCCTGCCCAAAACCTCATCCATTAGCATTAGCACGTGCTCATGATCTACGAGAGCCTGGATCACTGGACTGGGGGAATTTCGGGGGATGACCTAAGCAACATTTTTCAAGGTTATTCACGCTGACTGTTTAGGGCCCCTAAAAAATAAAAATGTCTTAGTTTCCTTGTCAAAAAGTAAATTGGGGAGAAAATAGATTCTGGATTCAGTAAAATGTTTCCTCATGTCTGCAGCTGGCAGCTTTCTCTGATTATGAGGGCCTTTTAAAAAAAAATAGGATTTTTAAAATTAAGTTTTGATTAATCTGCTGGAATCCCATTTCAAAAGCCTAAACATTTCATGTAGAAAATTCTGAAATGACAGCTTTCACTTTACCCATTTTTTCCAGGGTGGGAAAGTTTGGCCAAAACTGTTTGCCAAGTTTGACAAGGTTGACTGCAAAGAGTTTCAGTTGAACTGTGTCCGATTTCTCAGCAAATAAACCAGATGAGTGAATATTCGCTTTGCCTATCTGTAAAAATAATATTGGTAATTTCAACATTAACCCTTTGTCAATAGCTGATAAAATATAATATATGTGGAGTCATGACGGACACAACCCTGCTCTGAGCACAGGTGGATTAATGCTAATAAGAGGTCTAACTCTTACTAATCCCTCCATGGTGTCCTGCGCCTGCTCTCGTGGTTTGCACCATAGCCTTGAGTACCAGTCAGCCTACCTTTAACAGACTCCATGCTGATTTACATCAATAGGGACTCTGGCTCCAGGTCCTGACTATCTGTTCCAGCACCTAGATAATGCAGAAGTGGACTCTTCAAATCAGT
Organism: Rhea pennata; assembly: GCF_028389875.1. Lineage (NCBI taxonomy): Eukaryota > Metazoa > Chordata > Aves > Rheiformes > Rheidae > Rhea > Rhea pennata. The sequence continues at coordinate 9,026,106 of NC_084665.1, read as the reverse complement.
CACATACATAAGAATAGTATCTAGCAAGTGTGTGTATACAGCCAACCTTCTCCCACTCCTCAGAAAGTCAATGTTCAGAGCAAACCCCTCCTCTGACTTGTCAACACACGCTGCCTCACTGCTTGCCCCTTTTGAGATTCCAGGCCTGACTGAAGGTGATGGGAATTGAACTTTGGTTCTCAAGAGCACCTGGCTTTGTTATCTCTAAGGGCTCAGGAAGATTTCAGGCACTATCACTCCATGCCATGTCCTGACACTTGACTCACAAAGTGGCACTGGTGTTGGCTCACCTCCAGGCTGTAGATAGCGACTGTCAGCAGCGAGGTGAAAATGAACGGGAATAGAACAGAAGCAGAAACCCTACTGCTTCTTTTAGGAAAACACAGTGTCCAAGATTGCCTGTGAGCCTTTTCTCTTCTGACTCTCTCTGACCATCAAGACCCTCTCCACAGAGGATCCTCCTTGCCCAGTGTTTTCAGGAGTAAGCTACAACTGACTTTCTCATCAGGCAGAAACTGAACCCAAGCCCATTCAAATTAGAGAGCCCATAAACTCAGAAGAGCTGTGAGAAATAATCTCCCAAAACACAGAGAAAGAACCTCTGTGGGGAGAAAAAGCATCCCCTAACTTCTGAAGTATCATTTATAGTAATAAGTCACAACCATGGCATGGTTAACCTGGGCACAAAAATATCACTCCCCTTCTTAGGGCTCCTTATGACATTTTGGCATTGCTTTACCATCCAGAAAGACAGAATTGCAGTTCCTCCATTTCTACCCCTCCAGTATCCACCTGCCTGGACAGTTAGTCCTTTAATAGGATCTCAGAGACATCATCCACATCAAACAATACCTTATCTCTGACACACATCCCAATTCATCTCATCTTGTGGACAAGGTTATTAGCAGCCATTATGAGACTGATTTTGTTCATTTGACAGGCAGAGTAACACATGGGTCCTGGGCTGAACAAACCTTCAGGGATGAAAGGAAGTTTAGTTCATACCTACTTTTCTGTTGGTGGCCACAGAAAAATCATTCAATACTAAATAAAAACTGATGGATTTCATAACAAGTCCTAAGTTGGATCCCAGAAACAGAGCAGAGGTTACAAGTGTTGTACATTCTGGTGAAAGCAAGGAAGTTCCACCTTTTCCCACGCAATTTCTCTTTTCTTCAAAGATAAATAACACTTATAATGAACAAATTTATTCTGTATTAACTATCCAGAATAGAGAGATTGAAAGTCTATAAGCCTAGATAATATAACAAATCATGATTGATAATTTGATTTAAGTATATTTGGGCCAGGAGCTATTACCTAATGATAACAGCATGACATCTCTCTGAAAACAGATACTACGCTAAACTGATCTTCTCCCCATTGTTGATACTTGCCTGTGTTATGTGCATAAGACAGATGTAGGAATGCCCTAGGAAAGGAGGGAGATACTGCTTTCAATGAGAAACCAGATAGCAGTGAAGAAAGCAGCTGCTTTAGAGAAACTTCATTGCTTCTAAAGCATTCAGAACTGTAGAGGCAGCGTGTTTGCTCTTTTATCAGTGCAGCTGCAAGTGATAATTCAACCTCCAAGTGGTCTGCGCTTTTGTTCCATCTGAATTGAAAAATGCCCTAACAAAAATCCTTGCTTTGTATCAGGATTATATGCTTGAAAAGAACTGAACAAATTGCAGTTAGAATGATCAAAATGATCCATTTTGCCCGTCGTGTTGCTAGCAGACACAAGATGATATTTACGAATCAAAGTTTACCATTATCAATATTACTGCCTGATGCGAGTGTAGTGACATAGCTTTATCAGTCAATTCCAGGACAGATTTACCCAAAAGACAGCTATCTTTATTATTCTCATCACACAAACAGTAGCTGCCAGTGTCACACACAGACAGCATTCCACTAGACATCATAAGCATCTTTATCATTTCAATATCCAAAAATAGAATGCCTTTTGTATACTGTCTACACGAAACCGTATGTGCAAATGCTCCTGCATCAAAAATATCAGACTTCTGAAGTACAGTACCTCATGACCATTACTTCTCTCAAAGCCTCCATTTGTAATTTCCGCGTGTTCTGCAGAGCAGTCAGTGAGGTAGTAAGGACTTCCATCTTGCAGACAGAGACTAAGGCCCAGCTTCTTGTACGTTTAAGAACCTCACTCCCACTAAAATCAAGCCTTTACCCTAGTTTGAATGAAGTCTCACCTTTAGTTAAATGGTCCCACGCATACGTGGACAAGAGCTCTCCCACTAAAGAAATCTAGATAGACAACATAAGATTAGTACTGTATTTTGTTATGTAGCAATCTGAACTCACTGCTCACCCCAATGAAACAGCACAGCTACTGTTAGAGAGCTGTATTTAGACAGGTATTTCAGCTGATGAAGAGAGACTCAGCAGGAAAAACAGACCGACAGACATGCCTACTGGATGCTCCCCATTTCCTAAACAACACTTCCGCCCTCCCCCTCCCCAACAGAAATGTTGATTTAAACTATTCATGCTAACGTGAGTGCAGGATAAGGTTATGTGATTCTTGGAGCCACCACATCAGATCATGAATGATGTGGTAATGAAAAGAAAATTCCTTGCTCATTGCACAGCTAATAAAGACAGGATTGTGAAACCACTCGCTCGGCCATGCTGAGCTCTGCCTCTGTGTATGCACAGAGTCAGATTTTCAGAAGAGTCCAGCACCGCAGATGAAGGAAACTTTCAAACATAATTTCAAAGTTGCTTCTCAACAGAAACCGTTGAGTGCTTGGCCCTTATGAAAATCTGATTGTGAATGTGAGTTCTGAAAAATATTTACATCCCTGCTTCAACATGCAGACACCTTACAGATACCTGCTTATAGAAACTAATGTCCCTTTACATTATTATGTGCCATGGATCTGTGTCCTGGATCACAAATTACAAAAAACCTCCTGGGAATTACCCTGCAACATGATAAAATACAGTTCCCATAGGCTAGCAAGCTTTACCTCTCCTAACCTCTAAACAAGGTAAGAATTCAAATAGGTTATGAGATAATCTCATCATAACCTCAGGTTTTCCCTGCTTACCTACTGTCCCTTACTTTTCTGGAAAAAATAGTGATGACGGGGAAGAAACGAAGCTTTCTGAACCTGATTTTCAGAAGTACTGCATATCTGCAATTTCTATTGATTTCACTTGATACTAAAGATGCCCACCAGCTCTAAAAATCATAATAAAGGGTCACCACATAGGAAGAGTTAATATATTTAGACTCTCTATATTCCTCAAGTTAAAATGTCAAGCTTTTTTTCAGAACATCAACTCTGATTTGCCAGGTTTTCAGTGCTTGGTTTAGGGATAATCCCCTACAATACTTTTTGTTCACCACTACTACTTTTCCCAGAGAATATAGATTTCTTTCATATAAAACTTTCTAAAAAAACCAAAGTCTTTAGTTTCATCTTGGCCTTTAGAGATGTGGAAAAGCTTTGATAGAGAGAGTATTTTTAAAGAGGAGCATTATAAAGGACTGAATTTTTTTCCTGGCTTAACTGACCCCAGACTCTAACCCTAGCCAAGCTAATAATTGAAAAAGTAAACTAATTAGCATCTAAGTCCAGAGCTTGCCCCAACTTCAGACCCAGTATTATCACGCTGCATCTTCCTTTCCACACTCTCAAAATTCAATTCAGTGAATCAAAGATGTTTCCAGCTTTTATCATCTGATACCTATTGACATGGCAGCAATCAGTCCAATACATCTATGTGCAGCTGTTTCAGAGCATCCATTGTCCTTGCTAAACAAGCATTTTCATGACAAAAGTCAAGAAATAAGTAACAATTTCAAGAACTTCCCGAAATCCCTATTTTAAGTCACTTAAGTTGTAAGTTCAAGGAAGGAAAGGCCTTTGTGACAGCACAGCTGTAGATTAAAAAGATTCCCAGGGCCTCCTAGCTACTCTGACTCTTGGTCTTTAGAATTATACGAATATAGGCTTAGAGACCACCCAAACTCTCTTTTTTTTTTGGAGGGAGGAGGAGGGAGGAGAGAAATAGAACGTGAAAGACAGAGAAAGAGAACACTACCCTTATGCTGCACAACTGTAATTTTACAGTAATAAAGATTTGCTAGGCAGTATTGACCTGTGACAGCAGCTGTATTTACATTATAGTCTAAAAGGGAAAGCAGGCTGAAGGGAATGGTATATACATTATATGATACAGTGGCCTTTAGAAAGACACTGACTCTCACACGTAAAATCCTGTTGCAGGAATTGAAGTTGCCTTCAAAAGCACACCATGAGGTAACTGATTTTTGCCTCTTGCTTAATAAGTCTGCAGCTGATTCTGCACCTATAACTCCAGCCTCTATCAAGAAATTCCAATATAGCAGTAGGATTGGGATTTTTTTCTAGTGACCCCTTCAGGGTTAGGGGTCTAGACTACAATGGGCACTTTTGTGCCATGAGGTACTAACCAGAACCTCTGGGGGAACTTAACACATTTGCACATCTGCTCTCAGTCATCTTACTTGTAATCTGGTCATTGTTAAAGCCAACACAGCCGAGATTTGGATTAAGAACAGCCTTCTCTCCCCATTGGTGTAAAAGTCACACACTGCAGTAGTGATTTCTTGCAATGAATACTAAGAAAAACAACAGTTTCAGGCTTAGAAGCCAACCAAAGTGGGATCGAGCACAGGTGGCAATGTTTGGCTGAACTACCATTAACTGGCATCAGAACTGGATCATGTGAGACTGACATGAGAAAACATGGCCAGTAAGACATGGAAACAGAGGAATGACCCTATTTCTAATTTCAATCCTGGACTTGCTTTATGACCACAAACCAACCAACCAAAGTACTGCTCCAAAGGACAGACAAGCTAAAAGGTTATTTGCAGACATTAGAGCAGCTGACAGTATGACTAAGTCAGCACCCAGAAAACCAGGGCTTTGAGAAGAACCGCATCAGGAGGGGCAGCACCTGCATGCCAGAAGCTGGATTCCTTCCATTCAACCAACTGTGGATACTTCTACCTCCACACTAGTCCCCTAGGTGACATGTGTGTACATCAATATGCAATTCCATCCTTCTCTCCTTCCTTCTCTCTTTCCAGCACAGCCATGTGCTTGCAAATAGCGGCAATTCTGGAGAGCCTACCTTTGCCCATAACCAAACAATCCTAGATGCAAATCAGGCTACCTCCTATTTTATTAGGATCTCAGAATCATCAGTATGGCCAATGTGTTAGAAGGAAACAAGAAAACAGTAAGTAAAGTCTGCATGACAAGTTTATGAAATGGAAAATAAAAGCTCAAAAACCCTGATTAATTCCAAAAATCTAAATTATCTAGCCCCTTTTCTTAGCAGAGATACCACAATTTGGCATCTGATTCAAGCAAACATCCCTACTATTCAAGCTGAGCTCCCTGGCCATTAATAGACAGAGAAGGAAATGTTCCTCTGAACATGATTCAGAGTTGGAGCCCCCAGCTCTCCACTGAGAATATAGAAAGTGTATGGACCTGAATTTGGCACCTAAGATCCAGGTGTGAATCCAATCCAATTCAAGCTTTCAGGCTGAAAGTAATTGCTATTGGGTCTATTCCAACCCAAAATTCATTATACAACCTTTTGACAACATTTCTTTGTTTTTTTTAATTGATTCAGACTTTCTTAGAGTGATCTCTCAAAAAATATTATAAACAAAGAGAAACATAACCAAATGCTTGCTTTATCAGCAGCAAAGAAAAATATCACAAACATTGCTCTGTTTGTTGTGCTCCAGCTTTTCTGGGCTGTTCTCGTCTTTATTTACTGTTCACACCATGAGTTCTTGGATAGCAAAGATAAACAGTCCCTGTCTTCAAGAACAAAGTTTAGCAAGAAAACTAAATTAAAAATGGCAATTACACTTGCAGCAATACAGTCAGCTAAAATAATAATAATCACCTTTGTTATTTATACTGTGGCTTCACTTCAGGTATCACGTAGCTCAAAGCTAGCAGATACACAAACCGCTATCATGAGCATATGGAAAACATACCTGATCAGTATCTTCAGGTGCTGAAGCTTTAAACATATGCACGTCTCACTATTTATTACCAGCTGCTTTTAATCACCTGCCAAAAGCAGGTGCTTAAATACTTCCTTGAGTAATAGATGTGCTTCCTGAATCAAGGTGCAAGAGTCAAGTTGTCATAGGTGGATATGGTTGGTGGAGAAGGGAGAAAGGAAGTGAAGACAGAGTTCAATGTTACAGGAAGACTTAGTCTGTACTTGTCATGTGCAAGATTCCTGCTGTTGATCTAAACGACTAGCTTTTTGGTTGTAAAGTTTTCAGCAAAATCTGAGGGAACTATGCCAGTCTGTAGGACCCAAGGACTAAAGCCTAACACAAAAACTCGAATTTCTCATAGAGTGGAACTACTGCTTTTCAGCTGACACTTAATTTGTTCTTATGACCCACAGAAAAACAATTCCTCTTCATTGTTTTGTGAGCTGCTTATTACTTCTAGCTAAGGCACTTAAGACCTAGTTTTCCACACAACTAGGTAGCCACCATACTCTAATATGTACAATTTAAACAGTCATATTCTGCTTACGTCTTTTTATTTTCTGTCATTCACCTTGAAGAATCTGTGGAAATTTTACCACTCATTCACCAATATATGATTCCATTACACTGGTCTTGGTGCAAATCTTGCAAACCAAGTGAAATAAAATTGAAAGGCAGTTAAAAATGGCAGTAATGGTGCATGAGCTCAAGGGTCAAATTCTGATTTCACATACACTGTCAGCTAAAGCTACCGAGTCAGTGGATATTGATTCACACCTGCCTTTCCTCCCATCAACACTCTCCTTGTACACAAGAGAGGTTGACTGTGCAGAAGGGAACACAAGAACTTCAGCTGGCATGAGGACCTTCCAGACAATAAAATTAGTCTTCCAGCAAGACTCTATCCATCTTCCTAATCTAGACAAACAGTGGCCACAGTCTGCAATCTCGGAAAAACTTTGAGCGAGAGGGAGCAGGAAAATTGTTGTAGTTCTGTCACTGATGTAGGTAACCCCACCATCCTTGCTGCCAGAAACAACCATTTCAGGGACTCCGTTCTGTGATACTGGGAATTCCTGCAAAACTCCTATTTCTGACGTCCTGCTCTTATGTGAAATATCCGCAGTGTTTGCAAAGAAGTGATTATGAATGACTAACCAGTCATGTATATATTTCAGGAAAACTTGGAAACAACCTTGTTATTTTTGGAAACATGTATACTTGTTCAGGGTAAAACTGGCAAGGAAGAACTACTGTGGAAAGTCACCTAAAAATAGAGAGTCTGTAGTGCCACCTACTGTTTTGCTCAGGATTTGAGCTTCTGATTTCAAAAACCCCGCTGATGAGGACACAAAAATTGCCACCATGGATTAGATCTAAACTCAGACAGTAACCCGGACCTGACAAGACCCACACCAGACTTCTTACAGCAAAGTGCAAAAACACTGCTGTAAACAATGTAAGAGCTAATCCTGATAGTGAGTTTTCTGTCCCAAAGCATTAAGTACACTAGCCCTTCAAAAAACATTGTTAATTTTTGTTATAATCTTGTTGAATATTCCTGTTACACACATTATTACTAAAGCTGTTTTAGACTCATAATACGTCATTGGTTTCACTATTAATTAGCAGCAATGAGTTCCAAAGTTAAGTTGTACATTGTATGGAAGTGTGGTTCATTTATTTTTGAAAAATCAGTTGCATTTTTTGCTTAATCTTTAAATTTAATCATAAGCCCCTTTGTTTCTACACTATAAGGGATGGAGAATTTCTGATCTTTGGTCTGCCGGTTGGTCATGACTGTATAAACTTTCATAAGGCTCACTTTCTCAGCCATATGCACAGAATTTTAAAAAAAATCAAAAATAAAGCGTTTTTGTGTTTACTTTAGCCACACAGTCAAATATATGACTGTTCCTTGAATACATTTAAATTTTCATAACCACAAATTCACAAAATATAGATGGTTGCACAAAGAAGACAGATACTCCTTTTGGATTATCACTAAAAGCAAATGCACAAAAATGCATGGCAATGGTTGTTCTTCTCTCCTGACTACCAGCAAGAATCAAAGAATCCTAACTAGCTTTTGCTACTCAGTATAATGCATTACCAACATCAGCAAAGAGTATACCCATTTGTTCATAAATATGGTCTGGATTATACAACCAAGTATCTACTATGCATGTGTGGGTGTCTGGTCTGTTTCGTGTTTGATTTGGAATCCATTAATTTAGACCTTAATTTTCCATTAAGGAACTGATATAACAGGTGTGTACATTAAACATTTAAATATGTGTGCCCAAAGGCATACACAGCTAAACAATTGCAAGTGGTTATTGATGGAAATTCAAAGAAGTGATTTTCCTTCCTCTACAAAGGATGAAGTTAAAGGTTGGATGAGATAACCTCCAGAGATCCCTTCCAATTTAAATTGTACTATGATTTAAGCACAGGAAAATATACAAACAGACAATTAATGAAAAGATGCAATGTAGAATGTGATGGCCTGGGACCATCACTTCCCATTTTTGACTAAGATTCAGAGCTCATACAAAGGATGCTTCATTCAGACAGATTTTAGGAAACTTCAGACCCCATTTTCAAAGCTGAGAAACTGCCATTCACATCAGTAGCACTCAAGCTCCTAAGTACTTGGGAGAAGGCAGGACCTAAGGTCTTGTACAAGCCTCCACCAAAGTAAAACCTATTGTCAAAGCTCAGAGACACTAAACTCACCACAGTCTTAACGTCATGAGTTTAAGAGCTCTCAGTCATTTGGAGCATAGAACAACATAAATGATGTTTATTCCCAATACATCATGCAAGCTCCCAACTGCTATAATATGTTGCTCACCAAAGAAGGGTTAAATCCACTCGAAGGGGTTTTAAGAACTAAGGAGTTTCTGTACCCCAGCTATGTTTGATTGTATTTCATCTACACTCTGTAAAAAATGATCTGAATCACTTTTGTGCCTAACACAAGCATCTTTCTACACAGACTAATGGGATTTCAATCCATGACCAATAGGAAATGTTCTCTGTTTATCTTAGAAGAAATTCTTCATGCATCTTTTAGTCAATATTGAATACTGTCACACTACTTAGAGTGACATTTTGGTGGAATACAGTGATAGTAAAAATATATTACATTCCATTCTCTGCCTTCCAAACCCCCCTCCCAATTCAGCTTCATAGATATAGTCTGTCTTCCTCCATTTTTTAAAAAAGAGCATACTTCAACAATGCCAAGCTTTTAATAGCAACTCAACGCAATGCAGCTTAGAACAGAAAATGGAGAGTGTCATATACATACACAGAGATGATTTAGGACAAAAGACCTGAACTATCTATAATGGAAGGAAGACAGAGTAAAAGAATTATCAGGAACACTCTCCAAAAAGTGTGATGGGAAATTCCTGATTAGAATGTCTAACTGAACATATGTTACTGATTCAGTAAAACCACATACTCATAGAAGAGAACAGACTTAACTTTTACTGCAAAAAAGTTTTGAAGAATGAGTTTCACAGTATTCAGAAAGAAAGCCTGCAGTTTCCTATTTCTAAAAGAATTCATGTTTTAAATATAAACTCATATTAAGAGATTACATAAACATTTTGAAATAGTTTAAAGCAAATGTTTTGCTTGACTTAGGCAGATTATTTTTACTTTTTTGCTATTTTCATTCTTTTGACCAATTTGAGGGTGTGGGGGGATTCATTCTCTAACAGATTTTAGGAAACAAGGAAGTTTTCTCTTACGTAGCTCAAGTGAGGGTTCCATTGCTTCTGCAAAGCTGTAAAACATAGTTGTTCTTAGTATCAAGAGAGAGCATCATTCCTGAAAATAAAGTTCCTGAAACTCTTCAGCTTTCCTCCATTCTTTCTACAACTGCTGACAGAGACCAAATTCTATTCAGTAAGGTCATGTCTGAATGATGGAGCTACAGTAAAGCTAAATGAAAACGCAAAACTGCAGATAAAACATAATATATGCTAAAATAGCATGACTGACTGCCCATTTAAGACTATTTGTTATCTGATGCCTTAGTACACGTAGGAGACATGTTTTAAAAGAGGTAAATTCAGACTGAATAATCCCCAACTAAAATGTCTTTATATAAAGCAGAACATACTCACTTATTTCAGTGGCATGCTCTCATGCAAACAGATACCATGGATTAGGAAGAGCTGCTTTTATCTCTGTGTCTAAATCAGATGTAATGAGACAACTGTTCTTCAGTTCTGAGCAGTACTGAATTATAGAGTTACAAATGAAAGTGATCAAATCCAGACTCAATTTATTTGCAGTTAAAGAAAAGATCAAATACAGACTTGAACTCTTCTGTTTAATTCCATTCAAATCATTCTTTAGTCCAGAATGACCCCTTTTTATAGCTATAATTTTGGAATAGAACAGTTAACACACGTATCCCCCCCAAATGTGTCTTATTCCTATGTAGGAAGCGAATCTGATCCTGGATCCATTTTAAAAATTGGCAGAATATATTAATTACTTCCCCAAGAACAAGTTTGGGCCAACTATCTTTACTGCCTGTGCCTAACTAAACTGGAACTAAGTTTGCAGTATGTAAGCAACAGTGTGCAGAAGTCAGCAAGTGGCACTTTAAAAGCACAGCATCAATTTGCAGTATTTAGCAAACAGCCATGGTTTCCATGGTGGTTATAAGGAATTCGCCTTTGAATCTGCATTGAATAGCCAAATTTTCTACATCCTGTTTGATGCAGTTTGGAAAACATCTGTTTTGATTAACTTGAAATCAGTGCAGCACATTAACATCTCAGAGGAAATTTGGTTCATTTAATATGGATTTTAAGGCTGCATTCCCCTTGCTGTAAATATAAAGCCCTTTCTGATATCACTAGAAGTTCTACAGTGCCTACTGATGGTCGAAACAGAGTACTCTGAACATAGAGCAAGATATGCTGAACCAAGATATGCCTTGATTTGCTTCACGGGATGGTAGGTAATAATTCAAGGGATAAATTGACCAGATAACATGGCATGACCAGTGATTTAAAACCTGTGAGATCCAGAAGGTGATTCAAAATGGGATCTTAAGCGGTGTAATTTCCCCTGTCCTGGTTTCTCTTAGGAAGATACAAAATGGTAGGAACCTTCACAAGCTGGTCAGTTGGTCTCAGGTGCTCAGGGAAAGGTGTAATACAAGATACTTCTGAGATACTTCTGAGAAGAAAAGGAAACAAATTGAAGAAAGCTGCCTCCACCCTTGTAAGCAGGAATCACTTCCTGAGTACATAGCTTTCCAAGCATGTCTCTTGGGTGCAGCAAGCTGAAAGATAGGCTTTCTCCACAGAAAATATTTTTTTCTGGAGGGAAAAAAAATGCTAAAAACAGCAGTAAACCCATTTGAAAATACTGCTCCAGTATTACAAGTGTTACTACTCAGGTGCCTCACATTCCATTTCTTCTTTACAGGCAGTTATCTTTAGCTTGATGACAGCTCTTATGATACACTGCTGTCTACCTCCATGGAAAAACACAATGGGGTATCTCAGGAGTCTTCAGACATGGTTCATTACAGATAACTGGTTAGGCAATCCTGCTCAATGGGGGCCATAGGGGAACTAAAACACAGATTCTTGGGGTACTTACGTAAATTAGCTAAATCAGAATAGTATAGATGCATCAGCGTCAGCATCTAAGGAACACCTATAGAAGGCTGTGAAAATATTGTATTATGACTGTATTATGAAAATACAGTGTTAAGAATACTGCAGGCACAAATTGGAAGGTGGATGCTACCCAATTGTAGCTAAACTCAGTTTTTAACCTCTATTTTCTCTACTGCATGTTGTCTGACTCCTAGGACTAGGATTTTTGAAGAAGCTTACAAGTATGAATGAGTTTGAATAAAATTTGGGTGACAGAGCTCCCTCAAGGTGTTTTAGGATTCTCTCCCATGACTGTTCAGCTTGCTTAAACTAGGGCTAATGTTTTGTGTATTTCTTCACACGGGGTCCAGCTCAGTAGAGAGGGCTTCAACTGAGAGGATGTACCTGTTGCCGCAGCGCTGATGGCTCATCCAAGATCTCTAATGAAGCTTAGCAGTTGGCGAAGTTTCCAGGGTTTAAACTTCTCCTTACTATGGCAATTATAGTAATGTAATTTTGCAGAGCTTAGTTTTTTATTTGCCATCTCATTTAAAAAAAGAAAATAAAACCTTATTTTTCAACACAGCTCTTATGACAGCTTCACAAAATTCTGTGGTTTTGCTTCATAGATCATTTAAGTATTTTGTCTCAAGTTGCTCCACAGCTTTATTGTGTCAGGTCCAAATGAATCAAAGAAATCTCAGAGCAAAAGCTGATTGAAACCAGTAATATTCTTCTGGATTCTCAGAGGAATCACCAATTTTGCCTGATGAGGTCCACTCAAAATATTTCATTGACTTAAGCAAATCTTTCAGTAAGCATGGCAGGAGTTTAGAGTTTCTAATGAACCATGAAACCAGGCAAGCTTCACATGAGCTTTTAGAGAATATTTTTCTTAATTCTAGCTCCACATCACCTAAGAAACTTGCTTCCAGAAATCTCACCATGCACAAGACCCATGGGAGAGTTTATGCAAGCTGTTGAAAAAGGTTGCAACAACTATTTGCACAGGCCCAGAGAGACCAAAATTTATTCTCCATGTCTTAAGTCAAAGCTCCAAGGGCCAGAGAGCAACGTATGTACTGTTTTTGCTCTCCTGTAACGAATAAGAACTAGTAGAGATTCTTTTAAATGTAATGGGTTTTCTTGGAAAAAAACGATGATTCATCAATACTAACAATGATTAAACTTTCTTAGATCCAGGATAGAATTTCTGGATGGGAAGATGGGACTCTGAGTTGTCATGTATTCTCTTCTGTGCTCTTTAGATAACTTTTAAGCTCATCTTTTCAAGGAAAACTACATATTACAGACAGTTTGGCCTCGGATCCGGGATCAGTGTTCAGGAAGACTGTAACAGAGCATAACAAGTTGTTAGTTTCTCTCTGACTCAGTCTTCCCATGCCCAAAGCAAGGGAAACCTCTTTGCTCATGGAAGTCATGTAAAGACAGAAGTGTTGATCTAGCAGTAACAAGGACAGGGAACAAATATTTCCGGTACCTTAAAGATAGGCCATAAAATTAGAATGAGTTTCAGCATGGCTGTCAAAACGTACTGCTGGCCACTGACTATCACAGGTATTTTGAGTGGAGGCTTGTCCAGCTTGAAGCCAAGTTTTAATTTATGTCTGTGCTCTATCCTATAAAGATGAAAAAGATGACCAAACTGATAATGGTTTTATGTTGATTTTGAAATACAGAACATGTGTCAGCTATTTAAGTCAGTTATATCCCACCAGCAAATAAACAATCTTTTTTATTTTTAACTGAGCTGAAGAATTAGCATGCAGATCCTTCCGCATCAGAGCTTGGAGAGGTCTGTTCTGCACAAGACTTGCTAAAGAACTACTCAGCCTCGAATGCCTGGCATGCACATGAGAATGTGCTGCAACTCCTAACAGCAACTGCAGTTGCTCTTCTCATATCACCTCAGCCCTCCTGGTTACAGGAGCGGGAGCTTTACCAACTTCCCATTCCTCTTCACTAGCCAACGTGTGATAGTAATCATTACTTGTGCAACCACTGGTCTCCACTACCAAGGTCAGAGGCAAGATACAGCAGCTCTGGACTGATCTTATGCTCTCTTTTACTTCAGCTCAAATAATCTAATCTGTATTTTCTTTATAGAAAAGTTTCTGGGAAAAGTGTAAATACCTATATGAGAAAAAGTACGTGAAAGAGAGAAGCCTCCCGGTCTTTTTAACATATTATCTTAGAAGACAAAGATTAGAAACCTCTTGGTGCAACAGACTGGAGTCAATTAGGACAAAATATTCAGTGTGCATACTCTCCTTCAGGCAATATCTGTAACTAGTGTGTAATGCAAACCATGTTAAGCAGTTGTGTCTAACCTGATTTCTGTCCAGCTAGCAAGGATTCTAACTGAATTTCACCAGACAGAAATGTGCAATTTTTTTGTCATTAGAGAGCACCCAGGGAAGTAGCACAACAAAATGCTTCCTGCTGCTGGTAAATGCAAGAAGCTGTGATTTCAGCTCAGTCATCTGCACTCACATTAAGTAATCCACAAATATTTGAGTATTCTGGCAGCATAAATCACCCCTCTAACAGTAGCAGAACCTTTTTGTCTAAATAGTCCATGTTTACCTTCTCAGGCTATTGGTAGCACACTGCTTAATAGGAGAGGGCATCTGTGATGCTTTTCGTGATTATTGATAACATCTAAAAGGCTTAAAAATTCAAGGCCTTTCCTGCTTCAGTTTTTAAGGAAGCTTAATTGAGATCAGATACTTAAAGTTGAGCTTAATAACAACAGAGTAAGCACACAGTCCAGGGTTAGGGGGGGAAAAAAATCTTAAAAAATATTTAGAGTACTTAGATATATCCCAGTCAGTCATATATGATAACTAAGTGGACTCAGCCATTTCTGATTAAGTATCTTTAGAGTACACACTGAAGATACACATAAAACTCCAGGAGATTAGAGTAAGCAAAGTGGCAAAACAAGTAAGATTTGTATTAAAGGAGTCATTATTAACAATCCACTGCCAAAATGACAGAATGTATTCCCCAGGATCTTTATATTACAGATCTATCGCAGATGCAATAGTATTCAGAAGTCTTAAAGGTTTGAGAGAGACACTTTTTTTAAAAAAAGAAAAAAGTGAATGATATCAAGTCAGGAGAGAGTGCAAACACTTTGGAGGACAGAATTAGAATTTAAAGTTACATGTGTCAGCTGGAGAAGTCAGGAGAAAAAAGTTCAAAGATCTACTGGAAAATGGAGTAAATCAACAGGAATAATGAGGTGCTTAGAAATTATGGCCTATGAAACCCAGAAGAATTTGTTAGGTTTAGCAAACAAAAGATTTAGAGGGTAAGCAAAGGAGGAGTGAGGGACATTTTGCAGGATACCAAATACGGTGGGTGGGAGGACAGTAATAGGGAGGTCAATGATTTGTTCTCCTTGTCCCTCATGGATAAAACAAGAGTAAGGAGCTTAAATATAAAAACAAGAGAAATTCAGTTAAAGAAAAAAGAAAAAGATTTTCCTAATTTTAAGAGTTAATCAATAGCTACTTGCAGAGATTGAGAGATTACCCGACAAAGATTGCCAGAACATCTGACGGGGTGGTTTAGGCTGTCTATGCTTGCTCCCTGGTATACCTTTCTAGCCCCCAGCACCTCCCTTCTGCCTTCAGCACCCTCCTCTTGCTCTTCTTTGTCCCTGGCATCCCGGTTCCTTCCTCCTTCCCTCACAATCCCTTCTTTGCACCCCTTCTTTCTCTGTTCCACCAAGCACATAGAGAAGAATCAGATGATTCTGAGGTCCCTTGCAGACATACATGTCCATGTTTCTAAAATAAACAGGCATATTTATAGTATCTGCAAATGTTAATGGGAGATTGCTAAAGGAACTAGAATTTCCAATGGGATTTCAATGAAAAGAGAGTATTTACAACTCAGTGATCCTCAGAATTTCTAGTTAGGAAGGGATGAAAAGAATTGCACAAAATTCAGTGTTAGAGCTGGGTATAAACAACAGAAGATTTTTGCATGTACTCTGAAATGCACTGAGAATCCAAAGAGCATGAATTGCTTATTGACACCAGAAATAATTCAGAACTCAGAAGTACATTACCCCATGAAGCAAATCCTTTATCATTTAAGATCTATTAATTATCATTCTAGTTGCCTTATATAGTACTTCTGCTATAATCTCATTTTGTTTTAAGGCAAAACAGGCTATGCGCATTTCAGATATGCATGCGATCGCTAGCTGCTAATGAGTTCATCTGGCATCAGTTCTCAAAAGACTCCTGACATGCTCAAAACTGCTATATAGCAATCCTTTTTTAATACTACATTCTTATTTCACCTGGCAAAACCAATGAAGGGATAAGGGCTTGGCCTAAAATCCAAAGTCGATGCCATTCCACTGCCAACAGTTTTGCTTCATGTCCCCAAAGCCTACTGTCTACTTAAATTTAGCAGAAATGCAGAATTCCTA
The DNA here is from genome assembly GCF_028389875.1 of Rhea pennata. Lineage (NCBI taxonomy): Eukaryota > Metazoa > Chordata > Aves > Rheiformes > Rheidae > Rhea > Rhea pennata. The sequence continues at coordinate 9,009,935 of NC_084665.1, read as the reverse complement.
TTGTATTTGCACCCTCAATAGAGCACAGAACAAGGACGGAGATATTTACCTTAAGCAGCTAAGAGCTCCGAAGTCAAAGGGAATTTTCCACTGACTTCACTGAGCTCAGACTCTAAAGAATTCTGCCTCAAATGACTAATGAATTAAGTTAGAAATAGTGTCACTAATAAGAACAATTTTCAGCATTTATTCTATCAGTGGCTACAGTGACCTCTAATACTAGCACTATGCAATTGCTTCCATCCAGCATCTCTATTTTCAAGAATTATGAATGACTTAAAAATGCAAGCATTTCAGCTAAAATTTTCTAAGCGTGGCATCTGACTCAAGGTACATTTTCATTTATAATGAATTATTTTGCAGAGATCACTATTTTGTGACTATCTACCAACAGAAAATCTCTAACTCCAGAGAACTCCCTAGAGTTCTTCAGAGACAGAGATAATCTCTCTCTGCTCCAGAGCTTTAAAGTCATGCTACTTCTTTTTTGTGTGCATGTGGAAGCTTTGAGATAGAATTCATAGAGACATCAACGGGTTCCTGCACTGTTCAGCTTCTAAGTTTTTTTTCATTTTGGAAAAAAAAATATTGTGTCACTGGATAAACAATCTGTAATCCTGTAATTAAATTCTCTATCATAATAATGCATATACACAAGGCAACAGAATTAAGACTGTACCTCTGTACATGGCATTTCTTATCTCTGAGTGCTTGACCGTATAACTCCAATGTTGTGTTACTGTCAGCTCTTTCTGTGGGATCAATTTTACAATGAATGTATAAATGGCATACGTAACAAGTGATATCTACTGCATTTTATTATTCATCTTTTTCCATGTATTGACATTTGAGATGTAACCAGGGACTTTGCACAGAATATGTCTGGTAGAAGTGGTGTGTACTGATTAATGTCCTTCCAGTGCTGATATAAAACACATGGGTTATGTTAACAAAGCGATGTATGAAATAATACATTGGAAATTACTTACCTATTCCATGAACATAACTTACCAAAGTCTGAAATGCTCACTCTTACAAATGCTCGTGAATCAAACCATTTCTTTCTGAGGAAAGGGCTAGTACTATGAACTACCACTAGATTGTAATGAGTCAGCCTCAAAATTTAGTGAAGTAAATGGCTTTGATGATACACTGGCAAAATTATGTATTCAGGCAACTGCTAAGTTTAAAACAAAGTCATATTATTCCCATTCATTTTGATAATTTGAAGTTATTTCTTCTTCAAATTCAGGCCATGATTAGGAAAAGAATCCCTATAAAAGTCCTTAGGCATTTGCTTAACTCCTATTAAAAATTAACATCCCACTGAAATTGTTAGTTAAGCATGTGCTTAAATTCTTTCCTCAATCTAGCCAGTAGCAATTACTTGCCAAAATTTTCTTCATTGATGAAATATTAACTCTAAAATGTTGTGGACACATAAATATTAAGCAAAATTAGTAATTTTTTTCTGGCTCTCTTGGCCTTTTAAAAAATCTAGTCTGGCTAAAGCACTGTCTTATCATTATACCAACGTATTAAATTTCTCTGACAGTAAAATCTATCTATAGGCATACAGTAACAAGAAATTAACCTCAATCTGACATGAATGAAAACAGTTTCTAAGTAGGTATAGTTCCTATAACAGAATCTATATGCAATAAATATAATTATTTCACTGAAATTGTTAGCACATGTTTTTCTTTTGCAACAGACATGCTCGTCGTACCATCTTTGTTGTATCGATATGTTCTTTAGTAGCCCATTCTGTGCCTTTATCCTTGATTTAAATTTATCATGACACATTTTTAAACAATAGCAGGAAACCTCACTTATGACTTTAATTATAAAATAGTGTTATAAAATTATATCCACATTTTACTTTTGGCAGTTGGCAATCCTAATTTAACATAAATAACCCTTCTCGGCCTCAGCAGTTCTCTTTGGTTGATTTCAATGCTTACTGTATGTAATTGATATAAAAACACAAGGTTTAGGAAGCAGTTATTGGAACTTGTTAAAAGAAGTAGTCAAGTTCATAAATGCATTCATTTTGGTATGTTACATGCCAAGAGAATTAATAATGTACGTTTGGGAATAAGGGAGAAATTCTGGTTTTTTAAAGAAAGACTGATGTAACTACAGTATTCCACTCTTATGTTAATTGTTTGGCTTTCAAATCGATGGCTTTGTTACTCTTCCCCCACAGCTGCTTCCAATAATCTTCTGAAAACTGACACATACATATGCACATATCTACATTATATGCAGACATACATTTTTTAAGTATACATATCTACTAATACTAAAATCATTTGGTTCTTCTATACTAAAGAATAACAAATATATTAGCCTTGCTGTACAAGTAATGTGAAAGGACAATCACATCAGAAAGGGTTGTCCTCAGAAGAGTAAAGTTGAGCAACACTGGAAATTAAGCTACTTTAAGTCATTTTCTAAAGGGAATTCACAAGTAGTTCACACAAATGGGTTGATTTCAATTGAAGACCCCTGAAGCCACAGAAAGTCACCCTTGTCTATCTCAGTTCTGCACACTGACAGCACTAGTACATGATCATGCAAGAGTTAGTTGTCTGCAACTCCACACGAGCAATTAAGTAATACCAAAGTTTAAGCCTCTTATGCACAATGGTCATACAAATATATGATGTTACCTGCACAGAAGTCAGAGATAGACTGTTATTTGCAAAAGTGAAGCCTAATATTAGAACATAACATCTCCTTAACATGTATTTGTTCATCAGATAGGATTACTTACAGAATTGAAGTTAAGTGTGTACTTAAAAGGCCTTGATCAATTGGAGGCAAAACAGGCCAATTCTCAACAGTGCTAGGCCCTCCATAACTTTCACTGACCTAGTAGGAGCTATAAGTTCTCCTGCACTTTGAAAACAAATCACTTAGGCTACACCCCAATTTCAGTTTTGCCAGCTGCTATCTTAAGAGCCTGACATCAAAATCCTGACATCAAAATTCTAATTCATAGAATCATGCAAATTATTTGAGAATTAAAAAATATTGCAAATATTTTTAAGTTTACATTTGGCTGCTTTACCTCATACCTGAAATGAAAACCAGGTTAAAATGTAAGAGAAGAGGATTTTGCACTCTTTGCAACAGATTCCACCACCTCAGATCATATGACAGAAATGCATCTTACAGGTCAAGTCACATGACAGGACATGGTCAGAGCACAAGACTGTATTTACTCGGGAGACAGATGTGCAACACCACAGACTGTCCCTAACAAACACCAGATGTAGATGGTTGGATGCAGAGGCAGCTGGAGATTCTAAGGAGAGCAGAGATGCTTAAAACAAATGTGCTGTGAGTGGTATGGTGGCAGAGTGGGACACCGGGGCCTAATGTGCAAGTCTTGCACAGAGAAACTAGAATCTGGGACCATTGCCATGGAAGAGACACTCAGCTTTAGGAGTATGGAAGGGACAAATACTTTTCCTGACTCTTGATGCACCCACAAAGTCAGTTGTTTTTATACATCCAAAATGCAGTGTATTTGATATTTGCTTAGTCAAGGGCATACGTACCGATCACTCATATAAACCAGTCTCTTCAGCTCTAGCAGGTACCAAAATGCCTCCTATCCCTTTCCAGTGAACAAGCAGAACACACTAATATTGTCACCCCTTACAAGAGAAATCTTTCTCATCCATAACTTGCCACTTCCAAACAGTATTGGAGGAAAGAGCTGACCTGTGCCTTCTACTGCTTGCTTACTATAACATTCAACCAGGAAACGTTGAGGACACTGGGATTTCACAGATTTCTTGTAACCTCCTTTCTCCTTCTTAACCATGGACAAAATCCAGTCCCAGTGACATAATAAAGTTCACAAAGCAGATCAATACCAGGAGTTGTATTTCTTTTCCATTACTGAACTGTAATATCCATTTTAACCTCTCAAAACTCATCCCTAATCAGATGAAACCTCCTGGCTTTAACTAGAACTTTCCCCAGGAGAGGGGTATCAGATCAGCCCTGCTACTTGTGGAAAACAAGAGGTCCAAAACCCATTGGCTCCCACCATAAAACAGCCACAGCAGCTAATGCTTTGGTTTTGGTAGTCTAGCCTGACCTCTTCCTTCCCATGGCATCACCTAGGCGGTGTAAGCACTGAAACAAATCTTAAAAAACAGTCCTAAAGAACATGTTGCTTTTTCCTGCCTGCCAGACCCAGAGTTTTAGCTCAGGAGGCCACACATACTAGTATGTCTTTCTTTCTCCCACAGATGTTACAGTGTTTCTGAATAAATAGGAAGCTGACTGTACCTAGCAGTGGAAGAAATTACTTTGGAGGATGCCGAGACTCATGGGACTTTCACATTTCCTAACATAAACTTTGATTTTGCTATTTTCATTGAGAAGGGGCGTTCAGTAACGGAGGTATTGCTTCCTCCTCACACTTCCTATTACTATATGCAATATTAATACTTTAACCTTATAATTAGAAATGGTCATATTTTGTGGAATCTGGGGTTTTGCAAACCTCTTGAACTTTTGTAGGGGGAGGAGGAAAGGGAAGTTACAAAGCATGAAGTTCACCACATCTTTCCTTATAAGCCTGTGACTTTTTTAAAAAAGGTGATTCAGATTTTTCTTTTAACCACCATATTTCTGTGCCTGAAGACCTATCTCCAATACTTGATTGGGATAGAATTTTGAAACTAAGTCTTCAGCTGCTGCAAACAGTCACAGCACCACTGATGTCAGTCCTATTAGTCTATACTGACAATCAGTCTCTGTGTATCTGCTCAACATTTGGCAGAGTACGGGGAAGATTGATCCCTACTGGGGAATTCACCCAATATTATGAGAAAAAGATCGACTTCTTCATAAATCAAACAATTGGCATTAGCAGCATTTAGGAGGCATCAAACCAAGAAATCCCCCAAATAGAACTAGTACATCAGAAGAGCAATCTTCAGATAGTTATATTTCTTATTACATTAAAAAAAAAAAAAAAAGGAAGAGTCCATGAAAAAAAGTGGCATCACAGGTGATAAACTTTGGTTTCCTGACTTAACCAACAGCTGAAATCAAACTCCAAAGCCACATCCTCAGCTAATACAAACATGGTGCAACTGAAGCTGATAGAGCAAGGGCTGTCACACACATCCCAGCCGCACTGCAATCTTTTTTAACAGTGCTGAGGCAGAATAACTTTTTAAATGCACAAGAGAAGGGATCTGTGTTGCTCTGTCAGCATACTTGGGACATAGGACCACAGGCTTTTGCAGTGGCATCAGTGGTGTCAGGACATGTTGGTTCAACTACTCATTGGAAACAAAGTAATGGAGAATTAGTAGGCATTAGAAGTGCTGGAGGAGAAGCAGGCAAATAATGTATTTGTTGGCTCACTATCAAAGAGCTGAGTTCTCCCTGTTGGTCCAATACAGTCTCAGAAGCCAAAAAGCATTTCCACTGAAATCACCTTAGAACTCTTCCACCCTCCCATCTTAACTTTATTACTTAAGAGTGAATTAAAGAACTGTTGTACTATAGTGAATATTAGAAATATTTTTAAAGTATCAAGTATTTATTTTAGCTATGTTATTTTTATTTAGAAAATAATAAAACAAAATGAAGGTGAATTCATAAAATAGCTAAATCTCTATTTTTACTCTCAGAAAGCTTGGGGGGTTTTTTTAGGGGGAGGGAGGAAAAGGGAGGGTTGCTATTTGATTTTAGCAACAAGCCATTTTTGCTTTAGAGAAAGCAGTGGGAGTCCATGTTCTACTGCATATCAGATGAAGTCCATGCCCTACATTCTCACAATGAAGTCCATTGCCTTTTTGGAGGAACAAAACATCTATCCATGATGTTCCAAAACCAAGGCACCCACCCTGTTTTCTCAGAAAGGATTCTCAATGGCAATGAGTTTTCCCTTCAAGCACAGTTTTGAGAAGCCATTTAACTGGAGACATGTTCTCAGTTCAGAGTATGGCTCGTTATACTGTAAACAAGGACTGCTTTCTGCATTCACATCTCAGAGGACCTTTACCTCTGTATATATAACTAAAGGTGGTTTTGTGTGTGCTGAGATTCCCATTTTTACCAGTAAAAAAAAATCTTATATTAAATTACTGATTCTTTTTTATTTTCCCTGGCTCTTACCTCCACATCAGGTATCGGTGAATGGCTGAACAAATGCAAATTTTTTCTGAATTTCTTACACCAGCATTATCCACTGCTGCCATCAAGATGTATCCTCAGACAAGATGCATAGGAATCCAACTTTCTCAAAGCCATCAGATTTAAATCCCTCCTCAATCTCAACTTCTAACATGATGCCCATGCTAGTCCCTCATGTCTCCCCTTAGTGAAGCAGAGGAAAAATAACTCTGATTTAACTCTGGCTGATGCAGCACGTATATTTTGTTGCATCTTCCCTTCTCACCTACCAACTGCTGGTTTCCCATCTCTGAATTGTAAACATTCCTGAGCAGCCTTTATGAGCTGCCTGCAGAGCAGGCACCATATCATGGCCCTCCTCCACAACCACAGAACAGATGATCAGCAACACAGGTTATCAACAGAAATGCCTGAAAGGAGACAAGGCCACCCTGTCTTCATCCATGGCACATATACATAATGCAACCAGAGCTGTATTCATCTCTGCTAAAGCTGACCATACTGCCATGGGATATGAAGTCTTTCCCACTTTCTCAACCTAGCCTCTCCTGCAGGCCTGCTCCTAACACATGATGAGTACATGGATGTGGTTGCTATACTGTAATCTGTGCAGCTGACCCACTAAGATTTATGCTTAGCATTTTTCCTAAATATCTTTCTCCTATTTGTCTCATCTACCTGTTGTTTCTAGGGTTTCAGACTACAAAGCAAGACAGATCATTTTTCACCAGAGTTTAAAGCACCCAGCATCATAAGGGCTTTCTATGATTAAAAGCAGTACTCCTTATTGATACTGAAGCGTTAATGAGGTTCACAGTTCAGACAGTGGAAACAAGGAAGGAGCACCCAACAGAAATAGTTACTTTCCCAGCATTTAACATTTCAGCACGATACAGCTCATGATGATCACAGAAGTAACGAAAACTCACAGTCATTCAGAACTGACTATTGGCTTGGCCAGTTTCTCTCTGACAACCGTGATAGCATTACTCAGTTGATTTATAGACCAAATCTAATACTCTTTCAAGCCAATGAAAGATTATGTAATGCAAAAGAGTGTCCCTATTCCAAGGAATCAGGTAACACTATTTGCTTTCATGGCATCCTTACCCAATACCACAAAATGTGGCAATCTAACTTCCTGCTTCAAAAGCCTACCATCATGACAACAGAAACCAGAGCACGCATTGCTCCAACTGCTCTTCAGGGGAGGAGTTAGAGACACGGAAGAGCTTCCTATATTTCTAGAACAAGCCCCAGTGGATAGAGTAGGTAACAGTTTCACTACTGCAGTAGACACATAGCATTTCCCTAGGTTCAACTCCTGGTTTTGATTTCTTATCTGACACAAACCATCCTGTAAGTGTTGGTGTCAATCAACAACATTGCTGTAAGCAGAGCTTTATGACTGAAAACCATCACAATCAAGAGGAAAATGAGATCTGTGATTGCTGCGCATGAAGGTCTTCTAGTTACACACTCTGTTGCTGCAATGGATTCATGATCTGACTGCATTCTGGTTTCAAATCCACAGAGTATGCAGTGGAGTTAAACGCAATCTTTCTGGAAAGATTGCCATGAATCACAAAAGTGTAGGTGCATAGCTGTATCCAGCATGAGGATGGACTGAAATCCATTCTCCATCAAAAGCTTGCGTCATGCATTCAGTATTTTCAGTTGAGCATGTAGATGATGATCTGAATCTAGGGACTGGAAATTCTGGAGTGACAAAGTCATTTGAGAGCACAAGTTTCACTGACTTTTGACAGAGCTACGTCTGAAGAGCTAAGGATAGTGCTGTACCCAAGCAGATTTGGGCTGGCTAGCAATGCATCAACAGCAAGACCTCATTAAATGAGGAAATACAGAGGTTCTAGCCAAAGCACAAATCCACAATGGTACAGCTTCAGAGCTATCAAAATCTGAACTGGCTAGCTTAAAGTTAGTCTATACACAGACAAGTCCTCAACTCGTATATCATGTAACATAACAAGGAAGCGTTCTGAGATGTATACACAACTTAGAAGAAAGGACAATGGAGTCACACAGATGAGTAACACCTATTTTAACAGAACATCTGCTCCAAGTAATTTTGAAAGTATATCTCAAGACTTAGAGACCAAGAAGTGATTGCCCTTCCCTAGAATCTGGTAGATAAATGCTCTTTGCTTATACATTGAATAGTATGCACAATGGACATAAAATTAAAGGTGCTTAGAATGCTTTCAAGTAGTTTTCCCAAAGGTCTTCAGAAGCATCATATCTTTCAAATAACAATACTGAGGATTTTGACGTTTTCCTGCCAGAACAAAGAGCACAGCTTCCAGATCCTGATGATAACTCTATTGCAATTCATTCAATTGTCTCAGAACTTTTGTTCTTCACTTCAACAAAAACATGCTCTTTTGTAAGTGTTACAAATTGTCCAAGTGCATCAAACCTTTGTAAAGCATCAGGCTAAATATCCACACAAAATGAAAACCTTTTGGAGAAATTCACTGAACAACAATGTCCCCTGCTGGCAGAAACTAGATCCAATTTGTAACACTAAAATGAAGTCTGTTCCCCAAGATTCTGGGGACACTGTCATGAACACATCATTAAATGGTCTGAACAGGACACCAAAAATAGAAGAAAATTAACACTACGAACAGATGCTATTTGAATAAACTAGTTTGGTGCATCTTAGATGAGGACAGAGGTTGGGGTATGTTTGATGCATAAACTTCCAATAATAGAAAACAAATTTGAATAGGATTCAGGATTAGCCTACATGATTTAATACTGTAGTGACCAGTGCAGCAACACAGAAATCAGATCTGGGTTCTCCTCTCAGCTTTGCCATCTGTCCTCTGCATGTCTTCAGGCAAATCAGGTCTCCTCCATATATCCAGATTTTAAAAGGGTCAAATCAGTGACTATCTTACTTCTCTGATCAGATCTCACCACAAGAAGGAGCTGAGATAATCCTTTCAAGAGCACATAAATGACATAGGAGGTCAGGACTTGCTACAAATGTTACATACACACTGAAGGCTGTGTATTTTCAGAGTAGAGTCACTAAAAAGGCATATTAGCCCTTATCCAGCCAAGGTGCTCCTGAGAACTCTGGTAAGAACTCCTATTGATCCTCCTCTGAAAACACAATGGAATTGAAAGTTGATTTGTTGAGTTCCAACACACCTACAAGCACCAATTCTTTAGAACCTTTGTTTTGCTAACACTTCTCTAAATACCTGCTCCAGTTCTGAGAATGAACTTGGGTTTTAGCTATATTGGTTTTTATGTGTTTCTGGAAACTGTAAAAAAGCAGCCAGAGGAAAAAATCTCCATTTCTGTTCTTGGCAGGCAGCTGTCTATTGTTCCTCATACTCCTTCTATGCCTCAAAGGGGCAGTTGCACCCATCATATGTGTAACAAAGCTCATTAATACCAATTATCATCCAAAACAAGAATTGCTATTGTTCTAGTTAGTTCTAGGATCTAACTACAATCCTAAAGGAACATGATGAAATGCTTTTCCTATCCAGGGAGCTTGACAATTCTGTTGAAAGTCAGGAAGGTAAGCAAACATTTATCAAACATATTTAGAAGGAATGAATGAACTTTTGGGCTTGGATTCTCTTTATCATATCCCTTAGGATTCTGAGGTTTTCTTGCTCTTTCCAGCTAAATGAACTAGTCTAAGAAAAGCCATTACCTCTTCCAATAAACTTGGTTTCCTTGATATCCTTAGAGTACTAGAGCTACAACACCATTACTACAAAGACTGTTTTGACTTTCTTCAGCAGCCAATGGAAGAATTCAGCACAAGTTTCCAACACCTGCAAAATGACTACACCATTGCTTAGGAAAGTAGAAGCCAGGCTCAGGATAAGAGGATCGTGAATCAGCACAACGGTTCAAAATTGGCAGATTTTAAGTGTCACAATGACTGTATTTTGGCAAGGAACCGAGAATACACCACGCAGTAAAGTCATATGAGACAAGGTGACCAAAATAAGGCCGAGCTTCACGGGGGCAAGGGGGAAAAGGGGAAGCAGAACTATTTTAATGCTCCCTTAACTTAGTCACTGATTCTATTTATATGCTTTAAGGGACTGTAAATACTTTTATCTTTACTCCGGATACAAAGAGAGTTTTCCAGTTTCTATATAAAGAAGTCATTTTGGACAGATCAAAACAATAAAGGCACAGAACTCCTGGATGACAGATGCCAGGATGTTAGTAACCATAAATGGTTTTCAAATATGGCCCCATCACCATCCCCCACAGTAGCCCTTTCAAGTGGGAATTACAAATTGCTTACTTGGAGAGGAAATTTCAAACAGGCCACTTATCAAAAAGTGCCAAATAAACCTGTCATTGAGATAGAAGTTACAAACCATTCCTAAACTCTGCAGACATTTCCTGAGCCTGTGAACTCTGATCTTGGCTTCTAATAAACATGACATCAGCTCCCCAGTACTGCAGACACAAGACACATGACCCACCACTATGTTATCGCTTCCTCTGCAGTTTCTTATAGGATCTGTTCTAAAGCACAACATCAATGGAAGACTTTCCGCTTATTTCAAAATTGGTTTTGGATCAGGTCCTTAAACGGAGGTCAGAACAAGCACAGCATGGTATCAGTATGTGAGCTACAAATATTATTGCAAGTATCCACTTAAAAGCAATACTGAATCTGAGATGTTTGAGGAGTTTTCCAGGTATTGAATTAGTAAGTGGGTTAAAACAAGACTCCTGTTGCTGTCAAAGATTTATTAACTGCTAACTTCTCATCCTAGAAATGTAAACAAGCTTTTAAAAACGCCGATTAAACATGTATATACTGGATGGCTACTGAATAACATCTCAAAACATGTTACAGATCATTCTGATATGCTAGATGATTTCAGATACTGGAATAAGAGTCATCTTAATTGCCAGAAAAATTTTAGGGAAGGATTAAGACAGCTAAAGCTCCATGGTTAGCTTTTTCCTTATAGATATTTCCTTTGCAGATAAGTTTGTTTTTTTAAATTTAAGTTGGAAAAATACCTTTTTCTAAAAAAAGTTTCTATTTATCTCTGGGCTGGGAATATGACCAAGACCCCTACCCAGTGCACCAGGTGAAACAGGCCATCAACTCAATAAGCACAGAATTATATCTCTTGGGAAAGTAACTTAAACATCACATTATCAAAATAAGGTATTTGTAAAGACTATGGAGTATTGGCCTAAAAATGGAGCCCCTATTCCTGCCTAAAAAATTGTCATTTACATGATACTTCGATATTCCTAAAACAATCCCATATCAAATACAGACCAGACCTGGCAAGTACTTAAAATGCAATCACCGAGAAATTCTTATTTAAAAACTCCAGCATAACACATGAATCTTGCTGGAGCAGTCACCTACAGAATGAATCCACACAAGTGGTAAGTACAGCAGGGACAAAGCTAAAAAGCTGTTCAAAGTGCTCAGAGTGTGACTACCCATTTTTGATTTCCTCACCTTTCTCTTTCATCTTAACCATTTAGAACCTCCAGTCTCTAAAACCAGGAAAGCCCTGTTGGTCTGTAGAGGTCAGAAAAGAAAGCTAGCTACTCCATAACACAAAGTGGCCATCAGCATCACTAGCCAAGCTTAAAGCAGTTGTGCATAAAGAGAATTCTAGCACAAAGCTGCTAACACGTGCTCGAGTCAGGGCAGCCTTGGCATACGGCTAGCCCGCAGGCAGTAAGGCAAACAGTTAGCTCTTCTCATGGCAGGATACTATGTGCCATTCACTGGTATACAGAGGACTCAAAGAGCAAATCTCTCTCCAGAACAGATACACAAGCAGTTATACACACATCTACTGCTATCACAAGAACAAGCTGGTCCTCAGGAACGTGCAAAGCTCAAGAGCCCTCCACAGGCTACTGCAAGGGAGAAGGAAGCTCATCCTTGCTGCTGAGACAGACAGGAAATGCTGCAAGTTTGGTGGCTTTCACTCCAATGGTTTTTCTAAGGAAGGAAAAAGAAACAGCAGGCACAAAATCCCTGGCCTGTGTACACTGATGATCAAAATAAATCATCTGTTTTATACTAAGTGAGGATTTAGCCTTCTAGTTTTACAGCTGTAAACATACAGGGATCTCCATGGAATTAAAAAGGACCTGCCACTGACTATGCCAACCTCATTAAGCCACCGTATTTTAGCAGGAACACAAAGAGCAAAAGATGAAACTGGAACTGCCAGGGAGGGGACTGCAAAGGGGGAGGGAAACTACTGGAGTCAGGGGTTAGTCAGAATAGCCAGGCAAAGCCGCGCTCTTACTAAGGAAGCCAAATGATCTTTAATGACCAGGAAAAATTCAGTGCTTTGGTTTTAATGACTCATGGAGCAGTGCAGTACCTCCTACCAACGTGCTGTGGCAGTTGTACCCAGAAGGAAGTGTGTCAGCTACTGAGTCACGCAGCTCCCAAGGATTGGCTGTTGCCAATCTAAATACTAACTGTGCCCAGCCCTGTTCAGTTCTGACATTACTGTAGCCCAAGGTTAAGCTCATCTTCCAAGAGTTTTATTAAAATAAAAACCTTTCTGGTTATAAACAAAATAGGGTTTCCAAGCCTGGGCTACTGGGACCAGGTTTGAGAGCTCAACCGTTTCCATGCACACTTAGCCTTGTAACATTAAGGGCCTGCACCACAACCTGCTGAAGTGATTGAAAGAAAAGCGGATTGGCCATTTCAGAGCAATCTTAAATACAGGAGTGAGACTTGTGTTTTTACACTACTGACCTACATTTGCAAAGTCCTGGAGGCAATTTTGTCCAGCCTATAAAAAGGAAGAGCTATAAAGCTCTTAATATATAGCTATATTAAGCTGTTATGCAATAGAAAACACAGCTGCACAGAACAAAACCAGCCTACAACAAGAAAAGGAAACAAAAAGCTATGAAGTTCCATGTAGGAAAAACCAATGTGTTTCAACTAACAAAGAAGGGACTTTTAATTAACTTGTTCTCATTGAGTGCAGAGATAATTAAATTACAGAAGCAGCCACATTAGCGTAATCAGTTTATAAGAACTCACATACAGAAACAAAAGATTTTTCTAGATTCATCTATAAAAAAGGCTTCATTTAAACTGCTCTCATTCTCCCTTTGTAAAGTGCATTCATGTGCTCTTTCTTCCAGAGAAAATATGATCCTAACATCAATCCAGTTTAATCAAATTCTTGAAAGGCTACCACAACTTTTGATCCAATTCTTTAGATATTTTGTATTTTTAAGACTATTTCTTTCTTTTATTCACGCAATTACTCAAGAATCTCATCTTTCACTTCAGTGAAGTATATCTTCCATCCTTACAGTTGCACAGTAGGAATTGAAAACATAACTTGAATGCATCACAAGTGTTCAGAATGACAAATAAAAAACAAAGTGTCAATTAAAATAACATTGGGTAGAGCTAGTTTGGTAAAGCCAAAAAACTGAGGGAGAAGTTAATCTTAAGGCTGTAACTCATGATTTCTGATCCTTAGGTCCTAATAAATGGGGCTTGCCTAATTGATTTAAAAGTGAATATATTTATTAGAATGAGCTTCTCTGCATCAAATCATGAGGGATCTGCACTGTTTTAACTTCAATATTCTTTAGCCAAAATAATAGTCCCATCTTTACAGTGCCAGTCACAGTAAAAGTCACTCATGGCTTGCTCCACAAAGGTCCAAAGTGTTTATCAGTCCAAAGCACAGAGCAAATGAATACCCTCAATGGGACCATTCATATCCTTGAAGTTAAGCATCTGTTGAAGAGCTTTGCAGAACTGATGCAAAACACTTATTCCTACCTTTAGGAGAGGAAAAAAATCACAGTAAGAGTTGCTCAGTAAGTTGGAGTGCACTCCTGAGTCATATTCAAAGACACATGCTCAGAGTAGAGTTTCTTCTGCAGCAGCCACAAAACGCTTACAGACACTTGCTTGCTATAAACTAGAAATTGCAGCAGGAAGGAGGCTATTCCCATCTAGGGCAAAAGAATTGTTCTGGATAACTAGAATAGCTCCTGCCACCTTGCAAAACTGGAGAGTGGGGAAGTAGGCAATTACTTAAGCAAGCTCTTGCCCTTAATAAAATCCACACAAAAGCACAAATGACATAGACCCGACCCCTCCACCACATCCTGCACCCTCGTTTTTTATCCCTCATGTTCTCCTGCCAACTGGCTAGTACAGCACTGGTTCTTATCCCTAACACCCTCACTGCAGAGTCTTCTTCTAGCAGCCTAAGACTTCTTATGTGGATCTTCTTTTGTATGACCAACAAGTTCACTTGTTCACTTCTTAGATAATGCTCCAGACTTAACAATCAGGTGGGCTAAAATTATGTATATAAAAAAATGGAACTACAACTGAAGCTGTGTGGTTTCCAGTATTTGCTGTTGTCTAAGAAAATATATAATATACACACACACTCATTTATAACCTTTTTTTTTTTGATTAAATGATATTTCAGTGGAAGATCTTTTCACCCAGATAACATCCTTATGCACACACACACACAGAGGACAAATATAGGTTTGTAGGTTTCTGAAGAACAAGGAAGAGTTTGCTTTGTTTTTTTCATTACATGTTGCTCATTTCCTCCACAAGATGGCTCATATTTTTTGTGTACCTGCAGTAGCTCGTGTTTGATCAACTCCCCACCGTGATGCCAGGCACACCTACCAGGGCAGAAACCTTCAGTTCTCCCTGGGACCAAAGCTCTAATTACCTGGAAAAAAAATACAGTATATTGCATTCCTATGGAAGGGCAGCAGAGATACCATTGGGCATCTCACATCTGTCATAAGGCAAGGACAAGCAGGAAACATAGGAAAAGCAAGCTTTCCACAGGGTCCTAAATAGCAAGTGCACCACCTTGCCCTAAACATTAATCAAGTATACCTGGACATAAGGAAGCTTTACCCCATGTCTTACATAACCCTTTAGCATCTGGTAGTATGCCACATGCTACCATCATATAGCATGACTTAAAAGACCATCAGATGTCCCTTTTCTATGCTGCAGTTATCAGCTGTTCCTGCTGCTGCACTCATCCCGCCTGCGTTGCCCCTGTTAATAAGGCTGCAGTGGCATCTACTGGTCACAGCCCAGCGAAACAGGCGCTCTTTCTGTCAGCTCCAGAAGGTTCATATGACAGATGATCACGAGCTTTTCAGGCTTCTGCCACAATTTTGTTTCTCCATTGCTTTTTGCTATTGCTGTTATCTATTATTGTGGCTGTTAAGCTACTTCAGAGGTTGTTTTCAGAAAAAAAATACATATATAGACAACCAAGTGCAGCACCACAACAATTCGCGTGCACCTATTTTAGTAATTATCAAAAGTATAAACTGGGTTTAACTACTAAAAGACTGCATTAGAATAGCAAAAGGATACCAATACATTATTGATTTCCTCATCCTTCACAGGGGAGGCAGGTATGAGCATCCTGAGCCCTGGTCAGTGGATTTGTCAAAAGGTTTACACTAAAATTCATTAAACAGAAAATGTTCTTCTTCTCTCTCAGCAAATTAAATTAGTTTCTACTTTGCATAGTATTATATCAGAGTATGTCTTCATATCCACATATGCAAAGAAACCTGTTTCAGCAAGATATTATTTCAATTCTTATACTTGCTTTTCTGATGCAAATAATAGTTGTAGTTTGATTCTCTATCATTCCCCTTCCTTTCTACAAACCTCAGTTCCCCACAAGGCACACATACCACAGTGCACCACAACTAGATACTCCCTTGATTCAACTACATCTTCTCACTATGAGGTTGACCACGCTTTGTTATTGCGGATACAGTGTCAACCTCTATGCCCAGCAGCTTTGCCTACGTTAACAAAAAAAAAAAAAAAGAAAAAAAAAGAAAAGAAAAAAAAGATCAAGATCCATACATAGTAATACGGTAAGATCTATATTTATTAGCACACTTAATTTAGAAATGAGTTCCTCTTAATGGGAAAAACTTCCTGGGTTTTCCATGAAAGAGGAAAAGATTCAACCAATTGAGACAAGTTCAATGGATCCAGAAAATAGCCTCTCTGTTACAGAAATGTTTTCCTGGCAGGCAACGATGTCTACTCCAGGTGACTGTAAGTGACCAACAGACAGACACAAACAAAACAGGATATGAATGTATCACACCATGGGTAGAAATTCTGAACTAGCTAATGTCCATATATTAAAACGCTAAACCAACCCACAATTAGACTGTTTCCTAACAGCAATATTACAAAAGTCAGTGCTGCTTTATGCCTGGATTAGTTGGGCTTCTGAGGAGGCATTAAAGAAGAATAGATTAGGAGAACCTTGTCTACGAACACAGCATTGCTTTCATCAGGAATTAGTTATTCAGGAGAGTCATACAACCTACTACTTCTTTTCTTCTCTTTCTCTCTCTCCTTTTTTTTTTTTTTTTTTTTTTTTTTTTTTTTTTTGATGGTACTTCTCCAAAAGTCTGTGTTAATGCATTACCTTATAGAGAAACACAGTCTCCTATTTTGTGCCAAGATGTATAGTCTAAGGAAGTTCTCTTCAAACATAGGCCAATCCAGCCTACAGGACACAGCCGTACAGTGCCCTCAGAGACAGGGTTACAGCTACTCTGCTCTCTCCAAGGCTGTGGCCCAAAGACTAGGAAATGGGCAGAAGTGGCTCATAGGGTGGGAGCTCCATTAGCCAGCACTGCCTTCCAGGTAGTCCTGCGTGAGTCCTCTGGGACGTCAGGCCCAACCCTGCCCTGAGACAGCAGCACTTGGCTCCTAATAGCATGATCCAGACCCAGGGGCTCTGCAGGAACTCCCAGACTGGAGCCTGGGAACACCTGTACGACTGTTTCTTTTACTTGTGGCTCAGAAACACCTGATTTAATACTGAACCACCCTGCAACTTCCAGTCGTTCTTATTTATGTGTAAATGGAATAAACACAGCTTGTATCCCAAGAGGTCCATATTGTGGTTCCAGTCTCCTTGGGGCAAAAGACTGTCTTTAGTCAGTCTGCACAAACAGGTAACATTCAGTTTCACTTAGATCTTGCAAGTACCACTGTAATATTTGAAGTGCCTAAAAAGGATGAAGAATGACCTAGGGCACTATTAATATGAACAATTTTATAATATCTCAGAATGTCTCTCTAGCTAAGAAAAGGTATCTCAAAGAAAACAAAAGTTACAATAAGACCCTATAATAAAATGATTATTTGGAACCCAGTTCTTCTCATTCTGGCATTGGTAGGAATAGTACCAAATCCTATGCTAGCCTGTGGGACTTTGCCTTTTTCTACAGGAAAGAGTAGAACTGCAATAAATTCTCACAGGACGTGCTACAGTACCTTAAAATTAGATATACTCCAGCATACCACAGAATAACACATCATAGTTTTTCTTACCCTAAGATCTCAGAACACTTTTTAAGCATTAAGGAACACTAATAGTAAAATTTGCAGGACAGGAAACAGAGGCTTAGTTATTTGTTTGGTAAACAGCAGACTCCAGATCAGAATGCACCAATCAACCCCATATACAGTTCTGCAGGACATGGCAGTGTTTTATTGTAAATCATTTTACTAGAAAACCATTACAAACAAAAGGACTTCAGGTATCAGATGTATGCATAACATGTATAATGTGCTAGAGAGCACAGCTTTCCAGCTAAAGCTCCAGACTTGACATCAGTATCCTGGCCTTAGTTCATTCTCTAAAAGGTGTGAAACTTTGCACAGACTGGTAGCCACTCCATTCCTCTGGCTTTCTACCTGCAGAATGAGAACCGCCACTTCCTTTCACAAAGGTGCAACAAAGCTGTTATGAACAAATTACAATTTAACTTGACCTACAAGAAACACAACATAATAGGAGTACAGACTAACTCTGCTGACCAGTATCTTATATGGCTGTATCCTGTAAACTGTGAAATCTATGGACACATTCAGGCATAATAACTTTTAACCTATAACTTTCATAACTCCACAACACATGTTCTGCGCCTGAGGGAGAGAAGGAGGTATTACTTCTAATTAACCATACAAATATGTATTTAAAGGCAAATTTTTCAAAACCAGGCAGCATTCACTTAACACCACCTCCTTGTATCCCTGACTTCACAAAAGCAGAAAAAAAGGTAACACAGAACTTCCAAAAGTCTTATCCCAACATCTAGCACATTTGACAACCAGGCCATTAATGATTTATTTAAAAGATGACAAAACCGTCCAAACCACAGTTTTTGCTCTTTACTGCAATCATTAAGATTGAGGCAAGGCAAAAAGCTGAATGGTAGGTTTAATGAATTAGTGCATTCTCAGTCACAAAAAAAAATCTGCTTGCAACTAAAGCTTTGCAGAGCTTCACTGCTTCAACTGGAAGTAAAATGACAAAGGTCTGAGTCATTAAATCAGCTGTCTGGGGAAAATACCCTTTGTTATGGTCCATTTCAGGCATTATCGTCCTTGGTCTATTCTGAAAAAGTCCCCTCCCACTCACTCCTCACTCTTACTCACATTCAAGAGGTTTTTGATAACAGTGTTAAATGACTCAGATTTTGTGCTAGACATATCAGTGTTTCATCATGCTCTGCCTTTTAAGCATGAAACAGCCAGAGAGAGAGGGTCAACTTTCAAAATCCTTCAGAAACACTTGTGCCTGGAGGGAAGATACACTCCTTGCAAGCTTGATTCATTATGGATCACTGCTGTCTGCTCTGCAACTAGGGAAACCCAGTCACACCAACAATCCTGGAATAGAAGCTCTCTTAAAGAGAGCTATTCATTGTTCCTTTGAATCTGAGCAACAGCTACAGAACTTAGATTTGGATTGAACTTCTCAAAAATCTCAGATATTTAGATCATGGCTATTGTATTCATCAGTTGAGAATATAGTCAAAAGGCACTGACAGAAGATTATCTCTCATCTTGACCATTTATTATAGACGAGATTTTAAATACGGAGTCCTACAGGTCTGCTATAGTAAAGATCAGCTTTTCTCAAGAGCTTTGTCATTATTGCCTGGTCTCTGTTCTGGAGTTTGTATTGATTATTCCCCTACAATCGCAGGGAAGGAGGGAAGTGGGGATGCAACCATGAAATACATGCACTACTTCTCTTTCCCCAGAGCAAATGAAAAATAGGTTTTAAAGCAGAACAAAAATCCTCTGCCTTCCTGTATGTCTTAAAGGCTGACACCTTTGCACCAGGATTTAATTAATGAAGTTAATCACAGTTTACTACCATTACTTGTTGACTGGCAAAAGATCCTCCATTATGTGTACAGAAATGCTGCCACCACATACAGTTCCTGCCTGAAGCTTCACATGACCATAGGAAATCACACCAAGAAACACAGAGAAGTGTAGCTGAGCTACAAGTTTGTTTGAGCTAGCATGTTGCCTCACTCTTCCACTTCCCCCCACAACACCTGATTCATTCTCATTTGTAAACACACAAATGGAGAATGCAAAGAGAATGTAGGTAAGGCAGATTGGGAAGGAATGGAAATTTGAAGGACAGATGCATCTATGAACTGAAATGACCTGAACAGTATTGGAAGTTCACCACCGAATGAGTTTTCTTCCCATATTTAAGGTAAGATCATGACGGATATATAGAGGCCTCTGTGCATTTTCAATAGTGTAAAATAAAGACTGTATTGCACAATTCCATATTTAAATTTGGAAAGAGGCATTCCTGGTTAGGCAGCATGAGAAATGAGAAGGTACCCATGAAGAAAAGAGAAGATTGTTACTCCATACCTTGTGTTCATGGGAGTACAATCACAAGAAATAATGTAATTGATCAATTCGTACATGCCACTTGTTTAAAATTCACATTTTCATTACTGGCCTAATAAAGTGCAGAGAAGCTATAAAAATGCACTAGAAGAGGAAATAAATCTTTAAAAGTAATATTCATTTATTCTGCCTTAGACATGTTACATTTCCATGCTCTCAAGATAACCAGCTGTCTGCTAAGAGACTCCTAGCTATAAGCATTTAGTGGACTCTACGGGAAAAGGAATCAAATTGCAAAGTGATCTTTCTAAGTCTTAGCTGACTAACTCCAAGCATGAAATCATATGGTACCAATATCTAGTAAGGCTCATTCTTGACTAGAGGAGGTTTTTCACATACAAGCTGATTAAGAGGGTGCAAATGGAGTTTTCCTGCCATTTTCCACGGGAGTTCCGGCA
This sequence comes from Rhea pennata, assembly GCF_028389875.1. Lineage (NCBI taxonomy): Eukaryota > Metazoa > Chordata > Aves > Rheiformes > Rheidae > Rhea > Rhea pennata. The sequence continues at coordinate 8,989,550 of NC_084665.1, read as the reverse complement.
GAGAAAAGCTATTGCTCAATTCCAGTTTTCTCCACTCACCACCTCAGAAGAGCAGAGAATTACAGATAACCAAATCTGACTACATCAACCTCCCATTAGCAAGCCAAAAATGACCATGCTGCCTCCAAAACTTATTTTAACTTTTCAACCCATCAGAAGTAAACCATCACAACCTTTTACACAATGGGTTTTGTTCAATCTTGACTGAAAATCCACCCGTTTCCTGACACCTATACCCTGTAACAGTAGTTTATAGTAGAGTCAAAAAATTTTACCCAGACTTCTTTGCTTCCTGGCTTTCTTTCAGACTTTTTCTTCTTCATCCAGCTCCTCCAGTTACAGTGAGTGCATTTCCCTCTCCAAGAAATCTGACAGATAGGCTACAAAGGGTTTTCTCCAGCACTCCTAGAGCTGTTAGGGAGAAACATGTCCCACAGCCCTCCAAGCATAGCAGATGATGCTAAACTTTGCATTCTCTTCCCTCAGGTCAGTCATTCACAGGGAACTGGGAAAAAAAAAAAAAAAAAAAAAAAAGATAAAGAAAAAGAAAAAAAACAATGTTTATACTTAGAAGAGGTTAAGACTTGGATCAATCTGGAAACAAGAGTCCGTATTTATTAATAGTTCTGGCCTGGTAGCCACCTTTGTTTATATCAACTGTCTCCTGATCATCTTTTTGCTTGATTTAATCAAAAGCCTGCAGTCTTGCCCAAAGGAAAAAGTGTTTTATTTGTTTAAACAACAAAACGCAGTAATTTTTCCTCTTAACTGAGCAGCAGCAGACCCCGCTGCTTACCAGGTTCCTGGGACCTCTGCATCATATTCATGCCTAAGCTGTAAAAGAACACCAAAGAAAGCTTCATTGTCTTGCCTTAGCCATGCATATAAGACTAAACAAGCTCAGATAGCTAAGAAAGAAGCCCAAGGGCTATCTCTAAGAATTTTTCTACTTACTTTTTCAATAGTTAAAAATAACTCAGGCTTGAGTTTCATATTCTCCCACGACTCTGTGAAAGTACCTGCTGATCTACATATGAGCCCCATACTAAAATACAAGTATGTAGTTTACCAGATTGCCTTATGAAGATCCAATAGCCAGCCAAACATTCAGTCAAAGCATTATCAGGGAACAGCAAGAATAGGGCTGCTCTACTGGGAAAAATAAGCAAAGACCAGAAGGTGACCCCAACACACACAGTACCCTCACCACCGTCCCATAGGATCTGAACACAATGGGCAAAGCAGGGTGCTGGTAACACAGTCCATCAACAGCTCCAGGCACAGCAAGGGGATGAAGGAAATCCAACCAGGAGAAGCAGGAGGCAGGGCCAAAAACAGGCCTAGAGGTAAGGCTACAATATTAGCCTAGGGTTCAACCTAGAGATGAGTATGCCTACAACATAACTCAGGCAAGGTCTGAAGGCCCAGGCGTGAGCTTAACCGAAGCTCAGGGGCCCATGTGAAGGGGGTTGGGAGATCTCAGGTGAGACTGCTTAAGGCAATTAAAGTCTGTTAGTGCCCTCTTAATTCAGAGCTCTGAAAGACATGAGTTCTCAAGTCACTGAGTCAAAGGATGTCTGACACTTACCTTGATGCATGTATACAGGTGAAGACAATCTCAAAAAATCAGTGCAGCAAGACCAGCTCAGCAACTAAACCTAGGAGAGAAACAAAGGGTGCCAAAATTCAGTGATTTTCATCTGTGGTTCAGTGACTTTGTTTCAACAAGAGTAACTGTTTCCTCTGCGTTTCCAAAGATGTATCCTTTATACTTCTCCGGCTTCTGAAGGCTCAACTTCCAGGACACTAGTTTAATTTGAAAGAATCTTTTCCTTGTTTTTCTCTATTTCTTTCTCCTTTCTGCCAGGTCTTTTTCACTGTGTCTTATCTAGTCACTACACCCACCTAAGCAGGTCAAAAACAAAGATAGGTTTTATGTGGGAAACTGCCTCTTAGAGGAACATGGGCCCAGTTCTAATCATCTGAATCTACTTTTAATCTGTGCATCATATCACTACATCACAAGTGCTCCTTTCTGTCATTCGGTATATCATATGTGCTCCCCGAGATGAACTTACTCCCTCCCCAGTAACCACCCACAGAAGATTGGTCCTGCAGTTCTCAGTGACTGTGTACTAAAAGCAGCAATCCCTTGTACAGCTAAGGTGGCTTGATGGCCTTGGAGTAAGGGTGTTCTTGCTAAACAGAGATGGGAAGCTATTCCTACCACAACAAGCCTAATTTTGGCTCCTCTGGGTGTTTCACTGTTACTCCCATCAGTTTCACACCCAACATGCAATGTCAGCCAGGAAGATGACAACGACAGAAGGAAGAAAGCCTTTAGCCATGGTCACTAGACTTGCTTTTATCTGCATAGTTACATTTTAAAGCAGTAACTGGTAGAGTCACTGCTTTTTAATTACTCTAAACTTAGTATTTATCTTTTTAGTCATACTTACCATGCCTTTTGCCCAGCGCTCACTTTCTGATAGAGAGATATGGAAGTATTTCATATATAGATTTGCTATTCTTCGCTTTTGAGGGCAGCTGTCAACCTCGTCTTGGTAGCTTTCACTTGTGGTACAGCTATCACCAGCAGAAAGTTTTTTCACACTGCTGTTTTCTCAAAGACTCCCTCAGCCACACGAATAGTCCCGGATCTGCAGTAGCCAGCATGATGAGCAAACATTTCTGGTAGGTTAGTGAGCTTTGCAACAGCCAAGCGAAGAGAAATCTGAAGCAACAAGCAACTCAAACCCAGTTATGGCCATAGGTCTACAGCTATGGTTCATATTTTGTTGGTAGTATTCTGAGGCTTTGCAAAGGGTTGAGGTGAGTCTTTGTGGTTGTTTTTTCCTGCTGCTCTCAGGACACCTGCAAGTCTTCACGCCCAAGAGACAGCCCTTTGCATCCGCATGGGCTGCCTTCAGGCACAAAATTCCCCCTGCTCCTTTTTCTCTGCTTTCAGAGCCGTGAGGCTTTAGTGAGGAAGCCGGAGCCCCCTCCTGAAACAGCAGCGCCACTACGAGGAAAGGGTCGCGGGAGCACCTCGGGGTGAGGGGCAGGTCTCTGCCTCCGCGCCCAGGCAGAGGGAGGCGGCAGCCGCACGGCACGTCGACGGCCGCGGCCTCGCATCCCGCAGCGGGGGCGGCCGGAGCGCGCCCAACGGCCGCGCCACCCGCCGCCAACGGCCGCGCGCCGCCCGCCAACGGCCGCCGCCGCCAACGGCCGCGCGCCGCCCGCCGGCGAAGAGGGCAGGGGCGCGGCTCGCCCGCACCTGCCGGCACGCCGGTGCCCGCCAGGCGGCGGGAGCGGAGCCAGGCTGCCCGCCCCGCCGGGTGCCCGCCCCGCCGGGTGCCCGTGGCTGGCTCCCGCCGGGAAGGGGGCGGGAGCGGAGCCGCGCCAGCGCCGCTCCCTGCAGCCCTCGGGGCCCCGCCGCGGTGCGGGGTCGGGCCGCGCCGCGCCGGGCGGTGCTCCTGCTCCTCCCCCTCCTCTTCCTCTTCCTCCTCCTCACCAGAACCAGGAGGCGAAGGGAGCAGGAACCGGGCAGGGAGGCGAGGGACGGTGCTGCTGCCGGACACTGCGAGCGAGTGAGCGAGCGAGGGCAGCGGCGGAGGGGGGGCTCGGCAGGGGCTGCGCCGCCGCCTGCCCCGTGCGGGGAGCCCCGCGCACACAGCCACGCGTGACAGGGGCCCCGCAGAGGCGGGCCGTGCCCGCGCACCCACGCGTACAGGGGGCCGTGGGGAGGCCTCCTCTCCACGCGCGGCCCCCAGACCCGCCCCCCGCCGCGCGCGAGGGGCTGCGTGGGGACCTTCACACGCTCCCGTCACGCGCGCGCGCGCACACAGACACGGGCGGGCGCGCGGAAAGAGCCCTGCTCCACACAGGCGTCAGCGGGCCCCGCGGCGCCCTGCGTGTGGGGACTTGCAAGGGGGCTGCGGGCTGCTCGGCGCCGCGAGAGAGGTGGGGGAGGAATGCGGGACAGCCAGATTTTCTTTTTTTTTTTTTTTTTTTATTTTTTTTTTAAATCACTGTGGTTTGATCGGATCCCTCCGCCACCCTGTTCAGGGAACCTTCTTACCGCCGACACTTCTTCAGTGTCAGTCTGGCACTTCCTTAAATGCCTCCACTGGGCGCCCGCCTGGCGTCAGACCCCACACCCATGCAAGCTTTGCTCCCCTAATGCAGAAGGGAGCAGGAATTAATGCAGTATTTATGGTTAAGGCTTCTTAAGTCATCTTATGAAAAATGCCAAGGTGCTACTCTTAGAAATACTCAGAGAGAGCAGTAGCACACTTACTTCCCCACACACACACTTACCTTAAAGTGGATCTGTTCTTGCTGTAGTACAAAAGACGTCCTCTTGTATTTCCACACCAAGTGTTAATTTTGGAGCTGTAAGGGCTAAAATATGCACAGAATTAATAGCATGGACACACACACTATAGAGTTCAGCTGTTAAATTACTACTTTTCTATAGCCAGGTCGGCTAAGATGCTCTGTAAAAATATTGCCTGGCATTAGCAGTGGCCTGAAGACTGCTTGTGGCCTCCCTGAGCCCTGGAAGAGGCCATGCAGGCACCCCCCTGCCGTGCAGCCCCTGGGGTGTGTTCCCAGAGCAGATCCAGGCTTGACCTGAAGGTCTGAAGACATGGTGTTTGGGGTTGTTTTTTAAATATCCAGCAGTGAGTTGTGCTTGTTGCTGAGCTTGCTTCTTTTTGGAGACTAGTGTCTCTTTGTGGTGCATTCTGTGATGGTTTACTAATGTGCATGTTTTCTTATCATCAGACTGAAACTTCTTGTTTTGAAAAGGAAGTGGGGAAGAGAGCAGCTTTAGGGAATGATAGAGTGCCAGAATTAGCTGCACTCAGGCCATGGTTTTCCAAGCCCTATAAACCAGCAACATGAATGAAAGAAACAGTTTCACCCACCCCTTGGGCTGCTCATTTTCACCCGTGTCAGCACATGCACTTGTATGCAGAACTGGATTAGGAAACTAAACCAGACTGCAATAAATAAATAACCCAGATCAGTTCTGAAATGTGTTTTGCTGGCACAAGGGGGCAGATGAGACTGTTTCTGTTCCGTAACAATATGGACTTACAGCACACTGAAGTGTCTGTAACAGTATGGCTGCTGTGCCAGACTCCATGCCTGTGCTCCTGAAATGAAATCAAACAATTCTTATGCTTACTCCAACTGATTTTTAGTGCTGTTCTTGATGCTTAGAGCATGACTGGTGGCATTCTAGCTTTCTGAAGCCAAAGCTTTTTCTTTTGCTATGAATAAGGCATAACAACAATTAATCTCTACACATTCTGCTGCCCTTGTGCTGGAGGCCTTATCTGCCTGGGCAACCTGCTCAAAAGCTGTGTCTGTGGACACTGCTGTGGAACATGATACAGCCCTTCACCCCTTGGTGTAAGACATATCTAAGCCAGTAAATTCATATGGTGCAGAGCTGCACAAATTCAATGTTGTTTCTTAGGGTTCAGTTTAACATGACAGCTGAGTGTTAATCTGGTCTCTTCTCTCACTGATTAAATAACCTACATCCTTCCTGCAGCATCAGTCATCTTATATTTACGAGCTCCTTCTTCAGTAATTAGCTGTACCCCAGAAGCAGTAGAGCCAGAGTATTTTCTAGTGTCCAACCTAATGTCTTTGTTTACCAAGGCAAAACAAACAAACTTATTGGATAAGCATCAAGCCTTGTTGGTTTAGTAAGTATTTGGTGAAAAGGTGTAGGCTGCCACATCAATGTTAACATAATTAACAGTAGCACTTGTTCCTGGATATAAGTTAGAAAAATGCAACTTAATGACTACAAGAGGCTGAGTTAGAGGTCTGCATAAATCAAAATGATTTTAGAAGTTTAGGGCATACTCAGCACTATTCTAATGACATTTCTTAGTAAGTTGATTTTCCTTAAAAGTATGGTTTTAAGCTGTGCAGGCTGTTTCATTTATGTTGTACTTAATTTCTTTGGGATCAGTATGTATGTATGTATGTAAATGTATCTTTAGCAGGTATATTTCCATTGCCTTTACTTTTGGAATCATTTTTCGTTATTAGTAGAATACCACCACATTTCTATTATCCGTTTGATACTCAGTTTTACATCAATAGAGTTGAAATCAGATATGACCTAGGACTAAAGGAGTTCAAGGAACCACATCTAGAACATTAGTATTCTGAGAACAGATCTTGAAAGAACTTCACTGAAATGGTTAGATGACATAATTAAGTTGTACTCCCTGATGCAAATACTGCATGATGTATAATTTTGTGAACACAACAAAATAAGAAAAGTCTTGCTGTTGAAATTCTTAACCCTTAAGATGTTAAGAAACTTTAATAACATCTGAAAATCTGGAGAAGATTTAGCTAGTATAGGCTGGCTGGTTAGTTGAAAAGTGCTCTTTGTGCATCTGGATGGGAATCTCGGAATGAACTTTGAACTGGGCTCCACCTTGGAGTAATATCTTTTGGCACTAAAAACCTCTTTTATTATCTAATCAGTAACATAAAGCTTCAATATTATCAGCTTGGTAAACAGGTGTACTTAAATTTTCATCCTGTTTCTAGGCATGCTAGATTTAACCTTTAGCTTAACTTTACATTATTGTAACCTAAACTAGTCTGGTCTTTTTCTGTGGTCAGTCCTAGAAAAGGTCATTCCCTCTCTCACTTCTCACCTGTGACCACGGCCCTTGATTCTTTTTGAGCTAAGTTTTAGACTAACGGTTTTAATTTACTTAATACTTTTTAGAAAGAGCTACAGAAGTCTGTTAACATTATTAATGTGCCCTCCACTTTCTTTGCAAAAATATCCTAGTTATTTTTTTTATATTAGAAGCAGTCTGTATTTGTACTTTACCTTTAACAGAGTCTTTGTCTCTGACTTGGGCTCCTAGATACTGCTGAAAGTCTGCAGTAAGTTGAAACAGTGTGCTTCATTGCCTGAGCTTCAACTGCAAAGGTTTGTTTCTTAGGGTTCAGTTTAACATGACAGCTGAGTGTTAATCTGGTCTCTTCTCTCACTGATTAAATAACACAAATTCTTCCTGCAGCATCAGTCACTTTATATTTACAAGCTCCTTCTTCAGTAATTAGTAGAAGTTTACTGATCATGACCAGAGCTTCTGCTTTGAGCATCTTCTCTAGTTTGGCTTGGCATGATTACTGTTTAGCTGTCCAGCAGGAACCTTGTGGGATTTCAGACTAGTCATCCTGCTGAGACAGGATACATGCTTACATCTCTGTGCAAACAGACTACAAGCAGGAACTGCAGTTGCATGCCTGTAAGTTTTTAACACTTCCAGGTGTCTTTTGGACAACAAGCAATACACTGTAAAGGGGCTGGTACTGGTCTTTTACTGCAGAACTGCCTGGATTGCATGTTTTCCCCCCACCCCCGCAGAGACAGCTTATCCCTCTTAACACCACTTCTTGATTTTTTTCATATTCTTATTTCATCTTCCCCATTCAAACAGAGTTTGAATGGCAGAGAGCCACTAAAGTTTTGTTTCCCCTCAGATCCACTCAAATGGATAAAACTAAACCGCTTGTGGTCCCATGGCACCAAACTGGCAGAATTCATCTGCCTTTGCTGCAAGTGTAAACTTTTATTCACAGGGAAAATTACAGTAATAAGTGTACAAATCAGTGAAACTACTCTCTTTACTGGACAGTGAACTGCAGGCTTTACAGTGTCCTAAGTGCCAGATTAGCACTGGATAGTGGAGAAACTTGAGTGAAACTAGACTATCCCTACCCAACAAGAGAACTTGAGATAGGAAGAAAACCCAAAACATTCAGAATAAAACAAAGAAAAAATCATCCGTTCCTATCTTGCAAGAGCAACTACAAGAGCAGAGTCTAGTACAGAGGTAACAAGATACATCTGAAGTTTCAGCCAAGGCCACTGTGAAGTCGTGGCAGTGTGGAAGTGTTTTGGGACTTCGGAGAGATGCAGTTATTTCAAAGATGGGAAGAAAAACAATATCCTCTTTTTTTTTTTTTTTTTTCTGCAGAGCTTACACAGACATTACCAGAAATGATTTCCTCAAATGAATATGGGTCCAACTCTTGGGAGCTCCTGGTGACAGTTGATCATCAGTATGAAGAGGAGCAAAAGGAATTTATACTACGCGTCTCAGGGGATCTTCATATTGGAGGAGTGATGCTGAAATTAGTAGAACAAATTAGTGAGTAAAGACCTGTTTAATTTATACACTCTTATTAAAATAACACACGCAGATTTCCCTCTTAAACAAAACAAAAACTCCTGAATATTTTGAATTGGCACTGCCTCACTTATTTCCAGGTATGTACCTAGCATGCAGGTGCTACAGACCCAGGCCTCGCTTTTTATGTGGACATGACTGAAACACCTATGCTATCACAACATAAACAAAATACCTCTTCTTGTTGTTCAGTTAGACAAATATCATAATTGGACTAAACTAACTATTCCAACTCCCTTTCCAGACAGGCTTTATACCTAACTAGTTTGAGGAGCAAAAGAAATGTATCCATCTGTAGTAGTCATGTAGAGAAAGTATTAGTTGTTACAAAGGCATTTCAGAAGTTATTGTTTACTGTGCTAAGTAGCATTCTAGCCAAAATCAGAGCCACATTAACTGTGGTTAGTTAATCTAGTATTGTGCTATCCAGTAGGGGACAGCTGCTCAGAGCACAGACTGGCTGAGTCAAAATTAGAAGGAGATAAAAGGTAAAGTATCCTGTGTACAGTAACAGCGGGTCAGCCCCACAGGCAGCAAGAGAATCTAGGTTTCTTTAACTCGAATAAAACAAATTAATTTGCCTGCCAAAATAATCATCTGTTCTCTGAGGCTGCAGAATGACAGATACAGGCAAGATGGCATGGTATTTGGTTGTTATATCAATGCCACCGGGTTTTCATATGGTACTTATTTTTCAACTATTGTTCTTCTTCCTGGAGTTCTTAAATCTAGAAGTCTCCACTCACCAGCTTCACCCAAAAGAGCACACCTGTCTGCTAGATCAGACTCTTCAAGTGTGAACACTACGAGCTTCACATTTCTGTTCATTCCTCTAGAAATACCAAATTTGGGGCAACAGAAAGTAGAATATTCAATGCAGAAACTATTTTATGTGGTCATCAATGTCTGACCTTTGACTTTTCTTTTTCCTCCATTTTTTTCCCCTCTGTCTTATTCCAGTAATCATTGTAAACTGCAGTGCAGTTACCTTCTCCTCTAGTCAGCTTGGTCACCACTTTGCATGATACTTTGAAACCTAAGGTCTGGCTTGCTCTGTCTGACATCCAAATATAGGAGATCAGTGTGTCTGCCATGAAGTTAATATGATGTTGCTAAGAAATTTTGGTAGAGACAGATAAGCTGTTTCTGTAGGCTGCAGCCTTGTGGTTGGTTTCTTTCTTTTCCCAAGGTGATCGATGTGATGGGGCTGTGGAACAAAAGTCATACAAGTTTGCCAGAGTTTGGGAGTTACTGTGGATTATTCAGTGTCAGCTACTGAAGCAGATGAAAGACTAGGGAAAATAAAACTCAAAGACAATAAATAATTGTTTTCCCACCAGCTGCTTTGTTACTGTTCAGATACCATCATAGATGTCTCCTTGTTGTTCAAACAGTACAAAATCTAGAAAAGAATTATATGCTCTGAATAAAAATCTGTAGCTCCTCGTGGACAGTTCCAGCTTTCTCTCTTGAGACTTTTGATTTACCTTAAAATGTTCTTGTATTTTTAATACAATGATCTAATGTTTTGTCCCTTTCTTTCTGATAAATGCAGCATATTAGTATCGAAGGATGTTTTAGGAAATGACCCAAAAATCTTTACCATTTAAGAGCATTACTGCAGTAAAAAGGCAGTGCTTCCCCCCAGCTGAAAAAAGAGGATTTTTTTTAAGTTTCTTCAAAAAAAAATTTTTTTTACCATAAGAAAGAGAACTACACTTATTTGACTGTCCAAAACCACCTTGAAACTTAATCTTTTTTAAATGGCTTGACTTCAGAAAAACAAGAAGAGAAAACCCTTCAGCAGAATAGTCTCAAGAATTTTTAATTTAGCAACTTAATTTCAGGACTCCGGCTGCTAAATGAAAAGTTTTGTTTTGAAATTTGTTATTTGGAGAAGAGAAAGAGGTACACAAGACATTTTTAAAAGGCTCCAATTTGATGGAAGGGTATTTTCACATGAAAACACTTAGTGGTGAAAAAGCTCCTCTTAGAGATAGTGATTTTATCAAGGAATCTCCTTTCCAACATTTGACTGTGTAGCAAATCTGTGATGAAAAAAACATAATAAGCAATGTAGGTTTCCACTACCTCTCTGCGTATTTCCACACACGATTCAGCCAACAGCCAATGGTAGCCTGAGTTCCCACTGGGTAATAAGACTAATTTTTCATAGCGTTTTTACAACTAGATAAAGCTAGTGTATTCAACTAGTGCCAAAAGCGTTCTATATTAATAATGTTTACAGCAAATCTGTATATGATTCGTCATCACTTTTTTTTGCAACAACTTTTTACCAAGAAACACCAAAAGGGGAGGGGTTCTACTGTGCTATAGACACACAGAGGAACAGCCTCGTCCTGGCAGAGCTGGTGAGGAGCAAATCAAGGTTGAAAGAAACTATACCTGCTACAACAAATCATTGGCATCTGGGAAGCCACTGAATCCCAGAATTCCCTGTAATATTGAGAATAGCAATGCTTTACTCTATCCTATACGAGTGCTGTTCAAGCTGATCTGATCAAGGTTTTGACACCTTTCAGGTTAGGATGGCATACTGTTCAAGGTCAGTCAGACAAAAATCGCTGTTCTCCCCCTTCAGAACTCCTAACATTACTAATGAACGAAGTCTCCCATCTGTTCTTCATTCAACCAGCTCTTCTCTATCTGCGTAGTTTCCAAAGCACAAAATACACAAATATTTTTATTTAATCAAAACCGAAACAAGCCCATATTAATGAAACAAGACAGTTGTCTATAGACAGGCCTCTCTTCTCCAAGACATTTTAGTAAGCAACTCTCTTCAGTCCCTTGTTGGGACAGACTATTAAAAGACCTTTCTACTGCACTGTACCATATCATACCTATTCCATTTCTCTTACACATTCCTAACTCCCACATGGTAGAGAAGGTCATCTTATATGTTGGAGAGCCTTTCAACTCCTTCCTTACTGTCACAGGTTTACTTACAACATAATGATTTGTTATTTTCATTATTTAAAGAATGTTGCCACTATAAAGTTGTCTTAAGTGGGTTTCATTTGGGTGAGCATCCTCATTAGCCTAACTGTGCAGCAATAGAGAAAAGCTGAATTACTGTGTCTTTCCTGGAACAGCCCTTAGCTATGTGTCACTAAGACTTCCAGGGACACATTGCTCACGCTTAACCCTGTAGAAAAGAGCTGTTCAGTGGTGCTTTCCAGGAGACTGTGGAAGAATTTGTGGCCATGTGGGAGGCCATGTGGGAGGGTTTTCACCTTGCACTGTCAAGTTGCAAAGTGTTGTCATTAGTATGTATCCCAGCACAATGCAAAAAGCTTTGGACCATATACAGTACCAATTTAGGATGCACTTTCCCTATGGATATCTGCCATAGGGATGTTGATCTCAGTTGACATCTATGTTAATTCTTCAGGGAAAATAAAGTTAGTTACCAGTGACTGCCACAGGTATTCAGCAAATGGGGTCTAGGTCTCAGGAACTGTAGTTGTTGTTACTTTAATATAAATAACTTTTTTCTAATTGCATGACACTGTTTCCAAGCCAAGTTTTTGAATATATTTGCTCTAATTTATTAACTGTCTTTCCCTCCCCCCCCCCCCATTTTGCTAGAAATTACACAGGATTGGTCAGATTATGCTCTTTGGTGGGAGCAGAAAAAATGCTGGCTTCTGAAAACCCACTGGACACTGGATAAATGTGGGGTGCAGGCAGATGCTAAGCTGCTCTTCACTACTCAGCACAAAATGCTGCGGCTTCGCTTGCCAAACATGAAGACTGTGAGACTGAAAGTCAGCTTCTCTTCGGTAGTATTCAAAGCTGTCAGTGACATCTGCAAAATTCTCAGTACGTAAAACCAAATCCTTTCCTACAATTAAATTTGAGCATTTCATTAGGTGTCTTTGTTTGATGTAAAGTCCTTACTCCTGCAAGACTGTTTAGATCAAGGAGAAATTTAATTGAGTTGATCTGAGATCAAAGAACAGACTTCTGTTTTTAGTATCCAACACTTATCAATGATTCTCAGTGCAGTAACATTAATGCAAATGGTGCTGAGAAGTGTGTCCTATGGCCCACAAGGAATACTGGCTTGTCAAAGTCCTATTGATAGCTTTGCAGGGATCCTTTTCCTCCTTGAGCCAGCTTGTTTTCTGGCTCATAGCAAAGAGCAGATTCACCTCCTATACCAGCTTCTAGCACAGGCAATTTCATGGGCACCAGCTGATTTACTACTTGTGCTAGGATCCGTAATATGATAGTCAACTTGGGTTATTGCTTTACTTTAGAAGGAATGTGCTTGAGTGTCTAAGACACTTGCAAACCTTTTCAGTCCAGGGCATATACAACTACCTCACGCAATACCATTAACGTATTACAGTGATGAGCCCACGTGTCTCTGCTAGTCCAAGGATGGAGCATCTCCAAGTAGAGACTAGGTTTTGAAATCTTCCAAACCTATGTGCCTATGACCAACAGGATTAAGTTGAGCCTGCAAACAATCCTTCAATTTTAGGGTACACCTAATTCCCATTTTAATTTAGATCTTCAAAGCTTAGCCTATTAACACATTTAGCTTCAGAAAGAATTTCCCACCTCAAGCCATATTTACCACAACAAATCTTTCAACTCCCTCTTCTACTAATGGGTTGTGAAAGGGATACTATGCGCGAATTACACTTAACAGTGTAATATGATGGAGTGGTCTGATAATTGTTCAACTGAAATTTGGCTGAATTAAATATTTCTGCCCACATTTTTCTACCACTTTGAATTGAATGAGTACAGGAGCTGTGTAACTTCTCTTTTGTCAAAAGTGTCTTTGCTTACTGCAGGACAGAAGTGTCATTCAGAAACAAAGTACCAGGTTTGCAATTGACAATACCAGTTTAAAGCAGCAGTGTGTTAGGGAATAGCGTATCACCAAGACAGGGTCTTTTAGGTGAAAAGTAAAATTCTTAAGTGGGGGAAAAAAAGAAAAAAAAAGCATGAACTTCAAATACAGTAGTTCTGTTTCTGTTCTCACTTATTCAGAAGTCAGAGACTTCATTGAGTTCATTCTGCTCAAAGGCAACTGCAGAGACAGTAAAGGAGAAAGAATTTTTCCTTAATGTTCTAAAATGCAGCCATTCTTAGTACAAAAGCAGGCTTAAATCTTGGAAACTCACCCTCACAGCTTGAAGTCTTCGGCCTTTACACTGAATTACTGGCTTTTTTAAATGGGTAGTCCTCTCAACTTGCTAAAAATAAGATTCAGATAGCAATATGGAGCTTTCCCAAATGCTTTGACCAACTGGTCTTTTTGGCCATGAACTTCTGAGATTAAAGGTTTTCTCTTGCTTCAATTCCTGAATTGCAATTGTAGATATTAGACGGTCAGAAGAACTCTCTTTGTTGAAGCAATCAGAAGACGCACTCAAAAAGAGAAAGAAAAAAGACAAGAATAGCAAAGAACCAGTTATAGAAGATATTCTAAACTTGTGCAACTCTCCAGTGATTTCTGGATCATCAGGTAATGGAAAACTCATGTGATCTTACTCTTCTGATTGAAGGCCAAAAGGAGGAAGAAATTCTTTGATCCACAATTAAAATAGGGGAGAACAGTTTAATGTAGAATGGAGCTCAGAGAGACACAGTGGACCTGAAATTAATAGTTCCAAAAAGTTACTGAAATCTCTAGTATTATCAGTATTTTCCTTAAAAAAATAATAATCTTTCTATTGATATATGAAAGGGCACACCAGAAAACAGATTACTAACTGTGGTAATGCACACAGTATCTGCTACTGCTCTTTGAAAACATGAGGCTACTCTTAAACTGTTCAACAATTTTGGCAACCTAAAAGGAGAAGCAAAAATACAGAATTGAAAATAAGTCTCTCCTTTCTCTGCCAAATCTGAGATATTTCACAGAACAAAGTAAAGCTCTTCTGTCCCTGAGGGCACTTCATCTATGAAAGGGCAAGGCCTGCTGCAAACCATAGATAGGAGAGTGTCTTAAAGAAGAGGATCTTTTATGCTGGGAAGCAGTAGACTACCTGACTCTGAAGGTTATTTTCTTTGGAATAATGCATTACTGTTTTTAATTTGCAGCAAGTCCAGGCTTATATAGTAAAACCATGACACCTACTTACGATCCTGTGAATGGGACACCAGCTTCTTCTACAATGACTTGGTTCAGTGACAGTCCCTTGACTGAGCAGAACTGCAGCATCCTTGCCTTCAGTCATCCCAACTGTTCTCCAGAAACACTAGCAGAGATGTACCAGCCTCGGACTTTAGCTGACAAAGCCAAACTTAATGCAGGGTAAGGATGCCTCTCTTTGATATCTTTGTTAGCTGCCTTAACAGAGGTGCCATTAATCCAGCTTTTTAAGAAGTGCTAAGCAGAATTTGAAAACCGAAACCTAATATTAGGCTATATATTGCTACTTTAAAACATACCTTGCTTTAGACTTCATCCCAGAAATCTTAAACTCTTTATCTTTCTTCCTTAATCAATGTTCTTGGTGAGACAACTTTGTTGATAAAATTGAGTAGACTCTGGATTAAATTCCTATGTCAGATTAAGGCAGATCCACTGAAGTGAGCAGCAGCGCGTGGGCACAGCTCAAGGTCAGTTTGGATAACAAGCTCAAAAAGGTTTTAAGGGGCAGCAGAATTACATACTTGGATGAAGTTAGTAAGCTCTAATGCAATACAAATAGGTGACTTTTTTAATTATGCACAAGCAAACATTGCTTATTGTACCTCACAGAAGAACATAGAGCACTGGGAGTTCAGTGATGCAATTCTTGGAGAGTATTGTTTCTTTAACATTAAAACACAGATTGTCATTTTCTAGATCTATGGAGCATTTAACAGTGATTTCAGTATTTTAATTATATTTCATTGGGTAACAAAAGTAGCCAGAATTATAAAACTGCAAACCCTGAAATAAAAAGCAGGAATTCTAAAGATACAGAAGCATTTTTACCTTGGCTTAAGTTAATTTCCCATTTCTAGAGGTCAAGAAGAAAGAATCTGCCTGAAGCAGAAGATAATTGGCTGGAGAAAAATTAGAAAGATTTTAGGTATGGTGTTCATATACTGCAAGTTGACAATACTTATGAAAGTTCTGCCTTTTCAAGCTGTATGAATTTTCCAGGCTCACAGGAATTAGAGCTGTTCATTGTCACTTTTGTTCTGCAATTACATTGGAGCTCTGCAGGTATGATAGTTTTTCCTGTACAAATGAATTTGTGGATTGTTTTCTTCTGCAGCTGGCTAGATTCATCTCGATCGCTAATGGAACAAGGCATTCTGGAGGATGATCAACTTCTTCTACGCTTTAAATATTACACTTTCTTTGATTTAAATCCAAAAGTAAGAGCTTTGTTTTTATTGTTACTCATTGTTTGCCTGCTTTCGTGTTACACAGGGATACTGAATTTTAATGCTAGGATTTGTTATCGTCTGTTCAGAGATCAAATTCTACTTGTTCCCTTGAGCTAAGGCCATACTCTTCCCATCTGGATAGTGAATCACTATCTTCCTCTTGATACTTAAAAACTTATTCAGGTGAGATCTGACAAGCATCAGAAACAGTGGCCAGATTTCCAGGGGGAGCTGGTTTACTATTTCAATAAGAAAAACTAAGGGGAAACCTTAACCAGTAGTATCTCAAAGGATGTAAAGATATACATTCTATTTTTGAAGATGCACTTAAAATGGCACTTACATTCCATTGCCCTTCAGTGAGATTTGGCTTTTCCAGGCTCAAGCCCTCTCAAGCACTTAGGCACCTAAATTAAATCCTTTCCAATGTAACTGTGTGATTTGAGTGATTGAAATGTTTAGAGCCCTTTTGAAAACAAGGCAACACGCACTTAAACACTTCTCTAAAGTTGCCTCTCATTTGCACTTATTTCCACTAAAAGTCAGTTACTGTAGTTTTGTTAAGCCAGGGTTTTTAACACGTGGGTGGTATTTTTAGTGAAATTAAAACCTGATCATTGACCAGTATAAATCAACAAGAGTTTGAATGTGAATTTTATGTAGACCACTTATATCAGCTGAGGATTTAGCATTATTACTGTCTGTAAATGAGTTGTTTCATTTCAGGCATCTCAGACTTTAAAATAATAAAAAAAACCCTTTCTTTATAGTTGGCATGTTTTGGATGAAATTCTATCTCTCCTAAAAATCAAACAGGTGCCTTAACTTAAGCAGCCCAAACATTTTCATTCATTGCCCCAGGCAGTAATGGAGGTGTAAGATGAAATTACCTAAGGCTACTTCATAGCTCACCACTATTGAACGAACGAGCTCATACTCCCAGGTTCATCCTCCCCTCACCTACCTTGCACCAGTGTTGGAGCTTGAATATCTCTGTCAGTCACTTCAGCTTATTAACCAAGCATATGTTTACCCTGGAGGTGGGGAGGAATGAATAGTGAATTAAACCAGTTCACAGCACAATCTGACTAATGCCAAGCTAGCACTAGGATACGGCTAGAACCAAAAAACCAAGAGCAGGAGAGGGGAAGAAGAGGAGTAAAGATTTCTGTCCTTTGACAGCAGCAAGCTGGTAAACCCCTTCAACCATGTTACGTTATTTTAACTCTGTGGTTTCACATTTGACTTAGGCCAGTCTAAGACCTACTACCACAAAAAGGGATGTCCTAGCTTCCCCTTCTGCTTCAACCAAGGACTCCTGAATAGTTTTCTTTTGGATCAGCAAGTTGCTGTGACCCTATGCACAGTCACATGAGATAGTGCAAGGGAAAGTTGGGAACCTACAGCAGGGCAAATGTGGGAGGAAGAAAGCAAATGACTTTTATGGCTTCAGCCCATGTTAGATCAGCTGTTGCTGACCATGAAGGCACATTTTTTGGTCATAAATGACAACGTTCTTTTCTGCTACAGTATGATGCAGTGCGAATAAACCAGATATATGAACAAGCTCGTTGGGCCATCCTGTTGGAAGAAATTGACTGCACAGAGGAAGAGATGCTGATCTTTGCTGCACTACAGGCATGTACTTGATCCAAGTTGCAAAACCTGTTTTCTCAAGAGGCAAGCACAAGCTAGGACAAGACTACGATAGGAAGAGCCTAAGCTGATAGCTCTGCTTCGGTTAGGGACATACTTTTATGTCTGTGTGAAACAATAAGCAGTGTCCATTAACTATAAAACAACTAAAGTCAATAGCAGCATACTATTACTCAAACGGATACATACACTTTGTGAACTATTTACTAACATTATCTAAAGCAAATTGTACACAGGATATAATGTTGATACAAGTCTTCAAGTTTTGAAGAGACCACTATGAAGTGATGCTCACCATACCAACTACCACTATCTCATGTGTTCTTCCTGAAAGTCTAATACATAAATATATATTTTAGCAACGGGGGAAAATGAGGGGAATGTGGGTAATGAGACACAAGTAAAGTTCTGCTGTAGAACTTTACACAGTTAACCAAGACCCAAAAGATCAATGGCTGTATTTTCAAATGCTGTGATTATATGTTACTAACTAATATTTGAATCATATTTGAAGTGAATTTACCCTTCAAAAATCTTATTTTTGATGTTACATTTCAGTACCATGTAAGCAAATTATCATTGTCATCAGAGGCACAAGATTTCATCTGTGAATCAGAAGTAGATGAAGTAGAAGCTGCACTTTCTAATCTGGAAGTGACACTGGAAGGTGGAAAAGCAAGTAACACTTTGGTATGTCATTTTGGAAACCAGAACTGCTTTCACTGTATCAAATGCATTGACTCTGAACCTACTTGGTTTCAGATCTCTTACCATAATTAACAGACATTTACAGAGTGCATTGTACTAAACTTATTCCTGATTATCCATAGGAGGACATCACAGACATCCCGAAACTTGCTGATAATCTCAGGCTAGTTAGGTGAGTTATTAAAAGTAATAATAAAACATGCAAACAAAAACATAAGAAATCCCTTTAGTTTTGCATTCTAACAAAAGAGTGGATCCTGATGTTTTAAATGAACAAAGATATCATATAGTTCTAACTACCCTAATACCATCCTGTTCACATCTTCTCTTACTGCTTTTGGGCCAGATTCTCAGCAAACCTTTTTAGCTCCTGAGGCACTAACATACTTACGCTAGATAGAAGAACAAGCTCTTTATATTTCTTAGGGTTCAATCACCTTCTCTAAAGAAAAGATTATAGGATTTTATTTTCAAGTGTTACTGGTTTTTGCCAAAGAAAAAACAGGAAAAAAACAAATTTCAGCTCTCCCAGAAAATAACTTCTGAAAGCAACCTTATGGTATTTTTTTCTCCCACAAAACAAAAGAAGCAACCAAATTACCCCCTTTCTAACCAAACATGGAGTTTGATTTTTTTTTTTTCTTTTCCAGTATCACTGTGGTAAACTAGACCTAAATAAACAAACTGAGAAAAGGACAATTCTGTGATCACATAAAATCCTGTTTTAAGGGTTATTTAGTATCACTGCACTGATCTCAAGACTATAGTGTCTTTTATCACAAAACGGTCTTCGAGTTTTAGAAAGTACAGATTTATATTGCAGGATTATCATTTTCATTCTGCTGACACATTGATTTGTAGTCAGTGAACTGAAAATTGCACTGTTTACTCATTTATGATAAAGAAATTGTATTTGGCTTCGTATTACCAAGGTGGATTAAAATGAAAGGAAATTTAAGCCTTTGAAGTTCTGTTAGTTACTAGGTTCTAACAATGGATTATTTTTTCCCCAGCAGTAGATAAATTTGTTTTTAAAATCATCCAGCAGTTACTTTTTATCATTAAAAGTTTCCTATATACATAGTAAATCCTAACTAAACACATTGGAGGAAATAGATTAGTTGTAAAACAGTTCCTTAAAAGGAACAAGAGCATATTATTACTAAAAATATTTAATTATAAACCTAAGCACAAAGTTCTGCATATTGTACTGCCAGCTCTATCGGTAGAATAAAACTTATTCACTGTATGGAGCACAGTAGCTCACTAGTGAAGATTACTCTCAGATAGGTGGTAGTATTATGGAGAACTGTAGTACTTTTTCAAAAAAAAAGAAAAATAATTGTAAGCTTTTGAAAAAGTCTTCAGGAACTTTTCTGAATAGAAAAGTAGTTCATAAGTTTAAATAGAAGATAATAGTCCATAATTTTCGAAGCATTTTTTTTTGTCCTTGTATTGGAACCTAAAAAGCCAAAATACTTGCAAATATATTTGAAAATTCCAATTATTTTTGGAATTTAAACAAAAAGATCTAGAAAGGACCAGTCCAGGACTTCTAGAAACACTCTGGGGAATACAACAGAGGGTGTAAGAAATAACCATTTTCCAGCTAGCTGTATAATGCTTGTACCATCATCTTAGATTTAAAGGAAAGTATAAGACAGACAGTGGACTTTCGGTTTGTTTGTTTGTTTTTTTAACTTTAGTGGTGATCTTTGTAGCTGGTTGTGAAGTATTTCTCCAGTAAAATAGTGCTATAATTCAGTAATATTTTGAACTAATAGCTCTGTTCTTTTCTTCTTGAAGTGAATCTAGATGTTTTTTTCTCCTTGACTGTGTTAATGTATTGTTAGAAGAATTCTCTTTTTTTATCTCTTACTGAAGAGAGAAGCAGCAGCTACACGATTATGTTTGATCATTACTGTTCTATCAGTTAATTCCTAGTTTCACAACAGATGCTTTAAAATTAACTCTTTGAAAGAAATGAACTTACATTAGCAAAGTACTGGAATAAACTAAAATAATTAAAGCTAGTATTATATCCATGTAATTGTATGCATGAGACAAACTGGAATAATATTGCCCTAATGGAAGAAGATAGTTTAAACTATTACCTTTTCTTGAAGTGGTACAGAACCTCTGGACTTAGTCAAGGAATAGAATTTTGTTATGTTAGATACTATTTAGATTTAAAGCCAAAAAGATGGCCCCTACCTCAAAAGTTCACAGGTTGAGTAGAATATAAGCTAGTTTTACTGATGCAAATTTTCTAGATCGGGAACCCTGAAAACACTCACACTGGTTTTGGTCATGAGAACTAATTAGTGTGTTACATTAGCAGTACTGAGTTCATGTAAAAAGCAGAATATGTTAAGTCTTTGTTAGAATGGAATGGCTTCAATAAGGAATAGAAGAAAAGGGCTAGGGGGAAGATAAAAGAAATCATAGATGGGATTCAACCAGTGACACAAGTGTAAGTGAATTGATGCCATGTGTACATGACCGCAAAGGACTTGAGCTCTATAGTGATATCTGTGAGTAACTTAGTGATGCATATATTTAAATATAAACATATGCAGTTCATTTGTTCTCTTAGGCCCAAGAAGCTGTCACTGAAAGCCTTCAAGCAATATTGGTTTGTTTTTAAAGACACTTCAGTATCTTATTTTAAAAACAAGGAATCTGCGCAGGGAGAACCTATTGAGAAACTAAACCTAAAAGGTAGGAATTTTCTTTTCCTTTATTTACTTATTCTGTTGCATTCATGATTTGAGTAAATCAAGAAATCACTGTAAGACTCAGGAAGAGAAAGCAGTAGCATTTACCCTGAAACTACTTTTTCTGCTACTCTTAAGTAGGCAGACCTTGTCCGCAGAGAGGCCTAACCAAAACGATTGAATACCTTAGCCCAAACCAAGATTATCTTGACCTAACTTCTAAAATGCTTTATACCACTGAATTCACTTAGAGATAGGTCAGACAGAGAATACGATCCATATGTGACACTTGCACTTCCAAGTATTTTTAATCTATGTTTTATGGCAATACTCACCTCAGTCCTTGGCAAAAGCATATTGGTAGCAGAGGATTACAAATACTGTCATGGACAGGAATACCATAGGTTGCACTTATACACTGCTGTGCAAGACTGCTCTCTACACCTTTGTTTCAAACATGGGGAATTTCATAACTGCAACCCAGCTTCAGGGAACTTCTGGAGGAGAAACTCTGGATGTACACAGGGCAGATGCCAGCACTATATATAGCCTCCATCTACATCTACTCCTGCAGGGACATCCTATGTTCAGCATCAGGCAACCAGTGATGCCCAGGATTCATCCTAGAAGAAACCTTTGAAATAGAAAGAAGATTGACCCCTGTGAACAAATGGCTCTGCATACCAATCTGCACATCCTCAGTAGGTCAGATGAATGCATGGTAAAACTAGCCAAAGTGACTGAAACCTGAACAAGTAGCCCACAGCTTTGGTGTCACTTGACACAAAGGAGCATCATTGTGGCATTTTTGACTCTAGCCGAATCCAGAAGGCCTACAATAGCACTACAACATTGAAATAATCAGATTATCCAGAGTTCTCTGGGATCTCTGAACCTCCCAGCTGCACTAGATGTCACTGACATTGTGTTTTCAGTACTAACTTGCTTCTGAAAATAGAGTTCAGGCTTTCAAGAAACTGAGAGTAAAATTTCCAAAAGCACCTATCTCATCAACTCCTGTCCACTTTAAGTATTGAGTGTTTCCCCAGATAAAGCAGAGGTTTTGAGAGCATTTACATTCGTGACCTTTTTGTAGTCACATTGAACAACATGCTCTTTGAGCTCGGAGCATTCATCACTAAAAGCATTCATCACCCTGGCAACCCAGATCGGGCAGTGTACTAGAACAAAAAGCTTTGATTAGGCCTGATCTTCAAAAGTCTCGGCCCTTGATCTCAAAGCAGAACAACCATTAAGCGCTGTTCTTTATCATTATACTATTACTTAAAATGAGTGACATAATAAATAAATAAATTTGTTTCTTTGTGATTCTCTATAATCTAGGATGTGAAGTTGTACCAGATGTAAATGTTGCAGGGAAGAAGTTTGGAATCAAATTATTAATTCCTGTTGCTGATGGCATGAATGAAGTATATTTAAGATGCGATAATGTGAGTAATAGAACAGAAAGTCTGCATTCCAGATTTATTATTAGGTTGTCTAGGAGACCCCTTATCCTATTGTTCTAGAAGTTGTACATAAAAACAAGGGTGCTCCAAAGACTTCATTATCTACATGTCTAGTAGAATATAAGAAAAATGTGGTAGACTAAAAAATACTTAATGGTTTAAGGGATGAAGGGGCAATAATTCAAAGTTGATAACCAGTTTCCAAGTAGAGCAGTTGGAAGAGAAAGAAAAAAATACTATGGGAAAAAAAATTTGTTACAGTGTTTTCAGAGGGTTGAGGTCTGGTTTTTGTTCTCTTCATTTTCTTAATTGGAACTTTCCCTTGGGACAAAGGTAGTATAATAGGGATCTTAAGTTTGTTTCAAGACTTTTATATCAATCCCAATTCTGTAATTACTTGGAAAAGAGTCCTACCATAAAATTTCCCAATGAATCTATTCCAGAGCGCTGGAATTCTCTCTGTCAACTAGCAGTAGTTTCATGCATCAAACTTATTTTCCAGAAACATTCATGCGGAGAAAATACTGAACTTGTAGTGACTGTAGCATTGATGATCAGATATACTATACAGCCTCAATTGCTGCTGACATCAGCGGGAGCTGTAGACACACTGAAAACCAGTTTCACATAGTGCATTCTTTGACACTTTATAACAAAGCATCTATTTTTAATGAATCTGAGTACATTTTCAAGGTAAGCGCCTGAAACTCTAAAACGTAACTATTCCACAAAGCTAATTCTGTGCATGGAACTAGCCTATCACGGAGGTGCAAGGATACTGTATTACCTATACATCCACCCAAATGAAACAGGATAGTTCCAAAGTTGTTTTATCTTAGAGCGAGAAATGTTTGAGCAGTAACCATCTTCATAAATGATTTGTTCAGAAATACCAAACATAAATATCAGAAAATTTATTTATTGCAGGAGAATCAGTATGCTCGATGGATGGCTGCTTGCATCTTAGCCTCAAAAGGCAAAACGATGGCCGATAGCTCTTATCATCCTGAGGTCCACAAGATTCTTTCATTTTTAAAGATGAAGAACTGGAATGTCTCCCCTCAGGCTGCCTCTGATCCAGAAAGCATGGACATGAAACCAGAATGCTTCGTCTCACTACGTTATACAAAAAAATACAAGTCCAAGCAGGTATCCTCAGCATGGCTGTTACGGTTGAGGATGAGTTATTCCAGAGACAAGGCACATGATGGAATAAGGACAAGACTAGATTCAGATAGCTTTTGGAAACCACGCAAGGATTCCTGGCCATACACTAGAATCATACACTATGCATTTACCTCTTTGATATTTAGCAAGATGCCTTTTCTTTAAACTGAACACAGTGACTGGTCTCTCAGCACTTTTTCCAAGTACTCCTACATCCACACTGCCTCGAAGTAACTAATTATGTCTTCAAGATAGTGCTGTACCTGAAAATCTCTTCAAAATGAAGAGGGAAGGTTTTTAAGGAAGGGAAGATACTGTCTGCATCTTAAATACAGAGGTTTTCCTACCCTCTTGGCCTGGGTACCCCTCCTCCTCTCCACTTTTTTTCTTTGCTCACTGATTTTGCTGTAACAGAGTTCAGCCCACCCACCCGCAGCACACAGTTCCCAGACCAAAGTAATGGAGTACGTGCTACTCAACATCTTCCATAATATCATCTCTTTGTCAGACACCTAATTGAAGGGGCACACTGCAGCAGATTTCATGGCCTGCTTTCAGGGCTAGATAAATGATGCAGTAGATAAAGCAGTTATTTAGCAAAGGGAACTTTTGTTACCATGAATAAGTTTGTATTTAGCTACTGCATGGTGCCTAGAGCTTGCAAGATGCATAAATGAGTAATGAATGGTACATTAGCAGAGAATCCTGCTGAGCTCATTCCCTCCCTCACACCGTTTCAGTTGCAAACATGCCCTGCCCACCCAGAGGATGGTCAAAGTCCATTTTCCTGGTGTTCGGAACTGCTCCTTAGCCACATATTTAACATTCCAGCAAGATTGTTCACCAGGGGCACATCAGGTCAGCTGCAAGATAGACACAACTTGGAACAAGCACAGTAGAGCCCACTGCCTCAAGAGGGAAATACAAGATTAGAACCAAGAACATTTCAGTTTAAAAAATTTCTGGCCTGGAGCAGTGCAGATGAGAACAAATTGTTGCCCAGGATAGCTGGGATCAGAGTATTTATAGTAGTGAATGTGCAGCTCAGAAGCTCCTCATCTGCTACCACTTTGGCCAACAGTGAACCAAGGGCCAAATTTCACTGGAAACCCTAGCTAGTCTACAGCAGTCTGTCATGGCAGAGCTATAATAAACCCTATGAATCTTCATATCAATGGAAGTTCTTGCCCTGAGAATATCATCTTACACTTCTGGCCCAGTGGAAGTGATGTAGCCAGGAGAGGGGGAACAGGTAGAGAATGCTCATTTCCCAGCAACCTCACTGTACAGGATGGGCCTGTCCAGTGCAAGATTATTTTACAGTATGTTGGAGCTAGGTCCAGTGCAGCACAAAACCAGGTGCTGAGACCTTCCTGCACCATTCTCCCCAACAGCTCAGGATCTATCCTCAGGTGATCTTCACAAACGTTTACTTGAACAGTCAGCACTACGTATCTGAACTTGGCATCAGAGCTAATAATGTCTGATTTAATGAAAGCAAAGATATTTTTATTTTCTAGTTCACTGAAATCTTTCTCTCTTCCTGTGTTTCCCAGTTAGCTGCTCGTATTCTGGAAGCCCACCAAAATGTAGCCCAGATGTCCCTAGTGGAGGCCAAGCTGCGTTTTATTCAAACATGGCAGTCCCTCCCTGAGTTTGGCTTATCCTACTACATTGTAAGGTAATCACACTGTTACAGCTATATCAAGCTGCCATAATATGTTCACAGTCAGTGATTTTCAGGAAGTTCCTTGAATCTCAGTTTGGGGAACATACTCCTATTTCCCCACAGACCATTTTAATTCTAGTAACTCTCATGCATCTGTTTTTTCCATAGCAGTAGCAGTCAGTAGCTCCATTCTGGAAATAAGACCCTCCATTGATGTCTGCCTTCATACACGCCTCTTGGGTTTTGCCTGAAGTAACGAATCAGTAGGATTAAACCCTTACTGACATAAATTCACTGAAGTGTAAGATTTAAATCCTGTTGGTGTTCTCAGGTTTGCAATGCATTCATTCATGCAAACTACCAACTTGCCTTAGTCTCTGGATGTTCTAACTCCTGAGCTGTACCAGGAGTCATGTGGGAGAGCACAACTTAGCTGGGGCCAGAACTATGCCAGGACTAGCAATTTAACAGAACAGGCAATTCTATTGAGTTCATTGCCCAGGAATGTTCCCTGGCATGATTTAATTTACTAACAGATATAGATATTTTGTCCCATCTGTCAGCAGTATTTCTGCAAAAAAAATCCTAAACTGCATCAGTGTGATCTTACAGCATGGGCAAAACATCTTGTGATGAATTTTACAAACTGATGGGCAGAACCTCAGTGGAGAGTTCACAGACTGCGGTCCAGTTCACATTCTTTTCCTCAGGGCCAGCTTCATTTAAGGACAGAAGGTTCGAAAACTGAATCAAAACAATAAAAATTATTAGCAGCAGCCAGATGAGATTTTTTTTCCAGCTTTCAATATAAGGGTAGAGGAAGGTAGTTTCCTTCACCTTTTGCTAAGAATTTCCTACTCAGAAACATCTGTCCACAAAGAGTTCTGCTACTTAGGTATTTATTTTCACCTCTGATCAAAATGTTAAAATGTACCAAAATCTTTGTGTGTGATTTCTACTCAGAAATATGCCTATTCTGCTAACTCTGAAATATTTTAATAAGCTGAGTGCTACATAATATAATAAATATAGTATTTTGATATGATTATATAATTTAGCTGAGTATAAATGGAAGAACAAGTTTCAACATTACTGGAGTGAGGCAAGTAAAATTAATGTTGACACTTCCCAATTAAAAAAAAAAAATCAAGTTCTTGTATTAGCACAAAATATTCCCATTTTGACAGAATGGTGTTTTTCAGCACAAAACAATGACTTGGAAAGATTGCAGCCAGACCTACCTGCCTAGGTTTTTTTTTGTTTGTTTGTTTTTGTTTTTTTTTTTTAACATCTTTTGCCATGGTTCCCTAGGCTACATTCTTGCCTTGTAACAAATACTGTCCCGAAGAAAGATCCAAGCTCTCCTCAATCCTAGGCTATTTAGGCTATTGTTACCAACAGCTCTATAACACTGAGTGAGAGGGAAACATCTTCGCATTAGTTTTGACTGCCTCTGTTCTCCCGCATTTTTTTGCTCTTGCATAAAAAGGCAGGTGAAACATTTCTCTAGAAAAAAATACTGCAGGCTGAATCTGCTCAGAGGTATTGGGGTTTTCTTTCAGGTTTAAAGGAAGCAAGAAGGATGATCTGCTCGGTGTGTCTTATAACAGGCTCATACGGATAGATGCAGCCACAGGAGACCCTATCACAACGTGGAGGTTCTCCAACATGAAACAATGGAATGTGAACTGGGAAATACGCCAGGTAAAATTGGAATGGCTCTCCGCATTCAGTCCTTACATTTGAGACACTGGAGGATACTTTCATAGATTGGTTTTAAGCCTCAGAGTGAAAAGATTTTGAATCATAGGAATCATAGAATGGTAAGGTTGGAAGGGACCTCTGGAGATCATCTAGTCCAACCCTTAACGTAGCCCATACGGGGACTGAACCCATGACCTTGGCATTAGCAGCACCATGCTCTAGCCAGCTGAGCTAAACGTGCCCCCCAAAATGTTCTTACTGGACACTTATGCCTTGTTATCATAGAATCATAGAATGGTAAGGTTGGAAGGGACCTCTGGAGATCATCTAGTCCAACCCTCAGCATAGCCCACAGGGGGATTGAACCTGCGACCTTGGCATTAGCAGCACCACGCTCTAACCAGCTGAGCTAAGTGTTATGACTGGTTATTAAATAATCCACTATATCTAATTTTTTTAATGGAAACTGTAGTCTGAGTTCAGAAACTAAAAGGTTTCCAGTTTAAAATGTACCTACTAGGCTTATTTTTTACAAGCTTCCTCTAATTTTGATGGGATGAAATACAGAGACTCAGAGAAAAATTCCACCCTAGTATATGTTTACTGCTCTGTTAGTAAAAATCTCATTTTGTTCTCTGCACAGTCTTAACTTGCGCATCATCCTCTAAACTGCAATGACTCTGTTTTTATTATGAGTTAAAGCTACATGAACTCAGCTTGCCTTTTAAATCCCAAGCTGGGATTGCAATGCTATGGTGCAAACTCCTCTTACTTCAGTATGTGATCCCAGGTGTAGAGTTCCATGGTGTGATTTGTATCAGGGTGCTTCTGACCTTGGTTAAGTTTGCTCAGCGCAGCCAGCTGTTGCTCAGTTTGGCTTTGAAAACTTAAAGACCCTTTTGCAAATCTTAGATTTCTGGAGTGGAACTAGTGTGACCTGACGTAAATTCAAGTAGCCTGGAGACAGATCCTTCTTATAATTTCCACATCCATATCCAGGAGCTAGGATAAAAAATCTATATTGCTGCAGTACTTCCTGTGCCAGAGCCTGCAATGTGTTGGTAAAGCTGTTGGGTTTTGCATTAAATCACTCTCAAAAAAGGCAGAATCTGCAGATAGCAGCTAGCCCCAGTTGTCTGCTGGATTTTAGGACTGACAGTAGTGAAACTCAAAACCTGACCTCAGAAATCAGATTTAAGGTTAGGGCACAAAAATGAACAGTATTAAACATTACTGGTTAAGTGTACAAAGAGTCGGGAGTGCCATTCTTACTGTTTCAGTGTTGCTATGTGTTTACAAGGCCTCCATATATGGCACTAGAAAAAATCTGGTAGAAAGCTTTGTTTTGTTGGCTTCCAAAACAAGCAGCAAGATTTTGACCACAAGAGGGCCCTACCACAGCAGAAAGTTAAGAACCAACCAGCCAAAAACCTTCAACATACTGCAGACCCAGAAATCTATACAGCTCTTTTGTTAGCAGAGCTAGGTACTGGCTTACTGCAGTCTTTGTAGGCTAGCTGCTTTCACACTCACTGTTTTTACAGATTCATGTCAGGTAGAAAGATAATGTAGTTTATCTGTTACTGATTTTGCCATGTGCATTTTCTTTAGGTTGCAATCGAGTTTGATCAGAATGTGTCTATTGCTTTCACATGTCTGAGTGCAGACTGCAAAATCATCCATGAGTATATTGGGGGCTACATCTTCTTATCAACCCGCTCCAAAGACCAAAATGAAACACTGGATGAAGAGCTGTTCCATAAATTAACTGGAGGTCAGGAATGAAGTAAAGCAAGCGCTCCCCCTCTCTTTCCCCCCAGCTAAAAGGACCAGAGATTAAACAAGACACTGATTGTTAATTGCTGGCTAATAAATATACTATATATTATAATCCTGTAATATGACTGAACTATTTCCAGCTTGTTAAATATTGAAGCCAAGGTCACTGGATGGAGTATGAACTAGAACAATTAGACTTCGTTTTCCTTTCGTACAGCTAGAACTTTTCAAACAAAAAGAGTGTAGCCATTGGGCATTTCTGAGTCTAGTATTTTAATTGCAACAATCTGTTTTAATATCCAGAACAAAGGATTTCAGGTTGTCGTACAGCAAATTTTGTTCTCTGTTACAGCCCTGCAAATCACATTTGCTAGCATGTCTCAGGATTAAACAGAACCAAAGCTGAATAAATAACATTTTTTAAAGCTACATCACTTGTCTAACATTCATGCTGGGAACAGAAAACATTTCATCAGTACTCCGAAGTCCTGCAGATACAACTTTCAAATCCCAAGTAGTGGTTACATGATCATTCAAAAATGTAACACCCATGTCTACCTTCAGTTATGCTACTAGAATCCATTAAAATCAAAGAGGCTACCAGATGCATAGAACAAAACATCAGTCTTTGCAAAACCAGATTCTAAATGTTAAACTCTTGAGGTACTGCATTAATTTCCAGGTAAAAAGGAATATGTAGTTAACTATTTTAAATTAGTTGCCTGTTAGAAAAGACTGAAAGTAGGCCTTCCATTTTCTCTCCTTGTTACTCTGTTTTACTGTCATCTAATTCTAAACTAAACTCATTCATAAATTGAGTTAGGAGCTAAAATGCCTGTAAAAATGCTGCTCGTCATGTATGTAACGCAGAATGCACAGCAGTCACCCAATAATACTGTGCCTATGAAGCAAGATCTGTAGCAGACAGTTCTGTCTGCTGGAGGGAGCCACACACACCCACTGAGTTGAGTGGGCTTCAGTTTTGCCCAATAATGTGCAGGGATCAGGAAAGTGCAGGAGGGAACTAAGTTGGGAGGATTCATTAAGCTGCTGGATAAACCAAAACTGAGCCCATATATCTAAGCAAATAAAAAGGGCAGGTGTTGTCACATTGCCAAGAGACGTTGTAGATACCACTGCATAATTCCCAGATGTCAGTTGGACTGGATAGGCCTGATCCTTCTGTCATGTCCTCTGCTGTTACTCCAGTGCCTGTCAGTAGGCTGCAGTGGAATTACTCCCAATTTGTGCCAAATTAAATAAACTTCAGCTTTTTATTTTGTAAATGAATTGCAAAAGGAACGGCAGATATAACCTGCTTACTAGTGCATTATACTTCCCTCTCCCTGGTACTTTTTACATACGGACAGAGGAAGCATCCTGTTTTCTTCAGTGAAGGACTTGCCCTCTTCTCACTTGCTTGCTACAGGCCAAGTACTTTCCTCAGGGCATGAGTACCACCTGTAACAAATAGTCCAAAGACACTCACAATGTTTAAAATCTGCCTAAGGATGTTGTGGGAGAGCTGAAGGCCAATCTTAGTTGGCTCCAAGAGGTCTTCCTCCACAGAGAGCCCCTCTTCCAGACTCGGCCTCCACTTCTGCTAATGAATTCCAGTCCAGACTGTGGCCCTGCCTGTGTTAGGGCCCCTCATTTGGGAACTACAGGCTACCTTGAATTGTTCACCTCGAAGCACAGTCTCCTGCTTGCCATTTGCAGTGCGGGGCTCATCACAAAACTGTTGCAGGGAAGAGCTGTAGTTGCCACTTAGTGTCCAAATGATCTGAATACAAGAATGTAGAGACATGGGAACTTTGAATGTGCATCTCATGAGCACAGTATGCCTCTCATTTTACTGCTAAGCAAACACACCTACTTGAGTCAAGGTTATCTGGCCTAGGATTCCAGAAAAACCACAAAAACGTTCAGTTTTCTTTCCTGGCCCTCCCTCCATCTCATTCTAATGTGTCACTGCATTTCAAGTAAAGGTTTCCTGCTACTGTGGAAGGAGGACCTCTGCCAACTCATCCAGAAACCTACTGGCATGTAAAGGCTAACTTTTGCCATCTTACCTTTAATGGAATGATCCCTTGCTGCTCTTGGTGCACTGTCCTGTCTCTATGTTTCTTTAGCTCATCAGCTATTTTTCCCTTGCTCCACTGACCTTGCAAGGCTTTCAGGAGAGGTAGGGAGCACTTAGGAAAGGCATCTCTTTTTTTTTTTTTTTTTACCCACCCAGCTCTGATGCTGCATGAGGTCACACTTTCATCAAAAGCAAAGTGATTCAGCAGTCTCAGCCCTCATCTGAGAGCTACTTTCAAGACATCAAACCCTCTGGGCTAGGATCAGTGCAACAAAGAAGTCATCTTGCACGGCCAGTCCCAGCAATTTAAGGGCCCTGGGAGCATGCTGGTTTGTTTGATGTTTTCCACAGCTTTACTGGCCATGGGGGCAGTGACCTTAGCACTGTTTCTTGTCCAAGCAGCCCACGGAGAAGTTGAAAGGGGGAAGGTGCAAGCCAAGGTGCTGCTGAACCCCTATAATTCCAGACTGCTACAGCAACTGCTGGATAGTGGCAGCTCCTGGGAGCAGCTCTGTCCCGGCCGGCTTGTGCATCTGCACTGGCCCTGCTTCGGGCCAGCTCCAGCATCCAGTAATCCTTCATCCCACTGCATGCCACTGAGCACATCCTGGCCAGACTCCAGTCCTTCCCCTCTACGTGCATGGGATACCACACCCTCCTTTATTCCTGTAATAACCTGATCAAACTTGGCTCCTGCTTGTTCATACTTCCAGATTTATGAATAAGTAGTCTTTAGTAATTGAGTTACTATTTGCACAGTGCCAGATATGGGACAGAGACTTAAAAGAGCGAGTGAAGGTAGGGCATCTGCCCTGAAATGAGAGAGTCTCCTAAGGGAAGAGAGGCATTTTTGAAAAGCTGAGACAAAATCCTAGACACGAATGTAGTTTAGACGGAAAAAAAATCTTTAAGAAACTACTACCTTGGCACTGTATTTTGTATTCTGTGCTTAATTAACCCAGAATCAGGTCAGGGTAAAATGTTTCGAGTGTCAGAGGGCTGCCATCTGCTCCTACTCCCAAAAAATTCCATGGGGGATTTCACTGCTTGTTCACAATGCATTGCTACAGCAGACAACACACACACCCCATGGTTTTCTGAAACCTCAGGCTAAATAATCCTGTTCCTGCGTTCTCTCCCCTTGCCTCCCTGTTCACTGTAGAAAAATGTCTTGCTCATGCTTGCTCCATGGAGTGACGTGTAAATACTTTTTTCTTTCATTTGCTTTAAAGCTATTCTCTGCATTTCTCAGGATATTTTCCTTCTTAACCATCACTTGGAAAATCTAGGACATGGATCACAGCCAATGAGAAACATTCATCTCTTGTACTTTACAGCCTGGTACCATCCTCGCCTTCTGCTCGCCCCATATTTCTGCTTATCTTGGTGTCATTAAGGAATGCAGGGCTCATCCCTAGCATTCCTGCTCCTGCAGTAAAAGGGGTTTTGTGCAGCGCTGAATCAGCCCTGGGAAGGCAGCGTCTGGTTTAGCTCTTGGTACTACATATATCACCCATGCAGAAAAAGACTGACAAAAACACCTGCCTTTACTAAATCTTCCTGCAGGTTACCACCGAAACCCTTCAAGAAGTAGAAAAAGGAGAGTAATAATTTGAACAAACACAGCGACATGAGAACAAGCCAGACTGACAGGCAGAGGGGAATGTGCTGCCTGCTCCTACTGGATCCTTATGTGATTTCAAAAAAAAAAAAAAAAAAAAAAAAACGGTGGGAGGGAGCTGGTGCCTGC
Source organism: Rhea pennata (assembly GCF_028389875.1). Classification (NCBI taxonomy): domain Eukaryota; kingdom Metazoa; phylum Chordata; class Aves; order Rheiformes; family Rheidae; genus Rhea; species Rhea pennata. Next base: position 8,957,225 of record NC_084665.1, on the reverse strand, counting down.
TCTGGGAAACCTTCACCAGTATCACAGTGAATCTGCTATTGAAGAGGTACCATCATGGTAACATTCCAAATGATTGGAGTTTGCAGCTAGGTAAAGGGCCATACCACAGTCTAGGAAAATACAATGCCTGCCTCAAAATGCAGAAAAAGGTAGAAAATAAATATAACAGAACCCCACTTTCCAAGAGTGCTCTACCTCTTGTAAGGCATGCTCTATTTCCTTCGGAATCAAGCCCCTCTGAGAAAAGGCTCCTCACTTCCACCTCACTTCCACCTCCATTAAAATGAAGGGGCCAGTTGCTCACTGCCAGACTACTTTTCCAGTCTTATGGGACTGTTTGTCTAAACCTCCATAAGGAATTCAGTACAGCAGAACACATTAAGTGTGAGGCAGAATTTGGCTCACAGGGCTTCACAGAGCGGTTTTTTAAGAGCTTAAAGATGATAAATAACCAACCCATTTTCTCATTAAAAATTCACTGTGTGTAAATACCGAGCTAGGAATTGCAAACACAACACGGGTACTTAACAGCCCAAGGCAACCTTCCTGAAAGGGATTTGCAGCTAAGAGGATTGCAAAGGTGAAGGGAAGGCAGGGTTTCCACCAGCGGGGCTTGGGCTAAACGTTCCTTCCATCCACGCTTGCAGCAAATTCTTCAGAATTTTCTAATCTGCTCGGATTTGAGCGGTGAACTCAGCATTCAGCGTGCAGCGCTCCGAGGCTTCCTGGCAGTAAACCTACGGCCAGCCGGCACGCTTCCCCAAGCGCAGCCCTGGGAGCCGTTCCGCCAGGGTTAATCTGCAGGATTAGGCCCTCATTTAGGAAACTATTTGTCTTGCCTGAGAGCCATTCCACAAGGGAACAACACGTACCTCTCGGCCAACCTCAGAGGCAACCGCGATGGCTCCAGAGAGTCCTACTGAAAGACCGTATCTTGTTCTGTGGGTGTTCTGGTGTTTTTCAAGGCTCCTTCTCCACACAGATAACGAATGACACGGTCAATAGATAAGGTCAGTGTGCATGTAGTCTCAAGGGCTGGGGAAAGCAAGACCTTTATCGCCGTGGTGTACAGGTCTTTTTCGCCTTCGTGTCATAGATCTGTTTTGTTCCGACAAACAAAAAAAGCACTGACCAATGTTCTCCTCGGCAACTTTAGTAATCAGTTGGCTTGGAGCAGTGACTGAACATCCATGCTGTTGTTTCTCCTTCGGAGCAGTCTCCGTAAAGTCGTACTTTTCCACTTCTGGGTTTTGCTCTCAGCTTTTTACCTACCTAGTTACTACTTGAATCGCAGTTAACGCCTGGAGCTCCCTTGGTGGGAAGCGTTTCACCTCGTCAGTCTTATGCAGCCAACAAAAGATGAGAGAAGGAGCAGGCAGGGAATTGCTCCAAGCCGCGCAGGATGGCAGAAGCAGAGCTGAGAACAGATCGCACGCACAGACACTCCTGGGGGAGCAGGAGAGGCCGCTGAAGCCCATCAGACATGCTGTGACACATGATCAGCTGAGCAAACTCCTCTCTGCAGGAGTGGCCGGTGAGAGCTTTGCTTCTGCTATTCCCTGAGGGCCTCCTTAGAGGGACTGTTCCTGCTAAAAGTCCTGGGTGAGCATTTCCAGCACTTACTCCCAAGCACAAAACTATTACAGAGAAACGTAAACACTTGAAGCCAACCTTTTATTGGCGTCTAGAGAGTTATCAAAGCCCATGTCAGCAGACAGAGCCTTAGCTCTACACCCTCGTGACCTGTCAGGGAAGAAATTAGTATCTCCTCTCCCCTGCCTCCCCCCTCAAGAGTCGGGGTGAGAGACGCTGATCCCTTCCCTTTCCCTCCTCTCCTTCAATGAGGAGAGGGGAGCAGCCCTGCCTGTGGAGTGGGCGTTGGGAAGCACGAGCCCTCCCAGCCTCGCCGCCGCCGTTGCTGTCGGGGCTGCGGGAGCGCAGAAAGCTGGCTGGAGCCACCCCCCTCCAGGCAGGGGGAAGCTACGCGCGGGGGAGCAGGCCTTGAACAAACCTCGCCTCTGCTTGTGGGCAGAGCCGCCAGCCGAGAAAGCCGGGAACCAAATGGAGACGTTTTGCACGCCTCGGCTGAGTCACCGGAGCACATAAAACCAAGGGCAGCCCGTCGGAGCTGCTCAGAGCGGAGGCACGAGGCGTCGGCGCTCCCAGACAGGTATGTGCAAGCGGACGCGGTTTAGAGCAAGGGACTAGGACTGAATCTAAGACCAGCTTCCAGCAGTCCCGCTCCTCCCCTCTTCTCACGGCCACGTGCCGTTGCCGTGTAGGGGGACTCCAGCAGCTCCAGGGGCTGCCGGGCCCTGGGGCCGCCCGGCCCTTGCATGGCTCCTTTTCATGAGAAGGACACACGCAACCAAAACACACGGCTCTGCTGGTCCCTGCCTCAGAGCAGGGATGGGAGCAGCAGGTGATGATCTAGGCAACAGCTGGCACCATTCAGGGAAAAACAAGTAGTATGGAACAGCATGAAGAGCTGAATACGATGAATAACAAGTCTGAGGCATTTTATGCAGCATGGAGCTCCAATTCCCCCCCGACACACACACACACTCTGATACATATTTTTGGATGAGGAAAGATCATTATGATGCCTTGAGAGCAGTTAGGCTCAGTCAGTTAGTGAAAACACTAACTTAGGTCTTCAGACACTTGAGATCATTCCTCCTCCTGCACAGATTACCTGCACAGCCTTGGAGAAATCATTTAGTACCTTTTTTTTTTTTTTTTAATGGGCCTTCAGGTGCCTACGTTTCCAAAAATCCCAGAGAAACACATATACTTTTCTCTGGTGCTTAAGGGTCTCATGGATTTTTCAAAAATACTTATTTGTATCTTTTGTCACTCCAGTATTTTTAAAACCTAGCTGTAAGTTTCTTCTTGCTTTTTGAGCAATGTGTTTTAAATATAATATAATAATACAATATAAATATAAAAGCTCTGTCTCTCAGGGATGTTTCAAGGATAGGTCTGTTAAAGATGGAGACACTCCATCTGCTGTGGAGCACAGGATCATACAGGCAACTGAACTGCAGATTGAGACAGTTCATGCCCCTTATAAAAAGCAGAATGCAAAAAGGAAGCAGTGGACAAGGCCACGCTGTCCACCTGAACATCAGTCGGACAGCACAGCAGGAAAAGAGGCACTTGTTTGACTCTGGATGTGTTGTGGAAAGGAGCGGTTACAGCTTATCCCCCCAGAAAAGTCTGCTGTGACTAGCCCTCGTAAGGAAAAAATTACCGTTCTTGTCTCTCTTCAAATGAGTGGAAACATTAAATTAAGAGCCAGGTCTTGCAAGGAGCTGAGCAACTCCTCCAAGGTGCAAAGGTCCTCCATTTCTCCTGACAACTACAAGAAGAAAACTGAGGGCTCTCACCACTACGTAGAATGAGACCTCGCATGCATAGATCAGAAGGGAAGAGACAGAGGAAGGCTGGGTACATAAGAGAGGGCTGGAGCTACCCCTGAAATTGCTTTAAGCAAAGAGAGAAGGAGCTGTAGCAAGACATCCCATTGCAGTGTGTGCTCACCATCGCACCCTCCTACAGAGGGCACGAAATTCTCCAGGCCCTGGCCAAAGGGACCCTACCTTCTAGAGAAGGTAAGGGATAAATGTCTTCCTCGGTCTGCACAGGGAATGGCAAAGGCCAGTTTTGGAGGAAGTGGCACAGAGGGTAAATAACAACTAAGCCTCACTGCGCATCTCACAGAGGATCCAGGACAAGCATTTTGGGGGCTACAATGTTTGGAAGGACAAAGCTGGGATGGGAGGAGGAAGGTGCAGATAAGGAATTGTAACACTGAGTAACCCACTTCTTGGTACTAGGCCTTTGGCCCCGATCCAGGAGCATAGTCTCAATTTCTGACCACTTTGAGTGAAATGTGGTTCAGAAGCTGTATTTTAAATACCCTGTTTCCCCCGGAATTTAAGTGATCATCACATTTGAGGCACCTGCCTGCAGCAAGGTCCTAACCTTGCTACCACTAGGCTCCAGGGCAGGCTCCAGGGGACCTGAGAGTGAGTCAAGAGCAGAAGAAGAGGGGGAACCTCAGAGGAGCCTTAGGGGCTAAGAGATGCAAGGAAGCAACTTTGCCCGCACATCCCATACAGCTACTTGCCATCGTGGCTGTCAGTCAGAACTGGGCAGAGCTGTACCGGCAGAGCCCAGACGTGCCCCAGGGCTTTTGTTGCACGGCTGACTTAGGCTAGGGGGGGAAGGAAAGCCCTTCCTAATAGAAGAAAAGCACTTTTACCTGCCAGCCCCACTGCAACTCAGCCAAATTTGGGCTCCTACATCCTTTAGTTTCGTGTTTGACAATCTTCCCCTACCTCTAAATCCAAACATTTGCATTATACAGTCAGCCTCACAGAAAAAAAACTCCTTGCCCTGATCACACCTGACCTTAGCCCTCTTGCCTGCCCCATTAGACAACTCATCTTAGTGAGACGGACAAACTGGACATTGTGCAGCAGAGCAGCCTTGTACAGAGCAAATATCCAATCATGTATAAACACAAAATCCTATAATATTGCAGTGAGAGCAGTGGTTTCCGAATAATATTATCCTTCTTCTGCAGTTTGTCTAGTACCAGCTGGTAGTTGTATCCCGGAGTAGCACTGATACTGCCTCATACCGCTGGGCAGTACAGAGGCAGCGCGAGCAGCAAGACGAAGAGCCCACCTCCTGTGCTGCTTCTGTTCTGGGAGATGCAGTGCTCATTGCCAGACTGGAACTGGGGGTACACACCAGGCATGTGACGTAACTTGGTTGCTTGCTGGATCAAAACTCATGTATACACTTAAAATAGGATCAAACGATACTTCTGTCCCAAAGAGCTCATGTTTACTTAGGCTGAACTACATTATCACTTCTGTTGTCTAGATATAACAGGAAAGCACTTATAAATGTTTTACTTTTAAATAGCTTGTAGCTGCCTGGAGGGATTTTAATTTAGCTCTTAATGCTGATGTTTTGTTTTTCTCTCCCTGAAACAAAAACCAAACAGATCTTGCAAGTTAACTGGGAGCTGCTTTGCAGCAGCACGATGTTTCTGCTCTTCCTCATCCTTTCTCTGCTGGTGGGGAACATAGCATCAGGCCCAGTGAGCAGAGCAGAAACTGTAGCATCCAGGGACATCACCACTGTTTTCCAGCTGGCTCAGGAAGACTCTTGGGAGAACGTTAACCTCACAGGCATGTCCTGCGAGGATCGGAAGAACAACACCTGGATCACCCTGCAGCTGACCAACAGCAGCCTGACAGCTTTCCCTGCCTGTCTGCCAGAGGTCCTGGAGACCTTGGATCTCAGCAACAACCTCTTAAAAGAAGTGAACAGCACAGAGATAGCAAACCTCCCACAGCTGCGCACCCTCTTACTAAGACAGAACCATCTCCAAGCAGTTAGATGGGGATCAGAAATCCTTGGCAGTCTCCATTCCCTGGACTTAAGCTTTAATAAGCTGTCATCTGTGCCGTCATGCCACACCTCTTCCCTGCCTAACTTGAGATGGTTGTCCCTGGCTGGAAATCCACTGATTGAAATTCAGCCACTGGCTTTTTCCTGTTACCCTCGGCTGCAGTTCCTGAACCTCTCAGCAACTCTTCTTGGGCAGGATGACAGCAAAGGAATTAGTGAGTCTGCTTTTGCCATCAGCACATCTCCCCATGAGACCAGGAACAGGCCTGAAAACACCATCAACATGCTTGATCTGAGTGGGACCTTTCTTGAGAAAAGTAAGTCTCCAGATTTCCCGCTGTAAACACAGGCCCTGGTGAGGCTGCGGGGAGCAGATGCCTTGCCGGGACAGTGGTTCTCATCCTGGCTGAGCTCTGGGATGCCTGCCGCTGTCCCAGCTAGTGCCCCTCACTCCCTCATCCCGGGGGGAGGGGTGGATCTTGCACTGAAAGCTGCAAGCAAACACTAGCTGGGACAGTGGCAGCCACATCCGCTGCTGCTCGGAGAGTCCAACACCCTCTCCAGCAAGTCTTGTAACCACTGGGGAGAAACCCTCACATAGCCCAGCCTCCACAAGGGGAGAAGGGCTGAGAGCCGGCAGCACCAAAATAGGACTGCATATTCACCCCATCACAGCCACCATCTCCATCCTCACCGCTCTGTCTGCTACTGATAGCCGTCCAGCTGTCAGCCTTGAGATTAGCTTTGGGAAACACAGGAGGGAATTAATATCCGTTCAGAAACATTGCTGAAATCTGTCTTTGCCCATCCCCAGAGTTAAACTCTGCTTTATACCATCGTACTGAAGTAGCGCAGGGAGGTTTTTTTCTTCCTCAACCACAACAGGCCAAGTACTTCCATACAGTGAGACAATCCCTGCCCTGAGCAATTTACAGCCAAATCTTTCTTTTGTTTGTCTCTGCTCCATTTGTAACTGAGGTGCTAAGACAGAGAGATGCTGAATGCCTTGCTCTCAGCCTTAGACAGAGCCAAGACTTGCTGCCCATTCTCCTGCCTCCCAGACCACCATCTCAGCCATGCAAAAACCCTTCCTGGACACCTTATCTAAAGGTGTCTCATATTTTCTTTGTCACATTTCTTACGAGTTTTACTCATAAAAATGATTCTTGTCTCCCAAGGGTCCTATGAGGTTTCACTGATGGTTATTTCTTGGCACTGGCACAAGAACCACCACACTGGGTTGGAGCAGAGGTCCCCCCTGTGCAGCATCCTTTTTGCAAGAGGACCTAACAGTGGCACTTCATGGAGAGGGTGCAAGGAAGAGAGATGAAGCATAGATGGATTTTTCCCATATGTCCCTTGATTCCAGTAACCAGCAGCTTAGAGACTTCCCAAGCTAGAGGGTTCACCTCAACTCACACTTAGCAGAGGTATCAGTAATTTTCCCCCATGAATTTGTCTAATCCCTGTTGTGACAGTGAGTTCTACAATTTAGTTATGGCATGAAAAGGCGCTATTGTGTAAAGCTGTTCCTTCATAGTTTCACATCCCTCATCCTTTTTTTCCTGTCTTACGAGAAATAGGAAATTAGCTGTCTTTCTCCCACCATTCAGAACTTTGTAGACTTCTATAATCTCTCCTCATCCACCTCTTCTCTGAGTGGGGAAATCCTCATTTGTTTGATCTCATGTTTTAGGAAAGCTCTTCCATATAGGTTTAGCTCAGTTGGTTAGAGCATGGTGCTGCTAATGCCAAGGTTGTGGGTTCACTCCGCGTATGGGCTATGCTCAGGGTTGGACTAGATGATCTCCAGAGGTCCCTTCCAACCTTACCATTCTATGATATCTACGATCAGCTTTACTAATCTTCCCTTTTTCTTTCCTTCTTTTCTTCTCCCCTCTCTAAGATGTCATGACCAGGCCTTTAGGCAATATTACAAGAATGCAACTGCACAGGTATTTATAGTCTGGTGTATTGATACTGCGCATTTTGTTCTATCTCTTTACCACAGAGAATAGCTGCAAGAGACCACAGAGATATTCTATATCTCTATAAATTTAAAACTCTGACAGTTCCCTAGCCACAGTTCCCATTAAGTCACTAATAAATTCAGCATGCTTTGCAAGGAGAGGGCTCCATTCTTACGTGTGCTACTTGGCTGTATCTCAGTAATATTTGTCAGTGGACCAATATAGTTCAGTCTACTTATTTCTAGGCAGAAATCCACAGCACTGCTGTACTTATGGAACACTTACAAACTCTTTTATGCTTCAGTTCAACTAGAGTGGACCAGAGACTTGCTCAGCCTCAGATCATTTCACCTAACAAAGATGTCACGATTAAAAAGCCTCGATGCTGACTTTTTCAAGTCCATGCCTCATCTCAAAGAGCTGAACTGTCAAGACTCCCACTCGCTGGGTTTCGTGAGGACAGAGATGTTTGAGAATGCTCCTCATCTGAGCCATCTCTCATTCCAGAAGTGAGTTGTTTTCTTTTTTTGTTCACCCCCATGAAAAGCTGCCATTACCTCACAGCAAAATGCTGCCTGGGAGCAGGCAAGCGAGACCCTCTTATTTTAGCCATTTGACTATAGTAGCTGATGAGAGAAGCAATTCACATAAAGAGAATGACTGGCATAGAGAAAGTCAAACCATTAGAAGCAGTGTGAGAAAAAAGCTAGAGAAAAGTTGAAAAAGGACACTGTATAAAATAAAAGTGGGGCTGAATAAAAGGTGGCTGAGAGGAGCCCATTTTTCATAGAACCCCCTTGCCAAATGCTAGGTCCTTTCCCTTCCCAGCTGCTGTCCCTAAAGGTGTTCTCCTCTTACTATGCCCTTGTTATGCTTTAGCACACAGCTAAACATGCACTGTGCAAATTAGAGAGGCATGCAGGTATTAGCCTGGACTTTAAAATGCAGCACAGTGGTGTTAATTTCCAAGGGAACAGGGAAGACTGCATTGTGTCTTACACACATGGGGATACTAAGCACACTCCAGCCCTTGGAAGTTAGCCCGGCACTGGCTAATTACTGTATTTGTCATCTTGCAGCTGTAACCTGAGTTCCTTTAGTCCTTGGAATATCAGTTCATCGGATAGCATCATCATCAATTTGCATGGAAATCCCCTGTCATGCAACTGCGAGCTCTCCTGGCTGCTCTCCAAGCCCAAGAAAGTTGTGCTGCAAAAGTAAGTGAGTTAAAGGAGATGTAAGTAATACTCTTCAGTTACAACTTACTGCTGCAAGCTGTTTGGGGACAAAACATTCACTTCCAGATTATTCAGATTCTTTATTTGGTCTTCTCTTCCACAAGAGGTAGAAATGCAAAATAAGATCCCCCTTAGGAACATGGCTAAATTATACTTGAAATGGACAAATGTGATGGGCACATGTAGAACACTGAAAAGCATTATTAGCTATGGATTCTACCTAAAGCGAGAATAGTTTATTTTTTCTCCCTTTCAGTTCAGAGGTGAAGACATCAGCGGGCTAGGTGGCCTTCATGGCCAGCATGGAAGCAGGAACTGGAAGACTGCAAGCACTTTAGCATTTCAAATAATTTCTTCCTTACTCTCTCATTCCCAAAGGCTAGATCAGCACAGGCAGTCAGCAAAACCCTTCAAATAGTACCATTTCTCACCATTTTTTTCCTACATTTTACAATATTTCTGCAGACTAATTACAAGCATGTAGTTAAAAGAAATACTTTGCTTGTATATGATCTCTCTTCCTTTTGAAAGGCCACCAAGAAGATATGTCAGATACAGCGGAAAGAGCAGGGAATCAGGTTATTAAAATTAGACTGTCTCTCATCAGGATGGGCGTAACATTTAAATTCTCCTGAAAACATGTAAAGCCCGAGTCAAGAACAAACTCAGTCATTTGAAAGCATATACAGTGTCAGCAGAGCTCCAGCCACTTGAACCAGCAGGGCTTAAGGATCTGGGGGACCCTGTTAAACTTCTCTCTATGCAGTCCCCTCTCAGTGTAGCATTAGAGTCTGATCCTTTAAGACAAGCTGCCTTAATCCCCAGTACTGTTACTAAAGTTCACAGTCCTTGTACCAAAGGATGCTTCCTCTCAGGCAAAAGATACTCCTGCACCTTACAAAAAACAAACAGCCCGTCAGCTAAGATCAGAGTGCTACGGAAGGTCATCTGTCAAGCACAGGAGTACCATCAGTACTACCTAGCTTTGGTCCAGGTTTCATGTTTTCTGTAATGCAAAGACTACTTTTGGACAGGAAGTTCCCGATGCCATTCCAAGCAACCTTACAGGAGTCCAAAATGCTCTTGTAGGACTTGTCTATTCTAACTTGTCCTCTCTACAGGGCATCAGACACTTTCTGCAACACATCTCGAGAAGACTGGGACAGCCCTTCAACATCTTTTTCATTGCTAGAGCTCTACGATAAATGCCAATCTGAAAGAAACATCACACTGCCAGATTCAAACACAACCCCTTCTGAAGACATCGCTTTCAGCATCACCAGTTATGATGCCACTACCGTGGCATCAACAACAGACTCTGCTCCCACTACTGTAGTGGCATCAACAACAGGCTCTGCTTCACTACCCAAACACACTTTCAGCAGCTTCCTAATTCAGAGGAATGTAACAGGCACAACTGCAGCAAACCCAACTGAGCAGATCCTCTCAAAGGTCAACAGTCCCTCCAATGAGGAGGAGGCAGTTTCCGAAACCATGAGCAATCCTCCTTCCTTCACGTCAGTAACTACCTCCCCAGGTTTTCTCGGAGAGCTCTATAGTCAGTCCTCAGGTTATAGCTTCATGAGTAAAGGTGAAACAGAGCAGAAAGAGTTCACAACACGCAACACTGAGTTTCCCCAGGAAGGACTCTTTAAGCAGCCTACTAGCGATTATTCTACTAGAGTAACAGGAAACCCAGATACCACCAACCATTATATTCACTCCTTTGCTACCAGCACTGAGGAAGGTACAGCACAGACAAATGTACCACAGCTGAACTCAACAAAGACCAATGCTCAGTTGGATCCTGTCTTCACCAGAGCACTGATACACTATGTAGATGATTATGACTATGATGATCAGACGACAGAAACCCCAGTGCAACCAATGTACACCTCCTGTGACTACAATCCTTGCAGACACCTTCAAAAGCCATGCAGTGAGCTTCAGAGTGCATCCCAGTGTTTATGTCCTGGCATTTCGAGAGAAGATGAGGTTCCAGATCCACCAAGACTCAGAGATGTGTCCGAAGTTACAGACAGCTCTGCGCAAATACACTGGTGCGCCCCAAATTCAGTTGTTCATACCTACCAATTGATGCTTCATGCCCAAGGCAATGAAGAGAGGCAGATTGTCCTGGACAATATCTATTTTACAGCAAGGCAGTACACACTGTATAATCTATTACCATACACCACTTACCACATTTGCGTGAATGCTTTAAACAAAGCAGGATCAAGTCAGACAGCAAGTCAGGAAATTTCAGGTAATCCATGCACCAGATTTAAAACAAAGCCCAGCTACAAGTCTGTCTTTGCTGCTCTGTCTGCAGCAAGTGGACTCTTTCTCATTTCCACTATTGTATTGTCTGTATGTCTGTGTAAGGCATGTAAAAAGCCTCCCAGTGAGCATTATGGTACACACCTAGTCTCTTATAAGAACCCAGCATTTGATTATCCCTTAAAACTGCAAACTAATTAGCTCTGGGTGATTGCTCTATACATTCAAAGCTGTCTTTATCACTCTGGTGTGCTTCCATGAGACTCTCAAAGTGTTCTTCAGCAAAACTAGGAAACATCAAACTTTAGAGCCCTCATGTCTCTATGGGAAGGAAACACAAAAGAAGAAAAAAAAATTGAAGGTAGCTGAACAGAAAGAAGCTCTTGTTCATGTGCTAAGTAGCAGCAAACCTGAACACTAACTTTCCAAAGTTATCTTTTATAATCATCCAGCAATATACTACTGTACTGTTTCATACAGTGAGATGTTGTCTTGCCAGCTTGCAGCCTCCATTACCTCTTAGGATACAGTTTGTGCATAACCATAATCTAGGGCTCACGTATCTAAGCAAGACAGACACTGCTTTTATTCACAAGAGTGAAGTTGATGTTTGATTTCTTCTAATGTCTATATAAAGATATCATCCAAAGAGACAGTATTACTGGAATGGGCAAAAGAAAGATATCGTTGGACTCGGGTGCAAGGTGCTGTGCACATCTAACTGCAGTAGATAACACTGGTGATCACAAGCGTTCAGCCCAACTTTAGATCAGGAGGAGGAAACATCAAAATTAAATGCAAATAAGGAGAACAAGACACTGCAGGATCCTCAAGGCAAGGATAACTGCTTTGTTGTGGCTTCATGTGGTGTCTTCCACGACTGAGGCTCCTAAGCGCTACCACAAAGCCAATGACAGGCAGTGAGCAGGTAGAAAGGAAGTTGAAATACAACAGCAGCCCACAGGAGGAGCCAACGCATTAGAATTTGCATCACAATTGATTTTAAACTGAGATGATTCTCAATTCCATCTGTAGGTTTAGCAGGCCTCATGTAGAGGCAAAGACCAAAATAATGATACAGTTTAATGTATATGTTGCAGTGACTTGAAAAATTCAAATCCCATCCACTAGCAGCAGAGGGTTTTATGCATTTATGCAGAGATTTTTCAAACATACTTTTGGGTGGTAATTTCTGCTCAAAAATTGTAACGGGTGCTGAGAATCCAAGTTTTTCAGCCGTTTTGAGATCTTGCCATTAAAGCTCACAGAGCTGTTTTTGTAAGAGGAGGCATTTGTCCTAACCAAATATTTCCCTTTTACTCTCACTGTTCAGAGTCCCATATGTTTATGTTCCAGGAACTACATGTTTCTGTTGCTGTATAGATACAACATGTAAATTCCCCCCAGATCTCCGAGAACGAAGGGTGCTGTACAGTGTAAAAGAGTTTCTGTTCTGTCAGTATTTTTTATGTTCCTCCTATTAATGGAAATAAAAGCTACAGAATAAGACCTACAGACTGGCTCTTTATTAAATATCTTGACCTTTGTGTTGACTTTACTATCTACAGTGCTTAACCAGAGAAATGAACTCGAACACCTTGTTGTTTTGGGGCCTTCAAGTAAAGCATAATTCTTATTACAGGAAATTTGTTTTATTTGATCTCATGACAGTTTTCATTTTGAATACGTCTAAAATGGGGTGAGCCATCCTCACCGCTAAGGGCTTGCAGCCCTTTTATGCAACTGTCCTTTCCCTACACCACGGCTGGGAATGACATCATCTTTGGACAGATTCTCATGGCAAATTCCTATTGTGCCCATCCTGCGCTGCTGAGCTTGGCTGCACCCCGTGAATCAAACTCACAATAGAAGTGATTTGCAAATGCTGAAACCAGGATGGCATCATCTTTCGCTTTAAAAATCTCTTTTGTTTTCACTTTCTGTAGTTTAGAACTTATTCTGTTTGGACTTAATTTTTCATATTTATTTCAGGCCTGTTTTTTTCCTGCATTTTCTGGAAGGCCTAGTAAATAGGCGCAAGTGATATTTTAACTTTGTCTGAAGTGAGCAGGAACCTTCAGTCTTTGACTTGTATTATTCCTTACTGGGGCAGAGATCATATGCTCTCCTGTGTTTGTTCAACATAGCTCCAAAAGACCTTGACTGGGGTCTCCGGTATTGCTGTAAGCAGAAACAAAGTGGACCAAAACAAGAGATTTGTGAAGCATGTATATTCTTGAAGATTAACTCAAGAGATGATTCTGCAATTAGAAAGAAAGAAAATTATTCCAGTTTAACGATGAGCTATTCCAAAGTGATAGGACATCATCTAAAACGAGATTTGGAGAGAATGCTTCTATCTACTCTTTACTAAACTGCAACTCATAATCACTACAACATTTACCTAGAAAGCCACAAAGCTCAGTGGAAGAAGATCTTTGAGTAACAGGATTTGCAATCACTGAGTATCAGTGACAGGAGGACACCAGCATGACACCTACTCAAAAGGGCAACAGCCTTGGCAGTATGGGGGTTATGGCAGAGGAAGGTACCGAGCAGCACGATCACCTCAGAAGACTCCCAGGAACACTGCAGAGTGGCTGCAGGCGAGCAGGCTGGCACAGACACCATCTCTATGCGCAGCAGATGCCTCACACCAAGATGTGGAAGCACCTACAAGCTTCTTCTCATAACTGAGCACAACAGTCATTTCTCATCATAGCTTATGCACGGAGCTGCACAGAGACCAATCCTGGGAACGCAGTGGAAATTGCACATCTCTTTTCAAGCCTCTCAGAGAGAGTTCAGAAAGCTCTCCACACCATCCTCCATCCAAGCATACCATCAGTGTAAGCAGATCCTGTGACTCTCCCCGAAGGCTGACTACCTCTTGCAGCAGCCAGACATTTTGCAGGCTACTTTCACTTCAGTTTCTCTCACTTGTTTCCATAGCCTTGGGATGGGAAGAGCTCGTGGTTCTCAGCGCACAGCCCTGGCAGGGAGACCTACTGCGCCAGGAGGCCTGGGCTGCCCACAGCTGCTCCCAAGCTGATCTGTGCACTCCTCGTTTCCCCCAGCACCTCCAGTGGTGGATCACAGCAGGTATGCTCCCACGGCCCTCACCCCCACCCCAAGCAAGTGCCAAACAACCAGGCTGCCCCAACCCCACATCCCTACGCTCACCAACTCAGACCTGGGGACCTCCCAAGCCACATTTGCACACGGGCTGCCACATAGCAAGACCTGCTCCAGAGCGTCCCCTAAAGTCGCTGCTCAACAAACACCAAGGAGCAAACAGATAAGCCACTTCTTGTGACTTGTAACAGGCTGCAGTGAGTAAAATGTGAATAAACTCCATTGTGTTTGTGTTCCAGACAGGGAAAAAAGTGTGGGAAAGATGCCATATCATTCAGATTGTAAGTGTGTATATTCATTTTAACTCTGCCTTGCATTAACCCTTTACTTACACCACTTTTAGTGCTATGTTAGCAGTTTTCTCCCAACTGCTGCAAAACACCCACTTTTCTGCAGACTGCTGCAGAGATGGTACATAAAGCTTTGTGCAAAGATTTGCACATTTTGAAGAGCTCCAAAACCAAACAAAATACTTAACAGCATCACCCCGCTTCCCAGGAAATACACTGCAAAGGACAAGACTGAGTTTACAGGAGTTGTTGTAGAAACAGCACACTCAGCAGCAGCTCTTAAGTAGTCTGTCTATATAAAAAGGCACCAAGGTATTAGCTGAGCAGTAGTGTAACCACAAGGCAAGAGGGAGAAAAACGCTTGAGGCAGAGGCATCACACACATGCAAAACAAACTGTTGTGTTTCCACTACTCTCTGGTAAGAGAAAAGACTAGAGGACCAAGTCCTGTTGTTACTGTCCAACTTTAGGAACTACATTGCTAAATATGCTTTGGAGGTATCGCGTGGGTCACAGCTGAGGTCAGACCCAAAAAGCAGCCTCTTGCACAGACAGGCAGAGCACGCTCTGCTCTCAGCCAGAGAGGAAAGTCTGCACAGTCCTATCCCCCATAAATCCACAGCAGTCCCACACTGGTTGTGTCTCAAACAATATCCCCAAGGGAACCACACGAATATATAGGTCCCACTCCCTTGTCTCCTACTTGCTCTGCCTGCAAGGGACCAGCCCTACTGAAGCACAGGCTTCCAGGCAGGGTTGGTGTCCCTCTCTTACCACCCTTCCACAGGAGGCATGTAAAAGACTTAGAGGCAGGACTCAAAGCAGGACTTTTATTTATTGACACTGATGGTAAGCACTTACCTGCTTCAGGCTGGGAATTTCTCTTTCTCAAGACCACTTTATAGTTCTGCTAGAGATTATTTTAGTAATGACCAACTCTCCTCTCTACTTCATTGTCTTTTTTCCTCTATAGGAATTAGTGTTTCTCTTATTTCTCTTTTTCCTCTTTTTTTTGCTAAGCTACAGCCACTTTTCTTTGGATTTACTGTGTACATATCTAAAATCTTAAATAATTTTAAGGTTTAAAAAGCTGATTTTTTTCCTGCTAAACTTCACAAATTCCATTTTGGATTAAAAAAAAGCTTCCCCCCCATATTCACACCCTGAACTTGTGTTTCTTTAAAAAACTGCTGCAGCCCAAGACCAGTGAAGTGACAAAAGTACAGATATCATTTGGATAAATCACAATATTTACAAAGTAAGCATTCAGGTATAAAATATTTATTTGAAAAGCACTGCTTATTGCTAGTGCTTAATGCTAATATTTACTTCTAGAAAAACTGAAAGACCACATTACTCCCTCCATGTTTTCTACTATAGCTGAACCTACCAATTTAAAAAGTAAACACCAGAAAGCAAGCAATATTATAATCACCAGGGTAAAATTATCTTCAAGCACATTTCCTAATTTCTACATAATCCAAGTATAATTACAAAAAAAAAAAAAAATCCAAATTAGTCAATGTCATTCCCATTACCCCAACCCAAAAGACAGTGTTGTCATTCCTGTTGCTTTATAAACACAACCAGTAAGCAGCTTGGAGGTTTCCTCCGTTTACATTACTATGGATCCATACAAGCATTTGGCCCTGCTCTCACAGTGCTGGCTGGCACAGGGACAGCGAGGAGAGCACCTGCAGAGCAGATCAGGAGCTTTTCCTGAAGTGAGTAAAGCCATCTTAGAAGTCCCTCCCTTCCAGCTCTTCTCTACCCGCTTGTTCCTCCCCTTCTTCCCATTCACACCCAACAGCAAATTCGTTCCTGTAGCTCCAATTACAAGACATAAACTTGCAACAGGGTGACTGGGTTACATCTCTTAAGTGCCTTTAAAATCTAACAAAAGACAACCTGCTGCTAAAAAGCGATAGCTAGTAACCCACTGACTGTTTAACAGCTCAACCTCTTGTCCTGTTTATCTCCATGACAGGAAGAAAATTAGGGAAAATTGCAGAGAACATTTAAACATGCTTTCTGACAGCCTGTCTAAGTTTTTGCTGGCTTTTCTGGCTAACGCCCCATCGCTGTCTGCATTCCTAAGAACCTTCTCCATTCACTTGCAAATTCTTCTCCTTCTTTCTATAGTGACTAAGGTCAAGCAAAGAAAGACTGAAATAGCCAACAGTGCATAGGGGTGCATCCCCTGAATGTCATGGCAGAGGGGCATGCTGTTGTCTCACCTAGCTCAGCACCTCAAAATCAGTCATCAAGTTTTGTGGACTCTCCCAGAGAGCAGAAACACTTCAAACCTCAGGGATAAGAGGCTGATTGCTGAAAAGGCCTGAATGCTGAAAAAATGAGGTTTCCTAAGGACCCGCTTAGGCCAGGAGGCATGAGAGCAAAGGCCTTGTTGGCTGCAGGGGAAGAGAGAGGGACTTCCTTGTCTTCAGTGCCACACACACCATTCAGAAAAGCAGTCACCCAGAGCCCTGTCCAGGGCAACACAAACAGGCAGGGGGAAGAGCCCAGCACTGCAGAGCAGCAAGACAAGGCACTTCACCCGACTCACCGCTGCTGCAGAAGGGACTCTGCTTCTGAGAGGCATCCCTGGCTAGCAGGGCTGTGAAGGGCCAGAGACATTTAATGGGCTTGCTAGGAGAGAGGAAGCCCACATCGTATGACAGGCTTTATCCGCTTTCTCGTGGAAGGAAGCAAAATTGAACCACTGCACTCACTTGGCAAGCACTGCACTGGTACAGATCAACTCCTCTGCTGTAATCTCCAAAAAAATGCATTCACTTGGTGTTAGAAATGAGGATGTCCCTAAGGGTTCAAGCTCTTGATTGTCAAGAAGCATCTGACTAGCACTTTACCTGTGAAATACTGAGATATTTATCACAGGTGTGAACATGCTTGGTATTTGCAAAAACAAATTTCTTATGGTGTTTTTTCTTTTCATCAATCAGCCAAAGTAGGCAGAGATCGTTCTGAAGCAGGGCTATATATTGCTAGAGCAATTCCATATATTCCATATATTCCAGCTTCTTTAAAAATAATTAAGTAGGACAACAAATAATAATATTACTTTGAAATATATTCAGGAAAAAAAATCCCTTACAGCAAGGCTGATATTCTGCTGTCACCTAGAGGAAGAGGGTGGAATCATCTCTCCTAGGTACTACTACATGTGGAAATACCTTATTCTCTCACCAAAGAACTTGAGCCTGCATCTTACAGACCAAGACTTACTAACTTACACTACCCATGTGCCCACGTGTGCACATCTGTGTGCCCCTACTCCTTAGTATTTGAAAGTCAGACGATTTCAACTAAATATGATAGAGCGACACAAGTCTCATAGAGATTTCTGATGTGTTTCATTGACAACAGTGGCAGGATACAGGAGAACCCATCACTGCTGTTACTGGACCCCTTAAAGAAATTGTTGAACTCTTCATAGGATTAGTAGCATTTATTCCAATATTCCAGCAGGATTCGACCTCCAAAAATTGCATGTGGCCAGCTCAACCCTTTCTACACACTGATGAACCCTCTCCAGAACTGTTACGAATGACCAACAAAGGAAAAAGCTTCAATCACAGCTGCAAATTCAGTCTTTAGGTACATAGGAAAATAGATTTCCTTTGTGTGACTGTTCACCTAGTTACTGTTTTTGTACTGAAGGGCCTATTTGTTTTTATTCAGAAAGCAGTACTGCTGAGAATTAATAGTAGCAATAATCCATGTCCCATAGACTGTTAATTCAGTAATTTCTGTCTGTGTCTCTTACTACACTTAGTTCTCATAGACTGATTTACCCATTTTTGTTTTCTCAGACAGTAATATCTTCCTTGGTCTTAAGAAATATACATTTCTTTTACATTTTGCTCTACCAGTGTCAGGCTGGCAGAGCACTTCATGGTAATAAGGCTACAAAAAGAATTAAGGTGTAAGAAGATTTTTTAGATACTATACATTAAAATTTTGAGATTATGGAAACAGGTAATAGATCACATTCTTTGCATTTAAACAAAATAGGTAAGAATCTATTATTTTTTACGTATAGATTGTTGTTATTTATATTGTTTTTATATTTAGATAAGTGATCTGAAACAGTTAAGTATGTTTATGTTATCTGGTATCTTGAATTTCATTTTGAATACATTACCATGCAATATTGCAATAACTGCATTGGGGTCTTCCAAGCAACTCCTACCTGCTTTAAAAACCCTGACGATTCAGCTGATGCTTACGTTATTTTGTAGGCTTGGGACACAATGCTGAATGGCAGCTTCTGTTGTCCTGGGCAGACACGCACAGAACCGTTCCTTAGTACCTATGCAGTAAATCTAGTCAGACACAGTGCAAGCAGCATCTGCTCACTGAGTACATGGGCAGATCAGTGGACCTACCAACATCACACTCGTTGCTAAACCTAATGGATCTGTCTGTACGCAAAAGGTAGTTTTTTGCATGCCCCAGCTGCAGCTCATCTGAAATCTCAGGGGTTGCCAAGAAAGCAGGAGTTAAGCCATTTCCATTTATACTGCTAGAGCTGATTGACCTGTAACTTTAAGCTGACATTGCCCATGGCACGTCATATTTTAAAAACATTTTGTTTTTAAACTTTGTACTTGGATGACAAAGCTACCTTTAAAATATTGTCTTTAAAAAATGGTCTGAATCCACAGGAATCCCTTATAGCAAATTTTCTCAGAGTTAGCAATATTTACCCCAGTATTCCTAGCTGAATATCACCACCATGAATTGCATTTGGTCAGCTCCTGTATGTCTCTGTCTGTTTCTATTAAATATGGTATTTTTCTTCTCTTCAAAACAACAGTGTAATATCATATTTTGTACTGCTATAAAATTGGCATACTTCAGTGCTGAATAATATTACTTACTTGCACATATATGGAGAAGATAATAATTGCATGTCACTGTGTATTTTCCAACATACTACCCCAATATATGTCCTCGTTTTTGCAGTCTCCTTTAATGGGTGAATACTCTTTTCATCTATTACCATGGCCCTCAGAGGTTTTTTTTTAAGGAAAATAAGGGAGAAAAAAGGCCTCAGAAAAGACTAACAGAAAGTGGAGAGATTGTCGGAAAAGGGACTCAAAGTGTACGCTATACACAGGACCTTAGATACACTCGGAACAGGAGAGAACCAAAGAAAAACAAGAAAAGCAACACAGAAAATTCCCTAAAAATCTGTATCATTTGTTCAACGTCTTCTCCAG
Organism: Rhea pennata; assembly: GCF_028389875.1. Lineage (NCBI taxonomy): Eukaryota > Metazoa > Chordata > Aves > Rheiformes > Rheidae > Rhea > Rhea pennata. The sequence continues at coordinate 8,937,636 of NC_084665.1, read as the reverse complement.
TAGGTGGCAGCACAGATGCAGCTATAGCTGCCATAAAGCCAGACCAAAGCAGTGGCAGCTCCACCAGGAACGCTTTAACCCAGGGACCAAGGAAAGCACGGAGACACCAATAGCTATAACCATCAGGGAGAAACTCAGAAGGAAAATCACATTTCCATTTCTACAATAAGCGCGAGGTACCAAATTTGTTATTCTTTAACATAATATTTAAGATAAATATAATCTACTTGCTGTGCAAAATATTTTGTGCTGGGAAGTACTTGCAGAAGACGTTGTCGTTAAATTTATTAAATGTTTAAAAGCTACTCACTTTTATCAGAAAATGATTTAAATAAATGATTTAAACTTAAAGCCATTAGACATTAATGATGTCCCCCTCTCTTTGGTAATAATTCATTCTCTTGCCATTACTACACCCCTGAGAACCCTGGATGAGTTATCTTCAGGAAAAAAAGAAAAAAGACTCTATGTGAGACTAAAGTTCATACCCAACCTGATATAGTGCAGCATAGGTAAGAGGCAAAGATATACATCACAGGCATTTTCACCTTGTGAAAAGATCAGAAATTGAAATATTTTTAGAAACCACATTTTGTCCTAATCATATCTATACAATTCACTGATGTTATTTGCGCTGTGAAGCACAAATATCAATCATATTGCAGTAGAATTAGCAACGTTTACCTGGCATTAGGACTCTATTTTATGAGATACTGCACAAAGAAGCAGTAAAAGTTGGGGGGTTTTTTTGTTTTTTTTTTTTTTAATCTAACTACACTATACTAGAAATAGTTGGGCAAGAAAACCAAGAGATAGGTAAGTGAAGTGAACTGCCCAGAATCACAAGCAGTAGAGTAGCTGGTCAAAAAGAATGGTGACACTGTTCATTGCCTCTGCCTGAGCAAAATACGACTTTGAGAGCCACAGACACTTTGCACAACTGATGGATATTAGCAGGTATGTAAGAGGTAGAATTACCCTTAACTAAATTAAAACTAGCAGACAAAACAATAATAAAGTACAATGCAAAACACATTCTGTGTCATAGCCTGCTGTGACACCTTAAACCCTGCAATGACCTAAGACCAAACCAAATGCTAGGCAAGGAATTTCTACTAGACAGAATAAGGCATGCAAAGGAGACAGTGGATGACAACAACCTTTAAACCAGCCAGACAATCCTTTTAAATCCAGCACAAACCTAATCTCACAGGCTAATGCTTAAAAAGCCTTCATCCAACTCTGCCCTGAAACCCAGCCTCGGCTCTAAAGAAGCAACTCTGCCAGACCAAAATTATTAGTAAGGTAGCCGCTAACCATAGCAGCCCTAAATTTAGCTCAGCAACTTGTCATATACCTATTAAAAATCCAGGCTCTCCACCCAGTAATGGAACAAAAACTATCCACAAATTATTCTTAACTCCAGAGAGGCTGTTTTTGCCAAACACAGAGCTATGTATAATGAGGTGGCTCCTACAGCATCGCTTCTAACCATTATTTCCTTCAAAATCCGGAAAAAACATAAACCTTATTCCTAACCCTAGTGCAAATCTAATACTGGAATTGCAACTTTGGCCAGACCAAACACTGAGCAGCATATACTCACTGATGGTAATAGCACTAAATCTGTCTTCAAAACCATGTATTTTCTCTGCTAGCAAACCAAGTCCATTGAAACACTCTGTGTCATAACCAAACCCAAATCCCAATCTAGCACCAGAGAGGCAACATCTGCCACTCCCATAATGAAAACAGTACCTTTAATTATAGCTATACTGCTATACAGCTACAGAAACTCTAAACATATTATAATAGGTCTTTAAAAAACTGGACTTCACCAAGTAACAAACAGCACAGATTCCAGCTTTAACATTATATTGGTGTTAATAAACACCCAGGATTTCATACCATTGCCATCAATGCTTAATGTATTCTAAGAATAGGGTTAGAGATTTCAATGGTCTTCGTTATTTAAGATATTCTTTAGATGATTTTTAATACAAATGCAGGTTAAGACTCTTACTTACAGTCCTGAAAATATCCTCAATCCGCAGCTCTTGGCCTGGATATATGCATCAACTTATCTTTAAAGTTACAATCCTTATCCACCTGTTGAAAATGGAACATAAAAAAGCAGTAAATATTCACTTCCAAAATCTTCTACCTATTGTCTCTGATAAACAAAGAACATTTATTCTCATTGCAGTGGTACATAAATCCACTCAGTATGACCAAGGAAACCAGGAGGTTGCTGCCTTTATAAACTGTTCAGCATTATCTGCTGGAGATTGAGCATACTTGCTGTTATCTTTATGTTGGCAGGAATTGCCAAGAACACAGTACAAAAAATAAGCCAACACATGTAACATGAAATAAGTGAGAGAAAAAATCTAAGGCAACTGTTAAAAATGGTTAAGAGGGATGATAAATTAATGTGACTGTGGAGTCTTTTTTCATATTTTTGATGATGACAGAACTGTCAAAATGTTTTCATTTATCAACATAAAAAAAACTTGCTAGCAGTAAGAAAACTGCTCACCATGATACTAGATTTCAAGTACAGTGAGCTCCTGATATAGACATAGATACTTGGAAATGGAAAGCAAGCTCAAGAGTTTGTGTCCATTGCCTGTTTCTTATCATTGGCTTATCATATAGCACTGAAATGAGTGGTTTTGTAAAGGCTGCCTGTCAGAGGAAACTTTTCTAAAACAAAAATATATTAGCAGATGTTTCTCATATAGCTGCACTTGCAAATTTCACTAAAGCTGTACTGACAAGCAAGGCCAGCCTGACAAACTGGCAGTCATAGCGCTAGGAAAATAATCTGTGCTGGTAAACCCAGATTTTCTCTGGGAATAGGCTCCCTCAAAGAACAGAAGCGTTGCTGGGCCTCCTTCCAACAATAAAAGCCCCAACAATATTATCCCGGTTTTGTACAACTTGCTGTGATCAAACAGCTGTAAATGGACAATACTGGGACTAATGTGGGTAATGGTACACTTCTTGCCAGCATTTTTATTAGGCAAATTAAAATTCAGGATGAACACCATAAAAGCAGTACCCAGGAGGTCTTGTCTGACGGAATGAACTGCTCCTTCCATCCAGGCCAAAATTCTGGTTCTTCTAAATGAAGCAACCCAGGAAACTGCCAGAATCTCTATAAACACACTTCTTTTTAAAAAAATGCTTAAATGACACTGTATTTATCCTTCAGTGATCTGGAAAATGATAGTCTGACCAATCAAAGCAGTAAAAGTAGAGCCACACTGAGCTCTATTAAAATACAGGAGAAGCAGAGCTCACTCTCGGAGAGGATGAGTCTTTTTTTTTAACCACCTTTTTCATTTTCTTCACAAGGACACCCACTATATTAATTACTTCTTGACAGTGCTCTGCCCTAGTTTCTCCCTCAGTAACTTCTTCTAGTTCCCTGGTTTGAGTCCCCGGCTCCCCTCAACCCCTGTTCGGGCCATCGCTGCCTGCAGCCAGCCTGTGACATAACACCCCCCGCCCCCCCTTCACAGCCCGAGCGCACACGGCATTGCGAGGGGAACCCCTTTCGCTAATCTCTTAGTGTATAAAACCCATATACTCCTTTATTCTAATTCCCACCTCCACCCCCCCCCCCCCCCAAAAAAAAACACACACACCCAACGGTCGCCAGCACCCGCCCCCTCAGGCTGCGCGCCCACGCAGGCCGTTGGGGCGAGGCGGCGGCCCGGGCTGCGCCATTGGCGCAGCGGCACCACGTGGCCCGCGCTCCCGCCCACTCCTCCCCCTCCCTCCCCTCGAGGCAGCACGCGCGCGCGGCGCAGCTCTGCCAGGCGGGAAACTCCCCGCGCGGCCCCGCAGGACCCCGCGCGGCCCCTTCTGGAAGCCGCCTCTGCCGGCGGCCGCGCCCCCTTTAGGTGTCCGAGCTGCTCGCCGGTAGGCGTGGGCTTCCTTCCTCCGCGGCGCAGGCGTGGAGACGGCAGCCCCTGCGTGACGTCAGGCGGCGCGCCGGCCGCGAGGACCCGGGCGCGCCGGCGGTAGCGCCTTCTGGAAGGTTCGCGGCGGAGGCGGCGGCGCTGCGGGGCTCATCCGCGTCCATCGGCGCCGGGGCGGCCGCTACCGCGGGCTCTGCCCCTGTCCAGCGGCGGCCGCTACCGCGGGGCCCGTCCCTGTCCCTGCCCGGCGACGGGCGAGCGAGCGAGCGAGGATGCCGGAGAACGCGGGGTCGAAAGCCCACAGCGGCGCCGGGAACCGGGCCAAGGGCACGTACCAGGACCGGGACAAGCCCTCCCAGATCCGCTCCAGCAACATCGCCGCCGGCAAAGGTGCGGCGCGGCGCGGCGGGTGGCGGCCGGGCGCCGGGAGGGCTCCGCGCCCTTTGTGCTGAGGCAGCGCCGCGGGGGCCCCGCCCGCTGCCGGGTCGCGGCCCGGCCCGCAGCCTCCGCCTCGCCGGCCCCCTTCTGCCCGTGGCCGGCCCGGCCGCGCCCCTGCGCCGGGGGAGCTGTTCACCCTTTCGGGTGGGCGGGCGGCGCCTCCCGGTTGTTCCCGGTGTTGGGGCTTCACGTGGACGCTGCTGGGTCCCTTCTCCAGGGGGGACCCAGGCGCTCCCAGCCGTTCCCGTTGTGCCGCTGTATCCCCCGTGCCCCGTTTTGTGTTCCTGCTTTGTATGGCAGTAGCGGGTGGGTGCTGGTGGTAGTTCTTAATGCGAACGGGCTCTTGGTGGTAGGGCAAGTGCGTACGGGGGAGGCTAAATTCGGCGTTCGATAGAAGCGTTGGTCAGGTTACTTGGTACATAGCATTTCAACTCAAATTTAAAATGGCTCTAATCAATTAATCAGATGTTAATCGATTTTAAAACTCTAGCTATGGAAATCGATCCTGACGTTGCACTATTTCGTATAATTTGCTGTTATTGAGGACAATTTAATGCTGACAGAATTGGGCGCAAACTGTGTAACACTAGGGGACTTTCTCTATGGAAGAAGTGTTGAAGAGTGAGGGTGTGCTTGTAGTTTTTAGATCACTTTCCAAATGTATTTCTTCTCTTCTAGCTGTCGCTGATGCAATTAGAACAAGCCTTGGACCAAAGGGAATGGATAAAATGGTAAGTCTTCTGCTGAAGTTTTAAGGATATTAAAGTTACTGGAGATACTGTAATGTGAATGTGTTTTGCAGAAGACAGCTTTTTTTGCTTTGAACTTTGTTCCCAAGCTTGAAAAGTAGAAAATTACTGATTTTTTTTTCTTACCAAATTCCGCTTCCATAAAGGATATTCTAAAATGTAAAGTAAATGCACATCTTAGTTTCAGAAATGATATTGACAGGAAAATGCTTTATACGTAGCATCAAATCAACTTTGAGATTTGCAATTACTGATCAGAACTATGTTTTTCTTCCTCCTTCCTAGATTCAGGATGCTAAAGGAGATGTGACAATCACTAACGATGGTGCTACTATTCTGAAACAAATGCAGGTTCTGCACCCTGCAGCCAAAATGGTAAATATTTTTCCATAGCTTGGACAGTGTTACATGTTAATACTTCATTTCCAAGAGGAAAAACATCAGAAACATTTCATGTGGATTTGAGCAGATTTTTGCTTAGCACGCTTCAGGCCTGTGTACCTTGATTATAAGGTTTGCTCAGAGTTTTAAGGCTGTAATTGTAACTGTTGCCCTGTATTCTATACACATAATCTTTCCTGGATGTGTTTTAAGACAAAAGAATCTAGCACAATCATCCTTTTGTCAGCCAAGAAAGAAAAGTCAGGGATATCCCAACAGAGTAGAATGCAAAAGATTTTTAAAAAATGAACTACATCATGGTTAGGTGGTTCTGGAAATAACCTGTATCCCCGCTTCTAAAGCAGTTCTTGCTTCAAGTTCTCTTCTGTGTGCCAGCCCCCTGCCATCCCAGCCATGCCTAATAATAAAGACAGTTAATAAGGATGTTAATTTGACTTGAATTTGGTGTGAGGAAGACTCTTTATAACTGTCTAGCCTTGTAGCCAGTTTGCATCTGACCATGTGTGTTTGAGTGAATGTGTGTGCAAGAAACGCCAACCTGGCCTTTCGAGAGCTTAAATGTAGGCCTCCTAGACTTGAATTGTGGTTGGAGATGGAAATGCGGTATCTGTGATACTTCTAAGGGAAAAGCTGGACCTGTTCAGTAGGTATGATCAGTTCTAAGCTTGAGAAAGAAGCTTCTTGATTTCTCTAGGTGATTGATTTGGTTTACATCAGTTGTACTTTGGCCAAACGTTTATACAAGTGTGATGTAAATTGCAAAAGGTACAAATTTCAAGTTAGGAAAGGCAGGATTGGTCCTGATAGTACAGTTGATTTTCAGTAGCACTACATTCTTGAACGTCTTTCCTAGTAATTGTCAGTGTCCGTGTTAAGCAGCATTATAAACTTATGCTATGATGTCTTGTTTAGTTGGTAGAGCTGTCAAAAGCACAAGACGTTGAAGCTGGTGATGGCACTACCTCTGTTGTCGTCATTGCTGGAGCTCTTTTGGATGCTTGTTCCAGACTTCTTCAGAAAGGTATGTATTTTTTTTTCCTTAAGTAAAAACATGACTAGAGGTAGTTGTTACATCCTATATTTGGTTGCATATGTTTAATGAATTTAAAGTAACTGTTACCAATTTAAGCACAGAACATAACTCAGTAACTTCATATCCAGATTTCAACAATGTCCTAGTTCAGTAAAAATCTCACTGTTTAACTTTGTATTTCGAGTTGTGAATGCTTTATTTTTGGTACAGGAAATAGTGTCTAGGTGATGTGGTGAGTATTGCCTTGTAAAAACTCACCTAGATCATACTTCATTTCTGTCATGGACACAGATATAGCATAAGAAAGTATAAATAAAACTTGGAGCTGGTGACTATACAGTTACTACACTTTCAGCAGAATTATCACTTCCTATTGCTTACAGAATCAGGTCTTTCAGAAAGTCCAGTCAGGAAAAGATAAGAACTTTGGAAAGCAAAAGTTACTGTAGGCTGTGCTCCATTAGCTCGGGCAACACCAGCAACAACCTGTGATACATAGGGAAATTGGAAGGGATGGTTAAAATTATTGCTCTATGAATTGGTGCTTTTTTTAAAGAAGGGAAGCACTTAGCTTCTATCATGAAAACTCCTGGGAGATTTTGTGAAATAGAAATGACCCTGTTAGAAACTTAGAGGATAGGCTTTCTGGTCAAAAAATCATGCAGAAAGAATCACACAGATCCTGCACATCTTAAGTGCTGTATGTATGTAAAGCCATTAAATAGTAACTTAGCTTATTTACACTTTTAAAGCAATGATAATTTTTTTAAAGACAGTAATAAAGACTTAATGTGACATAGCTTTCGGTGAAGGTGTGGATGATGGAAAAAGTAGATGATTGTTCTCTTCTGGATTCTCCCTAAGCTTTTAGGGAGGTGTGGTCGTGTTAAAACTTTGCCTGTCTTTCCTTTCTGGGGAGCCCAATACTGACCGACTCTGTAAAGAGTATTGATGCCTCCTCTCTGCAGTTTTCTCTTAAAATCCGCTTCCATGCGGTTCAGGAGCTTTTTCAGCTGTCTGACTTGTCTGACATGGTATCATTAGGCTTCTGTGTACGCTGGAATTAGAGCAAGAATGACTGGACTTACAGAGTCTTTTCGTGTCTTGGAGCTAGGCTTTTTAACTGTTTACTTACCATAGTCTCATCTTGATAAACACCATTTTACTTGCTGCCTATTTTCTGGTTCTTACCAAATATTAGTCTTTGTTTACTTCCTCTCCCAGTACTGGTGGTACTTGTACATTCTCTTGTACACTCTCTGTAGAGAAATTTGGGAACTTCTGTAAGCAGCAGTGGGAAATCACTCTTCAGAAAACTGAAATAAAATCACTGTCAGGCTCCTCCCAGGTATTACCTGAACAGCTGCAGCTTTAAGAATGTCAAGGAAAAGAAAATTTTGAGAACACACAAATCTGCAATGTCTGACATTGCAGGGTAATGTGCTCTATTGTCTGTGAGAACTAGCTATTAGGAGTAGTATAGGTTTTGGGGTTTTTTTTGTTTTTTGTTTTTTTCCCCTCAGTTTTAACAGCAGGAAAGAATAAGGGAAGGCTCACAAATAACGCATTTTGCTGAAATGGCTTTGATTTATTCTGGCATCAGAGTCTCTCTAAGTTAATCTTAAAATGGAAAGAAAGGAGTTTTGATTTGAAAACATGACCTAACTATGTATTATACAATTCACAGGAATTCACCCCACCATCATTTCAGAGTCATTCCAGAAAGCTTTGGAAAAAGGTATTGAAGTATTGACCAACATGGCACAACCAGTTGAATTGAGTGACAGAGAAACCTTGCTAAATAGCGCAACTACTTCACTGAATTCAAAGGTGGGACTGATACTTGCACTTACTGCCTTCAAACCAGCTGAACCTTTCAGTTTTCCCCACCTCATGCCACTATTCACTTACTTAGAATCATCACAAATCTCATTGCTGAGACTGTGCTACTTTCTGTTAGACTGACTTGAGATTAGTTTGAAGCATACAAACTGAATTTCAGTCAAAATCTTTAGTGATCTTGCATGTTAGCCAGATAAGCATAAAATAAATCAGCAAGCTTAAACTGAGAACAGTAACAAAAATCTAGCCGTTTACTGAGAGCATGTGATAACTGCTCATGTGGACAGTTATAATTCATGTACCAGAAACTTACAAAACAGCATCAAAATCTGGAGTTGAGTTGCCTGCAAGAACAACTTTTTTCCTGGAGCAGCTGGATTTCAGAGCTGCTTGTTTTCGTAGAGGTCCAGTAGTTGCAAAACAGGAACAATGACATTTCTCTTCCCTGCAGTATTCTTTTGCATTGTAGAATCACTTGTAAAGAAGTGTGTTAGTCCCTTCCAAAAGAACAATCTGGGAAGCTCTCTAAGGCTTACTTTAAGAGTTTAAGAAGGATAAATAAGCGTAGGTTTTTCCCACTAAAACAGTTGTTTGTTCTTTTAAATTGTTTAACACTTAAACTGCAGTAAGACATTTGTCTGGCCGACAGGGAGGGAAAATAGAATTTGTTCTAAAATTCGAAGGTCAAATGAAGATGTGGGGTTTTTTGTTTGTTTTTTCTCTTGTTTTTTTAATAAATAAATACAATAAAAATACCATTTTGAAATTATGAGCCAGCACTTATCAGTAGTAAATATCTCATGTTACTGATTCTTTTCCTTATTAAATCTCTCAGGTTGTGTGTCAGTATTCTAGTTTACTTTCTCCAATGAGTGTGGATGCAGTGATGAAGGTGATTGACCCATCTACAGCTAATAGTGTGGACCTCAGAGATATTAAAATTGTTAAGAAGTTGGGGTAAGAAACAGTTTGTAACGAGGATTTTTGACATTGTGAAATTTGTTTCCCAGAATACTTGATTCATGAATTGTTCTTGTTCTAGAGGAACAATTGACGATTGTGAACTGGTTGAAGGATTAGTCCTGACTCAGAAGGTGGCAAATACTGGTGTAACTAGAGTGGAAAAAGCCAAAATTGGCCTGATTCAGTTCTGCTTGTCTGCTCCAAAGACAGATGTAAGTTAAAGTATTACTACAGTGGAAGCTTTTGCTGTAGTACTTGAGAGATGCAAGTGGCATTAAAATACATCTTCTTACAGTGTTGTAATGTCAGCTCTATTCCACAGCTGTGATGAAGGTCTGCTAACTTAACATGCTAGGAAACAGATGCTTATAATTCTTAAACAAATCTAAACAGTTCATGATTGATATTAGAAAGGAAATAGTTCAGAACTATGGTATTTATCATCATGTAAACAAACCTTTAATAAGTCATCTTTTCACTTTTAATTTTTTCATATCCGTTTGCCTTGAGTCACAGGCTCCTAAGGTTTCGGAATGTAGAACATCTTGACGCTTGCTTTCAAAGTCAGCACTTCTTCATAACACTTGTTTTTTTTTTCTCTTTCTAATAGATGGACAACCAAATTGTTGTTTCTGATTATGCTCAAATGGACAGAGTATTGCGTGAAGAGAGAGCCTATATTCTAAACTTAGTTAAGCAAATTAAGAAGGCTGGATGCAATGTGCTGCTGATTCAGAAGTCTATTCTGCGGTACGTTAACTACCGATTTAGTAATCTGTTGTGTTTTTTGGAGAACGAATGCAACAGATTTGAATACCTGGAAAACTGAAGCCAGGTATTAACATGACACTGGGCCTAGCATGTCAGACTGGCTTTAAAAGAGTCACCATACTTACAGAATGCGCTGGTGTTCTCCATGTTCTGGATTTAATAATACTCTGCTTCCTAGACTGAAGAGTTTGAGCACTGCCAATTTAGAACAAAGCAACTGGCTAGCTTAACTCGAAGAATATTGTGCACTGACTACTTCCTTCTTGTTTTTAGGGATGCTCTTAGTGACCTAGCTCTACATTTTCTGAACAAAATGAAGATCATGGTGGTTAAAGACATTGAAAGAGAAGACATTGAATTTATATGTAAGGTAAAGTGAGTTATGTAAATGCTATTTGAGTAACAGTGTTTAAGTACCCAGACAATGACAGTTTATTATGATGTGTTCACAGGTTTCAAGTTAACAAACTGTGATTGTTCTGAACGTAGTGTAAGGGTAGACAAGACGTTTCCCTGAAAGACTTTCTTGTCCTATTAGGGAGTGAAGTTTGTAGAACATTAGAAGTGGATGTAAAAGCCACGGTCTACCTGTGTTCTACTGTAGTATGCAGAAGCACATTACACAGTATGCTTGCTGCATCTGCAGTTCAGATTCTGATTTTTTTTTTCTTTTTTTTGCCTGTCCAGACAATTGGAACTAAGCCTGTTGCTCATATAGACCAGTTTACTCCTGATATGCTGGGGTCTGCTGAGCTGGCAGAAGAGGTTAACTTGAACAGTTCTGGGAAGCTAATAAAGGTGAGTGAGTGACATGCTAATACCTCTTTAACATCTACCAGTTCTTTAATATTAGCTACTAACTTGAGTAACTTCAATAATAAACATTAAAGTACCTACTTCTAATCCCTAGCTAGCCACTGACTTTGCAGACTTAGATTTGCTTAGCAGACCTCAGTACTATTAGAAAAGATAACAACTGGTGAAGCCTATGTGCAGAATTTTTTCTTTTTTCATTTTTTTAGTCCCCCTTTTTTGTCTTTCTTTTAGATTACAGGCTGTACAAACCCTGGAAAAACTGTAACAATTGTGGTACGTGGCTCCAACAAACTTGTTCTGGAAGAAGCTGAGCGTTCAATTCATGATGCCCTCTGTGTCATAAGATGCTTAGTTAAGAAAAGGTAACGTCTTAGTTCTCTCAGATAGTGACCTGGTGTTCTAATAATACAGAAGGCTAACCATTTATTTATTTATTTATGAATTTCTGTTCTCAGAGCTTTAATTGCAGGAGGTGGAGCACCAGAGATAGAGTTAGCACTGCGCTTGAATGAGTATGCTCGCACTTTGAGTGGTATGGACTCATACTGTGTCCGTGCATATGGGGATGCACTGGAGGTCATACCATCTACGCTGGCTGAAAATGCAGGCCTCAATCCTATTTCAACGGTAACAGAGCTGAGAAACAGGCATGCTCAAGGAGAGAAAACAGCCGGCATTAATGTCAGAAAGGTAATATAAAATGTATGCACACAAGATAGTTTTTTAAAAAAAAAAACATACAGGGTACTGTAAAGGGAAAATGCCAAGCCTTAGGGTTGAAATAAGGAAACGCCAAACTTGTCTCATGGCTGTATTTCCCTTAGAACAGGAGTGTTGGGATAGATCGTAGCTTGCTCCTTGAGGCTTTAACAGCTTATCTTAGGTATTAATAATAGCATATATTTAAATGTCATGCACATAGAACAAGACGTCTGTCATTTGTCACTTCAGAACCATTATTGGAAGAGAAGTCTCCTATAGTCAACCTATGCAAAATTATTTCTGTATGACAGTCTTTCAGAAACTTAATCCTGGTATATGAAGGGGAGATAACTTCATTGTCTTTCTCACAAAACTGTTCTTTATGAGCATATTTTCATTGTAAAACACAGTTTGTCTACAGAGGTAAGAACAAGTAGCCTCAGTGCTGGAATTGCAGCCTGAAAACATCTGAGCTTTAGTAGCTTTGCTGACATAGGGTGAATAGATTACTTCTGAAATTCAGGATCTTTACAGTTGTCAGAACTGGATAACAGCTCCTTAAATAACTTATTTTTAAATGAGTTGTTTAAATGGATTGCTTAAAGAACGAAGTTAGATAAGGCATAGGTGTTTCTTTGTTCATTTTTGCATTAATCTTTAATGCCTGGTTAGCAGTGCAGTGGGCTAGCTTCTTGCTTGAATATTTTCACCATGTTTAAGCTAGCATAGCTATATTGTCATACTCTTAGCTAGTTTTGAGTGGACCTGTCAGATACTCGGGGAGAAGACCTGTGTCATGATATTCCTGTTGAGAATTGAATAGAGCACAAGCTATTTGATGACTGAATTTGAATGTCCTTTCTGAGTTTCTGTTAGAAGATAGCTTGTTAAGCTAGCTGTAGCCTCACGTTCACTAGGTAAGCTACTTGTTTTTGTAGGGTGGCATCTCCAACATCTTGGAGGAGTTGGTAGTCCAGCCGCTGCTGGTGTCTGTGAGTGCACTGACTCTCGCAACAGAAACTGTGCGCAGTATTCTTAAGATTGATGATGTGGTGAGTAATGCTTGCATCACGTTCTGCTTTTTACTCAAGCCCCAAAACAGTGACTGTCGTCAAACTTGCTGTATTTCAAAATGTTTCATTCCATAGTCTCATTTAAATGCTACTTGACCTTTCAACTTTCTTGTAACTGCTGATGGTAATAGTAGAATTAAAACTAAGTAAGTCAGAGTGCTGTTAGTAATACAAATACTGTATGTTACTATAGTAAGAAGTTAATAAAGTGACTAGAAAAATACAAGATCTTTAAACAGAGGAGCAGAAATAACTGGTTTGTACTCTGTGGACTTCTTATTCCTGATTTTGTGAATTCTTCTTTGCAGGTGAACACTCGATAAGACAAATAAAGGAAGTGGGACAGTGCTCTAGAGTACCTTCCCTGTAGTTTGGAATATGGTTTCCTCACCAAAAACGCCGGTGTGAATCGTCTCAAGTCCACAAACGCTTATGTACTTTTATCACGTTAATTTAATAAAATCTCTGGTTTCAAAAAGCACATGCTCTTTATCAAAACTATGGTAGTCCATACCTGAAACTTCGCTTTAAAAGTGCCAGGGAAAAGGATATCTTTTCCACTGTTACATTTGCTTTTCTGTGCTACATTATCCTACTTAGCTCTGAAAAGGTTTAGAGCTAATTATTAGCTCTAACACATTCTGAAAACACCCTTGAATTAGCTCTGTAGTACCACAGAAACTTACTTAGAGATACTTCTCTAAAAGTTAGCTGTAACAGAATGGTGGTTTCCTCTTTGAGTAGAGCTGGACTGAAGAAATCCCAGCAGCAGCAACAACGGGCTCTTCAGCACTTTACTGTGTGACTAAAGGAAGTAAAATCCTGGCCAGCTCCCATCCATTTTTGGATGAAAGTTACCTGACTCTTGGTTCTGGTTGGGGAAGGACTGAAAGTGATCTTGCAGAACTCATCGGGGCAAGGGTAGCATTGAAGATGATTGAAATACAGCACATGTATGGTTTCTGAAGTCCGTATAGCTCTACAGAAGTCTAGAGAAGATAGGAAGTGTAGAAACAACAGTAAATCTCAAAGCTAAATCTAGCTTAATAAAGCAAAGGTAATAATTGGTATTACTACAAGAGCTTGTCTGTAGTATTTAAAATTGGTTTTCTAACTGAGACAGCTGCAAGATTTAACCTTTTCTGGTTGCTTTTATTACCCATCTGGGAAGACCCCAGGAGTGAGGTGCTGTAGAACAGCTTGAATATTTCTTGCATGTGCATACACTGAATGTCAGTGAGGTTGACATCCAGGAATGAGGATAATGTTGCCCTTTAAGAAAATGGTTAATAGCTACAGTAGTAAAGGGCGAGACCCTGTAAGATCACTGCAACAATTAGACTCTCAGAACAAACTAGGGGTCAAATTATTACCTTGTTTTATCCTAATTCAAAGTATACTATTTTAGGAAGCAATTCATCAAAGATACCCTAAATTGGATATCTTACTTGGAAAGGCAGCTTAGTCTTGCTGCGTCTTGGACAGAGCATTAGCTAGCAGTATGTATGCAGGATGATGAAGGTCGCTTCCGTGGGGTGAGCTGGACTGCAGTGGTTTTACTTTCGTGGCTAAGGGGAGAATCCCGTTTGCATCAGGATTCATTCAGTTTAGAGTGTTACTACACTTTTTATGGCTTAAGAATAAAAATATTTCAACTTGTTTCTAGTTTCTAGGCTGAAAGTCTGAATTAATGCTTTAATCTTCTTTACTGCTATATTGAGATGATCAGATTCTACTCTATGTTTAAATAAGAGATTCTCTTCACACGCTTTCTTGCATTTTTATTTACAATCAAAATCAGATGATGTGTGGCTTTTGAGGAAGTTTATGCTACTGAATGTGTTGACCAGATGACAATATACTTGAAATCACTTTTATGGCTATATATCATTCAGAATAATTCAAATACTAACAACACAAGTTAGACAAATTAACTGGCTTTAAAGCTGTAAGCATAATTTACTGGGTAATTTAAAGTGTAAATTATGCCTTATCCCACAAGATTACTCTCAGCAATGAGCTCAGTCTTTTTAAAAGACTCATCTGTCCAGCTGGGTATACTAACTCATAGCTCCCCCATCCAGTTCAGGTATTAATTCTCGATTAAACCTTTCCTTTCCCAATCCGCACAAATTTCCCATTCTTGACAGCCAGGACCTTGTCATCTATGTCTTTACATGAAAAAGAACCCGTAAGTTAGCGAAACGGATGGGGTGCAGCAAGCATTAATGCCTCCGCAGAGGCGGTAGCGCGCCGGGGGGCCGGGGCGGTGGGTGAGGCCGCCGGGCCCTCGCCTCCCGCCGGCGCCCCCGGGCGGCGAGCGGGGCCGCGCCGGGCGAGGCGGCGGCGGCGGCGGCTGCCTGGTGCCGCGGCCGCCCCGCCGGGGGCGGAGAGCAGGGCTCGGGCGGCGGGGCCGCAGCGCGGCCGCCCTTCCGGGCGCCGCCGGCTCCTCCCCGCGCCGCCGCCGCCCCACAGGTACCGCGGGGCCGGGCGCGGGGAGCGGGGGCCCGGGCTGCCGCGCCGCAGCAGCAGCAGCTGAGAAACCCCGCGGGAGAAATTCGGGGCTCGGGGGTGCCCCACGGAGGGGACACGGGGGGAGAGCCCCGAGCCGGGGGCAGGTTGTCTCCGTTCCCCGGAGCCAGCGGCGCTGTGAGGCCGTCGGGACGGGGAGGGGAGGGAGGAGCGGCGGCGCCTCACCGCGGCGAGGGGAGCCGCTGTCCGCGGAGCGGGAGCCGCAGCCCGCAGCGCGCGCGGAGCCCGAGGCAGCAGGCGGTCGGGCCTTGCGCGGGGCTGCTGCAGCAGCTCTTTAAATTCACTTGCTTGAGCGTGTCATTCAGGCTGTGCTCGATCGCTACGTTATGCAGAAAGGTTAGAGATTTCTGCACTGAAAACATGACATAAATAAATAAGGCTTTTTTTTGGGGGGGGGGGGGGGAATGTAAAAGCCTATTTACACCTGTGTATGGAACAGTATTAGCCTACATTTTTTTTAAGCTGAAGAAATTAATCCTGTAACTTTTTAAAACAAAGTGCCTGAAAATAACGTAAAAGAAGCCTTCTCAAAGTAGACTAATCTTTCTTAAAAAAAAAAAAAAACTTCTGTAACTTGTTCAAGCTAAAAAATGTTTAAACACTTTTTTAAAACAAACTGCAAGCTGGCAAAACACTATTTAGAGTGAAAGTTATGCAGAATACTTCCGATTTCTACAATCCACTGTGAAATAATAGTAGAAACATTTATGCAAAAGATACCAAACTACTTACTACCAGAATACTTACAAAAATGAGAGGCAGAGAAGTTAGTTTGTTTAAAAAATGTGGGTTTTTTAAGCTGCATGTAGTAATCAAGGAAAAATTACAGTTCTAAAAGAAGTTGTACTTTAATAACTCCTTTTTATCTTATTTTCTGATATAATAATCTGATTACAGGGATAGACCATTAAGAAATTAACATGCTTTAGATAGAACCCTTAGGATATAAATTATTATTCCATATAACTTTGCATTCAAATTTATACATATGTTTCTCTATTTGATGTTACTGTATCATTCATTGGACTTAATCAGATTAAGTGGTATTATGAACCTCGTTCTCCTTTCTTTTTGCAGTCAGAAAACTTCACAAAAATCTTTTCCAGGATAATTTTGATTTGGATTCAAAGAGCAGACCTTCTTCATAAATGGGAATTGTGACAAGTGGATAGACTTTTCCAAAATGTGCGATTCAAATCAAGAATATTACCTGAAGCTGGAAGAACTGAAGAATGCCCACTTGGAGACCATGGCGAAATTAGAAAGCATGTATCGGAATAAGCTACGCTTAAAAGGAGTACAATCCTTGGACAAGAAAGATGCTGCTTCTAATATACGTTATAGGTATGTTTATTAATAATCTTCAGTTTGGTAGTGCCATTTATCTGAAGGCTCTAAAGTGCTTTGCAGACATCATAAGTATGGCAATTTTTTCTGAAGATGGAAATTACTCTCACCATTTCCTATAAGTAGGTAATCATAAAAAGTTATTTAAAATGCTTACTCACCTCACTAGTGAACTGTGAGATTTACAGGTGTGAGTGAGGGAGTGAAGTGGAGACCAAGCAACAGGTTTAGTAAAGCATGATGCCTTTCCTTAAGGAATGCTGATTTGTTCATAATCTAAATTTCTTTAAAACTATGACCTGATGTGAATGCGCCATGTTCTTTTTTCCTTTGCCTTGTCTCTTTCATCTTCCCCATTAGCTCTGTCCATTTTATTTTTATCACGACACTGGAAGTGGAAATCACTAGCTTTGCATCAGTATCTGTTGGACTTGACTCAAAACAATTTTTTCTTTTTACAGGTCAACCTGGCAGAAGAGCTCATACCAGCCTCTAAATTTGCACAGATCCTTTTCTGAGTCTGACTTAAATGATCCTGTAGGTTCAAGCATATCTGATGAGTCTGACAGAGAATTAGTATTTGAAGAAAATGATAGTGAAACTGGATCATCATCATTTGCTAAGCAACAGATTGAAAAAATGTGGGACGGGTTCTCTGTGGAAGTATATATCCCCCGCACCAAACACAGCTTACCAGGCTCACCAGCATTCAGAACAACGAGGAAGAATCAGAAGGCATGGTCCCCCAAAGTTACTGTGCCCAAGCCTTTCCAGATGACTATTAGAGAAGCTAGGAAAAAAGACCAGAATGTCAAATCAAAGTCACAGCTTGAAATGGAAAAAAACTTACTGAAGAAGCAACTAGAGGAAGAAGCAGAGTGTCAGAAGAAGTTCCGAGCCAACCCAGTGCCAGCATCCGTCTTCCTTCCACTCTACCATGAAATTGTGGAACAAAACGAAGAACGCAGAAAATCTGTGAAAGAGAGAAGCAAACTTAGGCTTTTGGCTTCTCAGAAGCCATTTAAATTCATTGAAAGAGAGAAGCAAAAGAATGAAATTAGGAAAATGCAATTAAAAGACCTTTCTGCACCTGAAAAGAAAACAAAACTGTTCAAAGCAAAACCAGTTCCTAAATGTGTTTACAGTCCAGCTGTTAATGACAAGTTAAAGGAGGAAGAGCTTTACAGAGAAATAAGGATCAAAATGAGAGCTGAGGAGCTGCTACGTAATTCATCTCTACCCAGCAGCAGACTGGCTATTAAAGACATCAATAGAAAGAAGAAACACAAGTGCATTGAACCAAAGGAAACAGAACATAAACCCAAAATCAAATCAAACGTTCCAGATTTTGAAATACTACACCAAAAATTTCAGAAACAGCTCCTGCAACAAAAACAAGTGAAACATATTACAGTCTGTGAACCTTTTGATCTTCGTACTCCATATATTCCCTCAAACAAAGGGAAGATTTTGAAGGACATTCAAGAGGATGAAGAAAAATTGAAAGAAACACGCTGGCCATATGCCTCTCCGAGATGTAAACCTCAAATGAGGCATTCTAGTGCAAATTCACTTCTCTTAGGATCTGGAGATTCTAAATCACCAAAAATCACGGAATCCACCAAAAGACGGCTACAAGCCATAAGGTGACCACTTAAGTGATGCACTGCATTTTGTAAATACTTAAAGAGTAGACATTTTTTGTACTTCTACATAGGTAGTTAATTCTTCTATGCAGTAAATATAGCAGCAATATAAGGACTTAATTATTATATAGGACTTTAATATATTAATAATTTAAATAAAGGACTTAATTAGTATTTATGACTTCTAAATAAACAGTAATGCATTTTTCTCAACATGTCCATAGGAAATGGACATAAGACTGCTGTTTCCTGGTATATACCTAAATCATTTAAAAGGCTTGTATCTTCCGCCCTTTAATTCCAACCCTGTTTTCCACCCCCCTTTTCTCTTTTCAATTTTCTTTGCCAAAACTTCCTTTGAAGTCTTGCTCTTGATTTAAAATGAGTTCAGCCTAGTTTATTTTTCCACCCAGGAATTCACTTGAGGAAAAGAGAAAACTGGAAGAAGAACAAAAAAGGAACAGAACAAAGCAGAAACAAAGAGCGAAAAAACTGCAGAAAATTATAACAACCCGGGCTGAAGCCAATGACCCACATCAGAGCCTAGCTCAGATGTCTAAATCCAAATTAAAAACATTCAGGTATTTTGTTGCATTCTCCCAAATCCTGAACCCCTCATTGTAAGTTTTATGTTAAACTTACAATGTAAAATATAGCATAGTCTAAGTTTACATAATTACATATTTGATAAATTATACACTGTATAAGCAGCTAGTTTTTAAAAAAGGCCAAATTTAGTATTTCCACTGGAAAACTGTGCCCATTGTAATGATTTTAATCCATGTGTTTCACCTTATATAAGTCAGCTAACAAGTGACTCCTTTGTTTGCTAAATTGACATATCAACTAAAAAGGAAAATCAGTTTAAAAAAATCAAAAGGAAAAATGATAGCCTGGTTACATAACATCCTTGCACTACTGGATTGCTAGACGGTGGTACAACTTTTGCCCTATCATTCCTCATGCAATGAACACTTCACTTCTTTGTCCTGGTGGTTTCCCACTTAAAAGGAGCAAGTAGAGCAGTAATGTTACAACTTTAGCACATATATTAACAGCCAACCAGGACGCTGCTGGTGCTCAAGACGGATGAGATCCAAAGTTACCTTTAGTAGAAATACAACATATGTTTTTAACTGATCGCGTAGTACATAGGAAAAAACAGCAGGGCCTTTTTAAAATGTGCTGTAGAGTAGCAGTCAACAGATAGATCAAGGTCTGAGGAAGCTGGAGCCAAGTCCAGAGCTGCTGCTTGACCTTGTGTATATGTCTAACTCAGCATTTCTGCTTTCCATTTCTATTCATCCTGGAAAAAACAGTCCTGTCTGAATGAACTGTTAGTGAGCTTCACAAACAGTTGGGGTATGGTTGCAGTGCAGTACTGTTTTCTGTCTAAGGCATGGTTTCACGGAGGAGGTGAGAGAGGCACCAACAGTTCTGTCCCTGCTGTTTCAGGCTGGGCAGGTCTCTCGAGCAGAGTGTTAGGAATGATACTGCACGCACCAGGCATGCCAGTAACAGTGCAAAATAATACCAGGGAAGCCTTGCAAGGTGACTGATTAGGAGATATGCCTGATTATAAGATTTGTAGCTTGTACTGGCAACTTTTAAGTTAACATACTAAATTTTAAGGAAAATATAGTTAAAATAGGAATAAACCCACAATTTTCCCAATGGACTTTTTTACACTCTGGCTGTAATAAGCAAATTTGCTGAAATATTGCAGCCCCTTCCGCCAGACAGTACTACATACTGTTTCACCACCAAACCTCATAACGGTTGTTCACCACCAATGTTGCTCCACTGTGACCAGAAATAGAAAAAGCAGCACAAACAGAAGCACGCAGTCTCATGCACTAAAAGCATGAAGTGTAGTAGCCAAGCAGTGTAAGTGAGGGTGCTAGAACAAGCATTGCAATAAGCATTTTCCTTGGCTACGGAGGCAGTCCACGACTGGCCAGGACACCTTGAGATCACCAGGACACCTGCTACCTCCCCCAGAGGCAGCTGAAGCCAAAGCACAAGGAAGAAGCAGCAACAGTCTTAGAAGAAGCAAGGCTTAAAGCAGGGTCCTAGAGGTACATGAGAAGAGCAGGAGTCATTTCTAAGTATTTTGCCTGAGCCAGAGTTCTAGCACGGTAGTTTTTGCAGCATGGCCAGCAGGTTCTGTCAATAGCAAGAACTTTATGATGCAAGTGGAAGCGCTTCTGGCTGCACAGGATCTACTTGGGCAGATGATCTACTGACTAGGACAGATGCAGAAATGAATCTGAGTTACAGTAGCAAAGTGGAGATTTAATAGAGACAATAGGTGTGTTTGTAGGTTCAATTTGAGTTCATTCAGTAGCAAACTTCACCTCACTGTATTTAGCTTAAGCAGATTTTATGAGTATTGTAAAACACTCGTGCTTAATTCTTGTCTACACATGTAATTATGCTACTACAAAGCAAGATTACTTCCCTAGTGCTGATGCATTAAGGCTAGTGTAAATGCTTAACTTGATAGTGCTTATTTCAGCATAGCCTGGGTAATAAGGTGTATTAATAAAGTGCTATTCTAACAGATAAGTGGGTTTGTAGAAAACCTTTGCAGAGAATGAGCAAATAACAATGACATTCACTCCTTCAAAAACAGTGAAAAACTACCTCAAAGCACTGCAAATACTGCAGAAATTCAGAAAATGGTAGAGGAGAGAGGAGGGAAGAGATAGAAGGTATATAACGTCACCTATTTACTTCCCCCCCCACACACACATACACTTGTACTTACCTTTAAATATCTTGACTTAGTAATGCTAGAGCTGGTCTAGCGCAGAGGCAACTTCAAACCAGTAGGATTTACTAAATGTGGCACAGCGCCGTGTAAACACAGCTGTGCTACTTACAGGGCCTGCCCAGCAGGACAGTCACTTCCAAGCAACGCTTGAGCTAATTAGCAGCGAGCCCTGTGCTGCTCCGCGCAGCAGCGCTCAACATGGCCCTTCCTTCATTTCCCAGCACTCCAGCTTCCAGAAGATTTATTAGCTTAGGTGCAACCTGAGCTGGCTCCACAAGCCCCATGGGGCTTGAACAGAGGAACTGAGGCAATGAAGTAGCTCAAAATTTTACAGTGCTATGGTAAAAACAAAAGCCTTAAAGGATCTAAACCAAGCCTGTCTAGTCAGGGTCCTTGTCACACACAGCAGGACTACAACCCGTGCTACCTGCGCTACCTAGTACTTGCTATGAGCAAAGGTATGATTTAAGCTGATGAGTCAACAGTTTAGTCATCCCACTGTATTGACTGGACCCCGGAAAAGCCAACTAGGAAAAAAAAATAGGGTACTATCATCCAGAATGCAGCCACTCCGCTTGCAGGTCAGACTGTTGAAGTAGCAAATTAGTCTTCTCATTAAGTGCAACTTTAAGGTATTGGTTTTTGCTTTATATTAAATTATTTTCTTATAGTATATTCTGATTTTAGCAGCCCTTTCAAACTTTAGTTTTGTTTAGAATAACTGGGATTTCTGTCAAAGTATGAATTGAGTGTTTAAGGAAAATCTCAGTATCAGTTAAGAATCCAGATTCAGGAAGACTTATTTAATCTCATTGGCAAGGACCTCTCTCTGCAGATGCAAAGTGCCTAGTTAAGAGACAGTTTTGTTCAGTACAACTGCTGTGAAAATGAGACAATTTATCTCAGACTCTGTAACCAGCATAAAATAATTTATCCTTTGTGTATTTTTAAGTAGGACAATATTTAGTTTGTCACAAGCAATTAAACTTTCAGCTGTTGTAGGAAATTACTTCTTGTATTCTAAAGTAATAATCAGTATAATGTACTATATTTCTCTTAGGAATTATGAGAAGCAGAGAATGCAAGAGTATTTGCAAGAATTGCAAGAAATGGAAGAACGAGTAAACCAAAGGCCATTGCTTTTGGAAAGAGCCGCTCAGGTTGTCTTGTATTACATCCCAATTTTATTGTCAAATGATGCCTAAGACATTTGTAGTACTAGTCAAACATTTTTAGAATATAGTTGAAAAATATTTTTGAGAACAGTAATTGTCCATTTTAATCTCTATTGCCCTGTCTCTGTGTAAATATTGCTATTTCTTTTTACTATTTGTATTACTATTTGTGGCCAAGCATTCATGACTTGCTTGCACAGAGGACTGAGACGGCTCTTGTAAATCAGAGTTGCAAGGAATTATAACTCATCATCTTCCCCATTTGACCCGAGTCTGTTAATTTTTCCAATAGCTCTTTCTTGTTGTAAGCAACTTACAACAAAGATGAGAACATCATTTTTCATATCTTTTTGCTAAGTAATTTCATTCTTATCAAAATCTCACAGTAAGAGCTGGCAAGGAGTACCAATTTAAACCGAGAGGGCTTTGTTTGTGTGAAAGCTACAAATACAAATGTACTGAAATAAGAATGACTTTTATTGGCAGAGTTTTTTCAGTTATTTAAACTGTAGTATTTTCCTAATTTGCATCTCACCCTACAGATAAAATGCACCTAAGCAGCATAAAGACTTGTTTTTTTATGACGTATACCATGTACAAGTCTCTGATGCCCAAATGGAACTGAATGCTAATTAATCATTTGCCCTGGCAAATGAATAATACTGTCAAGTGTGATGTTCAGAAAAAGTCATGATGGTCATTTATTCTTTTAATAAGCCAATATTGCAAACACTAGCATAAAAAAAGGAGTTTTCTTTGCATGCCTTTGTCTTGAAGGGAAAACCCAATCATATCTGATTCAGTTATAATGTGAGTAGCTCTAAATACAACAAAAATTTACAGAAAAAATGTGGGTGTTGCAACTTGGGAGAGAAGTTACAGATGAACTCAAGCATGCTTTGTGCCTACTATGAAGTTATATGTTTTTATATACATACACACACACACACACATATATATATATATGTAAATACACACACACACTGTATTCACACACACTCTCTCTGTATATAGGGCTCTGTGTGTGCACACATATGCATACACACATGCTCTATTTTTCCCTCTCTGTTTCAGTACAACCATGCTGATAGTGCAGTTACTGACTGGATGCCAAAACTAGAGAGAAGTAGCAAGTCGTAGATCTGGTTCTCTGGTCTGTTCTGCGGACTTGGGTTTCCTGGTCTGCCTCTGCCTGCGGAGCAGGGCATGTAGATTGCAGGACAAGTCCACCTTACTCAAATCTTATTTACAGAAACAGAATTTGCACCCTCGATTTTAGAGACAGAGATACAGATTGTGTAATTTCTCAAATAGTCATGTAAAGGGATGTATCAATACTGCTTTTTAGGGCAGTAGCTCTCAGTGAGGACAGAAAGAGATAGGAAGAAAGAGGGGTTAAGGGAGAAGCCCTATGAAGACTGCATCTGGTTTCTCATGTCTCTGCATCTTCCCTCTCCTCCCTCAGCAGCTACGTAAATACTGCTCTTCAATAGCCGGTGGGGGCAGGAAGCAAACTGGACACAAGCTAGTACAGTGAAGAAGGAAAATTCAGTATAAAATTTTTGAGTATTGTTTTACCATTCTTACCTGCAGCAAATAATCACGTAACCTGTTAGATGCAATTGATTAAACAGAGCATTAGTATAATAAACAGAAGTATCAAAAGTCAAGCATTTAATTAATTTAGGTAATACTCAACCACTCTTTTTCTCCCCCCCCCACAGAGAAATGCAAGAATAGCTGCAGAGAAGCATTATTCTAACACTCTGAGAGAACTTGGGATATGCACTGAGTTTGTGTCAAAGAAAGGGCAAACAACAAGCATGCTAGAACAGTCCAATGCTAAAGATTTTAAAACCTCTATTGACACCAAAAACAGGTAGAGATTACCAAAGACTTTTTTTTTGGTCATTGCATATCTAATAGTTAGAAAGTTATTTTTAATGTTTTTTTTTTTTTTTCAGGAGATTAGTATTATTTCCCATATAATTGTCGAACTATAGGTAGTTAGTATTACTAATGTTAGCATTGCTATTTTTTTCCTGAGTTAAATATTATTTGATAAAACAGAGGAGAGCACTGGATATATAATGTAATGAACTTCAAAGAAAAATGAAGAAGAAAAACAATTTTGTTTTTTTTTAAACCAAAAATTCTAGCAGTTCACTAGTCTTGTTTCATTCTGCATTACTTTTACTGAATTTTTTAAATATGCCTTTTCTTGAAAATATCTTTCAATTTTTTGATGTTATGATATAGAAGGAAACAGAAGTGGAAAAAATGGAAATATATGAGCAATGCCATTAGAAATACTTTCTAGCATAAAAATATCCTCTAGTGCCCCCTTTCCCTTTTCCTCTCCTAGTTTCACCCCAGTCTAGTCTAGCAGGATTTGTCCTAGCTTACATAAAAGTAGTATTCCTTTAAAACCTACTGGAAAAAATCTTACCTGAAAAAAGAAATCCTGCATACAAATTATCTTTTCAGACTCAGCAAGAATGAAGTCAAAGAAAATAAATTATTTGAGGAAGCAGCAGACAGCAGTCCCAGATCTGAGCAGTCCTGCAAGGAGGAGCTGGAGGAGGAAGAGGAGAAAAGAAAAGCAGTCAGAGCCTTCACCCAGGACAACCACTCCAGTGAGGAGGAGGAGGAGGCAAGAGCCAGTCTTCGTGTTCATCAGCTTTGCCATGCAGGCGAGGCCGGTGCCAGCCCCCACTCTGACCAGTGCTGCAAAGAAGAGGAAGCAAAGATGGGCCGGCTGCTTGACTCCCGCTGTGAGGAGGACAAGGATGAGGATGAGCATTTGGAAGGATCCAGCTCTCAGTCTGACCATATTGGTGAGCAGGAAAAACAGGGTCAGTCTGATCCTGAGGCTCAGGGTGCCTTCAGATACGATGATGAGGAATATGAAAATGATTCAGAAGAGAAAACCAGTGATGATGAGGGTGACTGAAAGGAAGGCAGACAGGAAGGCTGGGGCTCAAAAACACGTTTTATTGCTAGCAGTGAAATAGATTACAAAGGAAAACATAGGTTTCTGCTGATGATGCAAAGTTAATTAAAAGTTCTTAACCTGCAGTCTTTCCAGGACAGAACTTGCATCTATTTTCCAATAAGAAAGATCAAGTTTTTCATTTCCATCAAGAAACTTCTTTGGTTACTTTTACATTTACCTTTTCTATTCTAGAGTTCCATGACATTAATATACCTCTGTTCATCAAATGAAGAGCAACCACTGTTGAAAATAATGTCTTGCATACTGTGGTAGTAAATAATGAGGTTTTAACATGTCCAGCTCTCTTTCCATATGCTGGCAAAACCAGAGATGTTGATGGGGTAATTTGCCTCCCCACCTGAAACATTTCAGTACTTCTATGATCTATTCCAGTAATATCTTCTATTACAGTAATGAAGTGATGGGAAGAATTTTCTTTTAAGATCTCGAGTGTTATTGGCAGATTAGGGACAAGGAGGACAACTTCTTGTGTAGTCAGAAAAAATAACTTCACTTCCTCCCTCCACTTCCAGTCCATGGGCTTTGGCTTCTGCCTGTTTAAATCAGATAAACTGGCTCAGTGATGGATCAGATGAGTGCGAGCATCAGAAAAGAACAGAGATTGCTGCTTTTCCAGGAAGCAAGCTGTTAGATCATCTAGACTATTTTGTCTAGCTCAAAATATTAACAATATCTCAGTTGCTAAGGGCTCTCCCTACACAACGTAAATAAGATGTCCAGAATACTCTGAGAGGAGTCCCTTAACTAAACTTCCACAGAGCTTTTTAATGCTTAGAGATGAGTGAGGTAGAAGTCAGTAGGAGTAGGACTTTGGAAGAAAGATACGTTATATGCTGCAGATCTTATATTAGTGCCTAACCAAGCTCCAGAATTGTTTTAATCTCTTTTTATTTTGAAGAGCTCTTCCTACAATCATGTAAAGTAATTCTTTATAAGGTAATGATAAATACTGACATTAGTCTTCAAATTTGTT
Organism: Rhea pennata; assembly: GCF_028389875.1. Lineage (NCBI taxonomy): Eukaryota > Metazoa > Chordata > Aves > Rheiformes > Rheidae > Rhea > Rhea pennata. The sequence goes on along the minus strand of NC_084665.1, from coordinate 8,911,453 downwards.
TATTGAGACAGTAAACAGATACTGTTTACATCAGGATAAAAGTGCAACCAACAACTGTAACAAATATAATTATTTGCATAAAAAAAAGGGAAAGGAAGAGTTTTGCTTTTCTTCACATACTTGCTACTCAGAACTGCAGCTACCACACAACAAAAATGCAAATAGAGGCTTTTTTGGCCCTATCCCTAGCTTTCCTGCTAATCACATCATATTCAATATTAGGAGAGAAAATAAAAGAAAGTATCTACATAGTAATAGATCACTATTAAGGATTTCAAACAAGTTTTCTGGGCTTAGTAGAGAACAGAGCATTTGCTTGAGTGCTATCTGATCTTAATACATTTGAAAACCCTTCAAATAATCTCTGTGAGAGAAAACAAAATCCAGAACTCCTCTGCCTTCTTTCAAAAAGGACGGTTTACTAAAGAGACAAGTATCAGTTATGTGTGACTATGAATGCAATAACACATTGTTAGTATTGTGTTAGTGTAAGTGTTGAACCTTTAAAGGTAGGGAATAATAACCATTACTAACAAAACCTAACATTTGTACTAGAAGAATAGAAGGCAGAAAATACAAGGATATCTTTTTTTTTTTTTTTTTTTTAAGGAGTCTTGAGAGAGAAGCTGAGGACCCATGCAGAATTTAGATTGACTTTTCACTGTTCTTTTTACCATATTAACTTAATAAGGAACAGAATTAATGAGCACATAGATAAATATGATATAACATTCTCATGAAATGAAGGGTAGACTAACTTGAAAACTAAGTAATTATTTGACGTCATTTTTGGTCAGCAGAAGGATTTAAAATACAGACAAAACAGCAAGAAGATTATAGGATGATGGCACTGAAATGGAGGTGACTATACTTAAAGAAAAAAAAAAATCAAATAACCCCAACATGAAAATCCAAATACACTTAAAAAGCTTTGGTGAATTACCAGGATGAAGAGTAATACCATAGAAGAGGAGACTAGAATAAGTCATACTTTTCTGTCAGCACTCAAGCCTATTGATGCAATTAACACAGAGACACAAGCCATTTGAATCTCAAAAGATTGTTTGGTTAGAAGCATTTTAAGGGAAGAAGCTCATTAGAACAGTAATGATGAGTTATGCTTCCAGGGAGCATAACTAGCAGGAGGGAAATTAATAGGAACGTTTCTCTCAGATTATTTAATCTTCTGATTTTAATATGTTAATTAATGGCCAAAGCACAGAAGTAGAAACATGATCAAAAAATCTGCAAAGAAAATGATACGTATCCAAAAAAGTATATCATGTGGAAACAGAAAGATGACTTTGAAATAATAACGGTACAGTCTGCAAAGTGTAACACCATGCAAGAATAACATTTTTTTTGATGGGAATTCATCATCTAAAACTGTAAGGAGAAAGACCTAGATGATTTGTTGGACAAAGGATAATTGAACCGTGAATTGCGATCATGAAAAACACAATGTGATCTAAGGAAGTGCTAGACAAAATATTTTCAGCAGGGTTGGAATATACTTGGGAATTTTCAAACACTGTAAATCCTGTTCTGGGCTTTTAATGATTCTCTTAGTGTTGAATAGCCTTATTTAAAAATTCTATACTACTTCTGTGCATCTGCTCACATCTGCCACAGGTTCCTGCTAAGTTAAAACTGTAAGCTCAGCATATCTACCATGCTGGAGTAGGCTGATGCTACAGGCAGTCTGAGGGATCAGCATTATCCCTTGACTGCAAGGCACTGGTTTACAAGCATACATAATTTGTAAGGGGTACACGTGCAGGAAAGGGATGCAGATTTTGGAATTTTAGTGCTCATAGGCAGTGCAGTTCCTGTGGTAGGGCTCCAATATCTGATGTGTCCCAGGCTGTGAGTTGTCACGAGGTCTTAGAACCTGGATTGCAGTAAGTCAGCTGCATTTACTGATTTCCAGAGTCATTAGCAGTAGCAAGCTACGGGAAAGAGAGTCCCACTGCCAAGTAAACCTCAAGCAGTCCACAGACCAAGAGAAAAAAAGAAATTGACTTAGAGCCAGATGTTGTACCCTGTGTGCCCATTCTGCTTACATCCATTTTAAAACATCCTAAAATATTTTTAAAATTTGACAGGTTGTAGAAAAAGACCAAATATATGTGTACCTTGGATGTGTAAAGAAAAAAATCAGAAGTTTTAGACATCTGCCTTTTTCTGGGTGCCACATAACATAGGGGATATCATTTCTGGAGAGGGAAGTTAGTAACAAAAAGAAAAGTTCATATACAAATGCTGCCTGAACACTTGTTCCAAAAACAAAGCATTCAACTTTGAAAACCAGGCTCCAAAAGCACAAGACCCAGCTGGTCTCCAACCCTGCTGTGGGAGCAAGAAGAAATGCTACTGTGGACACAATATCTCGTGCTTCGGCCAGAAGACATCCCTTCTTTCGGGGATGTTTCCACATTTCAGTTTCTGCCTTCCAAATTCACCCTGTATTACTCAAGTTTTCTTTGTATATATGGCACTGCTTCTAGAAACCGTCTTCTTGTGTACACGACTAGCATAACATCACACAGGAGGTTATGTTCTCTTTTCCTTTGAGAAAAAAATTATTACATCACTACCATTGTGAACTAAATGTCTGAATTAAACACAACATTACAATTTCTCCTAACACAGAGAAAAACAAAAGAATTTGACATTTGGGGAAAAACTATTTTGAAATGATTAAATTATTGTCTCATTTAGACTCCTTAGGCTTCCAGAATGGCAGGAAGCAAAAAAGTTTGCCAAAATGAGTTTGAATTGAAATGTCATGAACCTTCATTGAAATGTCAGTCTTCCATCCTTGGTTGTATAATCGTTTGCTAATCGCTTGGTTTTGGGTAGAAAAAAGCTTTTGTAAATTCCAGCAGAACTCAAAATTGTTTCCTTCTGCAATACAATTTGGAGGTATTTGAGGAATGCGAGATCAGAACCAAGACTTACAATACTATCAGAAAAATTCCCCTCTCTATTGTGTACTAAGACAGACTAGTAATCAGATGAAAAAGTAGAGAAATCAGGGATCACATGAGTAAGGCAAACTGCACAGATACAAATTGTAGGACCTGATGTACTGTTTTAGATCATAATTTTGCATTATGGAATACCAGCATTAATAACAGCAGTGTGCTAAGTGTGCACAAACACACAAAAATAAAGGCCCAAATCCAGTGTTAGTCTTACGGAACATCTCTGCGTACTTCAGAGGAAGCACATCTTGTTTACTCACAGAGGTAAATTCTTCCATGGACAGCTGAGCAAATACAACAGTTTGCTAGTGCCCACAGAGGGATTCAGCTCTCTCTGCTCACCCACCTTTTCTTTTCACCTATGTTTCTCAGACTTTTCTGTGAGTCAACTGAAGTCACTTAAACAGACCAGCCAAAAAGAGGGTATGAAGTCAGAAGATGAGAAAGACAAGCAGGACTTCACTCTTTCAGTGGCAGCCAGTTACGTTACTCAATATGTCCCACAGAACTCTATCCTAGGACTAGCCATATGAGAAAGTCACCCGCACGCGTAAGTGCCTGCAGATGTACAGGAAATATAGATGTTTACAGGTTCTCTCTGAAGCAAGAAATGTTGTTCTTTTCTGATAATTATGATTGTAAACAAGACCACATTTAATTTTGTGCACACAAATGGTACCACCAACACTAGTGGATTTATTGAAGTCAGCAGGACTAAAAATAGGCGTATTTGCATTTGCTCAGCTCAAAATCTACTGCTAATAGTTAGGACTTACTAACAATAAGTAGATTACTAACAATAGGCAATAGGCAGGTTAACAATAAGCAGGCTAGGAACAGAAAGCAGGTTGCTAAGCAAGTAACCACAATACAACACACCTAGGAAATTCTAGTACCAGCATAACAAGATGTTACAGCCACCCCACTACCACCACCACCCCATTACCAAATTATTCAAATCATTACTCTGTTTTCAAGCACATCCCTCCACACTTACGGCTGTACATGGTTCTTGCGAAGGACTTCTGTGAACTTGTTACACTTTTTATTGCCTGTTTCATGCCAAAGCAAACAAACAAAAATCAGTTCTTACAGCTGTTTATACGTTTCTTTCATTCTGATTAAGCTCTACACTGATGAGCTCAGCCCAGTAACACCTTTAACCCTGAAGGTACTGGAATTGCCAAGAGCACCATCATAGCTGGTCAAACAATGAGGAAGGCCTAAAAGAGACACGGATGTTCCCTAATTATTGTTCAGCCTCAGTTTAATTAGTTGATTCTTTTTATTCCAAAGTAGCAGAGAACAAGCAAACAATTAGCAACAAATTGATGTAATTTTCTGGTTTAGTAAAACTAAAAACTTATGAAATTTTAACGGAACTCTATACACATTCTTCACTACAGTATGCTTTCCCAGTGCTTGTGGTTAAGCAACCATAAAGTACAGTCTAGCACTCTGTCATAAAGTTCCAATAGAAAAATAGCATTTCTGTGGGAAAGGAAATGTTTTGCAATTCATCAAAATTTTTCACTATTTCAGAATTCCTTCTAGACAGCAAAATCATTTTTCTTTAATGCCAAAATTAAAGAATAAACTCGCTGAGTCACTCTAGGAGAAAAATAGCCTGTCTTCAAATTCTGGAACTTGTGGCTCCAAATTCTTAACATAAACTCTCAATAGAAACCCAATTATTTTCACTCTAGATAAGGATAAAAGATAAAACGTTAGTATACCTTTGCTTCTCATTCTCCTGTCTAGAAGTTTAACACAGCCCATCTGCCTTTAGGGCATACAGAAATATTTAGACTTAAGATCTAGAGAGAGATTCAGGCTTTCTCTCTGTGAATTTAGCATGTACTACAGTAAATATATGTTGTTTTGCCTTTCCACACACTAAAGCGTCCACATGCTAGAGATATCACATTTCAGCACACTCTGTCATACCCCAATTTAGGTATTTTCTTCAAAGTGATTATTATAACAGCAGCAATTGCTGCTAGGTTAGTCTAGTCTTCCAACAGAACCATAGTTTCTATGCCTTCCCCAGCTTCTTAATGGAAAAATTAATTAGTTCACACATTTGAAAGATGAAGTCATAGCATAAAAAATATTCTGATTTGGGAGATGCAGGATTAAAGATGTTTATAGGCAACAACAGGAACCTTGCAAGTGTAACATCATGAATGTTTCAATCCAAATGTTTATATGATCTCAGAGGCAAAACACTCGAGAACCTTGTCCCATACTCTCTCATTCATACTTCTCTGTAGGTTCAGATCTAGCTGTGGAAGAGGTTATTTCTACTCCCTCATCAATTCTATTTAAATTTGCTGTTAATTGTCTGAATTACCAGAAAGAAGTCTAATATGGAGAGTAGCACTTGACCATGGAACTACTAGAAAAGCTAAGAGCTTCTTGTGCCACTGTAAGAACTAGCAGTTCTTGCTATCAGACTAGAGTCTGATAGATGAGCTCTGACAAATCTTGAGACAGTGGTCTTAAACAGTATTACTTCAGCTGTCTGTCCTGTCTTCTGCTGAAAGTATCACTTCTGTGGCAGAGACAAAAAAGTATTTCATATGCTCTAAAGTCACTGAGATACAGGCACAGGTCAGTCAATCAACTCACTCTGTGAGAGATGTTAAACCCTAGAAGGAAAATTACATCTTAAACCACCACAGCTGCTTGCTCAGTGAACATCAGTCAGGTCTCTCAGATATAATACCAAAGGGGCCACACAAACAGCCAGACATAAGTTAATACATTCCTTGACAATGGCCAATCTTGAGTTTTGAACTCAAGTTTGAGTTCTGTAAGTCAGAAACAAAGCAACTCCAAGTATTACAAACCAGTATCTCCATATAAAGTGCCAAGGTTAAACTAAACGGAGTGCCATAGGAAGTGCTTATCACACCACTACAAATAATTTATTATTAAGAGCCTCCTATGATTTTTTTGATATTGCAAAACTATGAGACTTCCTGAGGCAGTCAGACCAGAAGCATGTAAATGCAAGACAGCTGAGATGTTAAAGCAATTAATTATTAAGATTTCAAATAAAGTCAGAAAATAAATTTGCAGATTTACAAACTTTTAAGATTAGAAAAAGCTATTACATCAGTTATGATGATTTCCTAGAGCCCTGGGTTCGTTTCATTTCCTCATTAAAAACTTCACTTGATTGTTAACCAGATTAATATTTTATTCATGGCAGTAATTTTCCTGTCCCTCGTACTCTGTTATATTGATTTCATTCAATCCTAGCAGACTGAGTCTGAATTTGCCTCTTCTCAGTGGCTGGTTGGGTAGTTAGTTGCCTGCTCGAGCTAGTTTTTAACCCTGGGAGATAGGTCCCTACCTGTAGCACACAGGCCCTCCTGTTCACACAGCTCTCTTTCCTCCCTTTCCCACTGAAAGGCAGCTCAATGCTGCACAGAAATAGCCTCTTCAGCTTCAAATTACCCAAGCAACTGTACTCACGGGGATGAGAGGTTTCTGAGAGGAGTATCTGGACTCTAACTGAGCAGAATAGCTAAGATTATTGCTTACACCCATCCGTCACCTTCACCAAAATATAAGTTCATGCATAGAACAATAAAACACTTGAGAACACAGACAGCCAAGTTGTGCTGCCCCTTTCAGAAGCTAAGAACCACCAAGCACATAGTTTGTTCTTCTACAGACTGAGAAATTGATACTATCTCAGCATTTGTACACCTTCCTGAGCAGAAGCAATGATGCCTCTACAATTTACATACCTGACCCAACCAAGTGGGCTGCACTGGGAAGCTGTTAACATCTTCGCATTCCTCTGAACAGTTGAGGCCAAGCTGCATGCAGAAGACTCCTTCTCAAGAGCTTTTTGCAGTTCTTCCGTCTTCTCCAGGAGTGAACTGTTCTCTGCTCTTACCTGTCAAACAAGAGGTGCTAATGCATTAACCCATTAAAGAAAACACCATCCACCACGCTTGTTAGGTTTCTGAAGGTACTTACAAAGCACCGGCATATTGTGCAATTATGCCACTTTGCACTGACTGTATACATCATTATTTGCAGATAGGATTAGCTGGAAAATACCCATAGTCAACAACAACATTCATCATTAGTGAGGCAGTAAATAAACCAGGTAACATTCAGTTTAGTATAGAGTAACTAAAAGTTACAGATTTTATTCAACAGCTTGTTCTCTTTCAGACACCGCACAGACTCTAAAATACAATGCCTACTATCTGGCCCTCCTCACCCTAGTGAAGAGACAGCAAGACTAAAATGTGGGCCAGACTCCACACAACCAACTTCAGTCTTATCTACCTATGGAATTCACTCAGTTTAACACTAAAGGAAATCTACCCTGGAGAATGTGTTTATGAAATGAATACTTGCATAATTCTCTTTTCAGGACAGGTTGTCACATCCCAAAGGAATTTCCATTCCCTGCTATCCTTAGCAGCTGTAGGGACAGGAAGTCTAAGTGGGAAGTGTCCAGGGTACAGTGAGGGCCTTTAAGCACACTGCTTCGCAGAGCACTTTCCACACCACCTTCACATGAGGCCTCTATCTTCACACAGAAAATTCTTGTAATGCCTGCAAAAACGTTTGAATTCTTCAAGCAAAAAACCCTCTGGAAGGGCCAAACATTAACATAAATAAGCAGTCCGTCTGCAGGCTGTTTTCTTAGTAATTAACTTGAAGACAAAATTCTTAATGGTTACTCAAAAGAGAACTCAAAATGATCCAAAGAGACTGCACTGCATATTTTTTTGGCTGAATATGTAAGTCAGTTTGCAGGAACCAAGTAGTTTCCACAATGTGGTAAGAATATGACTTTTACTAATACTTCCCTCAACATCTCAGTAAACATACTACCCTAAATAATACCATGCAGACATTGAATATGAATGTTCACAGGATTCATAGCAAAAAGATGAACTTCTTTTCCATTTTCTGCTGTGAGTTGTATTCTAACCTAATTCAATACCATGAGATTCCCTTTCAAACACTACCCGTTTAACACAAGCCTTCAGTTCTGCTATTTCCTTCTGGCAGGCATCCTGTAAAATAATCAAAAACAGTCACAACTTTATGATGGATTACTGTTATCTGTGTGTATTTACATGCCTGGTGGATACTATTCACATGGTATAAATGACAGAAAAGGTTTAAGGTAGCATGACAACCTTGATAAAGTACTTACGATTTTTTTTTTCTTAAACAAACTTGTAGATTCACAGAATAGTTCAAGAAGGATTAAGAGTTTGCTTCAGGCAAAAGGGAACTGTCCCTCTCCTCTTGGCCAATTACTGTGAACTGGCTCAAAGACAAAATCGAACAGTCCCAGAAGAAAGACTCTCCTGGCTCAAAGGTTTGTGAAGTCCAGATTGAGAAGTCCCTCTAAGCACCCAGTAAATCTATTCAACTTGCTAAAACAGTAGAAATAATCTCATCAAAACACTCCATACAACAATAGAAGCCTTTTCCTACCATTCTGGTGAGTGGTATGGGCTTACATAGTGATCAGATAAGCATCAGGGCAGGCAGAAGGGGTGGAAAGATCAGATGTCTGGTAGTAAGGGTTGGGGGGGGGGGGGACAAGCAGCACAACAAGCTGTTAGTTTGCCTCAGCCATTATATACAAGGTACATCTCAAGTGGGATTTTTGTTGTTGTTTTTTTTTTTGTTTTGTTTTGTTTTTACTGTATACAGATCACTCTGAAGAGATACCAAGAGATCTAACTCTCAGAGACTTGTGACACAAATGTAGCACAGATTCTCATAGCCATTTTGAAAATCCCACCTTTGGTGTTCATCGTGCACACACACCAGGTTGGAGGTGCTGGCCAAGTTAGGATTTGTTTCTCCTGTAACTATGCACAGAAACAACCTTGTACTCTCTGCGGTACAGCGCTCCTGTCTCGGCAGTTGTGGCAGTAGGACTCTATACTTCCTCACATTGTCCTGCCAGGGCATTTCAAACCCATGGAGGAAGAGAATTCTTAAGGTGTGAGAAAACAGTTCAGCCCCCCCCACTAGCACTAGTTAAAACTCTTCGAAATTTAGACAAGAGGAACAAAAAAGCAAAACAAACACAAAAAACTTCACTGGAAGGGGAAAGAAAGAGAGAATGAGAGAGAGATTTTTGATTTCTCCTTTAAAACTGCTTAACTCTCAGACGTCCAGAAATTTTCACTCCATTTAGCTTCCTGATCTGGTCCCTCACTTGCCATGTCAGTGCTTCTGCAAGTGAGAAATGAGAACAGTAGTGGAGAGGGAAAAAAAAAAAAAAAAAACTTCTTTCAGCAGCAGTATCAGCTTAGACTGTATGCAAAAGACAGCCTCCCAGAAGACTGTAGGATTTTGTGCAGTCATAGGAGTTTGTTTGGATCCACTGACTGTCACTGACTGTACAGTAGAGCAGGAAAACTGACTAAAACAAAAGCACTGCCAACCACTCACCATCAACCATCAATAAAGTGAACACCTTCATGTCTCAGCAACTGAAATCAAAACCAATCAAAACCATTATTTCTGGTATCTCTTTTCAAAAAGCATCCTATCAAAACAGGTACATAAGCTACATTCCAAAGCACATTTTTTTTTCTTTTCTTTTCTTTTCTTTTTTTTTTTTCCCTGAACATCCTGTACCAAGCTTTTTGGACTGTGTATCCTAGACATTTTGCTCCAGAACACTCACTTATTTCCCACTCACACAAACAACAATCATAAGATGTATTCAATACTATAAATAGTTAGGACAACACAGAAAGATTAAGGAAAAAATAACCCAAAATAGGTCTCTGTTTTTCTTTCTAAAGGAAATAACATTATTTTTACCAGCATTTTTTTTTCATTTTTACAACAATGGTTCATTTTAGGCCATATCTCACTGCACTTAGAGCTGGAAAGCCTCCTAATATATTAGAGCACCTTGTGCTTTGTTTTCACTATATATCTGCAACAGCTCCACAGATTTCAAAGAAATTATTACAGGATAACATAGCTAACTAAGGGAATATGCTTTCCTAGAGCACAACTCTGCAGATACCTACAGCACTGGAGAACTTTGCAGATGCTGAAAGTGACAGTCATTTGGTTGGAATAACCAAATTAATAACAACTCTTTAAATAAATCCGTAACTCTTAAAAAAAAAAAAAAAAAAAAAAAAAAAAAGTCTTCCAGTTTGCAGCAAGGCAGGTTCAGTAAGCAACTGCTGACCAGGCCCTGATCGTAGCTTATTGAAGAAATAGTATGTGGCAGAACAGCACTTAGCAGCTAATTTCCAAGCACTCTGATTCCCAGTGAGAGCTCGGCCTTTGACTTCACAAGAATTCCAAGAATTCAGTTCTCAGGATTTGACTTGCTAGAGGAAAATTTTATCCACTCCCCTTAACCAGGGAGTGATGTTGAGACTTGCAAACTCACAGTCCTGGAGAACATGGAAGTGTTAGGATGTCTTAACTGCTTCCTTCGGTGTTTGGCCAGGAAGTACAAATCTTCGCCACCAATAACAACGCAGTTTCTCTCAACTCTGTAGCAAATTCAAAGTTCACACCATGACTCTTTGCTTCTTTCCTTACAGGAGCTCTGAAAATTCCCATTAGTTATTTTTCACTGTACAAAAATAGGAAGTTCTTTCTCTCTCTCTCTCTGCCTGCAAGAGCCTGATCCAATACCACTGACATTAACGAAAACCCTTTCCCCTCCACTTCAGTGGTGCAAAACCTACCCCGGCCTCCTTTTTCACCTCTTCCAATAGAGGAAGCAAGCAACAGTCACCTTTCAAAGATGGATCCAAAGTCCACACACTTTAGACTAAGCAGAAGATCTGAAAACTGTGGTACATCAACACAACTACATTTCCTCTACTAAGCACCTTCTCATTTTTCAGATTGAGGATTTTTTCCTTTTCTTCTTTCTTTGTTCTTTTGAGCTGAGACTTCAACTCTTCTATTTCAAGAAGCAGCTTGCTTTGCTTCATGTTGGTCCTCTGGGTTTGTACCTCTTCCCCTTTCCAAGTTCCTTCCAGCTAGGCTCTGACTCTTCTGTTTCAATTAATGAGCTGTCTTGGGCAGGGAAAAAAGAAACCACATACTCTGTGTTCATTCTGAACAACAGTTTAGATGCACTCTGCTCGTTCTCAAGAGTCTGAGTGAATATTTGAAAAATTAAGGTGGAAGGCCTGGTCCCAAGAGAAGTGGGTGGATGGGTGGGGGACAGATTTCATGCATACCTCCCTTACGATTCCTTCTAAAAACTGAAAATGGGCATTTTCTGTACAGAAGACATCAAAATTCTTACTTGCTCTAGAAATTGACTACTGTTTAAAACTATGTGTTACGTTGTCAAAAAGCAGAATCCCCTTTTAGCAAGTCCAGTAGTACTAATGAATTCCTATATTTGTTTCCCCATTCCTGCATCTGTCCAAGTCCATTGCTAATTACATTCTGGAGGAGGAAGCTGTTGGCACACATGGTGTGCACCAATGCCATAAGGCTGAGTACTTCCTCTCTTCTCCAGCTGTGCAATGTGCAAGAGAGATCTATCTTTCTCCAGATAAGCAGGAAAATTTCCTGCTCAGGGTCCCCTACACCTCTTGACTGAAGGCCACAAAAGACTATTTCACTTTCCTAACTCTTCATCTGCTCTCTCTTCATTAGAATTTCTTCTAAACTTTCCTATTGCCCAGGGCTATATGGGAGTATTCTGGGTAAGAGGTATAATCATGTCCTGTATTGCCTTAAGACTACAAGGCTGGATCATCCTGCTCTAACACCTTAACAGGTTCATAACTCTGAACCTGTTCAAAAAAAAAAATGTAAACTGATGTTTTAAAACCCAAGACTGACTTTACACGTGCTCAGACCATTCCATTAAGGAGCAATAGCAACTTAAAAAGTAGAGTTCATCTGCACTTGAATTCCTCCTGGCTGCTGGAGGCATATCAGTTCTGACAACCAGTTCCTGGACAAGAACAGCCTAAAGTTCATCCGAGCATGTGGGTCACCCCCGAACACAAAAACCTCATCCACTTTTGAACAAGTTCAATTAGTGGTCAGAGACAAAAGAAATAACACTGGTGAATATCCAAGACAGACTACTTTCACTCTCAGAATATACTTGACCTACAAAACTAACAGAGCATAGAGCAGTGTGTTCTTTACAGGGACTGATATTAGTGAACCTCTAAGATGACAAAAACAACTGGTTGTTTCAAAGGGCCAATCTGCAATGGTTATACACCAGTAACACCGTGAACAAAACGTTTTCTTCATCCTCTGCATCAACGAGTTATATATCAGTCACCTGCAAGGAGGCGCAGGATAGTATATGCATTAGCAGAGGAAGTAATCCGTTCAGTCAGTGAAGAAACCGACACCTGTCTACAGTTAGAAAACGTCTTTTATAGAATAAACAGTTCTTCTGCATCATTGAGAAATCAAAGAGTTCTGTTGAGTTTTTAAGATATATTAATTATGCATGTAACCGTGTATTTAATCACCAGACATTAAAAAAGTCTTACCATTTCAAATGTTCTCCTTTTCTTTTTCTTTTTATAAGAGTGCATCTAACAGCTATTTGGAAAAGAAGAGAAATGTGAAAATGTTCCGAATTCCCTGTGTAATGAGCAGGGGACTGATACGCCAAACTTCTGGAAGTCATCACAAAGATTTCTCACTTACAGAGCTTTCTGAGCAGGAAAACAGGATTCCTTCTTCTCTTTCTGACTCTCCGCATGCTGTTAGGAATGTAGCATTCTGCCTTCTGCACCCATAAGATGCAAAAACTCATCCACCTTCCTCATACTCAACAAAATTATTGGGCAGGAAGGGTCTTGCATATGCAAAAGTACTACTAGCAAGCTTTTTGAGGGAGAAACAGGGCTATTTTTATTGTCTCCCAGAAATCCAGCTTCTGTGAGGACAGCGATGAAAGAACACAACACATCTTTCACAAGCAGTGTTGTTTACATTGTATCTCATGGGCAGTGTTATCAAAGTCTTCACTGCCTCAGTCGGCGGGAGGCTGGCTATTCTTAAAGGCCAGAGCAGTTTTTAAGAGACAGGTCTGGAAAACACTGGCAGCACAGACCCTCTTGTCAGTGCTAGTCCCATCCATTGATGGCCACCAAGCAAGCTTCAGGAAAACTAAATTGGCCTTCAAATTTTCAAACTATATAGCACAGATTAAAACAGGTAAAGGGAATTTCTACATCAGCATCTCAGTTTGGATCAGGAGTGCATATCTGATGCAAATCTTTCAATTTTCCCTGAGTCTTGTATTGTGGTTCATATTACTGAGCAGTCTTGAAACACACAAATTGGACTCCTTTTGTTTCAAACTATCCAAAAGATGCATCCCAGCCACCAGGGTGGCTGGTCCCAAAGTAAAACCCTGGAAACACACACAGAGTGAACATCAGATTGTCATACCAACTGTTTCCCTCTCCAGATCCCCTCCTAGTTCACCATGCTTGCTAACATAGATGCAGGTAAAGCCTTCAAGCACAACAGAGCAAGGGCACTGTAGAGGGCATCCAGCAGATGGCAACCTGTTGATAGCAAAGCAGTGAACAGTGAGCAGGAGGTCCCACTTCTCAAAAAGCGCTCAAGGACAAGCATCAAAAAGAGGGAGGCAGTGATAAAAATAAATAAATAACTTGAGTTTTGCTTTAGCTACTCAGTCCTATTTCTCTTTTTGAGACATTCGAAAGAGACAGACCCCATGTGGACAGAAAGACTTTCTTCATTTATGGGTAAAATATTTTCTAAGGATTTAAAAAACCATAAGCACTCCATGAAGGAACACCTACTTTGTGCTTGATGTATTCCTTGAAAAATACTACAAATAGAATGAAACAATCAGATTACTCCAAACTGCTCAGTGTCCCCACATTAACAATTTGGGATATCACTACTAAAAGATTTAGAACTATTACTAAAAGATTTGGAATAGAAGGCACAAGAAATTCTTTATTTCAGAGTATTCTTTAACTGGAGGCATTTAAATGATTTTTTTTTTCCTTTGTTGATTTTGGCAATAAATTCCGATCTCATTTTTGTAACTGCAATGTGGGGCAACTCTAAAGTCTGCAGAGCCACCCTAAATTTTAACTGATAGAACAGAGAACAAAATCTGCATTCTCGTTCCTGAAGCAAGCTATGGAATCACCCACAGTTACAAAAGGTTTGATCCAAAGTGAAGAACCTTATCTTTCTATATTTTGAATATTTGAGTCAGACATCCATGAAGGCAAAAAAATACCCTTCTTCAATAGGAACATAAACGTTACCTTTTGTAGTACAAACAATGGTTTCTACTGAAAAAAAAAGAGCGAGATCTTTTAACAACTGGGTAGCATTTGAAGTGAAGCAAAGGTTCTGAATTCAGCAGGAGTATGTCTTAAAAGGAGGTTTGGAGCAGTTGATTGGCAGTATCCTTCCAATTCACCCAGCAGATGCTACTAGCTCTTCCTGAGCTCTCCAGGTGGGAAAGCAACTTTCCTCTACACGGTAACATGAGCTCTCAACACGCGTGAAGCTCCTACTCCTCACTACATCTCAAACTCAATAGGAACCAGGAGGCTGCAAGATGCTACCGCTGAACAGTACACTCCCGGTGTTGTGAAGGGCAATCATTAGTTTTCAGTGAGGAAAAGGGGGGAGTGACAGTATCAAGTTAAGCCCCTACTTGACACTCACCAAGTCTAGAGCTTAGAGAAGGGGCCTGGGAAGCACAGCTTGGAAAAGGGTGCCATTCGTATCTCCTGCTCCACAGTTTCTGCAGCCATCTCCCAGAAACACAGCGGACCCACAGGGTAATTGTTGAATTTACTTCCTACTGCTAGGTAAAAAGAAGGGCAGTTTGAAAACAGAATTACAAGAAACATTTTATCCTGCAATTATGTATTTCACAAAAGAATCTGTTTTTAAGAGTCCATGAGACAGTTGTCCAGTGGCTAAACAGAGCAGATTTTTGGTTTGCAAATTTGGGGTCTCATTTCATTCTACCTTCATGCACCCAGAGTAATCCTGCCAGATTCATATTTCCTTGTGTACTTCCTAATCAACAATGTTGATTTTGCCAGGACAGGACTTTGATATTACCGCACAGATAGGAGCAGTTTAGAACTCCTTTGCTGCTTCTGACATATGACAGAAAAGGGCAGAATTGGCTTCCATCTGCTATATATCCCTAGCAAGGTCCATTAAAGTTGATTCAAGGTTTTACTTTAAGAATTTGTGAAATAGCTAAGTCAGCAAGGCAAAACAGTATTTCAAACAGTGTTAAAAATACAAAGTAAATAAAACTGTAACTGTCAGTACTAATTAATTTTCTATCCAAACAGGAAAAATTATCTATCAGGATGTATTCAATATTATATTTTTGACACTTAAGGTCAGTGACATCATTTGTGGAGATCTACTCATCTTTTTTCACATTCAAAAACATCTATCGTTTCTGCAATAAAATTAATGTTTCAGGCTGCTACTGAAATCCTAGAATAAAAATTAGATCTGACACTTCAGACTGACAAAGTGGAAGGACAAGTTAATATCCGAAAATTAGGTAAGGACAGCTTTGAAAAAAATTATCAGCAGACTGCATCAATAGCCAAGGTCTGGAGTAGACATAACATTTAGAAAGAAGCGTACAGTTCTAGGAAAAATAAATTTTCTTGTGATTTTTTTGTGATTACAGCAAATCTGTGAGAGGACAAAATACCAAATTTGAATCAGTAAAGAGGTACATGCTTGCTCACGAAAGCTGCTTTGCACAAGTAATATGCTAAACTAATCTGGATTCTGCAGTTCCCACAAGAGTCTCTCTCCTTTGCTTTATGTTGTAGTTGATATTTGACAGGAGGAAGCAGAAACTGCTTTTCAGGTCATGTTCTGCTACTCAGTAGTGTATTTTTAAGTACTGTACAGAATCCCCCAATTCGTGAAATGTCAGAATCTGCTTTTGCTAGGAATAACCTCCTCCCACCATCTCCCCAACAACTTACCACTTGTGGCTTTTCTTTGATCTCTTTCAATTTATTCGATTCTGATCTGCTCACTGTAAATGTCAGTTCATTTTTATATATTCCCACAAAGTTGTCAGGATGGAAAACTTCCTCTCTCAGTTGCTGCTGTTAATCTTTCTTTTCATTAAAACGGTGGTGAGTCCTTAGCCTCCTGGGTCACTGAATTCAGTCCCTTGGTATCACAAGTCTCCACACAACTTTCACATACTGTTCAAAATCCACATAAAAGCCAGATAGTTCTCAGAAAACTTCAAAAGAGTGAAGCTTCAGTTCATGAAGTAATAATGCATACAGCCATTAGAGAAAAGAGTTTTGGAATTGAAGCAGATTAAAAAAAAAAAAAAAAAAAAAAAAAAGGTTTTTGTCAATGTAATTCATTAGCATATAAAAAAGTCATACTTCATTTCTGAAGGACAAAAATTGTAGAAATAAGGAATCGTCTTGAAACGCAGGGTCAAGATCTGCCTTCGGGACACGCGCATGTGTGTAACCAGAAGTCCGTTTTCTTAAATTGTTAGATTAGATTTGTACAGGCAGCCTTAGTCTATTGTTAAAACGCATTTTACAGCAAAACACAAAGTTGGTGGTATTATTCTAAGTAATTGGAGTCTTTAAAAAGTGAAAATATTGACAAACAGCTATGTTTAATTCTTTGAGAGTATCCATTAAAAAGCAAAACAAAAAAATTCAGTAAATATAATCCATACATATCAATATCATACATTTCTGTCACTTGTCTCAAAAATCATTAGAAAAGATGCTGTCAGAGACAGCAACCAGATAGGAGAAGAGACAAATGAGTCTCTCTCTACATGAAGCTGAACACTGACATGTTTGTGTTTACAATTCCCTTTGTCATGAAATCCACTCTAATTTACACGGACAAAGAACAAAAGAAAAAAGAAAAAAATGCCACAATGCAGAAGACTCACCTCAGAAAAACAGATGAATTCATTTTCTCAGTCTTGAGGTAGCTTGTTACGTTCTGCATATTTTTTCAGCTCATCTTCCAGCTCCACAATCTTTTCTTGCAAGACCTTCTTGTCTCTTTTTGACTGCAAAATGAATTTGTCATACTCATTCCAGATCCTTCTTTCCCAAGCAATGGCTTGGATGAGTCCTGATACTTTCTCCAGTGGCTTCTCCACCTGAGGCAGGTTGATTTTCTGCCCCTTTATCTCTCTGCAAACATTTAAGATTAACATATGATCTTTGCAGCTGTAACTCTTGTAGGGGGACTAAAACTGAAGTGAATAGGAGGAAAGGAAGTCTGCAACTGTGGGACCCGTTTTTAGTCACATTACTTTCTCAGAAATGAACCACTCAAATCAATTGAACTATATATAAACAAAATTGCACAACTGCACAGTTAAATAATAGTTAGATGTGGTTTAATGCCTTTGTAGCTCCAGTTTTAGGCAACAAAAACAAGTAAAATTTATAAGCATTGAATTGTACAGATATTCACATAGATAGTCAACATTTTTCTCTAAAGAAGCATTCACAGAATTAACAGGAAGAAAAAAAAGAACTATTTTTTTATTCTACAGATGCATAAAGATAGACATAGAAGCTGCAAAGCATTCATAAATCTATCCACCTAATCCACAGCTTAATCAGGAACAAAAGTCAGGGACAGTTTTCAAAGCATCTGGAAGGCCTGCAGCATACAATCATCTATATCCTTTTGAAGACACTACTCCAGCCTTCCTAACTTTCCACTAACACCTGTTCATGGACTGCCTTAGCCATTGATTTGTTGGTCAACATTTCATCACTGAAGTGAAGAAAGATGACAGATTCAAGACATACAGAACTATCTCCTCTAACATTATCAGTATAGTTTTGGGATTGACAGATACTAGTAAAATATTCGTGCACTATTTTATATATCAAGACCTTTCCCCAGGCTTTCTCATCTGTGTACCTTTCTTACGGACTTACAATAGCTGTTTAATTTTATCTTTAATTCTCAGGCCTTACTGACATCTGAGTTTAGGGTTATTTCTTAATCATTATCATCTTCAAACGTCCTGCAGCTGGTCTGAGCACCTCCACTCATTTGTGGTCCAAATAATGATGTCTAACTCCCATTTAAGTGCATTTCAGCCATAACCTTGGCACACCACTTCATCTTTGTGCAAGAGTCAGACATGGAAAAAGTTAATATATCTTCCCTATATTCTGAACCTGCTGGAATTTGGACCTGATATCCCATGTCCCCAAGAAGAACAGTGCTCCCCAGGATGTAGGTTGGGGTGCAACTTAACTCGTTTCAGCATGCCCCTAACATGACTCCTGCACCACTGCACTGTGAGCATGCCTTCTAAAATCAGGGTGTGGGTGGGGGGAAATCATCACCTAGTAGGGAAAGAGTCTCCAAGGCAGGGGTGAATTCACCCTCTAGGTGCCATAAAGGTTTAAAATACCTCCATTATGACTGGACTTTACTTATAACCACAGAGGTGCAAATGACTATATAGGGCACAAAGCATCAGAGAATATGGCCAAAGGTCTCCTGAAACTAGTCTGTACAGAAAATGGAGTTCAAAGTACAGGCCTCCATCCTTCTTTCTCCCTTCTCTACCTGCTACTCCCTCTGCCAATCGCCCATGTTTCCAAAATACCAGCATCTTCCACATCGATAGATGACAGGTATAAGAGTGAAAGAAAAAGGTATTCTTAATGTTTTTGAAGAACAGATTATGAGGGAAACACTAGGATTTCTTAACACATGAAAGCAAAACATAGAAGCCCAAAGAAGCAAAACAAAGTAAAATAAACACAAACAGAATTAAGAAGCTGAATTTTTATAATTTATTTCTTTTCATGACTAACAAATACCCTCAAATTTGCCTTAAAGAGCTTTTATAAATCATAGTTTTTACCAGTGAAAGTCAGAAATAATGGCTTGAAATGAACAGAACTGTATTTTTCAAACATAGTGGGAGCAGAATGCCAGTGCTTGTCCATGCTTCTGATTACTTGGAAAACCAGAAAGCATTTTATCAACCACAATTCAATAATAATTAGCCCAATGGCAAAAACTTTAGCTTTACCTTTCTTGCATTTGTATTTTCAAGTAAGCCCCCTTTTTTTCCCTGGGATTCTTCTGAACGGAAAGTGCACAGTTTGTCTTCAATTAAAACAGAAATAGCAGAAGATCAATAAATATTTTCATCAGAATAGTAATAATGAAATCCAATATATGTCTCATGGAACCATAATTTTTATTTTCTAGAGAGGTGATTTTCTATAAGTCAGTAAAAGACTTTCCTCACAAATCACTTCCAGTTACAGATTAAAATATAGACTCATGAAAGCAACTGTCTAGAACTGGCCACATTATAAAGACGGATTGACACTAGAAAAGTATCATGCATTAGGCAGGAAGTTTTGTTCAGAAAACTTCATATATTCTGGCACAATTAAATTAACCTAAATAAGAAGTGGGCTGCTATTAATAGCACACATGCTATTGCCAGGTTATAAAAGAGCCACTACAGTAACACCACAGTGTGCAACAGTGTTTTGCAACAGACTATAAGTCATTATTTAAGGATTTTAACCAACATTCAGCCTTCAACCCAGAGTGAAAAATACCTAATGTTCCTTCCAGTTTCCACCCTCAATCTAGTTACACTTCCTGCAACATACAGGGGAAGGATAGCATGTTATACCAGATAATACAATTACTGGTAAAAGTAATACAATTACTTTTCTTTCTTCTCCAAACCCCTATATGGCAGACTATATCTACTTACTAGCTATGGGCTAATTAGGACATGAAGCTGGGACAGGAACAGCACTTAAGTGAGAGACCGGACTCCACACAGCTATAGAGCAAAGCAGGATGCCGGGAGTCCTACCAGCACACTATTTTGCCTTGCTGGTGACTTCATCCATTTTTAAAAATCAACATCTAGCTAAAATTCTGTTATAAACATCAAACTTCTCTGCAACAGAGGGTTTCTAAGTAATCACCCACTGTAGTGAATAATGCTAATTGTTGCTTCTACTCAAGTATTTCAAGAATGGTTCTGATTTTTGCCACCTTTGCAGCTGCCCACACTTAATACTGGGAAAAAAAGTTTAGTGACTTTAACTGTGTGGCATGATGCAAAAGCTCTAAGCAACAGCAGGTGCTGTCTTTTAGCAGACTCATAAGGAAACAAGATCAGATGCTTGCACGCTACTTACATTTGTAAGATGTATAACTGTTCACTTCTCAGTGGTGGTATTTACAATTAGAAGTAAAACCAGTAGGGCTCAGAGAAGGTTGGTAGCAGCCATTTAAACCTACTAATTTAGACCTACTTATTTTAAAAAATGAAGACTTTAGACTCCCTTGAGGAAATCTTGAGGATTTCCCTTTTCCCTTGAGGAAAAAAATGAAAACTTTAGGTTCCCTTGGAGGAACACACCCAGAAAAGCCACCTACCCACACCAGATAGGTGGGGTTTTCCACTACATGCTGCAAAACATTGCCAGGATTAGGAAAAATATCTACATTACACCTGATGAGCACTATTTTTCATTGGTGTGGTCTTTATAGTTTAATTTTTGATCCATCTTGTTTTACAGACATGGCTTCATACTCAAAATAAGTGATGAAAAGTAGTTTCCAGAGAAGCTAAAAATAAAGATGTGTAAAAGTTTTTATATTGACAAAGACTATTAAACATCACTTCAGGAATATGGATCAGCAAGATCTTCGGACACTTACACCCTTTTCATATTGCTTCTAAAGGTTTGTCTTATAGGCTTACACATGTTAAAAAAGAAATGGAGCAGTAACAGTTGCAACAGAAATGCTAGCACTAGCACACTAGGGAAACCTACTTGGAGCTGGGTATGCTAAAGTGTAGTTAACTTTTTATCTCTATAGCACCTACTAGATACAAAGTACTTTAACAGAGAGGGGAAAAAATAGAATTTCTAGTGCACGCTTTACAGTCAGTGAACCTGTTCTGAGTACTCAGCAAGGCCAGACACAGGGGCCTCGCACCTCCATATGCAAGTGCTTGCATATGCTCACCTTCAGTGTAACAGTATCTGCCTGTCTAGGCAGACTTTCGACAGCTCCTCTTCTCACTGAGATCTACACATCCAGAGTTCCTTTGTACGCAGTTCTTTTCCCTTATGTTTGACTGAAGCCACCCAGCAAACGCCTCCTCTTATAGAGGCCTGTCCTCATGTTCCCCAGAAAAGCAGTTTGTTTGTTCCATCTCATTCTTTCCTTATTATTTCTAATATCTACAAGTACAGATTTTGTCATGTTTCATCAGTTTCCTCTGTTCAGTGCAGAAACTCTGGCCTAGGATGGCATAGACTGCTGCAAGTTCTAAAATCTTTGTACTTCATTACTGAAGTTGACAGAAGGACACAAAACACTTCTGCAGAGGCTTATCAGCCATCTTCAGTGGCTTACCATCCTAAAACTGCTTCCTTAAATAAGATAGTCCAAAGGTCTTGTATTTCTGCGGGATTGCTCCTGCCAGCACACTGAGCAGAACAAGGCTCCTGTACACTTGCATCCAGAAGAGGTACCAAATGAAATGATGTTTCTGGAATCTCAACCAAAGTTGAGATTGCTATATGGGAAAGGTTTGCATATGACAAAATTATTATGATCAATTGTATCTAATTGTAGAAATGCCTCATGATCACTGAGCCTGAAGCAGTGCTAGCAGCTACTTAGTGTGAAATAGTTTTTAAGTGTTTATAACCTAAGCAATTAAGGCAGAAAAGGCTATATTCTTACAAGTCAGTCTTTACAGACAGAATATAATATACTTCAATAAGGACTTTCCTCTGATTCCAGACACAGAATTTGATCAGTGTTTTTACCTTCTAATCCAGAAAAAAAATGTATATGTACATTCTGCAGTGTGACTAATTCATTCCAGGGAAAAAGAAAAGGAACTAAGAACAGTAGCAGGTCTCCTCATTGCAAGATGTTTCTCAGCAGACAAATAGGTATTTTAAAGCTTCTTTTAATATATAAAAAAATTATATCCTTTAGGCCAGCAATATCCTATTCTGAAAACTGATGAATACACTTTTATGCTTATAAAACTGCATCAGTAAGCTCGTCAGTTCTCCGGCTTTAAAGAGCAACTCAGGCATTAAATGTGAAATTATAGTAATCTGAAATAGATAAAATATGAGCTACACTTCTTATAGTTCTACAATCAACAGGGAAAGCAAAGCATCAAAATTTATATTATAAAACAAGCGACTTCTACAATCCAAAACAGAAAGCTTGGAACTTCTGAAGCTTGTATCCTGAACAAGAAGAAAATAAAAAAAGTAAAGAAGTGTCCAGACCAAACTGAATGAAATATTATTTTGAAAAAAAATGTATTAGGCATTCAGGAGGCATAAGGACATACTGACCATAAAGAAAGTGATCAGTTTATGTTACTTCTTAAAGTCATCAGGAAGTACAAGAATAAACTAAGACTTCCAAACAGTAGACAAATTAGATATTGCCATCTTCTTTTTAGTTTGCTTTGCAGGAGGTTCTTCACTCTTTGAACAAACCAACTCAAGAAAAGCAGGATTGAAACCAGAGAGTAATAAGGATACGCAGAGATCAAAGATAAACAAGGAAAATAAGTTCCAAAATTAAAATGGTATCTTGAAATTCAACAGAATATCAATATTGAAAATGGAGGTGAATGGGACAAAGGGCAGAATGGATCAAGACGCTGAAAATACGTTACACCACTTCCCAGGTAGAAGCAAAACCTGAAGATCTTAATGATTTTACATGGGAAGTGTTAGGCAATCTCCACTCTTCCATTTCTAGAACCGCCATATAAAGCTACAGATCCAGGAGCAGATACTGAAAATAATCTGGGGAAAATGTCATGTGATGAGAGGTGCAAATATTGTATCTATATTTAAGAAGGAAAACATGATTCAATCAACTCTGGATCTGTTAACCTAGCCTTGATGATGTGCAAAGTTTAAAAACACATACTTTTTAAAATAAAGATACAAAGTTGGTTGGGAAAATGAGATTAAAATGCAACATGAATTTGTAAAATAAGAAGTTGCCCACTAACCAGACATTTGCCTTAGATTAGAGCTACTTTATTTCCTACATTTAGAAAAATCACTTTTCTCATCAGTCCAGACTTCAGAAAAGCATTTCTTATGAAGAGTTAGGTAAAAATGGAGAGGAGAATACTATTACAGGATAGGAAGCAACAAGCTATGGAACAGACAAATAGAAGGCACTAGGCTAAGGAAAGGTTTGAATTGAATTCCCTTGAATTGATATTGATTTAATATCCCTGCTAATAGATACTAGAAAGAAGGGGCAGGGGGAGGGGAGGGAAGAGAAAGGAAAGAAGGAAGAAGTGTGCTAATGGCATAAATTTGCAAGATTTCAGAGTTAGAAGGTGGCAGCTTGTCTTCAAACTTCTTGATGAGAGATATTCTAGCTGACCTGATCCTAAGTGATTTGCCCAGTATCACACACCTGTCTAAGAATAAAGTTAGGAATAAAAACAAAAGAAAAAACAAAATGCTCCGAGTGAGATAATTAAGTGACACGTTTTTTAACAGTATGTAGACACCTAACTTTCACATCCTCTAAATGCAAATTCAACTTTTTACAGAGCAGCTATGGCACCAAAAGCTTCCATTTACTCCATAGAAGTTAGACATTCGTGATGTAATAAATATATATTTTGGGTCACTAGTTACTAGGCACCAGAAGTATTTCCTATATTTTTCATGTACCACACAGACACATAGAAGTCTCAAGAAGATCAGTACATCTAGGCACTACAATGAAATAAATTTAGTAAAATCCTGCTGACTTTAGTAATGAAATAGAATCTGGGTAGGACTTCAGAAGCACTGATTTCTTTTTCACAGACAATGTTAAGTTACATAATTAAGAAGTTTGGTTCTACAGCTGATCTTCCTTTTTTAATCAGCATCACAGACAAAATGTTAAGATTTCAGTATTAATAACAATTATCATTTCTTTGGAATACTAAAGTGTTAAAACATGCTCACAAAACAAACTATCATTTTCAAGAGCAATAAGAAGAGATTACATCATTACTACAGACCATCTGCTAGGAAGAACACTGAGCAACAGATGATGAGCCAAAACCACTTCCAGCATAAAAGGATAGAGTTCCACTGACTTCAAGAAATTAATTCCAAATTCCTGTATGGTACAAATTAATAACATGGCGCACAGAGCAGACTAGTAGAGCTGAAAGAAAGCTAAAAACACAAAGACTGCTATAGTGTTCTCATTTAGAGTGATTTATATTTTTCATTTCATATGTATTTATAGATGCTAAAAGTCAAGACGGATAGGTACTCCTATAGGTCAATACACCTAAAAAAGAAAAAAAAAAAAAAAAGAAAAGAAAGAAAAAGAAAAAGAAAAAGTAGGATATTTCTGCCACGATATGAAAGAACATATGGCCCTTATTGCCAGCTAAGGGTCATTTTTAAAACAATTTTCCTCAATCTGATTTACTTTACGATTGCACTAAATTATACCATGATTGCTCTCAATACAGTACTTACAGAATTTGGCTTCCTTTCGTGATGTATTTTTCCTTCTCCTAGTTACCACCTTTATTATTGATTTCCAGATAATCCCTGCAATTTACTAGCAAAAAGGTTTGGGCAAGTTTCCCTAGAGGCCTGCAGATGCCTACTACCGTTACTAGCAGGGCATCCTTTCACCCCCCTTAGCTACCATCCTCAGTTACTAACTGTTTAAGTATGCATATGTTCTGTTCAGGGACCAGCAGGGAGAACATTTAATATCCTCTCACTAACAAACAAGGAAGGCAACAGCTGCTGGCCTCAGCAGAGGTTCTGCTCAAGGGAAGCTGTCCCAGAGAGAAGTCTGGCTGGACTCAGCTGTAGGAAACTACACAATTCCCCCTCCTATGGAAAAACATGCTATGAGAAATTTTGCCTACATTGTTCTCTCCTTTTTGGAAGGAGATTATACTATTTGGGGGGGGGGGGGGGCGGGGGGAGGGGTAAGAGTCCTTTAACCAATGCAGGGGAACTATAACTAGAAGGGTAAGTTCATTAACATCTCTGACACAGAGAGGTCTTATGAGAGAATGGGGGATTTCTTTTGTCAGATCATAACAAAGTGTTTTGTTAACAAATAGAAATCACACCCATAAAGACAGTGCTGCTAGCATGTAAGCTACTTCTTGGGAGCTACCTGACTGGCTAAATTGGGAAGAAAAACTGAAAGAAACCTTTCTGATGTATCAGGGTAAAACTCAGAGCTAAAGCCTGGCTAGGGCTGCCTGTGTAGTATGGGACTTGGACATGCCTGCGCTGCCAGCAACAGGGGTAATCAGGGAGGCTAACTACTACAGAGGGCTGCTACATGACAGTCACAACCTGCCAACTATGACAGTTGAACAACTACTGGGATTAAAATACTGTGAGGTTTTTGTTTTTCACTTCTAATAAAATATATATATATATATATATATATATATATATATGTATCAACTGAGGACTCAAGTGCCCAGCTTCTGAACTTACTTAACTGGAAGAGGATTTCAGTCTGGGCTCCCTATTTTTTGTCGTCTTTCTCATTTCTTTTAGAATGAAAAAGAATAGAATCATAGTCCAAAAATTTTGTGAATGCTAACTTCCTTTTATTCTTGGGCTTGGCAGTCATATTCAGAAGATG
This sequence comes from Rhea pennata, assembly GCF_028389875.1. NCBI lineage: Eukaryota > Metazoa > Chordata > Aves > Rheiformes > Rheidae > Rhea > Rhea pennata. The sequence goes on along the minus strand of NC_084665.1, from coordinate 8,885,729 downwards.
GGAAATTTAAACTTCACAGTGAAAGCAAGGAGATGAAGACTGATCAGGTACAGAGCTCCTTTGAGGAAAGGAGCAGTGGCTTATCTTCAGAGCTGGTAACAGGTTCCTTTAAAGGAACTGTGCTGTCCTTAATCTCCAATTGCTCCAGCTGTCACTCAGGAAAAGGGACAGAAATGATCAGGGTTAAAAGCTTCCTCCACTCTAACCAAAGTAATCAGGAGATGAGATGACAAACTCAAACTATGGCCCTTAGCCAGCCCCTTAAAAGGAAACCAGAAGCGTTTAAGGAAGACGATCACGTGTGCTGGGATTTGGCTTCTGCCGATCACTCTCCAACAGCAGTCGCTGCTGTTCCAGGGCTGTAGGAGCTGCTCTGTACTGCAGGGAAAAGGGAGGGTCAAGCTCTTCTTATATTGGGTGGATCTAACTGTCTGTCAGTAATTTTGCTGTCTCTTTTCTTGTCCCAGCTTGCTCCAGTTCAGCAATGCTGGTACAGAGCTATATTGTAGGAGAGTAAATAAACTGGCAATTCAAAGCTACTGCTTGTGTTCTGAGAGATGAAGAAAATTGCTGATTTTTCACTATTATTGCACAAATATGGCTGAGTGTGCACTGATAAATCTTGTGACAGTTACCTGTCTGATAACAAGTGATTAGAATTGAGTGAAATGGAAAGTTGAAGCTTTTTGTTTTGAGGGGATAATTAAACGCTTGATTTCTGTCCCTTAAGTAGGTGCTAGAACTTCGGGTGCTAGTCAGATGCCCAAGGTGTTTTGCCCAGTTACTGTCCAGTAGCCCACTGTATGACAAGTATTCACATTATGTAATTGTTACCACAATTACACATACTTACCTTGCAATAGTATGTGTAAGTGGCCAAGGACTGAAGAGAAGAAGCTCAACTATCAGACCGCTCTTGGATGCTGTCTCTAGGCTGGGACTGAGCCCTTTTATCAGACCAGTGTATTTCCAACTGCTGCTTCCCTGTGGAATCACATGGAAAAGAGGCAGGTGGGTAAGCAGGGGGGAAGAAAATGAGGCCAGGAGATCAAGCAGGCAATTATTCCACAGTAAAAGTCATTTTCAAGTGCTTAAAATATTTTGTATAACTTAGTAAGTGTTTGAAACAAACAAACAAACAAAAAAAAAAACACACAACGGTGCATAGTGCATGTTTTTGACTAAATCCATGTTTTGTTTTTTTTTTTTTTTTCCTCTGTGCAAGATATAAAACTCTAGCACTCTAGGGATTAGAAACAAAAGGTGACAGATTTAACTCTTGCAGCACAAATGCCATCACTGTAATTTGACACTAATATGATAAGACTGAAACTTGATCAGAGTGTGACTTTTATACATTAGAATGTGAATCTTGTTACTACCACATAGTCTAACTTTAAACACCAACAGTTAAAGTGACAATTAATTTCTATGGCATATCTGTTAATGTCTCACATGAGGATAGGCTGTGAGGATAAGCTCTTGGTTTATTTATAGGCAAAACAGCTGTTTTCTGCATTCCAGGACATAGGCTGAGACCTGCTCCAAGTCCTGCATGTACTGAGATAGCCTAGATACAGAGTTACCTTGTGTGGAAGTGAAACGTGGAGCCCCTTTCACAAGCAGTGTGCACTACCTTTTTCACTTTGTGCTGACACCTCCTATAAAACAATAGCTTTATTGGTGATTTGCTTTAAGCTCCAAGAAACAGATTTTTTTTTTTTTTTTGGGGGGGGGGGGGACTTACACAGGTCTGGAACTTGCCATAGTCCATTTTAGAAAATAAAACTACAGGGAGGTACAGAGGGACCTTTCACAGCTGCCTTCCTCTCAATTTCCCTCCTAAAACGCTCATTAAATATACAACAAGCAAGGGCAAACAGTAGCCTCCAGTCAAATTATCCCATTCATCTAGATAAGACAAAGATATGCTGTTCATCTACACACTGATATCTGTGTAAAATGATTCCGTTTACATCATCCATGCACCTAGATGCAGTAATTTGCAATTACTTCTGCTTGAGTACTTTCATCCTACTACATAATTAAGTGATAGGTGCAGCATATCCTGTTGTGCATCTATAAAGTCTGCCACTCTATAACTGAAGTATAATGTACTACCGTTAGTTAACATTACGTACACCAATGCATATTAGTACGAATAGGTAAAGACATATATTGTTGCACATACAAATATCTACTTTATAGGGATCTATAAACACTGATGATGGTGGCACATTAGACACTTCTTCATATTATCTTTGTCCTTAAGCAAGCAATAATATTCACTGCAACCAGAAGTTTCTTGCTCTATCTAAACATTTATTCTTACAAGGATTCATACTTTTAAATCTTCGCATTCAGATAGACTACACTTCTATCCCTTTATATTTTCCAAATTATTACTCTTCCAGAGGAATTTTTGCAAGTAAGGAAAAAGTTTGCAATGTATTTATACAAAATCTTTCAGAGTTTTGCATAACTTATTTAGATTAACTATTGCATTTCTCTCTTCAAAGTCACTTCATTTAAAATAGTTGCTCCTTCCTGAGAAAAACATATTTTATTTAGAAGTAAGTGTGGGGTGGAGGAAGTGGGAGCAGCAAGGGGTGTGGGAGGGGAGTGAGAGGTTGTGAGGAGGGGTGTATGTGGTGTGTGAGAGAGGGGTGCGGTGTTGGTTGGGGATGTGTGTGTATGGTCTGTTTTCAACTTTAATGTTGAAAACTGTATGTTTTCAGCATGCAGTTTTCAACTTTTTTACCAAGCAGCAGCTAATACACATAAAAATATATATAAAATCTTGCAGCCAGTCTCATGCCAGAGGATAAATCAGTGCCATATATTCTAAATTTCTTTGCTTTATTTGCACCCAAATTATAAAAAGTGAAATAAGTACAAGTAAGCAATTCCTCCTCCCAGGAATTTCAGTCTCATATCTTTGCCTGGTTCCCAAAAGCCAACCATGAATCAAGAAAAGACTGAAAGATCAAGGCAGAGAACAAGCCCTCCTACTACTCACACAGGTTCAGATGGAATTGCTACACACATCCATGAATAATCCCAAATGAACAACCAGTACAATACATCTCCCCAAAATGGAACACTTGCTCCCATTCTAAGTAAAAGAACTTGAAAGGTTGGTTGTTTGCCTTTGTAACTTGGACTCTTTAAGTAATTATATATGTCAAAATTCTTCAGTGACATTAAATCTGCTCTGTAGTTTACACGGACATGCTAGATTTACACAAAGTAAAAACTGATGCACACATCCACTCAGGTATTAACACTGATTTAAACAACCAGTTTAATTAAACCAGATAAGTTTGAGCATAGACAAGTCCTACAGTCTACCCCCACTGAAGATGAATCAAGAAAAAAAAAAAAAGATACAAAGGAAAAACCACAAAAAGTTTTAACTCTTTTTCTCCTCTTCATTGCCCAAACACACTCCTCTTGCTGTTCAGATGTCTCTCACATTTTGTTTTGAGCCATTCAGTTAATACACAGTAGTTGCTGGTTGAGCTTGCAGGAGGCATCTTCTTGCATGGAGTAGTATCTTCCTGCATGCAGCCAGCACTGCCTTCACTGCTCCATTTATCCTGGCCTTCTTGCTCTGAGAGTTAGCAGGTACTGTAACCACCAGGTGTGCTTAGCCTGTACTAAATTGAACAGTAGACTGAAGCAGTCCCCAGCTATCTCCAGGACCGATACAGCAAGCAAACAACTTAGAGTCAACTTTTCACAGCCCTCCCCTTCTGTTTCAAACACAACTCCATTCTGGTGAGCATAACCCAGACAAAGCGTAGAGTCTGGCCTAAAGGTTTGTAAACTCAGTCTAATCATGGCATATTCAAACAGGAGCTCTGCAAGTCTTTTCATTGCCTTTCCTATCACTACAGCAAACCACTTAGCTTTCTCTTCAAGAAAGACTGTCAGCTTCTATAAGGTGACCCAAAACCCAGCAATCAGAATGCAGAATTTTGGTTGCGATATCCATGCTTTGCTGTCTATTTTTGTACAGACAATTATTTCAAACGCTTGCAAGCCAATGGTATTTTCCTTTAACTACTTATAGTAAAGGTAATACAAATATATATTTATATAAGATGAGAGATTCCAACTACTCACCAGGTGATCTGTACTACAAGAAAGAGACTTGAAAAGAGAGGGTTTTTTTCATACTGTGGCATTGCCAGATTTGCAAGTCAGTATTCTGCACATAAAAACATATTAATATATTGCTTTCTCTTATCTTTCTCCTTTCACTCTCTCAGCTGATATAAGGCATGCAAAGTTCATGGTGCTTCCCTAATGCTGCACTGCTATTCACTTACTCTTCCAAAGGGAACATTCTCTACATCTATTGAGCAAGATGGCTTTTAAAAATAGGAACACAAAATCCATTGCTGAGTTCAGGATAATTATGGGAGATAGAGCAGGTGCAAGTATTCTGTTACACGGCATTTTCTGATGATATGACAAAGAAAAACTTTGTGAGTAAAAGGCTTTGAGGGATTTTTCAGAGTAATTTTATCATACAGCTTTTGAGAACTACAGTAAATACTGTACTGTAGACAAGTTTGGCTAAGCTAGTAAATTGAGGTGTTATTTCTAAGTGATGTTGAGCCATCCTGATGAGCCTGCCAGCTTTTTTACTCCAAAAGCCACCAGGCTCCAGTTAGACAAACAACCCAGATTTGCATCTGAGAGAACTTGGCCCAGGCTCAACAGAGCATTTAGGCTCATAATTTCTCCCTCCTCCAGGAGTCAGGACCTTAATTACTTTGCTGAGGCAAATGCTAGGCCTTTGCTGGGAGGTCTTTGAAAGCTACTGTTTTAGTCACCACCCAAAGGGTGATAGAGCCAGCAAGCAGCAATGCCACAAACTTCTCTTTTTTTCTTATCAATACATCAATACAACAGCATAGCAGGGCTAAGAATAGCTCCCATGATGGTTTTACCATTGAAAAGGAAACTATCACCATTTCACACTGGCATTCAAAGCCTGTGAACTCATCTATTTTTTTTCCCCCCCGTGATATGGCTACCAAAATCCCTTTCACCTTAGAGTATTAGAAAATGGTCTTGGTTCATCTCAGAGTTTCAAAAAGTCAAATTATACCAGACAAGACTGAGCTTTCTAGAGAAGGACAGGAAAACACCCATGCCCTCTAAGCTGTTCCCACAGTTGTCTGTTGTTCCCAGACTTTCCAATGTTAACTAGATCTCACTCTTACAGAATTCCCCGTTGCTGCTGAAGAATTAAAGATAGCAGAAGCAGGATAAGTGGAAGTAATTTCTGAGAAAATATAACTCAAATTCATTCGTGACATACTGAAATTCAGAGTTGGGATCAGACATATAACTTACATGCATACACAGCTCTGTATTTTGATCACAAGAGGATTACATGATTCAGCTCATGGTGTTTATAATCTGAAATCTCATGCAATAAATTTTCTGGATGAGAAATATGGTACTGAGTGCTTGTGTTTTTTTTTGTTTTTTTTTTTTTTTTTGCATTTGCCTAATGTTGAGTAGTATTGCATGGCTCAAGGGGACTACCTATTCCAGAGAGGATTTTGTTTGAAGATCAGCTTTCAATTTTTCTACACAAGAATTTTTCATACTATTGATTTCAGCACATTAATTTGTTAGTTGCTGGATCCTACTGAACCTATTTCAAATCCAATCAAAATCAGTCTGAAGATTTATCTGCTTTATAGTGGGTTTTATGTATCCATTGGATTTTTCTCTTCAACAGTAAAAGCAAAGGAAAACACATTCCTTCTAACGAGAAAGGGAGACAAACTATTGATGCAGCAGAGGGATACAATCTCCTCCTTATTGCAAAGACAGGGATAAATTGTACACTTAGGTGCCATCCATTTGATGGGTATGCAAGTTCCATGAGTAGCAGCTGCACAAACTGGAACCCATCCTGACAGGATTTCTGTCCTTCAGCCTCCTTTGGGCTGGCTGTACAGCTCAGCCAACGTCCCCTCAGTGAGCTAGTTCAGTGAACTAAACTGTCAGAAACAATCCCCCAAGAAGCAAAACAAATAGTTTTCTGCCAGTCAGCTCATTAATCTGGCCCACGGTTCTGTCAGAGCTAGTCCAAGGAAGGGGATGAGCCCCCTCGGGGCAGTTAGTCATCCAACTGGTATAGTCATAATGTGAAATCTGATCTTACAACGTGGAAGCACTCACACCTCAGACCACCCTTCATGCAATAGTCTACTAGCTTCCAAGGCAAAACACTACAGAGGAAAAGACACCTTGTGCATTCTCCTACGTGCATCTTACTTTTTGCCTTGCCTTGATCTGCACCATAGAGACCACAAATACTGAAATTCGGGCCTGCTTTGGATGTGCTACAAGAATTGTTGCACCATTCCAAAGAGTTAATAGATAACAATAAGCAGCAAAAGAGCTCCTGGCTTGAAAACAGAAGCTGGGAAAAGGATTACCTGCTGAAGCGTGAAAGATTTGTACCATAAAATAATAATACTAAAGACGCCATTCTCAGATAACAGAACAGTATTTCAAGATATACTATAAGTACTATAAAAGGCTACTAGAAAAAATTAATTTTCCCAGCATTTACAGTATAGAGAATATATATTCACACAACTTTTCATTACAACCTCTCTGTTACAGATTTATAAATAAAACCCTCAAAATCCTTATTGCTTCAACAATTTAGGAACAGTCACCTCAAATCTACTACATCACAGTAAAACATTAGGTCTGTACTAAACTCAGTTCCATTTATTTCACTGTCAGGTACGATTATGCAGCTATCTATTTAGAAACAAGTATGGGAAATAAGACAGTGTCTGTTTTTAAGCAATTATTAAATACAAGCTAATTATTTGTTTCCAGTTTTCTAGAATGTAATATTTCTTCTTAGACTTTTTTCCCAGAACTGTATCAAGTACTGGGAAATTCTTAGTGTCATCTTTCAAGCCAAATAAAATGAACCAAAATCAAACTATAGAATTATTTTTTCTTAATGAAAGAACAGTGTAAGTTAATTAGTGATTTTCTAATTCATTGTACTTAAATATTCTGTTGAAATATCCAGAATTTAGGATGTTTTAAGATATTTGTGTTTACTAATGCTGGCAGAAAGGTAAAAAAGCCAAAGTAGTTCTGCAGACTTCAAAAAGTCAAACAAGAACACACACAACCAAGAATTATCCCAGAAATTTGGAACTAGAAGATGTATAAAGTAGTCTTAGCTACATTATAGTCAATAGTAAAATCCCCACTGGCATTTCTTGAGCAGGGACGGAAGTTCATCTTCCCTCCAAAAATGCTCTGCTTCAGCTCAGGCACTGAACACTCAAATTTCCAGAGCCAAGTACCTCAAAACCAGCAGTGCCAATTACTGAATTGCTGAAGTGCTCTGCTTAGTGTTAGCAGCCAGCATGCCTAGAGTATCAGACATTTCTCACTCTTTCTCATTCCCTTATTTGACTTTGTTGACCCTACTTGTGATAAGTCGCATCTTATTCCCAAGCCTCCCAGTTCTACCTCATTCTTACTCTCGCAGACTTCCTTGTTAAGGCTGGGGAACTGTATCTAGAGGCACAGGAGATCTGTGAGGTTCTGTGCCTTTCTAATAAAATCAGTTTCACTGTAACCTATAATTTCCAATCAGCAAGAGAATAATTCTCTTGAAGTTCCTGGCCTGCTTCATGGACAAATTATGCTCTGATTATTTTGCTGGCAAAATGAAAGCTTGTAGAGTTAGTTTTTCTATGCAGTTACTAGGGGAGCCAGCAAACAGAACTGGGCCCCAAAACACCTTACAGTCAGTTTCAAGAGAACCCACAATTGATACTGCTGGTCTATTTAACAAGAATAACAAATACAGAACATGAATTTAATATGCACATTATCAAAATAACTTGTTAAACTGTGGTGTTCAGACAGTACTCAGTTGCTTAAGCAGTATTTTCTCCCTTCAAACACATCTAGTAGAAGTTTGAAATTACTTTTCTAGCTACATACAGACATGCTTCTTTTGTGTTTAAAAATATCAGTATTAAAAAAAAACAAAAAAACAACAACAACAAAAAAAAACACCTATCACTTCAGGTAGTTTACAAATAATTAATGAAGCTTCACAATCCAACCCTGATACCTTTCCACTCTATTCAAACAGTTAATACCAGCTTCTTCAGAAGAAACTCTTTTTTTTTTTTTTTTTTTTTTTTTTATCATCCAGCTTTTACAGTCTATTATTGTTACTTGTTCTAGACACCTAAACAAACGTCCCATGTAAATGCAGGTATTTAGAATGAGAGTGTCCCTCTGAAATTTTGGATGTAAAGGACATGCTCACAAAGCGAATTAGAATCCTTCCGGTTGGATTTTCAAAATACTATTCTGCTTCCCTATCCAAAACAGCTCACTGCACTTAGAAATATTCAAAATAGTAACTAACAGCACAAAGCATTTCCCAAACCTGGTGTCATTTCAACTATTTAAAATTCCTATACAGAGTATCCAGTGACTCACCACTTTAAAACAAAAAGTGTTTTTCAGAACTGCTTCAGATGACAGTAGGAGAACGATGTCCCTCCAAGGGGGATTCAGCATTTCAGCAGATGGTGTTTAGTTAGAACAGCAGGATGGACAACAACATACCTAATGTCTTCTTTACTTTGTTGCCTTTCTTATAAAATGTTGGTCCTGTCCAAAAGGGAACAGTCAGATTTGCACAGAAGATTTAATATCTCACATTAAACTAGCATAAATTACACTGCCTGCGAAGCAACCCCAGACAGAAAAGGGTGGCATAATGAAAATCAATCAATCAATCAAACAAACAAACAAACACACACACACAAAAGGGCATGTTGTCAAATTGTCACCGTTGTTCAGGAAGGGAGAACAGTGTGGCTGGCAAACTCCCCAAACCCAGTCTCAATACAAGCCCAGTGCAAAACACACTGAGGTCAGTGGAAAGGACCCAAAGTGCTTCAGGAGCTTTGGATCAGCCGTACAGGAGTCCAAATTATGGATGACTTGCAGGGACAGGGCTTCACTCGGACACCACTGCCAGGTGTATGCTCCCAGATTTCAGACCATTGGGGTGACTCCTCATCTCCAGTAAGTTCTGCCAAGGGGAGTAAACAGAGGATTCACCTGCTTCCAGAGCCATTTGACATTAGAGGGGAAATACCTATGCCTGTGAGGATAGATAATCCACAACCTACCCAAACATTCAGCTAAAGCAACACACCTTTTAAATTACGCTATTTAAAAACAAAGCAACAAGATTCAAGCAGCCTAAACCACAGTAACAAATGTAATTTGTGGCATTTCAACCATTTCAACACAATGGACCTAATGCCAGCTTCAAAGGCACTGTGCTATGTGGTGGGGAGCAGGAGTCAAGCATCCTGTCACTTTACAGTGCAGCACCATGAGGGGAAGGAATGTTTGCAGGACAGCCAGTCTCTCTGTGCCAGAGCTGCTGTGGGTGAGTGGGAAAGGCAGTGAATTTTCCTTGCTAGGGCATCCAGGTGTACTTTGGAGTACCTCCAAAGCAGAGAGAGATTAAGCAACTTGCTCTCGACTTGATAACTCAGTAGAACAGCCAGGCCAACATCACACGCGTTACTTCATTCTGCTGCAATATATGCTTGTGACAAGAAAATATATTTTGCAAGCTATAAGAAGTATCAACATTTGTATTATCCCTGGCAAGTTTTAAAAAAAATAAAAATAAAAAATCTGTGAGAGACTGAGAGTAAAGGTATCTATACCTTATGAGAAAAATAAATCCCACAAAGATGGACATTTCAAGGCCTGCACTCCCACATCACCACCCAGATTTTTGGAATAAATAATGTCAAGGCATATCAAGCAAGCATTTCCTTGAGACACTGCATCTGCACTCATCCATATGTCTAGTATGTGAACCACTAATACTGACAAATGGGAGGTGTAAAACGCAGAAGAGGGACACGGAAATTTGTATGGGAAGCTAACAAATAAGAGCTGGTCATTCTTGTTGTGAGGCAGACAGGCTCTTAAATTGCATATGTCCTCAGAGTGTACATGCTTTTTAGCTCCAGCAAAAAACCAACTGATATATGTTTGTCAGCAGTTTTAACGCAAAGGACTTGAGAATGTTATGAGCAGCTGAAACAGATGATACTTGAATGACTACTGCAAGTAGATGAAAATCAGGACACTTCCATCGGTGTAAATTTCCAAATTCATATCTGTCTTTACCTGAGTAAAGCCTAACAGGTAGCAATGAACAAAAACCATTTCAAGGTTGCCTCTCCCAAATGTTGTTTTAACAAAAGTGGACAATATCCACCTAAGATATATTGCTACTAAATACGCTCTTAGAATCTGTGCTTATTTTGTAAATAGTTTCTTAAAAAAACAGAGAAAACAACAGAAAGGAGGACTGCATTTTAAAGATGAATAAATAGGCTATTATTATTACATAGTGTTCTTATATTGAGGAGTGTAAAAGCCAAGTAATTTCCAAGGAGGAGGAATAGAACTAGTAATACTTTTCAGCACTTATCAGAAATATAATTTTATTGTAGTGATGGAGAAAGGCAGCAGATTTCAGAGTACATAATGGAAGGCAATTTTAAAACCTATTTTAAAAATGTGATGCACATAGATATTTGTACTCATAAACCCATCCATGCTAGCGTTGAATCACTCCACTCTGATTCCTGACTACTGCCTTAGCTCATCCTTACTGTGCTTTTGCATACTTGCTACTTGCTCATTAAAGGCCAGTAGCCTTTCCACTACATAAAGAGACTAGGTAGGGAAGTGCTGTATAGCTGGATTACCATTAGTTTCTCTGATATTTCTACAAGAGTCCTCAGAATTGACTTCACAAAGAACGCAAATCCAGGCCAGGCCCTGGATTCCCAAGCTTCTCTCTACTTTTTAAATATAAAGTCCCTCTCCTGATGACGGATGTTGGCAAAAAATCTTTGCAATCTTTCCAGAGCAACACAAGGCATTTGGAGGAACTATGCGGAGAACTTCATCCCAACAAAACTCACAGAAAGCATAATATGAGTATACAGTAAGAGCAAGAATTGAACACAGAAGGGCCAAGAAGAAAGAAAACATTCTAACTGATAACAATCAAAAGATCGATCCACATACTTCTGGATATAGGAACAGAGATCTGAATACTATACACTCCCTAGATAAACAAAAATTTTCTATACCCATCTCAATCATTTTTTTCAAACAGAAGCTCAGATAGAAGCTCGAATAGATAAACTTTGCACTTTATCTGAAACTGAACTCTACTTGGGCCTTACTGCAATAATAATGGTTCTTCTCTTGGCCATGGCAGAACACAGTGCTACCGATTATTCCTCAATAACCCATTCCTTAATTTACTAGGGACCGGAATTACCAGAAGGGCTACACAGGCATGATGAAGACTACTCTTTTTCTTTTTAAAAGTTTAAGTGCCATCCGGATCCCCAAATTATCTAGTTGTCGCAAAATTAACTCACTTGAGACAGTGTTAAAAAATACAGTTCCAGCATTTTCTCTCTCCAGCTATTTTTCTTCAGCAATGCCATTCAACATACAAAGGTCCCTCGAGAAGCCAAAATATAACCAGCACTCAATCAAGTGACTTAGCTGATGTTAAAACCAGGATAGGTATTTCTTTACTGTTAATTCTAGCAGCTTGCTTGCTGGGGGGGGGGGGGGAAGGTAAAGTGTTGGTGTTCACACATTACAAAACAAAATCCTAGTCTGAAAGATGCTTGGATAGCTCCTAGTGAGTTCAGTATTACTGGCACACATACCAAGCTGGAAGAAGGCACAAGGCAAAACAGGAGAGGTAGGTTCAAAAGCAAAAGGAAAAAAAAGAAAACAAGTAACTAAAGAACATCAGTCAGATAGATGTGGTTTTCTCACTGACCATCACACAGATGTATGCATGAGCAGATCTGCTCAACATCATAACAGTCAGGAAATTCACAGCTAGTTGAGTGTGTAAAGATCAAGAGCCCAAGCGCAATTCAAACTCCAGAATTTTTTTTGTTATTTACACCAATTCTTCCAATTTTATTCTACAAATGACTGATCTGTAAGGTTTCTGTGAAGTGTTAATGTTAAAGCAACAATTAACCGAACAGCAATAAGTGACAAAATTATTCTAGAAACAGTTTTTCCAAATAGAAGTTTACCTATATTTCACTACATGAACTATCAAAATGCTCAAAGGATGAGATGAACATGGAAACATATTTGAAAACAGAAAGATGAAAGCTAAAATTAAATCAATTACTGAAAAGGCAATTACCTTTGATTTGCCCATAGAAAATATTCCATTTCTAAATCCCATGTTCTAAAGGACAAGCTAGTGCTCTGTTGAAAATCAGGTGGCAAAACTTGAAGGACGCATTAAAATAATGCTTTATGGTCAGTGTATGCTTGCAATGCATCACAGAGTTTGACCCAGCAGAAGAAAAAAACACTAACATCACCTACACAAAAAGTAATTAAAAGATAAATGGAGGGAGGCTGGCACTGCTCAGTAGAACAGGCTGGTTCAGAAGCAACAATTTAAGGGCACAGTAAGGTTCTTAATTAATTTTTGCTCAGGAAGAAGTACGAACCAGTATCAGACTGTACCGAGGTATTCTTATTGTCTCTCTACAGAGTTCATAAGCAAAAATGTTACTGTATATACCTGGGAGCAAGAGCTGTGCATAATTATGCTATGGGAACAGCCCATTGGGATCTGAAGCAAAACAGCCTGGTCACAAATACTGCCTCCTTTTTATTCTCTCTCTTAAGATCATTAATCACTGGCCATACATCTTACATCGAATGATTGGTATGGAACAAGACGAAGCACCAGGCCAGAACTATGCTTCCTCCAGCTAGGACAGCTAATTTGACCCAAAATATCAGCTAAAATTCACAACCTCCACATTTTAAAAATTCTGTTTTTTGCTGCCTCAGTTTTGTGCTATATCTTTTTTTTTCTTCCCAAAGTTTGGGCAATCCTATTAAATATATCATTTTCATATTCCATTTTTCTTCCTTTTTTTCCCCACACTTTTATATTATCCCTGACATATTTTGTAGTTACTCGCTCTTCCTTTTATCATTTGTGCTTATTTAAATTGGTTTATTCCTTCCCTCATATACCTATTCAAATAAGGCTTCACAGCCTTATTAAGAAAAGAACCTATTATTTCATGAGCACTCAGTTACTTTCAGGATGGAACTGTATTTTGGCCCTTCAAGGCCAGTCTCAGCTGAGAGCTGATCAATCAAATGAGTAATGGGTTTTAAATTACAGTATTCCTAGAAATATTTATTTCAGGTTGTAAGTGAAGAATACCTGCCTAACCTGTCCTAGATTCATGATTAAATTCAAGTAAAGATTTTTGGAACTCCTCCTGATCCCACATGAAAGCAAAATTCATATTTGCTTTCAGATTTGACTGATGATAAAACTGGAGCAATTCCCCCTTGCCACTGAGGAAGAAAATGGAGCAGCTATGACTCTGGCAATTCAGATGCTACACAGCCAAGCAACGAGACTAAGAGTAGTGCATCTGCAAGGATGCGTTAGAGACCAGGTAGACCTAAAAGCAGTTCTAACCCATCCATTCCTCCCACAACTATTTCTTTCATAGAATGTCCTGTGGAATGAGAAAGAAAACAGATGCCAAATAAAATACAGATGCACTCTCACTTTAACTATTTATCACATGGTGAACCTAAAAAAAAAAAAAAATAATGCAACTCACCCCCACTGTTCTCCTTCCTACTAAATGCAATCACAAGTCCTTTACCTTCTCAAAGACTAATTGTGCAACACAGCTGGAATCTGAATGCACAGCATCATCATATCCAGCGGTCTCTATGCTTCCTGCTGAACTATGTAGCAGGCTGACTGTCCCATCTCTCCTCCAGGGCAATTTGAAGGTAGTAAAGCTTCTGTGTAAACTCCTAGAATAAATACAACTGTCTCATTACAGGCTTAGTAAATTATAGCTTGGTAGAATGGCAGGGATAGTCACAAAACCAACAGTACAGAAAACATGCCAGGAAAAATAAATCTTAAATAGCTAGAGAGAAAGATTTTTATCCGAAATCGATCTGTGAAGATGCAAATTTCAAGTTAAAGCAATGCTTAATTCCAGATTCTTTCTCACTGCAATTCCTGTTAAAATCCCATCAGCTATAGCTGTAAATATTTGAAGAGAATGAAAAACACACATTTTTATTAAAATTTCTAGGCATGGGTACTCACTTTTCTAAATTCCTCTGATACTCGGGAACAATCAGAAGTACATGGAGGATACAGGATCTGTTTTTTGACAAATCTATTCAAATACATCCCTCACTAGTCAATGCCCCTGTGGACAGCCAGACCTGGTTGCTGCCAGCTGTGTTGTTTAGCAACTGGTGGCTGGGTGAGGATGGCTCCACTGCAAGTAGAAAAGAGGGCTGGATGGTGCTGATGGCCCCTCCTGGGAGCCCCTACCCACTGCCCCGAGTGCAGCCTCCAGGAAAAGGCAAAGACCTTGCATGCAGATGAGGGGGAAATTCACTCAGCACCATGAGAAAGTCTCCTTCTCTATTGGTCATCACTCCCTCCCCCCACACAGATGGTCCCCTGCCTGACCAGGCCAGCAGTGTCCCTGGGATGCTTTCAAGCTCCTGCCAGCACCTGCTCCACGCAGCGACTGGGGAAATATGCTGGGGCAGTGCTGGGCCCCTTGAGAAAGCCCTCCCCAGGCTTGCCCAGCTACTGGCACTGGAGAACCAGACTGTCCTGTGCTTGCAGCTGTGGCCAAGGGGGCTACAAGGACAGAGGGGCCAGAAGGGAGTAGAGATGCAAGGAGACAAAAAAAGTTTTGAAGAGAGGGGAATAAAAAAGTGAAAGAGCAAAACTAAAAAAAGTGTGACCACCACAGAGCAAATAAGGAGCTGAGGGGACAGGGGAGGAAACATGAGGATAAATGCAAATGCAGACACTAGAAAAGACTGAGGCTCCACAAAAGCCAATAGGTTAGAGAACGAAGAAAAGGCAGATGAGGGAAGGTTATGATTTTGTTCAGCTTTTGGTAAAAGTTTGTTTTCTGCAATGACTTTCACTGTCGATTGATTTAGTTGCTTTAGTGAAGCAAAACAAAACAGGAAATAGCCCACAATAGCTCCATAATAGCCCAAATCAAGAAATGTACAGAGGAGAGAGGAAAATGTCAAACATTTGAATTATTTTGGCAGGAAGAGAAGTGGAAGAATTGAGTACACTTGACATTTTCAGGACTCATTTTTAGGAATGATGTTTTTCTCTAAAATTCTTTTTAAGAAATTTTTTCTTACTTGTATTCTATTTCAAATATGTGGTTGGGAGAAAATCTTACATTGACATTTGATCATAACACTAGTGTTTTTCTTAATTAAAATGGTTGTCAATGCTGTAATAAGCATCTGTGTTTTAATATCTGGTAACTTAAAACTTCAAAATTTCAATAAACTTCATCCACATTGAATGCATAAAAGCATTTGCCGATCTGAATTAATTTAGAACCAAGTGACATTGACTTAAAATACCAGCTTATGCATACAGTATGATACATACTCAGGCAAACAGCATGGAATATGTTTACAAAGAGTGTGTATTTGATTGTATAAACACATAAATAACATCCCAATTTAATCCTTTTTCCTTAACCTAAGACAAAAGCCAATGATATTGGGCTTGAGGTTTTGCAAACATAAACCCTAAGAAAGTAAAATTTCTGAGCTCCTGAATTACATCAGTAATCTAATGTCTTTAATGCACCAATACAGAAAACTATAATGTGTTGTGTGTGTGCGTGCATGCATAGCTATGCACACATACACACATTTCATATGCATGTAAAATATAGTCCTAAAATTTTGCAGAAAAAAAAAAAAAAAGACAGCAGCACCTGGTATAAACTAACACTTCTTTTCCTGTGCTTGATCAAATCTGAACTAGAAGTTTTACCACAACTATCAGTATCATTTGAACATATATGATTATTTTAATAACTTAACTATGCGATAATGCTGACCGTAATATGCTAGTAGATGCATTGAAAACCATCTTCACATCACTAATTGTTGATGCTTTCTTCAAGTCTTGGCAGGTGGAAGCTTAATTTGTTTACCTAACATTCAAGGCTGCATCTTCTGTGCACTAAGAACACGCATTGCCTTCAAACAGGAGCAACAGGATCTCAAAACAGGGCATAAAACATGCAGAGTTAAGAGCTACCAATGCCTGAGCAGAACAGTGTTGGCCAGTGCAAATGTAACAATGTTACTGCATAACTGTAAGAATTCAACTGTAAGAAAGCATGTCTTGTGTTCCTCCCAGCTGTGTAAACTCTTCGGTACTTTAAGCTAGTCCTAAAGAAAATTATGAAGTACGGTCTTCTGCCCAAGTGCACAGATCTGCCCTAAGGGTATCATCATAGAACGGGCTCTTTGTACCATAAGTCAAAAACCGAAGCTGCCACTGGTGTAAGTTTTGTGAAATGGAAGCATTTCACGAATATTATATTTTAGCTTGCATGATGATCTTGCATATCTGGTCTTGCATACTGTGACACCATTTAAGAATCATGCCTTTTTTATTCCTGGTAATGAGATACAGAAAAGGAAAAAAAATGTTTGCTTTTGTAAATAAATACTTAAATATTTAAGAACAGCTAGATAACTCTAAAATATGGCAAAACAACAACAATCTTAGCTGCAGCTAAAAGATAACAAGATGAAGTTAAACAGAAAAAAGTACAAGAAATCTGAATCTTCCTATTTGAACAATCGCATCTCCGCCTTCACCTGCCAGTTCCAGCAATGCATAGCAATAAAAGATACTATACTCACAGGCCAGTGCTATCGTCTTGTGGGATTTTTGTTCAGTCTGTGGTAGAGGGCTGCATTTTGTATTAATAAAGAACTTGGTATTATCAGAACTCATACTAAGCAACTCTAAAGCATTTTGATGGCTTTTCGGTTCCACATGGGGTTCTAATCTGCAACAATTACCTTCTTCCAGCATGTGCATGTTCTCTTTCTGTGATCGACAGTGAACACAAAAGCCAGTAAAGCTGGTGTTGGCCATGAGCCACTTTGACATGACCTTTTCATTTAACTATTTAAGGCACACTGGCAACTCCTGAGGTTTAATACTCAGTTTCTCACTTCAACGGAACACTTCTACACGGGGTGGCTTTTCTACAGTGGATTAACTGGCTCTTTCTTTCCACTCCCTTGTTTTCCTAGGCTACATGACCACATCTGTAGCCAATTATGGCGCACAGTTTTCTCTGACAAACAAAAATAGATGGAGTTGCAGCTTTTGTTTCTTCCACTTCACAATAAACAAATTTTAGAGATAGCGTAAATACAGTACTAACATGCTTCAAATTAGGCAGGATTTTTTTTGCAAAATGTTCTTCCTATAAAATAGGTAAGAAGTTTCTATTAGTGTCTACCGCTGCACTGAGTACTAAATTAATTATTTTAACACTGCTAGGATGTCACTGTATTTATCACGTTGTTAGTCACTTCTTAGGGTTTTAGATTTTCTTACTATTTTAAAACTGTATAAATAAAACCGCATAACAGGAGAAATTTTTACTGAGACACTTCAGAGCCTGCTGCATCAAGGTAAATGTTCAAAGTGATACACAGAATTAGAATCAGTTCTAAATGATTTCTGGGTGCCATTTTTAGTGTATATGACTGATTATTTTTATACCTCTTTTATTCAAATGGTCCTCATCATTCTTGGCTTGTGAGGAAGCTGGAAAAAACCTAATTATTTCAGAAGTGTGTAGAAAGTGGTGATTCCTTCAAATCAAAGACTGAAATCAAAGTTCACAGATCCATCTTCATATGGTCATAGAGCAGTAGTTTGCACCAGTTCCTGCAAAAGCAAATTTCAGATAGTTGCAGTTGCAAGCAAGTCATGACAAAATTGAAGCTGATGGGATTTAACTTTACTATCAAACTCTTTCAAAGAGCCCATAAAAATATCCAGTACTATCACTGAACATCACCCCTCGGAAAAAAATGTGCAAACAAAATGTTAGAAGTTTAATCTACATATGCTTAAGTCTGAAATAAGACTCTTCCTTTGAGCTGAGACACAGTTCTGGAACAGTATTTTCTCTGAGGATACATACAACTACATGCTCTCTCTTTTCTCTTTTGCAGAGAAAATAGATTATAAGGGTGAGGAGGGGACATTGCCTCGACCCCCAGAAGGGACAGACAAACACAAGGCACGTTGTGTCGATACTGAGCGCTTATTGCCTCTGCATCTAAGCAGGGCCTCCCCAGAAGTTTCCCGATCAATGCAATAAAGGCGCAGGGGAAACCAAGGCACTAATGAGCATCAGTCCATGGTGAGGAACGTTGAGGGGCACTATTAGAGATTTTTATGTACCATACACAAGCACAGTACACTTATTGAGCTTATCACTAATCTTGATTCAAAGCCCAGGTGTAGCACCACCCTGGCATGGGCCTAGCCAAGTCACCATGGCTAGGTGACTCAACATTCCCTGTTGATGCTCCTTTTCCCATGGAATGGTCTGGCCATTCCATCACCTATCTCCTCGAAATTCTTCCACACTTCCCCATACACTCAATCCTCACAACAGAAAGCTATTTACAGGCTGTCCCAGTCTTCAGAAAGGTGTGGAGTATGAGGGCAAGGGAGTTTACAAAGTAACGAAATCAAAACGTAACATAACACAAATCAAAAGATAAACAAGAGTCCTCCTGGTATGAGGTGGCCCAGCCATCCTGTTTGGGAGCCAAACCTATTAGCCAGCCAGGCATCTCCATTATTCTGCCAGATACATTGGATCCATGTCTTGGATCACATCAGTGATGTTAAAACAGCACATCCTGGTAAAATCATAACATCCATGGCTACACCCCAGTAGGAGATAGTCAATCACTAATGGTTTTGCAGTGTTCCTTGCCATACTGCTCCCAGGTCTAAAGAGGCAATGGATCTAGATGTCCAATTTAAGCCTTGAGCTAATGCACAGGCAACATACTCTAACTGCTTATAATTATGTTATAACTGCTTATAATTATGCACCACCACTGCTGAGTTCCCAGCTAGGCTTAACAATAGGCCTAAGGCTTCTGCATAAGAAAACCAACTTACATAGGGATTACACATGTGGCATCTAGGATACGCTGTAGGGTTCCTCGCCGCTCCATCATAAAGGAAAGGATGCTTAAAGTAACATGACCTACAGCGCATAGGTCACCTATGGCACTGGCCGGCACATACGTATATGGTGTAGTGCCACACAGAAGGAACCATCCAAATGGTAGTATAAGGTGAGCAGACACGTAAGTAATACTCATAGCATCATTATAAATTAACTGTGTATTGGTTACACTCCACAGAACAGAAGTAACATCTATAAAGCAAAAGCAAATATCTGCTTTAGATAGGCTAGCTATATGAAAAGAGTAAGTCCAAGGCGTCAGCTTTTGGGAAACAATACCCAAATCATATAAATGCATAGGAGTTAAACATACCAAAATATTTTCTAAAATTTTAACTCTGCAGTACCACGAGTGGAGTTGATACACCTGTGTAACACATAGTTAGTTAAGACATCAGCCACTGATTGTCCTCCTGTAATACAGAAAGCAGAGGGATTAGCTGATCTTTGTGTGAGCCAAATCCATGTATTTACATGGGAGGCTGGATGGTCTTGTGGATCAATGGCATCTGTTGTGGTCAGCAAGAGGCAACCTTCCAACAGCAATTTACAGATACCAGCATGATAACCTGTTGATGGGAAGACAGAAAGGCATGGTATCACCATCAGGAAGAACAAGAGCAGTAGCTCCTGGACCATCTGCTAAAACAGTGCCAGGCTGTTTTTCCCTTTGAGGAGTCAGTATCCACACACTGGCTAAAGAGCATTTTGAGGATGTTTGCTGAACTTGAAGCACTCCAGCACCGTGGATCAGAATTCCTTGCAGTATTGGTACTCTGAGACATTCACTGGCATGGATGCAGACACCTAGAAAGATGAATCTTGAGAAGAGGTCAGCAAGAATGGGGCTATCTGAACAGGTATCAAAGATGTAAACAGCCATGCACACTGTGAAGGGCAGTCAAGTCTCAAATGTAAGCTGATAACTCTTTGTTCAACAATCATAAGTTGCTCAGGAGATAAGGTTTCAAAAGAGGGGGCCTCTTGAACAGGAGATGGCTCTATTGGAGGAGCAGGTGGGGGGTCAGCTCCTCTGACTCAGACAATAGAGGCATGTGCTCAAAACGTACTTCCCCTAACAAGTTTGCATGTGGGGTACTCATGTCTCTCCCCGCCTTAAACCAGGTTGGTAAACAGTGTTTCCATTTCCACTGAGTTGCAGCTTGGGCCACCCCCACATGGGCTCTGATGGTATCTCAGTTACCCAGGTGTGAATGGGGATGGAGGTGCATACAGTCACTGGGTCATGGGCCTGTAACTCATTCAGTATCCTGCAAAGCCCACACTACAGCCAAGAGCTGCTTTTCTAGAGGTGCATATTTTGCTGTGACTCTTTGCAGGGAACAGGACCAGAAACCTACAGCTTCCTGCCCTGCATGGGCACACTGCTGCTGCAAGCCCCAAGACACTGCATCTCCCATAACCATTACCTCCAGCTCTAAAGGTTGTCCCTCAAATGGAGTGAATAGTTCAGAGTGTTGGACCATCGCTCCTTGCACAGGTCAAAGGCTTGTTGCTGTTCTTTAGTCCACTGACACTGACTACTTTTTTTGGTCAAACATTATAGCAGTCACATTAAATATGCTAAACGGGGTATAAAGGTCTGCCAGAACTTCAAAAGGCCTGAAAAAGCTTGTAGCAGTTTTACAGTAGGGGGAACAGGGTATTGTTGAATAGTATTGTGCACTTACTCAGGGATAGCTTTCGTTTGCTCCTCCACACTATCCCAAAGAATTGCACACTAATACCCAGCCCCTGTACCTTCTGAAGGTTCACAGCCCAGTTACACACATTACTGTGCCAAGTAGTAATGACTTCAAGACACTGCAAGCCCCCTTTAATAACTGAGTTTTCATCTGCTGCATTATTTCTACACCATCCAGTCCATCTCCATCTGCTAACCCAACTGTTATCCTTCGCCAACGCAACATGTTGATGCCTTCCTCAAAAGTATGCCACGCTCCCACAGTAGCAGCTAATCCACCTGCAGATAGGTAAGCACCTAACACAGCAGCACACCACCTTTGAAATAACATTGAAGCTACAACTCTTCCTGCCTCATCCCACAGAGAAGTTAATTGGGTAAGAGAATACTGTAATTGAGCATCAGTTGATAAGGGGCTTGTTAAATTCAGCCCCTGTTAAGATACTAAGTGATCCGGCACCTGCATCCCATGCTCTCACTAACCAGGCTAACAGACTCTCCAGGCTGCTGCTAGAAAGCAGTTAGAAATTCATGCAATTCCTTCAGGGCGTATGTCCAAGATTGCTCCACTGTATTCCCATCTACTTGCCTCTCCCCCTTCAACTGCACAAGAGGTCTGACCTGGGGAGTAGCCAATTCTCCTTCTAATCTGCATTCAGTCTCTGAGTCAGATGAAGTTATTACCATCTCACTTCTCTGGGTCCCAAGAGGGTCGTTATTATTGCTCTCACCTGAGCAACTGTAGCTGGGGCTTCCCCATAGCACACACAGCATTTGTTAGCCATTCACAAAACTAATCGCTCTACTCTATGGGTTAACTCCTGGCTCTTGTCTGTTCGAGTCATAATCAACTCCTGTGCTGCCACCTTCGCAGGAGATGTCGGCGGGGGGGTGCACTATAAGAGGTTTTTATGTACTATACACACACGCGGTCAGAGTATGGAGCTCATCGCTCATCTTGATTCAAAGCCCAGGTGTAGCGCCACCTTGGCACAGGCACAGCCAAGTGACTATGGCTATGGGTCAACATGCCCTGTCAATGCTCCTTTTCTCATGGAACGGTCTGGCTAGATTCCATTGCCTATCTCCTCGACATTCTTCTGCACTTTCCCATACACAGATCTTTTCCGAATGGCTGCACTGAACGTATTTTTTCCATGCAGGTTTAATGGACTGCAATTACTGATTCTGCTGTAAGCAAAGAATGTGAAAGTTAAGCGTTAGTTTGTAAGATACCCAAGCTATCATTAACACAAGTCTTTTGACAAAACTCTTCACTTACAGCAAAACAATGTTTCAGTTTTGCTGGCCATCTGAAGTTCCAAAAAGTACGTAGGTTATTCTTTTAAAAGCATATTACAAACTATTTCTCAACTACATTTTTCTAATTAAAATATAAATTAAGTAAAGATCCAAAGCAGAATACTTGAGATAAAATGTTTATATAGGAAGAAAATATAACATACCTTACAAATAAATGCCTCTCTCTTCTGGAAGCACTGCTCCCAGAAATAGTCAGAGAGAGTAGTATAGCATAGAAAAGCCAGAAGGATCAGATTATGTTATTTGGTCCTCACAGTTTTAGAAACAACTGGTGTTTCAGCTAAAACAGTCATCAGCAGAATAGCTGCCAAAGTTTAACTTTCATGGTGTCAATGCAATAATATGAAAAGGGACTGTTCACAGCTACCTCAGAGCAGCTGCTTGGGATTTTTTTCAGTCTTCATATATGGAATGCTTTCTCTGTAATAATAACTAGCAGTTCCTTAGCAAAGCTCTTACAGTTTTTCTGAACAGGTTAAATATAATCATTTAATACAGGCCTTCTGAAAGCTCAGAAGGGACTTTCACTGGTATTTGCATTTCTGAATCACCTAGGAAACTTCTGAATTTCTACAGGAACTACAGGAGAATTTGTTGCTGTCTCACTGGCTTGGTACAATTTTCAGTAGAAAAACTCTTATAGTCACAAATCAATTTTACAGATTTAAAGTATTATTCAGTGTGATACCACTCAACTTTACAGCAGCTGTTACTTTAAACCTTTGTAGTCATTCAAATGTGTTTGAACTACAGTACGCTGTTGTACAAAGGCCTTACCGTACTAATACAATTAAGCCTTAAAGCCCAGATCCTCTAAATGATCTCAGATGGGCAGGATGTCTGTCTATAGGCACATCCGTCTCAAGAGGCCTCCACTGCTGCAAGATTTTATTGACAAGAAACAACCTGCAGAGCTACAGTCTACATTCATATTAAAGCAAAGAGCTACTTAGGACATCTTATGTGTAAGAAACATTACCAGTGCACTAACTGCTGAGCAATTATTTAAATTATTACAATTTAAAATAAAATATTTTCATTTATCATCTTTTTTATCTTGGAATTTCTCAGAATTCCTGGTTTCTGTTGTTTCTGTGTTGTTATTACAGAAAAAGCAAGAAATCCTACCTGCAACAACACACCATGAGGCCTCCCACATTCCCTTTAACAAGAACACCTGTTCTTGTTCTCACCTTCCTGTTGGCCTACAGAGTTGTTTTCCATTGGAGTAGTAGGACTGGCTCATCAATTCAGCTGAAAATTGGAAAAAAAAAAACTTTAGAAGAAAGAGTATTTTCTAGGGGAAATCAGTCCAAGAGATGGTAGATGGTCCACATTACTGCACAGCTGCACATTAATTAGTAACACTGCAAGGGAGGGAAATGAGAAACAATCAGAGAAGAAGGGGGATCAATCTGAGAGCACTATTTGTTGACCATGAAATCACACCCTCAAAGAAATGACAGTGCTAAGCTGGCCATTTTGTAGGTAGCACCAGCCAGTTCAAGGCCTTGTCTTTCAAATACAAGAGAAACAATCTACGTTCTGATCTGCTGCCCGCTTTATTCTAGTGTTGACTTAGAAAAGAACTGGAAGGCAGAAAAATGTATTATGGATTACTGATAAGACGTATTTTGTACAGTTGTGTTACTATTTATACATAGTTAATCAAAAAGAACAAGCTGTTTTCTTTATGTACCAACTCCTATCTCATATTTGGTCTGCAGGCCACATGGAAGGAGCAACATAGATTCAGTTAACGCATATGCCTCAGGATGTTTTACAGGACATTTGTAAAGCAGAACACTTACAAAATAACCCATTTAACTTGCCTGGTTTTCAGAAGTTGAAGCAGTTTTTAAGAATTTGATCACATTTAACTTTTTTTTGGAGGGTGGGGGGTTATCATTAGGCATGTTATAGTTACAGGTCTGGAATCTGGAAATTTTTTGGAAGTGGATTAACCACTAAGTACTACATATTTGATTATATACCTTGCTATATTCATTCAACTTCTCTCTAGTTCCCTCCAAAATTTAAAAAATCTATCAGTGTTGTGCAATTTTATCAATTTTCAACCGTTCCCCAAAAGTTTCATGATGTGATTTCCTTCCTAAAAACTCACACTCGCACTCCTGTCCCATTCTCAGACTTCTCTCTTACCCTTCTCGTTCATATTTCTACAGTTTTTTCTACCACTGCAAGCACCAGATGCATGTTTTGTGAAAAAACAAAAAAAAACCACAAAGCTCTTATGAAATCACCAAATTCTAAAAGCTGCAGCTTTAATAAGAAGTTTCAGTACTGAGACTTTTAATGATTATAATAATAATAAAACGCCTCACAAAATTTGATAATAGTTACAAGACTTACCAGCTCTGGTCTCGCTATAATCCATCAAGGCTCTGTAGTTAATCACCTTGATGCACTTGAGTATGGCAAACATGCGTACTCTCAGACACACCCATATACGCAGTGAATGGAAACTTTTATCAGTATTTTCCTTGCTTCTGCATGTAATCTTTCATTTAAAGTGTTAAATTCTTTTGGCTTGTAAGTATGGTAGTAATATACAGCAGCAAGCAAAATTATACTACGTATCAGAGCCTTCGGAGTCTGCCTTATCAGCAGTAAGCTATGTTGCATATATGATGGAAAACCTGAAACATCACAATCTGTAAGATCTGTCAAATATTAAATTAACTAAATATGATCTGTATGGTGAATTAAGTACCTCTCTTAATTCCAAACAAAACACAGCACAAGACCTCTAGTTCATATTTATCACAGTCAAATTTCATTTTTTCTGCAAATAATTTGACACTCAAAGTGTAAATGAATAAATGCAAAGAATATCCCTGCACAGCAGCTTTAATGAATTTGAGAACTCCTCTGCTACCTAAAAACACAGTTTTCTTGCCAGTCTTGCTAAAAGAATAGTACTCAGATTACAAACATATTATGCATTTCTTCTTGATTCTAGAGGCTGGGGGAAGAAAACTACGAAATACTGAGCTGAAATTGCGAACAATTTCTGTCAGCCTTGTACACTTCAACTGAACGCCTGCTAAGGAGTATGAGTGTCACTGGTATAAAGCAACCGAATTGCCATCTGCTCTCTTCTCTCAGTAGAGATTGTTTTATGTGGCACAGTGAAGAGAGACTTGAGTGAGAAAACATCATACTCTAATATTAGACACTTCTGAAAACTCTCCAAGATATCCTTCTGCATTCTCATATGCTTAAATTCATCTCATTTTTAATAGGCCTCCTACAAAATAAAACAGGATAAGAAAATGGGGGGAGACATTTTCACAGTGATACGAACTTTGCCAAGTTACATACTATGGGTATTCAAAGGTATAAGCTCACAAACATGCTGCATAGATCTCTGGTTTGTATTTATCACTTTGTTTGTTTGTCAGTTTTAAACATTTCCTGCGAACAACGCGTCAGTCAGAGAGGGCAAATGAAGGCGCCTCCTTGCAGGTGCAGCTGAGCACATCATCTCAGAGCAGGGCCTGGCCCCACAGCGCGCAGGCAGGCTGCAGCCCGGGGCTGAGCCTCACCTCCCCTCCCCTCCGCGCCAGCACGCTGACAAGCGGCTCACGGGCAAGCGTGCTAGGCGAGAGACTTGGAGTGGGACAGGCAGCACCGCTGCCCTGCAGGCTGCTCCGCACGCTTCCCAGCTGCTCAGGCATCCGCAAGGCAATGTGAACTGGGACCTAGTTAAGATAATTGATGCTTTTTCATGAATCAAAGCAACGTCCTTCCAGTTTCCAGTCCCGTAAGATCATTGGCTTCACTGAGAAACAAGATGCTCAGCACCTCAGTGAGGAACTCAATACCTCATGAAATTCAGCCCCAACCTCTGTGAATAATCATTTAGATACCCCTACTTATGTACAGAGTCTCGGGGACAACGATGGAATTTCTTGTGTAAGTTCCTTTAACTGACCTTTAACTAAAATATTTTAAGAATAGGAAATAGTAAAAAAAAAAAAAAAAAAAAAAAAATTAAAAGCTAATTCCGGTCATGGTAAGAAGTGCTGATGCTAGAAATAAAATACTGTTGCTCCCAAGAGCACTGTCATGTATGAAATGATCACAAATAAAAAAATACTTGATGCGATTGCTTGTACCACTTTTGTTTTGATTTGTCCTTGGCCTTTTGGGAAAAAAAAAAATTCTGGTATTCCGTGCTTTTAGTCAGCTCAGAAGTGACATGTCTGTTACTGTAAAAAAACTCAAGCCATGCAAAAACTGTTATTAGTCAAAAGACCTGGAATGAACCTACATGTTATGAAATATGTTTATTAACTATACAAACATGTGCTTTGTGCTCCAGTTCTCAATGTGAAAGTAAATTTCCCATTAGGACTGCAGTCCAACATTCAAAAAAATCACAGAAAAGGTAAACTATCAAGCAGTTAATACTGTAATATATATGTACAATGAACAACACATGCCATCAGCATTTTTTCCCTCCATTGAACTTTATTCTCTTGTATCCTTTTGCCTGCCCGCTGTTTAAAAAGAGCTAAAACAGAATGATTTAGAATTCATACGAACACAAATGTGGATGTGCACATAAATCTGCTTGTGCTTTCTCCATAGGCCTGTATATAAAACAAAGAGCTAGAAACTGACTGCATTTATTTTGACAAAAATAATGCTACTTTTCCTGTACTTGCAATACAGTTGCCAGAGAAGTCTCAACAACTCATATATCCTACAAAAAGCAGGCATTTCCAAGTGCTTGATGTGGCTTCTGACATAAGTGGAAATTCTGCAATTACATCCCTATCATATGTGCACCCTCTTTCCTTGTGCCATTACCATTCCTATGGGTCTGTAACCCTCAACACACTTCATTTCCAAGTCCAAAAAAGTCCACATCTCTTTCCCACACAGCATGCAAAACAGGCTAACAGCAAGCAGAATTGCCCTTATTTTCAATAGAAGGATTTTTAAGGGGAACATGAGTTAGGATTTGTATGAACTTGAATAGAAATCTGCAGGATTTGTATGAAGTTATGGGTTAGCCAGTAACATCTAAAAATACTTGCTTCTTATCCTGGCCAAGATGCAACTAATTGTGGCAGAACTATGCTGCAGCCTGAGTCAAGGAACACAGTAACAACAAAATAAATGAATTACAAGATAATGTGAACAAGCAGCTATCTTCGAAGTTGTGTAGCCCAAGCACTACAGTCGTATCATAGATCATAACAGATATTACTTACTTACATTCTCTGCGGTCTGCAAGGCCCCCAGCTTATAACAAGTAACTTCCTGAAATAAGAAGATCCAAGTGGCTGATTATACCAGGTATATCCATTCTATAAGAAATATATGGAATCACAAAGGCAGTAATAGCCTCAAAATCCACTTATTCACCTACTACGTCACAGCATTACTTTGGCGTAAAAAATAGGCAACCTCCTAATGTACTTTGAAGTTACGTAGTGAAACTATATGCTCTCAGATTCTAGTTCTATGGGCAGTAGAAGAAAAAGGATATCAGAGAACCGCTTTACACAGAAAAATGGATGAGGTCAAAGACAGCATGCTGCAAAAGGTAAAAATAAGGCCCTGCATCTTGCATGCTCTAAGAGCGTTCATGTAACTGCTTTGCATGTTAAATGTACAGTTGCAGCTCACACTGAGCAGTGTAATGCCAATCTTCCTCATTATTGCTGTAGAAAATGAGTTGAGTTTTTTTGAATTAGTGGACCCAGGAGAGGAGTCAGGAGATTCTCAGAACTCTAGATTCCCCTCCACTTCCCAGCTAAAATACAGTGTCAGGACTATCTCCTTTCTGAGCAGTGAAAGCAACAGCATCATACCCACAACTGAGCAAAAATAAACTGCCAAATTTCGGTCCTAGTAGAAAAATATTGAAAATTATACTGCTGCTTCCGCATTAGACAACAGCTCCCACCTCCCAGTCATTGCCTCTGAAGAGTGAATTCAATGTACAATCATTTGTAATTGTTCAACTCCAGTGATGGTTCTCAGATCCTAAACTGAATGCAAGCGTATTTCAACTTGGTCAGTATCTTCCAAAGCAAATTTGATAAAAGAAGTTTGTCTCATGTTAAAAAAACAAGAAATACTTATATTCTTTCCAGTAATACTCACATGCTATGCTGTCCTAGCACTGAAGAGTTCATAATGCATGCAGTAAAAATAATGTGAGACAGGCATGCCTATATCACTGACCAAGGCAATAAACACACAAAAAATTGTCTTAATCTTCTGCTGCATGAGTAGTACCACTATCATATCCGACCAACTTAGCAGGAGGAGTCCATCTCTCATAGATGTTGAAATAAGATGGGGCAATTCTGTCATGACTAGTTTTCTAGATGAAGGTGATAATTATTCTCAGGTTTCAGTCACCGTGAATCAGGTTTGTCACCTTCAGTAACTCCACTAAATTATTCTTCATTGTGCTGCGTTGTCCAGGCAAAGAAATTAAAAGATACAAAGCGTGTTAATCAAACAATACAACACCATGTGAAGGAGAAGTAAGAACTCACAAAAGTCATTATCAAAAAAATTCTGCTATCCTCTACTGCATCTTTTCAAGTCTGGCTATTGTAATTTTAAACTCTCCCCTCACTCCAAATGTTACTTATTTTTGGGATAGAGGAACCTAAGTCAAAATTTGGCTGTCACATACCTAAGGTACAAAAATAGTCCTTGATTTAAGCCGACCTAAATACGTTACTTGAAATCTGCAATCGAAACCAGTCTTTCCTGGAAAAAATAAATTGTCCTAATTCAGACATCGACTCTTCCTTGACAATTAAGATCAATTTATACAATGATTTAAGACTCTGGAGACTGAGTATGGAAGACTTATGGTCCTGGTCACTTGTCATAATTCCTTCCTAACTTGCCACAGTTCATAAAGAATGAAGATGAAAAATTTATCAAAAACACACTCTTACTGTGTTTTGGAGATGGATTTGGAATGTTGTGTTTATTCAAATGCAATAGAACCTCTGAATCTTTAGAAAGTCTTATTAATGAAGTATTCACAAAGTTGAAATAGAGAATCAAACTACTGTCCAAATAATCACATCAAGCTGTATTCATGCTTACTTACTGATAATGCACAGAAATATGAATCAAAATACCATGAGGTATGAACCTGTCACAAATCCTTCCTATGTAGGTAATAAAATATAAATTATCTTGGTTCTAATCTGATTATCACACAAAAATGGAAAGTTTTAAAAGCAAATTTTATTGTTTAATCTATATTCCCCCTTCAGAGTTGTATTAGGATTTGATTCCAAGACCAAATTAAGATTCATGACAATCCCAGAAGTACAAGTTTTCCAAGAGCCAAGCATTAACAGTTTCATGGTAAAATGCTGAGGGTTCCATTATTTATTCCGATAAAATAGGTGAATCGGAATAGTAATTTCATCAGCAACAGTCAAGTGATTTTAGGCCAAGAACAACAATTTGGTTCAAGGATATCCCTTTCCTTATTTAAAAAGAAAAATGCACAAAATGGCAATAGCTGGGAAAAGCTTGGATTTCAATGCATAGTAGGAGAAAGATCACAGCTGTGACTAGGGGAAGAAGTCATCTTGAAATGTAATGCAATTCCTAGACCATTCAAGGGCCAAAAGAAATCCATTTACAGCTGAGAACTACATAGATATCACAAGCAAAAGAGTAACAGTAATGTAAGAAAGTGAGAAAGTAAAATGGACTATTAAGAGAAGGGAAGGGAGGAAACAACTCCAGTATTCTTTGGTAGAAAAAGAAGTCATGGATGAACGCTTGATGTGGGGATAGCATTTTGAGGTGTTCCTCATAGCACTAGAGGAAACACTACAGCACTGCATAAAAATCAAAAAAAAAAAAAATGAGACCTCCTTGCCTGTGGCTCTTCATGATCTGAAATGGAAGCTGGATCTAGTAGTAGGTATAGGAAATATAGTCTTAAAAAAGGGATTCAGATGGGAAATTAAAAGTGGTGGTATAAAGGAGACTAGAAGCATGCTATCTTTAATAACTAGAGGTTTAGCTGGATAATCCCAGCAGATTCGTCCAATTCCCAATAGATTCTTGCCTAGCCCAAATCAAAGAACCCTTACAACCTTATCTGCACTCTTCGGAAAAGGGCTAAAAGGCTCCTGCAGCCGCTGCAGGTTTCAGAGATCTTTATCAGTGCTCTGTTTCAAAGGAGCCTCACTTAGCACTCATAAAATTAAAATAAATAAATAAACAAACTCAAACTGAAAAGATCTGATCTTCTGTGCTGGGAATCTGCTGGCAAAAGCCATAATAAACTAAAATTTAATTTTGAGATAGTCAAAAGGTGTTATCAAGTTGGAGCAAAATTTCTGTATCTTCTTCTATAATGTATCAGCTTTTAGTCAATTCTGTGGCCCTCCAAGCATTTGCACATTAAAGTTTTAACTTTTTTATAGGAAACTAGTGTAACAAGATTCCATGTGAGATCTTAAGAAAGGGAAGTTTTTTTTTTTTTTTCCCCCCCAATCTCTTAGTAAGTTCATTTTGCCCATTCTCGTACTCTCATGCCTATGAGCACCAAATCACCTGTGACCAGTAGATCTGGCCAATACAGTGTGCAACACAGAGAACCAGGGACACCTGACATTAAATCCTCACTATGTCTCTGTGCTTTTTCTTAATTGGCTATCTGATTTTGCTCTTTAAATGCTCTAGAAGTAGATCATGATTAGGATCTTTAGCCTCATTATTTTGTCTCACCCATCACAAATCATAGGCAAAATTCCTGAATTCACAGTTCTGTTTTCCTTATCAGGATTTTTTATGGCTCCAATTCTGTTCTATCTTCTTGATATCATATCTTTAGGTTAGTTCCTTCTCTTCATCTGAATGAAATGCCACATCTGGTGTTCTGTAGTAATTAACACATTCCTTTTAACACATGTTCTACTTTTTCCTCTGGAGCTTACATAAACACATTTTTTTCAGACCGATCTTAATATATCTCTACATGTTTCTAATAAAAAAACTTTGTATGTTCAGTTCCAGAAGAAGTTTTACTAGAACTACAAAAAGTAGTTAGAAATTAGAATATACAAAAATCAGCAGACTCTTAAGATAGTATTTGTGATGTGTTCACAAAGAACCAAACAAACCATTCCTCGCTGAAAAAAAATTATCTATTAAGTTTTATCTATTAAATACATTTGCCCCTTGAAATAATTCTGAATATGCAAGATTGTGCAAAAGAAACAAACATAAATAATATTTACCAAGACTGACTTCAATTTTTAGAAGTGTTCTAATGATGATCAATTGGGCTAAACAAAGGATCTTAAATTTCTCAAGAAAAACAAATTTATTCAACGAACGCACTTCTACAGAGATTACTCTAGCAAAACTACAGATACAGTATGTAGTGTCTACATAACAGTGTTTTATTCATCTGCTCAGTCCAGTTCTCTGTTTTGGTGGAAAGACCTAGAAATGAATTCTACATGAGGGATAAATCCAGAATAACAACACTTAAATCACCAGCTGAATAAAGAGAGACAGCAAGGTATACAACAGCGCCAACAATCTGTCCCACTAAGGACACCTTACATGCAGATTAGTTACAACCATGTTTTATTGATTTTAGCCTGTCATATGAGAGCCCCTCTGCTATTTATGTACAATTAGTATCAAGTTTCATCCTGGGATATTGCCACTTCAGATTTAATTTTACTTGGATCCAGCTACACATGAATGCACCTTCTACAGTCACAATCCCAAGTTTGATAGCCATTTTCTCTTGGAACTGAAGGGATGTTTTCAATGAGGCATAAAAATGCTGCAATTCATTATTTGTACCTTTAATCTACTACCTTCAAAACACCCACATCACTTAGTGTCAGGCTCAGAAACATTCCAGGCAAAGATGTAGATATGAAGAAGTCAGATTAGGGTAATTTTAGATTTTCACCCCAAATGAGGCCAAGTTAGTACTTTACAGTGATAATTTGTACCTGTGTTATAGCCAGCTCAGGAGAAGTAAAAGCTAGTTCTGCCAGAAGCATAAGAAATCTCAATAGAAAATGACACGGGTGGGTCAGGCAGCTCCCTCTTAAAATGGAGGAACCAGGCCCCTTAATTTTTAAACTCTTTTCCTCAAACGATGTTACATTATTCAATATCCAAAAATGCTTTAGAAAGCTGCAGAACACCCCCTCATTTGAAAAGAAAGGGGCAAGGAAGCCCCGCATTTAGCTGTTTAGATTTCTTCAGCATTTGAAGCAGAATTTGGAAAGCAATATTCTGTGCTGTCTCTTCAACAAAAAAAATGTATATATATATATATTATTTCAAATGAGCCATTTTAGAGTTTGCTAAAAATGGCATTCTTTACAGATCAAACTCTCTGAATGCATAGGTATCATAAATACAACAATCAAAAGGCAAAGCTTTGACTGGCATGGCAGTTAACAAGGAGACACAAACCCAAATGAGATCCAGGCTCTGCAACTTCACAGACCCAGCACAGCACTGTGTGCAGTTAATGCAGCTACTTTTGGATACTATCTGTTCTCTATAGGTTTTGTATTGGGTTCATCACTGTAGAGCGGGATCATCTGGTCTTGTTCTTTTCCCTTTACTGCTCTGTGGTCACGATACTGCTAGGTTTGGGGTGTGGGGAGGGAGTGAAGGGGAATATCTTGGGAGAGACTGTGACACAATAGGCTCAAGGCACAGTATATTGTATTGAAATATAATATATTAATATCCTAGCTGCATAGAGTACTAATATTTTGTATTTCTAGGGGAAGTACAAACATGATGAATCAACTTCAAGTTTTATGGTGCTTTGCATCAGGGTGATGAAATCCCCAAAGAACTAACAAGGTATGAAGAAGCTAAATCTGGAATGTGAGTGCACAGGAATCCCTCTGGATGGTAAAACTAATACTGCATTCACTGGTCTGCAAAATTCCTGGCTCCAGGCACACATATACTGACCTCCTTTTTCAATGACTGGACCTAAGATACTCATTTTGGACTCATTTATGAATATCACAAAGTTACCAGCTCCTAATAGAGTGAAAGATAAAGAAAGCTTTTTTCTTTTTCTTTTTTTTTTTTAAGAAAAAAAAGAGAGGCTGGAAATCCACCACCTAAATGCATTAAGTATTTTTACTTTGGGACAAATCTGCTACCCTGAGCCAGATTTTTTTCCCAGATCACTGATCGTGGAAGAAAAATTCAAAAACAACAGTCTCTGAGAAGTGATGATAGATCCCTTCTACCTTGTCCAAGTAGGTCATAAAGTCCTTCTTATCACTATCAGTATGTTATTCTTTCCATCTGTGGCCACTTATTGGCCAGGAATGGAAATTAATGGCCAGAAATTTTCAAGTAAAATGCATAGTCAAAACACAGCCCTGTGAACTGGACTGCAATAAGCAACATTACTGCTAGAGATGACCTTCTACAATCTCAAGGAAAGCTAAACAAACAAACAAACCTCTGCATGTCACTACCCACTCTGCCAGGCTTGCACTAAACAAACCCATGTACACAGATAGTATCCAAGTTACCCTAAGAGCTGCCAGGGCTAAAATTGGCAACTGAAACTCCATTGAAACACAGTCCTGATGGAGGTCACATAAACCATCTCTGGCAGCATGCAGAGCATCTGTTCAGAACTGGAAAGGTAATGTTCATCTGCACGCTGCTTATTTCTTGCTTTGCCTTAAAGGTATCCAGCACTGTTTAAGTTTTAAGAAAAGGAAACAGACCTTCTGCCTTCAAACGTTTTCAGAGCTTGTCCAAGGTCATTCCTAAAGAGCAATGAAAGGTCATCCTCCTTTCTGTGTTTCCTAATAGAACCACATATTTGACTAAGCAACATGTTTCACAGTGTTTCAATGTCACCTTTAAAAGTATTATATGCCCCAAGTCTGGCAAGTCCTTCTACAGTCAGTTGATACTAGAGTAAATTCTGTGGTTGTTGCTATCAAGGGCAACCAGAACTGAGAACTAGGATTTCACAACTAACAATAATTTGTACCTTGGCCTACAGAAGAGAAGCATAGAGAGGGAGGAGATTCTTCGTCTGCTTGCATTTAAGCCATCTGATTGCTGGACAACAATCCATTATCTTGCTACATGAGGTGATTAGCTGGTCTCCAAGAAAATAGGGTTGGTTCCCCATACAGCATGAAACACTGCAAGCAGTTAAATGCCTGGATTTTTTTTTTTTTTTTTTTTTTTGCGCCCTATGGGTTTCTCAGAAAGCACGCTTCCCTGCATGTACTGTAACTTCACAGTGAAGTGCCAAATGTCATTGTCGCTTCAGTATTCACAGAAAAGACTGTGACTAGGTATTTACTTAAGTCCAATCTAGTCTGGACACTGAGATTCAGTTCAGAACATTATTTTTATCCCTGAACTACAGATATGGGGACAGAGCTCAGAAAAAGCAGCACCATCCAAAAGGTCAGAGACAACAGTGGAAAACAGGTCTCAGGTTTTCAGTCTTTTTCCATTTGGTCACCCTGTTTACCATGGACATTAGCACTATGGTATTTTACGGAGCAGCTCATAAGGGAGGTCTAAGGCTAAGAACCTCATAGGTTATACAGACAGCAAATAGTACAGAGGTTTGAAATTAGATTGATGTCCAGATGTTCTTCTGCCTCCTTTAATGTAGAAAGCTAGGTGGCCATTTAAATTATCCTATGCCTACATAAAGGTATATTTCCATGTAGACTACAGATTAGAAGCTTTGTATTAAGTATCAAAATAATGCTTGAAAAGTTGCTGCAGCTATTGCATGAGATTGTGTCATCAGTAAGCCAGCATTTTCCCCTAGATTTAAAGTTAACAAACTGCCCCTCACAAAGCAGTGGTGTGCAAGATACTAGCAAGCAGGTGATAAATACAGCTTTCCAGTATCTTGCCAGACATTTCTGGAGTATATTTCCAAAGCTTCTCTATATGATTTCATTTTCAAGCCTGCTATCAGTCTGTTCTGGCAGATACTGTAAATCACATATACAGTGATAATCTAGACTGTTGGTATTTTGAATCATCTCAACCACATCAGAGTATCAGAGTTCAGTCATTGGTTAATGATATGACACTTTATACATACTTATGACTATATTGGTTGCCCAGTATTTTAAATTTCCCTGAAGTGACAGTGTGACCTGGCTGACAAACTCTGAATCACTCTGACTCTTTTACCTTTTCTGACAAAAGACAATTTTCACACTGATGCAATTATTAAAATACACCATAAAACATTTATGTCATTGGGAGTATCTAAGCAGCAGAGTCAAGCCACTTTCAGCTTCATGATAGAACAGACTAGTGCTGTTCTAGGTTTTACAAGGTTCCCAAGATCAGTATGCAGAGGTTCCTGACCACTTGCTTGTCTTTCCTCTGCCTTTGTATATTGCCAGAGATTCATAGCTGGGAGAACAGACCAGGGATGGGGACAGGAAGGATTAAGCTGATATATTTAATGAAGTATTGTATGAGTCATTATGAGGTGTGCAATGAGGGAAAGCCTTAGCCAGTAGGAAGCTAACACAGTTCTGCAGGAAGGGCTTTGGTACTGACCATGGTAAAG
Organism: Rhea pennata; assembly: GCF_028389875.1. NCBI lineage: Eukaryota > Metazoa > Chordata > Aves > Rheiformes > Rheidae > Rhea > Rhea pennata. The sequence continues at coordinate 8,849,803 of NC_084665.1, read as the reverse complement.
GCTGCCTTTCATCAACATTTTGAAAGTGCTACTGAAGAAGCCAAAGGATAAAATAAGAAAAAGATACATAAATGTAAGTTTTCTGTACTATTGAGTCATCTAAATAACAAGCCAATGCCTAGCCAATGCTACCAGTTTTTTTCCATTGGAAATTACTTCCTAAATTAATTTTGTGTGAGTCTGTGTACCCCATACAGTGGTCGTGCCTCCTGAGCCATTTGGCTGTGAGTGACATTAATTCCAACTAATGGAAGTCAAGCAGGAAAGCAGACCAAGGCTCAGTCCTTGCTTCTACCACAGCTTCCCTCATGACCTTGCTTAAGCTGCTTGGTATCTCTTAGTTTTTCATTCCCTCAAAATGAGAACAATAAAGGTACCCTACCTAATCAATTTAAACAATAGGCTTTTTGTGGTAAGGAAAATAACGGCATTTACTATCATAGTATGACTACCATAAGCACTTACCTCTGGGCAGCACCTGTTACAATGTGGGTTCAAACTCAAGGCATTAACAAAGTATAAGCAAAACCAATAGGCTTACAGTAAGGAGAAAGCCATCCCTTCCAAAGAGCCAGATCCCAAACACGCCTGCATGCCTCTCAGCTCCACTGGCAACTGTCAAACAAAATCCACAAGCTTGTTTTTTTCTATATTTCCTTTTCATTTTAAAGGTTCACACTAGCTAATGAAATTTGTTAGCGTCTGTAGCACACTCATTCAGAATACATCAGGGAATTATTACCTCATGCTGGCCAAACAATCCACTGATTTGTTTACAGAAAAAAAACTGTGCTAAATAGCTGGACTGTTGTCATGACCCTTTACCCAGATCTTTTGATAGCAGTTACTTGAATGCCGTGTAAAAATAAATGAAAAAGCTTAGAGACAGAGTTCCTACTAAAAGCTGTAAGTAGAAAGCTAAATAAATTCCATATTATGTTTAGCAAATGAGGTCCTTTGACAAACAGCTCTTTCTCGCAGATGAATGACAACTTCACATGAGCATTTGCTAGTGTGCTTCCAGTTCCACATTCCTATGAAACACAAATAGCTACAAGCAAATAGTATTGCGTAACTGCATGTGCACTCTGCTATGATAAAAGACTAAAGACTCTGAACTCCAGTCTGAATGACGTCCACTCCAATTTCTTTTTCTAAAACAGTCATGCTTGCTATCATTTTTCTGCAGAATTACGTTTGAAAGAGTGATAATTCTGAGCAAATGAGTACTGGTAAAATGTAAAAAGATTGCAGATTCTAGCACTATAAATAGCACATTTAGATTACAGTCATCAAAGCAAATTTACAAGTATGTGGTAGATAAACCCCAAACACCCTCCCCGCCCCCCCAAATGAAAACAGTCCTTGCAACAACACTTTCAAGAGCAGTAAAGACTAGCAGTCTTTTCTGTGACTGAATCTCTTCAGCAAGTATCGCATTTCCCAACCAGCGCGGCAGCTCTTGCGGAGAAGAGCTGCTCAGGCCAGCTGAGGGCTGTAACTTTCCACTGCGCAGCCTGCGCCTCATTGTGCGCCGCCAGGCCGGCCTGACCTTTCGGCAGCACGGCCCCTGCCTTTGTGCCGGCTTTACGCGCGATCCAGCAGCCCTCCGCACCCCCTGGGCAAGGTTAAAACGCAGGGACGAAGAGGGGTAGAAAAGACAGGATAAAAAGCAAGTGAAAATTTAAACAGGAGATGAAATCCAGAAGCGAGGCAATCTGCTACGCTGTTCCTGCTGCAAATAAATGAGGGACTGATCCTGCTTCCAGTGAAGTACATACGAGTTTTGTAGTTCCTGTGGAAGAGAATCAGGCTCTTAGACATTTTTGTCGTGATTATAGGGTTTTGGAGACACTGAGAAAAAGCCTCCTTTCAGTCAAATCTCTTATCTAATTGGCATGTGCAGACTCATAGCCGATTTTGCAAATACAGTCCTTTGTTGCAGAGATGGAAGTTTCTCAAACCCACACAGCTTTATAACTTACAGTCCTCATGCACATTCTTTTTAATGAGTTTCGTAAGGAAGGATGCACACACGTACTTCTCCCTTTCCTGTCCCTTCCTACCACCAAGTCTTCTCTTCTCATAAATGGAAAAATCCAACTCCCACTGCCTAGCCTGACAGTCACTAGGGAGGACAGTGCCTGTCTGGCCCTGCTATTAGTCCCACCACAGACAGAGGAGGAGCCACAAGAGGGGCAGAGCCATGGGAATAGTTGGGCCACACTTGGTGTGAGCGCCAAGTAAAGCACTTGGCTCCTAAGACCAGGAGGAGAAAACCAGACAAGTGTCTGGTTTCAGCACATGCTCACTCGCTCTGTTCTTTCTCATCCTTTACCTTTCTTTCTCCCGTCCTTTAAGATAAAAAGCCTTTCTTAAAGAGTTGGACCCGTGCTAGGCTGCTTTTAGCTCCCAGATTATGATTATAAATCCTAAAAGCAGAGTGAAGACTAACTCAGAGAAAGTTTGATGGGCTTTAAATGGCAGCTGCCTACTCCCTGCTGTCTTGGAAGAGGGAAAGGAAGGGGGTGCCATACCAGGTACGAAAGAGATCTGGCTGTGTGAGCTGCAACAGAAGCCATGTGAGGTCAAAGGAGGAGCTTGAGATAACCTTTTGTAACTGATGCTCAAAGCATGGCTGCACAGTCAGTGTGGAAGTAGGCAGAAAACACTGACAGATGCAAGTTTCACTGTAGGAGGTCGGGAAGTTTGCCTCCTAACTTACGCAGCGTCAGAGAAATGATCAAGACAGAGGGAGAATTTGGTGCAGTTAGGGCGACTGTCACACAGGTGACACAGAACCCAAGTCTGTCAGTCCCTAGAGACTCGGCCTTTGCAAAGCTTACATTTCTGTTGACGTTAAAGGCACTGGACATGCCTTGCCACGTCCAATGTTCTGCTTCGCACTGTGTTTTCAGATACAAAATGTAATCCAGAGTGATGAAATCACTTGGATTTCAGTTACTGTAGTAAATAATTTTACTCATGGGGACCTATGTGAGACTCCTTGCAGTCTGAAACTCTGTTGTCCATTCTCTGGTCAAGAAAGTTCCCTCAGGATGGGCAACACCTACCAAAGCCCAGAGTTACCTGCTCAGTGAAGTCACTGTAGCCAGATTTTGCTAGTAATTAGTGATCCACAAAAATGAATGGACTCTTCCTGAAACAGATGATTCCCACAAAACCTAGGCCTACTCTCTTGCATGGGTAAGAGATATCAAAGGCAAATGAGAGTGTCTAAATCTTTTTGATCCCCTTTCCTCAAAGGGACCCAGTACTTAATAGTTGAGCATTGCATCATCACGTGGAGAATTTGAAGAACAGGTCCTAGCTTCATCCTTAGTTACATACTGGCTGGAAGCATTGTGGTAGCACCCCCATGATGTAAGAACATCAAATTACTTGCTACAAGCCTCTTTTAAGGAGACATGTACAGCATGGGAGAAGGAATCAGGTCCAGCATACATTTGCTAACCTGGTTTACAGCTTTAAGAAGGGAATGAAGAGCCGGACCAGTCCTAGAGATGTATGGGCCATATGATGTGAATAGGGTGAAGCACTACAATGATACAGAGCCAGAATCTTGAGGATATTCCTATGTGAGTACAATCTTCAAGGCAGCCTGTAATATATACTTAAGATTTCTCAGAAGCCTCCTCAAAATTAATCAAGTCTGTCTGCAAAAAAACCCCAACTGCCCTGATTTTAAGATTTGCCTCCTCACGAACTTCTTGCATATATACAGATCTGTGATGTTAGGAACATGTGAATTTGCTTCTAGTTTTTAATCAGGAAGAATCCAAAGCAAACTCAAGTCAGCAACAAACTGCCGTTTGCTGGTAAGCAAATTTAAAATGGTACCAGTTTAAAAGGCACCACTTACCCCTTTCTAAAAGGCAGAAGACTGAAACAAACGTCATCAGAAAACAAGTGCTGTAGGTAGTCTTAAAGGTGAAAATAAAATTCAATACAGAAGAAATGTATTTACCACCATATTGTCTTGAAATGGATGGACTTGCTAGAAACATCTTACCCAAGTAGTTATTTAGTGTTTAGGCAGTGCAACTCCATCAGCACCCCTAGACTGGAAAGGCCTGAGACACTCTACTGCAAAGAAAAAGTTACAACTGGCACCAGCAGCAGGCTATATCATGGTTTCATTTTATTCCTTGCCAGCCACACTGCAGACTCAAAATAAAAATTAGTCAGCAAGACTTTGAAAATAGGCCCAGGAAGAACCACCACAGGAAGATGCCCAGAGGGAAACATCTCTTTATTCCTAGAATTACTGAAAGATGGTCTAAAGCTATATTCTGCTTCAACTTCTGGCTTCTCTGTTAGCAGAAAACACACCATCATTCTACCTGCTACACTGTGGACACATGCAAGACAACCGTGCTTCGCACAAGAACAGCACACACAGTAAGGTATTAAGGCATTTCACTCAAAAGGAAATGTGTTCTGGTTAATGTTGTATTAAAGAACTTTGCAAATATGTATTTAGATATACATATAGCATATGTAAGCTCTGCAAGAGCTTTGTCAATTGCATCACCGATAGCAGGACCAAACAAACATGTGGGAAGACAAAATATTGTTGTAATTTAAGAGGAAAAAACAAAATGGCTAGTGAAGAAGCACTCCACACCTGAAATGAATTCACTGGAAACAAGGTGAGTGGTAAATAACGGTTCCTATTACCTAAAGGGTCTTTTCTCGCAAGGAATAGGTGCTTATGCAAAGTAAGTTTGTGGATATTTGTAGCTCTACAGAAAGATCGAGTTGCAAACCTTTTGGAACTACAGGCAGCAAGATCCTTGTATAAACGTATAATTAAAACATCATTATTTTTCAATAATTGTGATGAAGTTGTGCATGCAAGATAATGTTTGTATAAACCGGCATATTTTGGGTCATCTGGAGTTGTTTTCTCCTGCATTTCAAGAGGCCTACAGACAAAGCAGTTTTAATATATTAGAGAATATAAAGGTTGGCTTAAAAATTAAGCAGTTTCAAACTTGTCCAAAGTAAAGCAGCAACACCAAGCTGGTTGCATTCCTGTCCAAAACAGCTGTCTATAACACCTCCCACTGTAATGAATCTAAGCCAAAGTAACAGCCTTTTGCATATTTCAAAAAGTGTAAGAGTATCAAGAAGTCATTAAAGGGAGGATAGAAAGGAAGTAGAAATTAGGAGCTTCTTTGGGTTTAGAGGATGAAAAAGTAAAATATGCCAGAGTTCATCTAACCAGTCTGTACTATCTAGAGACAGACCACTGGTAATCATTAATAAGAAATAAAGAAGCTACATTTAGTTAACATGGTAATCTCCTAAAATGAGCATTTATGGCCCCAAAAACCAAATAAACAAACAAAAAAACACGCAACCACCCAGCAAATTCAGGCAGATTTTGAAGGGAAACATATATAGAAAATGAAATGAAAAATCTACACAGAAGCAGAAACTGAATGTTGCAACCAGACTGATTTTAAACAAGTTAGATGGGCAATTGCATACTTCACCTGAATGAGCATTTGCTTTGATCACAGTAGCTATAACATGGCAATAATTAACTGTTTGTTCATGAAAATTCATGTCAACTGTGCACTTAACTGCAGTTCATTTTCCCAGGCGTAACAATCAAACACACAGAAGCAAAGAAAAATTTGGGCATCTACCTGCAAATATAAGAAAAAATAAGAAATATAAGAAAAGCTGAGCATTCTTCTAATCTCTTTCCTTCACTGTATTTAATGTCTTTGTGTACTTAAAATCCTGTTCTTCTAAAATCAATACCACTTTTGTTTACATTGGTATTTAAATTTCAAGTGTTATTGAAAATACAATCATACATCAACCTGGTGTTCTGTATTGGTTTTTGTACCTGGGATTATAGAAGGAAACTTTTAAATATAGGTGCATTTAGATATTTTCAAATTAACCAAAACTTAAAGGATTTGAAGATACTGAATACACTGAGAAAATTTCTCATATCATACACAGTTGGATAACTAACTATAGGTATGTACCAAAAATAGCTCAAAATATATTGTAACTGTTTATACAGTGCTTTTCATCAACAAATCTCAAAGCCCTTTGAAAAGGAGGCAAATATCCATCTTACAGCCCGGGAAAAAACAAAGCAACGTGAGGGGAAGTGATTTACTGGAAATAGACCCTAAGCCTCCTTATTTCTAGGCCAGTTGTCTATCCTGCAGGCTACACTTCACTCCATCAGAAAATAAGTCCTTGATCATGTAACTAAGTGAAGTATTTGGACTCTGAACATGATACTGAAGTATATAATCTTCTTAAAAAAAAAAAAAAAAAAAAGCTTTTTTTTTTTTTTTTTTTTTTTTTTTTTTTTTTTACACACATTAATTCATTCTTGGATTTAATTTTGTATAGAACCACCATAACCAGAGGGACATCATAGCATTTGTGGCTCCACTGCGTATGCAGTGAAGTAACACTGAAACACACAAAGCTCACTGCAAGATAGTATTTATAATCAAAATGTATACAAAATTGTATTAAATACACAAGTGATAATACTGACTCTGAAACAACTAGTAATTGAATATGGCATCTAACACCTGAGTTTTATAAAATCAGAGAAAATACAATAGCTTATTATTAGGCTGTAGGATACAAAGACATTTCAGAAAAAAGGCCTTACATAGATTGCACAGTATTATATTGAAGTTTACTCCATATTAGCCTCTTTTTTACTCCAGCCTTAACACTGAAATAAACATCACAGCAAATCCATATAGGTGAACGTGCTTTTTTAATACTCTTTACAAGTAAAGGTGATAATAGAATACACTGTAATTACAAGTTATTATAGAAAAGTATGACTCCCAACATATCTGGACAAGCTGTGTTGATATTCAGAGCACTGTTTACACCATCAACTTTGTCTGTTACATTCTGTTAAAAGATGTAAATATGACTGACCTACCTGGAAGAAATGTTTCTGGACTCTAACAAAACCAGACTAAAAAGTAATAGGGTAAGGCTGGTGAGCAGAGGTAAGAAAAGGCTTAACATATTAGTTTGCACTTTTTATTAGTATATTTTTAAGCATTTGTTAGCACTTAATACAAATAAGATATAACAAACAAAAAATATGCTTGCTATTTCTGGTGAGTTTATTTGCTTCTTTTTCACACTATACTTCTGTAAAAGTTACTCACAGTTCAGTCTTTGAGCTAAAATGCAGATCCTATTCAGACCAGTAGATGGCACAAACCATTTATTTCACTATATTCATTACAATATTTATTGTAATGTCCAGAACAGAATCAAAGACCTTCAAAATAAAGTTATTATATTTCCCTCTTTCTTAATCTAATGGCAGTCAACTCTAAGACATTAAGATCTTTAAATTTTTAACTACTTCTAAAATACACTTAAAAATTAAAATAATATATATATAGAACTAAACAAGAATTCTATTATATGTCAAAACCAATAATCACGCAACAAAACTAGTAAGCAAATACAGTCTACATTTTATACATGTTACATATTTGTAACAACTGGTAGTTATCTTAAATACCAAGCTACAACTTGTTCAATACTTTGGAAAAAATGAATAGAAAGAAAAAAGCCCTATGGTGATAGGTGTGCAAAAGAATTATTAGGAAATACATCAGTTGGCAAAACTTATTTTCATCAGGTAAGCCCTGTAACGAAAAAACAAGCAACTAACAGATTTGTTATAATGACAAACAATGAAACAACTGTAACAAGTGCTAAAAAACCTGGTGCCTTAGAAAAAGAAACTTTAGAAGGCTTGCATAGAAATGATACAGATCAGATTAAAATGATAACGGGGAATAAAGTGATGTTTTATTTTAGAACTAGGTAAGGATTTAAACTAAGTAAAAAATAGTCAACACCTATATTAAAAAAAGCTCTCAAGTATATTTGACAAGTAAGAATCAAGAGCTCTAAATAGATGTCTAAAGCCAAAATCTAATACCTTATAACCTATCACGCAATAGCATCTATGAAATCCACATCATTTCAGTGCCAGGGCAAACTTCGACTTTTCATCAAACGAGAACTTTTAAATGTAGTACCACATTTGAATTTTGCATTCATTACATTATAACTGTTAGGATTTAGCTCTGGCAAGAACTGCGGATGCATTTTTTCCTGAAGAGATCTTCCATGCTTGTTTTCAAAATATTAGATATTTTTATTGGTCTAAAATAGTATACAAATACTATACGTATATTACCTGTACATATAGTACAGGTATCTGTACATACATACATATAGTACCTGTATCTGGTCAACTTGCTGAGGTATTTTATTAAATGTGAAATCACACTGAAACCAAAGGGATAATTACTTTAGACAGGAAAATTTGAAAATATAGGTGAAACTATTCATAACCTTTACCTATGTTTGCAGCAGTACTGTAAGAAACCAATCCAGTGTACAAGAGAATCAATGAGTTTTAAACATGAAAAACCTCAGTATTTTTAGAATTGAATCAGCTCATCCACAAACATACTTCTGAAAATACTTTCGTATAAATCATTCATGACAGAGACAGTCACGGAATACTAGGCTATAAAGAGGATCTTTCTAAAGAAAAGCCAACATTTTAAAATAAAAACAAGCATATTCTAAACAATATACATTTCTGAACACATGCTAGTTGTTCGCCTTGCTTTTACAAACATAGGTTGGAAAACCTTAGCTTTTAGAAAAGGGAACAAAGAAGTGAATCACACAGATACAGGGGTGGGGAAATCTCTCTCATCTTCTATAAAGCATAAAGTTTGTTCTCCGACAATTTTGACAAAATTGTCAGAATATTAGAGAAAGAAGAACCAGGCTATCAGGTACCATATTCTAAGTTGCAAAAATAACCTATAGCTACTTAATTATAGGACTTAATAATACTTAACTTTATATTTTCAAAGAAATATTATGACATCATTATCTCTTTACAGGGGTACACTTAGCTATATAGCAACTATTCACAATGAAAGCGCATATTAAACACTATGTGATCATAAAATAAATTATGCTTGTATCTGTTGGGCAAACTACAGCTTAATAACAAGAGAAAAATTGTAAATCAGGTGGAGATTCATGGTTTAATCATTTTTAATAGCAGGTAATTTAGCAAATAATTATAAGAAAGAAGCAAGCACCCTGGTCTAATGGGCTGGAACACACAAGCAATAATATATTGCTGCACTGAGCCAAGAAAACCTGAATCAAGATGCTAATAGTAAGGGTGTCTTGATTTTTCCCGTAATCAAGTAAAAGAACATGCCAACACAGCCTGGGTAGTGCTAGTCCCTCCCACCTCTCATTAGATCTAATGATCATGTTCTGGGTCAGTTCAACAGGTTGATCCGAAGGAAAACTTTCTCTCTTTGCCCATTTGTTTTCTACTGAACCAATCTACTTTGTGCTACATACTTGCTAGATTCAATGCAAGTGTAAGAAAGGGAACATGCAGCTGGCAGTGGAAGAGGTGTGTACGAGGGAAGGGGAGCTGCCTTTCCCACACCAAACCCCAGTTACACCAGACTAGGTATAAAGCCAGATTAATGACTATGATTAAGAGGTGGGACACTTCAGGATATCTGAAGGAGAATATTTTGATGGAAGCATTTAGTATCTTACACACAAGAACATACATAACAGACAACATTCTCATTGCTGCAGATAAACCATGTTTGTATAACTATATGACTTAATGAAATTTAGTATCATGTTTCCAAAGCAATACTATATCACTTCATTTTACAGGGCAAATGCCTTAGTTTCATTGCAGCTATGCTGCTCAGAAGGACAGAAAACTGAGCCATTTGTATTAATTTCTGTGCAGCTCAGACATCTGTACAGCATTTGAAGGATGAAGCAGAGGGTACTAACCTGGTCAATGGTCACAAGAGAAATTATCCTACTTGTCACTCACAACTCAGGCTGTGGTTCTAAATTCACTGACACTAGTTTACCTGACAGTACGTATTTGACCCTCATGAGCATATGACTATTTCTGCTGAATTAGCCTGAACATGTGATGTGGTGTTTATGCTGGCTGCAGGAGGACATGCTATGCCTGATTCAGCATGGCAAAATTTTAATAATACATTTGACACGGCAGAGTGAACCTGAATACAGCAGTACTTAGTATCATGCGACTGCTCTGTTTTGACTCAGTCCTAAGTGCACTAAAACCAGATTTATTATCCTGTGGAACTACAATTCATTCAAAGCCTCCTCTCAGAGCTGGCTATAGGCCAGCACATGTTGCTTGACAGCACCTTTTGGACATCACACACACAGGGGCTGACTGACTACAGTAACTCAGGCAAAATAACAGTCCTTAGGGAAGGTATTCCAGAGAACTTGGCTTATCCTTTGGTGTAACAGATGTCATGCTTGCTCTTGCTCACCGAATGTTTGAAAATACACTACACTCTCCTTTTTCCTGTGCCCTGCTCTGTGGAAATGGAGTTGGGTGCTTTGGTCCAGTCACAGTGTAGAGAAGTGGTGGTGATGAACACACTATATATGTCCCTCTCCCCCCTCTCTGCTCTCTCCTCTTCCCCCTCCAGCTAAAAAAAAAAAACAAAACAAAAAAAAAACAAACACACTTTCCTGATATCATCTCACATCCCTGTCATCTCAAAATAACTCTCTCAGTGGACAGTTGAGTTGAGGGAGTCCATTGAAACGTATCTGTTCTACACAATAAACTGCTCCTCTGCTGCAGAACTGATTTGCTGAGGAAGACGATGAGGGAACTTTCACAACATTGATCTTCCCATAAAGGACCAAGGAGGGAGTTACTGGACAGAGATCAAGAAGTTAACAGGAAGCTGAAACAGATGCCTGTGTCCAGTCCATGAGAGTCTGCTCCTGACTGCAGCTGTTCCAGTTGAAGAGGTTATTCTGACTGCAGGGCAACCTAACTTGCTGCTACTATCAACCACAGTCAAATTTACCCGTGAAATACTTGTGTGATTTCTCTGTAACATATTTCAGTCAAAATGAGTTGTGCTGGTGTATACCCGCTACTGAACTTGCGTAAGTTAATCCAACTCATTTTAATTTAAATGAGCTAGAGAATGATCATAGAAAAAACTTAGCCAGCAATTCTGAAAAAGCAGCAACAGGGCTAGTAATCTCTTCAATTACCTGTAAGGGTACTGATAGTCATTCAAGGTAGAAACTGGGCATGTGTAAATGGACAACAGATAGTCCCTGTATTTGCACTCAACATAAGAGAAAATGTTTTCAGACTGAGTAAACTGTCAATGTCTTACTCTAAAGAGAAATAGTTACCTGTGTTGAGATTTAATTTCCAATGAGGCATCCTGTTAGTGGCAATTTCTTGATGTGACAGAAAACAGAGCACTGAAAAATAAACAGACTTGATGCCTTTAGAAGTCAAGTAAAAGAAAAGCAGTAGTGGTGGACATTTCTCAGATAACTGCATCAAAAAGAGAAGATTTCCTATAACATGGATGCTAAACTTTTGCAGAAACGAAAGGACAAGAGAAATCAAAGCATACTGTAATTTACCTGTAGATGGGGATGAGTCTTGGGCAAGCTGACATCTAAATCTGGATGCACACATAGGTACACAACACACACAATGAAGGATGCGCATACAAACATATGAACAGATTGAAGCATGGATAGCCTTGCCAGTTAGCTATTCTGGCCCAAATGAAGTTAAGGGAAACTTCAACTCTGGTGGTGCCATAATTTCGGTTCAGATGTGAACAGGAGTTTTGTTTCCATTAGGATCAGATCAGTTCTCAACTAGCTTGATTTCCCTCTGGGACAAGAGGGCTTAGTGGATTTCTCCTAATGTTAAATACTCTGGATGTAGTAATGCCTTTGCTAACTCTACACTGATTATAACCCCAAATTTAGAGGATAGGTTTGGAATTTCATAGGATTGCACCCTGACACTGGATACCTTGACAAAAAGTCCTCAACTGTAAAATATCAATATATTTAGTATTAATATACAAACACTAAATCTTAACCTAAAACACAGAGCAGTTTCCACATCTCCACATTCTGTATATTAGTAGAAGTCTAAGGGTAGACTTGCCGTAGGTGGATCTCCACAAGTCACTGGGAGGTAGTTTTGTTTGTTTGTTTTAACACAAGCTGAAGAATTTGAAAAGTTCTGTTCATAGCTCAAATCTCCTGTGGTCTCTAGAGAAGAAAAAATGTTGGATCAGAAACAGGCTAAAAAAGACTACCTCAGCAGGAGATAGGAGGAGGATCAACAAGTGAAATGGCTCTTTGACAATGAGTATTGCTGAGATGGAAACCACAGAGTACTGAATGACAGAAAGAATAATGACAAGAGTCACATGTGTTTTAGATACAAGATATTGGAGCAGACTGATTTATTCCAGCTGAATAGCAAAACACCCTTGTTATTCACTGTTTCCTTATAAATCTGGTTGAAAAGCCCCCTCCAGACTGCAGGAATGCTATATATTAACATTTGGTGGAAAGTTTTCATCTAATACAATTATGTAACTGCTAGCCTCCCAAAACTTCAGTAAAAGTATCTGTATTAACAGAAGAAATATAAACTGCATTATGAAGAGAAGTTAGTTAATCAAAAAATAGCTATTCTAGACAACTACATAGATGTGGGTCTCAGGAGACCTTAGAGGTTCCTTCTCCCAACACTGACAGAAATAGGAGGCATATTGAGGCTTGTAGATTGGTCAGTAGCAAGCTCCAAGGACTTTCTAAGGCCCTCAATAATTTTATTTTCTGAAGGGACAACAGACAATTTACTGTTGTGGAAATTATAGTTTCCCTGGGTAAGGAACTACTATTCAAAGAATGATTATAAACTGGAAGAGCTTTCACTAGTCAAGGAAGTGAAATGCCATACTAGTATTCTGGCAACTCCTGCTACAGAGACAATTTATGGTCTGAAAACAAAGAACTTAAACATGAAATGAAATAACTCGATAAAAGCAACCTCCAGAGGTTTTCATCTGCTTTCCCTGCCACTCTCTCTCCCCCAAAGAGGAAACACAGAACATACTCATCTGTAGTCTTGTAATCTTCTCTCAGAAATTTTGCTCATTTTGAACGCCTTTCAAGGCTGCTACCCAACCTGTTATCAAAGTGGTTTTGTAGCTAATATGTTTGACTTCAAAGTTCCAGGTCTAAAGTATTTCTTATGGAAATGTGAGCAGGTCAAACTCCATAGACCCCTTAACTGCCACTCTGCATGAATGTTCTTTCCTGCATTATTTTTTGGCCTACTTCGTAAACTTCTTGGGGAAAGGTTCTGTCTTTGGCTTTGTGTGGGGGTTACATCATACCTTGAATCACCAGGTCCTAAAAGTAGTTGTAGCTTCTATCATTATTTAAAAAAAAAAAAAAAAAAAAAAAAAAAAAAAAAAAAGCACACTCACAAAACTAGCTCAGAGGTGGAAACACTGTTATTCTTCTACTCCTGTGGGAAGCTACTGGGAAGCTACAATTAACCTCAATTAATAAGAAGGATAAACTTTATACAAAGAATATGCTGTTCAGGTATTCTTAATGGGAACAGCATTTGACACTGTTTAATCTTTCTGTTGTTAAAGCAACAGGGAGCTCTGCAGTGGTGAAAATGAAAGTGAGTAAGACTTAATCCAAAGGGAAAGTAGTTCCCTCACACTCCCATATAAAAGCAGCAATTCCTCTAATTCCTCTAAAAAGATACCTAAAAGAGTTAGGGTCTAAGTGCATCAATAGACCTTAATTGCACTGAGTAGCATCATCTGAGATCCCACACCCACACACTCTTTGCCCACTCACTCATTTAAGCTCAGGCCTACCCCCACAGTCCCTGTCCAAGCTAGATAGGTAGGCCTGTGCTCAGTCCTGTCCTCTGCTGTTTCTGACTTGAGTGAACTTCCTAGATTGACTTTAGACCTGGTTTGTCACCTCAAATTTGTTTGATGATCACTAGACTGAGCACAAAATCGGTTACTGTCACAAGCCCTGCCCTGTCTGGGTACTGCGGGATGTTCCCAGTCAGTGCGGTTACTGTCCCACCAGTATTGCTTGGCTCCTAGCTTGTCTTACAGCATAGTATAAACCCCTATCATGAAGCTGCAAATACATGAATGCATCATTCATAGCACTAGATTCAAAGGAAGAATCGCAGCAATCTCTCCCTTCCACAGCGGTGGAGAGAAGTATGTCCCTTCCACATCACAGCTCATTAGGAAGGTTACTACAAAGAAAGTTAAGTTTCTACAAACCTTATCTTAGACCATGGGGTAATATTGATGGTCATTTCATTGCTCTAGCTTCCTTGTGACAAAATAAGAAATATTCAAATAGGCAACTTGCACTCTATCAACAAAATTGGTGGAACTGATGGTGAGAGGAGTCAGTACATGATTTAACTGTACATAAAGCTAACTTTAAAATACAAAAAATTCAGGAGGAAATAAGATAGGTAAATGTATTGTGTTGGTGAAGAAGCTTATTTCACTCCAATTCTACCTTCCAAGGTTTCACTATAATTGTGAAGATAAAAAAATAGGGGGAAATGATGAAATCCTCCAGTATGGAACTATCCCCTATATAATTTCTATTGTATTAAGATTTACATTTTCAAGTAATGAGATTTCCTTCACTTCCCTTGAGATACGTTTTACGTCCCACCCACAGGAACCATTTCCTATTGGTTTTCTCAGTGTCATCTCAGTTCTCCTAGTAACATCCTGCAAACTATGCAAAAAATGGCTCTCCATGCATGCTATTTGCAGTAATTATGTAACTATCACTTAGACAAGCAATATTTACCAATGCTAATTGATGTCATTCATCCTGACTGCTAATTATTTTTGTTGGCTTCTTTTGAATAAGATTTTGTATACCAAAAAAAATTTTAAATAGTGTTTCCTAAAATAAAATACATCAGGGTGTATTGTAGGAAAACAAAAATGATCTCCCCTGAAATCAAAGGATTTGAATTTTGTTTCTGAAATTTATTTTTTAAGTAAAAACTTGCCTGTGCATCTGAAATCACTTTCTCTGTACTTGTATGTAATTTAGGTTTTTTTAGTTGTATATTTCTGTAGGGAGTTATATTGCATGGCAAGACATGTAGTTAGATCAGTATGAAGAAGGGAGGGCAAACATCACTCACTACTTGATCAGATGGCTGTGGACCTCAGAATATTCCCATCTAATGCAAAGAGGCAGGTGTAGTACAAATTCTGATTAAGAGCCCTGGAAAGGTAGAATTGGAGTGAAACAAGCTTCTTCACCAACACAATACATTTACCTATCTTATTTCCTCCTGATTTTTTTGTATTTTGAAGTTAGCTTTATGTACAATTAAATCATTATAAACCTGTGCTTCTGCTGAAAGGTAAGAGTTCCATCTTCCCTCACCCCATTTGTTACTTACTACACACCCGTCCCTACTGGTGCAAATTTGGTACAGTCACACAATGAACTATATCCAAGTTAAAACTAATCACTTCACTTTGCCAGGCTAGCTTTCAGTGCTGGTTTAAATGGGCTTAAAATATATGTGAAATTACGGCCTCATTAATCAGCAAGTTTTACCTAATTATCAGAAGTCACAAGGGATGACCTTGCTACTGTAACTTTTCACAGCTCCCATTCCCAAACTTTATGGGTTATGCTCTCCCCTTTCATGAAGCTTGTGACCCAAATATTAGCATATATGATCAAATTCCTATTGCCCTTGAGATCCAGTTTATATCTGCAGTGGTCCCCAGCTCATAGATTACTGCTGTATTACATAGTGGAAGGTCAAAAAAATCATTTGGAATAGTGATTTCAGAAGCCTGTCTTCTACAGTTAGCTGTACTAATTTCTACTCTTCCTTCTGCCTCACAGCAGGAAACTGGAGTTTCAAATCAACATTTTCATTGACACTTTAGACTGACATACCTCAGATAAAAGTAGTCTTTTAGTGCGGATCTTTTCCCCCAACTATTGCAGTTCCTTGCTTTTCTTTTTCCTTCTTAAACCTCTGCAGGTCCCAGTAAATTTCTTAATAGTATCTCTCACCTGGTTCCACAGACTTTCCATTACATGCACCATAGTCCAGATGGTATTGGGAAGTGAAAGAAAATGTAGTATCAGGCACAGCAGATCAAAAGAAATCTTTTCTCCCTCCCCCTTCCCACCTCACTTCTAAAGCAGCTCCCTGGCCCCCAATACAAGCATAGCACGCCTCAGCCCAAGAGATGTCTTGGTTTCTCACTTTGAGAAACTTCAGATTCTCATTCAGAACTTCAGAAAACTGAACCATGTTGCTCCAGCTAAATTAGATGGATTGATTTGTTTCTCATTCTCAAACTCATACACAGTATGTGGAAGACAATCAATAATAAGAAAACTAATTTCTTTTTTCCACTATCTTAAGGTAAGAACAAAAGAAGAATCCCTGAACTTTGTATGAACTCACCAACTCCTGCCTGGCATCCCAGGAATTCAAACTGGATAGAACTGGCTAGAAGTTGCAGAGTTTTCCAGTGGAAAATTCCATTTTCTTTGTTCTTTACCTTGGATGTATAGCCAATCAAGAGAGTGTTAGATAGTAACTATACCAACCAAAGAAATGTATGTAAGTCACTCACTTATGCTAATCAGGGAAGCCTCTGCCTGATCTGTGCATTGGACACGCTTCCCCTGCAGCTGGCAGGGTACGTGTGGAGGGTGTGCGAATAAAGGCTCTAAGCTAAATTACAACAAGTAGAGTTTTTCTATGATGGGCATATTATAGGGAAAAGCAACTTAGCCTCTGGATTACTTCTGAAATCATGTAGAGCTTCTAAAAGCTCTTATCACTAACCCAAGAGAGAGCAGTTCTAACAATAGCATAACATCTCTTCCTGAACAGTTTACATTATCCTTTTTTCTTCAAGATATCAACTGAACTATTTTGAAAGATTACAGATTATACTTACAACAGATGAAACATTGTAGTCTTTCTATTCTCCATTTCCATGAAAAATGTCCACAATTTGTGTTGTGTAGTCTAGACTATCATAATAGATTTGACAATAATTTTTATCACATAACTTTGAAAATCAGACTCAGAATTTGTTTTTTCAGAAGAATTCTGTTCTGAATAAGTTATGACAATGTGTGGCTTTAAAAACAAATCATGAATTCCTGTTGTTGGTTTGTTTTCCAAGTTGAATTTTCAGTTTAGAAAAGCTGAAATCATTAAGTATATTATACAATGTGCCAAACACAGTAATATTTACAGGGAGATTTCCTTTTCCTACACTTCCTCCAGTGCATAAGGAAGCTATGATGCTCCTCATGTGAGTAAACCCCAAATTTGGCCTCAAGTCATTATTCCACATGATAGGAAAGTGATCATCCCAAATTAATGCTAAACAGAGTTTACAGTCATTGATTCACTATACTATTTGATAGAGAAGTGTACCAAAGCTGTATGTTCTGCTAGTCAGTGAGGTAAAAATTGTGAAGCCTAAATACTTTTTCACTTTCTTATTATTTGCTCCTATAGGCAGCACACACTTCACAGCTGAGGCTCTGAGGGATTAGGTGTAATAAATATTTAGAGGAATTTTGTTGCATTCATGGTTGAGATGCTGATCTTTATTTACTGAAGAAGTGTCCCTCACTGCACCTCTGAATGAGACTGAAAAGACAGGCAGACCTACATAGCATACTACAGTTCTGTATTTAGAACAAGTTTGCTTTAGATGTGGTTTCTGCTAAGTACTTTTATTTTATACCATTCCTGATGCTGTTGAGCAGTACAACTCAATCTTCTGAACTTCTATTCCATACTGTTTTATGGTAGGAAAGGATATAAAACTTACCTGTTAATGGCAAATGTTAAAGGAAAGATTCCTTCTAATGGTTTATTGATCATACTTGGATGACCTACTGAACATCACACAAAGAATGTTCTTCTGCTCTTCAGGTTTAAGAATCTAAAGTATTAGAAATAATGTTAACACTTCAGTATGTTATAGGCTAATCATTTTCATGAGGGAAAGAGTATCAAACTAGGCTCTGTATCTCTATTGCAAATACAGGTGACATCTATTTTTAATCATAAATTTTACACAGTATCTGTATCAAACTTGGAGAGATCATTAACCAAAAATCACTACTAAAATAATCTTAATTATTCCGCCAATAGTGACGAACTTGTTAGGCTGAATGACAAATTTTCAACCTCCCTACCTCCTGCAACCATAAAACTAACAATTTTAAATATAAAGTAAGTATGTAAATCTTACCAGAGGAAGAGAGTAATGTTATTTGATGTCCTAGAAATCCTTTTTCAGTCTTCTAGTCTGTACACTGGCCTACAAAATAAAGGTAAGACTCAGAACCCAAAATTCTTTTCCACCTACAATCCAGGACATTATCTAATTGCTGTTAGGTGACACCTAGCTAAATCATACTGCATTATTTTCTCTCAAAGTCATAAATATCAGTACTTCATTTTTACCTTATAGTTTGCTCTCAGAAATAAATTATGAAACATGTTGTCCAGGAAAGTCAGCCTTCTGGAAAGGGAATGGGAATCACACTAGAAACATTATGAATACATCAGTTTTCAACTAGGTTTGTAATGAGGTCAAAATAGTTAACAGCACACCAAGCTTGCATCCAAACAACACTGTCAAACAGCGTTAATTTAGGTTTTCATTCTAATCCATCAGCTTGCTGTAATACTTATAAGGAAACATATGCTCCTAGTTACCAATTTTTCTGTGCAGGCATCTCTCAGTACTCACATCTCCAAAATTTAGACTCAAGTCCCTGCTAAGAAAAACGATCCAGCCATCTTGCCTGCAGTCCCATAAGAAAAGGCAAAATTATAAAAGGACTGTTCATCACCACGTACACATTGGCCATCTATACTCCTGGCACCTTCTCTGCATATTTCACATTTTGGGAAATAACCTGTGTAGCTATTTTGACAAGATGCCATCTTACATGGAGATATATGAAATTAACAGCTTCTGACATTCAAGGTGTCACTGACATCATTCTTTCAAACTTGGTGACCTCAGTCACAAAAGGAATGTGTGGCTGCTTCTGTAGCACTGTAACAATACTGTAGTATTATTAACCACACACAGAACAAAGTTCATGGAGTGTCTGTTTCTTTAATTCATTCTTTGAAAGACCTGGACACTCTCCCTGCAAACCACCTCTAACCAACATTATTTGTCAGTCATATGGCAAGCAATTGTTTCCAATGTTTCTGAAAGACTTTTTTTTTTCCTTGCAGAGACACAGTAATACAAGACTGGTTTAAAGTAGGATTTTTAGGTGAAAATAATTAATCCAAAACAAAGTTCTGGATGTAGCTAGTGTTCGGATATTAACAGTCAATGGAGGAGCCTAATCTACACTCAGCAAAACTATATATTGGTTCCGTCACTGATGTCCTCTAACCTATTTTTTTTAGAACAGAAAATGTCAGAACAGACTCTGATACACAACACTCCTTTTTGCTTTGGGCAAGATGATTTTGCTTTGTCTCCTTTACGTTTTGAGACCACAAATTTCTGGTCATGTCCTGCCTGCAAATTAATTTGCTTAATTGTACTTAGATACTTAAAGAAGAACTTGCAGGGATGCTCCTTTCCAATGAAGTTGTCTAGAGAATTCCCATGAGAGAGAAAGGTTGCTAAGAATATTGGGGGGGGGGGGGGAAGAGTTTTAAGTCTTTTTTCTCTCTTCAGAGTGGGAAGGGCCAGCCACAAAAGATGACGACCAAAGGCTAAGTTTAGTCTCAGGTATGACAGAAGAAAGCACCTTTTCAAAAATACAGCTTGCCAAAGGTTGAACATTAATCCATGATGGACCAGGGCAGGGGGGAACCATCAGAATTCAACTCAATGAGAAGACAGTAAAGATTACAAAATAAAAATTTCTCTAGATCAAGGACTTCATTGTGAATTAGAAGCTGGAAAAATGAAAATCTTTAATGAATTGGATCACGATTACTTACACATTAATCATTTACAACTGTTATGTTCAAGAAAGATAAGTTTGTCTTCAAAATAAAAATTTTTGCATAGAGCTTTTATTGAGAGTTTTAACTTCAGCATAAAGAATGATTTGTCTAAACAGAAAACAGGAGTTTCCTACAACTTCTTTTTCATTATCCTATGAAGTAATTTGGTTTCTACTCCTTTCCTCGGAATGTTAATCAAGTTACATTAATGTATCTTTCAGGGGGATACAGGTTTTCCTGTTAGACCATTAATGCATTCCTCTATTTCAAGAGAAATAATCTTTTCTGCTAAAAGAATAAAATCTTTCCTATCAGTTAAGTATTCAAGATGCACCTTGATTCAATAACCACTTCTATATATTCTATTCTAGGACACAGAAGATAGAGAAACATAGGAAAAAAACCAAACTTTTTAAGTGAGGTCAATCTAAAAGAATTGAAAGACACATTGCTTCTGCTCAATGAGGAGATGACATTGCTAAATTGTTCAATGAAACTCAACATAAGTAATCAGCTGTCTTCCAAAGTGAGCAAGCTAGAGAAACTTGTTTTGAAATGAAAGTAGAGATCATCACTTGAGGAGTGTATTATAATTTCACAAGCTATTCAACATAGAACCGGAAAAGTGCCCCAACATAAGAACAAGCAAGTTGTTAGCTAGTATTGTACCAGTTGTAGGTATGATATGATGGAAAGTACAGATAATGCATTAAAAGCATTTTGAACTCTGTCTGGGGCAGTTCATAATTCAGGCTCAGTTATAATGCTCACTGTGACTGGAATGAGATGAGTCAGTTATAGTGTGTCTAATAATAAACAGCAATCTCACTTAGAGGTATATCTTGTATTTTATCCTGATGTTGATGTGTTTATAAGCTTGACAGCCATACAAACTATTGGTCATCATGAAAATGACATCCACCATGATCACATTAATGTGTTTGCATTGACATTCTATGATAAGGAGTATCAGTTACAGAAGGATGCTAGAGACTGACTGTAGTTCTAGAATGGGTGCTATTTTATCTGCTGATATAAAATGCTGGAGATATCCCTTCCTCTCTGTGGATAGTAATCAAATTAATGACTGAACTACATGTATGGCAAAGCTGAAGGAGGTAACTGGAAGAACAGTTAACTCAGATAGATGAAATTCAGTGTTGTGCAATCATTAACCATTAGAAAGATATTAGTGTAAAAAACTGTAAACTTTCCTAGCAAAGTTCAGTAATATTATATATTCACTGATATCATAAAGAGGATGTAGATCTTTACCTATCCCCTGAATATCAAGATTTTACTGAAGAGAGGCCCAAATCAGTGTTATCATAATTATCAGTAGTTCCATTTTAAAAAGAAAGTGGACTTAAGCAACAGTTAACTGTCTAAAGAAAAATGTGGTTACCTTTAGTATTTTGGAAAGCTTATTGGGTAGAGTTAATAGTCTATGCCAATGTCTGTTAATGCCAATGTCTGTTACCGAAAGCATGTTCTGAACTGCCTTTATAGTTGGATTCTTATTCTAGAACACAAATCCTGCTAACTACCTTTTACTAATCCTTAGAGTGCTTTATATACATTGGAGTAAGTTAAAACAAAAAGCAAGACTCAGAAATAATATCAAAAGTAGAGATAATAGGCAAGAAATTTTTAGAACTAGTGAACACTTCAAGCTTACTAGATCTAGTTTAATAGAAGGGTGACAACTTTGGGCTCATGTCTTTACAATATTTGTATTAGCATAGCTTTGTATTAGCCACTATGTTGTCAGGAGGGCTCTGGGCTCTGTCCTGAGGCATACCTCTGAGAATTAATAGCAATTTTCTGCTATGGTTCACAGCTGCAGACAAAAGAATCTTAGAGTTTAGCCTGTTGAAACTTGGGAAGTTTCATCACATTTTAGTAGCTCTTGAAGTCTGAATTCAGATAATTTAGATAAAGATTTGTCTATTGAGTTACTGAGCACTGTACCACATATAGGCATTCTTTCTGTATATTTATATATATTATTTCTGTACTTACCTTATTTACATATTGAAAACATTAGAAATGGAATTCAGTAAGTATTTTGTAAACTCACTTATTTAAAGGACTTGACTTGGTAGGGCAAGTTTCTTGAGCCTTTCTTCATTTTCTGATCACCTTTTGGCATCAGCTCTATTCATATGGATATGGTAAGATTTTGCTAGAAAAGAAATTCTATTATCACTGAAACAACACTAAGATTACAGCTAAAAAAAACCAGTCCCAAATCTGCAGATGCAGAATTTTCCCCTTGCAATATACTTCCTAGTGTTTTACTCAGCTGTGAAAAATGATTCTGCAATTTTATAAATTTAATGATTATCCCCTTAGTTATTTATGTAGTTATAAAAAAAAAAAAAATCACCAACATGTTTACAGTTCATACCTTTAGGAAATCTATTGATGAATACATCCCCACCTGTTTTTTGTGCAGCCATACAGTACTTATTTCATTCCTGTAAATTCTCTTTGTAAGAAAGTTGCTATTAGTGAAATTGTGCCCATTTGTTTCCAACATATTGATAATAATATACTCAGGCTTACCTATAATATTCTTATGAGTGGGGTCATCAGATTATATTACGAAGAGCAACAGGGTAGTGGCTTTCTAAGTGATGCCCTGAAATATTTCTTAATTATATGGTTCTTTTCTATGTCCTGCCACTAAGCAAAGGCATATCTAATCTACAGTCCACTTTCTCCTCCAGCTATTACTACTTCCTAAATTCTTCTTTATGTTGAACTTCTCGTATTATTTTTTCAAAGACATACCAGTTCACGTTTTTCTTCTCCTTTCAGTTGGATTCAGTTTCCTGTCCATTTTCAGGATTTCTGGATTGTTGGGTTATTTTTTCTTACGCAGTGTTTGCAACACTTTGTAACTTAACATCACCTGCAAATACCATTAACACTCTTTTTACAACCTTTCTGAAATCATTGATCTGGGACATTCACCAGGACAGAAGTTTTCTTCCATACAGGAATAAAATTAAACCAAATGCAAAATTAGTTCAGCCACATTTAGACAATGAAGTTAAAGAGTCTTTGAAGAATAAATACCTACAATAGAAGCTCTCTCAAAAGAAAAAATATAGCTTAACTAAAACTAAAAGCTGATCAGTGAGAAGACTAAAGTTTAGGCAGGACTAGTTCCACCATTTCTGCAATGACAAAGTAAGAGTACAAGAACAGAACAAATTCTCTATACCGCTTTCATTAACCAAAGAATTTCTGATCCTGTCACATTAGAAATCGCAGAACTATGTTGGATATCTGTATGAGAAAGACTACAGGGCCACTCAAAATCTTTCCCAGCTCTTCAGAGGAAATTTTTGCGAGGCACAGCATGGTTTAGTAAGAACTCTCTCTCCCACCACCCTCCTACCCTCAAAGTGGAGGCTTTCAGTGGAGGCTGAAGGTGCCCAAACCTATTTGCAGGGACACTAATGACATTAATGGATTTAGCTGTGTTGCTCAGACATCCTTGGAAATTTGTAATTGTCAGTTTCCTCTGAGCTCCTCATACCCTTCACTTCAGCCTCACTCAACACCTGCCTTATCCTTTCTTTTGCCTCATTTCCCTTAGCTGTCTTTTTTTGCTTTCTTGGTCTTCGTTTCCTTCACCAAATAAAGAAATTATGATACTAGCTTGGTGTTCTTTTTCCCAATTTGCATGGCTTCTCCTGCTTTTTGTTTACCTTTAGAACACCAAGTTTTCCCAGGCACGCACTACCTAATGCTAGTACACTGCCTAGTCGTGTTCTGACAAGTCTTAAGACGCAACCTAATTTAGCATTGTTCATAAATAAGAACTTCCACAAAACATATAAGAACAGTATAAAAAACCCCAAAGCTGTCAACATTAAATGTATGATTTACGTAAGAGAGAAGAGGAAGGAAGAGTCCTATGAGGCTCTTCAGCTTCAGAGTGAAAGCTAATAAAAGCTAACTTTGTGCCAATCCACACTATCTTTTATTTTCTGAGAGTCTCAAACCACAGTGGCCCACCCCTTCACCCAAGGAGATCAAATGTAGAGATTAGACCAGCATTCAAACTATAGTAGCTGCCACAGATTACGGGGCCCTTGTAAACATGTGTTTGTAATCTGTGTGTTCTTAATTTAATTCTACCCATATATTTTCTGTCTTCCACTCAGGTCAGTAACTTTCATGAAAAGTTAAAGTTTCCTTAGGAAAGGTAGAAAACCCACTTCATGAAGTTTCTAGAGAGGTGGTTACATGCTACCACATGGGATTATTTCCACGTGCTCTACCTTTTTTGCAAAGAAAAAGGCTAAAACTAAACATTTTCACTAATTTCCAACTTCATTCTCACTGTGTCAGGCATTTCTTCTTCTACTTGTGGAATAGTATCAGTGATACTGGCATATCTCAACAGATAGATGAAAACCAACACAGAGTGCCCAAGTTTGAGACAATATAGTAATAACAGTAGGAAACTTTGTGAAGGGACCACCTATTAGAACTGTAAACACTCCCCCAATATGGCTCCATCCTATAGTATGTGCTAGCGAGGTAAAAGACACCTATTAATTTCAGCATCCAGTCCTCTCATAGGCTAAGAGAACATTCCTGACAGTATTTATTATAATAAAAATTAATCAGTGGTGTATATCAAATGATAAAAATAAATTGATTGCATCAAGAGTTAAATTATGTTCAAAGAGACCAGAATTTGGCAACACCACATCATGTATTTATATACATTAATTTAAAACTCTGAATGGAAAATAAGCTATTTCAAATCACTCATGTTTTCCTGTTGCAAAACACATTAGTTCACTTTTGTGATGCAGATAGCTGTCTGTTGAGAATTTGAGACATCTATTCTTACCTCAGGCTCATTTGAAAGCTAAACATAGAAAGAGTCACATAACAGCTAATGGTGTCACCTCAAAAGTGAAAGCTATCCACAGGTATTGAAATCCAAGCAAATTTTGCCACTGATTTCAGCAAGACCTAAATATCAAACTGAACATACAAAAAAGGAGCAGATGGACAGGAAACAATGGTAGCAAAACAAGTTTTAACCATGCTTGTGACTGCTACTCATAGCACGTGTTAGAAAAATAGTCTTGAGCTCCAGATATATTTGTCCTGTTAAAATATGACTGCACTCAACTTCTGAACCAGCCTTTACCTACCTCCTCACAGAAGATGAATGCTCATACTATAGCATCTTCAGCCATAGCTTGCATAAAAGTAGGAAGGCCATTTCTACCACAAAGCTTAAATATATTATTTGAGATTAGCAGAGTTAGTGTTATTGCATCCTACTACAGAATAGTTAGCAACTCTTTCCCTACTCAAGATAACAATTTAGCTTGCAAACTTGTAAGAATAAGCTCTGTTGTGCTTGTTTTTACAGCTTTCTAAGTGCACTTTATTCAAGAATGTTACTAATAGCTGATGCAAGTGAAAAGTTGCATCTAATCTTCTGTCTAAAAAGATATTTCAATTAATTTCAATCAAATGCAAGTAAACAGGGTTTTAACTCTTATCTCTTGCTCAAAAATTCAAACAAAACACGGAGAAAATAGAACAAATAAGCCTTCTCCACAAGCCAAAGGAGTTAAAAATACATGTGACTTTTTGGGTCTCTTCCATTAGTTTGTTTTGAACATCAGAGCTAACTAGAACATCAAAACATACATAGAGAAATTGTTTATTTTAAGTGCTACAAACACATACATGCTTTTAATCCATCAGAAAACTTGCTGTACTTATCCATTCTGTGTTTATTCGAACCACTTTCTAATTCAGTCCCTATCAACTACAATGTTATTGTCTATCACAATTCACATAACGAATCCATTGTTTGTTAACTCCTACACAAGCCAATCCACAAGTTAGTGGTTAGTTCAACTAACTCAATCCAGAGTTAGTTTCCACTTTTAAAGGACAGAATAATTCAGAGTTTGCGAACTTATTAACTACATCTAGAGGCTAGATGTCTAAAGATATCATCTAAACATGGGCCAGAAAGCTTCTGCAAACATCTTACTCAGCCAAAGTAAATTCAGATACTATGCCACTTACAGTTATGCTCTACCTCCTGCCAAACTGACCTGTGACATTCCTGGTGGCATGGCTATTTCCCCTAGTAATACATCACACACGACCTAATCTGGTATCACATGTCCTTGAATCTCCTCAGCTTCTGCCTGAAAAATAGATAATGTTTATTTGGATACAAGCATTATTTCCTTAGCCTTCACATAATTTTTATTTATATGTACACACACACACAAAGGAAAATACAACAGGAAATGAAGGCTGAGGAACAGGAACACCCACAGCACATGAAGAACTTGTCAGTCTATTGAGAATCATAGTTACAAGTACAGTAAAAAAATAGGTGTAACTATAGTCCATTTACTGGAGTATGTTATGACCTGCATACTACTAGAAATTTTCTTTTGGGAATTACTACAACAAATTAAAGAGCTACATTTCACAGAATTAAGGATTAGAAAAAACAGGAAAAAAGTAATTCTTGAGCACAGTCCAATACTTTCATGGCTGCACACATACAATTTTTAAAGATGGAAAGCTAATAGAAGAAATTTAAACTATATATTTTTTGAAGTCTTTCTGTGCAGCAATAGTATTAAGGAAGGCAGCTGAAGCTAGTTTTCCTATATAAAGTGAAATTTGGCATTTCTAGGTTGAACATTGATTTATTAGCATAGTTTTAACAGTTTTTCTTTCTGATGATTCTCCACTGAAGTGCCTGTTCAACCTGGAAACACATCACATCATTGCTCAGGGTTGAGTATTAATCATGTGAAACGTCTTCCTTTTTTGGCTTCTGATCTCAAAAGCAGTCTAAACTAAAGAAACAAATGTGCTGGGGAACAAAGAGCTTCATAACAAGTATCAATAAATAACAGGTATCATTCTTAAGTTCCATTATGAACTACTTCATATATGCTGCAGTTTCATAATTTCACATAACATCATAGAACTAGCAGCTCAGATTACACATTTTACACAAGAGAACAAGCTCCCAGCCTGAACTATATATAAAAATTAGTAAAATAAACCTATTAATGGACTCCTGGTTGAATGAGCTACCTCCTACTTAAACCTACCAACTCCTTAAACTTCTGTAGAAGCTAATCAAACAGTCTCTGAAGAAACCTGAAGCTTTATTTAAAGGCAGGCTTTAAGATATTGCCAGCACAGGAAACATTACATAAAAAGCTGTCCTCTACAACGCAGTCTGAAATTACGTAAACTGTACAGAATAAGTTGTCTAATATGGTTACCACTTTTGTCTGCTAAAACTTGGACAATCACATAGAAAAACCTCAGAAAAAAAGCTTTATTAAACCAGTGTTGTAATTATCCACCAACTTCAGAAAATAAATCTTCAAATGCTTTTACCTACATAAACAAAAGGTTTTTTTATAATAAAAAGTAGAAAGAAGCTGAGGAATGTTTGGGTAACTTGAACAACTATTTTAATGTTAACAGGTATCTCTTTTAAAAAAAATGTTGACCTTCATAGCTTATAGAATTAATCTAAAACCATTTTAAGTGGTTTTTCTCCCCAGATGATGTCTCACAGGTCATCACCTTGTCCATTATTATGCCATGCATGCTATGGCCTCATATTTTTTCATGTACTCAGCTCAGCTCTATTACAGGCTTTTACTAAAGCCAGAGAACTTATCCTAGTAGGTTTAACCAGAAACTTCTTAGAGCCTTTAGACAACCCCCACACACACAGAAAAAAACACACATTGAGAGGCTTATATTTCACATGCCAGAAACTAAGACCACTACAAGAGCAAACCGTTTAAAACAATAATTGACATACAAATAATACATACTGATACAGGAGCACAGATCTCACTATGTCTCCTCAGTTTCCATAACTTTTTGTAACTTCTGTTTTAGTAATGCAACAGCCAAGAATCAAAGGGCTTATGCTTGTTAAACTAGTCTATGAGCATTACGCCTTTTA
This sequence comes from Rhea pennata, assembly GCF_028389875.1. Lineage (NCBI taxonomy): Eukaryota > Metazoa > Chordata > Aves > Rheiformes > Rheidae > Rhea > Rhea pennata. Next base: position 8,821,754 of record NC_084665.1, on the reverse strand, counting down.
TAGCTTGCTATAGTTTAGAACATAAGCAAGTGCTGTAGCAAAGTGAATAGCAATGTAGCAATGTTACAAATTAAACTCTACATATTCAACTAAATCAAGAATCCTTTGAATACTCTAGAGTACTCTCTAGGACTACCAGGGAAATCATCTACCTTTTTAAAAGACTAGTTACAGCACTCCTAGATCTTTGCTGCATTTTCATTTTGGAAAAAACACAGCAAAACCAAAAGATACCACTCTAGTTTCTCAGAAAACTGCAAACTTAGTCTTTCAGGTAACGAAAGAAATTAAGGCAATTTAAGATGACCCTGGTTTTGTTAGCAAAAGTCAGCATTTCTGAGACGATACTCTTTTTGTGAAGCCTCATGCTGAACACGCACAAGGACTAATTTTTGTAAAAAGCCATACAAAACAGCTTAGGCATAAGCTTTCCCCTGCTTGGCCACAGCCTACCTTAGCAACATCTCCAAGTCCTAGGGAACAAGTTTCCTTGGGATACTGTAAAGTGATATAGCATTCTAGAAACAAAATGCATCACTTCTGTGAGTTTCATTGACAATGTATAGCTGTACCAAAAGCCATAATAAAAAGGAAAACTTCAAACTAGGTGATGAAAATTGCAATGCTTGTTACTAGGATAATTGAATACTTCATAGTCTTATCCTCTTAAAACAAGATATTTTTACAAGTCTCCTATACACATTATTTTCAAGCAAGGAGATCTGAATTAGATATACAGATCTCAAGTACCTTTATTGAACATTAATTATAATACAGCATATATATGCATAGAATTATACTACTACAGAATGGAGAGTCTCATAAGACCCTGATTTTCCCTATTAAAGTTACTAAGCACATTCTTCCACTCCTTCAGATAACAATGAGACTTGCAACCACAGCTTGTCCACTTTGAGCCGCCACTGAGAACGGAGCCTGCACCCTGAGTTTATCCCTGTTCACCAGGTCTGGTAGACGAGCATTTCTGTTCGATTTCTCTTATCTCTAGGTGAGTCAGCCTTGCTTGAAAGAGTCTGGGATAGGTCTGTGAGAGACTGTAAGGAACACAGATATTGCAGCAAACCGGATACCCCATAAATACAGGCACCGGGGGCAGGAGGACTGCCCTTCACACCTGCGCAGACCTTGGTGCAGGGAACCCAGGGAGGCGCTACCAGCCCCCACCGTCCGCCCACACGGCCTTTTAGCCTCACGCCAGCCTAAGTACACAGAAGCAGCGGTCTGCTCGCGGGCTCGCCATCCGCCGGGCTGAGCCCCCTCCACACAGACAGACAGACCGCCCTGCGGGACAAGGCCCGCCACTGCCGCCCGCCCCCGAGGCTCCGGCTCCCTCTGGGCCCGGGTGCGCCCACTCCGCGCTCCCGCGGGAACAACGCCTCCGCGGTACCGGCACCGACGGGCGGTGCGAGCCCTCATGCAGCGGCGCGAGCCCGCCACCCTCAACGGCCGCCGGCGTCACCCCTCTCCCGCCCTCCAGGCGTGCGCACGCGCCCCCCCCCCAGTCCTAAAAGCCGCTCTCTGCGCGGCACGTCACACCGAGCCGCCAACCAATCGCGAGCCTCCAGTACCAGTGCCCGCGGTTTGCGAACTAGAGGCGGGCCCGCGAGTGAGTGACAGCTTGGCTCGGCCTCTCAGCGCGCAGCGGCCGCCTCCGCTCCCCCCTCCCGCGCGCAAAGCGCTGCTGGAGAGGGGGCGGATCCCCTCGGTCTTATCCCCCCCCTCCCCGCCGCGGCTCGCTCCCTCCACCCCTCGGAGGCGCGCAGCGGACAGGCAGGCCCGCTGCCCAATGAGCGTGGAGGCCGCCTGCGCGGCGGCAGCGCCCGGGACCAATGGCAGCGCCCGCTGGGCGGAGGCCCGAGGTTTCCAAACGCTCCGCGGCGCCATGGGCTGAAAACTAAACCGAGATGGAATCTCCCAGTCTGAACCGGTTTGAGCCGGTTCCGAGTCTGTGGCATTAGGAGGGGGAGACGCGCCGCGCTCAGTCCCGGGTACCACCGCCGCCTCCGCCGCCGCGTGTGTGACCTGCTCGTGGGGGAGCCCGCAGGGGGAGCCGCCGACGCAGCTGGGGGGCGAAATTATTGCGAGCTTGGGGGGGGGGGGTGGGAATGGGGGTGAACTGAGCGGCGGCCAGGCCTAGGCGAGGGCGGCCGCTGCAGAAGCAGCGAGAGCCCGGGGAGGCGAGAGGGGGAGAGCCAAGGCCCAGCCGAGCCGGAGCTCGGGAAGCCCGGGCCGCGAGCGAGGCGCGAGTCCGCCGGGGGGGCCTCGGGAAGCCGCAGCCCCGCGCGGACCCCTCCCCCGGGAGAGCGGAGGGAAGCGCTCGCCGCCCGCTGCGCGCCCGGTGGCGGGCGGCCTTGCTCCTGGGCGGAGAGGCGGGAGGGCGTCCGTGGGGAGCGGGGAGCGGGGGCGCCTGGCCGGGGGCCGCAGCCCGCGGCCGAGCGCGCAGCGCAGTCAGGCCAGGACACGCTCGCTCGGCGGGTAGGAAAGGACTTCGGCTAACAATAAATTCTCGATAGGGAGAAGGGTGCGCGTATCTTTTTGCTCCCCATCTTTCCCTCTTCGGGATTTTTTGGGGGGTTATTTTTCGTTGGTTTTTTTTATTATTATTATTTTCATTATTTTTGCCGTGTGGCTAGAAACTTCGCTCACCCACCCCTACTTTTTGAACGAAGCGGCTGTAAGAAACACCTAGGTAAGTAACTAAGTAAGGGTGCGAGCAGGGGGTGTTGTAAGGCGTGGGGTGGGGTGGGGGGGAGCGGGCAGAGCTGGGGAGGTGGTGTGGGGCCGTAAAGGCGGCGGAGGTGGGAGCGCTACGGCCGTGCGTGCGGAGGGCGCAAAGTCTTGGCGGGGGAAGGAGAGGCGTAGTGGGCCCCAGCCAGGAACGGAGGGGCGGGGGAGGTAAGATCGGGCCCGGGACACGAGCATCCTAGGCCTTAGGGTGCCTGCCGAGGAGCTGAGCCGAGAGCAGCGCCTACCACTGATGCTGGGGCCGTGGGGAGAGCGGCGGGGGGCGCGGGAGCCGCCGCCGGGGCGCGCGGGCAGGGCTGGCGGGGCCTGCGGGCCGGCAGCGAGGCGCCGAGCGGGCCGGGGCGGGTTGGGATCGGGCACGGGGGAAAACGAGGGACATAATCTGTAAATTATTAGGAGTGGAAGTTTCCAGAAATATTTTTGTGTGTCTGTGCAGCAGTATTGAAACGTCCGCCTGGATCACGTGGGGGCCCTGTATAGAGCGCAGCGCTGGGGCGGAGGCAGGCACGGAGGGAGGGGCCGCGCTGCGGCGGCCCCGCCGCGCTCCGCAGGGCCCCGGCCCCGCTCCCCGGCGGCGCCGGGCCGCCTGGGCGGGATCTTGGGGCGCTCTGCTGGGATGCAGCTGTACCAAGAAGGGGTGCCCCGGGGCCGCCGGCGGGTGGTGCTTTGTCAGGCCCTGTGAATTTTATCTTGTGCATAAGCGCGCGCCCGTGGAAGTAGCGGGGGAAGCAGTCGTTTCATTAGGGTTTCTGGTGTACTAAGTGTAATGCGAATGGCTTCGCGATGTGCTCGCTGTTCCTACTTGTGCAGCTGGAAAAATAGACGAGCGTGATGCAAATAACTCGTTGGGATAGAAGAGGGTAGCGGGGTGGTAATTCACTTGGATTTAGTAGTGGAATTACGTGTTTAGGATGGAGCTGATGACTTCCCCTGTGTGTGTGTGGTGGATTTTTTGGATGTTTTTGTCTTAGTTGTTGCTTTGAATCACCTTTATCTAGCTATCTTACTTTGTGAATGGTTGAGGAGTCATTGTGAATACTTGTATTTTTTTAAAAGTATATATTTTTATTCCTGTGTGCTACATACTTAAATGATTCAGGTGGATCATCGTAAGGTAATTGTGGCATTAAACTTAAGGTCCAGGGTCATTTAGAGTTGGGATAACTATGTAAACAGTCTTCTGCAAATGCAGTTCTTGTGACCTTCGGTAGATGTCAGATTCTTTTCATGTTGTAATTTAGAACATATTTTTTTCAACTTCTGTCGTGTTGCTTTTGTTGCCGCGCTTATTGGCAGCTCGGAACTGATTTGTAGTGGTGTCTGGAACTGAGTTTTAAAACCGTTCAGGTTCAGGCATGATGAGAAAAGTGTAGGAGTGTAATGAATCAGAGGTCATAGGCTTCATGTGGGCACCCTGTAAGGAATAGGAAACGGAGCGAACTGCAGCTGGTATTGACCACAAAGCCGCCATTTCTGTATTTCAGTTTGTAAGTAGGTAGGTCGTTTTGAAGATAATGCTGGGAGTGGCAAAGGGCCCTATTCAAAACATTTCCTTGTGGCTTCCATGTGGTTACTAACTTCTTTGTCACGTGGCTGATGGATTGTATTCTTAGCACTGTATGAAAACAACTGAAATGAGCTGAAATCTAGAATGAATGCTGCTACTTGAAGAACATGCATTTTAAAATGTTCATTGTAGTTGAAAACTGCATTCCTAGCTCATGGTTGAGCCATGGAAACCAGATGTGAGCAGAAAGGGGTGTGCCTAAAAGTATGTGTGTCTGGTGGGAGTATTAACTGCTCTAAGCTGAAGAGCACATTGGTTCGTTGGATTTCTATTCAGTAGTACTGCTTTTACTACCCTCTACAAAATGAAGTTTTTAAGTATCTTTCTGAGTTAACGGAACTTTTATTCCTTATTTTGTATCTTCCATACATAACATTCTGATCTTGAAAATTTTAGTGGAGAGTGGGAGGACAGATGTGGAATGTTATTATTTATTCAGTTTTTACTTGATCTTTACCTGGAAGGAATGAACAAAATACTGCAAAAATGCTGGCTGAATGATGAGGTGGAACCCTCAAAATGAATGTATTAGAGTAGTAATACTAATTAAATATGCATTTTATGGGTTTAAAATACAGCTGAATTATTTGTTTATATTTAGTATCTTGCAGTACAGACATGAATAAAATTTCTTGATACTTGTTGCAAAAGTATGTTTGTAAAGAATGATTTTCTTTGCTTGCATGTTACCATAGGGCTTTCACTTAGTTAGTAATTACTTGAGTCACAGGTTTGTCTTGCTCTTCACTTTTAAGCTCAAGTCTTATTTGCCTGTGAAGAAATTCAGGAAAATGCAGACCTGACTTCTGCTAGCTTACTCTAAAGAATAAGTAGCTGGATATATAATTTTATTTACTTATATATGTGCGTGCATGCACATGCATATAAAAATATAAATAATAATATAAATAAATATAAATAACACACCTACGTATGGGGGGAGGCTCTAGAAGAGTTTCAGACCGTATCTTGCTGAATATGTGAATAGCTGTAATGTAGATTTTTGAGTTGTCCTGCAGTTTTCCAACCTCCTGGATATTTTTCTTGTTGGAGTTGTATATTCATTTGTAGCTCGGTGGAAGAACTTTGAGGAGGGTGAATGTCAAGGAGCTGCTGTAGAGGAGAGGGTAGGAATGTATGTCACCACCAGTTAAGGTGAGAGCAGGGCAATAAATTTGATGAAATGCTTCCAACATCAAGGATGGTGTGAAAAGAACAGAGTATAAATCAATTATCCAAAATACCATGGCTCTTGGCTGAAATTCTTGCCAAGACAAGAACGTCAACAGTGCTTTGCTTTTTTTTTTTTTTCTTTTGTCTCTGACTGGTAAGCATCCTCTGTATGTATGCACACACTTTATTTGCATAGTATCAAGGCTATGTTATCTAGGACAAGGAGTTAACAACTGTATTGCTGACCTTATGGCACCTGAGACCTCCAGTAGACTTCCCAGTCGAATTCTGTTTCTGCTTGAAGTGACCTAAATGTGATATGTTGAGTAACCTGTAGAGTTAGTTGTCTCCTCTGGCTGCCTTGTTTGAAGAATACCCTGAATCAGGCAACTTTCTTGATATAAGTAAGAATCTCTGGCTTGTAGAGAGTGCACTTGTGAATAGTTTGTTTCAAGTACTTGGAAAAAATGACCTCTGGTTAACTTCCTATTGAAAACCTAGGTCACATTTCAATGCCATTACTAATTGTTTGAAGGTTTTTAAAGCTAGTCTTCTAAATGTGTATGCTGGCCTTGGAAACTCACAATTCAGCATGTTGGTTTTGGTTGTAATGATTAGATATTTCTACTATCAAACTTACCATTTTACAAATGTTTAAGGAGTAGTAGAAGTTGTTACCCTATTTGAAATTTTTTTCTGGCATCTGATTCAGCTTGTTGATAATGCAGCCAAGTTGAACTCTTAATACATGTTGAATCTCCTAAACTCACTGAGAATTTGATTGGGATAGTAACACTACTAGGTTAGGAGTTCATCCTACTACTTGTTCAACCGTCTGTAGAGATATTGTCTTTAATATTATCTAGTACTCTTTAACATAGCTCGTCTCACTGAAATGAGATACATGTGTTGAAGAGTTTGCTTTACAATTATATCTAACAGTAATTTTGTAGTGACTGATCAAAAACTTCTTTTATTTATTTTGCAGTAATCTATGCCAGCAATTATGACAATGTTAGCAGACCACGCAGCTCGTCAGCTGCTGGATTTTAACCAGAAACTGGATATCAATCTTTTGGACAATGTGGTGAACTGCTTGTACCATGGAGAAGGAGCACAGGTAATGTTGAATTAGACGTTATGTTTATTGACCATGTTCAATCTTACAGCAAATCAGTTGAGGAAAAATGATTTATTTCAATAAAAAAACAATACTAGTGAGTTTACTAGTAATTAAACTGTTGCTGGCAGTTTATGTGCCCATGTCTAAAGGCAGAGCTTGTATAATGAACATTGGAATAACTCTTTGAAAGATCAGTGTGTGCAGGGGGGGGTTTCTAACATGCCTGCTTTTGCTGTTGAAATACACAAGCAAGTGCATTTTGATAAGCGCAGTTTCTCTTGCAGCATGGTTTCTCTGTCTTAACTCTTAAGGAGGTCTGATTTATCCGTTACTTATTATTACAGACGTGATTGAAGCCATAACTCACTATTGGCTTCACTGAAGGATTAGATTTGAGGAGGGGGGGGAACCTTAATGTTGTTATGGTATTTATATTTACCAAGAGGCACTTTGCATGTATTTAAGGGACAAGTTTGTCCTTTTTCTGGTTTCTTCCTGTTACTGTTTTTCTGTGCAAATTCTTCTGACATCGCAGATCTAGTGCAAAATCTGAGCCCCAAATTCAAATTTGGGGATATGCACGTGTGTGCGCGCGTATATTGTCTTGAAAGTGAATCTTATATTGCTTTTGTCTAGTTCTTGAACTACTTTGTAAAAAGATTTCAGAATGCTGAAAACAAATATTGCTATAGAGATGCTGATGTAGTTTTGTCTTAGAAGTAGTATGGACGCTCAAGTGTTTGTAGGTGTGTTCCTCAGTTTGAATAGAGCTTAAAAATAGGGAAGGTTTATAAGGAGGTAGCAGAGGATTAACACTAAATAGTGTTCATCACTAAGTAACGTTCAAATAGCTGTTATACTGCTTTTGGGAGAAGTTGTTTCATTTATGAATCAGCTGGGTGGAGTTTCACTGAATTGTGCATCTCTTAAAATTCTGATCTTTGGACAACTTTAATGGAAGAAGCAGCAAAAAAGGGAAAGGGGACCCTTAACTGGCAAAAATGAATTCTGATACAAGCCTGTGAGAGTACCAATACATGCCACTTCCATGCAACTAGGGTTTGTAGTATGTTTCTGAGGATGCAGATGTTTTCCAGTGAGCTCCATGAACTCTTACCTTTACCAAGAAGAGGAGTTCAAGAGGAGTTCATGGAGGAAGAACTGCTTCTTCATGGAGTCTGTCACCTCAGAGTATCATTTAAAAAGTGGCAGGTATAATAGAAGTTGAAGAAACCAAACATTAAGATTGGTAGATCACCATATTATTTTTCCAGGAAAGCCCTTGTTAGTGTGGAAGAACTGTTTGAATGCAGTTTAGATAGCCCAAACTGTACTTGTGTTCAAATTCACCTGTTGCTGCCTCCTCCTTAATTCTTACCTCTGCTGTGATGCTTGCAAAACTGCCTGCTGATCTATGTTGTGCAAGCAACAAGTGCTTTTTGGTCAGCCTTCTACAAATTTTTCTGTTCTTAGCCCCTTTTCGTCCGCAGAAAACCTCCTCCTCCGCCCACCCAGTTCAACATACCATTAAGATGATTTGAGGCAATTCAAATTTAGATGCTTAACTGCTACTCGTCCCAAACTCTGAATTCCATTGATCTTTCAGATCACGTTGTTTTGAAGGGTTATTTGCTGTGTTGGTGTTTTTGTGTGTTTTTTTTTTTTTTTTCCTCTCGCCATTTTGGTAGCAGCAATGCAATAAGATTCCAGTCTTAAGAATTGCTGTTTAATGTATAATGTTTGGAACTGATGCCCAGGAAGTGTTGTTAGGTACTACTGGGTATGAAAAACTTTTCAGGACTTGGAAAACTGGAATAGAGCATACGTACTTTGATGGTGACATTTAATGCTGTAACCTGTCAGCGGTATTAGAAGCACCAAGAGATGGTATAGAAACGCCTCCAAGTTGACTCTGGATCTAATACAGCTGCTCTTTTCCTCTTAAACTAAACTGCATCAAAGCTGCTGAATTCATTAGCTCTGAAGCAGTACTGTGAGAATATGTTTGTACTGCTTCTGGACTTAAAAGGAGTATTTGTGTGGTACTACTCCATGCTGAACCTACAGAGATTTGCTAGTTCAAGTCAGCACCAGAGTGGGGGTTGCTCCATTTTATTAAATAGAGATGCTTTTATTGTAAGGATATTTTTGACATCCTTGCTCTTTATTGTTTTTCCTTTATATTTTAATTAGTTAAATTCAACACCCAGTTTGTTTTTTTTTCCTTACATTTTGCGTGTATGGACTTCTGAGTCTTAGAGGGGTTTCTACATCTTACTAAAAATCAACGTTTTCTTAGAACAGTTCATAATTAGCTAAAGTATATTTATGTAGCTATTATAAATTTTTAACTGTAGTGAGCTGTAACTGTTTCTTAAAGTAAGCTTTAACTACTTTCTATTTTCATGACTCTACAGTGCTGTAAAAGAATGAATTAAATTCCGTGAACTTTCACATAACTTGTTTCTCATAACTCTAGAAAAGTTCATCTTAGTAAGGCAGTATGATGGTTGTAGTTGATGTAATTTGCAGCAGAATTGGTTAATACGTTGTATTTTTTTGAAATAGTCAATGTTACTTGACTCTTCTAAGGAGTTGGTTTTGTACATGTAGGCTTGAAAAGGGATTGTAAAGTTGATTCAGTTGTTACAATGCAGAAATGCTTCAGATTAAAAGATTTTGCCAATCACTGAGACTATAGTGTCTAGTACAATAACTGGTAATGTTGTCCCAAGGAAAAGAGACCCATTAATAAAAGCAGTAAGTTTTATCATTATTATTATTTAAGCTGTTAGATCTAGAAATCAAAGCTGTTACTACCTGCTCTGTACAATCAACAGTTCCTGTATCAACAATTTTGCAGCATGATGCGTTATCCTTAAAGTTGGCATTTTGTAGAAATACTTCTAATAAAACTAGGAAGTTTGAGTGCGATAGAATAGATTTTTACCTAGAAAATTTTCTTGAGTGGGTGAAAGCTTCCTTCCCTAGTATGTTTTCCCTATGGTGTCCCCTGTTTACAAGCTCACTGCTGGTCTAGATTGGCCTTTATTGGAAGAGTGGGAATAGTTCAACTGACTTGTGACAATGCGTTTGATTTTTGATTATTAATAAAATTTAATTAAAAGACATGCAGCATTTGTGACTTGTTGCTCCTGATTGAATTTTAACTTGTGTGACTTAAATATGCATTACATATTAATGTCTTCACTGACAGTATCTGTCTTATAAATTATTTCTAATACTTCTTTTAAATCAAATTTATTTTCAGCAAAGAATGGCACAAGAAGTCTTGACTCACTTAAAAGAACATCCTGATGCGTGGACAAGAGTTGATACTATTTTGGAATTCTCTCAGAACATGAATACCAAAGTAAGTGAATTAACTTTTATTTATTTGCTTTTTTCTCTTTCTTCCACTCAAACTTTGAGGAAGGTATCTTATTTTTAGCCTTAGATTTTCTTGATTCAGACCACACTTTTTTTTACTATCTTGTTCCCAAAGTTGGCTTTAAACAAGAACTGTAAATGGATCAATTAGTTAAATCTCCTTTTACGTTGACAAGAGCCTTTTTTTAAAAAAAAAAAACAAGGAAGAGCTAAATTAGAAAAAGTTTTTTTTCCAAGGCACATGCAAGTATAATGCCAATTCCAAAGATTGGTGTGTGTATATGCATCTGAGTAATGAAAAGTCTCCTAGAGCCAGATTTTGTCCTTAGGTAAGTGCTTGGCTATCTTTGATCTTAATGAGAGCCATGTGCACCTAACTGAGGAGAGAACTTGTCCCTTGATATACAAAAGACAAAATAGAAAGGCTGCGATTTTGAGCAATCAGCGAAAGTTAGGCATCCCAAACTCTTCGCAGTATGCGATCTAATCTTTACTAGTATGCTGAACACGCTTACTTTGTACTGCTATTTTAAATCCATCCATCACAGTAGTAACTAAAGGGACAACGTTCAGTTTCTGTTTACAATTCAGAATGTTTTACTCTGATTTATGAAGCTTGAACAGAGAAGTTGATCAAAATGTGTTTTCAGTGTCTTAAGTTTGATGGTTAATCTCTTAACTGTCACGTGTTTTTCTGCTTGATACACACTGTATTCGAACAGAAAATCATGTTTGGATGATTTCTGAATTCAGGTAGTATTCATGAAACTTTTTTTGTTTTTTTAATTGCTCTATCAATTTTAGGGGAAAACAGTTTAAAGAACTTCCTCAAAGTGCTAACCTTTAAGTAACAGTGTTTGCCTGTTTGCTTGCCTGGTAAACTTTGCTTTTTATACTGACAGACATTACTAATGTTTAAGTTGATTTATCAACAGTATTTTTAAAAACTCAAATTTGTCTTGTGAAAAATGAGATGATTAGAGGAACAGAAAGAAAGCAACAGGTAAAGAATTCTTCAATTTACATAAATTGCAAATGATTTGGTGCTAAATTTATGCACTATGACATTTGGCTTTTATGCAATCATATTTTTTCTTTAATTAAAGCTGTTAACACTACCTGATATTAATCATAATGTTCCATTATGTTGATTGCTTGTAATAGGAAGAAAAGGGGTGTCTTCCTGTGCAACTGACACAGCTAGGCTTTGACGGCAGGCCTCCACAAGGTCTACCCTTTTGATTCCCTTTAACTGAATTCTGTTCATCAATTGTTTTTGTTTCTTGGGAGGTGGGAGGGAAAGGGGATTCGGTGCATAGAATAAGTAATAAGGGTACCATAGAAATTTCTACCATAGGGATCATTTCATGCTTTTTTGGTCTTTGCTGTTACCTGTCCCTCATCTTCATAACTCAGCAGTAGATTGCTATTAGATAATTAGAAAAAACAAAACAAGAACAGATGAATGTTAGACTTTCATTCTGTGTTCAGTTTAAATGTACTTGTGCATGCAGTTGTAGTAGTTAATAAAAAGTGCATTTTTGATAGTTCAGACTGTGAAACTTAAAATTTATATCAATAGTTTTTTTGGACTCAATGTATCTCATTGTGTGGAAAGTACCAAAAATTATTATAACCATACAATCAAATGACACTTAAAGGAAAAACCAGAAAGCCCCTTGCAGAATACTTGGACAGGCTTATGAAACCCTCAAACGCAGTATGGCAAGAAGGATATGTAGATAAAGATTGAGTGCAGTGATTTATTTCTACCGTTTCATTTCATATGCAAGTGATAGAGCAAAGTAAATACTACCAGCACTGAGGAAAAGGGGTGAAGAGAGATGAACAAGAAAGTAGCAATGAGCAGAACTGAAGTTGCATATGTACAAAAAGACTGAGTAGACACCTAGATAAGATTAACCTCTTCAGTTGAAGAGTTTTTAAACTAAATATTTCAGCAGATAATGAGGAATAGATGTAGCAAACTATTCTAGTGTTATCTGTCCTCTCCTTTGGCTCAAAGGAAAGCCTAAGGAAAAGACTGAAACAAGATTAATTCTGTCCTTAGTTTCTGTCAAGATTTTGTTCCAAGTTTTGTTTTAGTAATCTAGTGCTTTAGTAAGGTGAAGCAAAACTTGCCATTGATTTTAAAGACCAGGAAGTTGACTTAAAAAAAGTCTTGGAAGGAGAACTAACACCTTTGGTTAGGTGTTACCTGAAAATGTTAATAGATGTGCCTGTACAATCTGGGAATTTAACTGTAGTTTAGATCTGTTTCGGAAGCGTTAACATTGTCTGATGTAAATGTTTGTATTTTCAGTGTTGCTATAAGCTTTTATACTAGCATGTTCAGTGCTGGTAGCCTGGCTCAGGTGTAGATGTCATATCTATAAAACTACAGTATTGATTGAAATTGCTTCCTGTTAAGTGAAGCATTTTGCTTAAACTGTTTTCCTACTTTCTTCTGTATGAATGTTCCCCTGATTTTAATTTAGCTGTAACGTAATTGTGTAAATTTACAGATTATTATCTAGTTGATAAACTCTTGCTGATGGCTATGGAAAAAATACTTTGCCAGTTTTCTGTAACTGCATAATTTTTTCTCTGTATCTAAGATTTTGGGAGATGATAGAATACTTTGCAAATGCAGGATGTGGAAGTGAAGTTGGTGGAAGTTGGGTCAAATAGAAAAGTACATGGATGGAGATTATGTTAAGATGAGAACAGCAAAAATGGTATTTTAATACAATGTAGTTTGGGACAGTCTACATTGTGTTTTTATTAAACTGAAGTTTGTATGATCCCTTTGGTTGAAATGCTAATGATCCTACTTTGTGTAACAACTAACCATTTTAAAGAAGAACTCTTATTCTCAGCCAAACTTTTTAACTGTAAACTTACCTTTCAGGCATTAATGTGATACTTTTTTCATCTTCCTAATCCACTGCTGATTAAAGTAAAAGCAAAATTCCTCATCCCCTTTTCTCTCCTGTCTATTCATGCTAATGGGGTTTTTGCATATTAAAGCTGTTCGATCATATCACACAAACTTCTTCCCCTGTTACTGTGAGTTGGCAGTAGGGACAAATGGGCAGAGGGATTGGCCTTACCGATTACTTTGCAAACATAATGATTGTGGATAAGAACCTAGGAAGGAATTCCTGAAAGGTAAAAGGATTTTGAAGAGCTTGATCAAATTTTTCCTTGTTCTTTGACTGAGCATAAAAGTTCATCTTTAAATAGTAGAAATAGCTGCCATATTGGGGTGGGTATTGAAATTAAATAAACCTGTGGGTTGTCTTGCTGTTCCTAAAATAACACACCAGTGAAGTTTGGGAAGTACTTTAGAAAGTGCCAGTGTCAGTACATGCAATGCTAAGACAAGATTTTTTTCCAGCTCTTAGAGGAATGATAGGAAGCTTGAGACCATCCAAGCTGCTAAATGTTTTAGGAGCCTGGTTGGGTTAATACTTGAACATATGAGCAGTCATTTATGATGCAAACTCATATCTGGCTGCTACTTTCTCTTCTCCAGATAGCCAAAATTGTCTGCCAGAGGGCTTTTTTTTCCTCCTGGTGTGAGCATGATCAAACAGCAGGACTTAGTATAGCAAACAAGAAAACAAGAAAAAAATGCATGAAACCTCAGTAAATGGGTGAATAGGCATTTTTATTTAACTAAATTTGTTAGTTTAATGTTCTTGAAGTCTTAGATGTTAAGTGTGAGTGTCTGACTGAATGAGAGTCCTGAAAGTTAGTCAGTCCTACAGTAACATACTTACATATTGTTCTTCTCCACTTTCAGTATTATGGACTGCAAATCTTGGAAAACGTGATAAAAACAAGATGGAAGATTCTTCCAAGGAACCAGTGCGAAGGTAGGGAGACATTTTTGTCTTCACCTCTTATCTTTGCGTGTGTATGTTGAGATTTAGGCCATCAATCCTCATGAAGTAATACTAGTCTAACTATACTTAGACTTAGAACTTCATACAGTAAGACTGTCTGTGCTTTTCTGGATGATGAAATCTTGTCTTTCTCGTGTAATAATCTACTTAGTAGGATGGTGAGCGCTCAAAATTCTGCAGTTTTAGAAGTTAAAGAATAGGACTGGTGCTTCTAAAACGCGACTTGCTGCATTAAATCACAGGCCAAACTTTACGTGAAGCAGCCTAACTTAGGCAGATGCAGGGGACTGGTTCTGGCTTTGAGGTAGAGCTTTTGGTTCCACCTGCTAGACACAGGAGAATCTCTTCAGCTGCCTGTGCTGTGTCTACAGCCCCATCACTATGCTTTCATTTTTCTGGCAAACTGGAAAGAAACTTCCCATGTGCTGCCAGTTGGACAACACTGATTTATGTGAATGACCTGTCTTTTGAACTTGTAAGCAGTCATAATCACTGTAGAATAGAAACACTAAGTAAAAGGATAGTCTTATCTGTTACTAGTCATTGTTCTAGGCTGTGAAATATTCTAAAACTTGCTCTAATTCATGTAAGTGTGTGCAGCTAGCTTGCTGTAACTGAAAATGCAGTGTAGGGCAAACTCCAGCTTTCTATCATTGCAGGGAATCTCAAAATCTTAAAACACTTGTTTTTATTTTCCCTGCCCTATGCCTAGTAATTAAAGTGTTAAATTGCAGAGGTTGTTTTAGAGTAATTAAATGGAAATATATTGCGTAAGTTTTTACCCTCTGTGGTATAGGATTAGTGCTTATTCATATAGCTTTCTGTCAAGTTAGGATGAGTTGGATTTCAGACTATAGAGTGCAACTACTTTAAATTGTTGACATCACAAAACTTGCATATTGTCGCCATTCCACACTTCTGTCTTGTTACTAAAAGCTGATTTTGGAACTTACTCCAAATTTTTTTTGTTTTGTTGTGAGCTCATTCTTAACAATGGTAAGATGCTATTTGAATTTCTGCTGCCACTGCTTTTGCTGTGAAACAGTATTGATGAAAAGAAAATTGTAATTTAATGAAGAATGTTAAAGAATGAAGAATGTTAGAGTGAGGTTTTCCCTTTTTTATGATTATTTTTCTTCTCTTTTTTTTCACCCAATGATAGATTGACAAGTGGAGGGTAGGTCTTTTTGGCAGTGGAAATAAGGTTTCACATGCATTCTTATTTTGGAAACAACCTTACAAACTTTAGGAAACAGTTTCTCAACAGAATGTAACTGGTTTAGTTGAAACTAAAGGAGGAGCACCCTGAAGTTGTCTTCTGTGTGCTTTAGCAATTAGGATGTGTGAACTTACTCCTATCTTTCTATATTCATATGACCACTCAGTTTCAGCATTTGTAAGTGGTTTTCTTAAACATATCTGCTGTTGGAGCAGAACAGGAAAAAAGGAAGGAGTCAGAATGAAGGCGTTACCAACCCTGCTTACTACTGCTTGCTGTTGAAGGGAGATACAGTAGAATAAGAGGTAACGTAGAGACAGACTTATTTGATACAGAATATACTTCAGTAATGGAGTGTCTTAAAAATAGGTACTCTGAATGCATGCCATAGATGATAAGCAGTTGGATAGGTTGAGGATGTTGGCTGCTGTTTGGGTCATCTTACCACATCTGCTCTTGAGACGCCAATGTGCTGGATACGTGCCTGTTAAATGAGTTGTGAAACTGGTATGTTTGAACTGGGGCTTTCTGTGTTACTACTTTGCTGCTTGCAGGCATGGTAATACTATTTAGCTAGTTGCTGTCATCTGAGAAGATACAATAACCATAGCTTAATATATTACAATGCAAAATAAAATTACTCTCTGTAGTTACGCAGTAATCTGTTCATACGTGACTCCCAGTATTCTTTGTCTTCTCTGAAGACTCAGGCTGAGGGAATTGTCCTTCATCCTAACAAACTTGTGCCTTTTAATTCAGCCTTTGAAAGGAGGAGTCAAACTGTTTAGTGTACAATGGCATTTGATCCATCTTGGCCTCAAAAATAAAAAGAGAAAAATAGTATAAACAGTAGTATAAAATCTACTGCCTGGATGTTTCATCTCTACTCTCTTTCCATCTGTGTGTGAGTGAGGTTTTTTTTATTCCCCTCCTCTCTTGATAATACTAGATGATACAAGAGAACTGCTCCTCTCAGCTCATTGAGTCAACTTAATTGTTTGGGAGACAGTAAGATTGGTTAAATTGAAGCTTGATTCTGACTCCACTCATCCCTTTGGTTGGTCGGATTTTCCTGTTTGAAGTGTAACTAATAAAAAGTTGGGTGCAGGAGATTGAAACTCACTGTAACAAAGTTGTGGTAACAAAGTACTTCAGGCAAGTTTTAAATGAGTTGATTTTACTTGTATCTTACTTTATCAAACTTGGCATGTCTGGTTTGATTTGTGTCGCAAACACATTAGCTGACAACCACACTTTTGATGAGGAAGAAAATAAATCTATTGGAAAATAGTGGTTTCCACTTTTAGCAATAGCAGTGCTTGAAGATCTAAACTTAAGTAGATCTTACTTGAGCTGCAAGTGGAATAAAAAGTTACTGGAACAATCTGTCTGAGAATTTTGGGGTAAATTAACAAATTTCATCAATTAGCTTGAATCATAATTTGGACTGAAAATTTTTTCTAGCTCAGCATGAAATTGTACATCAGAACAACTTGTTGGTTCTTGAGAATAAACAGGATTTTGTTACTCCTTTTGTCTGAATGTTGGGAACTTCTAGCTTCTAGCCTAGAGTTCTGAATGCAAGTAGGAAAACACGCTTTCTTTAGAAGATAATGTTCTTTGGGCTAGGTCTCTGTTCTTAAATTCGCTTTTTTTTTTTTTTTTAACAATACTTTTTAGTCTTGAGCTACTCTGGCATTGGTATGTCTGAACTTGTGAATAGTTCTTCTTTCTCATGTATCACTTATTTCTAAAATTGAGGCTTGTAATCACTTTTGGAGAGTTTATTCTTCATAATTCTAAACTAGGAATTGGGCAAAACAATTTCTGAAACACTTAAGAGATCTTAGTGATTACTCTGCTTTTTGGGGGGCCTCAGTGCGTGGATGTGTTTGGGTTTTTGTTTGTTTGGATTTTTTTGCTTTAGCAGCTAGCAGTTTGAACTAGTTCTGAACTACTTAGCTAGACAAAAGTGGTATTTGTGGAACACAGGATCGTTGAAGTTTGGTTAAATAAAGCAAGTGTCAGGCCAGTGAGTTCAACTTTCAGGCATATTGAGTGATGGTTTATAGCAATGGATTAAACTTGCTTTTAAAAATGTACTTAACGTTTAAGAAAATGCTTGCTTATATATGAATGATGCGATATGTAATTTCATTCAAATCTTCTTCGAAGCTGCTTTAGTGGGGGGGAGGGGGAAGAAAACAGACATATTTCAGAGCATCCTATGCAGTGATCAGCTTGTCTTATTTCAAGAGTATTGAACTATCATTATTGGGGGGGGGACGACACATTATCAAGATGATATTAAATTTCTTTAAATTCTGATTTTCAGTACAGCAGGTTGTTGAATAATAGTTACTTGCAAAGAATGTCACTTGATTATAGTGCTATGGTCTAAACAGGATTTTTGCTTAAAGTGTAAAGCCTTCTGAGAAAGGCTTGTTGGTCTTCCAACAAGCTTGTTGGTCTTTAGTGATATGTTCCATTAATCCTGCAATGAACATGAAATGAAATTCTGTTTGTGTGAACAGAGAGAGCTCGTCTGTAGTGTTTTGAGTTTGAATGGATAAGCGCTTTTTCATTATGAAATCTGAATTGCTTGTTCAACTTCTCATTTTAAAGTTGAAAAAATGGAAGTGTTCAGAGACATGCCCCCCCCCCCATCCCCATTCTCTATGTAATGAAGTGAGTGATGAGCTATATGGAACTTGTACTGGAGGGAACAAGATCTGTCCTCCTTCCTCTTTCTAAGAACTTCTATGAAGGCTGTTTTATCTAAAGCAAATAGATACGAATTGATCAGGTTTGCCACTAATGATGGAGGATTTTTGCCATGTTCTGAAATGTATCATTCAATGACAAAACTATAGGATATTTCATATTTCTCAATTTAGGCTGGATGCAGAACTAGTGAAGTTGTATAACTTTATGTTCCTCATGTCCTATTCTGCTGTAACTGTTGGCTAGCTCAGGTTGCCTATGAAACCAATTTCTCTCTAGAAGGGGGTTTCAGTTTGCCAATGCAGCCTGTGTAGGAAGAACACCTGCAGAAGATCTGGTGATGACTGACAGAAGCTGTGATAACAGCCCTGGAGTCAGCTCTTCTGAAACAGACCAAAACCAGTCAGGGCTAGACATGCATATCTTGTTTTGACAATAATGTCCAGCTGCTTTGCAGTGCATAACTGCTCGAGCATTGCGTAGCTGAGATAAGGAAGTAGCTCCAATAGATAAAAGGGGCTTCTAGGATAAATGCGTAGGCAGAACTCACTTTAATATGACCCATCCCTCCAGCAGCTTCCCATCAGCTGCCCTTCTGTGTGGTTCTCTGGGCTCCCTGTGCACTTACAAGTGCAAGTCCTTCATTAAATCTAATTTGTTTAACCCTTCACATCTCTCTATGCCAGTATCTGACTCTCCTTTCTCACCTTACAGTCACAGCCTGCCTATTCCATGGAGAAGCAGCTTTCAGTTAAGGACTACAGTATCTAATACTTGTATAGAATTTTTCCAAAAGGGCATAAACTAGAGGAGTACACTTGCTACATTATATCATCCTTGCTGTATCTTCCTTTCATATTTTATTTATGAAAAATGCTAACCAAAGCACCATTCCAGGCCTTCTGACAATGATGATGTCCCAGCCTGTCTGGTGATCAGAACATGATTTGATGTTGGAGCTAGGTTGATTTACTAGTTAACTGGTGCGGAAAAAGGTGTTACACATCTGCATGTGCTTCTTGATGTCTTTGAGCCAGTACTGGTGTTTGGCTCTCCAGTGAGCTGATTCAGGGAGCTAAACTAATATAAAATAGTTTTTAAACAACTTTTAAACTAAATTAATTTCTTCAGTAATGCTAGTTTTCTACTAGTCTGACATCTGAATAAACTTGTGGCTGGATGCTGTGAGCACCAGTGCCCTCTCAATGGAAGTGTTGGAATGGAAAACGGGGACTGCGCCCTTTGGTGCAGGTTGTAATGAGATCAGCTTAGCTTTTGTCAGATGGGTCTTTGGAGATTGTTACTTTTGTGACCTGTGTATTATGGTTGAGGCTTTTGTGTTTATCTTCTGGAAGGCATGTTTTCCAGGAATAGCAGTCTCTTCCAGTCCGGTGGCTCAGTGAAGTGTCAAAACTTGGCAGTTTTGTTCTTATCTTCCAAGACTTGTTCAGCTGCTTCCCTGATGGAAGGAGATCTATGTTCTCGGTAGTATTTGTGTGACTTGTGCATGCCCAGTGCCTGCCTCATTAAGATAAATGCTTTCCTGTAAGTCCCCAGAACACCCTGAATTTAGGGAATGCAGTGGGCTACTATCCTTGAACAATGTTTTTGGACTTTCTCTGCTGAAAAACAGTAACTAGCATACTTTGTCAGAGTATAAGCTTAAAATACCTATTTTTCTACTCCAAATTATTTAATCTTCCTATGGAATAATTTTAAAAAACTGTTAAAATTTTGAGTAGAAAGTGTAATACTTCCAATAAAAATACAGACAGTTGTGGAGAAAAAAAAATGGGGAACTGGATAGCTTACTCTTTTTAAAGGATCAAGAATATGACTTTGTTAACTGCATGGAAGCCCTTAAAAGCCTGCAGTGTTGATGTGACATCTGAAAACTAGTTAATCCTTTCATATTGTCTAATTGCTGAGCTACAGTCACCATTTTTTCAGTGGAGAAGCTTTGGAACTGAACAACAGTTTTCATCTGCCAGTGGTGTCAAGGCCAGGTTGATGGTAGCACAGCATGCAAGAAGTATCTGGACAGCCTAATTCTATCGATACAGCAAGATAGTGAGTGCTACAGCTTTGGAATCACAAGTTTAAGAGCAATGTTTGTTGCAAAGAGTTGCAACAATAGGCTTCCCATAGTAGTTTGGCAAACAGTTATAATATCATAGCTTTTGGCATTGTAAACTTGTTTCTGTACTATTTTAGGGACTTCTCTATCTCATCTGTGAATTACCGTGGTGCTTTGTCATCATTTGTGAGGGTTCTTTTGTTAAGCTTTAAAATATTAGGACAACACAATGATGTCAGATAAAGACCAGTACTTATTTAATAGACCCTTTCTGTTGGCTGACAGTGATAATCACTTTGTTAATACGTGGATTTTTTTGGCATAGCATGGATTGATCCAAGTTGGTAGTGATGAAAAGATTCATTTCCCATTGAAACTACCTGTAGAACTGTTCTTCTCTGGTGTGCATCTAACACCTGAAAGTCTAGCTGTTATTTTTCCAGATTTCATGAGAATACAAATACAAAACTGAATAGAACCATTCCCTTTTAATCCTGTTCCTTGTTCTGAAATGCAAAAATTATGTGTGTTTGTGTGTGTGTATATATATATGTGTGTGTGTATATATATATATATATATATATATATATATACACACACCAAATATATATATATATATATATATGTATATATATATATATATTTGGTAACGTCTTAGAAATCTTGTTTATAATATTGGGAAAGAAACCACTGTGGAAATAAAACATCTTGAACATAAAACATTCCTCTTTGTGAACTTGAGAGCTTTTCTATAATCTTCATAGTACATTCTGTCTGCATGAGTCAGTTGACTGTCCTGTTAAGTAATTAAAAGTAGATTTTGGCTTCATGAAGATGAACAGCAAAATATTTTCATATTCTAAAACTTCCCTGTGACAAGAAAACTCTTGCCCAGTTTGAAGGGTTTAATCTGTAGTGTGCTAAGATTTGATTGTCGTGGCAAAGCTGAATTGAAATGATTGATGAGTGATTTAAATACAGTCCTTGTTCCCAGTTGACATAATGTTATTTAAGGGAGGAGAATGGAAAACAAAACAAAACCCAAGTTTAGAAAAGAGTTCTGTAAACCATAGCAGCCTTGTATGGTATAAAAGCACACTAGTCCAAACCCAAGTGAAACAGACTACATGGATGAATGGAGTTTTACTAAGGCTTTTTCTTGTAACGTGCTGGCAAAACTTAGCTAAGATGAGGCATGGTATTTTGCTTTTAAATGCTATGCCTTTAAATTTCCTATGTTAAAGTGAATCGGCTAAATAAACTGTAGTATCTCTGAAGCTTTACATGCACTGCAGGCATTTCACCAAAACTTCCCTGTAATTCTAACTGAATGGTATTGAAGCTAGAGTTATGCTTAGAAAACTTTATTTGTTTTTGAAGTATACTCTACTGAGAAGCATTAATCAAAAAGGCAGTAAAGGGCTCTTTTTTTGTGTTGTGTCCTGTCGTTGTAAACATCATTTAGCGGAAACAGTAAGAATGTATTTGTTAACTTTGGAATTATTAAGTATGACCTGAAAATGCATAATAGGTGGAAATACATTTCACTGAGGGAGCTCTGTAGCAGCATTTGTAAGCACCTAGCAAAGTACCTGTCATGCCTAGACAGTGCTGGATGCCATCTCTTCATGTTCAACCTAATAATATTCTGCTGTCCTTAGGCTGTTTCTTTTATTTTATTAAAATAGCTGAAGCCTAGTGTCATCTAGTGTGTTTGAAGTGTCCTCGAAGAACTGATAAACAGGTATATTCTTCCTAATCAGCCCACAAGTCAAGAGTGGTATACATCTACACATGCACATATTCCTGAGAGAGGTTGCTTTTTAAACACATGTGAAGAATCTGAATTCAAAAGTATTTATTACTACATTCATGACATTCGACCTAGTTGAAAATAAATTCTCAACTCTTCTGCAGGTATAAAAAAATATGTTGTTGGCCTAATTATCAAGACCTCATCTGATCCAACATGCGTCGAAGTAAGTGAATTTTCTTCAGGGGAGGAAAAAAGAGGGGAATATTACTCATAACCTGACTGTCCTTTTCTCTTCTCCAGAAAGAAAAAGTGTATATTGGGAAACTGAATATGATTCTTGTTCAGGTAAGCTGAGTTCATCACACTTATAATTTTATCTTAGAGTTCAGAATATGTGATTTTACACAAGTAAGTGGAAAAAGTGTGCTAATCCTGTGGATGTTTCAAATTTCAGATACTGAAACAGGAATGGCCAAAGCACTGGCCAACTTTTATAAGTGATATTGTGGGAGCAAGTAGGACAAGTGAAAGCCTTTGTCAGAACAATATGGTGATCCTTAAGCTATTGAGTGAAGAAGTGTTTGATTTTTCCAGTGGCCAGATAACTCAAGTAAAAGCTAAACATTTGAAAGACAGGCAAGTATATGTATTTAATGCTTATTAAATAGGTTGCACTTTGTGCTTGCTACTGAATAGTTGCTTTCTAAGGTTTTGACTAAACACCTACAGTTACCAAATTTTATTTCTGAGGCTAAGTGGAATACTATTTTCTCTTGAAAGAAGGATTGTTTAGTGATAAACTTACCTTCGTACAAAGGTATTTTTGCATCGTTGCATGTAGCTTCCGTTGACAGATGGTCCTACCCTTTCAACAGAGCATTGAACATTGCCTGTGTTTCTAAGGCAGAATTCGCAGGCACAAACTCAGGGCACTTCAACAAATGTGTGTGTTCCTCTCAAAATTGGTAATTGTGACTGCTTCTATGGACCTAGTTCTCTAGAACCTATTCTGTGACTATAGATACTTTACTGATTAAAATAGATAGGATTGTTTGTAAAATGTGATAATGCTGACTTTCTAATATTTATTTATTTATTTATTTATTTATTTATTTTTTACAGTATGTGCAATGAGTTCTCTCAGATATTTCAGCTGTGTCAGTTTGTAATGGTAAGTCTGATTTACTTTCCACTGGGTTTTTATAACCATCTCTCCCCCTCCCCCATCATGCCGAGTAATTTCTCATTAAGGAACACCAATGGTCCTGTTGCAGGAAAACTCCCAAAATGCACCCTTAGTCCATGCAACTTTGGAAACTTTGCTACGATTTCTGAACTGGATTCCTCTAGGATATATATTTGAGACCAAGTTAATCAGCACACTAATATACAAGGTACTCACTTTAAAAAAGTATATTTACAGTTCTTAAATTTAGTACTTATTAAGAAGCTTAACATATGACACTCTTGTAATATGTTTGACTTTTCTTTTCTCAATAGTTCTTAAATGTTCCCATGTTTCGAAATGTCTCTTTGAAGTGCCTCACAGAGATTGCAGGTGTCAGTGTAAGCCAATATGAGGAACAGTTTGTAACACTTTTTACACTGACCATGATGCAGTTAAAACAGGTAATGTTTTTAAAACAGGTAATATTTTTAATTTTTTTCATTTGACTATATCATATAGAGAAATCAACTTTTATGGAACCTAGTTCAATTTACAAATTCATATTCAATATAGAGGTCTTGATGAGAAAATGCTGTTTGTACTTTATTGTGCCATTTAATCGTATTTATGGCTTGATCAAAACACGTGAAGTGTATTGTCTGTGGCTATAGGCTATAGCTGTATATCTACTAGATCAGTTTGTTTGGATTAATCCAAGAGTTTCTGAGGGCTTGAGCTCTTTGGGGAAAATTCAGAGAAATGCAGCAAAATGTAGTATTACTTCTAAGGCTTATTTCAGTTTGAAAGTGATGGAAACGTTTTTCAAGGATTTTGGTGGTGCAACATATAGCAGTATTTCTAATGATGTAATTTTGTGGTCTTTACAAGCAGTTCAATACCTGAGATTATAGTTTCTTCTCAATGTTTTTGTAACTGTCCACATAAGCTGCAGTCTTCTGTACATAGCTGCTACATCGTGCTTGTTCAGTCTCTAAGCCTCATATAGAATGGATTCTTTGTCAGTCTCCAGTATCTGGAAGGGTGTATTCTTGACATTCAAAACTAGAAAGAGTTCTGAAGAGTTTTCTGAGTAACCTTAAATGTAGTTACTTTTGCAAGAATTGCCTATAGACCCAAACTGTTTCTGCTGACATGAAGGCAGGTTATCTTGCTGTGAGAAAATTCACACTATTAAAAGCAATTAATTCAAATTCTTTCACTGGTATGTTTGAAAATATACATTGTTTCATCATAAAAATGCCACCTTCAAATCTATGGCTTGTTTATACATTACCAGCGCTCTATCAGTGCTTCTGTTTTGAAGGTTATTTTCTCAGATGATTATATCTAGTATAACTTTCATTAAATGCAGTATCCTTACTGGATACAAAGAACTTCTCTTGCATTTCTAAGCAGCTTGGACTATACAGCCTACCCTTTTGGTGTAGGGTGAGAACTACATAAGGAGAAAAAGGTCTGAAATTTTGTGCTGTTCTGTGCAAACTGTTATTTGCTGTAATGAAATAACTGATAGATTTACTAGAGAATACAAATCTTGATCATCTATTTCCATTTTAGATGAGGTTCTTGGTTAGTGATCTCTAACTGGCAGCCTTATCCCGTGATTTCATTTTTTTATTGTAAAACTTCTAAATGTTGTATGTGACAAATTAATTTCTCCTAGTTCTATTGAAATAAAATGCATTTATGAAGAAATGCAGTATTGTCCATTCTCAACCTGAGAGGCAAGTTAAGGTCGTCATAAATGCATCTAAAATACTGTGTAACTGAAGTATACTTGTTACTAAGAGGCATAATTCTTCAAAATAGAAAATGAACCATTTCTTTATTACAGATCAGGTCCGCAAACTACATAAGCTTTTGTTTCTTTGCTGTCACTGCACAGATTGTTTTATTACTGTGTTTTTGCACTGCAGTGTGAAGAACTATCTCAAGCTCATCTAAACAAGCAAAGAATATGCTTGATTCCCACTTGGTTGGACAGAAGTGTAGAATATGTTTATTTGAGATCCTTCTTTCTTGGCTTTGTTCAGTTTTACTGTTCTGATTATAGTGAACTAGATTGAATTTCTCTAGCAGAAATCCTAGTATCTAAATTCAAAGTATGAAAAGTGCAGGAGTTCAGTTCTGCTACCTGTGTTTTATTCCCTGCTTCTTTTGGACTATTTTCTGTTTTGAAACATTGGCTTGTAACAGGAACTATGACTTTTTTTTTAATCATATTAATTAACTCGGAGATAAGCTGCCTTAAAGGTAGTTTTTCTTTTGACGATGTAACAGCAGACTACAAGCAGCTACTGGGTTGAAAACTTTCTTAATTGTTTTAAGCTAACACTTCAGAAAAGAGACACAGTCATAAGATTAAAAAAAGTAGTTCTTATAGAACATATCCTGATACAGTGGGGGTTACATGTTAGAGTATCTATCTTTGACTCTTGAAGCATCAGCAGAAATTCTGGGGATTAGCTAGTTCCACCAATTGCTTCTGAAATCAACAACTGATTAGCAAGGAGCATTTACAGCGTGAGCTAGGCAGGTGAGGAACTGCTGTTGCTCAGTGTACATTGTTTAGGCTGTGAGGTATTTTGTATGGAAGCTCCCTTCCATATTTTTAAGGGAAGGAAGTAGAGGATGATCCTTCTCATCCATATCAGTGGAAGATATTCTCATGCCTAGGTTGTTGATTTTGAGCATTTTTTTAACGACGTCATGTTGATTCTGTTTTTAGTGTTAATTTCCCTTTTTTTCCTCTTCTGTTTGCAGTGTTCCTTTATCTTCTAGATACTCTAGAACCACATAATCTGCATACTTCTACTTAAATCATGCCTCCTCCTTCCTTCTCCACCCCTATACAGGTTTCAAGTAGACCTATAGAATTTTTATATAGTTAGAATAAATCTACTGTTTTGCATGCATCAAACTCATCTTACGGATTAGGTGGCTGATCACTACTTTCTCGTTTTTTGTAGATGATGGTTTCAATTCTAAATAGTATATTCTAAATAAATATATCTAGTCTAAGTTTTCTTAAAACATCAGTTGAATGCAAAATTGACTATTTGGCATAAATTGTAGCTTACAAGTTTTTAGCATTGCATAATTGTTATATCTGAATTTGACCAGAACTGTTGTATTTATTACCAAAACTTGATTTTTATCTCTTAGCTTTGTAAAATAAAGTATTAGAGAACAAATGCACAGAAATCTGTCAGCAGTGAAGACATTAAACTTTCTACTCTGTTCTGTGAGTTAGTAGTGTTGACTTTAAAGAATGTTACTCAATGACAGTATTGAAAATGATTTGTATAATGAAAGAACTTCAAAGCTGGGGCATCTCACGGGAGGTATTGCAGAGATCTGTACAAGGTCACTGAAAAACACTTCTATCTTTTGGGAATCTTCCGTACATTTTCTGAATATTGTGGAGGACATCTTTCACGGTGGTTCTAACATGATGATGCAATGTTTTGAAACCGAATGCTGTTAGGGACAGCTAAAACTTTTTTAGAACAACATTGCCTGATGAAAGATGTTTTTAAAAAAGTGTATACCTTTCTTGTTACCAGCTGCTGTTTTATGAAGGATGGAAAAGGGCTCTTTAATTCATTAGAACTGTTCATAGCTGTTTACGTTTTTGCTTTGTAGTCTGTCTCAGGAACAAATCTTCCTTGCAGGAAGAAGGGGATACAATGAAAGGCAGTAATCCTTTTTTCCCGAAAGAGTAAAGTATTTGGTAAGACGTAATAGTGTTACTTCTGTATAAAACAGGAAATTCTTAATTATGTCCAAATTCTTTTTATTAGATGCTTCCTTTAAATACCAATATTCGACTTGCATACTCAAATGGAAAAGATGATGAACAGAACTTCATTCAGAATCTCAGTTTGTTTCTTTGCACGTTCCTCAAGGAACATGGTCAACTTATAGAAAAGAGATTAAATCTGAGGGAAACATTGATGGAGGTAAGTTACTCAGTTTATCCAGATAAATATAACCAATATGTTCTAATATAACCCATTTGTTCTAATACTCATACCTCAAAGGATGTTACTAATACAATCTTTAGATCACAGCACTTAATAGTTTTTTGTCTTCTAACCACCATTTCCTTCCTGCACAAAAACGTATTCACATGAATACTAGAAAGCTTTAAAAATTTTTGTTTTCTAGCATATTTTAATGGCATTTTATTTCCAATAATCTTGTGCTAATAAAATGTCTGAAGACTATAGGTCTAGGGGCTTTTTTCTGTTCTCTTCCCCCCCCCCCTTCTTTTTCTAAGAGACGCTATATTTTTCCATGGTTGTTCTTGTATGGTGTTTTGTTTTAACCTCTCTATAAAGAAGGTGTTGCTATGATTTTTGTCACCTGTGAACTGCTTCATACACAACATTTTTTTCCATGTCCAAGCTTGGTTTCTTGGATACAGCACATAGAGGAATTCGGTGCTTTTGTCCTAGTGTAGCTTTGTGCCTAACATGCCACTTCCCAAAGTTTAACTGAAAGGTTTTAAATAAAATCCTCAAAGTCAGTGTTCTGTTTCTATATAATACAGACAATGTATGCCAGTAACACTTAACAATTCGGCAGAGCTCTGCCTTTAGTTACTAATGCACGCTTTATCCTGGTCTTAGAGGAGGTCCTGCAGACCTTGATTATCTGTTAACTTTGTAAGATTTACAGTTTTCCTCCTTTTCTGCTTGTTCCCTTTTATTGGTGACTGCAGCATTCTTTTCAAAGAATGCGGAGGAGGTTTACTGTCAAAATGCTAGGATCTGTGGTAATGTAAGTAACGGAAATTCAACTAGAAATGAAAGAATGGGAAGACTTAATTCTAGATGACTACTAAACAGTAAAGTTACCACCCCATACAGTAGTGGAACTGTATGACAAGACTAGGGGTTTTTTTTTGTGTATGTGGTTTGTTTTGTTTTTAAACTGTGAATAAATTTTTGCTGAGGGTCAGCTGTTCTGTGGTGGCTTTTTGCTAGCTCCTTCCCAGTGGTGAGCTCCAAGGGTATGAAACTGGCTGCACAGCCCCTTGAAGCGCCACTCCTGTGCCCTGAATTCAAGCTGTGTGCAGATAGGGAGTGAACAGGGTGAAGAGCTGAACAGAGACAGAGGCAGAAAAATAATACTTCAACGTAAACCTGGAGAGCCAAGTTTCACTGGGAGGAGGAAGCACATCTTTGTGGAGTAGTTCTGGTATAATAAATATACATCTGAATTTTTGTCCATTTTCTGGCTAGTATGTTTCTTCTGGGGGTAGTCTTCTGTAAAAGCGTGTGTCATAAGTTATTTGCTAATAGCAAGTTGTACCTCATTTAAGAGATGGACTAAGAGCATCATTTAGCTTGCTTAAACAATTTTAGAAAGCTGTCAGATTCCTGAATAATTGCATAAATCAAAAGGACTAAGCTATTTCTAAATAACTGAATCAGGTGAACGCAGCTCAAGTTTCAGCTTCTGAAGAGACTGTGTCATGAAGACCTGTGTGAACAGCTGACATAGTTTTTGTGTCCTGTGCAATTGCTGGTAAATAAGGTGCAATTTTTAGGTCTTGCCTCCTGTGTTGTCAGGTGTAACTGTGTTAAATTCTTAAAGATGGGCATCTACAAAACTCCGTTCCGGATGTCTTCAGGTCTTGTGTTACAATCTTGAAATGTTTCACAGAGTTCTTTAGCTGATTGTAAAATGTTAAAAAAAAAATAAAAAAAAAATCTATTTTGCAGTGTAAGAGAACTTTTGAAAGTGGTTGTACGGCTAACCTATCCTTTCTTGCCTTCTGGCTGTAGCAGATTTTCTGGAATTGTTTCACTGATGTATGTGCCATGTATGCTGATGTGAAGAAACTTGCATAAGATATTGCAAGCAAAATTAACGAGAAAATCTAATGAGTATGTGGGACTAGTGCTAAGTTGTTTTGAATACCTCTTTTGACATTGTAGATGTGGATAATGAATCAGCTGTTCACAGTCTAGTCTAACATCCTTTGAATCACTGTAGTATCTGGCCTATATTAGTGTATTTAGATTTCATTGTTTCCATCTGGTTTGTTCTCTGGTGGACTACTGACTGTATTTTTCACCAGGGAATAGAAGAAATAAGCTAGGCTTAAAATGTTAGATTATGTTGTTATAACTTCTCTAGTGAGTAGTTTGCCCTTCGCCTTTCAGTCTTCATGCTGACTGTTTCATCAGTAAAGTTGAAAATGTTTTGGTAATGCCTTCTGTTGAATGCAAGCGAGCAATGTGATTTCAGCATTTGTGAGGATTTAAACAAAGGAGCAATCTTGAGAATACCGGTCACTGAAACTAGCTGTCAAGGGCTTTTGAGACTATAAAGCAAAACTCCTTCAGAAGGCTCCAGAGGCTGTGATTTTTTTTTTTTTTTTTTTTTTTTTAACAGGCTGATTTGGGTACTTTTTTAAAGAGATTTTTAGCCTATTTTAATTCTTAAAAATTGGCACATACTTTCGAAACAATAGCAGTTGATAAGGTGCTTTGTTTCCGAGTTGCTGCTCCATTGGTCAGAACTCTTGGCTTGTAAGTAATGTTACTGCAGTGTTAATGCCTTGTTCTTATGTTTTATGATAATTTTCAATTTGATCAGTATTTGGATAAGAGAACTTGCAGCAGTACAGTCTTGTCTTCACAAATGATTAGTAATCAGTTGTGTAAATTGCACTTTTCCAGGCTCTTCATTATATGTTATTGGTATCAGAAGTTGAAGAAACTGAAATATTCAAAATTTGTCTTGAATATTGGAATCATTTGGCTGCTGAGCTGTACAGGGAGAGTCCATTTTCAACGTCTGCTTCTCCGTTGCTTTCGGGAAGTCAACACTTTGATGTTCCTCCAAGGAGACAGCTTTATTTGCCTGTACTATCCAAGGTAATCCATGCTTAAGTAAAGGTATTGTGAAGCTTTACATACTGTTCTTAAGTTCAGACATCTTGCCTCATGTAAGGGGAGATTTCAGAAAACTTGTCCTGCTTTGAGTGGTTGTTAGTTAATTCAACTCTAGTCATTAAATTTGCTGCAATTGCCAAGATTTTTGATTAATACTTCTAGACTAGGCTGAAGATGAGGATGCTGGTGGATGATATGAGTATTAAAAAAATCTTAGCTTTTCTTTTTTTCTGGCTATTAAGAACATGATTGTTTTAAAAACATTGTAAGATCTGTATCAGACAATTTCTTTAAAAAGGCTTGCTGGTTTTCTTCCATGGTAGCACTGCAACAATGAACTTCAACCTTGGGGCAGAACTATTGCATAGGATTTGCTCAGTAGGCTTACTAAATCGTACTGTTACTTGGTTTGCACCTTGGTGGTGTTTGTATTTCGTTATGAAAATATAGCTGTTTTCTGGTTGGAAAAGGAGGCAAACTCAATATTTTCTTTCTTTTTTCTTTTTTTAATGGTGGTGGGTTTGATTTTCCACTCAGGAACAAGATTTCTCCCAAAATGCGTGTTACCTGATAGAATGCCTGACCAAAGTGCTTTAGAGTCTGTGGAGCTATGTGCATATTTTCTTGTTACAGCTTTATTAAATTTAAACCTTTCTTTGTAAAATACAGGTCCGATTGTTAATGGTTAGCCGTATGGCTAAACCAGAAGAGGTGCTAGTTGTGGAAAATGATCAAGGAGAAGTAGTACGAGAATTCATGAAGGATACAGATTCCATAAACTTGTATAAAAATATGAGAGAAACGTTGGGTAAGTTGTACTAGCAACTTGGTGTTCTTGTCCTGTGCAACTGCACCAGCTGCATGTATGTTACAGAATGCTAGCTTATGCTCTTAGTTACGTGGGGGTAAGATGATCGGCAGTGAGAAGTAGTACAAAAGCTTGAAAGGAGGAGTGGTTGGAGCTTCTTGGGTTTGAACATGTAGTGCTCTTGTGCAACTTAGTTAAGTAGTCATATACAACCTAGTATTTGTTACTGTCTTTTTTGCATTGAAAACCTTAGTGATACTCCTCTGCTAAAATCTTTCAGATTGAGTGAAATCTCAGTTTTGTCATGCTACTCCCAAATGTTGTATGGCAAGTTAGAGATACGAATCTGAAGATCAGATCAAATCTATAGATCATTTAATTTTACTCCTATATGTGGAAAACTGTGAGGTGTAAGTTTTGTTTTTTGGAGGGAAAAAAATCTTTCTAGCCATATGACCAAAAATTAGTTGTATATACATATGTAGAAAGTTTTAAATGGGAAGGACTTCCCTGAGGAGTTTCAGCTTCACGACATGCTAATTATTTTTCACTCCTAGTTGAAATATTCTTGTGTAGACCAAGTACTTACTGAGCTTCAGAAAGGTTGTCCGAAGTTACTGATGAAGTCTTAAAATGACTTCACCTGGAAATCTGTGTAAAAGCTGTTACGGAACACATAGAAAAAGCTAAATGTTGCAAGTACACTAAAGAATAACACAGTTGATATTTCCATTATACTTAAAGTAGCACACACGTTTTATTCTTAGTGTAAGTTGATATTGGGGGGGGGGGGGTGTGCATTTCCATTGTCCTTTGAAGTCTCATGTTCAGCTGTGAGCATTTTTTTCAGAGAATAAATGGCCCCTGTGTATTGTAGTGATAAATGATTTTTTTTTTTTTTGTGGTAAGAGAGAAATTCACAAGCCCTAGCTGCCACTTGGATCACATGTCTAAGCATTAGGCTCAGAACATCAGTTCTTTAAGGATTTTTTATTAAATGCAAATGTTTCAAGGAAGCATTGTTTAATAACAGGTTAACGAATAAAGAGTTTTAAAAAAAATTCTGTGACGTAGGAAGTAAAAACATTAAATGTGGGTTTTTTAATTCTAGTCACTGTACTAGTGACACTGTAAGTGCAGTTAGCAGCAGATCAGTTGTAATATCTTTCTATGGGAGTTTTTTGTTGGTGTTTTTGTTTGTTGGTGTTTTTGTTTGTTGGTGTTTTTGTTTGTTGGTGTTTTTGTTTGTTGGTGTTTTTGTTTGTTGGTGTTTTTGTTTGTTGGTGTTTTTGTTTGTTGGTGTTTTTAAACAGTAGAATTACTACTGCACGTCCTCAGCCATAGTCATAGTTCTGGATACAGGATTGTTTATGCAAAAACGGATGTAGTTATCAAGTGTTTGATTTGTAGTATAATGTTACTGTTTACAATATACTATTTTAAATAGAAGATCATTTTTAAATAGAAAAATAAGAGTGCAGTGGAAGTTACAGATTTTTACAGTGCCATAGAATGCTGATACTAGTCTTAAATTGCTTCTGACTTGTTGGGATTTAGAATTTTGTATTAGACTAATCCTATTAGAAGCTGATGCAGGTGTCTGTGTCAGTTATGATACATGAATCTTCCCTTCTAGACTTGTTTTGGGGTAGAGCCTTACCAGCAGACTTAATGACAGAGCAGTAAAGAACAGAGAAAAATTACTGACTTCTTACATGTAGTATAAGGTCCCCAATAGCTAGCCATTCCTATATTTAACCTGTAAGTCATGGTTATGAACTCCTTTTGTTAATTATTTAACTTAACTTTACTGATCTGACTGGTACACAAGACACAACGTAAGCTGGTTCAGTTTTCATAAAGCTTTTGTGTATGGTTTGGCTGAGATCCTGTAGAGCTGTGATCCGGGTTGTTGCCTAAAGATCTGCATGTTCAATGTCAAATGTCTTTCAGTTTATCTTACACATTTGGATTATGCGGATACAGAACGAATAATGACAGAAAAACTTCACAATCAAGTGAATGGAACAGAATGGTCATGGAAAAATTTGAATACCCTATGTTGGGCTATAGGCTCAATCAGTGGAGCAATGCATGAAGAAGATGAAAAAAGATTTCTTGTTACAGTAATTAAGGTATCATGTTGCAAAACTAATAACTGTGTCACACTTTGTAGTTTATGCTCAATAAATTAAGTTTAAAAAAAATTGTATGTTTAGTAAGGTACGTGGTATGGCAGAAAAGTTGTTTGGGATAATTTACTGGGAAATGTTAAATCTTGGATTTAAGGCTGACAGATTCTTCAGTTATGAAGAATGCATTAATCTACATAGTCTTCTCTGAAAATTTCAGAGAAGTTAGCTTATGATAAGCTTTCCCCCCCCCCCAAGATAGAGATGGGAAGGGATAGGTAATGAAATAAAGGATGGTGGCAGTATGACCTACATTGTATCTTGTTCTTGTGCTCTTGCCATACATGTTGTATTTACCAAAAATTTACTTTGATCAACAAACAGAAAATGGCAAAATATCAGAGTGCTAGCTGGTTAAAAACATTCATTACGAGAATAATTGGACTGATCTTAAAGATCATACGAATTCGTATTAGAGTATTTCATTCAGTTCACCACCACTAGTATAATATAATTACTGAGTTCTTCATGTTGAAATAATCATATAATGCAGTTCTTCAAATAGTGAGGTTTAAGATACTGAACTTGTTGTGATCTAAAAAGATTGATGTATGTACTCACATATGAAATTAAATGTAAGCAAGCAGTCCTAAGGAGGAGTTTCAATTCAAGGTAGATACTGATGTTACGGCCTCATTGCCTTTATTTGATGTGGAATCTATATATGGATGTATAGATCAACTAGTTGGTCAATACTTAACTACGTGGGACCTGTTGAATTCTTCCTTAAAAAAGATTTTAGGTATATCTAAAATGCAGGTTTCACAGTTGGCTTTCTTGGTTTGTCAGCCACTTCCCTTTAACTGATTTTAGTATTTTATAGTTGGTCCTGTAATGCTTTTAATTGAACCAGATAAACTTGAGGAAACTAAAAATATTTTATTTTGTAGGATCTCCTGGGACTCTGTGAACAAAAGCGAGGAAAAGATAATAAAGCCATTATCGCATCAAATATAATGTATATAGTAGGTCAATACCCACGTTTTTTGAGAGCTCACTGGAAATTTTTGAAGACAGTAGTCAACAAGCTGTTTGAATTTATGCATGGTAATTATCTATTTTCACTTGTTTTCATTTCTAAAAACAGATGCTGGTGTACGTATATATGCATATATAGAAAAAATACAATGCAGTAACTGACTTGATTTAATTTAGAAACCCATGATGGTGTTCAGGATATGGCTTGCGATACCTTCATAAAAATAGCACAGAAATGCCGCCGACATTTTGTTCAGGTTCAAGTGGGAGAGGTCATGCCGTTTATTGATGAAATCTTAAACAATATTAATACAATCATCTGTGATCTTCAGCCACAACAGGTATGTTTAATTCAGGGATGTGGGTAATATGTAGTAGTTCCTGAAGACCATAAAGATACTCTGTAATGGAGTGTTACTGGCAGTGGTTTAAGACTTGAATTGTATTCTTTATTTTTGATAGTGTTATGGCACAAATAGCATGATCAAGTTGCATTACAGAGATCTTAATTGACATACTTCCAAGGAGAAAGCGAGTTTAGTTGGAGTTCTGACTTCTGAAATAAATTTTTTACAACAAAATCATTTAAGATACTGAATATAACTTGATGGTTCTTATCTGGGGTAGAAGCGTATCCTACTATAATGGCATATAGCTCATGTAGATCCAAGAAAAAAAAAGCAAAGGGCCCATCTCTAAGGAGGGCTACAGCTCATAAAGTGAGTAGCATGCACCTAGGTCATGCACTGATCATGTGTTACAATAAAACTTTGGACAGAGTGGGTCTGGTATCTGGAAAAAGATACTTAAGAGTGATGGTATCCAGTCTACAGTTGAAATGCCCTTTGTAATATTCAGTTGCAACTTGTGTGTAGGTCTTAAGTCAGCCTAAAGTTCTGAAAAAGAACTAAGTGGAGCTGTATCGTAGGAAAAATTAAATGGCATATACCTGAGTTACCTCACTTAGGGATATGGTGCTTTCTTTTGTAGGACGCAAAGTGAAGAAAGACGCTAGGATAGGATATAGTGAGTTTGAAGGGAAGGGGATTGAGTCTTGTTTTGTACATAATGGAAGTAAGAAAAGAACTGAAAGACTTTATAAAGTTAAGTGGGGAGAAAAAGATACATGGACAGTGAAACTATTTTCAGTCTTCACTATGTGTTGGTTTTAAAACACTGAACTCTTTTTCCTTATCCCTTTTTAACCTGTTTGACTTCTTGTTCCAATTAGGTACATACGTTCTATGAAGCAGTAGGATACATGATTGGGGCACAGACAGACCAGACCGTACAGGAGCATCTGATAGAAAAATATATGTTGCTCCCTAATCAAGTATGGGACAGCATAATTCAACAGGCAACAAAAGTAAGTCCACAAATTTTAAGCGTACTCTGTGTTCAGATAAAATTGGCTAAAGGTTTCTTCCATTGCCAGGTTCATATTTCACGTAGTGTGGCTCACAGGAGGGGTTTCTTTCTAAATAACAGAAAACATGAAACACTAAAAATGCTGTTCACTTTCTTATTTCTCTTCAGTCACTCCTTAAAGTACATCTTTGTTCCTATTTTCATTTCTCCTTTTCAATTTTTAAAACATTTTATTAAAGTACAAACAAATCTTGCAGTCCGCAAGAGGTGGATCCCTTTGGACTTAACTCAGTTATCCTGAAATTTAAACCAACTTGAGTTCCTTTTCTCCCTGTGACTTCCCTGTTAAACCAAGAACAGAGACTGCCTTTCCTGTGTCTGTCCCTTCACCTTCTTAATCTCAATCTTCATTTGTGGTGTTCCTCCCCCACCCCTCCTCTTACTCTAGAATAATGTTTATTCTACTCCTGCAAAAATTTTCTTACAGGAGAGCAAAATAAAGGCAATTCAAAATTCATCCTGATTCTCAGTGTAAGGTAGAGAGGCGAGTGCCATGAACTAAAAACCAGTATTATATAAACTCTATCTTTTAGTGATACCTTCTTTACCAAACTACGTAATGGAAATTATTTGAAGTACCACTTTTTTTTATTAAAAGCTAAAGAGCAGTTTTATTCTCTGAACAAAATGAACTCCTATTTTTCAACAGAATGTTGATATCTTAAAGGATCCTGAAACAGTTAAGCAGCTGGGTAGCATTCTGAAAACAAATGTAAGAGCATGTAAAGCAGTTGGCCACCCCTTTGTGATTCAGCTTGGAAGAATTTATTTAGATATGCTGAATGTGTACAAGTGCCTAAGTGAAAATATTTCTGCAGCTATCCAGGCTAATGGTAAGAATTTTTCTTGTTTTCCTTGAAACTGGGAGTTAATAGTTCATGTTAACAGGTTTCAAAGTATGTTAGAGGCAGACTCGCTTTACTGTGTTCATTTTTACTGCTTGGGCAAGTGGAGAATGACAGCGATGGTGTTTGCTTAGATTTTCTTGATAACCAGATGTTCTCTTATTCAAACAAAAAAATGCTCTGATTTTAGAGGGAAGACAACTATAAGCCGGAAAGTTTGGGAAAGATACAAAACACAGTAAATATTTAGAAGAACTAATACCCAAACTGTTGAGACAAAGTTCTAGTATATGTTCTTTTATCTTGCTCTAATTTTATGTACGAAAAAGACCATCTTTGAATTTGTTTTTTTCTAAAAGGTGTTAGTGGAGCTTTGGTATAGTACTGTGCTGCTAAGTAGCTTTATTATAGAAAGGTAACTCTAGTGAAGATCCCTGAAAGTAATGATAAACCGAACTTGTAGTAATTGACAAGAAATTATCACTTACCTATCATAATCCTACTAGATAAATGAGGATATACTGTGTCTTAGTGGCAAGTGCTGCTGTAGTAGTTCATGACCCAATCAAATCGAGTCAATCATTGAATTGTTCATCTATGTTATGACCAGTTTTCTACCCAGTGCAGATGATGCTTGGAAATACGAATGTTAAATAAAACTTATTGTAACTGAACAACTGGCTGACCTTGAAGTAGCTTCTCAGACAGAATTAAGAATAAAATTAGCAGTGAAATCAGTACCTTTTGACTCTGCAGCTCTAATGGGCAGAATTTGTCCTTGTCAGAAATGATAAAGTTCAGAAAGCATTTGCTGGATCTGTAGTTCAGATGTGATGCTGTATTGGCAGCTGTGTGATTGTGCTTGTTTCAGAGTGTTTTCACAACTGGTTTTAGCTTGCCTGAGATCTCTCATGCCAGGTTGAGCAGTCCTGGCCTCTTTTCCTTGACTGAACTCTTCCAGTGTTTCCTTTGTGTGTGTTGTAATGTTGCATAGCTCTGCAGTTAATCAGATTTTATTGATAAGACTACACTGAATTTTGGGGTAAGAAACAGAACTAAGGACAAGACTTCTTAGTGGAAAGGCTCTTTCTGTCTGAGATTAGATTGATCCTCTGTAGAAAACCACATAGTTTACTCTCCCCTCACCTCATCACTTAAGGAGAATGAGATGTAAGCTTAGTCTAAGTAGTTAAGTGGTTTCCTTATGTGCAAAGTAAGTTGTAGCTTTGTTTTTGAAGCTTTTTTTTAGGAAGGTGCTGTAAGCAGTAGTAATGCTAAGTGGGCTCTGGGAACTAGAGTGGAGGTAGTTCTGTCTGTGCAATGTTTTTACTATTCTTTGAATATTTAAAAAGCATTCTCAGTCTTAAATTGGTGTAAGGTAATTTTTTTTGTACTAAATACAAATTACATTAATGGAAAATCACTTTACCTGGATTAACTGAAACTTTAAAACTTAACAGGTGAAATGGTAACAAAGCAGCCATTGATTAGAAGTATGAGGACTGTAAAAAGGGAAACCTTAAAACTAATTTCTGGCTGGGTGAGCCGGTCCAATGATCCACAGATGGTAAGTAAATGTATCTTATAAAAGTGATTCGTTAATAAGGCAGAATTTGGAAGAAGTCTGTTCTTTTCTGCTGTTGACTGAATCAGATGGATCACAGGAACTTGTTTCAGGAGGTCTATAAAATAAAGAAGTATGAATGTATTGAAGTAAGCCTGAGCTACTTTTGAGATGGTTTAGTTAGTTTTAGCTGAGAATATTCTTAAGGGAAGCAAGGGGACTTAATAGGACTCTACTGAATTCACTGCTGGATGGTTCTGGGAATGAGGGGGTATTTTATGGATGTTTAATGTATTTCAACTTGTTTAGGAAAAGTATTTCCTGTAACTAGACAATTAACTTTGCTATGCACCGTTTGCTAGTGACTTCATTTAATAACTGTTATTGTAACCATGGCTTGCTCTTTTAATTAGGTAGCTGAAAACTTTGTTCCTCCCTTGCTGGATGCAGTTCTCATTGACTACCAGAGAAATGTTCCAGCTGCTAGAGAACCTGAAGTACTTAGTACTATGGCTATTATTGTAAACAAGCTGGGTGGACACATTACTGCTGAAATACCTCAGATATTCGATGC
Organism: Rhea pennata; assembly: GCF_028389875.1. Classification (NCBI taxonomy): domain Eukaryota; kingdom Metazoa; phylum Chordata; class Aves; order Rheiformes; family Rheidae; genus Rhea; species Rhea pennata. Next base: position 8,783,559 of record NC_084665.1, on the reverse strand, counting down.
TGTTTTTGAATGCACGTTAAATATGATCAACAAGGTATTTATATATAAACTCTGGACAAAGCATCTCTCTAGTGACTCTAGACCAAAAAAAGAAGTTTTATATTGAGGGTACTAGTCTTGGCTGTCATTCTGTTCCAATGAAGGGAAACAATATGTAGTTAACAGATTACTACAGGGCTTTTGTTTTATAGAAATGAAGTGGGGATTCATGATTTCTTTCAGTGAGTATCATCTCTGTATATAGTGTCTTGTAGACCCCATCTTCCTGCAGTCATAGACCATTTGTGGCACACTTCTCCTCTAACATTTGCTTCAAAGTCTGGCTGTCTAGTTGGATGTCCTAATTTGGTAGCCTTACAAATTTCCTAGTTTTAGTTTTCAAATAAAGTCATTAATCATTTTTTCTGGTGAGCTTGGAAGGGTATGCTTCTGGAAGCAAAATTTTACTTAACCCCACTTCAGCATCAGAATAACTGCTAAAATATCAAACTTGTAAATACAAGTATTTATCAGTCCCTTTCTTGAGTGTTTTCACACTTAAATACGATAGGTGTGCAGTTCTTATGCTGTGGTCTATAGTATGTATTTGCATAATACTCAGGAAGTACTAGCTTAATTTCTGTTTTATTGAAAAGTGGCACTAATTGTTTCTCTGTTAAAAGTAACATAGATTCTTAGCCATGTTGAGACTATCTGTGTCCACCTGATTATCTGTGGAATGAGAAGTGATTATCGTTATATACTAACGAAATGTGGCTCAGACAGTTGATGTTTAATTCCTTAGAAGATGGTCTTCCCAAGCTTTGGGGTAAATTGGGGGGAAAAGTTCAGCTCTGCTAGAGAATTGTATACTTTGCTTTTTATTTAAGGTCATTTAAACGTGGGGCCTAAATACTGTTATATATAACTTACTGAATTGGACTCCTCTTCACAGAAGATCTTCTGAAGGATATTTCAGCTGCTCAGGAAACTTGACTTTTTTTTTTTCCCCTTCCCTCTCTCCCTCCTCCCCTTGTAGGACTTCGAAGAGTATCCTGAACATAGAACAAACTTTTTCTTACTACTCCAGGCTGTAAATTCTCATTGCTTCCCAGCATTCCTGGCCATTCCACCTGCACAGTTCAAACTAGTTCTGGATTCTATTATTTGGGCTTTCAAACATACAATGAGAAATGTTGCAGATACAGGTAAATGAGAGTTTAAGTGTTACTAAATGTGCAGGCAGCAGCAGTGTCAACTATGTTTTTGATAGTTTACTGCTACTTTCTTGCATCTCTTTAGTCAAGCTTAATTATGTGATTGGAATGTTCCTTTTGTATTGCATTAGTCTAAGAATAATATCTCCTGTCCCAGCTTCAAGTTGCCAGCCAGGTGTATATTACTATGCTAAAATGTGTGGGTAGTGTTTTCACCATTGCAGCTGCAAGAGAACACTTCATTTCTGCTTGTTTTCAAGTGAGTGTTGACATTTTTTGAAACTGAATTGATGCTACAGCTCATTGTTGCTAAAGCTGGTGTTCCAGCTCTGCTTCTGTTGCACTGCCTGTGGTGTTTCTCCTTACTTCAGTAAGAGAGTTTTTCAGTAACAAGTGAAAAATTTGGCAGAATGATGAATGCCTGGGGGCTGAACTGACAGTCTTGTGGGAGCCAGTCCTGGTGTAAGAGGAGGGGGAAAGAGACCTTAGATTGTAAGGAGGGGAACTGTGCTTCCTTCTGACAAAAGCAAGTTGTTAATGTCAGGGGAGGCTTAACTGAGTAGCTGAGTGTATCGATTCTTCCTTCAACAGGCTTAGGTAATTAAAAAGTCCTCCAGAGTCTTGAGGTTTTTAAGGGAGGCTTGGAGGGGCTACAGACATGTTTTAAATTCTGAAAACATTGTAGCTTTGGGGCTTCTTTGATCATCATGACTGTTGCTTAAAAAGATGGCTGTGAGGCTGCCTGATTTTAAAAACACTGACAGATGTTGCCACTTCTGAACTAGTGGGTGGTGAGGTTTTTTTTTTGTGTGTGTGTGTGTGTGTGTGTTGAAGTGTTGGAAAGGTTAGGGATAAAGAGAAGTTTTTATTTCAATTAGTAATTATGTCTTCATGTAATTATGAAAATTTGCACATTTTTCACTTTTAAAATGAGTGACTGCATTTTTGGTAGAGGGTTTATCTCACTTCAACAGCAATAAAGTGATATTCCTGATAAAGAGATTTTCCTGGTTCTTAAAGGAAGTAGTGAAAACCAAATCTGAACTCCTTGTAAACGTGTGTATAGCCCTCTAGTGGCTTCTTGAGGAAATGCCTGGGAAAATCATCAAATCTATGATCTGACTTTCAATGCCCATCAATTTCTTGGGATATTTGTATCACTTTGGAAAGGCAAAAAGATGCCTAGAGATTTAAACATTCTTTTGTTGGTCAACTTTTTTATGCATATTTTTCCAGGGCTTCAAATACTTTATACACTGTTACAAAATGTTGCGCAAGAAGAGGCTGCTGCCCAGAGTTTTTATCAGACATATTTTTGTGATATTCTTCAGCACATTTTCTCAGTTGTAACAGACACCTCTCACACTGCTGGTAAGAATGTATATATGTGAATCAGTTGATGAAAACATTCCTTTCAACCTTCAAAATAATGTTGTACATTGTGTTCTAAGTAATAACTGCATATGTGTAATTTTGGTCTGTTCAGGTTTGACAATGCATGCATCAATCCTTGCATACATGTTCAACTTAGTAGAAGAGGGAAAAATAAGTACTCCATTAAACCCTGGGAATCCAGTGAACAACCAAATGTTTATTCAGGAGTATGTTGCTAATCTTCTCAAATCTGCTTTTCCTCATCTGCAAGAGTAAGTATGCTGTGGTTCTTTATTGCTTTTGAGGGGGTTCATATGTGTTGAAATACTAACTGATGTATTTTTCTTTCAGTGCCCAGGTTAAACTGTTTGTAACAGGACTCTTCAGTTTAAACCAGGATATTCCTGCCTTCAAAGAACACCTAAGAGATTTCCTGGTACAAATTAAGGTATGTTTGTCATGCTTTTTCAAGAAAGAAAAACCAATTATTCAACATAACAATAATTGTTTGGGAAAAAAAATTGGACAGTTTTCTGAATAGGAGATACAAGGCTACCGTGGTTTAAAGTTGTAACAGAAGCTTACTTAAATAGCTTGAGAGGGTCTGTGGATGAGAGGTCATTTAATCTATTCTATGATTTAATACGATTAGTATGCTTTAATTATATGAAGTGGGTTTAACACATCAGTTGTGCTTTACTCTGTGTGCATATAATCCATAGTTTTAAGTTGGTTGTTAATTTACTCTAATGAGAGATGCAGCAAGCTGATCTTTGAACAGTGATTTTTCAGTTCTGCTAGGGATGTAGGTGTGGTTTGAATCTTCCCAGAATAATGTTTTCATTTTTCCATAGATACTGGAACTCAAGATGACTGTAGAAAAGTGCTCATTAAAATAGTGTTAAGAATGTAATTGTTAGATATTCCAAAGCTTTTATGGTACTGCTTTAAATGGTATTATGGCAGAAAAGCTGCTTTACTAGAGCATCCCATCCTGTAATATATGGTAAAAATCTTCTGTATTTTGTATTCCTTTATATTAATATCTTAACAGAAAGCAAACATACAGTGTGACAGGAATATTATTCTGGATTTTGGAAGCTTACTGCTCTGTTCTAAAGCATTTGACAATGAACTAACAGTTTTGTGAATTATACAGGAATTTGCAGGTGAAGACACATCAGACTTATTCTTGGAGGAAAGAGAAACAGCCCTTCGGCAGGCTCAAGAGGAGAAACATAAACTTCAGATGTCTGTCCCTGGCATCCTTAATCCACATGAAATTCCTGAGGAGATGTGCGATTAAAAAAAAATAAAACAAGTTATGCAGTTTTCTTTCTGTACAGCTACTTTGTTGTGATAGAAGAAAACAGCACTTGGATATTTGTTGACCAAAATGATGCCAATTTGTAAATTAAAATGTCACCTAGTGGCCCTTTTTCTTATGTGTTTTTTGTATAAGAAATTTTCTGTGAAATATCCTTCCATTGTTTAAGCTTTTGTTTGGTCATCTTTATTTAGATTTGCATGAAGTTGAAAATTAAGGCATTTTCAAAATACTACTTCATGCCCATTTTGTGGCTAAGGGGAAAAGAGGCGAAACATAACTTGTAAAAGACTATATTGCAAAATTATACAATTTCCTGTAAGAGTATCAATTTTTAATTTGGGATCATTTTCTTTCTAGCCTGCCCTGCAGCCTAGGAGAAAAGGTAATGAGTAAAACGAATTAATTGTTAAGCAGAGGATTATAGTGCTGCATTTTTTTTGAACAGTTAGCAGCTTTTTGGACTGAGTGGTAAGGCTAGGCTACATGTATTTGCAAGTTGTTTGGCAAGTTTGCAGCAAGATCATGTGCATATCATCCCATGTAAAGCAACTTCTAAAGAGTATGGGAACACAGTACAGTTAGTTATTTTTACACAGTTCTTTTGTTTTTGTGTGTGTGCTGTCGCTTTGTCGACAACAGCTTTTTGTTTTCCTCAATGAGGAGTGTTGCTCATTTGTGAGCCTTCATTAACTCGAAGTGAAATGGTTAAAATATTTATCCTGTTAGAATAGGCTGCATCTTTTTAACAACTCATAAAATAAAAAAAAACTCTGGCTTTTGAGATGACTTATACTAATTTACATTGTTTACCATGCTGTAGTGCTTAAAGAACACTACTTAAAAGCAAAATAAACTTGGTTTACATTTATTTTTCTTTCTTTGGCTTATTCTTTTATTGGATAAAAATGCTGTGATCATATTAAAGACTTGTATCCTGAAAATGTAGGAAAAGTCCCTTGATCTAGGTAATGGCTGCTTCTGGCTTGCCTAACCTCAAGGACTTTGGCTATGCTTGAAATAAGTTAAAACATGAATTAAGTTGGGTTCCATTTGGAAGTACAGTAGCTATTCTGACTTACCTCTATGAATAGATATTCTGCAACAAATTATTATGAAATGCCAGGAATAAGGTACTGTTGCTCTATATATGGACACTTTGAAATAAATTGCAAAGAGGTATTGCACTGTATCTTGAGTAAATGAGTGATACTAATACATATAAATAACATAGGTAGACAAGATCTACAGTTATTTTTCTACCTAAAAGTTTTGTATTTAAATGATTTCCAGAGACTTGAGAAGTACTGATACCAAAAGCAAACCATATGAACACTAAGATTGTGTACAGTCTTGGCTTCCCCATTTATGTAATGTTTCTCCTCTGTCTTCTAGCAGCTGATGTTTTTATTTTCCACAGTTTCCATTTATTTGGTCTCTAATCCTAGGACTGTTACTGTGATGCAAAGTATAGCCATTCATGCAGAGCTGTAAAATAAGGTTAGACAGTTGGTGGTGTTTTATGTAAGTTTGGATACTGTAGTTAACTTTGTGCTGTACATTAATTTTGAAATAGAAGTGCATGAGTTAGCAGTGTTCATGTAGAACCTAGCTGTGACCAGAATGTTTCCACAGTTTTAAGTATTTGCTTCATTCTGTTTCTGAACATCTATTTGCTTGGTTTAGCTGGCCCTAAAAAAGCAAAGCCATCCCTGTCTGAAGATCATTTGGCAACACAAATACTGTGAGCTGGCAACACTGGTCTTTGGAAAGAGACAAGTTATCCTCAAACCCCTTATGACTAGGACTTACAATACAGCCTACCAAAATTATGTTAAGAATTCAATTATTTTGATAGTTACAAAAGCTGCTGCTTTCCCTTATTAAGATAATGTGCTTTAAGCTTTCATGTCTTCCTGTCCTGTTGAAGTGTAGCTTTCTGTTACTTCTGCTGATGCAGTATCACCTGTAATAAGCAGCTTGAAATTTAAACAAAAAAAAGGTAAAATCTGTTGAAGGACACATTTGGAATGGACATATTAAATGGCTTATGAACAGGTTAAGAGTTGCAGCATTTAGAGCTACAGACTATCAAAAGCTTATTGCAGCTGTGCAGACTGTCATCAATCCAGTAAGAAAATACATTTCATTAAAAATGGGAATACTACCGATAGTATAGCTTAAGGATTATAATATTCCATGAGTAGCAGAAATAAAACACTGAATTAGTTCTGACATGAAGTGGCATTAACATTGCATTGAAAACAGTTTTGAAAGAAAAAGGCACTTATGCCTTTATGCATGTTATTTTTCTCCCCATTTAAGATTGAAACAAGTCTGTGAGGCTGATGTTCTGATATTTACTGGAAAACTAAATCAAAATTAAATTCTCAAACAGCATATTATTTGGAATATATTTTTGAAATAGTTAATTTAGAGAAGAGTTGTTTCATTATTTTGATAAATCTTTCAGATTATCTAATAAAATGTTAATCTTAGTTTTCACTTCCCTTTTAAATCTAAAAACTTCACTGTGGTCTTAACTTGTTATCTTAAGAATTGGTGCCTTTCACTGATCTCTGCAAGCGCTTATGCAGGGTTCTGGATACCATTAAAGATTTGATTTGTGTGTGTGCGTATTTCTAGTGCAGTTATCCCAAATGTGGAAAAATAATTACAATGTACATCTAAAACAGGACTGGTTCTAATGCACACTCTGTAAATAATAAATGGATAAAAAGCATGAACCATCATATAAACATAAGTAACTTGTAATTATATGTAAACCAATGTTTACTTTGTGCATATTTCTTTACAGATTTTTCAAAAATATGTACTCCAGGTACATTCATAAACACAAATTTTACAGGGTGTTTTCTGTGTTTACATGAATTGATTGCCTGTTAGCTGATGAAAACATCCCCAAATACTTGTTTCAGGCTAATATGATGTGTTTGCTACTGTAACTGAAGCAGATTATTTTCCAAAGCATTTTAGGTTAGTTTTTTTAAAACTTGAATAATTGGTGTGTGTTAATCTGATTGGTTAAGTGACCTATTTTCCAATAAAGCTAATATTTATGCAAAAAGCTTTAGAAATGCTCATCTCTGAAGGAAGCTTGAAGAGTTATTTCCAGTAGCTTTAAGATCTGGAAAGGTAGTAAGACTTCAGATGTGGATTTATTTATGAAAGATCAGGAGGATGTTGCAAATAATGCAGCAGTAATATGTGGAATGGTTAACAAAAGTGAAAAACTTGCATTATGAATAAAATTTTGTATGACCTGGTGCCAGTCTGTCCCTTTGGATAATCAACTATTGTTGATGCAGGACTTCTGTAGATTCAAGGCTACTGTTCTTATTTGCTGAAAGATTCATCTAGATTCCCCTTCCCCCAACTTACTTGGCTGGTCTCCAAGTGTAATAGAGCAAAACAAGTGCTAAATGTTGTTTTTAAAAACAACATGGGGGCTAAGGTAGCAAAATAATGCATCCTTTCCTTATCCTGCCATTCATGAATACAACTCTGCACTTTGTTATGACTTTCTTTTTTTCCCCTCCAGACTTCCAGATACTCTTCCATGTCTAAGGCTGATTATGGCCAGTGATGTTCTCTTCAGTTGAGGGATTCATTTTTAAGAAATCCTTGGGTAGATAGGTTTCCTTAAACATTTCACATATAGTCCACCTTAGTTACTTAAATGCCTGAAATCACTGGTCACTTCTGAGAGTCTGGGGATACCCTGTCTGTAAAAACACCGTTTTGATATGAAAATACAGTGAAGCATTTGTATTCTCAAAAGTATGAGTAATGTTTAATTCCCCTGTCTTTCAAGCCTCTCTAAACAGTGTATTTTACAGCTTTTGTGATTGTTGTTGGCAGGGAGAAAGATGATGCGGATTGCAAGTTCATATGATGAAGTGCTAAGAACTATGATGGGTTGAGAAAAAGTTAACTTAGTGTTTCCTGGGAAAATACTTACCATAGATAATTGATGAACTGTTGGCATATATGGAGTGTTGTCGGCTTCTTTAAGTCCTTCAAGTTATATTTTGACCTGTGCGGAGGGGGGAAGAGGACCGCTTTTAATATTACTCAAATAACAGAACACAGATGAACAGTGCAGTCTTGGCAACTGTGGTGGTGTGTAGTTTTCAACTTGTTTCTGCTATTCCCTGGCCAGACTCCTGACGGAGCTATCAGCATCCTGAAATAGTTTAATTGGCCAAGTTTACTGAGTATGTGCAGCTTTATATTGTATAGAATTCCCCCCCGCCTTGGTAATAGAATACAGCTGTTCATCCTTTGTCATCCTTCTTAAGGCAACCTACTTGCCTTAAGAACTTCCAAGTTCCAATGTCAAATTGGAACTTGGAAGTTCTTGCAGGTGCGTATGTGCTTGCCCTGTAAGTTTCGTTAGGTCTACACATAAGTCTGTCTACCTGTGAGTGCTAGTTTGTGCAACAAACGAGAACAAGAAAACAGAGCGTTCTGAAGAGATGGGGTTGCAAACATGTTTTGGAAGTGAAAAGTATGGATGAGAATAACAAGTGGAAAGAAAGATGAAAATGAGACAAGGGGTGAATAAAAGGGAAATAGTGTAAATTAAATGTAAACAATGAGCATTTAAGCAATACTATGGATAGTCTTTTCTGATTATTAGCATGATATGTGAAAAGGGTCGTTTTTATTATGAACATCTTTTAAATCTTACTAAAAAAATCAGTTCTTTCAGTTGGAGAAATTTGCACACAAACTGTCGTCGGGAGTTTTGATAGCTTGCCCTCTGCTGTCTTTCACAAATCTGGTAATTTACACAAAGACTATTGGGAGGAATTGGCTAATTTGGTTTGAAGGACTGAAGGAGAAACAGCATTATTTTCTCCCAAACAGAACTACATAATAAACTGTGTGTGAACATGTGCTGTGAAGAACTGACTGCAGCCCACTTACTACTAGTGTTGCTCACTTTAGCATCTGTTTTTGGCACCAACCAGTAATGCTCTATTTTTCTCCTGGGTGTTTCTCCCTAGCTAGATCTGGCTTGATTATTTTCTGCATCAACCCTCAGAACAGGTTTTATGAATTTCCCAAATCTTTCAAATTAGCTTGTGAACTCCCAAAATCAGACCTAGAACTTGGGTGTAATTATCAGAGTAGCTCATCGAAAAGGAGTGGTAGAATAGTAGCACTGAATTTCAAACTAGTGCAGCCAAATTTCCACCAGAGCTATATGGGCATGGAGGTATTCAAACAAACAAAAAAATCTCAACTAAATTACTACAATTGCTACTGTATAAGCAGGCTCTGAGACACCATACTGGAACCACTCTGAGTTGGGGTTTGGCCTGTTTACCCGGCTGTATGGCGTGATTCTCTCCACACCCAGTAGCTGATAACATATTTATGAGAATGCAGGTTATTTTGCTACTGAAATGCTGTGCAGGCATTTAGCTGTTTTGTAGCAAACTGTAACATAGCAGTGTGGTGAGAATCGCTATTGTTGTGACGTGTTTTTAGTCTAATTTATATCACCAGAAATTTTTATTGCATTTGTTAATATTCAGGAGAAATCAAACCACCTGAATTTCTGTCTTCACAGGGTCCTGTGATAGCAAATTCTAGTTAGACATTAAGCTTATTAAAAAAAAATGCTGATTACTAAAGTAATGGTAGTATACTACACTTTAATTTGGAAATTCAAATAGTGGAATTTCAAAGTGTGTGTAAATTTAAACTGGTTCTATTACACTTCAGCTGACTTTCATTGCTAACTTTACAGGTGGAGATTTATTTCCTTTAGTGAAGTGAAGGATTTCCTGGGCAATGGATTTCAACCTTTCCAGCATTATTTCTGACTAGAGGTCACATGAATTGGTTAGAATCTCCATTTTGAAGTTATCTGTATGGCAGAAATGGCCAAATAAAACATATACTTGTTTTTCAGCTGTCACAGCTTCCATCTCTGATTAACGTCTACTGAAATCACTGGTAGTTTACTTTCTGTCATAAGCTGTGGCAGCAGAGTAATAAATGTGCAATCCATTCAACTATCACTGTTACAGGAATGGTAATTTACAGCAGAGCAAACAGAAGATAATTCAGTGATCAGAGACAAAGGTCCAGATGAAGCAGTCAACATGACTGACATTAGAAACATAGCATTTAAGTGTTCCATATTCTACATTCACTGTTCAGTATGTACATTCAGATACAAAATAAGGTTTGGATATCCAAACTACAAGACAGGGTAGAGAAACATACCTAGTTGAATTTTCAAGGTGTGGTTTCTTACGCAATTTAACTTTTTTCAGAGCAGTAGCTCTGAACTGGGTATCTCTGCTTTTGCTACTGCAATCTGCAAATGCTCAACTAAATACCAGTTCTGGGTTTGACTGACACCTGAGCCACAGAGCTGATCACTAACCAGGACTTCCCTGCCTCCTTAATTAAAAGTATTTTCTCCTGTTACTATATAGTATTGTAAATCTGTTAATTGTAGGAGTGCCAGTATGAGAGAAGGGAAGGTTCAGTCAAGGGGAGAACTTTAGCAGCACTTGGATGGACCTAAATTGCTGCAGATCCTCAAGTAAGAAACAGAACTACACCCTTCCCTCGCTCTTGCTGTCACTAGGCTGAGTTCTGTCTTTAGGACAGATGCCAGTCTGATTCAGCATACAGGAGCAGCAGCAGTGTCCCAGAACAACAACAGTGGCAACAACCAGCCTGATCTTCTCAAACCCTAGTCCAGCTCAGTTTGGTGAATGTTTTTTTACTCCATCTTTAGCCTAAAAAGAGCCAGGACTACAGTACTACTTTGGTGTTGTGAATCAGTGGGACCCTATTTGAATAATTTTGCAGAGTAGACACATTCACAAATTCTTAATCCAGTCCTTAGTTTGGGTTTAGAGTTTTATATTTGCTCAGGGTTTGCATTTATCTTCAGTTACTTCTTCAGAATTGTGTTGGCAGTTTACTAGACTAAGTGTTTTCAGACTGAAAACAGCATCATAGTCAAGGGAAGGAAAGAGGGCTTCCTTGGTATCAGACAACTCTGCAATGATGGTAAATATGAGGAGGGAATAAAAGATCAAGACAGAAAAGCAAAGGATGGACTAGATGAAGGCTTAGGATCATTACAACCAGTACTGTAGGCCAGCAATATTAATACATACAGTTAAAAAAATTTGGCTGGCAGTATTCCAGTCAGCACAAAAATAGGATGGAATCAAGGTCACCCATATTCTTCAGTTGTATTCATTGAACTCAGCATGTAGTATCATGCTTGAAATGTATTCTTCCTTGTGCTGACTCTGGTGTTTATATGGCCATGCAATCAGTTAGATCAAAGGGCTGATCTGTCTGAAAAACAACTGTTTAAGATGTTTTAGTACTTAATTTTAGATTCCTGATCAAATCAACTGCAAGGTCTATATAAGGAAGGAAGAGGGAAAATAAAATTGCAAATTCAGATCAGATTGTGCAGATTTTGGAGCTACAGTTTTTATTGAAAATTTTGCTCATTTTGGCATATGCAGGCAACTCACTATTCATTTACTAAGCCACTGATTCATTCCATATTAGTGGGAATTCCTCTGCAAAATGACATTAAAAGTTAAGCAACTGAATAAGCATGACTTCTTAGAGATACATTTTTTATATTATTGTGGTATAATAAAATTAAGATGTATTCTAAGCTTCTCTTTGTACAGATCTAGCTTCCAACTTCAGTTTTGATAATGGTAAGAAGGAAAGGATATTCCAGTAAACAAAGACTAATATTATTCACAAAACCGTATGTGGCATATTGCAAAGACAACTCAGTAATATTACACTCTTCGTGAAATCCAGGAAGAAAATAACATGCAAAAGAAAGATAACTGAAATAATCTCATAGACCTTAGGAAGGTAAGACAGCACAGTATCAAGTGGAAAAAAATATACTTTACATACATGGCATAAAAGCATCTGATCTATCTTGGAAAGACCTCAAGCTTTGAAAATGGTGCTTAAAGAAATGTGGCTGGAATCTTAATTCAAGCACAGGCATACCATGAGAGTTGTAATACCTGGGACTGTTCTTTTATTCATCTATTATACAAGTCTTTGGGTTGTCCTGAGGAAATCACACAATCAAAAGTGGCTTTATAAGGTCCATCTGTGCCATTTTAACAACCAAAACAGGACAGCTGTTCCTCTCTATCGTTAGGAAATACATTGTTTAGAAAAGACTAAAAATGTTGGGAATTAAAATAACTTCAACTTACATGTAACAAGAAAGATCAGTAAAAACTTTCAAAGAGCAATTAATCTCTGGAAAACTGAGCCTAACAATAGCACTTAAAATTTTCAGGAAAAATAATCTAAAAGAAAAAAAGTTAACTTTAAAACAGAAATGAGCAAGCTTGCAAGAAAGCATGCTTTATGTGACTTTTCATCTTTTAACAATTGCCATTTTAAAGCTATTAGCACAGAGTATAGAAAACTTCCACTAAAGTTACAGATGCAGAAAGATACCTATGTGGTGTTAAACAGCAAACAAACAACAAAAAATAGTTTCTAGAGAGGAGGGAAATAAAGTAACTAATGAAGCAGCAGATAGAAATCTGGAAACTTTGTTGGAGTAGGAAACAATCTTACTTTGCTAAATGTATTTTGGTTTTAAGAGAATAGGGTACCTGGTGCTTAGGCTAAAACCAAAGATGGAGAAACGGTTACGATCTCTCAGACATTCCTTGAACTGTCTCAGTATTGTAGGATTTTGATGCTTAAGTTGCACTATGATAAACACAAATCACATCTACATTTCAGAAAGAATAGTTTCTCCCTCAAAGTTATCCCTAATTGCCAGTGCTCCAGATTTGAAAGGGCGTTGCTTTCTGCGATGAGTAAGGGGCAATGTGATCCCACTGTTAACTAGACTTTGGGTCTTGGAGATCCTTGGAATGAGCAGCTGTGAAATGGCCGACTGGATTTCTTGTTCACCAATGAGAGGTCACCGGAATAAGCAGTGCTGGCTGGAAGAGTCATCTGGAGGAGATGATCCTCTCCCAGTAGGAAGAGAGCTATTGGAATAAGTGTTTGGTATTGCCTTAATCCCAGAATATAGAGCTAACATCATTGTAAGCTGACAAAATAAATAATTTTCACACACGCATTTTTCTGGTACGCTCACAGAATTTAGCTTCTTAACCAATCTATGCAACTCACTAATCAAACTTTGCTCTATAATAAGTATACGTCATGCGCACTAAGCATAGGAAAAATGCAAAGGAAAAAGACAACTCTTCTTATAGAACAGACTTACTTAATAAATACTGAGGTGTTTGACCTCAGCTCTTTCTCCTCAGTTACAGGAAAACTCCAATGGCTATCAGCATGTAGATCTGTCAGTACACACATAGATACGGTTCTCTGGGTTAAACACTAGCCGCTCAACTGGCTGCAGGGAGAGAAAAGTTTAAATGTTTAAATCAGAATGTTAATTGGGAAACAATTTAATTCTTTAGCCTTGTTTTTCTGTATCTCTTTTTCTGTATGTAGTTTCACGTTTTTATCTAACAAAAATAGCTTTTAATCAAATTTTACTATAAAGGAAAAAGCCAACAGATTTTCACATACCTCATGATATGAGCTCCCTGTAGCTTTAACATTTCAACATTCTCAGTTAATTTCAAAGACGCAAGAAGCTTAAAAATCAACACTGCTATTCTGAGACTATTCATACACAACTGTCACAGAATCGCTTAAATGTTAATCTCCATATTCTGCCATTAACAGGCCCATCAGTTATATATCGTCAAGACAGTTCAAGATAGGAAGATTATATGGCATCATATGTACCTCTACAAGCTTTCCGCTGTGTAAAAACTTGGGTCTAAGTAGTGTTAAGGTTGAAATCTCTTACAAACTTGGGCATAGAGTAACAGAGATACCTTAAGTGTTCCCAAACTACACGCTGGAAATTTATATAATTTGAAGTACCCCCAACACCAAATAGAATGAGGAGCTGTATATAAGCATATGTGTGTGTGCATGTGACCAAGAAAAAAAAAAACACCACTGATTTAAGAAATTATCTCCTCTCCCACACTTCATTATTGTCCCTCTGCCAGAGCTTAATATCCTAACAAAATTAGGATACTAAGCACAGGTTTTCAATTTATTTGGAGGCAGTAAAATCCTGCAAAGGGGCCATGCAGACAGGTAAGACTCTATAATCAGCAGGAGCTGCCAGAACTTGACAGTCCACAATAAAATATGAAGTAGTGCAGTTAAGGGCATGGAACTTCATCATATCCTGTAGTTATACCATGCAAAACCATATTCTTACAGTATTTTAGAGTGTTTGTATCAAGGCAGTAAGGACACACTGATTTCTTTTTTACAACACCACTGTTGGGTACAATTAAGACAACTAGATTTCTTAAAATAGATGTTTAAGTTTAAAAATCCCTTAAATATAATTTTGGTTCTGTAATGATAAATACTATTACTATTTATATAAAACATAGCTTGAAAAAACACTGTTTTTTCCTTTACTTTGTATCAGTGATCCTTATCAAATATCTTTTCAAATAATTTTTCTTACTTAGAGCAAAAAGAAATTTGCAGTTGATCAATGTGTATTATTTGTATTTTTCACAGTGGACGGTTTCCTGATCTGCAGACACAGAAGAAATAACACAGTGAGGTTTTGGTTTAATATTTACTCGCAGTCCTTCCCATCTCTTTTACAGGTATGCTTTGTTATATTTAGTTCCATTTGAAAGATATTTGCATTAATGTAAGACACAAATGAAAATGGAAGCCATCAAGGAAACTATTTCTCACTTAGACTCTTAAAGAAATTAATTTTATATATCAGTTTAACAGAGTAAGTGGAACTTCAGCATAGATACATTTCAGAATAGCTATGGTAGAATACAGCTATTCATGATAGCTTACTTGGAAAGTACTTCAAAAACAACCAGCAAGAAGGAAGCTGAGTGAAAAATAACTCATCCTAGTAGAGTCCTTTGACTTCCACAGCCATTGTAGTAACTGAGACTAGGCATATTGTAGGCACATTGACTACAGTATCTTGTATCTTATTTTTAAACTGTACTAACTTCAGATGAGTTCCTTGAGTCTTAGCTTAAGAAATTGATGCCTTGATTATTGTTATGGGAAAAGTACTCTGTGCACTTGAGTGGGCTGTTGTATGTAGAGCAGCCAGGGTTATCATCACAGCCTGGGTAAATACGCACATGAACAATCAAAAAAAAATAGAATAACTATATTTCAATAATGAAATTAGACTCTTATATTTTCTCCATTTAAGCCAAGCAGTCACTGAAGAACCCTAACTGCTATCAATTTTTTCCTAATTTGCCAGTTCTGAGTTATTACACTTCCTATTAAATTCTACCACATCTGCATTGCAGCTATTAGTTCATTTCCTTAATGTTATGTACAACCCAGTAAACAACTAGACTCCTTCAAAACAATACACTAACTCACCACTGGGTGGTACTACAAAATAAAAACAATTCAAAAATACTGAAAAAATGCCTACTTTGGCAAGAAAAAGCAGCCAAGGTGTGGCTTGTGAAATAGCATGATAGATACTCCAATTACATGTATCTAGTAGGGAATGTGAGGGAGAGAGACAGAGAGAGAGCAAGCATGAGAGACAGCGGGTGTATGTGAGAAAGAGCATGCCCAAGAGAGTGACTGCACGGGAGTGAGCAAGTAAGAGGTAGTGCACGCGCAAGAGAAAGCACATGCATGGGAGAAAGCACAAACAAGAGAACACACACACGCAAGAGCACGAGACTGCATGAGAGAGTGCAAGAGAGAGTGAGAGCACACATGCACATGACAGAGGGTACGAGAAAGCACACACAAGAGAAAGTGCACGAGAGCATGGTTTGAGAGAGCGCGCGCAGGCACGAGAGCGCATGGGTGCGACAGGTAGCATGCAAGAGAGCACACAAGAGAGCACAGATGCAAGAGTGAGTGTGCAAGAGCAAGCACATGGGAGAGCACAAGAGAAAGCACGTGTGGGGGAGTGGGCACATGTGAGAGCGCATGTGCACAAGAGTGCAGGAGAGCTTGTGGGAGAGCACGAGAGGGCGAGAGAGCTTGCGGGAGAGAGAGAGGAGGAGGGAGGTGGAGAGCGTGAGTGAATGTGAGACAGAGCAAGCGAGAGCGTGCACAAGGAAGAGAACAAATATAAGAGAACCTGAGAGGGAGAGACAGAAGGAGAGGAGAGTTTGTGAAAGAGTGAAAGCACATGAGCATGCACATGGGAAAGGAAGAGTAAGTGTGTGAGAGAGAGAGAGAGAGAGAGAGAGACAGCATAGGACAGTGAGAGTGAGGGAAAGAAGAGTATGGAAGAGCAGTGTGGGAGAGTGAGAGTGAAAAAGCAGGAGTGAGTGAGTGTGAGACTGAGTGTATACGGAAGAGCACAAGAATGAAAGGGAGGGGTGATAATTTACAATTTCCATGGCAAAGATGTCTTATTTTATACTGGAAACTGCTGCCAGCCTGGTAACTTGTCTTCCAGGGGCTTGTGGTCCAGCAGAAAACACATGCCTAAAGGAGTGAGCAAAGACAGGAAACTGAAGTGGGGAATTGTATTAACATGAGTTATGTAACTTAAAAAAAAAAAGAGCCAGAAAGCTTCAATTGGAGATATTCATTCTTAAAAAAAAAAAAAACAAAAACAACCCCCCCCCCAAAAAAAAAAACCCAAAACCAAAAAAAACCAACAACATATTTCCAACTATTTACAGAAGCAGTACTTGTCATTAGACAAGTATTACATCCAACGAAGCCACCAGGGGGAAAAGTCCTATTTAGCGCGATCAACAACGTCGTCGCAGAGGAGGTCGCGCAATTACCTTCTGCGTTATTTTCATACGATACCGCAGCAGCCCAAACGGTTATTTTCAGGAAAGTGGGATAGGAAGGAAGCGCCCGAAGCCGGAGCTGAGCCCAGCACCGGTACCGGCCGCTTGGCACCCCTCAGCCAGGGCCTGGCGAGGACATGGCTCAAGAGAGGAAAACGCCAGCTCTTGATTGATAAATAAATAAAATAAATAAATAAATAAAAGCGGGAAGGGGGTGTCCTGAAAGGCCCCAAAGCCCAGGCTGGGCGGACAGGCCGCCTCCGCCGCCCCTCCAACAGCCTCACGGCGGGCGAGCAGCGCCGCGCGCGCTCGCAGGTAGTAACGGCGGCGGCGGCTCGCTTTGAAGGGAGCAGGAGGAGGAGAAGGAAGAGGAGAAGGAAGAGGAGGAGGAGGAGGATGAGGCGGCCGCGGCTCGGCCGCTCCTGCCGCGGCGGCGTGTGCGCGCTATGGGAGGAGACCCCCCTCCCCCTCCTCGGCGGGTGGAGGGCAGGGAAACGCACTTCCCGCCCTGCCCGGGGTGCGCGAGGAGCCGCAACCGCCGCCGCCGCCATTTTACCCTCCCGGCCCCGGCTGCCGGCCCGCCCCCTTCCTCCTCCTCCTCCTCCCCGCTCGCCAGCTCGCCGCACGGCCCGGGGTGGGAAGGCGGGGCGAGAGGAAAGGGAGGAGGGACTCGGGCCACCTTCGCCTCCCGCCTGGTCGGAAACAGCCGAGCTGAGCCCGAGCGCCCTGTCCCCCCTCGCTCCCGTCCCTCCTCCTCCTCCTCCTCCTTCCCCCTCAGCAAAATGGCGGCGCGTGGAGTCACTGGGAGCCAGTGAGTGACTCGGCTTCTCCTCCCCGGCGCCGCCGCTGCCGCCGCCGCCACAGGCTCATTTGCATTGATCAGCCGCCCCATCCCCCCTCCCCCGGATCCCAGACCGGCCCCTGCTTCTCCCCCCTTCTCCTCCCGGTCCTTCCCGCCCCCTCCTTCCCCTCCCCCCCACTGACCCCCGCCCCGGCCCCCATCAATCATCAATCAGCAGCACCGAGTGGATCAATCAATGGTCGGGAGGAGGCGGCGGCGGCGGCTGCTGCTGTTAATGAACAATGTGTGAGAGCTGCGCCGAGCTGCTGGAGGTGTTAAATGAGAGTAAGTGCGGCCACCCTCCCCCACTACCCTCCCCCCAACACTCCTCGCCCCGGGCCGGGACCCCACGTACCCTCCTCTGCACGGGCTGGGCTATAACCCTGCTTCACCCCCCCCCCCTTCCCTTCCTTTCCCTTCCCTTCCCTTTCCTCGCTCGCCGCCTGGCTCGGGCCTCCTGCGCGCCGCTGGCGCGGTTACCGCTCTCCGTGGGGCGGCAATATAGGCAGAGCCTGCCCTGCTTTGCTGCTTCCTCCCCCCTCCCTGCTGAGGCCGGGCGACTTGTGGCCTAGGGAAAGGGGGATTGGGGCCGGGGCCTGCCCGGCAGCCCCCCTCTGCCCTCCCCGCGGGGACGTGAGCCGGCAGCCCGCTCCTCGCCGCGCATCCCCGGGCAGCCGCGCCGGGGCCTAGCTGGCTCTGGCCCGGCTGAGGAGGTGCCTGCGAGCGGCTCCGCTGGCTGCCGAGCAGCTGGAGGCCGGGCCTGGGCTGGGTCGCTTTTAAGCAGGCGAGGCGGCTCTGAGTGATCCTGCCCCCCCCCCGTCCGCCCCCTCACTGCTCCGCGCTGTGCTGTATGTCGGGGGGGGGGGGGGGGGGGACGAGGACGGCGGAGGTGGCTTTCGGTACCGATTCGCAAAAGCGGCTGCTTGGCTGCCAGCGAGCCGGCGGCCGGCAGAGCCTGCCTGGGCGCCGCGAGGCCGGGCTGCGGCGGGGAAGGAGCCGCGGCGCGCGTCTCTGCGTAGTGGTCTGCTTCCTCCCCAAGTTTCCCCTTTACAGGTGTTACCTAAACACCCCCCCTGGGGGGGAGGAGGGTTAATAGAGCAGGTATTTCCCCCCTTCCTCTCCCCCCCCCCCTCCAAAATCCATTCTCATGTTGGGCACCACGCTGCTCCTGCTCCCCTGTGCAGTAGGCCTCGTGCATCTCCAGGAACCTGTCCTCGGTGCTCCGTGTCAGGCAAGGTACCTTCCTCCTCTCTTGGAGGGTTCTCTGTGTGCACTGCTTCATGAACAACGACTAAAAAACATGATTATTACAGATGCTGAGGGGTTTAATAAACTTATCTGTTGCAGTTTGTGATTAGTGGGAAGATTAGCTATCTAAAATCTTAAATTTGTAAACATTTTCCTGGTTGCGTGCTATGTTCTGTTTAGAGACAAACCATGTTCTACTGAAGCGAAACGCGGAATGTTTCTTAGAACGGTATTCGAATAGGATTTTTAAAAAACTTTTGTGAGGCCTAATTGCATGAGTTGTTCTTTGCTGAAATATACCAGTGATACTGTGTTAGTAGTATATAGCAGTAGTTGAGTATTGGCCTTGCTGGAGAAAGATGATGATTAGTGATGATCATTACTTTATTTGAAAAACAAGAAGAAATATGTAGAATTAACTTCCAGGAGACCCTGGAGGCAGGAATAAATCAAATTAAAAGGCTAACATTAGCGAACTGTTGGATTGTTAAGAAAATCGTTTGCCAAATGTGGCTAAGCTTGTAATCTTAGCGTCTTATTTTGAACAGTTGTGATGTTTACCTAATTTTAGCGTGTATATCATATCTTTCTCAACTGGGGAGGTTGGGGAATACATCAGTGCTACAGACTATGCTTGTTTAAACTTGGTCCTATTTTGAACCTACCATTATCAACAGTGTACTGATGACAGCTGTTGGAAGAGAGCTTTGCTTGGTTATGATGGACTGATAAATTATCCTTATTTAAACTTAATCATGACTGGTATGATCCAGTGGAAGAAAAACCTAGCACTAAACTTGATTTATCAAAAAATCTCTAAATTTCCATTATGAATTTAGTTTTGAAACAATTTTAAAGTAATTGGGATTTAGGCAATTAGATCTTCCCCTGCAGATATAGCAATACTTTATATCACTTTAACATTGCATTTTTGATAACTAGGCTATGTATAACTTAATAGTTCTGTACAATTTAATGATATAAGCCTGCTATTTATGAAAAGGAAAGTTGGCTATGGTAGTTAAATTTATTAGGGAAATTATGCATCACTTTTGCTATATAATTAACTTCCAGAAATGCTGGTCAAATAACATTAGTTTTAGTCTTGCTCCCAGAGAAGCAAGGACACTTGAAATAAAAATCAATGTTTTTTGTGTGTGTTTGGATACTAAAGCATATGATGGTGTATTACACATGCCACCTACATTCTTCTTGTATGAGACTGAGTTATAAGGGAGATGTACTTTAATTCCTTTTACAACTTCAAGTTGTATTCTTTGTATTCTTGAGTAATACTTAATGTACAAAAATAATACCAAGCCTTATTTTTTAAAACACTGCAGCAAAAATGAAAAGTGGTAGTAAAGGATGAGGTCATGCCCAGTATGTGTGACCCAGAGACTGCCAGCATTTTCCTTTTCTGCCCGCTGAGCATTTGGGATTGCTTCTTTACTGAAACTACTGAAACAGTGCTTTGAAAGAGGTCCAGGAAACATCATTTAGTTTGTTTCAGAAATTTCTCGATAAACTAGACATCATGCACAATGCCTGCTACCTTTTGTCTTTGTTTACCCTGGTATTTACAAAATAATTATTTGGTAAAAGTTGTTAGTCAGTTCGGTGAGTGACCTGTCATACAACTGATAATATTTTGTTTTGAAAAGAGCACATGGGAAGGTCCCACTTTACTCAGAAGAAGTTTCCAGTTTATGGAGGACAGAAGGATGAAACGTAATGATTCTGTAAACAGCCAGGCTTATTTTTATAAGTGCATTAGTCCTGCTGTAAATTATTAGAATATTAATCACACTCGTAACAATTTGCAGAACTGGAGCCTTTGTCAGGCGTACCTTTGGGGTAGGCTCAGAGGTAAGTCTTCCCCAAACACATTACAAGATCCCTGGTCCTTAGCCTGATTTTGTAACAAGCAGTCAATGAGCCTAGTTTTAGTGAATACAGTTACAGTTCTTGTGGAACTGAAAACCTGTAGTTTAAAAAAGTATTTGTTGGCAAAAGCTCCAGATCGATCTACCTACAAAATGTCATTACTCTACTTAAGCAGGACAAACAGGCTACGTTTTGTGGACAGAAGAACCTATGTTGTTTTTTCTTGCAACATCTTTGTTTTCAGCATTTGATACAGCTATAAAACACAGAAAATTCCCTGTTCTTGAGGCTGTAATTTCCTGAGAAGAAGTAGCAGCTTGAAGTTATGACTTGGCCTGGGAACTCAGTAAAACACAATTTGCTCAATGAAATGCCAGGTTTTAAAGCAGTGTGGGTTTTTTGCTTGTTTGTTTTTTGTACTTTTTTGTTTTTTTTTTCATTTTAAGATAATCTATTGTTCAGTCAGAGAGAACAGTCTAATTTCTTTTTGAGTGCTCTAGGTATTTTAGCATCACATATGTTTTTCTAAGTAGGCATTTAATAAGAATAAAGCCTATATATCAACTGATATGATTTCTGATTTAATCTTCCTCAGCATACACATTTTTAATAGCCTTGAATAAAGAAAGATAGGAAGACATCATTGTTTACTTTTCAGGATCAGGGCACTTATTTACAAAAGACTTAGTTATGCCATCAGAATATGTTTTTAGAGGAGCGCCTTAAAATGTGTTTGCTTTCCACAGAAAAATATGTGGAGAACATTGAATGTTTTTATGTTAATTTACAGCATTTTGTGTCCTGAAATGAACCCTGATATTAACATGCTGTACATTCCTTGATTCCTTTGGATGCCAGTTTTTGTCATTTGAGGAGGGATTATATTAAGTTTTGTTTGTTCTTTAGTAATATTTACACTAGTGTGCTGTCCAGAGGCCCTGATCTGGATAGTTGGTAGGTACTAGCAAAACTAGTTACCTAAAGTAAGTTAGAAGATACATAAATGTAATACAAACCTTGCTTTTTCTGTCTGAAGTCTTTTATACTAGTAATTTTGCAGGTCACTGTGTCACACTAGAGACCAGAGTAAGTGGTTTCTAGCTGATCATGTTATCACTGGACATGTAGACAACCTTCACCTAAAAGTATAAGAGTATGTGATGCTCCATGATAGATTTTGAGATCAGTGATCTTTTGATTGAAACCAATTGTGGTTTAGACCTTTGAACTCCTGTATAATCTCTAAGGAAGATGCAAAACCTGCAAAACCCTTTACAAGTTGTATGTAGGCATACTTGTAGTTCTCAAGCTGGTTCTGAATCAGCTGCGCTTGACTGGCTTGGCTGAAGAGAGACTTCCCTCTGGGACTGCAACTGGTGTTGATGCATGTTGACTTAAAGCTTCATAGATGGTCTTGTTTTAGGTTTGCTTTGGATTTTCTTTTTTATGTTATTTATTTATTTTTTACATTTTGTAAGCAAAATACTACAAGATGGGGAAAATAGGTTTTAGTACAAAGCTACGGTCATGTCTTTTAGATAACTTAAGTGGGCATAGGTTTTTCCGAGTTCTTTATTTCTGAGACTGAAGTTTTTCTGCCCAGCATTCTGCTTAACTTTATTCAATGATTACCTTTTTAATCCAAAATATTTTTTTTCTAGCTGCTCTGAAACTGTATAAAATCAGTGCACATTGATCGATAGAAGCTTCTAGGTGTTATGTTATTACACTAGCCTTTAGGCTATTTTATCATGTTTTCTCTTAAAATTTGTGTAAAGGTTTATATTAAAAAAAGTACAATTTACGTGAGCACAACAAGATTGGACGTAGACTAATACTATTAGTTTTCTATCCCTTAATACTGTCAGATGGCCTGCAGAACTTCCATTATGATCAAGTCCACAAAACACTTGAGATACTTGATTGTTTTAGTAATTGTATAGTTTGAAAATAGCCTTTCATCTGGATGTTTAAGAAGCTTGACATTACTTACTGTTGCGTAATTCTGGGATGTAGAAAATATTAAAAATAGACCTAGAGGTGTAGTAAAACTATGTTTATCTTGAGGTAAATCAGAAATGTAAGTATTTTGAAACACTGCCGCATTCAGTTCACTCTAGGCTCTGGAAGGGAGGAATATTTTGTGTTGTAAATATTCCAGTATTTGGAATAGGTATGGAGCCTATTTTATAATATGAATATTAAAAATATTACATAATTAATACAAGTGTTCAAGAGGTACTGTGATTTGCTCAGTGGTTGCCTGTAAGAATCAGTATTGATTATTTGACTGTCCCTGGTGTCCTTTGACTCTCATGTAGACCTGTAAGACAGTCTCTGTTTCATGTCCTTCCTTCCCTCCCATCCCCCAGTCTCAGGTGTTTTCATTCCATTTCTGTGGTATTTTCGCGTTCAGAACCTTTGTAGAGATTCTAGAGAGGAGTTATTGGGGTAACTCTCCAACTTTTTACATTAACCTAATTCTTCAATCTCTGCTGTTGATGGAAAAAAAGCTCCGTTGCTCATAAGAGTTCAAATTTAGTGATGTTTTGTGTTTACTTTTGTCTTTGATCATTTTTCTTTAAGGCGATGAGCAGCCAGACTTAAAGGAGAATGAAGATTACTTTTCCTTTATAGTAATATTTCCCAAACTGTAGTAGTCATGGACATTGTGAAGTGCCAGTCCAAATGATTTGGAATACCCAGAGGAATAAAATTGGGAGGAGGAACCTCCCAATCTCCTCTCTCAATTGTGATCTTTCTAGAGCAAAAGGGAAGAGAGAATAAGATAGCGTTTTAACTTGTTTTTTGTAGCTATAAAGCAGTTTATCTTTAAACTTTGTGACTTTAGTAGCTAAAGGACTTCCATTATTAGAAAGATACTTCAAATTTTACTTCTGTGACTGTTCTGGTGCATGTTATTTGATGTGATCAAAAAAAAAAAAAAAAAAGATTTTATTTTGTCCTGAAATGTCCTGTTCATACTGTTAAAGATTGGTTCTTTCTCATTATTCCAGCTGCTTAATCACTGATGCTGAAGATAAGTTATGTAAATTCTATTCTGCTGAGTTTTGTTGCAAGTTATGGGCAATTGACATTTACTAAGATCTTTCTCTTTGTATATAGTGAAATCTTATCTTGGATAAGTATGTGTTATAACATCCAGTAAGTCATTTCTTCATTTATGGTAGCAGTTCTCAACCTTCATGCTGTAGATGCTCTCTGTCTTCCTAGTAAGGGGCCTGCACAGCCTCTACAGTTATATCCCTGCTTAGTTAGATAAATACTTTTATTTAAATTCAAGAAAGAAAGAAAAAAAAAATCCTTTATATGACTTCCAAAAAATATTTGGATAGTGTAGAACGTGAAGTCAACTCATACCCTGTGTTGGAAAACTTTCTGTTAAAATATATAATATATATATATATATATATATATATATATATTTTCAAATCTTCTTGTGCTGTATGGCTTTTCCTTTGTAAGGATAGCCTTCAAGTTAGGGAAGTCCCAAGCAATTCCTGAGACATGTCCAAGATGACGTGTGTCAGGCTATCCTGGATGTTGTCAGTGTCAGTTTGAGGGGGAGACTGGCTGTGTTAATTTTTCTTTTATGCTCAGGTGACAGAGTTGGGGCATTGCTGGTAAGATGATGTGTGGGCTAGAAATTTCGTGCTCTGGTTGAAGGGGCAGTACCTTGGAGAGCAGACACTGGCCCTATTTCCCTCTGCTTGACTTTAAGGAGTTGCCTTGGCTTTTAGAGGACCAAGGGTTTTGCCTTACGTGGAGGGATTTATACAGCATCAGGAGAGTCCTTTTAGTTTGTAGAATTCCTTTTTGATTTTTTTTTGTTAAACAGTAAAATATCTGTCAATTGTTAATACCATTTTTTCACTTGCATTCCTTACAACTTTGATTTTTCCATGTTACTTTGCTTCTGCCTTCCTGTGCTCAGCTAATATTGAGACATAGAGACAATACTGACAAAGACAGATCTTGTTTTTTGGAATTATGTTCTGTGGGCTAGTGATGAACAGACTGTAATTTGGCATTTTAGAGGTTGGAAGGGGAAAGTAATGTTTATATCCTTGTTTCTATTATTTCCTGTATTTTCTACTTAGAGTATGATGGAACTAAATACTCAGTCCTGTACCTTACCTTTCTTGCAACACTTCTGTTATGTTTCTGTGCTCATGTTTTTTTCATTTCTGTTTCTGTTCTCACTTTTATGATCTTTCTGTTTTTTCTTGTGTCCTCCACCTTGCTTTATTCCTCACTATTGCTCTGGGTATAGTTCTGTGCCTTCACTTTTCTATGTTAATTCTTTAACAGACTTCCATGATAGGCAGATTTGTTTTCTTTCATGTATTCGCTTGACCACTGTTCAAGTCTGGTTGAAAAAAGATGAGTAATACCACAGTCAAAGTTGCCTGTGGATGATGATAGTGCTACAATGCTGTCGTGGTGCTTTCAGCATTGCATAAGTCCTGTTAAGTCTCCTACTGTACTGAGGAGAGCTGGAAGTGACGGGGGGGAGAGAGAGAGAGAGATTCTGTATGTTTGTATGGAAAGGCTTTTGCGATATCCTTGCATTAAAAAAAAAATCATTTTGTTTTTAAATGTAGCATGTCCATTAGTTTCACCACTGGCTCAGGTGGTTATTAAGTAAGGATTTTTGCAGGCTAAGCTATGCATTTGCACTGATCATGGTGCTGTGACAACTTGAAGAATAATCTTGCTATCTTCAGGAGCAAGTAACTGTTCATTACTGAATGCTGCTTATACTAATAGCATAGTGTAATTAAACATAGTTGTGGCTATTTAATTTCTGTTGTTTAAGTGTATATTGTGCTAACTTTTTTTCTCTTCATTCTGTGTAACAAATTGACAGTTTCTAGAATCTAATATGAGAAGAGATTAGAAGCCATTCTTTTTACTAGGTTCCTTTTCTTGTATGTGAATTGATCTGTAATCTGAATGCTGAACATGGACATATAACTGTCAATCTCTGTTTTTTCTTAGCACTTCACTATCCTGCTGATTGTAGTTTTATTGAGTTTTGGAATTTTCCAGATCTAATGTGTTTGGTGGGAGTTGAGTTTCTTGAGGAAATCTGATGCAAATGCATTTACAGCTTTTTTTCAGATAATTGAAGAGGAAATACTTACCCTGTTTGTCTCTGTGTACTTGTATATGTGTATATAGAACTCCTCTGGGAGACTTAGTGTTGGAATAACTGGTTGAAGAAGCTGAAATGTGTCAGAAAGTCTTAGTGGAAAAAGCACCTTTTAGCTAATTTATAGTAAGTCCGTAATTAAAACTTTGAAAGCACATGGCAGTTGAGGCACAATCCTTAGAACTACATCCACACAGCAGATTATTTCCCATACAAGAATAGGAATTGAGTGGCAAAGGCTGTGGATGTGTGTGTGGTGTGTTTTTTTTTTTGTTTGTTTGTTTTTTTGTTTTTTTTTTTTTGGTTATTACTTTAATAGATTCAAGAAATCTCTAATTCATTGCACAGTTTTATAGTTTTATTAATTTACTTCCACTTAAGAGTTTTTAAATCTATGTAATTATATAAAGAAATAGGGTAAAGTTTAGGATGAAAACTGAAGGGAGGCAGGACGAAGTCATCTTAAATATGTTAGCCAAGAAGCCATCAAACAACTGTACTGTACCTAACAGTAGTATGTATGTGTTCCATATGTATATGGATTCCTTCATAGCTGAAAATGTGCTCCTTCCGTACTTGCTGTGATGATGAGCTAGTGAGGATGATTACATGCTGTTGCCTTTTTGCCAGACTCATGAAGATAATTGAAGCACTGGAGCTTTCTGCAGTCTTTGGAAAAGTTTTTGTTTATTTTTGCTAGAAAGATGGATTTTGCATTTTATGTGAAACCTGGTGCCTGCAAAACTTGAAGTATTTGTCTACTTACAAGAGCAGACTTCCCACATTTTAGTTGCAAGTAGATTTTTCTTAAGATAGTCTGTTAGTCAATTAATTATATAAATATAATCACCAGTACAAGAAATGTAGAAGTTGCATGATATTAGTGTGTCTTATGTTGTGCCATATTCATTGTCTTTATTTTTACTGTGCACTTCTTGACCTGGTTTTGAGATGTCTTTTTCGTTGAGAACTTAATTCCATTTTCAGGAAGCAGTCAGTTACCCGTTTGTTAATCTGTGATATGTGCTACTAAAGTCATTCTAATTTAAAATAAAATACAAAATCTTTTGTTTTTAGTGAAAGTATTTCTTAAGTGAGGAGGTGAACTGAAATGCTGGTATTTTTCGGTGTTGTCTTCTGCTGTCTGTCCCTGCTTTTTGCAAACCTAGTGATCCGTTTTCATTCTGAACTCTGTGGGCATCAACAAAACTGACAGTACTTTCACTTGTATGTTTTCTGCTTGGAGAAGCTATGAGCAGTGATAGAGATGGACAGTGGGCATATTTGCAAGAGAGAACAACTCCAGAGAAGCACTACAGGGGCCAGAATATCAAAATCTAATCAGGAATTTGGGAACTTGTCTGTTCATAAAAGGCTGCTTATACATTTTATGCCACTGTTTTCTGACCATGACACCAGGTGACTGAAGTGATATAATGAAATTGCATTGTAGACTAGTGGTCGTCAGTTGACACAACAGACTTATATTAATTTCCCTAGTTTAAGCTTCTCTGAAGGTATGGTTAAGCATTCTGAAGAATTTTCGTTTTCCTTCTTTTGCTGTGAAACAAGTAGAGGATAATACTGGAAACTGTGAGCTCACTTCATCACCTGTATTTGTTTGTCCAAAATTGATTTAGGGTAGACTTGAGATAATTTTTAGTTACCTACTTATCCCCAGCTTCAGGAAGCAATGGAATTTCAGAAGAAATTCTGCAGTGAGAAAAAGCTCAATAAAATCAAGTTCTTTTACTTAGGTTAGGGGTGGTTGGTTTTGATCTGTTTACTGGCAGTGGCCAGACCATGTTCTTTGCTACAGTGGCCAGTATCTGAATCCTTTTGTAGTTAGGAATACACTGTGGCTACTTTACATTTTTTTCCCTAATGCTCTTTGATGAAATGAAGCTTTTACCAGAGTAGTTATCATAAATCTCAATGTTTTATCTCCTGAAATAATATTTAAAAAGATACAAGCTGATCAAGCTGATCAAAACAGAGCTTGATTTTCGTCACTATTTGGAAGAAGTCTTAATAGCAGTGTCAGTCTCAATCTTTCCATACGGTTGGCTTTGTAAGTTGTGTTCAGACCTAGTTAGACTTTTAATTGTATGCACTTGCTGATCTTTGACTCCTAAAATATTCATTTACATCTTAATGATGTCTGTAAATGTATTTTCTGACTAGCGAGGGAATGCTCGCCATGGAACTTACTGCCTTGGAGTTATGAGTATTGACCATACACATTGCCTTCATTTCTCTCTCATTTCTTTTGATCTTCTTGCCTTCAGAAAAAAATTACGTAATTAGGCACTAGCCAGTAAATTACTGGAAACACCATGTATTTCAGTGAATTATTAAATACAGAATATCTTAGCAAAAGTGACAGTAGAATTTGACAAGCATATGTTTGGAAGTTGAGAGAGAATCTTAATGCAGCTTTTCTGTTTGCCTGTCCTTTTTCAGTATTTTATTCACCTTTTAAAATGAGGATTGCTTGTGTCTGTTTTGATCAAAAATAATGTCTTGGAGTTCAGATACTCCTCAAGTTCTTTTCTTTGGCTTCCAGAGGAACTGCCTGAAGCTCCATTTAGTATAATAACCCTTGACCAGTTTATCTTTCTTATTTCCTTGGAAACAAGAGGCTCAAATATATTTTGTAAGAAACTTATCATATTTGCCCTTCTCAAATTTTGACCCTAAAAGGTAGGATAACATCATCAGGCACTTCTGCTATAAATCTACTGGAAATCTGTTGCTTTCTTTTGGCCAAGGTAGTTGCAGTCATGGGCTTTGGCCTTTTTTCTTTTTTCTGTTTATGTCAGGAGAAATTACTGTTTTTTGTAACTGATTCATAGTATGCGAAGTAGTATATCTAAACTAATTTACCAGATTCTCTCTTGAAATTTTGAGTGCTTCCTGGAGTAGTTACTTTAATTCTTACATTTCTTGCAACTTATAATTAAGACTAATAGAAAACTTCTTTAGCTTTTGGAACCTTGTTGGTGTAATTAAATACATTGGAGTAATTAGTGATATGCTAGGAATTGCGGTTTTATGCGGTCATTGTCCAATCTTGAATTGATTCCTTAAAAAACTTAGAGCAGTCGCTGTCAAAATACTTAAGGTCAGTAGTCTGACTCTCCACTCCCTAGTGTAAGCTTCTGTACATTTTGATAATGTCAAGCAGACCTGTTTTTATTGTTGGTTAGAGCATGGTGCTAATAATGTCAAGGTCGTGGATTTGATCCCTGTATTGGCCACTTGTTTGAGGGTTGGACTAGATGATCTCCAGAGATCCCTTCCAACCTTACCAATTCTATGATTTTATGAAATACTTCTTAAACTGAACTGGATATTATGTTGAAAGAAGAGAGAAAACAATGTTGTATTAATTCTGGGAAGATTACATTTTGCCCTTTATAACATCTTGTCTTGGAGCTGAAAGCAATTTACAAAACTGAGTTAAAATAGGACTCCGGAGCCAGAGCAACATGAACTTTTGCCCCTCTTTGATTCCCTTTGCAGCCAGATCATCAACAAGCTGATCTTAGCTCAATTTCTTATCAGTGTTTGATCAAAACAGCTATTTGCCTATGACACAGTATTAAACTGGTGCAAACTCATTCTTTTTAAATGTTTAATTTTTTTTTGGTAGCTTTGTACTCTTCTTTGTCCGTGCCTCTGTAACTGTATGCTGGATGTGATACTGCTTGTTCTCCCACCATTGGCGTAACCCAGCGTGAACTGTGCATTTCATGCTCTTACCTAGTCCAGATCAAATTTGCATTGCTAGATGGTACTGCTTTGATTCAGTATTTGCGAATTTTGACCTATGGCTACAGATGTTTGCATGATGCTCATGATTCTGGATGTACTGTGCTGAAACAGCAGAGCTAACACTTTAGGGGGGCAGTGTGAGTTCAGACAGCGTAGTAGCTTAGGCTTTGCTCTGTGTGCAAGTGGCAGTACTCTGTTTGGACCTGAACTGACCAGTGAGGTGGCACAGTTGTTTGTGGTGGTGCGTCTAAGACGGTAAGAGGTTCTCTAGATGCTGATTCATCTAGATAACTTCTGGGCAGAACCAGCTCCAGTGTCCTTCCAGTTGTGAAACTGTTAATATGAAACCTGGGTAAATTATTCACTGATAATCAAGATTTGACTGTATTTAAAAAAAAGTCACACAGAACTGTTCTTCTTGAAAGTAGCTGTTGAGGCATATCTTCCTCATGAAGGTGAGAGTTATAAGATGCTCTTAATAAAGATAATTGTTGGCTTAAATAGAAGGCTGTGGCCATTCTAAACGCAGCATTTTAACCAAGACCAGACGTGACCTAGCACATTAGAAACTCTGGGATGGCATCAGTTTTGAAAGATGAGAATTCTTAAATTGCATTCAACTTTTCAGAGTCGGCTTCTGCTGTTTCGCTGCATGCTGCCTTAATTTAGTATAATAGAAAGATGCTTGCTGGAGAAGATGAGGGAGAGGGGATAGGAAAAATGTATAGTAATGAATAGAATGAGATCCAAAGAGAGAGCTTGCATGGTGTTTGCCTGGAAAAAGGATCAGCTAATAGATTTGTCTATTTTGGTGAAGTTGTAGCTTGTAAGTGCTGTTTGTCTGATGAATATATGGTGGCTCATGCTCTTGCAACGTATCTGTACTGTACTTTGGAATACTAAATTAAAACTATTCAGTCCTCTGATTTTTGTGCTGGCTCTGAGGAATTATGCAAATGCTGAATAACCAGCTGATGACTGTTTTTTTGGGGGGGATGGTTAGAGGATTAGTTACAACTGTTTTTTTTTCCCGTACTCTTTTGAGTAGCTCTGTATTTTCATTCACAAGAATGCAGTATCCCTTAAACTTGCAGACCTTTGTCAAATTTGGTTGAGATTGCTTTTATGGTCAAACATTTATGCTAAGTGTCTGGCAGATGCCAGTAGCTTGATTGTATTTCTTCACCCCCATACCTCCCTCAAGGAAACAAGTGTTGAGAAGTTTGTTAATTCCTTTGTTTTGTAATTGGGATGTGTTTTGTTTGTAATTACAAGTTCTGGGGAAAGAAGGAAAACAAATTTAGCAAATTAGATTTAAGCATCAAAATTTTACCTTAAATTAGTGATACATACTTTTTTGGTATGTTGAATAGTTATTTCTATCAAGGATTTAAAAAGATAAGAACTTTAGATTTAAAAGAAATTCAGGTATGTTATTGGATGGAAATGGATATAGTTAACCTATGTTGTAGCATTGTGGTGGAGTAGGCATTGTCAAGTCAGTATTTAAAGATAAGTTTAATTCAGCATCTCAAACTTAGAAGTGCCTTATTCATATGATTACAGAAGTTTGCTACTACAGTAGTTTGGGTAACATATCTGATATTAACCTGATACTTGAACAGTTTTTCTAATACTGAGGAAAGTGAGTAATTTGTAGTTAGTACACTCTACCTAGTGTTTTAGCACTTTTCTTAAATGTGTACCCAGTCTATATTCTGGAATATTTTTATTTTATGGTGATCAGGGAGTGGAAAGAAGGCTGAAGATCTGAAAGAACTTTGGTGCATGTGTCTAAAGCAGCTGTGAATTATCTTTAACAGAAAGAGGAGGAAGTTTAATGGATAGCGGTAAAAAAGGAAGGGGAGAAGGTAAACTCTGCACCTGTCATCTTTTTTTTGTTATTGATCACAAAAAACCTGTGCAGAAAATATCTCAATGTATATTTAAAAATCTATTGAATGCAGGCTTATCTGATTCTCTGTGAACAACTGTATGTATACACAAGTTTATCTGTATTTTTTCTAAATTTGGTATGATTTTTCTCTAATGCTATTTCATTTAGTGCCTGTGCCTTGGTTTCCTCTGTTTAGTCTGTGTGAAAAAAAAAATTCTGAGAATATTCAACATTCAAAATGAATGTTAAAAGTATCTATCCTTTTCTGTAAAGGAGTTGGTATTAGGTAAGGTAGGAGTGGAGGAAGGAGGGAGCAAAATCTATGTGACCTTCGTCATTACATTTTTGAATATGTAAAAATTACACTTTTACATGTTAACAAAAATAGTTCTCTATTGTTTACTTTTTTTTACTAATTTATTTTTCTAAAAGTAGAGAACATACTTTTTAAACTGACTATTTTTACTTGCCATTTGATTGTACTTAGTGTGATAAGTGACCTTTGGATATAAGATATTCCTTGTAAGTCTAGCGTGATAGTTGTCCTTGAGGTCTAATTACAGCCTGTTCCTCTAGCTCTGAAGTTCTTGCTAAAAACGCACTTAGGATCTGAGCTTCAGTGGTTCACAGTTGAAATTATATTGTCCCTTTCTTTGCAGCTGACTTACGGTTTTCTCATCTTCTGTCATTCTCTAGTTCTAGTAACTTTATTAATATTCTTCTTCTTAGCTTGGGAGATCATGTTGTTTCTAGCGCAATAACACACGTAGCTAGCTAATCACCCTTTTGTGGATGACTGGGTGTATATCACTCAGTTTTTCATTTCAGGCAGGCCAAGTAAAATGGGGAATGACAGTGAGGTAATTCATTTTCTTTTCCTGAAACATTTTAAAGTTTTACCCTTATGTGTTTTTGGCTTCATCAGCTACTTTAATAAACCATTACATTTTAAGTATGTTTGATTGTAAAAAGAAATCTCTGAAAATATATGCACTAGAAGATAGTAAAAGAGATCAAGCAGTTAATAATTATGTTGGGTCAGTTAAGCAGGTTGGATCATTCTTGCATAATGTTGTGATGACAAAAGAAGCATCTCAACTAACTTACTATAGAGTCAGTGAATTGAAACATTGCAAGGGTGTAAAAGGACATCATATTTGTAGAAAATAGCTAGAATTTGCCTACTAGTCTTTATACTTTCTGCTGATTAGTTTTGCCTCAATATGGATCTAGCCTACAGAGTTCTGTTTTTGCTACACTGATAGCAGCAGTATCTTCAGTTTCTTTGCTTGTAGATGAGTAATATTAGGGTGAAGTTACAGCAGATGGAGTGAGCCAAGCTTGTTTTCCATCCCTGCAAAGATGATTACTTCTCTCAGCTTCGCGCACCTCCCACGTTTTTTCCCAGCCCCTCCTGATTTACATACTTGCCACTGAATATTCAGTGGCTTGCCAAGCCAGCCAAAAAAAAAAAAAAAAATAAAAGAGAGAGAGAGTTTACTGCTAGACTGGTAAATGGAATCAGCTCAGTAGTTCAGTTTCCTGGTCTGCCTCTCTGGGCTCCTACAGGAACGCTCGTGACTGTTGGGAGTTGTTGCAACCTACAGCTACAGATGAGACTGCTGCTGTTAGTGTGTGCTTGAGCTAGGTGAGGTTGATCATGAAAGTGTACCCAGAGCAGGGAAAAGGTGTTTTGGAGACAAAGTAAGAGCGAGAAGGAAGGAGTGGGGGATGAGAAGGTCTATGAGGCTTTAACTGAGAAGAAATGACTAGAGCAATTCAAATGAGGAGAAGAAAGTTGAGAAGGAAGACAGCTCAAGAGTGTAAATTAAGGAAGGCATCTCTAATGTGACTAGTTGTAACATGACTTTAGTTGTAGCACAGATTTAGATCAACTTAAGTTGGTGTGGAAACTGCAACCTCAATGTGGTTGCTCCTGTGTTGAGCTTTTTGAGTACTCTTAGAGAAAAGATCAGAAGTACTTTTAGGTACAAAAAAAAAAAAAAAAAAGACACATGTATTCAGTCACTGTGTTATTTAGTCATTACTAAATAAGACCAATTAAAGTTGGTCCGTGTGTGGAATATGGAATGTATAAACAGGGAAATAACAGGTTTCTCCAACTAGCACATACCCCTTTCTATTTTGTTACACGGGGCCATAAACTTCAGTATTTCCTTAACTTCTGGAGTATGTGCGCTTTAGGTGGCAATTACAGCTGCTACTTTTTGGGGGCAATTTACTTAAAATTAAGAAATTATACTGAAATTTATAGAGGGAAATTTGAGAGCCTTTCAAAATATTGCAGTGAATAAGCCTGCTCTAGAAATCAGGAGTTACTGCTGTACTTTTCAGAAGGTGTATTTTAAAGTGGGGAGATATGAGGAAGAGGCAAACTTTATAAATTTAGAAATGTGTGTGCAAAATCATCCAACTTAGAATTAGGTTCCCTGGTACTAAGTTATGGTTAACGAGTTTTTGTGCCAAGTTTGAAAGAATTCATCTTAATGCAATGAAGTTCTCAGTTTTGTGAAAACTTTGTAAGAGTATTATGTGTGTTTTGTGCTGTGCAAGCTTTTTGGATACACTATGTATGGTTGAGGATCTTTCTTCTGTGGCAAACATAACCTAAATTGTTTGTCATAGCTGTTGGGTTTCTTCAGCACTGTGCTTTCACCTTAAGAGAGTCGAGTGTTACAGTAATTTGTCCTGTTTATAATAAAAAGCAGTTTCAAGTGATGTCCATCTTTGAGTCTGTTTGTCAGTTTGTACTTTCTCCAGGAGCACTGGGGATCTTT
Organism: Rhea pennata; assembly: GCF_028389875.1. Classification (NCBI taxonomy): domain Eukaryota; kingdom Metazoa; phylum Chordata; class Aves; order Rheiformes; family Rheidae; genus Rhea; species Rhea pennata. The sequence continues at coordinate 8,749,142 of NC_084665.1, read as the reverse complement.
AAGCCCTACTAAGGGTGAGACAGAAAAGTGATTTCTAAAGTTTGATAGTATCCTTTTGAGAGACTTGCTTTTTGTGTGTGTGGTATTTTATGTATGTGTGTGCATATATATAAATATGGATGTTACATATGCACACATATATGTATTGTATTTCAAAGAAGACATCAGTGTTTGTTTTATGTGATTAATCCCTGGAGTGATATTTCTCTCCAATTTACTTCCTGGTCTGTGCCAGCAGAATTTGATTACCTTTAGTTTTTGGTAACTCATATTGATAGATCACCTAGGGCCTTGTTGGGCTGAAGTTAGAAAAGGGATTAAGGTAGGAGGTTCTGGAAAGCTTGTTCCCTTTAGGGAACCTTTCTTACAGAGCTTGCTTCTGAAGTAGCTGTGTAACCATGTAATATTTGAAATTTTCTGTGAAATCTGGAAGTGAATATTTAAGTTTCTTTTATATTATAAAAGAAAGGAACACACAAAAAAAGCCCTGAGTTCTCAACTTATATTGCAATTAGATAGTTGTAGAACTCTGCAGAAATTTAGGATAAGGAGGAAATGAGAATTGTACATTGGTAGTTGGAGAAAGAAATCTAACCAATGGGCAAAATTCAGTGTTCTAATATATACACTGATGTGTAAATGCAGATGTGAATTGATGTTTGACTTAGAGTTTGGTTCTGTGTTTTTTTTGATGAAAATCAGACAGTCAATAATATCTCATTGAAATATTTGGGTTTGGATTTCGCAATATAGCTGTTCTGATTTCTGACTCTGATACATGTGGTAAATGCTTATCCTTACTGCCAGCTGGTGATTTGTTAGTACTAAGTACCAGTAGACACATGTCTATGTTTAAAGTAGTAATTAGGGACTTAAATGTAAAGTTATTTCAGACATTTATGCTACATGTATAGCATCTGTTGTTATCTTGATACATTTTTTTCAGGGTTCATCTGGTTAGAAAAAGCAAGTTGAGGTCTCATGGTCATCTCAAAATTCAGACTCTTAAAAAATAAATGAATAAATAAAGCTGGATGATGAGTAAAATTATTGAAGAAACTTCATATACAAAAGTGTTCACAGATTGTTAGCTCCCGGTGAAACTTATGAGGAGACTTCATGCTCAGGTCTCCCATGAATTCAGCTATTTAGATTCTTTTATAGATTTAAAAGCTTTTTTTCTGTGCATCCATTTCCGAAACACTTCCCTGCACCTTGCAGCTACCTAATAAGGAATGAGCTATTTTTAATCAAAGTTTATTTATAAGGAACAGGAAAATATTATTTCCACAGTATAGCTTGTAGCCTTGTCCAGTTAAAAATGATTGTCTCCAGAAACATCTTTTGTGATTTATAAAAGTTTTGTTTTGTGTGGTTGAAGAGTTTGATGTTAACTCGTTTGAGTATGAGATAGAGATAAGAAGGAACTATTCTGAATCACTGATTTTCGCAGCAGAATCCAAGATGTTTTCATTTCAGAGTTGTGTCCAAGTCTCCTCTCTATTTAATGACAGCAAAAAATACATAGATTTTGGGCTGAAGACTTCTGTTTGCAATATCAAAAGGTCATTTACTTGGATGTTAGGCATTTTCATGCCGAAAAACCTTTGCAATGAAGTTACTGTAACTTAACTGCCAATTTTTTTATTATTGCAAAGCGGATTTTTTAATTTTTCATGCTATGCTTTTTCATTTTACCCAAATAGCAAAGATAAATTTTATTTAAAATACAACAATTGTACACTATTTTGCTGCTAATATGTTTTTATTTTTCTTCAGTATCTGACATTGAAGGTGGTGATGGATTGCAGCTCAGAAAAGAACATGCGCTCAAGATATTTGCTTACATCAATTCCTGGACGCAAAGGTATTTTTATAAAGAGTTTGATGATACTGGATCTCAACAGTAGACTGCACTTTTTAAAGTAGAGTAAATTAAAGTGGGCATGTTGTGTAGCTAAGTAATGTTTGGAGGGTAAAGAATACCACTGTAAGTGCAAATGTTATGTTATGCAGTGTGTGTGGGACAAAGCATGTTTTGAATGTGGCTACTATTCTAGGTATTGTAGAAATAAAAAACCTGTAGTAGTAAACGACTCAATTACAATGACAAGTAATGTATGCTGCTATTTTAACATGATTTTTTTTTTTCTGGCTTCCTTTTGAGGGTTGGGGGGAAGGAGAATTAAACAAACTGAATATTAAGTTTTTCTCAGTGTCCTAATACTGTGGCTCAAGATGAGGAACAATGGTACCCCATAACAATTAATCTGATAAAGCAAATTATTGGCACATTATTTAGATTACTAGTATTATTTTATTCTTTACCAATATGGATTTTTTCCCCATTTGTTGGTGTCTAGCAGCAGCATTGCAAGGAATTTTATGGATATTAGATTTTAGAAATAATTTACAGTATAGATATTTGAAATTCACTGTTCAACAGTAGTTGCAGAACCAAACTGAAGCCTATTAGGAAAAGCATAGAGAACGAATTGAAAAACATAATGTCCTATATAAATCCAGGTTATATCCACATTCTGTATAGTTCTTACAATTCAAGTGCCCTCCTTTCAGAAATCATACAGTAGTGCAGAAAGTAAATAAACATCTGGAATGAATTCTTCACAAGAAAAAATGAAGTAGACTTTTAAATTTTAAAGAATTTTAAGATCTTTTAGATCTTAAAGACAGTGGAGGGAGAAATATGTTAAGGATCTGCAAGATCAGCAGCTTCACTCAGTAAATACTTAAGGAGTTATTTGCTGTCCTTTCCAATACAAGAATTAGGAAGAATCAAATTAATGTAGCAGGTGGCATGATGTAGCTGAGTTACAGAACTCCTTTGCCGTGGGCCACTCTGAGGGTTGTGTGAGTTCAAGAAACAATTGGAGAAGTTTTTAAAGGAAAAGTTTGAGAGCTGCTTAGTATATCTCTTGCTCTTAAAGTCCCTGAACTACAGATTATTCTTTCTAACTCTCAGTAATTAAGGAAGTGTCTCTATCCACTTACACAAATCTCGTGTTCTTCCGCAGCCATTCCTTGTTTGCCACTATTGGAGAAAGAGAGAGAGAGAGAGAGTGTGTGTCTGTGTGTGTGTGTGTGTGTGTGTTGCCTAGGATATCCTTGGCTCTGTTGTGCCTGAAAACAGAAGAGTTGTCCTCAGTGGAGTCATAGAATCATAGAATCAGTAAGGTTGGAAGGGACCTCTGGAGATCAACTAGTCCAACCTCCCCGCTCCGCAGGGTCACCTAGAGCAGGTTAGACAGGATCGCATCCAGGCGGCCTTGAATATCTCCAGAGAAGGAGACTCCACTACCTCTCTGGGCAACCTGTTCCAGTGCTCTGTCACTCTCACAGTGAAGAAATTCCCCCTCACGTCACGTGGAACTGCCTGTGGTTCAGTTTCTGCCCATTGCCTCTTGTCCTGTCGCATGGGACAACTGAAAAGAGTTTGTCCCTGTCCCCTTGACACCCTCCCTTCAGGTACATATACACATTGATAAGATCCCCCCTCAGTCTTCTCTTCCCCAGGCTAAACAGGCCCAGCTCTCGCAGCCATTCCTCATATGGAAGGTGCTCCAGCCCTCTGATCATCTCAGCCCTATGCTGGGCTCTCTCCAGTAGCTCCATGTCTCTCTTGTACTGGGGAGCCTAGAACTGGACACAGTACTCGAGATGAGGCCTCCCCAGGGCTGAGTAGAGGGGCAGGATCACCTCTCTTGACCTACTGGCAACAGTCTTCCCAATGCAGCCCAGGAGACCATTGGCCTTCTTGGCCACAAGGGCACATTGCTAGCTCGTGATCAATTCGCCATCCACCAGCACTCCCAGGTCTTTCTCTGCAGAGCTGCTCTCCAGAAGGTCAGCCCCCAGCTTGTACTGGTGCCGAGGGTTATTTTTCCCTAGGTGCAGGACTCTCCACTTGCCCTTGTTGAACTTCATGAGGTTCCTCTCTGCCCAGCTCTCCAGCCTATCCAGGTCTCTCTGAATGGCAGCACAGCCCTCAGGTGTGTCAGCCACTCCTCTCAGCTTGGTATCATCCGCAAAATTGCTGAGGAGGCACTCTGTCCCCTCATCCAGGTCACTGATGAAGAAGTTGAACAGGATGGGGACCCAGTCCTGAGCCCTGGGGAACTCCACTAGCCACAGGCCTCCAACTAGACTCCACGCCACTGATGATGACCCTCTGAGCTCTTCCTTTCAGCCAGTTCTCAATCCACCTCATTGTCCACTCGTCTAACCCACACTTCCTGAGCTTCTCTAGGAGGATTTTATGGGAGACAGTGTCAAAAGCCTTGCTGAAGTCAAGGTGCACAACTTCCACTGCTCTCCCCTCATCTACCCGGCCAGTCATTCCATCAGAGAAGGCTATCAGATTGGTTAAGCATGATTTCCCCTTGGTGAATCCATGCTGGCTACTCCTGATTACCTTCTTTTCCTCCGTATGTCTGGAGATGACATCCAGAATGAGCTGTTCCATCACCGTTGCAGGGATGGAGGTGAGGCTGACTGGCCTATAGTTGCCTGGGTCCTCCTTGTTGACCCTTTTGTAAGACAGGAGTGACATTGGCTTTCTTCCAGTCCTCAGGCACCTCTCCAGTTCTCCAGGACCTTTCAAAGATGATGGAGAGCAGCCTGGCAACAACATCAGCCAGATCCCTCAGTACCCATCTGGGCCCATGGATTTGTGGATGTCAAGCTTGCCCAGAAGGTCTCTAATCCTATCCTCCTCAACCAAAGGAAAGTCTTCCCTTCTCCAGACTTTCTCCCTCACGTCCAGGTTGCAGGATTCCTGAGGGCTGCCCTTAGCAGTGAAGACTGAAGCAAAGGCAGCATTCAGTAATTCTGTCTTCTTTGTATCCCTTGTCACCAGGGCCCCTGCCCCATCCAGCAGTGGGCCCACATTTTCCCCAGTCCTCCTCTTGCTGCTGATGTATTTGAAGAAGCCCTTCCTGTTGCCCTTGACATCCCTTGCCAGACTCAATTCCAGCTGGGCCGTAGCCTTCCTCGCAGCATCTCTACATACTCTGGCTGCATTCCTGTAATTCTCCCAAGTAGCCTGTCCCCTCTTCCACAGTCTGTGTACTTTCTTCTTCTGTCTGAATTTGGCCAGGAGCTCCTTGCTCACCCAGGCAGGTCTCCTGCCCCCTTTGCTGCACTTCTTACTCATAGGCATGCACCGCTCTCGAGCTTGGAGGAAGTGCTGCTTGAATACTAGCCAGCTCTCCTGGACCCCCCTTCCTTCTAGGGCCTTAACCCATGAGACTCCTCCAATTAGGTCTCTGAAGAGCCCAAAGTCCGCTCTGCTGAAGTCCAGGGTTGCAGTCCTGCTTGTTGCCTTAGTTCTTTCCTGCAGGATCCTGAACTCCACCATCTCGTGGTCACTGCAGCCAAGGCTGCCCTCAACCTTCACATCTCTAACCAGTCCCTCTCTGTTGGTAAGGACAAGGTCCAGCAGGATACCCTCCTTCATAGGCTCCTCCACCATTTGTGACAAGAAGTTATCATCAATGCATTGCAGGAGCCTCCTGGACTGTTTGTGCCTTGCTGTGTAGTCCCTCCAGCAGATGTCAGGGTGGTTGAAGTCCCCCAGGAGAACCAGGGCCTGTGTTCGTGAGGCTACTTCCAGCTGTCTATAGAAGGCCTCATCAACTTTCTCTTCCTGGTCAGGTGGCCTGTAGTAGACACCCACAACAGTGTCCCCCATGCTAGCCTGCCCTTTGATCTTTGCCCATAAGCTCTCAACTGCCTCCTCCTGCTCCCCACCCCAGGCAGACCTAGATGCATTCCAGCTGCTCTCTCACATAAAGAGCAACTCCACCACCTCGCCTTCCTGGCCTGTCTCTCCTAAAAAGCACAGAGCCATCCATGGCAGCATTCCAGTCATGAGAGCTATCCCACCATGTCTCTGTGACTGCAATGAGATCATGGCCCTGTGATCGCGCACAGATCTCCAGCTCCTCCTGTTTGTTCCCCATGCTGCATGCTTTGGTGTACAGGCATTTCAGAGAGGTGGTCATGCCTGCAGGTTTCCCAGGAAGGCTGTATGGGGGTCACCCATATCCGTGTCCCAAATGCACATCCTCAGCTGCATGCACCCATTGGAGGCCCCCCAACCCAAATTGTGTTTTGTTGTCTACCCTGTCTGTATGACCCCCCCTCCACACACACACCTAGTTTGAAGCCCTCTTTACTAGGCTGGCCAACCTGTTTGCAAAGGCAAATGTGCCCTGCTTGGTGAGATGAATCCTGTCTCTCCCCACCAGTTGTTGGCCTTCAAACCATGTTCCATGGTCATAGAATCCAAAACCCTGTTGCTGACACCAATGACGTAGCCAGTTGTTGATTTGGGAAATCTTCCTATTCCTCCTCCCATGCCCCCCTCCCCCCAAGCAGTTAGTTTAATTGCTGATAGGTATTTCTGGTATTTTAACCTCCAAATAAAAGCAGGGCATGCCATGTTTTAGGTGCCTGTGGTAGCAGACTCCTCTTCCTCATTACGTTCTACCCAAAGAAGCTTGTTTTATTCATCGTCTTCTGCAATACTGTATTTGATGTGGAAGAAATTTTAAATTGTGATCATAAGCAGCAACTGAAACTAGAATCCTGTTGTTCCTTGACAGATCAAGTTTGTTAGAGAAAAGTTGCAAACAGGATCAAGCTCTGTTTAAAGATTTGTTTTGTTCAGGGCTATAACATTATAAATGCAACCTAAAGAAAAGATAAATATTAAATAACATTTAACTGTTCCTTTTCTTCAAGTTTGTGTGTGTGTGTGTGTGTGTGTGTTTTTTAACCTTCCTTACATCATAGGGCTTCAGATTACAAGAGGGTATGGAAAATACTCCTTAACCTAGTCAAAGTGGAAGTTGGAGAAGATGCCATGGGAAGGAGTTTTACTTTAAATGTCTCATATCCCTTTTCTGCTCTTCCAAATGAGCTTTAGAGGATTTTTCATATTGCTTTGTTTGAGGCCTGCCTTAAGAATTCCTTTCTATAGTCTAAATATCTACCTTCAGAAGATCAATTGGCAGATCAGCCTGAAGGACACTTTGTTTCCATCTTCATGTAGTGCTTCCGTTTCAGTTTCCTTCTAGGAATTCTCATATCTTCAAAGAAGACATGTTTGTAGCATGTTCATTTTTTTTAATAGCTTGTTATTTTTGATTTGAATGGAGCTCTTTTTCCTGTAGACACATTTGAGTGTATGAAAATTTATATAGAAACTTTGCAAATACTTTCATCTTGAATAATATACCTTTGCCCCATGGAGAATTCTTCAGTATTTATTAGCATTCAAATACAGGTATGTGAAAAGTGTTCAGCAGGCTTTAGGTTTTTATGATTATTGAGAATAACTTGCTACAGTCAGAAGAGGTGGTAAATTGTAAGCACAAATAAAGAACCTGTTGTACATAGGTTCTCCAAGGATAAATGCCTTGGAGATGCCAGGAATGTACCTGTTGTTTTTGCCTACAATTTGTTGTTCCATTTGTTTATGTGAAAATACATTTACCGTTAAATCACAAGAATCTGTTTTTAAAGAGGTGAGGTCATACTTCACATGTGGGATATTAGAATAACTTTTCTTGCTGTATACCTGGAAGAAAAGGTTTTAAGTGCTTCCATCACTCTCTCTATCCTGCAATTAGAGAATACTGAGTATTATCTTCAGAGCTTTTTTCGTTAAATTAGATTATGTATTCAAGAAGTGTATATTTTAAATACTGCAGCTCAAGGGTATAAGTTTGCATTCTGTCAAAAAGGCAGCATCCTTTACCTGTTGTAGACATTTTGTTATTTAAAATCTGCAGTTGTGAGTTTTATCATCTTTTCTTACCAATTATTTATTAAGCCCAATTTCTAGCTTAAATGCTGTTTTGTAGAGGAGTTTTGTAATTACCTCTCACTGATGACTTATTGCCCTATATCCTGCCTGCTAATTTCTTTCAGAAATGGGTATGTTTATTTTTATATTACTGTAGTACCTGAGAACCCTAGTCATGGACTAGAGTCCATTGTGCTCCATGCCGTACAGATGCAACGGGAAAAAAGTCTCTACTGCAAGATGCTACCAGTTTAAATACAAATGTGGAAGAAACAGGTACATGCAGACACCTGGATGAAATACAAAGAAATCAGTCCACTGTCATGCTGTACGATACTGAATCCAGTAAAGGATATTTACTTGAAGTGGAAGTTCTTTGAGATGGATTTCTGTATGTTTGTTTTTCCCTGGGAGTCTTGCCTTTTACTTGATACAGCAGAGGCTGTTGCAAGTAAAGTTGGCTTTATTTTAGGCTCTTCCTTGAAATTTTGAGAACAGTGGAAGAGCACTTCGGTGGGTGTGCTGAGTTTGCAGCTCCAACTTCAGTTACTTTGTCTAGCAGAATTTGAGTGAGAAAGGGCTGAATCCACCTCAAAGATTTTCACAAGCATGTAACTTTTAATATACTGTTTGTTGAGGCCCCTTTGTTAACTGATTACTTTCTTCTGTAGAAGACCTTTCAGGATTTAGGTTCTTCTAGGGAAATATCCTTCAATTTTTTTTCAGTGAGGGAATTGCCCTGTTTGTGTGAAAGAAGCAAATACTCCCAGATGACAGGGTCGAGGGTATCTGCCTTGGGTGTTTATGCACACAGTATATCTTTGGCATGACCATCTGTCCTTGCCTGTAACTAGAGCTATAATACAGTTTTCTAACTTGATGATTGAATTTCTTTTAATCATGTCATTATTTTGCTAGAGGAATGATGTGTAGTTCTCCCTTTGTTCTTTTCACTTTGCAATACATGAGTAGATAGTCAGGAATATTCTCTGAATCTTCAAAGTGAAAGTAATGAAGGCAGTGTTGATACTGCCCTTTCACATACAAGCAAAGGGTGCTAGTGTACATAGGGTTTCTCTCCAAATGTAGGTAAAGAAAGCAATCAATTCTTAAACACAAAAATAAAACTGTTTTGTAGCCCTGTTGGTTTAAAAAAAACTGATGATTTCCTACACAGCTGACAAGCATGTCAGGTGGTTTATTGTGATGCTATTGATAGAGAGATGAGGAAAGGGATTCAGGAGCATACTCAAGAACACTGCTTCACCAGTAGTACAGTGACCTTGCCCCTAAGATGCCAGACTCATCCTTTTTTATATTTTAGTCACAGTGGCAGCTGCTGAATGATAACAGGGACTTCACAGTTTTCGGTGAGCGTTTGGAAATAATGGGATGTTCATAGGGTTTAAGGAAATCTTTGTGACTCTAATTAGCTGTTGTTTAGAGTCTCTTTCATTTGAATTTCCTTGCTTTTATGACTCTGTCACATATTTTGTTGTTGAAAATGTTTTAACGTGAAACTTCCTTTTGGTCAGTTGCTTTAATATTCAAATTTGTCCTTTCTTTCCCCTTATTAGCTCATTATTGAACCAGTCTTCATGAGATTATCATTCTAGCTATTCTGGCTTTAGCTACTTCAGAAATTTTAATTTTGATTTTTTTTTTTAATTCTGTTTTCTTACAGACAATGTCTGTGCTGTTTCAAGGAGTATAAGCATTTGGAGATCTTTAACCAAGTAGTATGTGCGCTTATTAACTTAGTGATTGCTCAAGTTCAAGCTCTGCGGGACCAGCTCTGTAAACATTGCACTATTAATATAGATTCAACATGGCAAGATCAGAACAATCAAGCTGATGAGCCCCTGAATGTAGAAAGAGAGTCTCATGAAGAAGAAAATGGAGAACGGCAAAAATCTATAGAGAAAAAATTAGATTCTACAAGAACTTGTATCCTGACAGAGGAGGAGTCTGCAAAGAACACTGATGCTTTTAGCTTATGGAGCACTGATGAGAAGGAAAAACTGTTGCTGTGTGTGGCAAAAATCTTTCAGATTCAGTTTCCACTGTACACTGCTTATAAGCATAATACTCATCCCACAATAGAGGTATATCTCATCTTTATGTGTATATTTAATTATTTTGTGAAAGGTTATTTGTTTTTATTAATGAGTAGACTGTGTGTGTTTGATAGTTGCTTTCAAACAGGATGGGCAAATTCAGCTCTCCTGTTGACTTCAATAGAACTTGTCAGAGATATTTTTTTTTAAATGACACATACTCTTACACTTTCTTTAAAATATGCTTAATTGTTATAGGTAATATATTGATAAGTGTTGGATGGAACTGTACACTGAATTGTTGTACTGTTTAAATAACAGGAAGGCAAAAAGGGGACTATAGCGAAGCCTTTCTTCCAGAAGGTAACGCATTAATAGTTTATTAATTTCTTTTAATTAAAATCAATGGTTCTAGAAGCAAAGATACATAAACTAAACTTTCTGCAAGACCAAACTTTCTTGTTAGAACAGCTTTTTAATTCACTGGAATAACTGAGCTCTACAAATGTAACTTTGTGCTGTGATGCTGATTTTTTTTTCTCTGTGATATTTGTTATTACTGCCATTCACATTTTCCATATTTTCTTCTGAGAAAACATCACTTTCAAAACTCCTGCAAATGTTCAATTCACGGTTTCAGAAATAAATACTGTAGTATTAGCATTTTCTAGTTGAAACAGTGTAGTTCTTGGAAAGGTTGGGTTTTCATTCAACTTGTGATATTCTATTAATAAACAATTCTTGCATAATATTGTATGCAAAGAAAGAGATATGCTTAGCTATAGGAAGAAACATTCTACCCAACAAATATTTGAGGAAGTCACAGAATGGAATATACTACAATTATTCCAAACAGTCTTTTTTTATTTACATTATTCATTTTTTGGATTTCAGAGTCTGTTGGAGCTCTGAGTAGTTAAGCTTGCTTTTTAAACTTCAAACCAAACTGAAAAGACATAAAGTCATACTCCATTTCTTTGTTACATGTACAATCCTGCTGTGACTGCCAATAAATTAGCTAACCTATTATATGGAAAGATAAGTGGCATAGGAGTTCTTTTGGTGGGCTAGATCTGGTCTCTTGTCTTCTACCAAGATACATGAGCATAAATTAACATAGACTGTTTTAACATAGACTGTTTTAACTACATGTATATAGAAAAATTACACAAAGTCAGAATTTGTGGATTTCAGAGAAAAATGAGGCAAAGTTAGTGTTTGTGGATTTCAGGTTACCCAGCCTTCATTTTGGCCTGCCTAATTCCTTTTAAACTTTCATCATATGTATATAAATCTACAGTTCAGCCTTTGCAAGTAGAAATTGTAGAGAGTAGGTCTATCTTGTCATTTTTTTTAAAAAAAAATCAATGACTGCTTAAGTGATTTAGCTTTTGTGCTCTTGCGGGACGTTTACAGAAACTAGCTTCATAGAAACATGCTATGAACAGTTTTGGAACGTCTTTTCTGTGTGTGAACAGAACACTTCTTTTAAAGGAAACTTTTTTTTCTATTTTAAATTTAACTTTCAAATGATAAAAAGAAAAAGATAAAAAAAAATCTCAGAAATGCGTGGTGGGATTTCTTTTTTCAGTTGATATGCAGACCCTAAAATGATTTGGCCACAAATTTGCAGTAAATTGCTGTATTGTGATTAACTGTCACTTTAGACAGTAGGACTGATTTGTCGATAATTTGAATTATTAAATACATTTATTCATTAGGTATAGTAAAAAAAAATACAACATTTTTCTCACAAACTGAGATCTTCTATATTTAGGAAGCCCTGGTGTACTGTTTCTGTAAAGTAGTTATGTTAGCTATTTTAATGTCATAAAACTTTCTACTACCATGAATAACTCATTTACTGTGGTTCAAAACCTAATTTTGGATTTCAGTCTAAGATGCATACTAGCCAGAATGGTGTGTGTGTTTTTTTTGGTTTTTTTTTTTTTTTGTTGTTTTTTTTTTGTTTGTTTTTGATCATACTTGGACTCAGTCCTCAAGAAAGCATAAAACAAAAAACCTTGTCTGAAGTGTGCTGTCTATACCTGTAAGCTAAATGCATTCCTGAACAGACCAAATCTACCACCAAGAAGTTGTTAGGAGAAATTGTAGAAGTGTAAAGAGTAAGCTCCCCCACGAAGCATTTCCTTTGCCCTGGAACATGGAAAGTTTTCTGATACAAAATAAACTCTAATTTTAACTCTTACTGAGTTCATAAATTGCTTTTTCCAGATTCCTGAGATGAATTTGCACAATTTTATTGAGTCATCACCTCTAGCAAGGTTTCATATATTTTGTCTAGAACTGTCCAACTAGGCTGTCATTTAAAAATGACAGCTGTGAGGCTTTCACACACAGTATTATCTTCTGGTGGCAATTAAGTCTTTGCTCTGTGCACACCTCCAAAACTTTATTTTGTTCTTAATGACAGCAGACAGAAGACAAAATTTGAAGTCTGATCCTCTTACCTAGGTGCTTACCAGAGTCACTCTTGACCATCTAATGGAGGAAAAAACATTAAAGTAGTATTTTTTCCTATGTTAGGAGATCACAGTTGGGCCAAAAATAACAGCAAAATGAGAGAAAAGGATATTTGCTTGTGTATGACCCTACTATAGACCTTAAAAGTCCTTAAATGATACGAATCAATAATTATTTTTGTCCCTTACACATTTTTTGGTCTATGGTAGTTTTCTTGTGACTCTTCTAATTTTAAAGTGAGAAGGCAAAGACAATGGAAGGGGAGATGTGCCTCTGATAACCGAAGCTACCTTGAACTGTTGGGTTCAGACAGCAAAGTGAACATGGCCTTGCAGGAGGCAGAAGTGTCATAGAAATATACTGGATTTGAGGACTGTGAAACTGTATCTGTAAAAGTAAATCAAGCATATGTTTCTTACTAGAAAGGTACACCTGAGAATGCACAAGTTTCTAGTTGTGACTCAAGTAAAATGATTATCAATCTGTATAAACAGAATGTTTGTCTCAACTTTTCTGATAGTGTTTGGAAGCCTAATGAAGGATGATTTTCTGCTAATCTTGACGTTCCAGAACAGCGCAATTGTTTGCAGTCAGTTAGAGGGCAACCTAACTAGAGGACCAAAAACATTGAAGAATCAAACTCCTGTGATGATAATATCTGGAAAGACACTTTGCTTCTGTTGTCATCTGCCACTGTTTTTGGTGCCCAAAGAGAGAGAGAGATTAAATGCAGCCCATTTAATCTCTAGAATGGGTATTTGAGAGGAAAAACAAACTTCTAAGAAATGAAGGATGCTTAAAATCCTGTAGAGGAAGGAGCACCAACATATAGTGTGCTCTGGAACTTTGCACTCTCCTAAAATCTCTCTAGGCAGGAATGAATAATAAATCTTAGGAAAGTTAGCAACTGTTTAACAGCTCATGAAAGAGTATAAAATGAAGGGGAGCAGTCGGTTGTTTAGATATCTATAGTCTCGTGCTGCTTTGGCATGTTGCCATCTCTGGTTCTCATTTTCAACTATCTTTTCATGGAAGTTGCCCTTAGTTAAGTTCCCTCCTCCATGACAGTGTCCTTGCCAGACCTCAGCTGTCAACTAGTATGTTTCATCTGTGGGTGGGTATTTATTTATTTATTTATTTATTACTTTTTAAATGCCATATTAGACTCTGAGGAGGAATTTTCTTTCTTGCTTGGCTGTAAAGTTGGTCTTCAGGAATGCCAGGTCTCCAGCTGTCCTGTTTTACATCTGCAAATACAGAATTCACATTTCTGGGTTATGTGTCTCAAATACCGCATGATCTAGCAAAATTTGCAAGATTGATGTAACGTATCTCCATGAGCTTTTCACTTTTGTATTCCAAGAACTGTATTTCAGTCAGCAATAAGTCTCTTCTAATCAAGAAAACTGATGAAGTTTCTCCCGCTCTTTCTGCTGTTTTCATGAGCAGAGCACTGAACACCTTTTCTTGTTGCTGAGAACTTGAAAGCGTATCACCTACTGGCTTCAAAGATGATTTAAAAATAACTGTTAGACTATCACAAGTTTAGGCATGACTTGGAGTTCAACAGAAAAAAAAAAAGAAAAATAAGTGCTTAGATGTAATATGAACATTTTGAATAATGAAGAATATGTCATACTTAATCCACCTGACATCTCTTACCTCCACCAACCTGTGGTATGATTTTAAGAAGCATACTGCTATGGAGGTATTTGATATAGATTCAGGTAAATTTACTTGAATTAACTGTGTTTAACTTATATTTGATTTGGGAGTATGAGAACTAAGTGTTTGCCGTGGAGAGAAGGAAAGGAGAAGAATGTGTGCTTTAACTATCTGCAAGTATCCATAGCAATGTTGTGGTTTTACAGTCACATTTTATGATAGTACGAGTGCCTTTTTGCCTTCAGCCGTATGCAAGATAGATCCAATATGTGTGACTAATTTAATAAAGTATATCCTGATTTAGGCTGCCCCACAAGTACCTAATGTGAACATTAAAGAGAAAAAGCTATTTTTCCAAAACCTTTTCAATTTAGTACTTTCAGAAAATGTATTTTTTGTCACAATAAATAGCTAACAGATTGACAGGGTGATATGATTTCCTCCCCCCACCCGCTTTTAGTTACATTTCTCCTTTGAAAGGTATTAGACACTTACTTTATAAGAGGTGTTTTCTTATGTATAAAAGAATATAGTAGTTGGAGCTGAAGAATTTTAACATTCTGATGGAGACGAGTAATTTGACAGTTTAATCTTTATCTCACTAAATGTAGGACTGTAGAACATACTGTCTATTGGGTCGTCTAAATTCAGATGTTTAGGTATACTTATCTTTATGAAAACATTTAAATTAAGAAACTATCTAGATTTATCCGGTTTTGTAATTCTCAGGCTAGTCTGCAGCTAGTGTGCCAGACTTCCACCTTTGTAATATTTCTGTTGGAAAAAATTGGTGGTGGTATGTGGTGATCTTAAGGGGGTGGCAGAGGGGCAGAATGGAAGAATGATCTGCTAATCGTGATTGCTGAAATACTACTCTAAGTGTATTTATGTACTCATAACTATGGCTTAATAAAGGTGAATTTATGAACTGGAAAAATAAATTTTGCAGTGTAGAAGTTGAGCAAAACTTGAGCTTCTGGCTTCCTAAAAATCTATTCTTCATATTTCTGTTAGTTGATTGTAATATCTGTTAATAGTCAGTTGTGTTTTGTGCTGCAAATACAGGTTTTATTCCTTCTGTTAGCTAACTTTAGTTTTTCTTTTTGAACAGGATATTTCTGCTCAAGAAAGCAATATATTAGGGGCATTTTGTGATATGAATGTAAGTCTACCTATTTATTTTTTTTAACTACACATTTCCTAGAAACCTAAAATAGCCATGTTCACTCTTCTGTATAGATTTGAGTTGTATTAATGTGTCTTATTTTGAATGCCTTGTATATATGAATGGATGTAGTATTTATTTATTTATTTGTTTGTTTGTTTGTTTCTGTAGGATGTAGAAGTACCATTGCACTTGCTTCGTTATGTTTGTCTATTTTGTGGAAAAAATGGCCTTTCCCTCATGAAGGATTGTTTTGAATATGGAACCCCAGAGACACTGCCATTTCTTATAGCACATGCTTTTATTACAGTGGTATCTAATGTAAGTATTGTCTCAAATTATTTAATGTTAAACATAAAAATTAAAAAATGAACAGATTAAAGCTTGGAAGAATTCTGTAGGACCCAGGAGGGACAAAAAACACCAGAACATTTTCCTTATTAGGAATAAGAGGGTTTTTGGCCTATTGGAACAGCATTTCATCATGTGAATTCTATACATTTCCTGTAGGCACAAAACTAACTTTGTAAGTTTAGATTATTTCATTGTTCCTGAACACAGAAACTGTAATAGCCCCAAAGATGTTGTTGTCTGAGGTCGTTTTTGTCCCTGAAATTGTATCACGGATATGTTTTAACCTGCTTCAGACTGTATTAACTTTTTACTTGTTTCCTTTGAGGTGCAAAGGAGGAGACTGTGCCTTCCTTTGCTTCTTGTTTCTTGTGATTTTATGTCATACTATTATGTATTTGCAGCATAGAGGGAACTAGCTTTTATTTTCATTTAGTTTTGGAACATATGTCCTTCGTTTGTCCCTTTTGAAATAATAGTAATTTTTGACTAGCAGAATTGTGAATTAATTTTAGTGAAGATTTAAAAGAGATTGGTAATGGAAATTAAAACTCATCTCTGAAGAAAGACATGTAAGAATTCAGTGTAATGTAAGGAGATGAAGTGATGAGCAGTCTTATGGATGTAAAGAAAAACAACAATTTATGTTACACCTTTTATGAAGTGAGTTTAATGTAATTTTGACATTATTTTGTCATAATTCTAAGTATTTAAAATGAGATCATTGCTTCCACACATCTTTCCGCCTTTCTTGTTGCTGTTACTGACTAGCCAGGATGATGTTCCGGATGGGTGCTGAAACATGTTTGCATAGAAGGAACGAATGATTGAAATAAACATCTACTGATGTACCAGTATCACTTACTCCTGAATCTTCTAGTGTGAGGTTTCTTGACTTTTAGGTCAGACAGCAAATGCGTAAAGCCATGGCATGCTCGTTTCTTATGGTCTTAAACTAGAGGACTGCTGCAGGACCTCTGTATGTTGTCCTTTGTACATTGTACTGTGGAGCTACGTTCTCTTCTGGCCCTATCTGTATGACCTGATGAGCTTTCTGTCTCTAGGTGTTGTTAGTGCAACCTGCTGGTGTCTTTTGTTCCTGAACATCAGCTGAGTTGCTCATATGATGTTCTAACCCAACTAAGTTAAAACAAGCTGAGATAGAAAATAATGAGTTAAACTGTTCAAGTTAATTTGGATATTTTGAGTGAAACAGGGTATAAACATGTGAGCAGGCCAAATAGTGTTTGAGTGAGGTGGTATCACAATCAGCTGTGTGAGTGTTGGGGACAGTAATGTCTTCAGTCAGAAGACAAACTCCCTTCCCTTCTGCCCCCCCCGCCCCCACTTCAGAGCCTTATTGCAGGTTTAAGAAATAATGTTAACAGTCTTCATCAAAGCACATACTGAAAATGTATCGTCTCACAGGTTATTCCAGTTCAGAAGTAGGAATCACGCAGCTCCCTGTCACACTAGCATTTTTTTTTCAACCAGCGCTCAGCAAATTGACTGCAAATCCCATGTTGTAGGTGTCCTGTGCCAGTGTATGTTCAAAGTGCATCTGTCTTTCTTCTGTGTCTTTTTTTGAAGTCTTTATCTTTCTCCATAAGAACTTTCTTTTCCAAATTCTTACAGATGTCACCTAACCCCAAATATGCCTCAGCAAAGTTTCTTTCTCCAAGTCAAGCAACTTTGCAGATATCGTGTTCTAGTAGATAATATGTTTACCTGTGTCTTGCAGCTATTTTAGATGAAAGCTGTGGTTAAACCTATCAGATAAAGTGAAATTCAACCCAGCCAGTAACCAATAGAAATACTGTTTCTTCAGCCTTTTCCAGCTTTGTATCTTTTTACTGTTCAACCAGAATCTTTCTTGTGAACTCTTTCTGGCTTTGCTGGCAAGTCCATGCAAGTCAGAGAGACATGAGGAAAACTGTTCTAGGAAAATTCGTCTGTTAGATTTTTATCTGTAAGTTCACTACAGAAAGTATAAGATCATGTTTTATGTGTAATATGCCTTACTCATCTAATTCCAGCATTTGGTGTCACTAAATTTACTTTCCAGTAATGCTTCTGACTTTAAAATACGTGTATTAGTTCTAGATGAGGCAGCTAGTTTATTTTGATAAAATAATTTCACCTTGCTCATATGAGACAGATTTATTTCTCACGCTACAATGGTGCATGTTTCTAATGTTGATGTTTCTCTTCCCTAATTCTGTTTATATTCTCTCTATACACATTTACAATTTGTGTAATAAATATAAATAACATACAGTATATATTTCTGATTGTCTATGAATCAGCTCTAATAAAGCAAAAATGATCATTCACAATATCTTTTTTATGAACAAAATGTTGATCTCAGTAAGAACTCTGCTACTTAGACTTCGTTCTACCTCAGTGTATTTGAGTTTGAGATCTATAGATAACGTGAGCTTTATGAGTGACCTGGTTGATAGCACCTCAGTGAGCAGCTCTGCAGCGTCAACTGTTAACCGTGTTCAGTCAGAGCCATAGTGTGTAACTCTTAAATACATTTTCACAGTAGCACCAGCTTTTGAGGATGGCAGTTAACTTAGTCATTATTGCAAACATTCCTAGAAATACAAAAACTAGGATTTAATTAAAAGTCTGTGAGGAGTATGAGTTCTTTAGCTACCACCTTAAGTATCTCAAAAAACGTTTCTGAGAAAGACGGTAATATGGAGGGGCCCAATCCTCCCTCGTTAAAAAGTTAGGCTTAGTGGTGGGCTCTGTGAAGGAGAAGAGATGCAAGAAGCTGGAGATGGTAAACTAAAGTCAAAGAAATCATTTGATAACATTCAAAAACTTTCAGCTTTTAATAGACAAGACTGCATAGCTGTGGGGAAAGCATTTGTTCTGTTTATTCCACAAGGGAAGGTGAATACATCATTAAGTGTGCTCTAAAGGTGCATGTAAAAGGAAGACCACCACGAACTAGTAAGGTATGCAGGGGACTGAGCTGCTTGTTTCTGAGTACTGGTGTTTTAGTCGTATAGAGAACATTAAAAAAAATCATTGAAAAGTTGTTTCCTTAAAATCGTCTAGCCAGCAGATCTAGTTTGACTAATGTCTTTGTCCAACAAGCTTACGTTTGTAATAATAAAGCTAGCAAACGCAATCTAATGTAGTCTGCTTCACACAGGCAGTTGGCTAGTTGGCACTCTTGGTCTTCCTCCAGCTCATTACTCTGCAAGCTGCTTTCTTAGCAACCTGTATTGTGGTAGGACTGCTCCTTCTTAGGATATTTCTGTGCTATTTTTTTTTTTAGACAGTTTGCTTCCTCCTTTCTTCCCACATTTCACATTCTGGGCTATTTGCTCCATTTACCTGCCTGATATTCTGTTGGTCTCCTGAAGGAAGAACTGTAAGAGGTGGCAGAGAAAGCTGTGACCTCCAGCTTGTTCTGTGGAGAGTTTAATCCCGACTGAAAAAGCTTATCATTATTAAATTCTGTATTATTTCAGTTTTGTGGATGTTATAGAGGAATAGTTGCCATCTTCCACAACCTAGATGAATTAATAAAAGCAGTGCTCAGGATTTCCAAATGCTGCTTTAGTTCTACTTTATGAAACTTAATAACTTGATTTAAGTTATAGGAGTAAGAACTGTTGTGAGACAAACTGTCTTTTAGAAATGAATTAACTATAGTAACAAATAATTAAAAAAAAACACTCTGAAGTTTGAGAATAGAAGATACATTAAATACTTCATTTTAAAAGCAGGCAGAAGCATAAAAAAGTGTGATGAATGTTACGAATTTTTTATGTAAAGTCATTTTGTCTAAATAATTTAGTGAATTTAGATTTGAATTCATGATGAAAATCATGTTTTTATTTATGGCATGGGAAATTATCAGTTAATTCAGTTCAGAGGAAGAAGGTCATATGTAATGCAGGAAGTGTGAATACAGAATAAAAATTACTACACTTAATAAAATCTATAAAATAAAATTATAAAAACATTTCCTACTTTTGTTGCATAAGGAAATATATTTGCTTGTTTGTTTCATGCTAGCATATGAAAAGAGCGCATCGTTGAGTTAGAATCAGTGTCAGAATACAAATAGTATTTTTGTTATCCTTGCAATTGTGTCAGAATGTTACTTATTTCCAGTTTCTAGAACAAGCATCTTCTCGTTGCAGTTTCTATATTTGACACATTAGTCTTTTTTTCTTTTTTTTTTTTTTTTTCTCTTGAGACTGCCAGTAGGATCATCAGCTTTTTCTGAATGTGGCCTTTTTGGCAAGGTGAAGATTTGTCAGGTTTCTCTTGCAAAATTGGGCAGTATCATTACTGTGTAATATTAGTTGCATTGTAAAAAATAAGCCTGAGAAAGTTTTTTTTTTCAGAATTGACTGAAAAAATATTTGGCTATTCACAAATATTTAAAATAAATGCTGGAAATACAGTTTTACTATTGGCTAGTAGTGTTTTCTGCTAGCAAGAATGAGAATTTAGAATATTCTGCATATAGAATTTTCCAAAATCCTGGTGAGAATTTATTCTATAGTCAGAATATATTGCATTAGTTGCAAAGATTAAACTTTCTTGTAAGAACAAGCACGGAGCTATATATTGACATGACAGCTTTGAGTGACTGTTCACACACTTGTGTGTGCATGAATCAAATTATGTTAGTATTAGTAACAGCTGGTAATTTTTCGTCTTTGCTAGATGCCTTACCTGGCACATAGTTGTCTTTCTGTAACAGGTTTAACAGGCTCAGCATTCCTTTTTGAAATGCAGATGAAACTTCTAACTTTGCCTGTGTAAGTAGTTTGGTTGGTCCTCTTGTTCTCTCAGCAGTGTTAAATAGTTGTTTCCAGTTGTTTTTTGGTTTTGTTTGTTTTTTCTGCATACATTTTTTTCCAGCATAGATTTTTGCAAAAGTGGTAAAGGCAGTACAGTAAGCGCAGGAATGCAAATATAGTAGCAAAAAACCCCCCCCTGCTCTTACTCACTGGTTATAAAACACAATTTTATGGACTTTGTAAGGTCTGAAAAGCAAAACATGAATAGAGTTTGACAAATTATCTGATTTGATTTAGAAGAGCTTCACAAGGAACAGAAAGAATGGAATCATTTTCTTTTAGGTTTAAAAACAAGAAAAAGAAAAGTAGCAAGGTTGAGTAGCAGTTTTTCCTACTGAAGAAACAGAAACCACAGAAAGTAAAGAAATGAGACATGCAGTATGATGTTATTTGTAATAAACTTATATTTTATAGTTGAGTAGAAGAAAAGATGCAACTCTTGTTTAAACAGAAGTCACAGAAACATTCTTTGGATAATTTTGAAAATCAGAAAATTAAAAATTTTAAAGAATTCACATGAAAAACAACAATAAAGCCTTTTTAAAGTGGGGTTGCATGTGCAAATGTACTAGCAATATTTCATTTTTATAATTCTCAATAAATGTCATTAATGAAACTTTTATCTATTTATGTTTTTGCATTATAGATCAGAATATGGCTACACATCCCTGCTGTCATGCAGCACATTATACCCTTTAGGACTTATGTTATCAGGTAAATTTTTAATTTAAGAGTTTTTTCTTGTGGGACTTTTGACAGCTCCTATTTATAATTTCGGATGCTATACTTTCTAATTGTTCAAGCTCTGTCTCTATTATTTCCATAAACAGAGTGAAGGTGTTGTTTAGAGTTAGTCTGAGGTAGCTTCTTCCATCTACCTGATGTCAGTATACCAGATTGATCTTGATAATAGCATTTTTAATATGGCATTCAGCTCCATTCTGACATGTTGTATCAGGATCCATTGTAGCACAGTTTGTTTCCTGGATTATTTTCATAAAGTTGCAGAAAATTTGCAATGAGATTGTGTGAGTAGAAGAGCAATTTGTAATCATTGAAATTTCATACACTTTGAGTTTCACCGAGTTTTAACACCATTTCACATTTTGAAGTTCTTACTTCCAGCTGGCAGGAACTGAAGTGTGATCAGTGTGTCTACCCACACTTTTATGTATCTAATTATATCCAATGCCAATGATTTTCTTTTTATCAAGCTGCCTATGATGAAAAATGTTTTAAAATTAAAGTACTTATAAATATTTTTATAAACAAATTTTTTTTTGGTTTTTTTTGGACAATAGTAAAAATCAAGTGAGTAGGTGATGAAATTATCCTGTGTGTCTGCCCTGCTGTGTGGGACAGAGGGGAGGTGTGTCTGCTGATTCTTCTGCTGATGTCCCAACCTTAAGCTGTCTTGTTCCAGACTCCCTAAAAGGCCACTGCTCTTGCATCAGCCCATTGGCCCACAAATCCTCCAAGGGTCTGGGTCTCCTGTGACAGAGCTATTAGAAATGTGCTTGTAATAGTCATAGATTACTCCTGTGATATCAATAAGTGTGTCTTTATGGATTATATTATGTTAACTATACCAATACACTCTTAAAAATAAATTGTATTTGCAACAAAAACATACTCAAAATGCTGAGGATCAGAACTAAGTTTCATGTTTAAAAAATGTTCTGTTTTTTAATTGGAAAGAATTTTGACAATATAAAAATTAAGTATTGCTTGACTATCAACGTATCTTCCTATAAAGTGGTCTCTAGCAAAATTATATAAGCAGACAAAAGAGTATTCTGATCTTTTATTCAACTGTACCAGTCTTGAGTTGACAGTCCTGCTGTGCTTACTCCTTTATTATTGATGGGTTATTTTTGAAATCTCATTAAAGTAATTACTAATCATGAAGCAGTCTAGGAAACAATTGTGGAAATATAGAGGATCTTTAAGTGCTTATCCTCATACCTATTCCACTGCTAGTTGTTCATGTACCTGGGAATTTGTTTGTGAACCTTACTTACCTTCTTGCAGTATATAGAAAACAGAGAGAGCATTGAAGGATCAACAATTAAAGCTAGACTGGTGCAAAGCAACTTGAGTGAGACAGAAGAACACAGTCTGCAGCCTTAGCTGTTAATCTTCCTTTGTTTGTCCTATTTATTGCGTATATTTCTTAAAGATTTTTTGTTTTGTAACGGTAGATAAAATCAGAGTGACGTGAATAGATGATTGTTTTCCTGTTTTCTCCTCATCTCTTCCTCACTATTTTACCCATAGAAGTGCTTGCATCTGATTTAAAATGTAGTTTGTCAGCAATGTCTTGCTGTAAATGATAACTTCAAGTCTGTTAGTATTACTTACAATGCACTTATGTCTGTCAGAAAGGTAACATTGATGTAAGATTTCCCTTTTGAAAACACCAAAAGTTTAGAGAAGGGAAAGGATATTTACCCTATTTTCATTTTCTACAACTGAGTCTCGATAGGAGACTAGGATTTCTCAACATTGTGGAACAGAAGTCGAAAGCTTTGTTCATGAAGGTACTCTTGTGGAGTGGGACATGAAGCTTAGATGTCTTAAAATAATATACAGTGTTATACCTTCACACGGGATAGAAGTTCACTGAGGTGATTTTTCAGTAAACATGACTTTTTGATGTATGCAGCTACACCCATATAGTCAAGCTTATAGGTCTCTTTTTAACTCCCTGGTCCTCTAGGTCTTCCCCTGCTGTTTGCTGTCATACCTGAAAGCAAATACTGATCCTGGGCACAGCAGCACAATACTTTGAAACAGTCGTGCAGTAACTACTGCTACTATGCAAAGTAATAGAAAGATCTTGGAGGGCAGCGTAGTTAACAGTGAGCTTTCAGGGCTCTGACTGACTGCCGTCACCCCAGAATGGTGATGTATGTGATGTTCTGTATGTTCTGGACCCCAGGATGAGCCTCTTCCCAGAGCAGATGACCACTGGGGCAACAGTGCTGCAGAACCATCTTCAGCAGCCCTGGATTAAGGGGAATGTCTGGCCCGTAAAGGGGTTGTAGGTTTCAGTAGCCCACAGTATCCAAAAGAGGCTGGTGGTGGTCAAGACCTCGATAATAAATTCTTTCTGTCAATAACAGATTCAGTCAAAGCCCTTGTGTTGGTTGCAGGCAGCCTGTTGCCTGCATTTTCAAAACCCCTGACCTAGAAGTAGTTTACCGAGCACACCCAGATGTTCTCTTCCCTGAGTTCTGCCATGCAGTTGACAATGGCCGTATGACAGAGGCCTTCACAAAACGTCTGATCTAAAGGATACAAATCCGAGTTGCTGCTCATGCAGATTCCTTGCAAGAACTGCAATTTTGCCATGCCGATCAACACAATCAGCAGAGAGATCACTTCCTTGGCATCCTGGCAGCATCTTTATCAGATGAGGTTAACCTTTATGTTCCTGTTCTGCATTATCTCTACTAGGAATTGATGAGATGAATAGCAAAGTGTGTATCCTTCTAGAGGTTCATTTCTAGTTGGTTATATGCACAAGTCACTTTCTAATAATGACCACTTTTAGACTTTGCAAAGATCAGGGACACACTGCTGCTATTATCTCTCCTACTAAAAAAAGATAATAAATATTATTTTCTGCCTGAAGAGTGAAATACTAGTATTCATGTTCTGCCTCTGAAACCCCTACATTGTTCAGGAGTTTTTGAAAGAATTAAAGAAGATAAATTAAAATGACACTTTTCAATAAGGAAGCAATGTGTTTTTGACCTCCTTAGAAGGAAACTTCACTGCTCTAAGAACTTAGAATTCTGCATATCAAATGGCAGAATTCTCATGATAAAATCATTGCTTTAGTCATGATAAAAATGACAAAATTTATTGACAAAGTGACTCAAGAATAAGATATAGTTTACTGCAGTTATAGATTAGGGCAAGTTGTTGATGTCTTTTATAAAAAAGACATTGGTTCCAGCTGATTTCACCTCAGGATCAGAGATGCAAGATGCTCTGCATAGTTCCAGATGTTGAATACCTTGAGAGTTGTAGCTATAAACTGAGGTGGGGACTTGCCTTTTGAAGACAAAATTTTTTTCAGTGGCAACATTGCTAGTTGAAAGACTCGTGAATAGTTTTGTTCTTCAAAAATAAAAAAGCTAGCAAGGAAGTCCATTTTTATGAGAAGTAAGGGATAAAACTGTATGTCTGGTATTGTAAGTGTCTGCACAAATCACGAAAAAGTGTTGGATGGTATGAAAGAAAAGACTGAAAATTCCTGTCTTCTACATTACAAGTTGGTACTATCTACTAAATATTCATTCTGGTGAAATCTGAGAGCTGTATGTGGAAATACTACTCTTTAATATGATATTTCATTCTAACCCTTTCTTTTCCTCTCCATTATTCTCTCTCTGTTCTTGAGAGTTTTTTTTTTTTTTTTTTTTTTTTTTTTTTTTTTTGAAGGATTTGTGTCTTTGCACCAATTAGGGAGTAGCAGAACTTTCTCTGCTCAAATATATTGAGAGAAAACTGCAAGTGGCAGTTCTTCCTGCATTAGCCTTTTAGTTTCAGGACAAGGCACAAGCATAGCAGAAGTTATACACACAGAGGAAGCGGAAACTCCGAGCAGCGCTGCTAGTACACGGTGCTTTTTGCGGAAAGCAGTGAGAGAGACAGAGTGCATCTGAAAGAATTCAGGTTACTCTTCTGTTTAAAAATATCTTTCTTACAAATTTAACGGGACTGCCTAAGACCATTCCTTGCTACTAAATGTCATGAAAAACTCTTGTAATAAGCCTAAAGTTTTCAATTACACAAAATATTTTACTGCTCCGAATATCTGAAGATTTATGCCACAGGTACAAAGAATAGGAAAGTAGGAGACAACAGCTGGGCACTCAAGTGAATTCTTCATTTCACTGAGGAGCGCTGACTCATTCTGCTTGATACCTTTTTTGCAGCTGTGGTCTGAAAAGAGTGATATTATTGAAAAGGAGATTATTTCACAGCTGACTACCCAAAGTCCTGAAGCATGAGATGTGATTTTAAGCATTACACTAACATAAAACAGGATGTTTTAAGCTGGGCTCTCTCCACCACCCCCTAAAAGCAAATTTTAATACTGTTTCAGTTGACTAAAACTGAATTTTTTAAATTAGTGCATGTATTTCAATAGTTTGAGTGAATATAATACATATTTAGCAGTTTTTGTAAGAGTTTCAGGCTGACAGGATAGTTCCTATACATATACAGAGTGTACTTTATTTATATGTGTAAAAGAGGTAGGTTTGTTTCCAAAATCTCATTTAGGCAACAGTGTCTGATTTGCTGGACCATATAGGTCCTGAAGCATTATTTTTGTATTGCTTTGAGACAGTGCTCAGCAGAAGCAAAGATAAAAAATTTAGGGATTAAAAGAAAAAAAAAAAGACTTGAGGATAAAAGCGATACTATTTTTAAGCCATTGTGTGAATCAATCGCATATTCACATCTGTATCCCGTGATCCATTCTGATCATTCCAGCTCACAGAGGTTGTAATAGAACTGGCTACATGATGGGACAGGTAACTAAGAAGGTAAAAGATATGGAATGATACTGATATGAGGGGAGACACAATCTAGGATTTTGTTTGAGGGAGAGATGACAGTTACACGAATGATATGAAGACAATAGGGAATGATTATTCAGTTTTTCTAGAAACAATAAATAGAGTGCGTGCAATACAGTCATCAAGTAGCAAATTTAAAAGAAATTAGATTTTTTTTTCCATGCAAATGCATTTGTGAAATTAACTGGCACAGGTTATTGAGAAAGCCAGAAGTATAAATGGAAAGAGAGAAAAAAAATCATAGTAGTAGATAGGTTCATCAAGTTTATTGTATGTGGGATAAAGCCTTCATCCAATTTTAGAGAGGTGATTTTGGGCTAAATAGACTTTTGCCTTGTGCCAGTAGCACTGTTCTTATGCAAGGCAATGCAGCAAATTTAGAACTACTCAATATAAGGAAAGATATGTGTTAGTTGCCAATGCTGTCTAAAGATTTCATTTTTGTTTTTAAAAAAGTTCTACTGGTAAAAGCATAAAATGGACCCAGTATATTGATACAGAGGTGTTTGGGACACTTTATCTTTCCACAATCAAAATAAGGCTTTGCCTATTCTGCAAATTTTTGTAGCTTTAATCCTGGCGGTAAAGATACGTGATTGTATTTGATTTATGATTGGCATACTGCTGCCTGTAAATTTTCTCACGTAGATTCTGTTGTGCTCATAAAAACACGTGTGTGGCATTTTCCTCATGTACATTGTGCTTAGCTCTTAGAACAGTCCAGTTATGCTAAAAGATCTTAATTAAAATGCAACTTAACTAGCTAAAAGTACCCTTTTCTCTGTAGCTTTTTGAAGGGCCTTAGCAAAACAAATTATATTGTCAAAGTACTTTTACTGCTGTGTAACTGCATCTGCACTGGAGTTTCAGTTATTATAAAAGTTTTTTTTTTTTAGACACTATGTCTTAATAAAATAAAACATGACACAGGTGTGTTGCAAGCTTGAACTGAATGTAGTAAACACACTGAAAGAACTTAACAAATGTTTTTCTGGAGTAAATTTTATGAATAAAAGTAAGTTTATATTGGTACAGTTGCATTACAATTAAGAAGTTTTTTGTATTATATAGATTAGTGTAATTTCTCCTTCGAACTTTCTAGAGTAAGCAAGATTTCAGGTGAAATACAATTTCACCTGAATTTCCTGTCACTGAAATCCAGCAAAGCCACAAAGCACTCTTCTTCCTATACATGTAGATCTGTGTCTATTTTTGTCTCTCTTGCGCACTCTACATCTGTCATATATAGACATATACAAAAAGAGAAAATTCATAGAGTGAGAAAATTCATACAATTTCATTTAACATCTTTAAAATCTGTAGAAGTTGTTCACAAAATGATTGAATATGACTTGATGAGCATTATGAACCTGGAAGAGATTTGGGAACCAGGGCTGAACACAGTCTGCATATAAAAATGGAGATAAAAACTGGTCTAAGAATGCTGGTAATTATATTGAGATGATTATGTTTTGTAGCATGGACTTTTTTTTTTTTTTTCCCCTCCATTGGAGTGTACTTCCTCTCACCCATCACTAGATTAGAGATAGGTTACTGAGTCTGATCTGGATATTTTCAAAGGAGTATTCCCTTCTTGTTAACAGCTTTATTTATGTATGTATTTATTTATTTATTTTAAAATAAAACTCATAGCAGAAAAGCACTTTCTTACCATTATCTGATTTGTACTGCTCTATATAAGACGACCAATTTCACATTTAATCACGATGAAGGATTTGGTTCCTTGGGCCCTGGATGGTCCTTCTCTTGTTCTTCTGCTATTTATCTATGCTTTCTATCCTAGATCTGCTGTTGCTGTGATTATTTGCACTGAAGTCTCTTTGGTTTGTTTGACAACGTTAAGTGTCTCTGAAGTATGTTTACTTTACCGCCTCTGTGCAGGAAATGTGAAAAAGGACCTCAGTCTAAATAAGAACAAGGGCCTATGTGTATATATATTATATACACATGCACACATATGCATGCATACATACATATATATATATATAAATAAAATTTACTAATGCTTATATGATAAAAATGCAAAGGCATGGTGATGTATAAAAATAACAAAGTGTAGTTTAATGTCTTTTCTGGTTTTAATAGATGAAAGCATATATTTGGCCAGTCTTGCAATGATAGCTCCAGATTTAGGCTGTCAAACAAACAGATTTTTAACGCATTTCTATGTAGTTAAATCTAGTTCAGATATAGTCAAAACTTCAAAACACTGAATTACACAGAAAAGAATTAATTATGGTAACCTTATGTTTACCTTTCACATACAATTTTTTCTACTTCAAAATAAACTCAGGAAAGCTTATGTCTAAATATTTTTCTTTTACGCATTAAATTTCAAAGAAACTCAACTGTGTCAGTGTTTTATATGTGAACTTTTTCAGGCATTTCAGCATTGATTTTCTTAGTATAGATTGATTTAGCAGTTGTTTAGGTAGGACTAAAGTTGTGATAGCTTCTCTAAGTTAGTTTCCATAAATAATTGTTTCTTCTGCCTCCTGTGCGCAGAGAAGATCTGCATTGCAATTCATTGTGCATGATCGCGTGACCCCAGCATTGCGAAGAATGTAACCATTTAAAAATCTTTATCATTTTTGGTTTCTCTGTGAGATTTGTAGGATCCTTGATAGTCGTTGTGATGCATTTTTAAAGATTATAATAGCTGTCAGTAGAAGGAACAACTATGCATTCCTGTACTAACCTGTTAGGAAAGTGATAATGTGGCGCAGAGAGTACTTTAGTACAAACAAAGATCACATATGGCTATGGCAGAAGTAGTGTACGTGTGTCACATTTACACTAACGGGATCAGAACCAGATCTCACAATTATAATTTTTTCTTTTTTTGTAGCAGAGGTTACAAACTGCGACCTGTTTATCTTCAGAAGATTCTCACTGCCCTGGGGGATCTGTCAGAGTGCTGTTTGTGGTCCATTTATATTGTTTTCAGAAATTTAGTTCTAAA
Organism: Rhea pennata; assembly: GCF_028389875.1. Taxonomy (NCBI): domain Eukaryota; kingdom Metazoa; phylum Chordata; class Aves; order Rheiformes; family Rheidae; genus Rhea; species Rhea pennata. The sequence continues at coordinate 8,720,171 of NC_084665.1, read as the reverse complement.
ATATTTTAATGTTGGGTGAATTGTGACACTTGGGTTTTGTGAAGAGTTTGAATAGAATAGTAAATGGCCGTGATACAGCTTTCTGGAGAAGGTACCTTCCCACGAAACAGATACGAGGCTTAGGCTCCCAGCTTGCATTTCTAAAGAATCACATGGGTTTTGTGTGTCATTTTGTGGAAATACTTTTCTGGTCAAAGACATCTGAAGAGGTTTAAAGTCATAATCATGTTTACATGTAGAATTTTAAATATTCTACATAATTCTATTGTTCCTCCATTTGTTTTTGTTGTTATCAGCGTTATCTTTAAAACAATAAGGATGATTTTAAATACTTTAATGGCTGCTGGAAATTTATATTTGCTATAATCAAGATGGTGATCCAGGAGAAACACTTTTATGTATGTTCTAGTTTGAATCATATCCTCTTTTTCTTCCATTTGTAATTTATTCTAGGTATTTATGTAAACTGTCAGACCAGGAGTTGCGACAGAGTGCAGCCCGGAACATGGCAGATTTAATGTGGAGCACAGTTAAAGAACCATTGGATACAGCCTTGTGTTTTGATAAAGAAAGTCTTGATCTTGCATTTAAGTACTTTATGTCTCCAACTCTAACAATGAGATTGGCTGGACTGAGTCAAATAACAGTAAGAAATTTTTAAAATATAAATAATACGTAGAAAAATGTTTCCTTTTGTGTTTTACAAGTTACTGTTTTGTTTGTTTTTTTTTTAATGTGTGAAAAGCAACAGATTCCTCTTACAAGCAATCTTAGGAAGTTATAATCATGTTTATGAATGTAGAATTCATTCAGAGATGACCCAAGAGCTGCATTTTGCAGTGTATGGAACTGCAGCACACTTACTGAACAACTTACCCTCCCAAATGAGATTGTATTATAACCACATTTTGTGACAGCCATGTTGAAATTAGGTACCTCTACAAAGCTGTATTTGCTGTTTACAAAGGCTTTCAATCTGTTTTGATTTTTGCCTTTACAGTGTCCCAACTCTACTGTAATTAGCTTCTTTGTATTGTGTATACCTCTTTTTCCTGTTTAGTATAGTCTGTTTCTCAAGAGACAGTATTTCTGCATCAGTTAGCAGAAGACTGAAGTGAATAGGTAAATATATTTAGCATTAAATAGATTAAAAACAACCTCCCCCAACACCAGTCTCTTTCCTGTGGATATGCTGTGTATTGCACCAGTGAGAATACTTTATGCATGCTCCATCTGTCGTTTTTTTTCCCTATGTATGTATTTATAATCATATAGGGATAGTTGTACAGAAGGTCAAAAGTGATTTTTTTAAAATTAATCTGTGCCTTTTCCATTTTATGTTTAGTCTGACACTGTACTTAAGATTTGGTCAGTCTTTGTAAGTCATATTGTCACGTTTGCCTTAATGCACAACATGGTGAATAGGAACTATACTGGAATGAATAAAAATGTTCTACTTAAGATACGTATTATTTTCTGGACAAATTTAGCATTCTCCATTCTAACTGATTAAATGGTATCGCTCAGTGACTCTGTTAGCCACTGAGTGTCAAGAAATAGAAGACAAATTTACTTAAATATTGGTTCTCCCTCTATTTGTCTTACATATAGAAGTAATATTTACAATTATTTTAATAAATGACAATTTAAAGTCACCTCTCAATATTTCCAAATAAATTATTGGTGTTTTTAACCAAAGAAAATACTTAATTTTCACAGATGTGACCTACTAAACTTAAAAGTAGAAATTGTTTATGAACAACAATTGCTCAGTGTTAATCAAATGTTGTTTTAAGGGTAGCAGCCTTTAACAGATTTGAAAATATTGGCCATTCAGTTTTGCATTTATATGAATGAAAACAATGCAGTTCATCCAGTTGGGGTTCTAAAGCATGTTAAAGAGAAATTTATTTTTTGGAAGGAATAGTGACAGCATGAATTTGTTTCTGTATATATAATTTTTACATAAAAGTGATTTTATATGGCTTTACATAAACACACACACACACACACAGATATATATATATATATAATACTCAGTGCCTGAATTCAAACTTTCAGTCATATCTAATTAGGGCAAAGTGAATGTTCATAGTCCTTTTTGTGTGATAAGAAATCTTCAGAGAGTTGGTGAAGTCTTAGGCCGAAATGATTTTCGTCAACATATGCTTTATTATTTGTACAGTTATAGACATCGTATCTGGTAGATATATTTTAAAATAGGGCAATTGGGCATATAAGTAGTTTCATTTTTTTCTTCTGTGCAGTTTTTGAAAACATAAGTTTTGGTATCATTGATTTAAAAGTAGATTTCCAATGTTTGCATTGTTCTGATTATATTCGATTTTTATTCTTGTAAGTACTTTCTTTCAATTTCGTACAATTCTCCTTTGACTGCTTAATGTTTGTCATTGTGTTACCTTTACCAAAAGAAATTCTTCAAGTAAGAATGCATCACTTGTTAATTTTTTATGCATATAGGTCATCTTAAAGACTGTGAAATTGTGTAATTTTGAGTAGTTATAATGTGTTTTGACTTTTTACGGTTGGTAAATGCTAGTATAAAAATGAGATTTTTGTAGCAGATGTATTACGAAAAGTAAAATTTCACAGATACTTTAGATTAAAGAAAATTGGCATCAGCTTGTAAAACTGAGATATTGCTTGCTGATAATTTATCGAGTCTCTTTTAAATAAGTAGTATCAAAACTGCTCTGGAGCTCTGAGACAATTCATTTTTCATATTTTATTCAATCATAAGTTTTCTCTTTTTGGCTCTATTTTTCATATCTTAAAATCTCTTTAGAAACATCTTTTGCTTTACATCCGTTCACTTCTGAGTTTGAGAAGTGTTTTGGTTTATTTAGGCCCATATGTCTTGCCTGGAATGATTTTAATGGCCAGGTTTGTGCAATTTTGAGTACAAAACCTAAACCAAAATTTGTGGAAGTTTTGACTTCCTTTTCATTGAAGTTTACTGTCCTCTTTGCAAACAAAGGTCTGTAAAGACCTGCATTACAAATGTACCTAAATGGCTATGTTTCTCGAGTTTCTTTTTTCCTGTGTATATCTTTGATGGCTACACTTCATCAAAGTAATTTCATTCAGGTGTTCTTCTCAGTGAACACAGTTTCAGCTTCCTGCTTTGTATTTAAGACTTTAGAAAGAAATACCTGCAACTGCAAAATGTTTTCCTTTTCCTGACTTTTCATTTGCCAAAAGCTGGGCATTTAGCCTCGAAACAATTATTCACTTCAATTTCCAAATAGATGTGAAGATTCAAAGGAAAATTTTAGCCAATTTTTTTTTTTTGCTAAACATGAAAAAAGTGTCAACTTTGCAAAATACACTTTAATTCAAAGAGAAGATTCTTCTGAAAACTTGGATACAGATTTTTAATTTCACTGACAAGATCACTAAAAGAGATTGTTCAAATAACTTTTATGGCACAACTAAATACTCCTCCTGAAAGATAAGGATACGTTTGTTCTCACTGAAGAGATGGAAATCTTTGACCAAAGGCATCAGTGAATCTGAACAGATGCATATCTTCTAAAAAGGAGGTGTTGATCTGTGACTGCCAAAAGATTTTTTTTTCCTGTCTGACAGGTGTCATGACCAGTCCTAAAATTAAACCTTTCATTTTCATGGAACCTCTAGAGACTCATAGAATACAGGCATATAGGGATTGTATTTGCTTACCACCGAACAGAGACTTGCCTCTTCTGAAGAGCAATGTACAAATACTGTGTTGTGTCATCTAACTAAAGTTCTTAGTTACAAAACAAAGTTGAAGACAGACACATGTAAGTTAATTGTAGGATAGTGGAAGCTTGAGTGGTTGAATATGAAATTGGATATAGCTACAGAAAACGATAGCAAAATGTAAAACAAGATCCACCTGGAGATCTTTTTGTTACCCTGTTTCTCTTTGATTTCATCTCTCAGTGGTCAGTCCAGATTGTTCAGCTACAAAATACCCTCTTCTCTCTCTACTGTTACTTCACGAATAGGTCTCTTTTCCTGCCCTTCTAATTACAGAGAAGCATAAATGTTGTGTGAAAATGAATATTGCTAACTGATCTGAGCATCCTTCATCTTGCAGTTTTTCAACTGATTTTTATCTGTTTCTGTGCAAATGCAAACATAACATTGTTAGGTTTTTCCTGGACAAATTCAGGGGACGAGTTGACCTGTGCAGTTCTCCCCGGTGCGTTGCTTCCCTTTGATGCCTGGGTCTGGAGCCCAAGGTGGCTGGGGAGATTGTTTTGTGGTCTCAGCTTGGGTAGATGATGTTTCTTTGCTGAGCACTTCATACCTTTGTTGTACTCTTTAACTAATGCATTCTTGCTGGATTAATCAAGTTCTCTTTGGTTTCTTATAATGTTCCATATATTATAAAAAATTGTAAAAGCGTGTTATTCGTTATAACATTTCATAGTAACCAAACATGAAGTGGAAAAAAACGTTGGGAGGTGAGTGAAAAAATGGCAGGGCTTTATGCAGCACCTGTGCTTTGTGTTACGCTGTTGTGTTGCAGAAGACTCTAGCTGAAATTATTTTAAACATACAGAACTGAAAATTCAAATATATAAAAGAACACTCGTCGTCAGTATTACTTTAGATCAGGATTTTGTTTGGGAGATTTGGCTCACCATGTGACCATGGATTTGAAATTGGTAATAATAGTTCAGTGCTCTTTCAGTCTTTGATACCTTTCAAAATCTTTTCTGCTGAGGGGAAAAAGAGTCTCTGGAAATACTGATGACCTTCCCTTCCTTCTTTCTTTGACCTAATTCTGACTGGTCATGATAATTGCTTCATGAAATTTGGTTTGCGTATTTTTTTCATTCTTAAATGTGTTTAATTTGAAAATATTTATTAATAACTGTGTAACCAGGCTTTCATGTCTCACACATTTTAAACCATATTTTAAATTTTATTCTTCCAAAACATTTTTCCCTTAAAAATTCTTAGGATTAGACATGAATAAATCTTTTTGTAAAAACTGAAGAGGTTAGCTGTCACCTGAATTACAGAATACGTGTACCTGGCTTGTTTCAGCTAAGAAAGGAATAAATAACTATTTTGAGGAAGTTACTCAAGTTTAAATTTCAAAAATTCACATGGTTATATCTTTAATTTTTCTTGAAACCCAGATGACAAATTGGTTTTATTACATAATTTCAAATATTTTTAAAATAACATGTACATGTAAAGGACTGAGTGCAGAGTCTGTGTGTCTGGAAAGGTGGTCATACTAGAGGAAAAGGAGTTCTGCTGGAATTTTTAGTCACTTGAAATTTGTAACTTCTAGATAAGATTACTTAGGTTTACAGGTGCAGAAGAAAGCAAAGGTCATCGGAGCAGGTGGTGTCAAGTTTTATCATACAGGAATACAGTAGTTTCGTGATCTTTTTTGAGACCATGTCTCTGGAGAAAGGACATGTATTATTTCTTCCTAAATACTAAAGAATTTCCAAATGCTTAAAGATACGTAACAAATTCGTTTTGTCAGTGTGATTGACAGTTCTAGAATTTTTCAGCAAAACATGCTTATGAAATTTATGTGAACAGCTTTCACTTTAAAATTCTTGTACTGATAGTTTACTATTTCACCCTCCTCTACCATAAACCTCAGGTGCTGAAAGGGTCTAAATTCCTGATGCTTCCTTGCCCTGGGCTTCAAGTTATAACCATCTCTGGCTTCTGCAGATAGCTTTGCTCCACAAGCTATTGTGGCCTGAATTAGTTGAATGTATTTTAGTTGACAGTAGTAGGAGATTGAAATAATTCACTGTGAGTTGAGGGGGGGTTTCTCCTAATACTATTTTAAGTCACTTGGAGTTCTGAAGCATGGAGTTCATATACCTATGGAGTAGAAAAGCATATTCTATTCCTGTAAATACCTGTAAGGTAATGCAATTAAAAAAAAAAATCTTCAACTATAACCTTTTAAAATTTGAACTTCCAAGTATATTAACAAGACATTTTGGCAACCTGAACAAAATTCCAATTTAAATAAAAAAATCCAATTTAATATAAAATCCCCTAGATTTTTGATGTGTGAATATGGTTATAGACTTTAAGGTTGAAGATGTTATGTAAAGCTGGGATGATTAGTCTAGAAAAGAGAAGTAATCATTACAAAGGCTTAAAGGCTTCTTTTTTGGGGGGCGGAAGGGAGGGGAGGTTGGCAGTGGAGAGGTTTCCTGTGAAGACTTGAATTTAATAGTTCAGATAGGTACCTCTCATGATTTCATTTTTTAAAAAATATGTAATGTTCATTCTCCAGTTTTGTAGACTTTAAATGTTGATAATGGGATTAAAGACATCTCTGCTGTTTTAGTGAGTGTTCCAGTAATGGAGAAACTCATCCTAAAACATTAGTTTCCAGAGTATACGTTTCATTTCTCATGAAAATTTGTGGAGAGCTACTGGTAGATGCCTTGCTTTGATTTTGGGAGTGGATAGTGTCTCCTAATGTTGTTTGATAGGTTTAGTGAAAGAAAAGTTGATAAATAAATTAAACTGAGCCCATTTACCTACTAGGATGCTTGTTATTTAAATATTTTTCAAAGAGTTTTGTTTAGAAAAATTGATAGTACTACGAAAATTATGTTTACTGTCATTACTACTATTTTTAAGTATAAGAAAACTACCTCACTAAATATTTAGATAAAATTTTAATTTTTTCTTCCTCTTTTTAACTATAGAACCAACTTCATACCTTCAATGATGTGTGTAATAATGAGTCATTAGTTTCAGACACAGAAACGTAAGTAGGAACATTATTATGAATACTTTAACTATACTTATATGACTGTAGTTCTGTTGTTGTTGTTATGGATTATACACTCTGGGGAGCAATGATTATCTAAGGTGTTCATTTAAAATACCGTAATAAGGGGTTTAAATCAGATTGTTTTAAATGGTAATTTTAAAAATACTTCTAAATATTTCTTGATCTCTTTACTGTCTTTTAAGGGATAGAATTGAGATAACTTTTTAAAAAAAATAGATATTGAAATAATAAATACCTGTAACAGGCTGTTATCTCCATTGTTATGTAAAAAAAGGGAACTAGCTAACTCATTTGAAAGCAGTGTTTTTGCCATCTTCTCATTTTTCCTAATTATTTAGTTAGCTAAGACTTGTTATGCCATCACTAGCATCCATCCTTGTTACTATTTTTCCATTTAGGCTGCTCTTAGAACTGCTTATTGTTTTTCTTCAAAATCCTTGTCTATATTGTTGTGGTATATTAAACAATTACAAGAGACTCCCAAATCGAAATTTGAAGTTTCGTTTGTGGGAATGCTTTCCAGTGAGGAAAGGTGTTTATTTTATGTAACAACTCTAAACTTAATGTTAGAGCTGTCTAGATATTAGAAAAAAATAGATCTTTAAGACACAAGTAGTTGAAACTTGATGTTATCGTCAAATAATATATAAATTATGTAAAACCTAGGATTTTCATTGTCATGTTCTCTATCTTGGGGCTTATATCTGTGTGTGTGTATCCATCTCACTAGAGACGGACACTCTCCGGTATCTTTTGCTCATTAATGATGAATCTATTGTAGCGGCAGTTGGCTTGCTTTGTAATCTGGGTAGATGGTAGTTTTATTACAGATCATTTTACAGTAACACATCTGCCTGTTCTTCAAATCTGGCAACAGTCAAGACCACAATACTGTAGATTTCATGTAAATAGCAACTTGAATATTAAAGGTTGATTTTTTAAAAAAATAAAGAATCAGAATCTGGAACATTTTTGCCTCTGTAGATGTGAAAATACCATGAGAATACAAGACAAGTAACCATTTGTGATCAATTTTTTTCATGCCCTTGGTCATTAAACCAATAGGTGAGCATGAGTCCCTGCTTTCCATTTATTTCAAAATAAGTTTTGATAACACAGTATCAGAAAAATTAAATAAAAGTATTCTTTAGAAATGTGATGTAGTTACTATGACACCTGAGTGTAATGTCATTAAGTTAATGTACTTTTCTGAAGATTAGTATTATTCTAATAAAAGTGTGCTTTTTGTGCCCTGGGAAGTGTGTTGTTTTTTTCTCAAAGCCTCTTATTCTGTAGCAACAAAGGTAAATAACTACAGGAGCATAACTGGTTTTTAGGCTATGCAGAACCAAGATTTGAATATATTAGTTGAATATGTGAGGTGGCTTGGTTGGCTGGGGTATTTTCAATAGTGCACTGCCACTTCATGGTGTACAGTTAAACTGGGACAGCCAAACCTCAGTTTCATCCATTTCTTTTCCTCCTTCCTTCATGCTGAAAGTTCCAACCTGAAGTGTTTCTTTGTTAGTTTTCATCTTTTGAAACACATTGTGAATGAAATAGTTTTTAACAAGTACTTACCAATTAGGGAACATTGACCAGCACTTTTTCAGCCAATTAATCTAAACAAAAAGATGTTTGTTTTTCTCTATCAAATATAAAAACAGAAGGTTATCAGTGAGGAAAAAGAGAAGGGCAAGGGCGCATGAATTTCTGTGCAGAAGAGTGAGCAGATGTACTGTGCAAGAAGATCAGAGTAATCTTAAAGCTGAAGGAAATTATTAAATTCTCAGTTGAGATGCTACTTTCTTGGCAAAGGCATCTATCTATAAACAGGCTATCATTTGCAAGGAGTGCAGAATGAACTAAAGAGCTTCTTTTGCAGTTTTGTAATATGTGATATTCTCTTTATCTGAATGCCAGTCATTCTCATGTTTCTTCTGAAAAGTTGGGTCCAAATCAATTTTAATATTGCTGCACATCTTCAGATTTCTTTTGGGTTCACATACCCTGATATTCTCCCAGCCAAATAATGGTAAAAGGCTGGTGCAAAAGTTCATGGAAAATGTCTTACCCATACTGTTTGTTCAGAACAAAGCTTCCCTCTCATTAAAGACACTGTTCATAAAACAATCTTTGAACAAGAAAGTACTTAATGGAGTTGACAGTGATTGACCGAGCAGCAAAAGGAAAGATTTTCATTCCCTCTTTTCTTTTTATTCAGAGGAGAAAGGAAGTCTTAAAATTCATTTTGTAGCTTTGTAGTCTCTGTAGATTTATCAAAGGATGATGTTTTGCATTGTCTCTGGTCATCCCCGTTATGTGTTTTGACTTTTCCAGATGCATTTGGAACTGTCAACCTTTGGGATTTCTGCTTCTGTATCTTGATAAGGTGGGTTTGCGGGAGGTTGTTTTTTCTTTTTTTTTCTTTCTTTTTTAAGAGCTGTCAGTTCTAGCTCTTTGCTTTTGTTTGGAAATATCATCAGAATTTTTGATCAAAAGTTTGGCAGTAGTAGCTACCCTCTATCTACATGGATTGCAAATTTTTCCATGGTAAGACAAGCTAAAAGATTTTCTGTTTAGGAAAGATTTAAAAGTTCACAACTTGCACTTGAAACAGTCAGAAAGCTAAGATAAGGAAATCTGTTTTCTAGCCATAGATATTTGTATGTCTTTGCAGTGTTAGATTATTTGACCATCTCTGGTACAGCTAGGAATTTGTGCTGACTAGGCACACATATTGTCCAGATATGTCCAGACATCTTGGATTTCATAGTGACTCAACTTCATAGTATCCCTCATAGAGATACTTTTAATTTAGCCATTCCTGGCTCTTAAAACAGAATCAGATTTGTGGCATCACAACAGTATCTGCAGTATCTAAGGTACTGTAGAGTATGAAATCAATACTGTAGAGTATGAAATTAAATAAATTTAATCTATTATTTCTAAATTTATTATTTTATTTTAATCTATTATTTTAATCTAAAAATAATGAGATTGAACCTAAGAGGCTTCAAACCTTGGAACCAGTGATCCCTGAAACTAGTTTGTTCATGTCAGTGAAAAATGATCATACCTTTAATGGAGAGGAAGATTTCTTGTGCCATTTTGACCACAAGAGGAAAAGGTGCTCTTCTCTCCTTAATGAACGTGTTGTCAGGCTGTGAAAATAACATGTATAAGGAGGTGCGTTCATGTGCTCTTCACATGGCAGGCAGCCAAGAATTTGAGTTCCAGAATTCAGATTGATGCTGAGGTGACTCTTTTTAAAAAAGAGTCCTCATTTTAAAATCTCCTCATTTTAAAAACAGATTGCCCTCCCTTATAAGCTTCTACAGAATAATTTCAGGTGTCTAAAGTTCACTTCACCTATGAACAGAAAGATCAGGACTTTTTCTTCTCCTTTCTCTTCTCTCTCTTTCCTTATAGATTGAGATTTTAGATACTGAGTTTTGTATTGCTTTTTCCCTTCACCAATGTTCTCTCAGCTCACTTAAGGCTTTCTTTGGTTTTTTTTTTTTTCTGTTTGTTTTTTGTTTTTTTTGTTGTTGTTGTTGTTGTTTTTTTGCTTAGGTTCATCAGCTGTGTTCTTGGCAAGACTGTTAGAACACCTCTTCCCCTCTCTACTTTTCCACATTCAATGGGTCTTTTCAGATTTTCTGTGGAAGAAGAATATTTTTCACTCAGTTTCCTAATGCCTCTTTCTAGCGATATGCACAGTAGAGTCTTAATTCAAGAGGATGTCAGAATGGTGTGTTTGGAGCCTGCAAAAGTGTCAAATAGGAAAATCTACACTCATAAACAAAAACAGATGCTTGAGTGTGTGATGGAAAGTGCCTACTGCATTTTTGATATTAAATAGTTGAGATCAGTGTTATGCTGTAGTTGCTATTTCAGTGATTCAAGAAGTGTTAGTCTTCATCCTTTGGAGGCTGCTCACTATGTTGCTATATTTTTACTTCTAAGATTTTACGTTCAGTTTTTCAGTGACGTTGCTGACTTGCTGTCCTTGTATTTCATCCAGTACTGTGTTGGCACGGTTTTGCAGCTGTGCTATGAATTGTGTTGGGAATTGACCTGGTCGGATAAATAAAATTTTATTGGTGCTGGGGGGAATACTTTTCTGTGGAATTCATTCCTGGATCTGGGTCATCATGTGGCCACCAAATATTTTACCGCAGCCTTAGGTTAGCATGTTGTTTCTACGACTTACTCTCTCAGGGTAACACTTCTTCAAATGTTAACTGTAAAGTTCCCATCCTGATGATTTCAGCTACAACAATGAATGATTTTCAAGCTCTAACACTAGGCATTTCATACGCACTTTTCATAAATGTGAGTTTACATCAGAAACTGTATAGCTTCCACTATTTTCCCCAAAGTCTTATGGAATGCCTGGCGAAGCTAGCGTCGGAAGTGCTTGAACTTCATTCTTTGAAAGAAAAGCAGTTGTTTTTGAAAGATCTGAATTGTCTTTGAATTTGCGGTAAAAGTCTAGGGAGAGATGGATACCTCTAGAGACCAGCCAGTCTAAATATATCATGTGTAGAGTTCCGCTGTGAAGAAGGAGTTGGAGGTAATTGAACTAGAGTAGCAGCTACCTTTACTTTCTCATTCCCTACTTCTCCTTTACCCACAACCCACATGCATAGTGGTTATCAAGTCCTTTAAATGACTTTTTGTCTTGCTATCCCACTTACTAAATTCATGAAAAATAGATATCACGTGCTGTTACCAAGGTGAATGTTCTTACTCCTAAGGTCTGTATGATCTAGAAATGTAATTTGTAAAACAGTTCTTTGTACTGCTACTTTCGTATTACAGAGAAAGTGAATATATATACTTAGATTGTAATGCATGTCTTTCACTCATGCTGTTTCCTTTAGTATGAAAGTTTATAACCTCTTGAAGAACTTTTTTTAAAAGAAAATCTTAGCATATTTTATTGAATCTTGAGTTCTTGTTTAATTGCCTGTATTGTAGTGATACCATGTAGGTATAGTCTTACAGTTGTTTCCAAATCACTCTGTGAAAAAATGCTTTTGAGTTAGAAAAATGTAGACTATATGAAAGAAATTTTAACATGGAAATTAAAATGAAACTGCATTGAAAAGTTATTGAGTGTTAATATCAAAATTATCAAATTGCCCTGCTTAACTGAGGCAACTCAGAACTTAAGTGAATCTTTAGGACTGAGTCCATCTGAAATTTCCCAAAGCCACAGGGCTTTTGATCATCATTAAAATAACAATGGAATAAAAGAGAAAAGGCAAACTTAAATTGTAGGTTAATTTATTCACAATTGAATCATTAAAAAAGGTAAATCACTAGAATAGGCTGTGCATTTGGACTTTACATTTAAATCTAAAAAACTTAGAAGGGCCCGATAGTGGGTTTTCTACGTATTATAAGTAATCAGTCAGCATACAAACTGTGGTAGATAGCAGCATAATCATGAGGAGTTTAAGAAGAGGTGAAAGGAACCATGTAAATAAAAGAAGATCCTTGCTTTATTTTAATTTTCATAATATGAAACCCCATGAATTACAAATTCATAGTGAATTGAAAAATATCTTTTCAGTGTGCATCCAGTAGGATGAAAGTCAGAGAGATTTTATATGTTACTTGTAAAAATTGCAAAAAACATTTAAAGTTATTACTTAACAAATAATTGTGAAACAAAATCATAGTGTATGTGTATGAATATGCATAATCTTTCAGTTTATTTTAAAAGGAATATATATCACTAGAAGTAGCTTAAGTTGGTTTTGAAATTCTACATGTTTGTCTTAAGGGAAGTAAAATGGCTAGCTCAGAAAAGAGTACCAAATAGAAAGAGGTTATCATGCATGATTGGAAATGTGAACTCAAAGAAATAAATTTGAAGAAGTAATGTATCTATTAATTCTCTTAAGTTATACAGATTATTTACTTTTCTAAAAAATAGTATAACTTGAATTGATATATTTTTAGTATACATTTGTTAGACTTTTAGAAGTTCTTGAATCTTTTGTAGAGAAATTTACCTGTCAGCTGTAAGCTTCCCTGCTCTTACAGGTCTGTTTACAGAGATAGATTACTATCTCTTTGCAGAAGTCACTCCTAAATATCAGCAGAGCTATTTTCTTTGGTAATTTCTTCCATGTCTGTTATTACAAAGGGTAGTAAGAGCAAAGAAGATATTTCATGAAATTTGAGAAAATTACCAGTACTTTATTGAGTAATTCAGAATTATGAAATATTGCTGATCTTGTAGTTTGGGAACTATGGCAGTTTGCTGTATCCTGGGGCTATATTTATCAGTTTGCATTTACTTCTTAGGAAGTAAAATGCTGGAAATTCCTTCTATGTAGATTTGTAATCAGATACGTGCTTGGAAAGAAGTTTAAATTACAGGAGGTAATAGGCAATTCTAGAACCTTTTCACCTGATTTCTGAATTTCTGTAATTGAATAATAGCAAAATACAGAAAAAGTCTTGAGAAGTGACTGGATTTGAAAATCACATTGCCAATATTGTCATGTTGGTTAACTCACATACATCAATTAGGCAAGAATTTACATTGAATTCTTAGCACGTAACATTTCAGATATTTAGATATTAGAGGCACTAGGTTAGTGTATTTCCAGAAAAGGAAGGGTTTTTGTGTCTAACTCAGTTTTTGATTCTGCATCTTCTTTCAATAGCAACAGGAGCAATTAGAGTACTGTGAGATAAGAGTGGTTGAATGTTTAGATGTTCAGAAAGCGAGAAATTTTAGAGCCTGTGCAGTTCTGGCAATTTGTTTATGTGGAGTTTTGGAATTGCTTTTGAGTTAAGATGTTCACTCTTTTTGAAACTGGGCAAAAAAGGAGAGCTATTGGGGAAGCAGCAGAAAACACATCTTTCCTGAGATGCAAGTGTTCAGGAAATCCTAAGTCAGACATACTACATATACGCTGAAATTACGTTTCTTTGAATCCTGGAATGTACTCTCATGAATGTATTTCTTAGTGCAGCAGAGGTCACAAAAGTTAGTGCTAGTAATAATCACATCATTTAAAAAGGCAGTACCTTTAGAGATTAGTGTACCCTTAGCGTAACTCTCTGGGAGGAACAGTTCTGTATGAGAAACAACAAAAGCTATATTCTGTCTTTCACAAGAATCCTCTTCTTTTTGGTCATCCTCAACAAATCCATATCAGCTATCAAATTAGTATTTACCTTCAGAAATCTGAGATGTCATTTTCTCACAGTTGAGCTCACCAGTAGAATAAACAGCTTTTTACGCTTGAGAATACACAAATTAGAAAAGGTATTCCTTCGAAAGGATCATGCATTATTTCTCCGAAGAAAAATGTTGCAGACTAGAGATAGGGAATTGCCAATACCTCCTTTAATAAGATGTGAAGGAATTCACTCCGTAAGAAAGCTTTTGCCCTTCCCTTGAAAATAGTCGAAATGCAACATACAATTCTCAACAGAATGCCTAATGGACGTTGTGTCAGCAGCACAAGTATTCAGTTTAAAGAAGCAAATAGAACAGTATATTCTTTCATGCTTAATGAATCCAGCAGTGTTTGTCTGGGACTCATTCTAAAGAAGATGTAAGTTTAAAAATTCAGATCAAAGAAGAAATTTGGTTCTTTTGGAACGAAGTTACTTTCATTGACTTATGACTCTGGTGTTAAACCTTTTGCCTGTAATGAAGGACCATATGCAGTATTTTTTTCTTCACATTTCATAATCAGAAGTGCATCCATTTAGGCCTGCTTTATGTGGTGGATGTACGTCCAATCATGTGACCAGATCTGTCTACCTTTTATATGAGCAAAATGCAAACTGTAAGACTTTCTGGCTATATTTTGGTCACGTAATGGCATTTCTGTCCAGAGCAGGGACACTATTAAGGCCCTAAGAATGAGCTGGTGGGGAGTAGGCTGTGGGTTAAAAGAATTGTTTTGGCAGACTGTGCTCAGTTTCAGGTTGTAGGTTGGGCACTTGTGATTTAACACAAATCAGTAATACTTGATGTTCCATTCTATTGCAGCTTTTTATTACAGCGCATATGCTGTAGGTTTATTACTTCCCAGAAGGTCCTGTAATCCTCATGCTAGTGTTGGAATGTGGGCTGTGCATCAGTGACAAATTCTTGTCTTGTGCTACCATGAAGATTGTCTATGAAGCAAAGGAGAGAACGATTTTCCCCACAAAAAATGAGCTAGTTGCTCACTTCTCACAAATAAATGTACAGTGAGCACTCTATTCTGTTATTCCAGTGTCTTACAGTTACAGCCTACCAGCTGTCTGAAGAAATGAGAAGAGAGAGCGCTACAACCCCTTGAGCTGCATGCGCAATAGTCTCTTCTGGTTGTCAGCATGGAGGCAGACGGATGAGAGCGTTCTTTAGAGCCATGTTGTGAAAGGAGGCTGGTAGCATATATACAGATGAATAATAACTTCCTTTAGCTGTAAAATCTGCAAAATCACAATTCTCATGTGAAAAGGTTTTCCTTAAATTGAATTGGAGAGAAATCGTAGCAGTGGATGAGTCTGAAATGTGTGTGCTCCAAAGTTTTGGGGAAGGGAGGGGCTTTGGGTATTGGGAGTGAGGAGGTGTAACAGAACTGTTGGAAGAAAAGTTGGTATTGATTTCATGAAACAGACTGGGTTTATCTTTCTTACGTCTCTCTGGACAGTTTCAAATACCACATCAAACTGATTTCTCCTCTACATGTGAAAAATTACTTATTAATTTTCATAAATGTCATAAATGATGTTGTTGGTGGATTGTTGATCTGCCCAAGTTACTCTCTGAGCAAGCCAATTACTTCTTGATTGTTATGGGACCTTATTTTTTTCAAAGGATGTAAGAATATTTTACTCTCCCTGTCCTGGAATTAAAATGAGAGAAGAGAGTATAGGAATGGTGTTGAATGATAGGAACTTTGTGCCTTGAGCTCATTCATCATGATCAGGCAATTCAAAGCAATTGGAGAATTGGCATCGTACCCTGGAAAAGTGAGTTGTACTTGGAAACCTTACAAAGGCTATCTTCTTTTACCCAAAGAGCACCATTTTTTTTATTGCAAATGATCAAGATTGGGACTCCTGAAACCATAATAGCAATCATTAATGTAGCACAGATAGTAGTGGTAATTCTTCCTGTAGTTCTCAAAGACAGCCCACCTATGCTCCTCCTCTCTCCCTCTGCAAGTGGAACAGAGTGCTTTTATTCCAGGCCCATTTAAACTAGAGTCAGTGCTTTAAATACCAAAATGTCCTCGAATTGCTGCTTATGCCAAAATCTGGACAAGCAAACATTTGCATGAAAGGAAGGAAGGAGTTTATGCACTAGTTTCCATACAGGGCAGTCCTTTCTGGAAGTTCAAGTTTTGTTTTGGAAAATTAAGTTTCCTTGTCCTGTTCTGTTTAAATGTTTACTTACTGACTGGCAGTGGGTAAAGATCTCTTTTATTATGGATAAAGCAATAAATAAATAAATATATATATATATATATATATGTATGTATGTATGTATACAGCATGTGCGGTTAAGTATGGCCATGTAAGACATAGGTGTTCAAGTATGTGAATTGCTGTTTACCCAAGAGAGTCAAAAAAGTCTTCAAGTGATTTTCTTGTAAAGTCATTTCTTTCACTTCTATTTGTAGCTATGCTCATGAACTTAGTATTTGTTTTAGCATTTCATTATAAACTTAGGTTCTGTAAAAGTGTTTATCAGAATCTTACCTGTGAGGTCTTTGAAAGTGATCTGCAAGTGGTCTTTTGGGTTATATTAAATAATAAAATTTGTAGAGTTGTTACTTACATATTTGCTAATAATCCAAAGGAGTAAGTAGGAAATACTGATGTTTGGCATTAGTCTTCTAGCTAAGGAAGAACGTGGAAAGTATTTCCTTCTACGTGAGCAAATGAATGTTGAACCTGCTTTGTGTTTGAAGAAGTTTCTGTACTATTTACTGCATTTACAGATACTAATTTGAAAGACATGCTTTGCTAGGAATGAGGATTATATATGCATTATAGGTGGGTAATTTTACCTCCAATTCTGCTATTTTTTCATCTATAGGTCTATTGCAAAAGAGCTTGCAGACTGGCTTATCAGCAACAATGTAGTTGAGCATATATTTGGACCAAATTTACATATTGAGGTTTGTTTAAGATTATTATTCTTTTAATATAAACATGGAGGAGTAACTTTTTAGTAAATCTTTTCTCAATATGTTCTCACTTTGCAGATCATCAAACAGTGCCAAGTGATTCTGAATTTTCTTGCAGCTGAGGGGAGACTTAGTACTCAGCATATAGACTGTATTTGGGCAGCAGCACAGGTATATGTAAATTTTTTTTGTAATTGTAAAAATGGTTAAACAGAAAATGGCAAGTTGATTTTGCTTTACATTAATAAATCTACTTTCTTCTTTTCTCTGTTTATCTTAGTGTTTAGCTTACCAAATTTTAAGTTTACTGACTGCCACAATTGCCATTTTTTCATCAGATACAAAAATATACAAGGAAAAAACTTAAGTTGTGTGGCACAGGCATAGTGTTGTCACAGAGAACAGTGATGGAGGTTGTAGGGTAGATGTAATACTTTTAACTATCTATTATAGTTTTCTTACTGTTACTGGCAGTGAGAAGAGTCTGGTGAAAATTAAGACAGTCATGTTTACAGCTGCACATAGAGTGCTGATGTTGAAATCTAAAGAAGGCAGTGAGATTTTTATTTTTTGCTAGGTAAACCTGAAAAGCTTGATAGGCTCCTTTCCTTCAGAAGGATGTACTTGTTCACTATTTTTAATGTGTTGTTATGCTCTTTATTTTAGGTTTTTCATTTGTTTTTTTATTTAGAGGATTTGAATGCTGCAGCATTTGAATTTCCTGTTGTGGAAGTTATTTTTCTATTATTTCTTTCTACCTTCATCATAGTTTAAAGTAAATAAATAAATAGAGGAGTGGAAGCCCCCCAAGGTTTTAATGTCAATTTTTCAGAAAAAATACACTCAAAATGAAGGTCAGAGAAATGACATTGATTTTTTTTTGAACAGAAGTAGGGAATATGCTTTTATAGAAGTTATAATTTGAGGTTATATTTTTCCGTGTTCAGTAATATTTGTCTAATTTGTTTCATGCTGAAACCTTGTAGTCCAGTCTCATAACATGCAGCTGGAATGTTACTAAATGCTCTTTATAATAACATTCACTCTGATAGGCTCTAGCAATTTTCTGTATCAAAGTAATCAATGATTACTTATTTTTGTTATATTTAATTTTTTTTAATCTTCTTTGCTGTTTTCACATAGGTAGTAATTCACACTAGTGCTGGAGCTCTGGATTTCTCCCTCTTCTATACTATTACCAGAACTTAATACTGTTATCCAAATGTGATACTACTTTTGCTGCTTGCTTGTCCATTTTAACACATTGCTATTTCAGAAGATATATGTGTGTGTGTGTTTCATATCAGAATTATGCGTGTACAGATTGCTTCTTGTAAAAGGGTTAAATCACTAATGTTGTTTAAAAGGCAGACCCCTTTAGACTAAAAGAATAGAAGGCCTAAAGAATCCGTTTTCCTCATTTTCAACTTCCTAACTTTTTGACAAAAATTTTTCTTCTCTAAATTGAGCCAGATATCTCAGTAACTTCTCTAATGTTCAGTATGGTTAAATACAACCTTGTAGAGAACATGCTTTATTTCATTGCACTTTGAATGCTATATTAGACTGTTTCTGTGCCCCATGAACTCCTTAGATTGCTATTTTAGACAGCAGGAAGGCAAAAAACCCAAACCCTTTGAAGCATGTACCTGATAACCAGCATTAATGAAGGGGTTTTTTTTGTTATAGCAAACATCTTAAAAAAACAAAAAACATTATTGTCTTTGTTGAGTAGTTACTTACATCCTTACAAACATAATGAAGCCTTTTGAATGGATATGGAAAGCAGCATTTAACCTCAGAGGAAGCATCTATGAGCGGTATCACTTTCACGTGTAAATACATAGCAGTTTGCTAAAATGTTGTCATCCTTTTTGACATCCATTATTCATTAATAATGAATCCAATATTGACATCCAATATTTCATTATTGTGAAAGACAAAGAATTGAAAATAATCCTCATGCAGTCACATAGTCTATTCTCTCAGTCTCAAATTAATCTGTGATGTCTTTATTTGTATTTATCACTGTTAGTGAGTTGATTGTTGTACTTCCTAATCAGGAGGTAGCATATCCAATAATATTTTAGAAGATTTATTTAAATAAAAATGCAGAATAATCTTCCAGTTCTTCTTTCATCAAAATATGATGGTTAAGCCTGTAGTTAGAAAAGGTATGTGGTGATTTTTATGTTTGATTATACTAAACTTTATGTAGTTTAAAATATAAAAATTAATTTAAGGCAAAGTTGCAAGTTTGATGTAGTTTGGAATTATTGGGCAGAATGTTTCCTAAGAATTTGTGTGAAGTAGTTGTTTAACTACTGCAATTTTATGTCTTTGAGCTATCTTTTAAAATTTATTTTTCTGTTTCTCTTTTCCCTTTTCTGCTTTACAGCTAAAGCATTGCAGTCGTTATATACATGACCTGTTTCCTTCTTTGATCAAAAACTTGGACCCTGTTCCACTTAGACATCTTCTTAACCTTGTCTCAACTCTTCATCCAAGTGCTCACACTGAACAGGTAAAGACAAAAAAAAATCCCTAAAGTCATTGTAAAGAAAAAAGAAATTATGTTAATATATTTGTCAAATATTATGGATTTGTCTTTCTGTTCTAAATAAATATAAGAAGAAAATATGTAAAACTGTTGTTTTGCATCAAACAGACCTTTCTGCCTTTTAATTTATAGTAATATTTAGAGCTCTTTAAAAACTGCATAGTCATTGATAGAAGACTAACTTCATTTTTAAAGTTAAAAAATGTTTGCACAACATTTCTTCATTTTGTGCATCTATTTATTTTTATGCATTTATTTTGGTGAACTATTTTTAGTATTGGGGTATAGAAAGATTAACAGGGTATTTCTGCAAACAAAATCTACTACTACTTCATAGCACTGTTACCTGGTTTTGTTTACAGACCTTGTATTTGGCATCAATGCTTATAAAAGCACTGTGGAATAATGCACTAGCAGCTAAGGCTCAACTGTCAAAACAAAGCTCATTTGCATCCTTACTGAGTACCAATCTACCCATGGGAAACAAGAAAGGTATGTATTTTTCCAGTAGTTGAATCTTTAGTTTTCATCAGTGTCCTTGCTGAATTTGGACAAGGAGGATGTATAGAACTTTAGGCTGGTAAGCTCACTGAAGTATTTTTAAAAAGTGTCGTGTTAGCATATTTTCTAAACGGAAGGTGAGAGTAAGGATGAAAGCAGTAGAACTTTGTGAGTACACTTGGAAAACTTTGTTTCAGAAAAATTCTGTTGGTGTATCTAATGTATTATGTATTTTTTCCTTTCCAGGAATAATCCGTAATTCATCCGTTAACTTTTCCTCTGTTGAACACCTACAGTTTATATAGCTGTATAAATTCTTCTACCAGTTTATCTAAATTTTTGCTTAGTTCCTAATATTAATGTGGTGTTTCTGTTTTTTTGGCTTGACTGTATTATTTCCTCACAGACATTACTAAAGGTGCTGCCAACCCCATTTACTGTAGTTTCTCTTTCTTCTGTTATTGCTGATTGTTACGAATCTTGGACATATATGCTGACAAAAAGATTTTTACTCACTTATTTTTCCATCTTGCATTTTTTTTCTTCAGAAGAAGAGGAGCTCAGAAGAGCAGCCCCTTCACCTTGTAAGTTTTATTTTAGAAGTGCATTGCAGTCTGTTATATTTGATACTATGATGGTTTTCTAGAGTTACAGAATTTGAATAGAAGAAAAGCTGTACAGGTGTTGGATATGCAAGTTTTAAATTCTTTTTATGAGAAGTCAGATGGTAATTATATTTAGTGTAGAATTCAGCAAATTGGTATATATGTGCTATATACTGACCAGAAGAGACATAGAAATATAACTTGCAGTAAAATACTCAATAAGAAGAATTTTTAGTATTTAGGTATTTTGGGTTGTTTGAATTGCATCTCTTGTTCAACGGCTTGCAGAGAGAACGTTGTTGAGTTCAACAGATGAGGCAGATTTATGAAATGTTGTTACATTCCAATTAACCTGTATCACAAAGTAACTTGGAAATACGATTTTGAACTAGGGTCACCAGCAGCTAGCCCTCAGAGTAGTGACAACAGTGACACCCATCAGAGTGGAGGCAGTGATATTGAAATGGAAGAACAGCTTATTAACAGAACAAAACATGTACAGCAGCGACTTTCAGATACAGAGGTAAGACTGTAAATTTTAGGCTGCATTGCTAAGTTACCTGCTGTTAGCTATAGAATGTTAATAGTTTCAAAAGCCAAACAGATACAGAAGGTGCATGCTTACAGTGCTTATCCACAGGACAGTGGGCAGCTGGAATTTTTACTTTTGTTCTGTGTAGCTTATATATACTCTGCTTTACCTTGCCAGTGAGCAGGTATACTACAAAAAATAATTGAATTGTTGCCTTTAAACCGTATTTAAGTAAAACTACTCTCTTAGTAAAAGATTGCGTGATATGTTGTTTGTAAGTTTCACACTGTCACTGTGTGTGCGTGTGTGTGTGTGTGCAAAGAGCATAGCCTACTATAAATAGGAGAATTTTAATTTCTTAATCTAAATCTTGATCATAGCATTCTGTCATTAGCAATCAAGCTAAGAAAGAATGAAAGAAAATGTGAAGATTTGACATGTTTCCACATAAATGAAGAGTATTTGGTATTTTGAATAATGATGATACTGATTATATATTTTCAGTGGTATTTTATTTTTATTTTTTCACCAATTAAAAAAAAAATCAGGAATCCATGCAGGGAAGTTCTGATGAGACAGCAAACAGTGGTGAGGATGGCAGCAGTGGTCCTGGTAGTAGCAGTGGCCACAGTGATGGATCCAGTAATGAGGCCAACTCCAGTCATGCAAGCCAGTCTGCGGGAAGTCCGGGCAGCGAGGTGCAGTCAGAAGATATTGCAGATATCGAAGCTCTCAAAGAGGAGGAGGACGAAGAGGAAGAAGATAGGAGTCATAATCCTCAGAAAAGCAGTAGGAGCACAGATCTACGAAGCAGGAAACTGGAATCACAAACAGGCATTTGTCTGGGAGATTCACAAGGGGCATCGGACAGGAGCGGTGCAAATAATGGGGCAGGAAAGGACCATGTCTTTAACACTGACTCGGTGGCACCAGTGGATAATCGAATTAGAATACTGGATGCTTGTTCCCATGCTGAGGATGCAGAACATGATATAACAGGGGAAATGAGTGCTGCTCACATTTCACAAGGGTCTCAAGATTCTTGTATAACTCATACAGGGGACTTTCTGGGGGATACTATAGGAAATGAATTATTTAACTGTCGACAGTTCATTGGGCCACAGCATCACCACCACCATCACCACCACCACCACCATCACCACGATGGGTAGGTCATTTGATACTACTTCTGATTACTTCCTTAATAGTAATAAAGGTGATAGTAAAACACTCAGTCTGGCCATAAATTTGTGTGGATGTTTTGTTATACTTCAGAATAATTTGGTCTAACAGAGATAGTTACTGCAGATAGTTATACAGGAATGCATTTTGTTCACATTTGATTAAAGCTTTTTGTAAAATTTTTGTATTTAATAATAATAATAATTTATAACAAAATATTACAGTTTTTCTGTGTAATGCTGTTATTTAGCTAACATTAAAGAAGTGATAATGAGACCTTCAATTTATATGTAATTGCTTTTTTTAATTCATGTGAAGGTCTGCTGTTCAGGCAGATGATTCATCCTGACATTAATTTTAAAGATATGTCTATTCATTTGGATTATATTAGTTATACATTGCAATATATGTATAAACTATGCATTAAATAACTTGATTGTAAAATAATTTTTCAGTTTTCTTCTACAAAATGCTACTGTAACTCTCATTTATGAAATAAGGCAGCCGTAAACAGCTTTTTCTTTTAAATTGACCATTCTAATGTTCCTGATTTACAGACACATGGTTGATGATATGCTAAGCGCAGATGATGTCAGTTGCAGTAGTTCGCAAGTCAGTGCAAAATCAGAGAAAAATATGGCTGATTTTGATGGTGAAGAGTCTGGCTGTGAAGAAGAGCTTGTGCAAATTAATTCGCATGCTGAGCTAACATCTCATCTTCAGCAGCACCTTCCTAACCTTGCCTCTATCTATCATGAGCATCTTAGTCAAGGTAAGAGCAATTAAAAGAAAGCAAAAACATTTTCTGTGTTTCTCACTGTTTTATACAATTTTGAAAAAATCTCCAATAATTATAATAATCAAATGATTTTAAGAAGCAAAGCAAATGAAAGATACAAATGCTAAGTTGTATATAAAAAAAGTAGTTGCCAGAAGAAAGCACAGTACCAACTGACATTTTACTATGCAATTCATAGATTTGTAATATTAGGTACAACTGTACCTGCATATTATTTTTGCATTTTGCATTTCTACGGTAACTTTACTGCAAATTAATTAAAGGTACTAAAGAGCATAGTAAATGCTTTCTCTAATCAGCAATTAAAGGGAAAAGAAGGGTACTACTGAAACACCAGATTCTTCTTTCTTTTTTTTTTTTTTTTAGTGAAAGCTTGTCTACCTTTTCTTCTGGTATATGGATCTTATTGTGATTCCATATGTTTATCATATTAAAAGAACTACTGCGATGAGCTGTACAGAGGATAATTTTGGAAAAATGAGTTAAAATACAACTTGATTTGTTGGGGAGCTTGCCTTAAAGGGTATTTTATGCTGTTTTATGTTACACTGCCAAATCTTCTAGTTTATGTCAGGGTGCAATTCAAGATGCTACCATAGCACTTTGCAAGAATTATGATATCTTTCATATAGTATTGTGGCAGCTTTGTTTTCTGAAGTGCTTCCATCCTACTTTTAAATACAATGGAGGATATGCTTTGTTAGAGAATGGTTTTTGGTTTTGACATTTGTTTTCTTTACTGGTCTGGCAGAATGAAGTTTGCTATCTTCCAGCAGACAGTAAAACCACTACTATTTATATCTTTTCCTGAAACAGAGTTAAATAAGAGGGCCATTTTTTCTTTAGGCTTGGCATTTATTATTATCTGGAACTGAATTCTAATTTCAGTCCAGTATTGAAGATCTAAAAGGATTTTTTTTTTCTTTTCTACACTACATAGTGAATATACTAATAAAACTTCTTGGTTAATTGGATTTCAGTTATTGTTGCACTGTGGATTCCAGACAGTAGCCTCACAGAAGTATATGAGGAAAAGGGATTGTAAATAAATAGTAGGATATATTCTAACATCTTTCAGAGATGGGATGGTATATGATCTGCAGATTTGTTTTCAGCTTTATTTCTAGCTGGCCATGGTAACATAAATCTAAATGTTTTGCTAAAACAAAGGAAAGCATAAGTTTTCTGTAGTTCAGCATATATATTATTTATATTATGCCTTATGTATTGTCAAACTTGAATTAAAGAAAAATTAAGGTGTGTTTTAGCATACTGGAGAGATTGCTCCATAGCATTAGTATTGTTACATTAGAGATTAAATGAGTTTCTCAGTGCTGGGTATTAGTACAGTTGATAAGCATGTATTGCAGTAAAAACATGTAGCTTTTCTCAACCTGTGTCTTGTTCTCTAAAACCTCATGTTGACTTTCAAAATACTGTTAAAATATTCTGGTGGTAAAGTAAAACTTCAGCATTATTTCTTAAACAGAAAAATCTCCCTTTGTTAAGATATAGTGGATTTGAAACTAAAATCTTTTCTGTAGTTAACACATGTTGAAAATCAGCATCTTTTTCTTGGCATTTTCCATAGATAATATACATTTTACTGAAGATCCAAATTATTGAGCATGAGGACTTCAGTGCAGATTATTTTCAACACCCCTAGTTTTGCACGTGCAAATAATTAGTGTTGTGCAAGCAAT
The DNA here is from genome assembly GCF_028389875.1 of Rhea pennata. Lineage (NCBI taxonomy): Eukaryota > Metazoa > Chordata > Aves > Rheiformes > Rheidae > Rhea > Rhea pennata. Next base: position 8,695,318 of record NC_084665.1, on the reverse strand, counting down.
TTTAAATTTCTTCTTGACTTTCCTGTTTTATGAAAATAGTATCAAATGGTGGATATACGAATGGTACGAGCTGGGGCCACATGCAGCACGGAAGATGTCTATCACTAGCTATGAAAGCACGATGACCTCCTAAAACGATGCACTTGAATCCATTGCGTGTAAAAATAGTGCTTGCTTTTCCTGTGTTTTAGATAGAAGATAGGTAGCATGAGAGGAATTTATTGAAATTTGCTTCTCGTTTACTCTCTCTCGTTTGCTCTTTCATGCACTTTTTCACTTTTGCTCTTTCGTGCACCTTTGTGCGCTCCCTCCTTCTCTCTCTCCCCCTCCCTCCTTCTCTCTCTCCCCCTCCCTCCTTCTCTCTCTCCCCCTCCCTCCTTCTCTCTCTCCCCCTCCCTCCTTCTCTCTCTCCCCCTCCCTCCTTCTCTCTCTCCCCCTCCCTCCTTCTCTCTCTCCCCCTCCCTCCTTCTCTCTCTCCCCCTCCCTCCTTCTCTCTCTCCCCCTCCCTCCTTCTCTCTCTCCCCCTCCCTCCTTCTCTCTCTCCCCCTCCCTCCTTCTCTCTCTCCCCCTCCCTCCTTCTCTCTCTCCCCCTCCCTCCTTCTCTCTCTCCCCCTCCCTCCTTCTCTCTCTCCCCCTCCCTCCTTCTCCCTTCCTCTCTCCCTCCCTCCTTCTCCCTTCCTCTCTCCCTCCCTCCTTCTCCCTTCCTCTCTCCCTCCCTCCTTCTCCCTTCCTCCCTCCCTCCCTCCTTCTCTCTCTCTCCCAGGAGCTTGCTCACTTGTTCTCACTCTCTCTCCTTCCTCTCTTTAGAAAGATTTAAGAATGTTTTAATTACACCACCAATTAAATCTAATTAAATTAAAATGCCATTACACCTGCTACTGTAATTCTTAAATAGTGTTTTTATTGCACTTGCAGATAGCCAAAGTGTAAATACTAGTTTAATTGCCCTGTTTACTTCTTGCATGGTCGTAATGATTTGTCTTTCTTCTTTAAAGAATCCATACATGGAAAAAGATTGTAATTACAATGATATTGTATTCACCTTAAAATAGCCAAGTTTACAAATAAAGCATGTTGTTTTTCATGCACTGAGGGAATAACATTCAGATTAGATAGCTCCTTCTATTTATTCAATAATGGTCTTTATATTTTGTTCAGGACCAGCAGTTCATAAACATCAATATAATAGCAATGCGGTGACGGACATTAATTTGGATAATGTTTGTAAGAAAGGAAATACCCTTTTGTGGGATCTGGTCCAGGATGAAGATGCAGTAAGTTGAATACCAGAAAAGAATCTTTTTTAAAAGAAAATAAATATATGTTATTCATTGACCTGTCTTTCTACTTGCTGTAGATTCATCTCTCTGAAGGGCTAATAAATGAAGCAGAGAAGCTGCTCTGTTCTTTAGTATGCTGGTTCACTGACAGACAGATTCGAATGAGATTTATTGAAGGCTGCTTAGAAAATTTAGCAAACAACAGGTAACTTAAATCATAAATTACATGTTTGTACATTTATATATTTCAATATATAGGAAAGCCAAGTTAATTTTGAAATTTAGAAAGGCAAGTTAAAAAAGACAAAGGTAAACATATAAACATAGTTCAAAAACTGTTATGAATCTCTCTGTTTTTCTAATCTGTCTCTCTTGAATAGAGAGAGTGTCTTGAATTTATCATCTTGTTGCATTTATCTATTCTCACTTCTCCTGGAGGTTACTGCCTTCTTCCTGTTGGTAAAATCTGGCCCACATCTTCGCCACTTGAGTGCAAAGTCTGGTACCTTAACGGAAGCGGTTTGAACTGAATTTTTGGACTTTATATTTAAGTGGCTGAAGAACAGACAAGTTTTTTTCCATCAAGTCTGCTGTGGGATTTAATTTCCAGGAAGAAGTAGTATCTTGACCTGAGGCAATTATATTAATATGAGCAAAAGCACTGAGGTTATACTCTTTGAAGACTGGAAAAAAGTGACTGCTAATTTTGTTGATAAAACCAACCAGCTGCTGAGAAACAGTGCATGCAGTGTTTCTTACGCTCTTACGTTTTTACTAAGAAATGTATTTGTGAGATGAGTTACCAGTATATCAATCTGTTATTTTAAATTAATAAAAGAAATGTGAAGATATTTATCATCAAGATGAATGTTTACAATTCCATGCCTTCATGCAGTTCTAGAGTTTCTGTAGAAAGTAGTCTTACAGAAAACACAAAATATAGCTGTGTCTATATTGGCAGTTTGAGGCAAATTTAGTTCTGCTATGCATTTCATCTGTTAATAGAAAAAACATACTAATTTTGCTGAAATTTCAAAAGGTTAGTTTTATGAAACTCTTTTTTTATCTTTTGAAATTTTTTTGTATAAGCAAAATGAATACTGTTCTATTTTTATTCTTTTCTAACAGCCATGTGTGCAAGGTATTATATGTAAAGAAATTGGAGTGTCTGTAGTTCAGATCAGAGAACTAATTGGCTGCATGTGAGGCTGAACTTCACACAGATATTTCCAATTTTTTCAGTTAACATATTCGCTTGTTGAACATAAGCTTCTCAAAATAATTTAAAAATTAACTTTTAATTTCATAAGAGTCATATTGTAGTAATTTCTCTCTTTCTCCTTTAGATCAGTAGTAGTTTCACTTCGTCTTCTTCCAAAGCTATTTGGTACATTTCAACAATTTGGGAGCAGTTACGATACACATTGGATAACAATGTAAGTAGTCACCTCACGCACACTCTAACCCAACAGAAGTGGTGAAGCTTATGTGATTTTTGCAAGACTTGCTCCTCTAATGTGGTCCAAGTTAATATCTTAAAGTTGTTATCATCTCTTTGCTATCTGGCCTAGTTGTATGAACTTATCTAATTGCTCAGACCTAGACTACTTCACAGTAAAAGCTATTATCATAACTGAGGTGAAGACCAATTTATTTTTTTTTTAAATCCTTCCCAAAGAACTTGTCAGAAAATACTAGACATCCAGTAACGGTATATTGTGAAAAATTGTAATAACTTGATACTTTGTCTTTCTGTTGTGGTTGCGTATCAAATGTTTCTCAGTAGTAAAAAATTTAATTATCAAGAAAACCTTTGAAATGTTAAGATACGTAGCACAAACCTTTGAAATGTGAAGATAAGTTGCACACATCTACTTACTGGAAAAAAACTATATAGGTAGCTGGTTAACTAGAGGGGGAGGAATACATGGACTTCAAGGAAAGATAGATTACAGTGCTTATCAGCAATCCTCCTTGTGCTTTTTGGCCTTTTTTGACATGGTGTTTTAATATGTGCTGAGTTCTGAGTGTTGGCTTAGACCTTTGCTGAGTTAGGGCCTTCGGGAACATGGCTCCATGGGCTCCAGAGGGAACACTTCCTGCTACTCTTGTGCCTGAAAATGACTGTTACGGAGCTATGTGGATTAACAGGAAGAAGAGAGTACTGTACTTGAAAATACTCTTGAATTTATGGTGGACAGAAAATGTAATGTTCACTTTGTTGTTATGAGTATGCATTTTCCTATAGTAACTGTCTAATTTCTGTAGCTTTTGTGGCCTTCTTAAGCAAATCATAATATGTTCTGCCCTTTAAATTGACACAGGTGGGCAGAAAAAGAACTTAACATGATGAAACTTTTCTTTGATAATTTGGTACACTACATTCAGGCAGTCAGGGAAGGACGACATAAACATGCATTGTAAGTATATTATACACAACTGGTTTTGAGTATTTGATATTTTTTAAAACATTTTTTTTGATTTTTTTAAACATTTCTCTCTCTCTCTCCCCTCTGCCCCGTTGCTTCTGATGTTTTCTTTTAAGTAAATAAGTTCCTGTAGCGACATTAGATGTTTAGTGAGAGAAAGGTCTATATAAATAATAGCATTTTAAATGGTTTGTTTTTCTTAAAAAAAAAAAAAAAAAAAAAAAAAGTCATTTTTGTTAGACATTGTATTCAAAATTTATTTATAAATTAAAGATGAAGACTATATATACAGATCAGTTTAAGTGATGTCACATCATAAAACTATTCAAATGTTTCTGCTTTAAAATCTGTTATCATTAATGTTTTAAGATATTTTTTCTGTTTAACACACCCTTCTGTGCCTTCTGTGTGCTTAAAATTAAGTATATTTTCACAAGTGACACAATTTCTAGCTCTCCAATCACAGAGAACAAAATATTTGTGTTTTGACAGTCATCAAAGTCAGTATGTAACTGTAGGCATCCACAGTTGTAAAATGTTGCTATTTCTGGGCCAGATATTTACTTCACTATATCTGACATTGCTGTAATGGGAAATTACTTCAAAAGCTATGTGAAAGTGGGCTGAGTTGGGTTTTAATTTCAGACTAGATGATATACTGTTCCCCTCTTCTACCTTTTAAGATTGTATTTTATAAATGAGAATAAAGTTAATTTTTGTATAGTTTATGAAAATAATTTTGTAAAGGGTATGCATCAGCTGTGATCACAAATTCAGAGTAGAAATCAGCATTGTATAAGTCACGGGAAAAATCAAGGTCAAATCCTGCAAGGTGCTAATGACAAAATGATGCATTAGAGTCAGAGTATATACAAACAAACAATGTTGTCTAGTAATGACTAATACCTTTTTTCGTTTGTTTGGTGTGCTTCAGTACTGTGTACAGCTGGAGTTGTACTGAAAAAAACTAGAAGTTTAGAAAAAAATTACGAAAAAAGTATGAAAAAATTACAAAAAAAGTATAAGTTTTTAAGGGGCTCGTGTGTGGGTGAAAAAAAGTTAAGACAATAAGCAATTAAACCCTTCTGAATAAATTAAATTTATTTATTTTTTAAACAAATTTAAATTTTAGATATAGCCACAGTGCAGAAGTTCAGGTTCGTCTTCAGTTTCTGACGTGTGTGTTTTCAACCCTAGGATCACCAGATCATTTCAGTAAGTATTTGAGATTATCTGAACAGAGAAGCACTTCATATTAAGGTGCCTATTCTTCTTAATTATTATGTTACTTCAAATAAATATGATATTTTTAAAAGATAATATTTTAAATCATCTGTGAACCATTTCAAAAGGAAGATGATTTTATGATTAAAGCACATCACCACCACTGGAATTTAGGGTATATTTCACTTTTGTGTGAACAAATTTTTTTTTTGTTTTCTTCAGTTTTTCTAAATATTGAGATTATAGTAAATACCAAAATGAAGATAATATATATTATATTTGGGGGTTTGATTCTTCGATAATGTTCCCACATGGAGTGTACTATAAGTAAACAATGATCTCGATCTCAGAAACAGAGTTCCGTCTGTTTTAATGTTGTCAGAAATCAATTTACGATCCCTGTAGTATCTTTTGCAAAAGGAATGTTATGTATGATAGATAGTTACCTGAAAAGATTCTGAAAGGTTAAAATTAGAATTCTTCTGATGTGATTGATGGAACTGGAACAGATATTCATTAGTACAAAATCAGTAAGATTACAGTAGTTGTCCCTTTGGCCACTCTCTCCTTAAGTCCTTGTAAACTTCTACCATTCAGTGTTGATGTTAATTTGTTGTAATGATACAAGGGAAGGATCATTTAAGTGTTTCTGCTATCACAGTAAAGTTGGCATACAATGCAGGGCTTGCCCCTCTGGTCCTTTCAGTACAGTCCAGGAAGGAATGAGAATATTTGCAGCCAAGAGGAAACACCATGTAATGCCATACTTGCTACTATTGAAAGAGTAGCCTCAATGGTTCTTTAAGAAATTTGGAGCCTTACTGGGATCATAAATGTCCATACACAAACTTAAGGAAATAAATCCACTGTTTTCTTGAAAGCAGTAACAATAAAATAGTTAGAGAGATACTATTTACAGCCACAGTCTCTATACTCAGCTCGAAATTGGAGTTTAGCATCTGCCTGATAGTTATTTATAAACTGAGAAGCAACCTCTTGTTTGGTACAAGTTCCTAGGTCAGCCCGCACTACTCATAGGGTTAGTGAAAGCTGACAACATTTGGAACCAAAAGTTGTAGATAATTGCCAGTTTTAAAAAAGAAAAAGGTACATGACTCCTGATTGGTAAGTGGTGTATTTTTATTCTGCTGTTTCTGCAAACGTTTTGTGTTGGCAAAAACTCTTGCGATTTTTCTGTATATTCATGTTTATGTAGGATGGTATTTGATGTTATAAAGGAATGGTTTAAAATATTTTTCTAATTTCAGGGTTAAGTTTAGAACAAGTGGACATATTGTGGTATTGCTTAGTAGAAGATTCTGAATGCTATGATGATGCACTACACTGGTTTTTAAATCAAGTACGAAGTAAAGATCAGCATGCTATGGGTATGGAGACTTACAAGCATCTTTTCCTGGAAAAGGTATGTAAGGTTATTGCAACCTTATTAATTCTAATAAAAATGTTTCTTTCTATATCAGCATTATTTTAATGTATTTTAAATTGCTTCTATGAAGTATATCTCTTTACAGCAGTCTGGAAAGTCTGTACTTGTAATGCAAGGATTTTTCTCTGATTTGACAGAAGAGGGGAAGAGATTGGCAGAAATTATTTTCACACATGTATTTACTCAAGCATTTCTTTGAAAAAAGCCTGTGTGTTGTGTTGGAATCTATAAAAAAAAAATTGTATTTTCCTTTCTGATACATAGCTACCCAATGAAACAAATAGACTTTTTCCTTTCTGAGACATGTATAAATATCATCTGCATTTCCACTGAAAATATGAACTGGAACATGCAGCAGTAGAACTTTGATGATTTGTATTGTGTATAAAATTCAGAGTCTCATCTTTTGCAAAAACAAATTTTAATTGATTTGCTAGATTTGAGTAGTATTTGTAGTAACAAGGAAATTCTTCTGTGCTAATGAAATAAATTGCCATACATGTAATTGCTATCTGTTCTTTCATGGAAAGGTTTTTTTTCATGCTAAGATATCTTCATTTTATTTAGATGCCACAGCTAAAACCTGAAACTATTAGTATGACTGGTTTAAACCTCTTCCAGCATTTGTGTAATTTGGCTCGACTGGCTACTAGTGCGTATGATGGTGGCTCAAACTCGGAGGTAAGCCATTTTTTTGTGCTCGTATTTTTCTTCCTTCTAAAGCAGAGAGGAAAATTAAATTACTTATCTGCAACAGCACTTATCATGAGAGTATTTTGGCTTACTGATTTGAAATACTAATGTGACTGCCTTGTAATGGTGGAGGCAGTACAGCTTTCTACCTTAAGAGGAATCTTGGAACTATCTCTCAAAAGTTGCAAATGTGGTACAGTGAAATGACACAAAAATAGCTAGCAATCCTGATTTTTTCATGATGTTAAAGATGTGTTCTTGTCTGTTGGGATGGAAAAAGAGATAGGAAAACACACAAAAAGAGCGATATCTGTTTCCTATGTATCTTTGTGCAGTTTATCGTACTAGTAGCATAATTGAACTGTTATGTTATCTGTTAAGTGTTAGCTGTTTTATTTAAAGAATAGATTTGTAACATTTACTTTTATAAATAATATTCAGACTAGATGAAATCTTTATACAGAGAATTTGGCATATTTAATTCTAACTAGTAATGTATTATAAAATATGCTTCAGTGTATGTATGGTATACTTACCATATGTTAGAATGTAACAGTAATTGATGCAGTGCAATGAGGAGAGCCTGAGCTCAGGAAGGACAGAGGTATTTTTAGTAATTACGCGAAGAATAAAGTATCTTAGATCAGAAAGGCACCACTCATTAAAATAATGAGGCAATGTTTTTGTGTTTCTTTTCCTCTTGTCATAACAGTTGTGTGGGATGGACCAATTCTGGGGTATTGCTTTAAGAGCACAGTCAGGTGATGTCAGTCGAGCAGCTATCCAGTACATCAACTCTTATTATATTAATGGTAAGAATTTTCAGTTTTGTTTTTGTTTTGCATTTAAAATGTTTTAAAGATTATCTAAATTTATCTGCTTTTTACCCGTAGTATTAAAAGGCATAGCATCAAGTTTGGACTTGATTTATTTTAATGTTGATATTGCAGGTAAAAGTGGTCTTGAAAAAGAACAGGAATTTATTAGCAAGTGTATGGAGAGTCTGATGATAGCTTCTAGTAATCTTGAGCAAGACTCTCACTCAAGTCTCACAATTATTGAAAGAGGACTCTTAATGCTGAAGACACACCTGGAAGCTTTTAGGAGAAGGTAAATAGCTCTAGTGATATATTTGGATACAGAATTTATTTACATTCTTCTTAACATGATGATGAATGAATGATGAAACTAATAATTTGAATAATAGTTTCCTTGGTTTTCTTTATGTAAAGTAAGGACAATAATGGGTAATTCTGAAAGGTAATATATGAAGTTTAAATAGTTAAGAGTTGGCTCTTGTGTTTATAAAAAGAAAGATAAATATGGTTCGAGTCGCCTCTGCCCTTACCAAAGAAATAATTTTTTCACATTTTGTCAAAGCTATTTTATTCTTATTTGAAATATGGTGTATTAATCATTTCCTTTCACCTTGGAAAACAAGAGAATAAAGGTGCAAGTTTTGTCTGTTATCTCACTGTTTATCAAATGTTTGGTTAAATAAGTTTTGATAAAAACAGCTTGTCAACATTTTTGCCTGATCTTTAAGGTTTGCATATCATCTGAGACAGTGGCAGATTGAAGGCACTGGTATCAGCAGCCACTTAAAGGCACTGAGTGACAAACAGTCATTGCCGCTAAGAATTGTATGTCAGCCAGCTGGACTTCCTGACAAGGTAGTTAAAAGCACTTTTGTTTCTGGATAGATTTGCTTACTAGATTATTAAATGTCAGTAATGCCATCGTGCATTTTGAAAAATAAAACATCCATTTTATTTCAGATGACTATTGAAATGTATCCTAGTGATCAAGTGGCTGATCTACGGGCAGAAGTTACCCATTGGTACGAAAATTTGCAGAAGGAACAGATAAATCAACAAGCACAGCTTCAGGAGTTTGGCCAAAGCAGCCGCAAAGGAGACTTCCCCGGTAAGCTGTAGTACTCATACCTATATTTTGTGCTCTGCTGAGGTCATATGCCCACTTTTAATGAACTGTGTTGTTTTTTTTAAGTGTTGTCATTTATTTTAAATTACAGAGAAAACGTATCTAGCAGAGCTCCTTTTAATTCAGCTAGTGTTTTTATTTCTTGTAACTGCTAGTCTTCCCCCCTCCCCCCCAAGTTATTTTCCCTTTCATTATTGTTTTAATAATGTTGTTTAAATCGTAGGTTCTATTACATAGAATCTTGTTTTGTATTTTGTCAAATGTTTGCATTTCTGGCTCTGTACAAGGAACTAATTAATACCTTGGATGTATCTGTTCCAGTCAGGTATAATATTTTCCTTACTTTTGCAACTGCTCTTTATGATCATTCATCCTATTTTGATTTTCTTAATTTGGAAAATCACCTTGTTCCTTAGATGATCATTGCCTGCCTATAGTGTGATGCAAATGCTTCCTATTATTCCCTTTCTTTAAACATTTTTGAGTGAATGGAAATGTGTGCTTTATCCTTTAGGAGAAGGATGTTTTCTGAATCCTATTAATGCTGTCTATTATAGAATTCTTACCTCCTAATTCTTTTAGATTTTATTCCTTACCAGCTATGGCTGTTCACAATGATCTTGTTTTCTGAATTATTTTCTCCTTAGTGTGGCCTTGTTTTCTTTCTTCCCTATTGTGAGCAAGAGTTAGTATATAGGGGCATATTATTTGAACAATTTTTGTCCATGAACATCTTTTTCTAACTGTGCTGACCATTAGTAAATGTGGAAGCATTAACTTTAATAATTGCTTTCTTGTCTTCATTGGTGAACTACTTTAAAAAAGGAATATTTTTATGAGACACCTTATCAGTGAACCAGGCTTTGAATCTTAGATATCTCAGTTATTCAGCTTTTCTGTGAAGTCCTTTTTCCAGCTGCTCTTCAGAAGCTGTCTTAGTAAAGAAACTTATCTTATTTTCCCACAGATTTGGCCACATAGCAGAAATTTTTATTTTTGTTTCAACTGAGACTTAAGAAATGTGGGAATAAGACAGTTCAAAACTATAGAAGAAAAAATACAAATCAGACAATTCAACTGTAGACCTACAGCTGCTGCAATTCAGTGATGCTACATACATTCAATGGTTCTTTTGCAGAGCTGTTGTGCTGGTACCCATAATGTTGAACACGTAACGTTTCGTGGGTGTTACTTTAATTTTTGCGTGTTTATTACACTGATTATTAGCATAACATAAGGAAATCGGAAACCATAACATTTGTAAATACTGAATTATAAACACAGTGTCCTTTCCTAAGTTTAAAATCTATATTAATGTTTCTAAGTGCTTCATCTTGAACTGGTACTGGTGTTAGCTGTTAGATACATAAAATCCTGTTACTGGATAAAACTCTGTTAGCCAAACTCCTAAAGAAGTGTCTTTGCACTGTTCTGTGCATGCTATCTGTATTTCAAATAATCTCATCACATGAATTTCACTTTTCAGCTGCTAATTTGAGAAGATAGGATTGAAAGTGGGACATAAGGTTAAAATCTGCAATTTTACTTAGCTGTAACCTATCTTGGGGAATCTTCTGTGTAGATGAAAAAATGCATGAACTTTAATAGCATTTTTTGGCACATGAAGATCTTTGAATTGTAGTTCTGTGTATTGACTGCTCAGATTAAAAAAACATAGGTCATTCCGCATCACAGGAGGCTTCTGCCGCAAGGTACATACTGCACATTTAGGTCTCTGACATTTTTCTATGTCCATTTTAATATACCAGTATTAGCAAATCTACTACAAAAACTTATTCCTGAAACTTTACATAGCTAGTATATTATTAATTGAGCTAGAAATTTGAATAGATTTTATATAAAAATTAAAACTTTCTGCTCATGATGTCAGAGTGTTTCTGTCACCTTTTCCTTATCTTCTTGTTCTTAGTTTTCAGTTATTTTCTCTGATGGGATTTCATTTTCAAAGAATAGATGGAAAAATAGGATATTTTTATCAACTTTTGGTTCTTAGAATTCTAGACTTATAAATATTTTTTTACTTCCTTTCTTTATATTTATTTCATCTCTTGTTAACTAGCATTTTTTTATGTTATTTGCCTTATTTGTTACTCCCGTTGACCTGCATTTTCACCACTGTATGGTGGTTATTCCTTTCCAGCTTCTTTGTGCAAAATGTTACTTTGCCATGTTCCTAGTAGGGCTAAGGACAGAAATTATTTTTCTGCTGCTGGGATTCATGAACAAGGGTTGTGTCTTAACTGATGTCAGTCGCATCTAACTTCCTTTGCTTTAAAAGCAAACTTGAAGAAGATGCAGACGCTGAAAATTAATGTTAAGCAAGATGTTATAAAAGTGAGGTGACTGTTACGGCAGAGAAGAAAGCCACAGGTTCTTGAGACTGTCTAAGCAACCTTAAAGCATTTGTTAATTACAGGTTAATTTCTGATGGTTTTGCCATCACACTTCTGTCAGCGGGATACCCAAGAATGCCCACTAGCCAAAACTTTAGGAGTATATCTCTAAGTAGCAGAGGCATCCACATTTATTAAATGTTCTTTTTAGCACTCTTCCAAAACCATAAATCTTACTTTTTTTTGTTAGTAGACACTTACCACATCTTTTAGTTTTGAGGTCACAATACCTTTGTAAACATCTCTTGTACATTTGAAATCTTCAGTGCTCTGAGAAATGTGAGATTGCTTTTGCTTCTCATTCGAGGTATTTCTTGTATTCTTCTAAAATCTGTTACTTGTTTGCTGAAGTACAGAAGATAGGAGATTTCTGTATTATTTTATGGATAATATGTTTCCCTGCCTTCAATTGTTTGAAAATATTTTGCCTCACTGCATTGATATGTTTCAAAGCAGTCAGCTGGAGAAGAAGAGAAGAGTGGTAGATATGTGATATTATTCCCAACTCCAAATAAAATCTTCATAGTTGTATTGTTAATTGAGAAAAGTCTTTGAGGGGCTGCTGTATATCCAGTTTTTCTCAAGAACATCTCAGAAATTTTATTAGGGCAGGATACGAGAATCATGTATGTTTGTCTGACATCTCTGTTTTCCTGGCAGTCCTGTCAGAGCTACTGTGTATACATCTGATTGGATTGTTTCAGTTCAGAAGCGTGAGCACGTGGGTGAATCTCTGCTGGCTTTGGGAAGCATCACCTGGATTTGCCGTGTGCACACATCGGCAGTGACTGTGTGGCTTCAGGCTGCAGGTGACATGCTTTCCAGAGTTACCAGAAGCAGCAGGCTTACTGTGCATGCGCGACACAGGGCACGTGCACGTCTTTATGACACTGAAGGAATACATTCGTATACGTAGTCTTTTTGCTTTTAACGCTTTTCTTTGATTGCTGTGTTTCTATCGGCGAATAATACAATGTTTTGAAGCATTTGCAGCTTACAGAACTCCCAGTTCTTCCCAAGAGTCCTGCAGGAGGTTCAAGAAACAGGCTTTTCTAAAGAAACCATACTGAAAACACAGTGCTGAAAGCACAGTGGCAGAGATGGGTTGCTTTTCACTGGTATGAAGGACCAGGGCCGAGTAAGAGCAGCGGGTGCTGATTTTACCACAGTTGTGTGATACAAAGGGATTTTGCTGATGAATCCGATCATTTCTCAGCATTCTTCTCTGACATAGTATAACTCTTACTACAAAATATGAAAAGCATGTTTTAATCTGTATTGTGGACACTTTTCCCTACAAGATTGGGTGAGCTGTTATTTAAAAGGGTATGTCCAAAGGCATGCAAGGAAATTTAGTTTAATTTAATAGCCAGTTTCCATAAGTAAATTGCCTTAAATCTTTGCCTGATTTGAATTGCTGCTGAAGGTAATACTTTCTAAAATAAGTCATGAGACTTTCATTAGAAAATGAAACTATGATTCCAGAAATGTACTGAAATATGTTCTTATGCTAGGTGGCCTCATGGGACCGGTGAGAATGATTTCATCTGGGCATGAACTGACAACTGATTATGATGAAAAAACTCTTCATGAGCTGGGTTTTAAGGATATGCAGGTATTATCAGTATATAGATAACAGCCACCACTTGGTATGTTGCTTTTGTCTTGTGCAACTGTAGGTCATGGTGGAAGGTACATTTTTTGCTGGGGATATCCTATAGTTTTCTGGAACTAATTGTTTCACGCTATCCAGCATCTACCTCTAAACTCAGAGAAATACTTTTAGTCCTTGCTACTGTTGTCAGTCTTGAAAATAATTTATAATTTTAAAAGCCTAATCCTTGTTACATTAGCAGATTTGAAAACTCAAGGAGCAAATGAAAATTTTCAATTTTTTATGCTCATCAAGGAAAATGTGGGACCAGTGGAAAAAAAAACACTTTTTCTGTTTCAGATTTTGTCTAAATTATTGGACACATCTTGACTCCATAGTATCAGTGATTTGCTCTTTCCTTTCATTGCTTAAATCTGAAGCATTTTATAATGCTTATTTGTAATTTATTGTCTCAATTCAGAGTCCCTCGGAGAGTCATATACTCACAGGTTTACTGAAGTTTGCAGTCTGGAAAAGCCTAGTTTGATTTTGTATAAGTGTGAATGATATTATGGCTCTCTTAGACAAGTGGGACTATGACAGAACTTTCCAGGTGATCAGCACATACCGGTCCTTCATCTAAAGGAAAACTAAATTCATACCATTCAAAGATCTACTAACACGCTTTAAGAAGGATTATTGTGGGCCAGTATACTTACTCCTGCCGTTGCTGGTTGGTTTGTAGCAGTTAGGAGTCTGTCTTAACTGTTACTGTTCCGTATCAGAAGTTCTCTAAGTGTTTGATTGTTAATTAGCCCATTTTGCTACATAAAATGGCTTAATTCAAAAGAAAAAAAAATTTAAAGGATTTTTTTCTTGTTAACATTGATCATTCTGTAGAATTAAGCTGTGGAACAATCAGATGAATTCTTAAGCTTGTAGAACTGGAGGAAGCCGTCAGTTTGAATGGCTGAATGTGATGGAGGTGATAACTAGTCATCAGGAACAGTTCTTCTGAGAATTGGTTTCCACAAAGTAGTTAAGCCAATATAACAAATCCCTGCTTTCTTCAACCACACTGCTATTTGTGCAACCACACCATAACTGCCTTAGGTAAAAGCAGAACCGACCTTAGATTATGACAGTCACTTGAAATGCTGCTCAGTAAAGGTTTGACAACAAAGATACTTATGTAACTTTAAGTTCTTAATTCTATTCCTGTTGAAAACATATCTGTGATTTCAGAATATGGTTTATTAAAATTCTCTCTCTCCTTCCTGTTGTTCCTCTCTTTTTCTAGATGGTGTTTGTGTCACTGGGTGCACCAAGGAGAGAACGCAAAGGTGAAGGTGTTCAGCTTCCAGCATCCTGCCTACCTCCTCCTCAAAAGGACAACATTCCAATGCTTTTACTTTTGCAAGAACCTCATCTTACAACCCTTTTTGATTTGTTAGAGATGCTTGCCTCTTTTAAGCCTCCTTCTGGAGAAGTGGTTATGGAAGACAGTGAGGTAATTTAAAGTAATTTTATTAGAATAATTACATAGCAATCTAATTTAATTGGATCTGTTTTTCCTATCTAGTCTATTTCTTTTGTTCCATATCCAAATGTCAGATATATATGTGTATTTGATTTTACATATGGTATCATTATAATTTGCAGCTTTTCATAATTATATTGCTCTGATGTCACTTATAATGTCCCGAATATTCTAGGTGCTCCAAAAAGTAATTCCCTACAATGAATGTTTAAATAGATATGGTGATTAATTGTGGGAATTGGCTTAAAGAATTGTTTGCAAAGGTGTTATTGTAAAAACTTAGGATTTATTGCTTATATGGTATCACTAGGTTGTATGAAGTTAAATAACCACTAGTATATTTGAACTAGGAGAGTCTTTTTATTTACATTCAAATATTTCCATATATGTGATATACTATGAATGATATACTATGAAGATGACATAACTTAGTTTCTCGCGTGTTCAACAAGACTTCAGCCATCATGTTCTATTTTTGTTTTTACAATGAAGAGGAAACAAATAGCTTGTTAATTAAAAACAAATATATATTTTTGGTCTCTGAAATCTTAGTGAGATTTTTTTCACAAAATACATCTTTAGTAAGAATATTTGTTTTATGGTTTGCCAGAGTGCAAGATGTGAAGAACTCCACCTCCATGCAGAAAACTTATCCAGACGGGTCTGGGAACTGTTAATGCTTCTTCCAACGTGCCCTAATATGTTACAGGCATTCCAAAGTATTTCGGATGAGCAGGTAAACAAAGAATGTTTATTTTAAATGTTTATGCTTATTATGCATGGATGTTTTAGTGTTGAATTTTCCCTAAAGAGGAATGTTAATTAGTAAGTATGTTAAGCACACAGAGAAACATGAGGGGATGGGACTGGGGATTTTTTGTTCAAGATGTCAATTGAGTTTCCAATGTTTGCTATTATGATTTGTTTAAAAAAAGAATTTAATGAATGAAATAATTAGCAAATGCTAGTTACCGGTCTTTTTGTTTCAGTTGCAACACCAGTTTCTTCATCTGTAGTTTAGTGTCTTTACAACATTTCAAACTTACAGCTTTGCTTTAATATTGTAACTGTTGTGGTAGTAATACATTTCATATGTTTATTTTTTTCTGCGAATTCAAATCATGGCATTTAGCTAGTGACTTCCCTGCCCAACTGAGAAAAAGTATGCATGTTTTAAGTTCTTGAAATTACATATTATGGTTCTTTATAGATACACACATCAAAATTTAGGTGGAAATTATAATTCAGAGTTTATTTGCCTTCCTCTACTTCAAAATTGTGTACACTTTAAGTTTTAATAATGTTGGAGGTTTATTGAAATTTCACTGCAGTTTTCACATTATTCAGATTGTTATTCATGAATAGAAATATGCTTGAAATTGTGTAATTTCAAATAATAGATGAAACTAAAAGCAAATAATTTGTCCATGTCCCTTTAAAAACCCTCCAATTGCTTCTCTAAGATAGGTCAACGTTAGGTGTAATTATTTAATTGTTCTTTGTCTTCTATATTTTTTAAGGGTAATGATGGCTTTAGTTGGAAGGATCTCCTGCGAATAAAAAGTGCACATAAACTTTTATATGCACTTGAAATTATTGAAGCTCTGGGAAAGCCCAATAGAAGAATAAGGCGTGAATCTACGGTAAGAGGGTTTATTGCACAGAATATTTTTCTCTCTGAATCAAAATACATATTGATGAATTGTTTTATTGTATTTTAATTTTTCAGTTTTTATGATTATTTATTCTTGTCTATCTTCAGGGAAGCTATAGTGATCTTTACCCAGATTCAGATGATTCAAGTGAAGATCAAATAGAAAACAGTAAAAACACATGGAGCTGCAAGGTTTGATATTTCTATAGAATTCTGTAATATGTATTTTTTAATAATAGTATAAAATGAAAATCAATTTAAAAATCATATATATAAGAGTTTTTGATCTCAAATGTAGGTGTAACATTGTGAAGTAAGTTTTCATAGGTTTTCTGTGATATTGGGCCTGTAAATTTGTCTTACTTGATTGCAAGTATTTCTTTTTTCCTTCATAAAAAAAGACAGCTGCATAGTTTATCAGATTTTTTTATAAAGTTTAGATTGATGTCAAAGATTAGTGATATTTATATATCTGCTTTTTTTCTCACATTGATTCCATAATATACTTACAGTTTGTGGCTGCTGGAGGGCTTCAACAGTTACTAGAAATTTTTGTTTCTGGAATCTTAGAACCTAAAGAACAGGAATCATGGACTGTGGTAAGTGATTATTCACCCTTTTTTTTCCAGAATAACATAGCTGTCATTTATAAAGACTACCATTGCTATCAGCCTTTGTTTTATTTTCTTTTCTGTAGTAAGTGGAAAGTATCAATGTGCATAAAATAAACTTCAAAAGGCACAACTGATCAGCTAACTTTGAACTGTGTTTTTTTTATTTAAATGCTCTTGTCATTCATCCATACAGAAGTGCTACAGAATGTAATGCCAGTAACCACAGAATCTACACAAGACAAAAGGAAATGAAAATTTGGATTTCCTGGAAGAACTGATTCTTTTAGAAATTCTTTATACTTCAGACTTGTCATATTTTAAAGCCAATCTATTTTTTTTTTCTTGGTATTTTTTGCTTCTCTTTTTACTCTAGTGTTAAAAGCTCTTTATTTGCAGAATGAAATAAAGTACACCTTGAGCACTTCCTAGAGAAAAAGCCTGGGTTCCATTTTTAGGAATATTTTCAACAACATTGATCATACATGCATATCAAGTTTAAAAAAAATCAAAATTTTCTAAATAGAAAGGGCATACTTTATTTTTGCTTTTTTTTTTTTTTTTTTTTTTTTTTTTGTTTGTTTGTTTGTTTTAGGGAAGGTTGCTGATTTGGAAGCTTTTATTATAGTCTATTTTAAAAGCAATAATCTGTTAATTACCTTCCTCTCTGAAGGCCGAGAAACGTCTTTCCTTGGAATGCTTCCACTTGTTAGCCTTGAGACAAACTGCTAGCATTGTAGCCTTAGGTTAATAAAAGCATTTCCTAATAATGAACATCAGGATTAATTGTTCTCATGCAATTTATTATTTTCATCAGTGTGCTATTACTAGTCTGAGATAAATTCATATTTTTATTAGATAAAATTTTCCTCTTTTATATTTTCAATTCTTAGGCATTTGATAAATAAGAATTGAAATACTCCAAGGTCTGAGTCGTGTATATGTAAAAATAAGTAAAGAAACAAGCATACACATACATATAAAATTGGTGACAAAGTATCTCTCATGCTAAAAAGAAAATAATTTTACTTTTTTATTAAAAGGTTGATAGTTTTAAACTGATTTTTAAAGTATTTGTTCTAAAACTATTCAAGTGTTAGAAACAAATTGGCCTTCTTTTTATTCAGTATATAAGCAAAGGATGGTATGATTACTTTTACTAATCTGTCTGGCAAACATGCATAGGACAGTGGAAATAGTGAAAAGACTGGCTCCGCAACTAGATGTGTTAGTACAGTGTCCTGAACTTGTGCAGAATCTTGCAGACTTACGTGTATAGGTGGTAAGCAGCTGATCTCCATGTTTTGCTGTGACACAGCCATATATTGTTGTTAATTTTACTCTCTTAGACATCTTCTGCGGATGGAGCTAACTGCATGCTATGTTTGGGTATAGCTGCAGGGCTGAGAGCCATGAAAACAGATCTCTGAAGTTAATAAATGAATCAATGGTTTTCATCTCCGGTGTGATGTTACACACGTGTAGATATTACAGATGTGATGAGGTGTTACAATTCCAGATACTATTTTTGAAGTAGTATCTACTTGACTCTACATGGTTAAATGTATTCAAATTAAAAGCACTTCTGTATACTGTACACATTGGCCTGTGATATATTTGAATACAGTGCGTGGAAAGCTATTAACTGTAGGACTTAATCTCTTACATTACTTCCTCTGTATTATTTCATGCACATCATACCTGGAATGCACCTGTTAGTAGGTCTAGATCATGAAAATATCCTCAAGTAACTTTTTTAATACTCTTCCTCTCTAGTGTCTGTTTTTGTTAGGGCTTCCCACTTAAGAGTTTTAGATGTTTAGAGTTTACTTAAGCTTTTTATTTCAAATTCCATAATAGGCAAAGAATAATTTTGTAAAATAAATATCTGAAAAAAGGAAAATTGCATTTTCTTATTCACAGTGGCAGCTAGATTGTCTTGCTTGCTTGCTGAAGCTGATATGCCAGTTTGCAGTTGATCCTTCAGATCTGGATTTAGCTTATCATGATGTCTTTGCCTGGTCTGGTGTAGCAGAGGGTCATAGAAAAAGAACTTGGCCAGGCAAATCAAGGAAGACTGCGAGTGACCATGCAAAGGGCCTTCATATACCTCGTTTAACAGAGGTAAGAGAGAAATTTTAGAAAGTTCACAAAAAAAAGTAAGTCTCATTTGTTATGTGATGCCTTTAATTGGTAATAAAATAAATAACATAGTGAAAAGATTATTAATATAAATCCTAGAAGCTATTCTTCAAAGAGTTATCCAATTTTAATTGCTTTAAACCTACCAGATTTAGAAGCTTGAACAAGAAGGATTTTTTGATGAGTTGTCCAAGGAAGCAGTGTGAATGGGAATTTGAGAATGTGAAATGGGAATTTCAGAATGACAGGGCTTTATCCCTATTTCTTACATTTTGTGTTTCAAATTCATTACTCCTGCTTTTATGGTAGTCAGTCATCACGTTCTGTAACCATCCTCACCAAATCCTTCTTAGATTCCCTTAGTGTATACTAAGTATGAAGTAATTTACTAAGAATATCTGAGTGAGTGTATGGTACACTTACCTAGACCTGTAAACTTTTCTCCCAGATTTTTGCATGCTAATTTCTTGATGTAGAGCAAGCTTGATATTTAATCCATAGTCTTTTGACTTTGGCTAGATGACTAGAGATAGTTCACTGAAAATAGGTTGGTTGGGCACAGTAGCAGCTGGGATCACCAGAAAGGTGAGCTAAAGCTAAACTTCCCATTTGTCATTCTTAAAAACTTATTTGCATGGCAAGACCCTAACTCTTCTATACGTATTCTATATTGGACAAAATAGATTCCTAAATTTCAAAAGCGGTTTTGAATTACGTAAATGATCAAATACTAACACTTATATTAAGTTTTTTAAAAGGGCAACAGTAATTAATGCTGTTTCTGCCAGTAATAATTGAGTTTAGATTTTTAATAGTCATTGACATGTATTTTTGATTGCATTGGATTTGCTAGATAAATATTCTAAAAGACTTCAGTCGGACTTTAATTTTGTGAATTCTGTGTAGCCTGTCAGAGGTTCTGTAAAGATTAATAATTCAAATGAATATAATAGTCAATAAAACATGCTGATCACAAAGAAACCAGATAATTTACATGCACAACCTCACCCTTAGCCTTCTTCCCTCACACCTGTAATATTTAAAAGAAAGTTAACAGTTTATTCTTTAAAAACAATTTTCTTTCAGTGAAAGGATTGACCAGATCATTGCTTTTTCTTTTCAATTATATTGTCTCTCAAATAGTAGTAGAATAAAATTTTAGCAGCTAAACTTCCTCAATAAACCACAGGATTTTAGACATACTTTTTTAAAAATTAGAATATAACTTTTAGCTATGGAGTTGGTATCATTTCTCTTTTGCTCCTCCTCCCTCTACACAGGTGGGTTTGTTTTAGATTCATACATTATGAATAATTTAAAAACGGATCAAAAAGCTTGTTGTTATATTAACTGTTTTTTTTCTTTTGACTTCAATTTTTAAAGGTGTTTCTTGTACTTGTCCAGGGAACCAGTTTGATTCAGCGACTTATGTCAGTTGCTTATACATATGACAACTTGGCACCTAGGTACAGTATCTTTCTATTCTCATAATAAAGCTTATAATGTGTGCACATTTTTCTTGACTGTTTTAAAAAACATGAATAGCTCTTTCTCTTTTAATTGCCATTAACACTCATATCAGAAATTTAAGTCTGTAGGCATGAAACTTGCTCTTCTTAGTCACCTTTTTTTTGTAGTAACCTAAACTATAAGTAATGGAGGACACTCCCAGAGGTCATCAGCGATAGAAAAATCACTGAACTAAACAAATTTTCAGAAATGAATAAAAAGAGTATGTGAAATCATGAAAGTAAATATGCTTATAAGCAAAAGCTTATTGATGTACCTGTTTGGATTTATGATTCACAACAAAATAACATTAGCTTGTTACTTCTGATATTCCACATACTGTTTTAGTGGATATGCATGTATTGAAGGCAAAATTTTACCTTCAGAAACTGTGTATTAGTGATTTTTTTTTTTTTTTTTTTTTTTTTTTTTGTCCTTTTGCCATTTGACTGGCTCTGAGGAGGTCATGGTTTTTTGTTACATTTGATGTAGAATTACTTGATTCCAAGTAATGGATAGTGTGTTTTACCATATTTTTAAGAGATTGGTAAATATGCTCAGAGCATTTCCAGCCAGATCTACACACATGCCTAGCTTTAACCTCAAACATAATTACAGTAACAATTTTAAGTATGTACAGTATGTTTTCATGTTCATAGAGCCTTTACTACAGTTTATTAGAGAAAAAGTAAGTAAATAAATAAATGACATGTTTATAATTTAAAAGATTGTTCAAAGTGTAGTTCACTGTGAAGAATGCCATCTTTATTTATGGATCTATCTTGGTTCCATTTTTACATCTTTTCTTGGTTAAAATAAAGATGTTGGGGGTTATGGTCTTTTTTTTTCTTAAATTGTTAGCTTGCAGTCAGTGAAATATAAGAGGGTGAATTGAAGATATAATAGTTTTTTTTACTGTTGCTGATTTTAAATACTGCAAGAAATTAACCCATTTAAGAGTAAAATTTTAGATTTCTTCATTGGTATTTAAGAATAACTGTGCTGTTATTTGCAGTCACTTGTATGTACTTGTATTTCTAAATGGTAATCTGTTTTGTGATAAAGTTCAAATGGTTTTATCCTCTTCCTGCTCAGGGTGTTGAAAGCTCAGTCTGATCACAGATCAAGACACGAAGGTTAGTGCTGCATATGGTTACATTTTATGAATTAATAATAATGAAAACATATTAAAGATACCAGGTTATGTGTTTCATTTATTCCACGATTAAAGTTCTGTAAAAATCCATTCCTAGGTAGCATGAGGGCTGTTGTAGTCTAGATGAGAATACACAGAGAACCTCCAGAGGACTTGCCTTGCTCTCCTCCTCTGGAACCTGTTTTAGATGTATTGAAATTTTGTGCTGTAGCTGTGTTTTCATCTCCAGAAGAGCTGTTTTTGGTAGGAAAAGCATCCTTGTATTCTTGTCTTCTGAAGAGCAGCATGTTTAACAGCATAATATAGTTGCCAATAGTCACCTTCATTCTGGCTTAAAGCAATCATTCTGGCCCCAGAAATCCTTGGAACTGCCCTGCCTGGCCTTCTTGCAGGTGGTTCCTACAAAAGGTCTAAATAATCTGTATCAGATTAGGTCTATATCAGAATAGTTGTCAAAAGCACAGCATAGGTGTCCATAAATATAGTAGGTTCTCCTAGAATTAGGCATTGCCCTAGGTTTTTCCACTTCATTTTATGTTACAGAAGTTTTATCTGTGAACTTGAATTCTCCTAAAATTATATGGGTTGCCTATTAGAGTCTTACCCTGGGCTGTTAAGAAGAAAGGAACAGGCATGATAGCTAGTCCACAGAGAAGTCCATGTTAAGAGCTGATGCAGCCCATTAGCTCACTTTTTAAGTAGAGGAGAAAGGAAGCTATTGTGCCCCCCATTGGTTATACTTTGGGATCTGTAATAAAATGGCCGGTGAGTACTAACCAAACTGATAAAATACTGAGCTTTGGTAGTATCTTAAGTGCCAAAAAGGATTTGGTCTTGTAAGTTAGTGTGACTCAAATGAATGCCGCATGTGCCAAAACTCTGCAACTCTTCAATCAAAAAAAGCTATTTTATTTCGGAGTTAGTGTGATGTGCTCTCATCTCATTTTTTTTCTTAGTTACTCATTATTCAATGTGGCTCTTGGTGAGTTGGGCTCATTGCTGTTCATTGGTGAAATCCAGTCTGGCAGACAGCGATCATTTGCAAGACTGGCTAAAGAAACTTACTCTTCTTATTCCAGAGGTATGTTAAAGGCGAGGTTATAACATTACTAATTAGTGCATAATGTGGTACAAGTTTAACTCTTGATTTCAAGAGAGTGCTCTTCCATTAAATTCAAAACATGTTTCCTGATAAAATTAGGCAAGTTCTGACTCAGTTACTTAGAATCCTATTTAAGAAATAGTCATTCTATAGTTAAAATAAAGTCTAAGGTGGCATGTCTATGGCTGATTGCAAACCAGTTACTGTTATAGACTCCAGTCTTCATTCTTGGCTTCCATTTAAAGGTAATTTTTTAATTGAAATTTCTAGGTGATGACCTCTAACGTGGATTAGTCTTACTATACTTTCCCCATTGTAATATCTTTCCAGCTATACTTTTCACCACAAAATGAGGTGAAAGTTGGTATTAAAATTTGTCATTAATGAATAATATCTTTGCTTAGTTTGAAGTGATTTGTTCTGATGTAAGAAATAAAACTTGAAAATAGCATAATTATGCATAGCAGGAAATTTTCTTATTTACTAGTGATTGCTTGAAGGTGCAATGTGGACATGATGGGGTGATTGTTATTATTGTGTTTTATTACTTAACCACAGAAAAAGCCCACGTGCTGCCCTGCTGTAATGTAATATTTCCTATTTCAGTAAGTGGCTGTAAACTTCAGTGTAGAAAATACATAGAAGAGGCAAGAGGCACATACAAATCTTTTTTTTTTTTTTTTTTTTTTTTGTTAAATGTGTGTGTTTTGCATTTTTCTATAATTAATTTAAGTGTGTATAATTTGCAATGTGTTTCTAGAAAGACACACTCTGCCTTAATAACTTAATAGGTATTATGAGAGGAATTGAATTTTATGTATATGTGTGTGTGTGTGAAAGAAAAGTTAAAAGAAAAAATGTCTTCTAAGTAATATGTGTAGTCATTTCATTTATTTATTTGTTTTTCATGAAGACTGCCGTTCGCCATGAGTCTTGTAATGGTTTATACAAATTGTCTCTCTCTGGTCTGGATGGTGGGGACTCGATTAATCGATCCTTTCTGCTGCTGGCTGCATCAACGTTATTAAAATTTCTCCCTGATGCTCAGGCTCTGAAACCTCTCCGGGTAAGAATTTAACAGATTACAATATTTTGGCAAAGGTGTGTTTAAGCTTACTTTTGTCAGTAGAATGAGAGAGGGAAAAAATTGATAGCACATACTGTCTAACTGTTTCTGAAACACTCAGATATTAAGACCTTTTGTTTATTTTTTTCCAGAAACTTCCCAGAAGTAGTTAAAGCTGTGACACTGCACTAATTTAGAGTTTACCTATGCTTGAAAGAATGTAGAATAATGTTTAGGAAACACTATTCTTCAGGAATTTTAGTGTCCATGCAACACACTGTTAGGGAATAATAGTTATATTTTGAATTTATGCCCTGACTATGCTTTTAAATGTAGATAAGTCTATAAATAAATACATACATAGTTGTATGTGTGCGTCAGTGCTCTCTGTTGTGGCTGAAAGTTACTGTTCCCAGTTGATTGCTGCTGTTTGGGTATTACTGTCCTCACAGCTCTACTAAACAGAAGAGATTCTGCGAATGTTGCCAAACCTACTTCAGGAGGAGTTCTCAATGTTAATGTATACATGTTAATAGAGATGCTTTGAACTAACTTGGATGATTTTGCCTAAAGTCAATTGGAGACTAGAGTGGTCTAATTTAGTTCTAAACTATGTTGACATAAACAACATCTAAATTAAAACAATTGGCAGAAGATTTGCACTATTTGACTAGCTTTCAAAAATGTTTAAAATTAGAATTGTACTAATTAATGTCAAGTTTCCTGTTCACTCAAAGTTTCTCGTTTAATAATAAAAATTTCGCCATTTGCAGTGTGGAGGACAGAGCCAATACTCTTCTAGATTTTTTTTAATGTTACAGTAGATCAGATTGAGAATCTTTCAGCAAAATTACTAATTATTTCAGAAGAAAAATAGTATATAACATGCACTGTTACCATCGTAGATTATATTGTTCTTGTACTTGGCTTATCTTAAGTAGGGTTCTGTAGAAAATAATATTCTGGTGAAGCGGGTTTACTACTTTCTTTTAATGTATAATTATCTTCCCTGGTGTACTTTGGAACAAAAGCAATTTCTTTCCACAGATAGAGGATTATGAAGAAGAACCAGTGTTACGACCAGGTTGTAAAGAATATTTTTGGCTGCTGTGCAAACTGATTGATAACATACATGTGAAAGATGCAAGTCAGGTAGGTTTTGATTTGCATTCATTTAAATAGGTACCTTTTCTTATTATTCAGACCACTTTTACTTCAATACAAAACATTTTTACTTAATATATAGTGAACTGATATGAACTGCTCTTGGATCTCTCTTCTCCCAGCTCTTCCTACTCTCTGGTGTATTTAGTAGCTCTTGGCCAAAGGAACATTTTGTTACAGAGACTGTACAGTAGAGAAGATGGGAAAGGGTGGATTACATGAAAGTTACAAATATGCTGAATACCCTAATTATTTAGGGGAGATTCACTTCTGATAGGAGAAATAATTTCAGTATGATCTAAGGAGGAAGTAAGCAAGTGTTCAAGCAGAGCTGAAAGAGAAGAGAAAGAATTTCAGTTAACAGCTAGTCAGCACAAGTCAGAAAAATTATTCACAATCTTTGGAACATCGCTAAATGGTTACAGTTGCCTTTTGGGGCAACTGTAGAGGCTAGAGGCTTTATGTAAATCTCTTTAATTTATTCTCAGTGCTGTGTGGGAAGGGAAAGAAGATACAGCCTTAATCCTAGTTTCTCCAGAGTGGAGAAAATCTAATCCTCTTCTAACTCTGGATGTTCCCAATAGAGGAAAAAAAAATTGGCAACTTCTCCGCCTCCTTTCAGCTATTCAGTTTCCTTCTAAGTCCATGTTATTAATTGAATCTCGTAGCTAGGCTGCGATTCTGTTTGCCTGCATGTTGCCCAAGCAAGGAGTACCAGCAGAACTTTTCAGCCCTCTGATGACAATATGTTGTATTTGTAAGAACTAACATTTAACCATTTGATTTTAAAATAGTATTGTTCCATTTTCTTTTGGTTTAGTGGAGATACTAATTTTGTGGAGTCTGGAAATGACAGAAAAATTGTTACTTCGTTTGAACAGTGCAGCATAGATATGAAAAAGCAAATATTTTTACCACATTTATAAAAATGCGTAAAAAATATTGATGCAAGAGCGTACTTGAAAAATGAATTCTATTTCTCCCTAGTTTTCTGTGTGCACTAGCAAAAATCAAAAAAATCAAAAAACATAACCATAGTTTCAAACTGGGCTTATCATTGTAATTCATGAAATATTTATTTTTCTTGAATATTTAATTTTCTTCATTTTTGATCAGACCACACTGCTTGATTTAGATGCACTTGCAAGACATCTTGCTGACTGCATTCGGAGGTAAGATTTGCTAAATGTAATTTTCCTTCTGATTTGCATTTTATTTTATTGCTACAGGGATAAACACAGTTTTGACATTTCTTTTATATATAAATATCTAGCAGAGAAATCCTTGACCATCAGGATGGTAATATAGAAGATGATGGACTAACAGGACTTCTTCGTCTTGCAACAAGTGTTATTAAACACAAACCACCCTTTAAATTTTCTCGGGAAGGGCAGGTAAGAAAAGGACCCTGAAGGGATCAAGGTTGTTTATATTTCTTCTGCTGTGCTTTCTTGCTTTCACCTTTTTTCCTCTATTTTGACTACAACATTCAGTGTATGAGAATGTCATATCCTTAGGATGATTGTTAGAAACAAACATCTCATTCCTGTATTAGAAAACAGTACATACAGCCCCTGCCCTTTCTAAGTATATTTAACTTCAGGATGCAGCTCTTACATCCTAGAAATTTGATTTATTTTCATTTATAATCTCTAAATGTTTTCTGAATTGATCACAATTAACTAGTTTACTAGAAGTCCGCTGCTTTTTGACTATGTCCTGGGACACCTGTGATCTGAAAGTAGTTTTTAAGCCCTACACATGTGCAGCAGCAGCAATCTGTTACAAAAACATTACTACAATCCATCTGTCCTTGTGGTTAGATGGGAGAGGAGAGTACGTAGGAAAGCCAGGCTCCCTGAAAGTTTCTGCTTTGTGTAGTCAGGCCATGTTGTAGTATGGGAATGAGGGAAAATTGGGCTTGTATTTCTGGTCTGCCTTTAGCCTTTAGGTATTTGTCAGGGTCATGCTGCATGGCAACTTGCTGGACTGTAACTGAGATTTCTCTTTGTATGCTACTGTACAAAGCCTGCTTCCATAACCTGGTATTCTCTGTTTCTTAGTGCTTTCTTTTATTGTCTAAGGAAGTGATTTTTGGATAGGCCCTTGGATAAATTGGTACTTGCACGAAAGGCCTGGTCTAAGAGCTGACTTAAACTGACACTTCTTTCTGTAGACTGTACTGAGCTTGTGATTGGACCTTTAGTGAGGTTTCACCAGGAAAATAAACCCATATATGCAGTTATGTTGCATGTGTCCTGTGTGTTTACTCTGCCTCTCATCATAATATGGCTCTGAAGGTAATTTTACTCTTCAAAAGTTTTAATAGTGGCTACCTCATTTGTGCACTATCTAACATTAAGTAACAGTATTTTGAAAGACTACTGCTATGTAATTCTCTCAAAATTAGTGTATTTTAAGTATGGAGATGTTGGAGATTAAATAAGAGCAAGAATTCAAGCTATAGGGTGCATTGTGGAAGATGATGTCGAAATTAGAATAGCAGACCAGTGCAAAGGTCACGTTTATGTAGCTTGAACAAAATATGTTGCATGTGTGAAATATATCGCAAGGAGGCAATAAATACAATTTGAAGAATGGATGAATGTGAACAGAGCAGTAGCAGCAATAAACTTCTCAAAGAGAACATGGCTTTACTGAGAGGCAGGGATTCAAGGGATTGTCTTAGGCTAAGTCTTGATCTAATACTAATTTTTAGTTTTATGTACAATTAAAAAGAAGATATTTGGACTGCACTTTATAATAAATGCATTGTCTGTTAGTTATTACACTGGACTAAGGTACCACTAGTGAGGAGTTTCACATTGTGTTCAGTGTAATAGGACAGGATTGTGAAGGCACATGCCTCCGTCTGAGTAAAGGTTGGTGAAAACATATCTTGGAAAATACACTCTGCTGGCAAAATACTGCAGGTAGTTTAGACATGCACAGAGAATTTGGAATGCTTGGTGTGTGCCCTTTCTTCACTACAAATTCCTGTTCGTGCTATGCAAAGTGATAGTTTGGCCCATATTGTCCAACTTTAAAGGTCATGTTTTGTGACAGCAAATAATCACTGTCTACTGTAGGTGGACAGAAATACATTTTTAACCTGTACTAGTTAACACACCTTTGCTAGGGAGGTATATCTTAAGGCCACTTGCATGATAAAAAGGTGTATTTTTACAAGGTTGGGTTTTTGTATTTATCCTCTGAACAGAACTGCCTTTGAGTTTGTTTTTTTTTTCTTCCCTGTTCCAGCATGTCTGAATACAATCAGGTGGTTCAAATACAAAATTACACAAGAGAGTAAATTGGAAAAATATGGAAACAGATCTCTGAAGTTACTTCTTTTCTGGTTTGCAAGACTGCACTTTGAGACGGCTGATGTGTTGGGACACCTGTTTGAAAAAGACTGGGAAATTAGGCCACAGCTGAAAGTACAGTGCGTAACTCCACATACCAGATGGAGTTGGTCTGCTGATGAGCTGTAATCAGCTGCACCTGGCAGATATGGTTAAGAAGGGAAAGGAACCAGGCTGCTGCCGCAGGAGTGCTTGTGTACAGGTTTTGATGAAAGGAGTTGTGAGTTGGGAATGGGCTGGGAGTTTGGCATTTAATATATACTGCTCGATAGATCCATACATTTTGCCCTTCTCTGGTGTTCTGCACACCTTTGTTATATTGCGAGAGGGGAAGCTGATGCTTGATAGCTGCTGTGTGCATTAGATAGCTAATCTAGTGGATGTCTAAGATATGTTTCAGCATAACTCTTTGGTCAGGACAAACCTGTGCCCTTCAACAGATCAACTCAGCAGATGTTATTTTTCTCCAGAATTCTTTTGTACTTTTTTTTCTTTATGTTTAGTCCACCTGTTTATTGCAGTTTCTAGGGTGAAAAAATCTAGTCCTCTTTTAAGGACTTAAGTACATGCGGGAGGGGATTTCTTAGCTTGTAAACTCTTTTTACTGCTTTGCTTAAGCTCCTGACAGTATGGGTATTGACTGATAGGACAGTGTATTTATCTTTTTACCTCCTTCAGGCTTCTCTGGTCTCTCAGGTTATTTAAAAGTTGGAAAATTTTCCTGCTAGTGTAAAGAAAGAAAGATTTACTCTCAAGAAACTAGGCATTCCTGTTCTTCTGAATTTCAAATGTAATGAGAAAAAAATACATCTCTAAAGCATGAAAAGAGTCTGCAAGAGCTTTGCTTAACTATATTGGTCAGGAGCAGACTTTTCCATAGCGTTCAGGCATAAACATATGACCTTTTCTATGGTGGAACAAGGCATTTTATGTGATTTTTCCCATATCGCTTCCATGTGTGGCAGAGGATGCCATCTTTGGAAATATTTAGAATTCAATAAGATTTTGGAGCAGGAGCCTGGCCTTTTAACTTCAAAAGGCTGCTATACTGAATATAACTAACTGAAAGAGGGAAATTCAGGAACAGGATTTTTTTTTAAAGTTACAGTCTAGAAATTGTAGAATAATTAAGTATAATAGCTGTATTGGTATCCCATACACTACTTTAAAATGAGAGAGACTTCTACTCTAGAAAAAGTTGAAGAAGATATCTTTGGGGAAAAAATACTCAAAAATTTTGCAGAGGTAGCAGGTTTGTTGTCTGATTATTTAGAGAACTAAAATGATAAATTTTTAGTATGATGTAATGTTTAAATACAGTCTTTTAAGATTGCAGCCATTTTACTGAAGTGACTAACTATAGATTTTAGGTCATGTCATCTGCCCTGGACATAAAGTATGCCTGTGATTGCTACTTCTGAGGGAATTTGCTGAAATACTGCTTTCTAAATTCTGTAACATTTTCTTCTCTCATGATCACTTGTAATACCACTTACATGACTAATTAGTAGTGTTTACTCTGAGCTAGAGGAAGATGGAGGAAAGCCTTTCACCATTCTACACTTCTTTAAAGGTGGTAGAGTTCAGGATGGGTATGACCACTTTTTTTCTTTTCTTTTCTTTTCTTTCTTTTTACAGATCTTTAAATCCTGGGATTCTTACTGACCTTTTAGTATTTTATTTTTGTTCTAATGTTATTGGATTAAATTGACTAAGAGAAGATATTGAAGTTTGGGCATATGCCATCTCAGTTTTTTAGTGTATTTAACTGTGAAGGTAAATGTAATTAATGATATGTATTTGTCATCCAAATCAACCTGGCTTGGCACAGCTATGCTTTTTTCCTCTTATAGTCTGATCAGTATTCCAAACAGGTAAACTGAAGTGATAACATTTTAACTTTCCCAATCAACTTCATTCTGTGAACAATGTAAAGCAGACTTGCAGTACACATGGTACGTAATACAGGTTCATGTTTTGTGAATAATTCTTGATTCATAAAAACCATACTAGAAGCATCATTAAAGTCATGTGCTTTCACTGAGTGAAACTAGTCTTAAAGTTATTAAAAAAATCAATGTGAATAATTTATCAAAATAAATTATCATTCATGAAATCCAGACCCCCTATTAAAGGCCAATAACTTCTCTTACTGATTTCAGTAGCACCAGGATTTTGTGCTGTCTTTACACATCAAAATTCTGTTTTTCATTGTTTATACAATTTACTTTTACCGCATATAACAAAAGGACATGTTTATTATACGTGTGTTTTTATATACAAAGGAAGAATGAAAGTGTATATCCATCTGTGAGGTTGGTAGATTTCTTAATATTTTTTATGATAAAATATGCATGATACATTTCTACATTAATGATTATTTCTACAAATTATACCATTGTAGATTTTTCATGTTGTGTATCTTCATTAATCAAAAAAAGTCTTTGTACTAAAGTTGTAGCCATACATTTTCAAGTTGCAGATGTCTGGCAGACTGAATTTAATTTTTCTCTTTTTTTCCTATGATCATTTGCCACATGCTGGCATTAGCATAAGGAGAGGATGATTTGACATTCTTTTTCAGCACACTTATTTCCCTTTAGGCTGTAATATGCTTACAGTGCACTTGTAATATAGAGAGGACTGCTGAAATTCATAGTTCAAAACTGGTATACAAGTCATACAAAATTCTATAAATGATAGAGCACCTGAAAGTCTGTAAGTTTCTAGAAGATCAATAATAGATGACTGTTGTCTTTTAAGAATTTGTTCAAACTGATGAACTTGCTCATTAAATTGTTTTACAGGAGTTTCTAAGAGACATCTTCAATCTTCTGTTCTTGCTGCCAAGTCTAAAAGATAGACAACAGCCAAAATGCAAGTCACATTCTTCAAGGGCTGCAGCTTATGACTTATTGGTGGAAATGGTAAAGGGGTCAGTGGAAAACTACAGGCTGCTCCACAACTGGGTTATGGCACAACATATGCAGTGTAAGAACTTTTATTCATGTATAGCTTTTAAGTATTGTATGGAAAATTAGTTCTTTGGTGTTTTCTGTTCACATATACATCATAAGTGTTTTCATTTAATGACCAGCTAAAAATAATGATCTATTAAGAACCTACAGACAGAAATAGAGAAAAGCAAAGACCATGTAGAATACTTTCGCACTTAAACTGGATAGTCAAACTCTCCAAAAGTAGTAATGAAATAAGATGTTGCTACTAACAGTGTTTTTAAAACTCCCCCTTGTAACTCTACTGCTTATCCACCATCACTTACAGTAATGTCAGAGAGCAGATGTATGTCATCTTTTGCTCACTTAGCAAATGAATGGATTTAACCATCTGTATAATTTTCAGATCATCTGTTCTTAAATAATAGTTATTTAAAGCACGTGGTCCTGTTAAGTGACACCAATGCATAGATAATATTGCTAGAGTGGTTTTATTTGCATATGCTTCATTGTTTTGTGCTAGATTTTCATTTCTGTTTTCACTTTCTAACATGAACAAGCTTGCTGTGCCCTATACTAGCAAGTCACACCAGCTGAGATACTCTAGATGTGTTGGCTATTAAGAGTACTGTCACTCTTAATAGCTGTTTTTGGTAGCTGTAACATCCTTGTGGTTGACTTTCAGTCTGTACTTAGGTGCCTACATACAATGGTAGTAGAATTTTTTGATGCTCTTGGCTTCTATGCTTCCTGTAGAAACTTGATTCCTTTGTATTATTTTTAAATTACTAAAATTTTAAGTTAGTTAATATTTTATCTTTGATTTTCAAGTTCTAATTATGCATTTTTTAGCTTGATAGATTTTCTTTCATATGCCCAATCTGAATTTCTGTAACCGGGGGATCTGTAATTTATTATAATCTGTGGAATTGATTTAGTACATTACAATTCATGGAGGAAATTAGAAATCTGATCTCATGTTTTACTTTATGTTCTATACTCCTTTTCTGGAAACCTTCTAAAAAAATCTTCAAAATGCCCTATATTTAGGGAAAGTGCATGAAATATGTTTTATGAAAATATCTGATATTTCTGTTTGCTGTGAGTACTACTTCAACTGCTGAGCTAGTTTGTGTTTCTTCATCCATTTTCTACAGCTAGTATTTTTCTCACTCTAAGTCTCAATTATTTATGGTTCCTGAAGGTTTTCTGTAACTTTTTTGCAACATTTTTTGCAGTTCTTGTTTTCTTCAAAATATTCCCTTCTAGATTGTTTGTTTCTTCCTACTTGAGTCCTCCAGAGCCATCTGGTCTATGGTTCTACTCCAGTATTTCTCAATTCCATGAAGGTGAATTCTGTGACAAGCAGTGGGCAGTTGTCTCTTTTTGAGGTGCTACTGTTCTCTTGGACATCTGACGCTGCACTTATTTAAAGTGTTATAATTCCATTGATGTGATCCAAAGACTCCTAAAATTGGAATTTTTCACTTTGCTTATCTCTGTAATCTGATTGCTCTTTAAAAATCTTAGTCCTGTCTCTCCCTTCTTCTTAGGAGAAACGTTAAGGAAAACACTATAAATTTCCATCCTGTCTTTGGTTGTAATATTCTGGTTTTGTGGTTCATTGGAGAAATTTTCAGTCCTGCCACTTGTACAGTTCCTGTCCTCTAATCTGACCAGTTGCTATATCTACTGTTCTACCATTTTTTTCTCATGCCCTATTGATTGAAGCCAGGATGTGTATGTCAGTTCTTAAGGGGAGTGCTTTAATGGAAAGCAGCAGAATAAGGTATGGTTTTCATAATGAAAACATCTTTTTGAAGGTTTTCTAGTGTATTTTTTTTTCAAGGAAAAAAAAAAGGATTTAAGGATTTTAAGTGGGAAAAAAAAATGTTATAAAAACTCGCTATCCTGACAATCATTAAAATGTTTACTGTATACTGTTGTTTATACTTAAACAAGTATGAATAATATGAAGTAGTTGTAGTAAAGTCTAAATTGCAACAGCATTTTTCTTAAAAGTTTCCACTACCATAGTTCCCTTCACTGGTAGAAAAGTGAGGAAGGAGAGAATGATATGCCTGCATTTTTCTACTTTGCATTTTGCTATACTGAACCAGGTGGGATTTACCAATATATATATATATAATTCCTAAATGGTACTACACTAAATATATATTTTTTAAGCTCTGACTACTGTTTCCATAGAAGATTTGCTCTCTTCTGTTTAGTACTCCAATCTAGTTCTCTGAGTGAGGAAGATCATCTTACCCACTGCAGTTACTGGCTTAAATATCTTTGTGGATAAGATGCACACTTACATTGCCATACTGTGTACAGGTACAAGATGAAATGAAATGTTCTGTCAGAGACATCTCTGTCCTCACCTCAGTATGGGTAAATTGGCCTAGCTGGTAAAAGATGGTATCCAAGGAAAAGGAAAAAAAAAAAGTGATTTGAGTAAATAAATTGAATAGAAGTAAGGGGATGAGGAAATTTGACAGTATAAAATGAGAAGGAAATTGTCTAGAACTCATTAAAATTAATGGATTTCCCTCCTAAAGCAGCAGTCCTAAAGATAAAAGTGAA
Organism: Rhea pennata; assembly: GCF_028389875.1. Classification (NCBI taxonomy): domain Eukaryota; kingdom Metazoa; phylum Chordata; class Aves; order Rheiformes; family Rheidae; genus Rhea; species Rhea pennata. The sequence goes on along the minus strand of NC_084665.1, from coordinate 8,661,438 downwards.
AATATGCAGCATTTTTAACCAGAGACATAGCAATATCTCCATGCCTTTTAAATAAGTGATATCTCAGGAAATTAAGTACTAAGTATTAGGTGATATTCTGATTTATGTCCTCAACCTTTTTCCTTGCATTTCTCAATAGGGAGGACCTACGCTGAATAGAGACTCTGATCTTACTGAAGGCGGGATTTAGATACCCTTTATTGTTCATAAAATTTCTTGTAATTGTGGGGTTTTCTAGACCAAGACAAATAAAAAACTTAATTTGGGGTGGGGGAGAGGGGAGGAGAAAACCTTGGTTTCTAGAATGTTCTTTAAGATAGTGGCTGATGTTATGTTTTGAGCAGAAACATGATCAGAAGGTGAAATACAGAGAAATGCAAGGTCTCTTGAGGGAGAGAAATTAGTTTTATTGTACTTAAAACAGAATGAGAATATTGCAACTTTGGCTGCAAGTTTCATGTCTCCCATCCTTAGGCTGTTGTCTGTAATGGTATCTGTAATGACAGAGAGGATTAATGAAGGTAGACCTGAATGAGGCCAAATTTGCCTTTCTAGTTAAAATCCATAAGGAATAAGAAAGGGTTTTATCAAAAGGAAGATAGCTGCTTAAAAATTCCAGAGGTCAGAAAGTAAGATGCTTCTGAGAAATTTCTCATAGAATACCTAAAAGCCCTTTATCAGATTTTTTTTCTTGCATATTAAAAAAAAGAAAAAAAAAAGCTATGAGGTGATAGATCTCTTAGCCAAAAGACATTTGCACTAAAGGGAAAAAATATGTAGAAGAATCTGTCAGCTTCACAGAATGAAGAAAGATGATAAGGATTGATCTGATCTGAACATTTTCGTTCATTTTTTAAATTGGGACGGGTGTGAATCAGGGTGCAAATAGAATTTTGCCTGTAGACGTTTTTCACTCAGGTAGTTGTCTTCGTGATTCAGATAACCAGAATCCTTTAAGACATCTGAAAAAAATCATAGTCTTTGGCCAGTAAAGTAGGATGCTGGGTCATCTTTAAAAGAGTACAGTTTGATCGGTGCTCTGTAATTCAGGTAGACTGGATCAGCTGTTGTTTAATCTTGGTTAAACATGGCTGAGAGATACCATACACGTATCTGTGTTCTGTTGCAAGAAGGGAAGACTCCCTAACTTGAGTCTCTAGGTGCAGAGACTCCATTTGGCTTTCTCTTGACGTGACATGGGACACGTGAAAGGATGCTGTGAATTTTGGAATGAGTGATTTGTGTGCTGGGAGAGTGACTGACGTCTCTTTGGGAGCATGTTAAGTGCTGTGTGCGCGCTCAGTTTAGGCTGTGTAACTGTTGTGTAAGAGACAGAGCATCCACTGTGGCTGGCTGAGTGGCTGATTTGCTTCCATTTTAATTAAATCATTTGTGCTTAATTCTCTAACATTAGCACTTGTTATTATTAGCAGTTACTATTATTCGTAATTCAATGCCCTGGATGGGATAATATAGAGAAAGCAAAGAGAATAAGTGGATGAAGGATGTGGGAAGGCAGTAAGAATGGATGAAATAAGAGCTAATGATCAGAGGACTAGCAGGGACATCGTTCCAGAGGCTGAACCTCTTTCAGTGTGCTCTTTCCAGAGAAAATCGGGCAACGATGAATGGTAGAAGTTTAGAATGAGCAAGACTAAGCACTTATGAAACTCAAATTCAGCAAAAAGCCTGCCTTTTTAAGACATACCCTTTACTTTTCACATCACCTCTTTGTTGCACTGTTCCGAATTCCACTCTATATTATAGACAGCAGTGTCACTATGAAGTTGCTGTAAAACAAGAAGTACAGATTCTGATTAATTTCCAAAAATACTTCTGCAAATCAAATATCATAAAAGACTTCCCTGTGTATAAAAATGCATAGCAACCAATGTTTATAATTTATGAATGCCTTTGATATATTTTAGTTCAGAGGTAGAGGCTAGATTATTACATATAATAACAGCCCACTAAAAAACACTACAGAATACTACAGACCAACTGTAAGAGATGATACTTGCCATAAGTAACGCTTGAGAAGTGCCTTCCTTTAAAAGTGGCAAATCACTTGCAGCCCAAAGTAGTATGTGTTCTGCTGTGCTTTCTGTTACCCAGTGGGTAGATGTGAGGCTAAGATGTATGGAACTGTCTCTCTGTGCACCACCTCTCTTACTAGGTGGCCTCTTACTTTTCTAGAGGCATGTAGAGAGGATGCCTCAAGATGCTTGTATCAAGACATGTAGTAATCTCCCTGACATACCCATGGTGCATTTGCTTAAAAAAACAAGTACAGTCTTGCTCATGCCTGTACATTTAGCATGAGAAACAGGCTATATTTTATTAATGTAAGCATAAAGTTTTTAAAGTTTATTTATGTCATTTTGGTAAATTATACTTTGAATTTTGTGTGTGTGTGATTCATATTTTTTTTTTCAGCTTCCCATGCACCTTACAAGTGGGATTATTGGCCACATGATGATGTTCGAGCTGAATGTAGGTTTGTGGGTCTAACTAATCTCGGAGCAACTTGTTACTTGGCATCCACTATTCAGCAACTGTATATGATTCCAGAGGCCAGGCAAGCAATCTTTACTGCAAAGGTATGGTTTAGGGTCTTACGTTCCTTGTGTGGATTTTGGTAGAAGTTTAAATTTAGAATCAGTGTAAAGGCTGATAAGGTATAGACTTGCTTTTAAAATTTACTTCTTACTATACTGTATTTCTTCAGGATTGTTAGTTTGCTTTTTGTTTGGTTGGATTCTTTTGCTGATGTCTAAACTGAAGAAATATTTTTGTAAATGTATTTGAAATGCATTATGTTTTTGAGGTGAAGTTTTAGTAAAGCTTATTCTCAAATTAGTGTTTATGTTGCTATGAACTACATTGATTCAAGTTTGGTTTTATGTGTATTGTGTTGTTCCTAACTCCCAGGTTTGTCATCTTGTTAGAAAAAATATTATTCTTGAATGTTTATAAAGTCCCTGAGCATATATTTTGTGCTCCCAGGAATATTGCAAGTCCTATAAGTTATTATACACTGTGTAGCTTTCAGGAATATATTACTATTAGTTCTAGCTATATAGCATAACAAAGAAGCTTCATTTTTGTCCCTGACATGAACAGGGCATACATAATGTGTGAAAAACCTTAATTGACAGTGTCTTCATCATTTTTTATTATCATGAAGTCGTTAGTTGTCACTTAATTCCTCTAGAATTAAACATTTATAAATAAAAGTAAAAAATAAAGAAAGGAAGCTGCTGATCTATACATGAATACCTTTCTAATACTTAACAAAAGCTCTTAGCTGGAATAAATTTTTAGAAAATAAAGTTGCTTTTTGACATAGGTTTACTGTTAATGTGCCAAAATATGAGCAGTAGTGATACGTATGTAAGTGTAAAATAGTGGACTGTGTGTTCATATGCACAATCATTTTTCTTAATTGTCCATAATAAAGTCACTTATTTTTTATTTAAAAAGGTAATTGTTTAATCTTCTTAAATACTACTTTGGGAAAGTAATAAGCAGAAAGATAAAGTCTTTTATGAATTTCTTTTAGTATTCAGAAGATATGAAACACAAGACCACTCTACTAGAACTCCAGAAAATGTTTACATACTTAATGGTAGGTGTGAAAGAGGATATTTTATAAAGTGTGCTATTTTCCTTAAAAGCAAAATGTAGCTACCATTCTATATGTGAATTCTTGGCAGCTTCAGTCTGTTGTGCGTAAGTCGTAAATGAAGGTCTTGACTGAGGTATTTTTTTACCCACTTTAAAGCTGTAGCTCAGCAAATCAGTTAAGGAAATACTGGCATAATTTATGATACTGCACAGGTTTTCATGAAGAAGCAAAGTAAATCTTAATGTAAAACAGAGTTTAACATTGGACACCAGCTGTTATTAGCAGGCCCGAGGTCCCAAACATTAGAGACTGTGGTTGTGAAGTGAATGGATGGGAACATCTAGCTCAGGTTCCTTTTTTTTGAGAATACTTCATCTATTTAAACCCTTCTCCCCAGCATATGAATACTCAGGTGGGCATAGTGTGTTTGCCATTGTGCCAACAGCTAAGGGAGTTAAGTTTTGAGTGAGTTACAAATACGAAAAACAAGCCTGCTCTTTAGGTACTGTTGTGGTGTAGCTAAACATCAGGCCTGTGCCTGTAGGCGTGTGCTGTCCACTCGGGCCTGGTGGCCCAGGAGCTCCCTGGCCAGGCATCTCCATAGATGAGGTAGTGGAGTGGCTTGAGACAGTGATGGAGTGTGAAATTAGGCAATTTTTGCACATCTTTACAGTTAAGTATTTGGGTGACTGCTACAGGAGTCCGCCAGGAGGGAGTTTCAGGCAGTTTGAGAATTTCCTATGCTGTGGCTTGTACAGTTTGTGAATTGAGATTTGTAAATTGTCAATAAAAATTGTTCCTGCATAAATGATCTCAGAAGACAGTCTTTTGTATGGAAATAAAGATACTTAAGCAATGCTTTTTATGTAGTTAAGATGTATTCACAGTGATGTGAAACAGTGACTAACTGTGCCCTATGCCAAGATCCCAATAAATTATTTTTTCTCTGACGTGAATGTCTGTGCAACACTGTTGTCATTCCTCTTGTAGAGGGTTGAATTTGTTTCTTGGTTTAATCATGGAACAATTTAGGGAATTTGCCTTCTCTCTTGTTTGCCCTAGTTTCCCTCTGCGTAAAATAAAATATATTATTTTTGTTCATCTAAGTATTTGTATAGGTGTAAAATAATTCAAGAATATAAAATTGTATAAAGATTTACTGTTATTAAAACCTTGAAGAAAAACTTTGTTCCAAAGCAGATAATATTTACAGGAAGCACTGTCTAGCCACATATACTTAAAAGAAAGAAGCACGTATCTAGCTTATCTTCTTACCGTAATGCCTCCAGGTCACTTTCATCATTTATGATGACAAAATCTGATGTAAATAAATTCTACATTCCCGATATATGCAGTATTGAAGTTGGAAGATACATTCTTCAGAATTACTTTATATGAAAATCCTTTTCTCTGATTGAACAGATGCAGCAGAGAACTAGGTGATGTAGTTTTATCCTGTAGAGAAGTCTGAAGGAGAATTAAGCAATTCTCAAGATCAAAGTCAGTAATGTCCAGAAATGCATGAATATAGTCTAATGTTTGTCATACTATGTTTTGTGGCAGAACAGATGTGCAAAGAGTGAATGTGTCACATCTTAATAATGATTCTCTTGTGATCAGTTAGGTAAAAACTGCTTCCTATTTTATCATAAACATTTAAACATTTACCAAACTTTGTCACCCAGTAGGCATATAATACTATTGTATACTGCGTACAATTGCATGTAGTGTATATAAAATAGGTGCATTTTGAAATACAATTTTTTACACATATGTTCAGTAGATCTATGTAACTTAAAAATTTGGTGTTGATTTGTTTTGCTTGGTTTTTTGCCTAAAGGAAAGTGAATGTAAGGCATACAACCCAAGACCTTTCTGTAAAACCTATACCATGGATAAGCAGCCACTTAACACTGGAGAGCAAAAGGATATGACTGAATTCTTCACTGACCTAATAACAAAAATAGAAGAAATGTCTCCAGAACTGGTGAGTTATTAAAGAAGAGCAAAAGGAAGTTTGAAAAGTTATGGATTTGCTCAAGTTTTCTTGACAGAATTTATTAATTCATTCACAGAAAAATACAGTGAAAAGTTTGTTTGGAGGTGTTATTACAAACAATGTTGTTTCTTTGGTAAGTATTCTCTTCCCTATCCATATCTTTTCATTATTTTTTTTTAACTTGCAGTATAGTTATTTCATTGCTTTTCTTTTTCATTGCTGTGATTTAGGACTGTGAGCATGTTAGTCAGACTGCTGAAGAGTTCTATACAGTAAGATGCCAGGTGGCAGATATGAAGAATATTTATGTAAGTAATGCGAGGCTATGATGTGTAACATAGATCACAATTGTAAATAAATGCAGTTGAATGTAAGATACTTGTCCCTTATTATATTGAATATGCTGATACTTTTTGTATCTGTACTGTAGCCTTGGTGTATTTCCAGGTTGCTATTACCAGTTGATATTATTAGGTAACCTTGTCAAGTTATTTCATCTTCTGCTATGAGCTGGTGCCATTTGACATTGTTTTACAGTATTTCACTAAAGATTGTGTTACGATCAGTACTTTCTGCATATTCATTTCTTGGTTTTGAAAAAACCATGGTCACATTTTAAATGAGAGAACTGTACATATTAAAAGATTTTATATGCACACATGAACTATTACTTATTAAGTTAATTTAGAATGTACATTAGGATCATTTTTTTCCAGTAATTATTAATCCACATGCTTTGAATTTGGTTTTAGAGGCACTTCAGTTGTTTGCAATAGCTTGGAATATGGAGTACTCTTTTTCTGAATTGGTTCTTCAATTGTGTATCTTGGTTCTAGGATCCAGTCCTTCTTTTATAATGTGAAACCAATCTTGCAGTACAGGTGTGCATTCTTGTTGCAAACTTTTTTGTGACTTTGACCAGCTTTATTTCATAATTCATGGACATATTGTTGATTAAACTTATTAAAAGATGGAGAGAGGGTCCTGTGAAGTAGTTAAGCAGGGCATGTAAGCACAAGATATAAATACCCAATATAAATACAAGCTCCTCCTTTTTTATAGGAATCTCTTGATGAAGTAACTATTAAAGACACCTTGGAAGGTGACAACATGTATACATGTTCTCAATGTGGAAAGAAAGTGAGGGCTGAGAAAAGGTATGATCAAGAAGAAATTAACATTCCTAATGTTTCTTATTAATAAATTACTGAGTTTACTATTTAAATTAGAGCAGTGCTTGAGGTTAAACAAGATCTTGCCTTCATTCAGACAAAGGCCTTTTAGGATGTGATCCTTATGCAAATGAGCATATAGAAAAGATAAAATTCTAAAAGGAAGAATGTAAGACGTTTTAGAAAAAGATAACCTATTCAGTAAAGTGTTCAAAATCTGCTTTATGTAAATTAGAAGAAATGCATAGGAATTAGTACCTTTGAAATTTGTTATTTTTCCAGTTTTTGAAAAATGAAATTTTATTAACATTCTTTGTATTATTCATTAGGTAAGCTAATTAGTTAGGTTTCATATCTAATCCCAAATTTCTCCTTCTAAATTTGTTAATTTTTAAAATATTTCCATACTTGAAAAAAATCTACTAAAACACAGAAAATAAAACTACCAATTTTGCATTATTTTTTTTATTGCAATTAACAAAATTTTATTCTTAAGGTGAAAAACCTCATAGCTGTTTTTTGTAGGTGTTATAAATAATGTGAATGTAAGAGTACCCCATTTGAAAATCATTAATGTACAGTTTATGAAATTTAGCACAAGACATGTTCTCCATTGAAATTTGTCAGTCACAAAATGGTAACTCCTTCTAACGATGGGCATTGCATTGTTGTATTCACTCAGTGCTCTTTTTATTACTATGTCTGTTTAGTTATCATTCATACCTTACCAGTAAATTTGATATCCGTTCCAAGGCAAGATGATAGTCTAAATGGAATTGTTCAAAAGGCTAAATTTGACTTTTATGCCATCAGGCTGCCCTACTCTAAGGCATTGTGATTGCTGAATTTTACATTTTAGGTGACTTTTTAACTGGTTTCCAATTTTTTGCTTGAAATAAATGGCTTACAAGTCTTTGTGAAAATATCATTTAACCAAATAAGGTTTATTAAATCTTTATTATTTTTAATCTTTCAGGGCATGTTTTAAGAAACTACCTCGTATCTTAAGCTTCAACACAATGAGATATACATTTAATATGGTAACCATGATGAAGGAGAAAGTCAATACGCATTTTTCATTCCCTTTACGTTTGGATATGACACCATACACTGAAGATTTCCTCATGGGAAAAAATGACAGAAAAGAAGGTGGTACTCATAAAATGAGTTCAACGTTCTTTGTCTCTTTCATGTTTCTGCCAACTGTATACGTTATCTGCAAACAATCAGTGATTTTTAAAGAAAATAAAGTTTTAATCAAGCCGTATTTCCAAAGAAACTATGTATTTTATTTAATAAGAGAAAATTGACCCATTGTTTTTGAATTATTCCTAAAACTGTTCATGAAACATGAGAGAAACTGCAAGGATTTAAACACAGTTAGTTATTGGTCACTTTGATTTTGTAGAGTAATACTTGAATTTGAGAAAATGGCTGACCAACTGCCATATAAATACAGTTTATTAATTTGGATAACCTAGTTCTAACCTCTTCAATAGTGATGCCTTGCAAAAAAACGGCAAGTTTTTCACAAGAATAGAGATCTGTGCTGCTTTTGTTGGATGTGGGTTTCCTAGATGTCTTCACTGTGCAGTGCTGAAAAGAAAATTTTTAACTGTGACTGCAGGAAACGTGTATATAAGACACACTGATACTGAAGTCCAGATGTTTAGGAAATAACTGGTTAAATATTGTATTACATTATTTAAGGTTTTAAGGAAGATGGTGAATATTTGAAAGAAACTGAGAGTTACGAGTATGATTTGATAGGCGTGACAGTTCATACGGGAACAGCAGATGGTGGACATTACTACAGTTTCATCAGAGATATAGTCAATCCCCATGCTTACAAAAACAACAAGTGGTGAGTTATACAAAGCAAAATTCTATTATTTCTTATGTTTAAGTAAATAAAAATTCCTGACTTTGTCAGACCTGGTCATACAGGAGATGCATGCTGTAGATCCCTTTCAAGAGCCTGAGGTGTTGGAGTTTGACAGTTGTAAGTACATTAACTTCTTAGCATACATGATTGTGTGCTGCAGCAGTAATAGTAGTGGAGCACCCTGGACCAACGGGCAGCAGGAGAGTGCCATGCTAGTGCTACATTACAGCCAATGCTCGTTTCCTGACACAAATATTGATGACTATATCATAAATATTTCAGTGTGTATAAACAGTAAGATTTAATATTGTCCTTCATCATAAAAGTGGGTTGTTATCTTTGAAGAGTATGCAGCTACATTTATGATTTTAAAATTCAGTTCTTTTCATTTTGTCAGATTTCAGTGAAAGAATTTTTTTTCTCTATAAACTCACTGAATTCTGTGTGGAGGAAATGCTGTTAGAATATTTAGGTTATTAAAATCTGTTCTTACTGTGCTTTTTATGTGTAGACTGTATTGTTTTCACATTTCATTTTTAAGTTTATTTAGCTAGTGATTTTTTCCTATTGGTCAGTGCCACCTGGATGCAATTTGCAGTGATATGCTGGAATATTTGACAGTATTTATATTTCTATTGGTTTCTAAAGATTAAAAAAGAGGGGATAGGTGCCTTCCTAGGCACAGGTGATGAGTAGAGACCTATTGACAGAAACATGACTAAATGCTATGCAGTATTTTCTTTCTTTCTGAAAAGAATTATAGTATTTTCTTGCCTATGACATCTGACTTTAATTTGGAAACTTCTGTATGCGTTGGGCATATCATGGTGATGAAGAGGGAAAAGATAATTGGAAGGGAGCCCTCAGGAAGGGATGAGAGACAGACATGGAAAGGGGGAAGACCTTGCAAGGTGATACAGAGCAAGAAACAGAGACCCAGCCGTTTCTGGAGGTCATGTTTTAGTTTCTCAGCTAAGGCACTGAAATAAGAGACAAGATTTCCTCTCTTCCTCTTCTCTGTCCTAGCTGACTGGAGCATTTTTGAAACAATTCCCTCTGGCCACTCAAAATCTGCCCAAAGGCAGTGCAAGAAGTATACCATCTTTCTCTGAACCCTGCTGTTATATGAAATGATTCTCTTTTTGATTTTGATTTCCACTTCATTCAAATGGAAAAGTGATAGGCAGGTCTTTTTGGCTGCATCAGAATTCTGTCTTCACCAGAGTGAGAGTAGAGAAATGGGAAAAATAATGTTTCTCTTGATTTTTTTTTTTTAATGTATCTGTTGAAATCCTGACTTCCTGTGATCTTTTTGATCAGTTTTGGGATCACTTTTTAGTTTACCAACGTTTAAAACAAGATTTTTATAGTTAATAGGAATACTTAGTCTACTCTTACGTGTTTGTTATGCTTTTGCCTGCCCTGAGACATGTAGGGCAGTTGTTTCAAAAGCTCATTCTCTTACAGGTATCTTTTCAATGATGCTGAAGTAAAACCATTTGATTCTGCCCAGCTTGCTTCTGAATGTTTTGGTGGAGAAATGACTGTAAGTTAAGGCTTTTCTTTTTTGTGTGTGTGTGTTCAACTATTATAATACCTGCTCTGAAGACCCTTTCATGAAGGGTTTCAAAGTGTTCACCTTTGGTTTACCACCTATTGTGAATGTGAAATGGTTAGAAGGATTAGCTGAGTTGTGTTATATTTTAGACATTTCTGTTATGTAGGTGATGCTTAATCTTTTGGTCCTACAGATCAACTGTTTTCCCACTCTTGGTCTCTTCAAGTGATTTTTTGGGAGATGAAAGTCTTTGCAGAGTGAGACTGTTTCAGCAGATGATGCGATCTCTACTTTTTCTTCACTTTCCTTAAGACACCATGCTTTGGGCAGAGGTTAAGCTGATAAAGGAGAATGATCTTAATTCCTCCTATATCAACTAATTAATTAATTAAATTTAATTAACAATTAATTAACTAACAGTTAATTTAATTTATGGATATTGATACAAATTTTTCTTTTTTTTAAAGACAGATGTCAAAAGAACAGTATAGATATTGCTAATGCATCAAAATAAATTAGTGAAGTCTCTCTGCAAACGTTTAGGTATTTCTTTTACTCCTCGCTATATCTATCATTGTATCATTTATTTACTTACAAGAATTAAGGATGATGCTGCTTCAGGAAGAATTCAGGATCAGGGGCTTCAGGAAGCTGGAGAAGGAACCATTCTCTTGGATGGCCTTGTTACTCAGACTATTGACTGCAGGAGAAATTATTTCAAGTCTGTACCTATTTCTGAAGAACAAGGCTTTTTGATCTTTGTCTATACCTTATGCCAGTAATTCCTAGATTCTGGGTGTGACTGCTTATTGTGGTCAGATCCTTGTTAATGGCTGACAACTGACTAAAATCAGTTCTGTATACAGCTGTGCTGATCTGTTTGTTCGCCAGGACGGTGCTTTGAGCTCCAATATCAATCAGTAACTTGAAGCCTGTGGGTCTACAAGCTTAAAAGAGTTTTGCTTGTTCTTTTTAAAGTAAGAAGACAAAATTTCTTAAGTTGGTGAGATATATGATTGTGTTTAGAAGTGCAAGGTTTTTTAATCAGCTTTATCTTTTGGGTCAGCTCAGCATCTTTTGCCATCAATGTGTACGTTTTTACACAGTGTTAATGCAAACAACTATAAAATAACTCTCCAAAATTCTCTGGGTGTGCCTGAATTTTAAAATCATTCTAAATATCATTTTAAAAAATATATAGGTATATATCATTTTATAAAACACATTATTACATTATTAATAATGCAGTATCATACTAAAACAGTTGTGTGCATAATCAATAAAGACAACATGCTGAAATGAAACAAAACAGTTGTTTGGCAAATGAGTAAAATATCTTTAGGTTCCAAAAAAAGAAGAGGTATCTTTGTGATGAGGCAAGAAGTTTGATGAGAAGTAAGGTCTAAATACTGCATAACAGCTTTGAAAATTGGAGTGGACGCTATAGAAGAAAGGATAGAAGATTATTTGTAATTCTTTGAGCAAGAAATAAATTGTCAGCAGCCTCTCTGTAAATGCCGCGAAGTAGTCCATTGCACATTAACCTCAAATTATCAGTACCAGACTATTTAAAAAAAAGATTGTCATTAATGCTTTTATTTTCCTCTTGACAGACAAAAACATATGATTCTGTGACTGATAAATTTATGGACTTCTCCTTTGAAAAGGTATTTTTCTACAAATACTTGTTGTATGGACGTATTTCTACTTTCATGATTTATCCCTCAAAGCAAAAATTATACAGATTTTTTTTTCTTAAAGACACACAGTGCTTACATGCTGTTTTATAAGCGGATGGAACCAGAGGAGGAAAATGGCAAAGACTACAAATTTGATGTTTCATCAGAATTGCTGGAGGTACAAGTTGATTTGTTTTAACACCAACTTAAAAATACTATAAGAAATCCTAAAATAATCAGTGGAATCTGAATAAACATAGGAAAAAAGCATTATTTTAAACAATAGGGTGACAATCCTTTCATTTAGCTACTTTCCTTAGGCGAATGTTGTTTAATAGATTATCAGCCTTTATTTTGTTAAAGTAACCATTATTTTAGTATCAATTGCTTTTCATTACTTACAAACAAAACTCATTGTGAAAATTAGCTGAAACTTATAATAGCTTGCAAGAAAGACAAGTGCTTTTTTAAAAACTATTGCTAAAGATTAGGGGGAAAGATCAAGATCAGAAGATACAAATATCCTGTGCAATATTAGCAGTGTTGCTGGGAGTGAAGCTAGTTAAGAGTGGGATATTGTATCTCTGGCAAATAGCATCCTTTAGATTATGCCACTGTTGTGAGGGAGTGCAGCTCTATCTCTGAGTTAATGGTAAGACCAGATTTCAGAAAATAATGGTGATTGCTTCAGGTCAGTAACTGAGACATTTTAAATAATCCCAGTTTGGAGAGTGATAATGCTTTTCAATCAGTAGAGCATGGGTATGTGTACTAAAAAAAAAGAGAGAGAGAGAACTTGCTGCTTGTAAGACCCATATAAATTCTGAGAAATTGTTTTACTTCACTTTGGCTCAGGGTTCTCAGGGTTCTTAATTATAGAAATTGTTTCCAGCGAAAACATGTCCTTTAACTGTTCATGATCTTCAGTATCTAAGTCATTTAAATAGTGCAGAATTGGATAGTGGGTAAAAATGTCTTCATGGGTGTAGAGAAACAAGGTTGTAATTTTACAACAATTCTTACTTTAAGCAGTTACTTTCTCAATTATTAAGTCTAGGTGAAACCTAGCCAACCTGTCTGGAAAACATTTTGTAGCTCTCTTCATGCTGGTCTGTGGCTTTTTGACAGGAAATAAATTAAGATGGCTTCCAGTACTTATAAATTTGAGACATTTCCTCTTTCTGTCTCATAATTTTTAATTCAGATTTCTGAATCATTCTGCTTCATATTTGGAAAAAAAGTGAGAGCACTGCTTGCTTGTGAATGCTTATCTTTTTTTTTTTTTTTTTTTTAACAGCTGTAATATTTCAGGAAGTATTCTTATTAACCATCACACTTTTCTCGGCCTCAGTTATTCAGCAGCTTACTGCTTTGAGGAGGGCATAACAAGAGACATAACAACATAACAAGTTCCAACTGTTTCTTTGCACTTTTCCAAGTAGATTGTAAAATTCTCAGGGAAAGCAAGATAAGAGCGTGACTCCTTGTGCTTGTGATAGGGAGCAACAGTCCAAAAAGCATCCCTTCCTCTATGTAGTCCTGGAGAGAGTAGCCCGGGTGCTAGTGAGGGGGGTAGGCAAAACAAAAACCAGCGGCGGCTGCTACTCTTTGCCCTCCTCAGTGCTGAGGGCTGCTCTAACTTAATGACACCTGACTGTTTATGTAAAAGTGGTGCTTAGACCGTGCGTGGTCTAAGGAACTGCAAAAGAGAAAGCACAGGAGCACAGAGTATGTTGGTAGGGACCTCCCTGTATTAGATATATCCCCAAAATGGGGTTTGCAAGTAGTGGTTCTCCTGTTAACAACTAAAAGGCCAGTTTCTCTGTTCTTTCTGGCCGAAAGTATTGCTTTATCAAATCTGTCAAATGTTTGGCTGTTAAGTTAAAAGGGCTGCTCGTACTTAGCCAGCAAATTAGGTTGTACTTTCTATCCTTCTCCGTTTTTGAATATAAAAATTTTGAAACTTTAAAATCATTTTTATGTGAAAAATACTACTGACAGATTTGGTCAAAAACATGATATCAGAAAAAGGAGCAGAGGGACCTGGCATGAAATTCTGTTCTGGATGATGATAGAAAATCAAATCTTACTCTTCAGGAATTTATCAGAAGCTCCCAGAGGCCCATCAGCTTTGGGTCAGAACTTTAACCTTTAGCTATACGAAGCCAGGCTGTCTGAAACTCTAATTGATCCAAGTTGGAGATTAGGGATGCTTTTTTTTTTTTTTTTTTTTTTTAAGCTATTATATTGTTGCAGACATTGAGGTATGGTCTTGACTTCGCATTTCTTTTAAAGATGTTGGACCAATTCTGAAAATTTCAGCCTAAAAATGAGAGTAGTTAAGATGCAAAAATGAGGTTACTGAAGAAGGATACCGAGGTCTGTTCCGAAGCTGTATAGCAGGCAAAACTAGCATCTGCTGTAATAAGAGTAAACCAAGTTTGAACTAATCCTTTCAAATAAAGGGAGTAATTTTCCTTAGAAAAAAATACTTTCTTTGCCACGACAAATGTTTAAATAGTCTTAAAATCATGCTTATGTAGTGAAATAAACTGCTTTCTTGTATCTGATGTTAGCATTTTTTCTTCAGTGGATATGGCATGATAACATGCAATTTCTTCAAGACAAGAACATTTTTGAACATACATATTTTGGGTAAGTTTTTCATTAAAAATGATTAAAAATTAAGATGTCTTTCCTTTACATATATTTTTATTATTTATTTTAGTTAACAAATAAAATTATTGACTCTAGGTTTATGTGGCAGCTGTGTAGTAGCATCCCAAGCACACTACCAGATCCAAAAGCGGTATCCCTGATGACAGCAAAGGTAAACACTTCAAAAGTGTATAATGCTTATTTTAAATAGAAGCTGTTTATATTTTAACTCAGACATTTTATAATTAATGGTGCAATTTTTTTTTTCAGTTAAGCACTTCCTTTGTACTAGAGACATTTATCCATTCAAAGGAAAAGGTATTCTACTTGCTTGTAAATTCTCATTAAGTAGCTGCATGAATATAGTAAATGTCTGTACTTATTCATTAAAGAAGTATAGTTTTGATATGTAGTAAGTGTAGTAGATGATAGGAATTTAAAAAGACATTTTAATAAATTTATAGTAAACACTGCATAATGGAAAAAATGTGGGTTCCAGTTTTAGCTTACTTTGGCTCAGCAAAACATCAGGCACAACAAATCTTGTGTTCTTTTTGTTTGAAAATTCTTGGGTGATTCAGAGATGAGAACTGTAATTTTATCAAGCACTTTTAAAAATTTGACTAATATTGTCTACCTTTAAACAACAGGTGTGCTCATGAATTTTCTAAGTTTTAAATAGTAACATAAAGAGAGAGTTTATTCCATCTGAACCATCTTTTTTTTCGGTTAGATTTTTACTTCCTTCTTGTCTGGCATAATGCTACTAATTCTAGATCCATCCAGGGTTAGTAAGAATATGATTGCAATTACAGTTGGACAGAACTGCTTGGATAATAACTACACATTATATATGACTTGCATTAGTTTTAAAGCACATACTGCTATTTTTGTGTAGGTGCAACTCATTACTAGTTTATAAAACTAGTGATCATTTAGTGTTTTTTTTAACTGCATTTGTTTTTAATTCAGTAATTAACTGACCATTTAGAAATATTTAAAGATTAGATTTTAACTTACTATTTTAAGTTACAGCTTTTTCTCTATTTCTTTTACAGCCTACAATGCTTCAGTGGATTGAACTGTTAACAAAACAATTTAATAACAGTCAGGCAGCGTGTGAGGTAAGTGACTTAGGAACTCAACAAAGTACAAACCAACTTCCAATTCCAACAAACCATACTCCTATATGTTTTACTTTTCTAGAGGTTCATATCTCTGGAATATTCTGGGATATAAGCTTCTATGTTTGGCATATTTGTGCACTGTGAGATGAAATTCATCCTCTCTGACCATTGCAGATGCTGGAAAATAACCTGACTTTTATTTTCAGAAACCTGTGGCGAGACCACAGGCCAAAATCATTTTGGAACTGGAATAAAAGACTAGTTGTGTCACGTCCTCTTTATTTGATTGATTATTTCATATTGATTTGTCTTACGTTACAGAACAGTTTAAGTGAGATCATACAAAAGAAATAGACAAATTCGTGCTGAAGGAATAGAATGGAGGGGAATGGAGGAGAGAACAGTGAGGTAAAGGGCCATGGTGCAATGACAGGGCTTAGAAAAGTGGGTTGTGCCAGACTTAGTTGAAAATAAATTCATACAGAGTCTTGCTAGTGAATTGAGGATCTAGAACATAATGTGTATACAAACTGAAGGCTTCAAGAAGAAAGAGAAAATAATGAAGCGATGGTTTTATATAAAAATCTTCAGGAAGCTGTTTAAAAGGAATCAGGGAAAAAGTGGAGAGAGAATGAGAAATCATGGGCAAAGAATTCACTGTAGTGTTGGTGAAAACACAGTTTTTAGATATTGAAGAGAAAATTGTAACGGACTTTCTGTGATAATTTGAATGTACAAAGACTCTTAATACACACTGTATCCTGCAATAGAGTTTATTCAGTACATATGAATTTGATTCATTGTTCATTTATAAATTCTGGGTTGTTAAATCATTATGTGATTGTGTGACAGTTTCACTGGTATTGGGGTAGTCTTAAGGTACTTAAATAAAGATATTTAAAATAGAAAAGAACACTAAGGTACAATTAAAAGGAATAGCAACTTGGATTATTTATTTTCTACTGTTTATTTTTCCTTGTGAATAAAACAAAATTCTTGGAACAAGAAGACTCCTCTGAATTATTTGCTAGGTCTCTCTTTGTATAAATCATTGTCTGTTACTGTAACTTATTTTCTGCTTTTGGAGATAGTAAGGCTTTTCCATGTTTAAAATCAAAAGAGATCTAATTCAGGAACTACGTTCTTCTTTAGGCCTATCCCTACTCTGCAAGATTCTTCAGTTTATGCTTCATTTGAGCATCACTTTGAATTCTATTGACAACATTCTTCAGGATAAGCATGTCCTTTCAGATAACTGAATAATGACACGCAGAATACAGGAATAAGAATATACTGAATGTAAATTTGTATTAATGTTTATTGCTATTGATTGCTATTTATTCCTTCCCGCTCATGCACCAAGGACATTTAGATTTCCACTGAATTAATATTTGCTTTCTCCTTAATATCTGCAGTATCTCTTTAAACTTTAACACTGTGAAAGTTAGACTAGAATATATTTTTATGCTTTTTGATTTGGAACAAAACTAAAAAAAGTATGTACCTTCTGCAGTGGTTTTTGGACCGTATGGCTGATGATGACTGGTGGCCAATGCAGATTCTAATCAAGTGTCCCAATCAGATTGTGAGACAGGTAAGAAACAAATAATGTTGTTATATAGATCAGCTGACCACATCACCCATGAACAGAAATGGCTAATTATTGTGACACATATAATGGTTCTGAAAGTTTAGTGATACCTTTATCTTATTCTTTTTCTCATTCTCAACAATAGTATGTCAAGAAAATGTGTCATGTTTGTATAATACAATATAATAAATTACATATATTTGGTACTCTCTGTGAAAGCTTCTAAATTTCCCTTCTGCCTTTGTTTTTTAGGGGTAGATTTGATTTTACAACGTTGGCTTATTATGCCATAAATTAATACTTTTCTCTGGAAGTGTTATTAAAGTGAAAAAAGAACTATATTAGTAGCATTTGAATTTTCAGTTATCAATGAGATGTGAATATTATTAATAGTTTCATTTATATGTATACTTTCTTTGCAAGTTATTTAGGTAAAAACTTATTATCAGCAATTACTTTCTCTCACCTGAATCTCTATTTAGGTTAAGTCATCTGATTATTATAGTAATATTTCCATAGAAAGACGTACATAGTTTCTGTATGCAACACCTCATTAAAGGAATCTATTTCTTGGGAAAACTCTGCTAGTTCTTAGGTAAAGCTCTAATCCTTAATGAATGTTTTATAAATGAATATTTTTTTGTTTATAAATGAAAATAACCTGAAAGAATCTCCTTAAATTTTTCATAAAAGACCTACTTATAGACAGAGGCAAAATAGAAGAAAGTTTACCAGAAATACCCGAACATTTCAGATGTGTGGATAGAAGAAAAAATTACTTTTATGGCCAGCAGACTTAAGGACATGCTTCAGTGCTATGCAGTGCGTGCTGATACAAAAGCTGGTTCTAGGCTCCTTCTATAAGAACTATTTTTAAAAAACAGTAACTGGTTGAGTACTCCTTTAAAATTTGGTGTGTTGATACACTTACACTCCGAGTGTGATCATCTCGATCTCAGCCTTGATTTTGAAGCTCACATAGAGCTCACATAGACTGAATAGTCTTTGTTACAAAAAACATGTATTGTCATATATTAAAAAAGAATATACAGAATTTACTTATTTACACATTTGCAGATGTTCCAGCGTTTGTGTATTCATGTGATACAGAGACTGAGGCCAGTCCATGCACATCTTTATCTCCAGCCAGGAATGGAAGACTGGTAAAATCATAGCACTTGAATATATATTTTTTTTTAATTTCATGAGTTCCAGCAGCTGCTTTTGTATATTGAATTATTCAACATGGTCTTATAAAAATGAAACTGCTGTGCTGTTTCAATTTTTCTTTATTATTCTGCACTAAATGCTCTCATTCATTTAAAAATACTATTGTGATTGGAGAAGTCAGTGTATATAGATATATTAATTGAAGTGTTTATTCCCTTAGCTAGATTTTCAGCATGGCCTTTCTTTGCAATATCAGTAACCAGCTGCAGGAGTAAATATGGCTACTTATGCATGGCAGTGTGATTGTAAGTTGGATCGAGAGATGCACAAGAGTCATTTTTAATTTTTAAATCCAATATAAGAGGTTGGAGAATAGAATCGAGTTTTGTGACTGTAACTAAATCACAGTTTTAGTCACAAAGTAGAAAAAAGTATCAGATTCTGTTTTTTTTTCTGCTAATTATCAAGCAAACTGTCACTTTATCTCCAATTATAAAATGTTGTTGTTGATACTGATGTAATTGGATGAAGAAAAGTGCTCTTTTTTTCCCTAATGTGTAATGGATTACATTTGTAATCCTTTTCCCTAGCAAAAATGGCAGAGTTTGTGATAACTGTAATGCCAGAATAAAATTCACGACATGAAGATACAGTTTTCGTAACAAAAAATAGAATTTAATTTTCTCTGGAAGCCTTATTTTAAAATACTATGCCATTTATTTTGTTCAGTGTTGATATCCAACTTCTAGTGGATGAATAAGGTTGGACATGTATGTTTTCTCTCTCATCAGGATCCTTTCTCTGTGTTTCAGAGACTGCCTTTCCCTAGTGCCACAGTGTAGCCGGGCGTAACAGCATTCTTACTTAAATTCAGGAAAATTGACATGCAAATCAAGTAGATGATATAAGGAGTAGGAGATTTCATAGACCGATTATTTTAAGAGTTTTTTTTTCTCATTAGAATCTCGATTCAAAATACTAATTTTAATAACCATTCAGAATTTTAAGTGACAGGTGCTACTTTAATTTAAGCAAAGTTGTTATCTAGTTGACATAAGAGAAAGTATCAGAGATCTGAGTGGATCTGATATAGGACAGAGTGGAAAACTTGTGGTTTTTTCTGAAAATCTGTTTAGACCAGTTCAAGATCATTTTAAGTTCTGTCTGTCTGATGAAGTATCTAAACTGGGTTATGTTTTCAGTTCGGATGACATGGACGGTCCTGTGGAAGACATTGGCAGTCGCTCTTGTGTAACTCGCTTTGTGAAGACTCTCTTGTCAATTATGGAGCATGGTGTTAAGCCTCACAGTAAACATCTCACAGAATACTTTGCCTTTCTTTACGAATTTGCCAAAATGGGAGAAGAGGAAGTGAGTATAACCTTGCAATTTTACAAATTGTGTGTGTATATATATACACGTATGTATTTTTCAAGTAATTCAATATCTACATATTTCAGAGCCAGTTCTTGCTTTCACTGCAAGCCATATCAACAATGGTCCATTTCTATATGGGAACTAAAGGACCTGAAAATGTAAGTTGGAGTATCTTTCACAACAAGAACTAGTCTTTTGTATTTCACTTATGTGATCACTGATACTGTCTCCTGAACTTTTTCAGCTGTTAAATTACTTCATATTCATATAATTTTTTATTTCACTGTTTAAGCAAATGTAATATTTATAAAAGATACTGAATTGACTATGCTATAAATCAGTTTTCTATTTACTGAAAGAAAGATATTAAGTAGAAGACATATAAATAGCTCTTATGATACCGTTAGTGATATCGGTTGGATTGTTTACTTCTTTTGTACAACTTACACATTTAAATTTACTTGCAATTTTTTTTATTAAATAGATCACCATATCAGGCTGTATAGTGACCTCAGTCTAGTTTTTGCATTTGGAAATACATTTTAGTTTGTGCAAAAAGAACATCTGAATGTGAAAATGAAGTAACTAGATATTTACTTGATTTGCATCAGGCAAGTTTATTAAGGTGTTAAAAAAAAAATACAAAATATATGCAACATCTTCAGGCTCTTTGAAATTAAGATACATAATGTCCACATGGAAGTCATCCTTATTCCCCTTCAGCCACAGGTTGAAGTACTTTCTGAGGAGGAAGGGGAGGAGGAGGAGGAAGAGGAAGATATACTTTCTTTAGCAGAAGAAAAATATAGGCCTGCTGCACTTGAAAAGATGGTTGCCCTGATTGCTCTTCTAGTTGAACAGTCTCGCTCAGAAAGGCAAGAGCTTCTGAAAAATTAAAAATCAATAGCAAATTCTAATCTAAATTATTTTGACATGAAATGAGGAGTTTTCGGGGGGGGGTGTTTTTATTTAACAACCATAAATGAACTTGTATGTGGGTAAGCTGCATTTTTGATGATTTTAAAGTAAATATTTTGTCATTTTTGACCAAAAAATAGATTCTACCTAAATCCTTGAATACATTGTTACCCTCATTCTTTCTTTTATTTGATCTAATTACAAAATATTTATTATTGTTCAGTTTTATTTCATTACCTTTGTTTTCGTTTATGTATTTTGATATGAGGATTATGAACTAACATTCATAGTCCTGTATGTCTCCTCAAACCTGACTAACTTAATAGTTTCCAAAGGAAAGTGATAAAGGTTTTCTTGTATTTTAGGCATTTAACTTTGTCGCAAAATGACATGGCAGCATTAACAGGAGGAAAGGTAATTCATTTAAATATAAATGCATAAGCCTTAAAAATATACACATATATGTGTGTATGTGAGTGTACATATGTAATTAAAAGATTGTAGTAATATGTTGTTATTTTTTACAGGGTTTTCCTTTTTTGTTTCAACATATCCGTGATGGTATCAACATTAGGCAAACTTGCAATCTCATTTTCAGTTTGTGCCGGTACAATAATCGACTTGCAGAACATGTAAGTATTAGAAGCTATACTATTTGTTGAAGATCTTTTCTAAAAGGTGTAATGGGGTGATTTATTATTTTAACTGAATAAGCATAAGTCTAAGTGAGTTTTGTTTGTTTTGTTTTTAAGATTGTGTCCATGCTTTTCACATCTATAGCAAAGTTGACTCCTGAGGTATGTAAACATACTGCCTGTCTATTAAATAATTTGTATTAATATTTTTCTGTTTTAAATTACTTAATCCTTTGCTAATCAAAAGTTCTGCATGGAAAATGATCCATGAAACTTTCTGTGACAGAAAATAAAGTCTAACTGCACTGTATATTAAGTCTTCTAAAGCAGAAATCTGGTTTGCAGTTTCAGATAAAAGTTTTATTCGAAGACAAATAACGTATTTCTAGATTCTCCACATATCTTTATCATCTGGTTGTCCAAGTTCTGGGGCATTATTTTGCAGTTCTGTGCATGCAAACACATTTCTTAGTTTGAATAAATTCTTGCCCTGATGATAACAAAAATCCTGAGAGTTCCAAATGAATTCCACATGAAAAATATATGCAGAGTGGAGAAGTGTATGTTCACACAAGGACATTCTTGTATGCTGCTGTCAGAAAAGGAAAATAAAAATCAGGAAAAATTGAGGGCTTGTCAAGCAGAGGAGACATAATCATGGTTGGGAAAGAAGCACATGCTACATGATTCTCATGACAGCTTTGCTTTGTGTGATAGAATGGGCACTATCAGATGACAATCTATTCCCTCCTTCATGCTAACATTTGCTACATTTTTATGCTTTTTTGCTTTGCACATATACATATGCACAATAGACACCCTTGGTGAGGTGCAAGATATAAAATAATAATAGTAACCATTTTATCAAAGCATTTTTAAAAGCTATGCAAGTCTTAACAAACTTAAAAAAAAAATGAGAGCTAACATGGTAGAGTAGAAATGTTGATGGTTTCAGAAGGAAACTGTATACCAATAATAATGAAGAGCTTAAACCCTTAATAATTATGTGATACTATTGGATAAACTTTTCAGGATGCATGTTACATGTTATGCAAACACATGAAAATAATAGCTTACCTGAGATAGTGATACCTTCTATGTGTTTAAAAGGGTAAATCAGTAAAGTCAACATTGTGCAGCTTAATATTTGCCCTTTGAGAATAATGTCTTAAAATTGTATGCTGTTATTTTCTGTATACTGTATACTTTTCACTGTAACTGTATACTTCTACTGCTGGTCATATCTAGTATGACAGTGGTGCCAAGCACTAGCTATAACCAGTGGCTTAATTCTACTATATATACATATGTGGATTGTTTACAGATGAAATAGTAAAGGATTAAAAGCATTTAGAATTCTCATGTCTGAAGTTCATAGAAATTTATTTTTGTGCAAATTTTTTGAGTTTCGTAAAGAAGTCTCTCAAAATTATTGGGTAAAATGAAAGAGATCAAAATGGATATTTTTATGCATTACAGGCAGCCAATCCCTTTTTCAAATTGCTGACAATGCTAATGGAATTCGCTGGTGGACCCCCAGGAATGCCACCCTTTGCTTCTTACATTCTGCAGAGGATATGGGAGGTAAAATTTGTAAAAGCAAACAGAAGCTGAAATGCCTTTGTCACTCTTTTACACTAAAGTATTTGAAAGGGTTTTACAGTACACTATCTTCCTTACTACATCAGTTCATGATCTCTTTTTGTGACTATTTCTCTCCCAAATAAATAGCAGCAGCTAATAGACATGAAAAGTTCTGTTGTAATTTATGGTATTTTAACATCATTTTGGTTAAGTGGTACTTCAGTTTAATTATAAACTTTAGTTTAAGGAGAAATAAATTGATTCATAATCAGGATCTAGAATTCCTCTTCTGGGCAAATTTCCTCTAATTCTTCTCAGTTATGATTTCTCAAGGTCTAAAATGTTTCAAGGCCTGTCCTTTGTCAGTGTCTTTGCCCATTATGTACTGGTTCTTTGAATATCAGTTGCATATTTTCTATTCTCTGTATTCATTAATACTTTAACAATTAAAATAAGTATTAATTCAAATCTGATAATTGATGTGGTGCTGGAGAATTCTTGCTTGCATTTCTAAAGAAAGGGAGAAGATGGCCCAACAAAGTGGCAGAAGCATATTTCCTGGCTCTGAGAAATGCTTCAAGAATTAAAGCTTTTATTTTACCTACCTGCTGTTCAAATTTCCAGTTCAATTTTTTTTTTTATTTGTTACTGTCTAAGAACAGTGTATCCAGCTGAAAGACTATTGAGGACAAGCTATTGAATGTTCATTCCCTTTAGTACCTTTTTTTCGCCATTTTTTTTTAATGACTCAACAGAGAGGGGTTGTGAAAGGTTATTACTGTGCAAAATTTGGGCCCGTGATAAAATGTAAGCCTGAATATCCACTGAAATACTCTGGGGTAGAATATGGTTTGTTGATCATGAGCATTCTGCTACTGATTAGAAGTGGTTACAGAGATAAGAACAGTTAAGTAATCTGGGAAAGCGTACACTAAGCTATTATTAGGTGTCTGATCTGAATATGAACTAGCTGCAAATCCTGTAGCTCAAGTAGAGCTCAAGAGGAGTTCAAACAGTGGATCTCAAAGTCAAGAATGAATCCTACTGCCTTCTGTGTAAGGGAAAGTGGTAGATTATGGCTTTCTCTTAACAATGAGGAAACCTTTTTAAAAGAGATTTTAAAATTAAGCTTCTTATGACAATATATGAGTTGTAGCATAAAGTATATGTGCTTCCTGTTTCAGTCACTAACTACAGGTTTTATGTATATAATTTGCCATGGAATTTTCTTTTTTATTTCCTTCCTCATTCCCACTATATATACACTGAGCCTGTAGAGGAAGCAAGTTGGTAACAAGCTTCTGATGGAAAGCCAAGCTTTCAGCAACGTAGAAGTCATCAGTGTGGTCTGCAGTGTTGCTAGCACGATCATCCTCACATTGTTGACATGTTTGAAGGTTTAGATACAAATTATGCAAGCATGGGTGGGAGCAGATGTTAATGCATAAAGAGACTGATTTAAGGCATAGAGCTCACTTTTGCAAGCATTTCCAATTTCTAGAAGTCATTAAGAGGTGATGGGGTGATGTGGACAGTGAACTACTAGTCTCTTTCTTGGAGATTTTCTCTAGCTGTTATGCAGAAAACTTGACAGATCAAACTGTTATTTCTAAAAAGGGAGGAGATTGCTCTTGATGTATTGATTTTTAAATGGAGGTTAAAATTTTATAAGCGAGTCATGTCAGCCTCTTGTATTCTTTAGGTAGGTTATAGTATCTTGGAATGTCTTCACCACAGCAGTCTCTTCCTGTGGTTCCTTAGGTTCCTTCATTTTTCCTTATCTAGATACTTAGACCTTAAGGTAAAAGGCAAACTGTTTTTAAAAAGTAGCAAGTTAAAGAATACATTTATTGGCCTGATAGTATGTCAGCAAATTTCTGGCGCAACTAGAAAGGCACAGGAAGGTTCATCATCTCATGTCTGTAAAGCTTTTATGACTGTACAGCAGCACTCCACCGGCTTTTCATTAGATTTGAAAAGCATTAGATGAATGTGTTCCTTGAAACTGCATATTCATAAAAATCATAGTTACACTCAACCTGAAGCTAAATGAATATATATGCATGCCATTTATATTCCTTTGATATAACTTGTTCAGAAAGTATTGATTCACTGTTAAGGTTGTGCATTAACTATTTTTTTTTTAATTTATTTGTTTATAAGGAAAAGCTTATTCAGTTTTCTCTTTCTACATTTCAACTCTTAAATAAGTCAAACTGAAAACGTACAGAAAAGGATATGTAGAGCAACTTCCTGGATTACATGACAGATTGTGCTTTCAAAAGCTCCATACAAGATTTGGAATCTCAAACCCCACTGAAATATAATAGGGCTTTTTCTGGTCTGCTACAAAATGTTACCTGATTTTGAAAAAAGTTATTGAAAGTCTTAATAGTTGTTTTTAAGTTATTTGGTACAATCAGTAAATACTATCAAGATTCTCTTTAACTTTTCTTATTCTTCTTTCAGGTCATTGAATACAACCCATCTCAGTGCCTGGATTGGCTGGCTGTGCAAACACCTCGAAATAAGCTAGCTCACAGCTGGGTGCTGCAAAATATGGAAAACTGGGTTGAACGTTTTCTTCTGGCACATAACTATCCTAGAGTGAGGACTTGTAAGTTAGTTTAAATTAAAGAAATTGCTTCTTATGTTGTGGCAAGTTGTTAAGCATGTGCCATTCCTATCATGAATGAAACATGTCCTTGTGCTTGCCTTTCCTTCCTTATTCAATTGTTTTAGTATTGCTTCATTTTAAAATATTAATACAACTGTGGTTCCTTGTCAAAACATGTTACCTGTAGTTGATGAAAGGCATTTTCATTTATTAACTTGAATGATACATTAGTAAGTTTTTTTTATCCTACGTAGTTAATGTACATGAGTCAGGATAACTCAAAATAAGAAAAAGGACTAATCCAGTAGATTCCACACAAGAGTTTTCATCACATAGTCACACTGTGGTTAGGAATAGGAGTTGCTGATTTTTGTTTTTTCACTCATCGCAGACTAAGTGTTTTTTTTTTCTTCTTTTTCTTTTTTTGGAGTCCTTTGACTTTGTGGATCCAGGAAAAGCCTGTGCTTCTCCCCAGATCCAGGGTGTCCTGGCTCCCTAGTTTGTTATGCCAAGAATCCCACTGCCAGGTCATTGCCAAGATCACTATAAATGTGATGTCTCTGTATTTTTATAAAGGGAATTCCACAGTAGCAAAATATATTAAATTTCAACAAATTTTCTAGACTGTGGTTGAGAGAAATAGGAAAACTAGAGATACAGCTTTGCAACGGTAGAGATCTTTAGGCAGGTAATGTCTTAATGAAGCAGTAGACAATTTATTCATAAAAAACATCATCTTGTTTTGTGTGTGTGCAACAGGATGCGTCATGTTACAATAGTTAGAGCAAAGCAGTAGACAGGAAAGTAGGGTAAGGAGGCTTGAATGCTGTTCTGAATACCTCTTTTGACCTGCTTTGTACAGGTCTTACTCACTGTTTTTTTTCATCACCATACTAAATATAGCAATACTTGCCAGCTTTTGTAAGATGCTTTGAAATCTGTAAAAGAAATGCAATATAATTTAACTTTTGTTTAAATGACTATTAAGCATGTATGCCCTTTTCAACAGTATAACAAGTTTGTTTTTATTTGAAGCTGCAGCCTATCTCTTGGTGTCACTTATTCCAAGCAATTCGTTCCGTCAGATGTTCCGATCCACCCGCTCCTTGCACATCCCTACACGTGATCTGCCTCTCAGTCCAGATACTACAGTAGTTCTTCATCAAGTCTACAATGTGCTTCTTGGCCTTCTTTCGAGAGCTAAGCTGTATGTTGATGCTGCTGTTCATGGCACTACAAAACTGGTGCCCTACTTCAGTTTCATGACATACTGTTTGATCTCAAAAACTGAGAAACTCATGTTTTCTACGTACTTCATGGACTTATGGAATCTTTTCCAGCCTAAGCTTTCTGAACCGGCTATAGCCACCAACCACAATAAACAGGCTTTGCTATCTTTTTGGTATAACGTGTGTGTCGATTGTCCAGAGAATGTACGCCTTATTGTACAGAATCCGGTGGTGACAAAGAACATTGCCTTCAATTACATCCTCGCAGACCATGATGATCAGGATGTGGTGCTCTTTAACCGTGGGATGCTTCCTGCCTACTATGGCATCCTGCGCCTCTGCTGTGAGCAGTCCCCTGCGTTCACGAGGCAGTTGGCTTCTCACCAGAATATCCAGTGGGCCTTTAAGAATCTCACGCCACATGCCAGTCAGTACCCAGGAGTAAGTAGATTGATGCTGAAGGGTGCGGTTTCTTTTTGTAATAGTTTCTCCCTTACTGAACTTCTCTTTTAATGAGAGATGAGAAGACTTATTTTATGTATCCAGTGGTAAAAGTATGATATTTGATTTTCAGTATAAGTAGTTAGAATGTGTTTAGATGCAGTTGCTGTCCTTCTGCGGGGGTAATATTTTGTATTTTTTTTCCCTTTTTGCGTGGCCGTTGGAGAGCATCTGCTTTTTGAGGATGCAGATGTTGATATTGCTGCTGTTCTTCAGTATTCTGAACCCCAGTTTATGAGGATCAGGGACCTTTAGTGGTGGTCTCCAGAAAGCACATAGCATTCTAACAAGCAGACCTGGAGGAATTCCCTGTTAGTTTCCTCTTTGCTTTCAGGTTTTTGAATAGGACCAAAATTTAGCATGTTTCATTTGAACGGGATGGCCTGTTCACTTTGGGAACACTTGTGTATCTTTTGTAAGGCACTGGAACACTGAGAGTTTCACTATCTCTATGATACACATGCGATAGAAAAATAGGTACTGGTTAAAATATTCTGTGTGTGATGGTGAGCAAACAGGCTTACAAAACTTTAAGAGGCCAAGCATGCATTTTTGCATGGTTACTCAGTGAATCTTGCTCTCAGGTCCCTTATGCGTGTGCAAGGACAGAAAGAATATAGAGATTATTCTCTCTAGGTAGAGTAGGACGATATATGGAATCTTCTGGGTTAAACTTCTGTCTGATTCAGCTCATGGAGTGAATTTACACTCTGGCTGTCCAGAAATAGTACTGCTACTTTCCTCGTTTGCATCTCCCCTCCAGTCTCCATTTGTATCACAGGCAGCCCTGCTTACTCCACTGTGTTTAATCTTCCATGCATATAGGACTTCACTGAGTTTTAGCACAAGCAACTTTCTGGATTACGTTATTTAAAATATGAATATTATCCACAGAGAACATGCATACCTGTGCTGCAGAAAATGACTCTGAATTCCTGTAGGAAAGCCAGGAACTTTGATCACATGGAGCTGGATGTCCCAGATTCTTCTATCTATGCATATGTAGCAACAAATTTACTTACTGTACTTACAGAATAACTTACTGTTAGTAAGTGTCCAAACATCCTTTTAAGATTCTAAAGAGCTATCTCAAATACCTGTACAAGTTATGAATATTGTTTTGAAATCTGCTGCTAACTTCTTCAGAAAAATAGGATATATGATGAGCATCATCAGATAGTTTATGTCCTTATCCACACAATAAATAGTAAAGGCTAAAGTAAAACTGCATGGTAGATAGAAAAGAAATAGCCACAAGTTTTACATTTTATTTTTTAGCTTTTAGGAACTATTTAGTTTAAATTATTTCAGTTTCAAATGTTGTCTGCTGAATTTATAACATTGTTATAAAACTTAAAATATATTCACTGCTAAAGTCGCTTCCGTGTATTTCTTCTATGTATTGCTTGGTAGAATTAATTCCGTGGAATAAATAAGAAGATACAAAGGATAACATATTGAGAGAGATTATGCTAACCTAATGTTTTTGTGTATTCTAGGCAGTAGAAGAACTGTTTAACCTCATGCAACTATTTGTAGCTCAGAGGCCAGACATGAGAGAGGAAGAGATAGAAGATATAAAGCAATTTAAGAAAACAACCATAAGCTGTTACTTGCGCTGCTTGGATGGACGGTCTTGTTGGACTACCTTAATAAGGTACGTTAGTAGTGAAGTTGTAGTATAGCAATCTAATCTTGTTTGAACAAGAACTATGTTTTGTGGAATGTGAAGTACTATAAAAAATAAGGTTGTTCATTTGACATTTTTTTTCAGAAAATTTGCAAGGATTCAGAAGTAAACCAGCAGAACGTTAAAATTATAAGTTTTTTTTTTCCAAAGGCTATTGCCCATGAAAAATTTATTCATTTATATTTTCATTTATTCATTCATTCATTTATTTGTTTGTTTTAGAAGGTTCATCATCTAAAAATTCATACAGCTAAACAAATACTGTGCAATAAACGACTGTAAAACAAGTTGTATTTTGCCCTACGAGGAACAGCTGCAAGAGCTGGGCCTGTTTAGCCTGGGGAAGAGAAGACTGAGGGGGGGTCTGATCAATGTGTACAAGTACCTGAAGGGAGGGCGTCAAGGGGACGGGGACAAACTCTTTTCAGTTGTCCCATGCGACAGGACAAGAGGCAATGGGCAGAAATTGAAGCACAGGCAGTTCCGCCTGACCGTGAGGGGGAATTTCTTCCCTGTGAGAGTGACGGAGCACTGGAACAGCCGCCCAGAGAGGTTGTGGAGTCTCCTTCTCTGGAGATCTTCAAGGCCCACCTGGATGCAACCCTGTCTAACATGCTCTGGGTGACCCTGCTGAGCAGGGAGGTTGGACTAGATGATCTCCGGAGGTCCCTTCCAACCTTACCGATTCTATGGTTTTGTTACTGTTCAAAAAGAAAAAGTGTGACAAAATGGTATTAGTAGAGCCCCTGAAAAAAAAACTAAAATCAATCAAACCTGCAAATTCAGCATTTAATTCAAAATTCCATTCTCCTACCCCAGCCTATCACGATTTGTCTAGATTGGCAAACCAGTAATTTCATCTGCTGTTATTGGCATTCGTTCTTGGGCAGAAATGTTACTTAGAAATTATACTGGTGGGGCAGTTTTTTTCTTGTATCATATCTTCAAAATTTTGAGTATGTTTTAGTAGTATATCTGACACAGGTGACTTTTTGGTTTTGTTTTCATTTTATTTTAGAGTATAACTATAAATAGCCTGAGTGCATAGGCCAGGCAGTAGAGTTTTAAATGCTATTGTTGATGGACTGAAATGCTCCTGTGAAAAGGAGAAATGGCCTCTGCTACTTGAGGTGTTAAACCTAATTATCTGTCATAGAGTGCAGCCTGACTTTCCCAAATGTAATGGAGGAATCTTGAGATGAATGGTTAATTAGCTGTTGGCTAATTCTTTATTTTCTGCTTTATTACATAAAATGTTCAGATAGAAATATTTTTATACAAGTCCAAGCATATGCTTAACTGGACCTTCTGTTTAAATGCGTATTTGAGAAGCACGTATTTCTCTCTTTTGAAATACATTGTTTTCCTCAGTTTTTAACATTGCTGCAGAGATTTGGATAATGTGTTTGTAAAGTTTATTTATAAATTACTTTGGATAACAGGCTGTTTAAAAAGGAAGCTGATGTGAGAGACATTTTTTAATAAAAAAGAAAAAAAAATAAGAGCAGTTAGGTTTTGTTTTTTTTCTTCTGTGATTATTTTCAAAAATACAACATTTGCATGAAACATGGAAGGGTGATAAACATTTTTTAGTTCTAAGTGTTTGGATTTTTTTTTTCCTAGTGCCTTCAGAATATTACTAGAATCTGATGAAGACAGACTTCTTGTTGTGTTTAATAGAGGATTGATTCTGATGACTGAGGTAAATATTTTGCTTTGTAATTCAAATAAACATCTCACTTTCTTAACTCATCACTTCCCCTTCCTTACAAAAGTGTTGGCTTTAGGTTGTTTTAATATGATATCATTTAAAATAAAGATGTGGAATAATACGAGACATCTTAAGGATCATACGAAGGCCAAAAACGATTAGTAGGCGTTTTACATTTCTAAACAGTAATACAGGAACTGTAATGACTAAATTTGAGGCAACAAAAATCTTAATACTGGATAAAGACAATGGTTTAATTGATAACTGACTTGGTAGAACAACTATAAAATGATGTAGCTTAAATAGGAAGGATGAGCAAGAAGTAAAATGTGATGTGTTGTCTCATATATCAAGGATGGATACACTTGTTCTGAGGTCCATTATGGAGAAAAAATTAGGTCTGCTGAAAGCTTATAAATTAGGAAGAAACGGCTTTTTTTGACATGATTCTTCTTATTACAGATGCTGTGAGTGAATAGTTAAGCACAGTCAGAATTATTACTAGTAAAAAGGGCTAAGGTTACAGGTGAAAATACCAAAATAACAACTTAAGGGATACCCGGATATCTATTGTGCTTACAATTTTTTGAACACAGATGTCAGTTCAGATTAGAAGTGCACTTTTAAGGCAACTCTCCCTATCTTCCCTCTGTACTCTACCTTTGCTCACAAGAAGGAGTGGTCTAAGAGCACATAACTATATTCCTTTCAGATGAAACTAAACCTCAAGATGTATTCCAGGAGCACAGGTCGTGTGCTCCAGCTGTAACTGGACATTTAGTCCATGCGATCAGAATTAGTCCAAAATAGAGATAAATAAATAAATAGTGCAGCCTTGAAATGTATGCAGTTTGGATGTCAAGCCCTCCACACCAACTGTTACATTCTTTAGATCCACTGGTACTGTTGTGCTGTAGGAAAAGCCTAAAACATGTTCCTGAAATACTCTGAACTGTTAGTGGCAACTTTTTGAAGGTGAGATACAACAAGACTAAAAAGGGCAAATAAAGTGCTTATTTTTTCTTCTAAAGTGGGTGGAAGCGGTTGGATTCTATTCAACACTTCCATTACTGAGTTGATTGGTGGACTAGAAAGTGTCATTAAATATGCTGGCAACACAAATTGGGAGGCGTTTAGGTGTGTTTGAGAACAGGAATAAAAGTCAAAATGATCTAGATGTGTTGGAGACACTGTGTAAAAATAAGATGAAATTAATTCTTGGCATATGCAAAACAGTGTAACTGAGGAACAATAAACTGGTATAAATCTATTATACAGAACAAGTAGATAGACAGTAGTTGTCACTGTACAGTAAATGGAATATTAGAATAGATTGTTTTGGAAAGATGTAAGCCAACACAACTGGAAGCCTTCAAGAGTAGCTTGAGCAAACATCTGTCAAGGATATAAATATACTTAGTCTGCCCTAAGGCTTATGGATGGATTAGATGATTCTTTAAGGTTGATTCCAGCTCTATGACTTGTAAAAAAATATATATATATATATATCTAACTTTTGGATGTCTTGGTTTGTATTTTCTGCAACTAAGTGTGATAGAAAAAGCTGGAATTACAAAATCAAATAGAAAAGGCAAAAACGAAGACACTGCAGTACTATTTGAAAATTAAATTTTCACAGTCTTGTTACAAATTTAAGCCTATTGTGTTAGCTGTAGTTAGTTACTCCAGAATATCTATTCCTCCTTATCTTTTAAATGCTTACATTCAATAAACTTGGGCTAAAAAGTTAGGAACCAAACAGTAACCTTATTCACAGTTAAACTCATACGTAGACTAACATACAAACATGTATGTGCACCAAGTATTGTTGTTTAACAGCTTAGTTAACTTTGATCCATGCTAGCCATTAAAAATTAAGATTATAAAGAATACCTAACGTAGGATGCAATTCATCATCAGGTAAAACATTACTAGAAATTAGATAAAAAATTTCTCAACATCATTAGATGTTCAGCTCCTAGCTGAATTGCTTTGCAACTTGATGCTACCAGGCCTTATATTTTTCACTTGCTCACTGAAAGTATTTTGTGTGGTGGAAAATACTGTATTAAAGAATTGTCACATCCAGAAAACAGTTTTCCACTTAGCAGCATTGTCCATGTATCTTTCATCTTTGTAATATAAAAATTTTGTATCGAGATTTTGTATTACAGGAAATGAGCTTCTGTTTCCTTATCCTTGAAATATCTCAGCAGATTAAATTTATTTTTTTACATCTTGTGTTAGAATTTTTGTGATGTTGGGAAATGACTTGCTTCTTCCTTCCCAGTATTTCTATAAATCTGAGATGCCCGAAGATACAGTTCAAAATGGAAAGTAATTTATCTGACACAGAATTGTGTATCATATATCTTTTAACAGCATTTTGAAGCGTGATTAGCATCTATATTAATCTTCTGTTTTTTTTCCCCTAAATTCACATATGGGTCTTTTTTTATGCAGCTCTAATATCATTTTGTATCTAGGCAAGAAGACTGAGATTAGAGAAAATAAAACATTTCCAGTTACGCTTTGCTTGCTGGTTTTAGATAAATGTTAAGTATGAAAACTTTGTAATTGTGTGGGCTCAAAGGTAATTGGCAATCTGCCTGACTGTCTCACT
Organism: Rhea pennata; assembly: GCF_028389875.1. Classification (NCBI taxonomy): domain Eukaryota; kingdom Metazoa; phylum Chordata; class Aves; order Rheiformes; family Rheidae; genus Rhea; species Rhea pennata. Next base: position 8,628,086 of record NC_084665.1, on the reverse strand, counting down.
AATGTTTAAAGCATTTATCTTGAAGTTCAGGATGTTTTTTAATGTATATCTTTATAAGCTGTATTGGATGTGTTCAGAAGATGCTCATTTCTTGAGCAGAGGTAGGTAGTTATTTGTGTAGAGGTTAATGTTATACTGTTTTACAAATTCAGTTTCCCATGGCCCATACATGTGAAAAATTTGATATCGATGTAATTTTTGGGTTGAGTGAGAAGAACAAAAATCAGTATTATAGCCAAAACTAAGTTACAATTTAACTCATGGACAAGACTACCTCTTTTTCATTATTGCCAAAACTATATAGGCAAGTCAAGAATTGTATCAGGTTGTTATATAAAATGCCTGTTCATTTGTTCTCTCTCCCCTTCCCCATCCCTATAAATATTCTAATTGTGTATATAAACTTAACACTCTTTCTAAACATTGGCATCTCTGACTAATTTTGTATCTAGCACAGTACATTTTGATGTATCTTGTTTGAGCATAAAATAAATGTAAAAGCATTGTCTTTAGAGTTAGAAATGATAATGAGTGTATTTGGCAATATAAAGCTCTGCTTTCTTTTTTTATAGTCTTTTAACACATTGCACATGATGTACCATGAGGCCACAGCCTGCCATGTGACTGGGGATCTGGTAGAACTTCTGTCTATATTCCTTTCAGTTCTGAAGTCAACACGTCCGTATCTTCAGAGAAAAGGTTTGCTTATAACTATTTTAAAGGATTTTACCTGTTGTTTGTTAATTGAGTTTTCATAATCCCAAAACTGGCCTGTATCTTTCTTGTTACCTGGTTTTAATAACTGATGTAATTTCCATAGAGTAACAGAGATGACATTATCAACAATTATTAAATTATTAAATTGCTTATTGACATAATATAAAACTAAATGAAGTAAATTTGATAGCAGTAGACCGGTGACACATCATAGATTTCTAAATTGATTAAAATCATGTTGAGGGGGAAAAAAAAAAACAGATTTTTGAAACAGTTCCACAGTAAAATTCTCTGCTTTATTTCAAGAGCTGTTGAGAAATTAAACACATTTATATGGTTTTTTTGCATTTGCAGATGTGAAACAAGCTCTAATTCAGTGGCAGGAGCGAATTGAATTTGCCCATAAGCTCTTAACTCTGTTAAATTCATATAGTCCTCCAGAACTCAGAAACGCTTGTATTGGTAAGTCATAATACTGTAGCTGCCAGCAGGAAAGACCGGCTCTACGTAGTTACCAGTGTTGAACTTTAAATTCTGGTTTTACAATTGTAAATGCTCATTAGATACTACATAGACTAGGACTGCTTATTATTAATATCATCAACAAAGTTACTGTTCTAACTAATTTTATTTTCATCAGGTTAAAATTAATATTTATATTTTGGTAGGCATTGCAGATTGTGTGCACAAAAGTTTGCATTCGTTTGAAAAGCCAAATTGTTAACAAGCTTAATTTAAAAACAGATTACATTGATAAAGCAACAACTCCTGAATTCAAGTGTTAGTGAGTTTAGAATCATATCCCAAATCTTACATTGAAATTCCAAGTAGTAACTAAAGCTCCTTTCAGAAGGATCCAGGGCAACCAAGTTACTCTTGAGTAACAACTCTTAATGTCTATTATCCATTTACTGCAAAATATAATAATTAAAGTAAAACTTAAATTCCTTGTAGAAGTGAATGGATTTGCTTTTTAAAATATAGGCATAGACATTATATAAAAAGTGTCTTTCTTGCATTACAAGACCTGTTTGAAAAGATTTTCTTATTTAGATTTTTTAAAATATTTTTTAATGGGTACAGTCTTCATTTTTATGCATGCTGATGAAGGCCTAAAACATTGTCCACATTAAACCTTCTTTTTGTGATTTGTATGCATTTTCCCCTTATTTTGAGTGCCTTTCTCATTGCCCTCCTGACTGCTGCTGGTTGACATTTTCCAGGCATCAAAACAGATATGGTAAAGAAGAAGGAGAGAGGGTAATTTTGTTGAGCTTCTACTTTCTACAACCTGGCACCACTCTCTTTGGTCACTGAGCAGATTTTCTTCTAGTAGAAGAGGTGAAGGGAATCTTGACTGATTTAGGTGTATTCACTTTACCTGCTATTCACAGTAAAGCATACCTCCACGATGCACGCTAGCGGAGTGATATGATAGGTGTGAAAATGCATGAGCCATAAGTTAAAGTGTTTGCTGTTAAGAAATAACAATGTATAATAGCAAAAACAACTTTTTGTTTGTAGATGTCCTCAAGGAGCTTGTACTTTTAAGTCCTCATGATTTCCTACATACTCTGGTTCCATTTCTACAGCACAATCATTGTACATACCACCACAGTAATATCCCAAGTAGGTATTTCAGTGATCGTATTTTGAAGTTATATTACACTATAATTAATCTATCATGTGCCCTATGGATTTCAAATACTGACTTTTTTAATATATCCTTGTTTTATCCTAACTTATACTACAGTGTCTCTTGGACCTTATTTTCCATGTCGTGAAAATTTGAAATTAATAGGGGGAAAAAGCAATATTCGTCCTCCTCGTCCTGAGCTTAATATGTGCCTCTTGCCTACCATGGTGGAAACCAGCAAGGTATGTAAATATATGATCATATGAATAGCTATTTCTCTGCTGTTTTCCCTCTTTTTAAAAGTATTAAAAGAATCCAGTAGCATAATACATTTACTTATTCTTTATTAACAAAGCATAATTCTTCTTCAAGATGTGTTGTCCTCATATACTCCATTCTAGATGTGCACTCCAGAAGCACCATTTCCCTGATTCATATTCTAGATGTAATGACAGTTTGAACCTTGTATTTAGAAAAAAAAAATCGTTTTGATGATCTTCCAATCTGTTTGTGGCATTTATAGAGAAGACTTAGGAGCAGCCCAGGGATTGTCCAAATGAGTTTCAAACTATGTTCAGATTTATTAACAGATAGTTGAATAGATCCTTCAGGTTTTGTTAGAGTCCGTTCCACCAGGACTGAAGCAGAATCTATTCTTTGTTGGGGTAGAATACTGATACCTGAAACATGCAGGGCTGTTGTGTAGGACTTTACATCTTTTACTTTCTATTTTCCCTTCTGTGGGCTTCCTGCCAGCTTTGGTTGGGGCTACTTTGTAGTCACTTGCCATGTCCCATTACTAAAGTTGCAGCGCTGGCTTTTTAGTTGTCTAAGGTGGGATTCAACTTGCGTAACTTTGCCTATCTAAAAGGTCAATGTCTGGCTCTTTCTATGGTTAATGGAGAGAAATAGTTACTACCCTCAGGAGGAGATTCATCCTACCTGTCTTAGACAGCTGAATCTGGATAAGTTGACTCTTCCTCTGGAGGAGTCTGTGTGTCTCTCCACTGACTGCAGAGAATACTTAAATCACTAGATTTTAGATAGCTGAAGTCAGGTAAGATGAATCCCACCCCTGAAGTGAATATGTATGGACAATCATTTGAAGAAGGAAAACTGGTTACTTGCTGTACAGTAACTGTGGTTCTTCAAGATTTTTTGTCCACACAGATTCTGTGGCCCTCCTCCTATGCTAACTCAGAGGAGTCCTGTCATAGGGGATTCTTATTGGTGAAGGAATTGAGTGGTGGTTGAAGCCGCCATACCCCTTATGCCCTCAGGTACAGTGGTCGCAAGGACACACTGGGTGCAGGCACAGCCCCAGTGGACACTGCTATTCAGAAAGAATCCAATCTCCTGCACATGGGGCGTATGTGCACGTAGATGGGAATCTGTGTGGACAACACATTTCGAAGAAGCACGGTTACTGTAGGGTAAGTAACCCTTCTTTTTTAAAGCTTTCAAATGATGCTTTGTATATTTGTGTACCATCAAATTTACTGTGTAACGATGCTTTTAAAAAACTGCATAGAACCAAAAATTGTCTGTAGTGGTTTTCCCATCGTGTATACATCTGTAATGGATGTGACAGAAAATAATGTAAATATTTGAACTGAAAAGTTATTATATTATATGACAGAGTATCTTGCATTTTGTAATGCATTCATATATGTTAGGAACCAGCAGATTTTTAAGCCTTTAAAACCACAATTATGTTTACCTGTGTTTTTGCATGCTCGTTTTTCATTCGTTTTGTTTATATATATTTGTTTGCTTGAATTTCTTTCTGGCTATCTGGTATACACAATCTAATGCACTTTTGAGCATGTACATTCCAAATAGTTTTAAATGCTCACGTATAAAACCCTTGGCGCAAATGTATCTTTTGATTTGAGATATTCCTGAAAATACTGCTTTGAAAGCTTCTGAAGTGTGGTTTTAAGAAAATTCTGACTTCTGAAGACAGACAGTAGCTGACAAATTATGGTCTAAAAAGCAGTAGTGTATATTCGGATATCTGTATATGATTTAGAATTATTGCCTTCTTGTCTGATCATCTTCAAGATGTGGTTTTCATGCAGCTTTGTGCCTTTTCAGTCTGCTTGTTCAGAATACTGCAACAAGGAGTTTTTACGGGTAGAGGGGAATTGAATTTGCCATTCCTACTGTGGTCTCAGTATTATGCTTGCCAAGGAGGTACTGATGAGACACGGCTGGCCTGGGTTAGACTTGGAAATTCTCATAGTTTTGTTCTGTAGCATTGGATTAAACATTTTAGGGCAAAGCGTGTGGTAAGATTAAGCTAAATGCTTAGGAAATCTGGTAGCTGTTCAGTTGCTTACGTAGTTTGAATGAAGCTCTCTTAAATCTTCAGGGCAAAGATGATGTTTACGATCGTATGCTGCTAGATTACTTCTTCTCTTACCATCAGTTCATCCATCTACTGTGTCGAGTTGCAATCAACTGTGAAAAGTTCACTGAAACTTTAGTTAAAATGAGTAAGTATGAAAGTTATGTGGCTTAAGTAAATTTTCTTTTGCTGCGATAATGGTGCTTCTCCACTGAGTTTCATGTTTAACGTTTTTAAGTAAAATCAATGTTTGTGAAACTTGTGATAACAGTAGTTTTAGAAATTAAAGTTTTATTCTTGCATGCACCGAGTTGTAAAACGGATATAATAGCAGTGCGGTTTTGTCTGCCTGATTGTCATGCCTCAGGCTTGTGCAGAAAGAACCTGAGGCAACCAGTGAGATTTGGTTAGAATCTGAAACCCTGGTATCTCTGCTAATTAATGCGGTCTCTGGCAATTAGGATTTTACCTGCCCGGGAACACGTAGGGTCATCTAGGCAGCCACTGAATGGTGCCCATTCTGTTGTTACCAACCTGGGATTAATTTACTCTGTTGGTTTGGAAACCACCATGATACTTAACTAAGCTTATTACCACTCAGTGAATATAGTTTGTACCTGAAAACACAGACACGATTTCAGCTGTGAAAGTAGATAGCACTAGTACTTGGGTTTCTTCCTGTAACAGTGTAAATCTATTTTTTTTTCAGTGTGTGAACAAGGCATTGATGACTTTATCTGTATAATTACTCCAGCTATTTTACTTGGTTCTCTACAGAAGAGCCTCCTGGTCTGAATTGCCCCATTAAATGCATGTGTTAGTCTGAAGGAACATCGTCTTTTTATTGTTCTTTTTTCCACTAAGGCACCTTAGGGTAAGCACAGTGTGCTCGGTTCAGGTGCCCCAACGTCAAAGTCATGCAATCACAGTTATCCCACAGACACACTTGCTGGGAGTCACCTCACCTGACTCCCGTTGCCTAAAACTGAGGCATCTAGCCAGACGCCTGCTACACTTGTCTTCCAAATTATAAAAGCCAAATGCAGACATCATTTGATACTTAGTGCTTAGAGCAGCACTGGAAAAAAAAAAAAAAAAAAAACTTGCATTAACTCCTGCAACTATTCAGAGTACCCCCATTACATTTTAGAAGACTATAAAAGAATATAAGCCTTCACTCTTTAATTACCTGAGTCCAAGAACTTAGGGATTATCTTATTTTAGACAATTTTGCATTTGATTCATTCTGGTGATAAGAAACGTGTTGCTCTCCTGAATATTGATTCAAACAGTGACCTATTGGCATTGTTCCCATTAAAGGTTATTAAGGTTCCTTCAGATGAAAATTTATCTCCTGATTCTTAAGATACTTGCTTAAACAGCATGAATCACCTTCTGAAAATGCCTATTTTCTCTGCCTGTACAACCTAGCTAGCTAGCTTTGTTTAGATGTCAAACTTTTAGACAGTTAAAGCTATGCAAAATTAATTGTGTCCATGAAAACACTATTGGATGTTCTTTTGGTTGCCTGAATCACTCATTTGTTCAGTATTTGTCATTTCCTTACGGTTTTAATTCTATCATTATTAATGTGTACCATAGGTTTCTTGGGTAAAAAAAAGTTTATTGAGGGTGCGTATTGATTATTACTGTTCAGTGTATCCCTTAACTCTTCCATTGTCTAGGTAACCATGGTGCTTGGGGGAATAATGAAGATTATCCTGTAAAAATTATATGCTATTTTAAAAACATATTTAAAACTTTGAGATATTTAAAACCTTTCAGTGCTTTAGTTGACCAGTTAACAATGTAAGAAAACAGTAATGAATCTGGTTACAAATCCATAACTAAAGCCAGCTCCTCTTTTAGTTTTTATATTTTTTACTTTTCACAGAAATACTCATGGGATGTATTTATTAATTGTACTGTAAAATTGGTCTTTCTGATCATATCCTTTGAATGTGGTCATATCAAATGAAACAGTACTTTGGAACTGCGTATATCAGCAAATGAATAAATCCAACAGAGATCAGCTTTAGATCATTCTCACCTAATAACTTTTATTTTTTCATAAAATTTCAGGTGTCCTCGTTGCATATGAAGGTTTACCACTTCATCTTGCATTATTCCCCAAACTTTGGACTGAGCTTTGTCAGACTCAGGTAAGGAAAACTAATTGAATGGAAATGCAAGCAAATATGGTTGATTGTGAAGCAGCTATTAATCAGTAAATCATAACTAGTGGATATTATTTACTAATTCAAAATATTAACATTTCAAGTAGACAGTACCTCTGTTTATGTGGCATGTCATCTAATAAACCATGATAAATCAAGTATAAACATCTAGCAAATTATGTTTGGTCCCAGGATTCCCTAGGTCCTGCAAACTCTTATGCAGTAACTTTACAGGGTACATTGTATGGGAAGAACGGGGACCTGTGCAGTGTACAGAATTTACTTCTTTCTGCTTCTCTGAATTCTCTGCTTTTTGTATGATGCAAGCACTGGTGTGATGGAAATAAAAATTGAGAGATCTCTAAGCCTGGTGTCTTCCTTGTGCAACAGATTGTAGTGCACCCACTGCGAGCCAGGGGCCTTTGCCCCTCTGCGGGAGGAGCCTGCAGCTGGCTCACAGATCAGGAGAGACTTCAAATAGAAACTGATTGTGATAAACTTGCGTTCCCATGGAACGAACCTTAAAAACTGAATTTTGCTGATAGCGATCAGCAATAGTTATTTTGTACAATTTACTATAAAATATAAAAATGATAAAAATATTTCTGGACCATCAGGTAAGAATTTTCCAGTATCAGTGGGTCTGGTTAGATTTCAGACAACCAAGACAAATGTTGGAGACAATATTAAGGGAGTGTCGTACTTCCAGTGATGATTTTGCGGTGTTCTTTCTTTCTTCACTAGTCTGCAATGTCAAAGAACTGTGTTAAGCTCCTCTGTGAAGATCCAGTTTTTGCAGAATACATAAAATGTATTCTAATGGATGAACGGACCTTCCTTAACAACAACATTGTATATACCTTCTTGACCCATTTTCTTCTAAAGGTATGTGGTGTTCTGGTGACAGTTTATACTCTGAGAAATGCAGTCATACATGTTATTTTGATTTAGTATATTGCTTTCACAGTGCTTTTTTTGTGGTTTTAAAATAAGTCTTCTCTTTACAGGTTCAAGGGCAGGTGTTTTCTGAAGCAAACTGTGCCAACCTAATCAATACTTTAATTACAAATCTAATAAATCAGTATCAAAGCTTAGAATCTGACTTCAGCAATCAGAGAGTCGAAATTTCCAAAGCAAGCTCTACTTTAAATGGGGTGAGTCTTTTCTAAGCCATTCAAATCGGGGAAACTTTTAGGAGGCAGCTTGTTTTCTATGGAAGCACTTCAGTGCCGTGTGGCAGGCTCTAGTCAGGAGAGGGGCGTTTTAGCTGGATGTGGCGCACAAGCGGAATCGCGAGGGCCGAGCTGTAGAAGCTCACTGCCTGCCAGAGGTTTTAACCTCTACTGAAGAGGCAGTCGGAAGTTTACAGAGCACCTGTCTGAGCTCTCCTGAACTCTCCATGCTCGTGGTGGCGATCATAGGACTAGGGGGGCTGCACATCATAGAAATAAATCAGTAACTAAAAGAAATGCAGAGTGTACTGGAATTACGCGTGGAAATGTTCTAACCAAGCAAAAGGTTTCGTCTTACAGTGAGCAACGCAGTGTTGTCATCTGCTTAGGAACAGATGGATCTACACGAAAGTCAACATGTAGCAGTGAGTGAGAAATTTCAGTAGTGTAAATATATTTAGAACGTTCAGAAGTGTTCAGAACATATTGGAGCCTCTTTTTTATTACACAGATAGGGTTAATCAAATCAGACTTTTAATTTAGGCTAGTAATGTTTGTTTACTTCTGTTTTTTCAGGACCTCCGAGCACTTGCCTTGCTGCTTTCAGTGCATACTCCCAAACAGCTCAATTCAGCCTTGATTCCAACTTTACAAGAGCTTTTAAACAAATGTAGAGCATGTCAGCAACAGAGGAACTCGTTACAAGAGCAAGAAGCCAAAGAAAGAAAAACTAAAGGTTTGCCTTTTATAATGTTGGTGTCATTCTAATCTTTTTTTTTACAAAATTAACAACACATTGCTTTCTTAATGATGAAGGCAGACTTCTTGATTCCAGTTCCTAACACTGAACACACTACACAAGAAGTTACTTGATCATGGGGCAATTACCTGAATTGTCTCTAAGGAAAGAAATATTTTTAATAATCAATGTGTTTACTTTTGGGGAAAGTTTTTGAAGGATAAAAATGTGACATGGCAGCCCTACTACTTAGGTGTATAGCCTGCAGACGATGCAGTTTCCTTAATGCAGATATATAGATTTTTTTCCCCCCCCCTCCTCCCTTATAGATGATGAAGAAGCTACTCCTGTAAAAAGAAGACGGGTCAGCAGTGATGAGGAGCACACTGTAGACAGCTGCATCAGTGATATAAAAACTGAACCACGGGAGGCATTGACCCCAACAAGCACTTCAGATAACGAGACAAGGGACTCTTCAATCATTGATCCTGGCACTGAACAAGATCCTCCTTCCCCTGAAAACAGTTCTGTCAAAGAGTACAGAATGGAAGTTCCATCTTCGTTTTCAGAAGACATAATGCTAACAACGAGGTCACAGCACACAGAAGAGCAGTCGGGAAATGGTAAATTTGAAGAATGCAAGGAATTTAAAGACCTGCAGACTTCAAAGGACTCCATTGTAGCGGAGGAGGACACAGAATTTCCTTCCACTTCAATTTCAGCAGTTTTATCTGACCTCGCAGATTTGAGAAGCTGCGATGGTCAAGCCTTACCATCCCAGGACCCGGAAACTAGTTTATCAATCAGTTGTGGCCATTCCAGAGGACTTTTTAGTCATATGCAGCAGCATGACATTTTAGACATCCTGTGTAGGACCATTGAGTCTACGATTCATGTGGTCACAAGGATATCTGGAAAAGGAAATCAAGCTGCTTCTTGACATTAGATGGAGCATGTCTGCTTTTAAGTCTTTTTTTTTTTCCCCAAAATGCTGTTTGTATAAGTTTTGCTTATTTCTGTTTTGTGCTTCAGTTTGTCCAGTGCTCTCTGCTTGAATGGCAAGATAGATTTATATGCTTAATTCTTGGTCAGGCAGAACTCCAGATTTTTTTTTTCTTTTTTTTTTTTTTTTTTTTTTTTTTTTTTTTTTTTTGCATCTACCGTACACTTTCTTAAAGGGCAATCAAATAATGGATATGTTTTATGTAATTAAGAGTTCACTGTAGTGGCTTTCATTTAATATGGCTGTCTGGGAGAACAGGGCTTCCTTGCCCTGTACGATGTAATTTAAACTTATGGCATTTTTACTGTGTATAATATGGTGTCCTCTGTGCCAGTTTTGTACCTTATAATAGAGGCAGATTGCCTCAGATCGCTGTGGTTCTTATTATCAAAATTAAGTTTACTTGTATACTAAACAACCACAAGAAATTTGATTCTGTAAAGAATCCTCTTTAGCTGTGGCCTGGCAGTATATATATGGTGCTTTATTTAACAGAATACCTGTGGAGGAAATAAAGCACACTTGATGTAAAATTAATTGTTTTATTTTTATTGACATGATCAATTGCTATTCTGTGCACTTCATTAAACTGATTGTGATGACTTTTCATTTGTTTATATATGTTGCTTCAGTCTGTAGATTTTTCATCAAAGACAACTTGAGAACTCACACAGTTGCAGAGAGAAATGGTTTTCAAATGCATCTGACTTACGTAAATGTGGTCCTTGCTGGTTTATTTTGTATGACTGTTCAGATAGCCGGCGGGAGGTTGTTCACCTTTATTCCAGCAGTTAAGGATGTAACGTGGTGTAAGAGGCGGGTGGATCCTTTCGTTTCTTAACTTCGACCTGCGTTAGCCTGTTCTTGCCCCCCCACCGGCACCATCTGCAGTTTTCCTTTCCTTTTCTCCGCCCCGGCTGCCTCTGCGGCCCCTCCGTCTCGCTGTGCCCCTCGCTTTCCTGGCCGCTCCGCCGCCTCCTGAAATGCGAAGCTGACTCTGTCATCTCCCTCCTGTCACGTTTCCTTGTGTGTATTCTGAGTAACGCCCGTTTTCTGTGAGATCTGATTTTTGATGGTTCTGGTTTTAACCTCTGATTAAACTCCATTTTCAGCTTCATTTTCCAGTTTATCTCATTTGGTTTTCTGCTATCTTTAAAACACACCTGTGTTAGCTTTTTCTCTTCTGAATTCCTTCGTTCTGTCCATTACTTTGTGTTGTTCTGCGTCACTCGCTCAGCCCGTGATTCTGTTGTGCAGTGCTTTTGTGACTTCATCTCTTTGCATTGCTCCATTATTTTTACTTTCTGTAATTAATAATTTGTCATAAAGCTTACACTGTAAGCTTTGTAACAAAATAACAAGCCCTCTTCTTCCTGCATTTACTACCACTGTAATGATGCTGCCGATTGCTCTCATTGTTCAGATTTCAAGTAATTATGTTTTATTCTTCAGGCGTAATTTTATTAGTATTTCTAATACTAATCAGCTTCTCCATAGATTTTAACTTCAAAGAAATTATCAACAGCATCTCGTCAAACTTCCACGTAATTAGCAAGAGAATTCATCTATCGACTCTTCGGCCAGGCGTAGTCATTTGTGGCTAACATCTGTTTAGGAAGATACTCCTGGCGCAATCTGAGCCCTTCAAGAGATGAGGAGCCCACCACCGCTCTTGGGTAAGTAGTCTCAGTTATTAATCACTCTTTTAAAAGCGTGCGTCTGTCTCTTGCTACGCTGTCTGACTTCAGCGTCCAGTTAGTGCAGTTCGTTTGGCTTTATTTTGTCATACAGGTTCCTGCTGACCACAGGGTCACACCACAACCGTGCTAGTACAGAGCAGGGTTACCTGACTTGCGGTTGTTCTTTTTCCTCTTACTTTGAAATCTTTTAAGTAGTGGAACCAAATATAAGCATGCTATCGTAGTCATGATTTCATAAATGACACACACTGATCTATTTCTACCTCTTCCATCTTCCACAATTAACCTCAGTCCGTCCGCTTGCAGCACTGCAGTGTGCAGCTGGTCACTGACTATGTCCTTCAAGTTATTTTCGGAATGCTTTCCCCTACAGGTCTGTTCGTGTGTTTTGCAAATGCTATCAGGTGTAACTTTTGTGTTTTGTATTTGTGACAATAGCTGAAAGTATAGTTGGCCATTTAGAACCCTGCTAGAAATCCATTTAGCTGATGATTGTTTTCCATTGAGAGGGACTCGTGGAAGTTACAATTTCGTACTGTTTCAGTGATGCGGTACGTTGGGTTACGATGGCTCTTGAAGCAGAACGCCCTTCAGTAGCAAGGCAGGCACTGTAGGTCAGCTGCGGTCTGTTACACCAGTAGTTCCCTTTGCAACCTCATCAAAAAGCTAGATCAAATTGTTTGACAACGCAGTAAGGAACATGCTGATTAGCTTTAATTAAAAGATCATCCTTTAGTTCTAAACTGAATCCAATACTAGCTTGTGCATTATTTTGCTCAAAAATTGTGTCAAGATAAACAGAAATAGTAACTCTTACTGCTCTTTCTTCCATTAGCTTCCAGTTTCCCCTGTAAACAGTCTTTCTGCAAATTTTTTCAGGCCTTTTGGAACAAAAGTAAGTGATACCTGCACAAACTTGTTTCCACTTTCTTCTGCTCTTCAAATTTTTCACCCGTTTCTTTTTCTCATGTCCTTCATTTTCCGTGTTCTGTAGGCCAGTTTCTTAGTACCCTCCCTTTTTCTTTAAGTCATTTTGTGGTTTATCTTTCTTTGCCTTCAAGGATGCTATTTTTCTGTTTTTGAAAAATAGATCTCTTAACTTCCTCTCTGCTGGAGCTTTGTCTCGAAGCTTTCATTCTCTGCCATGGCTCTTTGTATTAATTAGCAATTCTTTAAAATTGATGAATCCTTTTCCCTGTCTGTACTTTCTTGGGGACTTGCTCAGCCTCCCATGATTTCAACTACCGTCTTCTGTCACTGACTCAGTTCCATGCTGCTAAATCCCGCCTCTCATCTAGCGTTTGTGTATTTCCTTCCGGGGGTCCCATCGCTCGTTTAACCCCTTCAAAACTGAGCTTTTAGAACACTTCCTCCTCTCACCGCCTTCCCTGGGCGTATAGTCCATACCAGCCCCCCTCTGCCTCCTCGACTTCGAGATCATCCTTTACTCTGATTTTCTGCTACCAGTATTCTCTTATGAAGATCTATTACAAACTTGGTCTTTCACCCTTAAATTCTTTTATACTCGGACACCCAGTTTCCCAGAATCTTACTGCATTTTGAAAGCTCATGTCACAAACAAAATTCCCTCTCCTCCTTCCTGCTGTCACTTCTTTCACAGTCCTCGCTCTGCCTGTAGTTAACGTCTGTACTCATCAATCTCATTTTAAATGCAGGTTTCCCACAAAATTTGTGTTTATTTTCCTCAGACTCTATATGCCTCTACTGCTAACGTTTTCTGTTGTGTTATGTTGTGAACCTTCAGGATAGGGAACTCCTAGCAGAGACTTGTTCAGAAAACAAACTACATTTAGTATGCCAAGAAAGTCATTTATCATCGTATTGTTACTAAATGAGCTGAGATTCCAAACCTTGCTCAAGTAGTTTAACATTCTTCAATGTGTGGAATTCTTGCAAAGGCTACAAGAAATTTTAGCACCTGAGAATAAATTGTTTTGCCTAAGACACCAATTGTACTTTGTATACCCTGGTGCTAGAAATCCTTCTGAAGGCAACTTGGCACAAGTAAAATGCGCTTTTGTTTTCTGCATTCTGAAGTAACTCTGCAGAATCAGCGTTTCAGGTCAGCAACCTGATGCTCTTGTACCCCCAGTGAAGACAGGAGGAGTCCTGGAGCGCTGGTGAAGCAGAATGGGAAGTGATGCTCTCCGCTGCTGACTGTCAGGACAGAGCCAAAACCAGTCAATCGAGGGCTCATTGTTGAAGTGCAAGCAGAATTTATTGCCCCCTTCTGCTGACAGCGGAGGGCCAGCCTACCCGCAGGATGAAAAGGTAGATACTTTCCTTCGTGTTTTTAATTTAAACTTAGCTTGTACCTATCAGACTTACAGACACGCAGGCGTGAAGGAGCAGGAGGCACGCTTAAGAGGAAACGTCACCTTGAGCTTACTGCACCTTTCACTGAAGAGGAAACGAGGGCTGGTAGGGGCTGTTCTTTCTCTTCCAGCCTCAGCCCCACCAGCAGAGGTCACAAAGCTTTTGGGGGCAGTAACAGGGGCGGCACTTGGGACCACAAGTCATTTCTTTTTTTTTGAACTGATAACTGGTCCAGGGTATTACTCCTGCTGTTGGAAGCAGACAAGAAAGTTCAGGCTAGCAGAACATACTAGTGGGCGCTTAGGACCCCCAAATGCAGGCTTTTTCTAGCCAGTTGGGAAAAATGGTATGAGACACTCCCAAAACAGTGCTAAGGGTGTGGGATCCACTGTTTGACGAAACTTGTGATTTTTGGGTGGGGTATTCTTTGGATGAAGTAAGAGCCTACTCTCAGATACCAAGTTGTCACAAGAGCTCTTGGACTATCTACAAAAAAAAAAAAAATAGTTCAGCCTAGTTTCAATTCAAGGATCTCAGTTTAAACCTAGATTTTTCACGTTTATTTAAAGGTTGCGTCTTGGTCAATTAACAAAGGCTGAAAGTCATTTTAGTGTACAAAAGCAGTTAGTATTTTTATCCTTGCGTATTTATGAAGCATTCAGGAAAACAAACATAAGCCTGATCTACTAAGAACACGTTATTTCCCAAGGGAGTGTGTTTTTCAGCTTCTATATGGACACCTGAAACAAATAATGCAGTACCTGGGGGTGTGGGGAGGGCGAGTCTTTGTGCTTTTGTCCTGTCCGTATTAGGCGTTCCTTCTTTTTTACAACAAACTCTTCCTAAGCTCACAGAGGACACAGTCTGCTGAGACCTTAAGGGAAAACCGCTGCCCTAGGGAAGGGGAGCAAATCTTCAGCTTCTGGACTGATCAGAGTTTGTCTGCAGGCTGCCATATGTTGGTGTCCTGTAAAATAAAGTATGTAGGGCTTATGCTCTATACCTATCAGGTATCAGTTATGGAAAAAATACACTGCATGTACAATCATTTTATTGATGCAACCAGCTTTTCCAAAGGCAGCTTGCCCTTTCTTGGTCAATTTCATTGTTTCAAATTGCGTATTTAATTCATACACCTTTTATAAAGCATGTGAAAAATGTTATCCATGCTAATCTCAACGTGGTTATGATTAAGAATAATGATTCTTTACTTAAAAATTCCAGCTATTCCCCTGTCAAATCTATCTAAAAGATGTTTGCTTTACTTTGAGCTATGGGATTGCAAAGAGCCATAAATGATTTAGGTGGAAGGTTTGCAGAATTCTAAAAGAAAAGCACTATTACTCTTCATTTCTTCTAAAGTAAATTTCACACTGAGGTCAAATAAGGGAATAAAGTGCATGCAGAGATACACTTCATACCAACCATAATCACATTACACTGTTATCTTTCCCTAAAACTGTCTATAAAGTTGGAAAGAAACACAGTCTGCAGTTAAAACAATCTCAAAATATTTAAAGAGGCTGTAAACTATATCCCCCATATTTATTAGAAGTTATAATTTATTAGAAGTTTTATAATCCCATTTCCTAGAGGCACAATTTTGCCACTTGATGAACTGACTGTTAAAGAAAGAACTGCAACTGCTTTCTACTGATTCATTTAGCTTAGCTACCTATGATGGTAATACTGCAGCTGACTCATACTTACTCTCTGAAGTTAAGCTGTAGGCAAGTAGAACAAAATCCATCTTAACAGGCCATCTTATTTACTAAAAATCCATAAATAATGCTTAAATTATATACAGTATCATAGAAGTGGGTCTTTATTCTTCCCACAAATAAATTATTTCTTTAAAAAACAAATGTTAACAATTTATAAAAAGTAATGCCCTAACAAAACTACAGTGCAGTTATCATTCAGTACTGTCTTTGGATTGTTGCAATAAAATATGTATTTCTTCAAAATACTGCTTCTTCCAACATAGTCTTGTACTATCTTCATTAGACACAGGAACTCCTTTGCACTCCAACTGCAGTTCTGTTTGAGCTGCCATATCCTTGAAATTCAAGGCAACCGTTGCATAATGTTCTGAAGGAAGAAAAGATGATATATTTGAAGTGTTTGTTAAAAGGGTTAAATCTGTTGTACCTAATTTTGTATCTACTTTTCCCTGCCTCTGTGTGAAGCCTGTTTTCACAGATGACAACTTCTATGGGCACCTGGCTTTGGTCCGAAGACTACAAAGGAAGCAAGCTTCCAGTTAACTAGTCTGTCAACTGTCATGTTTGTTCCTTCTCTATTTCAAGTATAGCCTCTATTAAAGGGCCTCCAATAGACTCACCATCCGGCCAGTTTCTACATCTCCATTTCAAGACAATTCTTTGGCTTGGAACCTGTAAAAGATAGAAGGTTTCCGCTCTCCATTAGCAAGTTTCTCTACTTTTGGAAAACTCACATTCTATCTACTCAATTCCCCCGTTGAAAAATATGAATATTATTTTAATAAAAGGAAGCATATCCACACAAACAAGGAGGTTGTGTGTTTTTTTTAAAAAAAAAGTTTTCATCAAGCTCAACTTGCTACATTCTGTTTTCTTCTCGATAGAACATGACCATGCTGATAACATACTAAACATGAAATACTGATCTGAAAGGGGCAAGAGTAGTAGTGTTTTCACTACTATTTCATAGTAGTGCATAGCATCTACTCTAGGCGTAGCATAGAGTATGCCCTTCATTTTCTGTTATGCTATACATCCTATTCTACTGTACCAGTTGGGCAGTGCCGCTTGAAAGAGATTTACAGCCTGGCATCCGCTCTGGTGAGAAGTGAGGGTAATGCTTCAGCGTAAGTACACTCATTAGTCAGCCGACCTTGGTCTCAATGCTCTAACTGTAAACTCTGCAGCGAACAGTACCAGGACTACAGCAGCTTTAAAGCATCATCATGCCTTCTCCTATTAATACCGTTTCCTTATCCTCACAACCGATTTCAGTGATCAGAGATGTTCTTACTAAGCCACAGTCTATCCTTTGATTGCTTTTAAATCTAAATGGTTCCTTATCTAGCTGCAAAGGTTGATGATCAGCAACATAACTAACTGTCTTCAGCTTCAACAGTGGTTATTACTAATAAAACCTTGAACCCAGGGTCTCAGATATAACAATTTTGCAGTTTTCCCACGCCCAACTGAAAACTTTCCAGAGTTAACAAATTCTGTAATCTGTGATATTTGCACTGTTGTCATCTGGACAAAAAAAAGATACCAATTCTAACCTCAGCATCTGTGTAGATGCTTTTTCAGAGGTTTCAAAAATTGAGCTGAATTCTAATGATAATCAAATTTTTACTTTCTATTTGCAAGAACAATTAGTTGGGGCAGAGTAACATTTAACCTCAACAGAGCAGAGATCATTTCTCTAGCGTTTCAGTTACAAGAAAAAAAAAAGTAATAGACTCGGGAAATAAATCTTAAACCTGTTTTTTTAACTCCTCCTAGTAAAGAAGGATGGTGCAGAAAATTTTCTCCTGAAGAGCAGTTCCTCAGGTTTAGCTGATGCCTGCTCTTTTCATGCGGGGAGGGAGGAGAGGGAAGGACGATAACCTAATTAATAAATGGCTATTTGTTGGGTGCATGATCTAGAGGAACTGAACATGTATTAGAGCAGTTGAAACATCTGAATCTTTTTTTTTTTTAATAACTCCAAGAAGAAACTGCTGCCCTACTTTTCAAGTGCAAAGTAGGAGCTTTATTCTGAAGTCCAACTTACTTACCAATTCTGCATATTCACCACTAACACAACCATCAAACATCTGAAGTTTCCCTCCTTTTTCAGCTTCAATCACAGCAGGACATTTGGAAAACTTCTGAACCAACTAGGAAAACAAGAACACCACATAAGAAGTCAGTTAAATACAAAGTTATAGTGATATATAATGCATCATATCACAAAACAAAGGAGGTTTGCTGAAGAAGTTGGATGGAAGGGCTACCTGAAATTAACACTATGTAAAACATGACTCTCTAAATGCTGATGGAGCTTTTAACTTTATACAGCACTCCACTGAGTTCTTGTCAGTACTAGTATACCTCAATGAGGTGACAGAATGAGAATATAAATGCCGAAAAACCTGTGGTCAATATGAAGACTGGTACAGACCTGAGTAAAGCACATACATACATACATACAGACGTGACTAGCTGATACAAGATTCGAGAATCAGCAAGACACAGCAGCACATAAAGGAAGAGCTGAGACCCATCAGAAGGCTTGTGTGAGGATTCTAATAATTTAAGTTCTTTCACATAAGCCCAAATTCTTTTGAAGGAGGCGCAACCAGAAGTAGTAATTTTATATACTGTACCCTATAAGCAACAGTGTCATTGCATCTAACAGTTAATCAAAATAATCTGCAAGCTGTGGATAACAACACTTATGTTACTGACCACTTTTTAAGATCTCAAATTGCAAGTATGGATATAAACTAAGCCTTTCTTATTAGCAAGGGAGAGTGTGACTGAGCTGCATACACACACACACACATACATAAACATGCAACCTCACTTTGATTAGTTGACTTCTTTTCTTCCTATAAAGGTAACAGAAAAAAAAAAAAGACTAAGCCACCCTAATAACCTCCGGTTAAAGAAGCAGAATGATCCTAGCGCCATGTTATAGTGCTTTCAAATCAGTATCTCAAAAACCTGAGAACTTGTCAAACTAGGTCAGATTCCTATCCTTTGTTCATTATTAGGAAACCATCACACTGACACTCCACCTCGACAACTGTCAAATCCTCTTGCACTTTCACCACTGAAATTCCTCACTAGTTTAAAAGAAATAAAATAATGATGAAGCTGTTCAGTAAAACAGCAAATTATCATAATACAAATCCTTAGGTGAAGCTGCAAGAAATGGGTAGCTCACAATACTTCAGTTTTTGATTGATCTTGGCTCTTACTACATTTAATGTGATCAGGGAATATTAGCTCTACTTGATACTATGAATATTATGTTTTATTACGCAAACATCTATTCTGATACAACAGCAGCCTCCTTTCTTGTACAGTTCTTTTTAAAGTTCTATTAACTAACTACTGCAAATGTCACTTACTTCCTTAGTTGTGAAGATGCCATAAAGTTCATCTGCTGGGGAGTTGAACATTTCTTTCATTAGAATCTTCACTGTTGGAATTTTTACACCAACAATATCCAAGGAATGCGGTGAATCCTGTAGAGCAAATATTCACATATATGATTGCATGATCAAACATTTAAAACTTTTGGAATGTCAGGATTGTTGTTACCTGTACAATCTTAAACATACTGTGTTGTGAATATACATGAATTATACAACCTACTTCCATATTTATCTGAGCATGTTCTTA
The DNA here is from genome assembly GCF_028389875.1 of Rhea pennata. Classification (NCBI taxonomy): domain Eukaryota; kingdom Metazoa; phylum Chordata; class Aves; order Rheiformes; family Rheidae; genus Rhea; species Rhea pennata. The sequence goes on along the minus strand of NC_084665.1, from coordinate 8,608,862 downwards.
ATCATTACTAAATTAAGTGACAAAATTGTTTTAGTGTCTAATTCATTCCAAAGAAATCTGAAGGTAATTTTAGCCTGTGAGAAGTGAGCAGCGTAGATGAATTTCATTTCACCTTGTTGAAGCTAGAGCTGTCACAGAACAAAGCACAGAGGGTAACATCATTGGTATCCTCGCTCCTGCCCAGAGAACCTTTGCTCAGGTTCTGTGACAGGTCATTTCTGTACTACAGGTCCTGATCACAGCAGTGAGCCAGCAGTTCCACCCCAAGGCTTCATTTTTGCAGGTAGCCACAGAGATACACAGTTGTTACTATAGCAAGGTCTGAGGGGACTACCTTTATGGTAATAACAAACTTGTACAACACTTAAAGCTAGCGTACTTGCATGATGTTCCCACTTAGTCTTCTCTCAGCTGCCAGGTCCTGACCAATACCAGTAGCTTTTGTTGGCAGAATCATTCCCAAGGTAAACTCTGTAATGAAGGAAAGCATGATTCAGTATGAAACCAAGCTGTACGACCACCCTGCCATCTAGATCCACATAATGACAATGGCTGGCCAAAACTGAACAGTGTAGAAAGGGCCCTGCAACTCCTGAGCTTTCCTACTTTACCTGCATCTTTTATTAACTAACTAAGCTACCAAACAGCATTTTCCACTAAAAGCCAGGCTTTTAAAAGTTGTATCAACAAAAATGAATTGCATATTCCCATTAAGGTGTACACGATCCCCACAATTTTCTGAACAATGTATCAGAGAAATCACAAGTTGAAGGTAGGACCTTTCTTTGCTAGCCAATTGGTTGGTCTACAAGTCTTCAGTGATGGCCAGCATCACTGTCGTCAGTATGTGTAACAAAATACAACCTGGTCTCTATAGAAACGTCTCAAAACTGCCATGTTTGACAACAATAAAGGTTTTGTCTACTAAGACTAAAACTCTTTTTTTGTAATCTTAGCTGATGACAATTTAAGAAGAAAAATACAAACCCAAGGACCTGTCAGTGTATTGCCAGTCTGTTCAATGAAGATGACTGCAGAAAAATGCACTGAACTGTTCGAAATTACCTGTTTTGAGCGCCTTCAGATAATCTCTGAGGGCCTCTCTGACTTTCATGGTTCCTTCAGTTTTCATAAGATCCTTCAGAACATCCCCTTCCCCCTTCTTTTTGCTAACATTTATCTAGAAACAGAAAGAAAAACACAGAATCTAAGCAGTACCTTAACACTAGCCTTTTGGATTCTGACAAAAAAGGAAAATATTTTAGTTTTGTTTGTTTACTATATTCAGAGGACAGCTGCAATTTCAAGTTCATTATCTTCAGTTTATTGTATCTTACTAAAACTAAGTCCTCTTGGAGTTTCACTTAAATAAATGCAGTATCTCCATAGTAACTTTGTCAAGATCATCAAGTCTAAACAGAGTTGTCTTACTACACAGCAGAAGTTGAGTAATCTGTAGAAACCATAGTATCAATTACTACTCTACCAAAAAAGAAAGAAATTCTTTTTTTTTCCAGACTACACCCAAGTTCTTCTCAAATTTGGAGTTAATGCATTGTCATATACTACAATTAGCAAAAAACAAACAAACAAACAAAAAAACCTCTTCTTGTATGCAAGTTGGAGAACAAAGATAAGTTGTTACTTAAGTATGGAAAGTAAAAGACGTAATGAGCAAAACAAGCTATCTGAATCTAACTTATCCCACTTAATCGCAGGATAAATCAAAATATGATGCCTGTATGTTGATTCATGTTTTATTTAAGAATTCTGGACCTATATAGCCATATCAGTATTTCACACCTACCTCTGTATCATCTACCTCATTTTCTTCTGACAGGTTAGGAATTTCAACAGATCCCTTATGTTTCTCACCAGATTCTTTCACTGTACCTGTATTAACATAATGAATTCTTAAATGTATTATTAAAAACTACTTTCCCCATAACAGTAGTTTTACACTTGGAAATCAGTTGTACAGGTGTTATTTAAGTCTCAAAACATGTCAAACTACTTTTGTAATAAATTATTCACATAATTTTAATTTCCAGAACAGATGCATTAATGATGTATCTTCTAAATATGCCTTGCACTGTCATTCTTAGTGCTTTCCTCTTCAGTTATCAGCTGTTTTAATCCTTTCTACTTATGACTTATTTCTGCCAACAAAGAATGTGAATATAAAGGGGGGGGGGGGGAAATAACCCTCTCCTTCCTCTGAATTTGTCTGCCCTTTATTTCGGGGCTTGCTAGATGCTAGCTAGTCCTTCTCAGAAGTCTGAAAAGCTCCTACCATTCAATGCATGTTACCACAGCACAGAACGAAGCAGACATACGCGTGCATAATGGGGTATAATAGCAATGTACAAAATTGGAAGCTCTACTTCCAAATTCTTTGAGAATAATCCTTCCTACTTGTAGTAGTTTTACTGACAGTAATCATGGTACAAGTCAGAGTTGCGAGAGTTTGCAAGATCAGGTATTACACTCTGCTTCTGTAGCTTTCTGGGCAAAGGTCATCACAACTCCAGGTAGCTTTGCATACAAGTTCTGGAATATGAACCTGGCACCTTACTACTCTGCCTCAAACTTTACCGTAAAAAAGAGTGAATATAAGGTCTTAGTGTATTCATTCACTGAAGACACTTCCCCCTTACCCTGAAAAAGCACCTAGTTAATTAAATGTACTCTTTAGATGATTATGCTAAAATCTCTTCAGAAAGCAATAGAGGAAACATACAGTTCTGCCCCAAATCCCCCAAAGATATGAAGTTATCTTCATATTGTTTTATCACCTTAGTTGTCAAAACACTGCAACACAACAGACTTTATCAGTCTATCAGAAACACTCTAAAATACAAACAATTCACAGAGTTAAACACAACAGTGAAAAGAAGTTACCATAAAGGTCGATGGAGTATTTCTTTGGATCCTGCCACCTTCCAAGGTGGAAGAGCTAGCTAGCTTCAGCTATTACTTAACATCAACTTTTTTTTTTTTTTTTTTTTTTAAACTACCCTGAAATTACCACCAGGCTATAGGAGTCCACCATGCACAGATATAATCCAGTCTGCTATGGGTCAAGAGCACAGTAAAGTACATAAGAGAAATGCTTACACATTTCTTATCAAGCAAAAAAAGTGAATGACAAGTTACTGACATTAATACTACAAAGTGGAGTATGGTGCAAAGATCCAAGACCATAAGCACGGCATGTTAGGCAAAGTCTGTTAGCTGAAGCCCTGAAGTAGACAGCAATGCCCACAGAGCAAAGGGCTAAAAGCTGAAGACCTCCTCTCTTGGGCTTCCCACATACTCCCAGGAGAACTTGTCTCAAGTACAAAGCCATGTAAACTGGTTGATTATACAGTTACACCACTTCCGGATCTAGCACAGGTCACATGTAGCCATCTCAATTTTCTCTTTACTGCGTTCTTCCAGTTTCAGGGTTAGTACAGACAAAACTACGGAACATCATCTTTGCAGATTTTGAAACAAATCTTAGTTTCAGCTACCATGCCCGAAAAGGAAGTGCAAGAATGCAGCAACGGCTTTTGGAGGGAACAAAACACAAACTTGACTTCTATCAGTTCAGCTAATTCAATTAACCATTTTTAGAATTCTTACAATAAAGACTCCCAGACAGCAACGACAAGGAGGACAAATTTGTATCTACTAAAAAAAAGTAAATACTTTTTTTTTTCTTTTTTAAAACTACAGGAATTGCTTGTCCAAGGAATGAATAAAATATTATATATGTGCTAGTCAAGAAAGTCCAATCAGTTAACAGAGTTCATGTGGTTGTTCAGCATTATGGAAGTAGAAGTTAGGTTTAGTATCACGGTAACATAAGCAAAACTATTACCATTTTATTGATAAGATAGTCAAATAATTTGTTTAAAGCCCATAGGACTCCACTAACAGAGCTAGAAATAGAATCAGTTTTTGATTTCATGTCCATCTACTATTTTAGGAAGTTAACAGTGAAAGCACATTTTTCAGAAAGACCGACATATAAAACCACTGCTGAAATACCTGACTTTTAAAAGGAGATGCACCAGCTTTCATAAAGCTTCCATCACACATAGAATACTCCATTAAAATTCTCCTGACATCTTTTAACAAATGAAAGAGAGGACAGCCATTTTGCTCAATTTTGGTACCATTAAGTACCCTTACTTCCTCACTTTCATGTTCTGCAATCTAAATTGCTAATGGGGAATGTTTTTCTTCCCAAACTGGCTGAAAATTTCAGAAATTGTATCATCTTTTCCTTATATGTTCATACTTTAATCCTAGCTTCGTAATAAGTAAGAATTCCCTAAAAGACATGCAGAAGGACATAATTACAGCATTATTATTTTTAGCAGTTAAGTCTGAACTCTCATTTCTAATTCAGCATTCTCAAAAAATTGACACGATTGCTATTTTTTTAAGCAACTCTAAGTTCTTTTAGGCTTTCACTGTGCAGTAGAAAAATCTTTTAAATTGTAAGTTAACAAAGATACTTTTCACTCAGTATAACACTGAACTCAGCAAAGCAAATACCTAATGCAGTATTAACAGCTGTGTGTAGTTAAACACTGAAGAGCATAAAGACCTATTAGAGAAGGTAAAAAATATATATAGAGAGAAAAAGTCTTCACAGAAATACAAGCAAAAATTATAGTACCTGCCTACTTCTAAGCTGTATACAGTGCTGTGACATTGAAATAAAACATTTCAAGAACAAAACCAAACTAACCAGCATTTAAAGCTTGCCTGATTATAGCTGGTCAACTTAAAAGAAAAAAAAATAATTATTTTTGAACTTAGGCTGGAATTTGGTAAAACTCAGATTATTATAATTATTTAAATTGCACTGAAATAAAGTGTACTACACAGTATAATACTATGTTTGCCTTCCTCTCTGTTAATGTTCAGATGACTCTTACTAGGACTACTTCCCTAGTTTATAAAGTATCGATAGGTAACTATCAATATGTACTTAAAAACAAAAACCAATCCCATTTTAAGTCTCATATTATCACAGGAGCAGAGTTCAGTATATGTGCGTTGGTCTTTGCATCAAAGTAAATTGTAAAAATCCCAGAGAAACAAGAAAAAATACAGTCATAAGTAACTGCATTGGAAAGGCTGCATAAAAAGGAGTGTAAAATACAGGCAGCTCACTGGAGCAGTTAACAGAATTACCTGAAACACAGATCCAGAGACTACAGTCATGTTTTGGGATATAGGAAGTAAGAGAGGAAAAGACAACAGGGCCCTTGATAGGGCCCTACCTCCTACAGTAACATGAGCGGCCTAAGAAACGAGTATTGTATTTTGGGGAAGAACAGCCCATCATTTGGTGTTAAAACAGCCACATAAAGTTTCCCAGGCACACACTTTACATCAGCTATTCCTGCTTCTTATTCTGCTGCCAGAAAATACCAGAGATGGCTTACAATATGCCATCAAGTTTTAGGCCTCTTGTAAAGGGAAACAGTTCCTCAATGTAGCTATTTGCGTGTAATTCTCCTTCACCAAAAGATACATTATCAAGGCTGCAAATGAAGAACTGCCACAAGCAAAGACAACTGAGGATGCGCCCCCCGAGGAAGGTCACAAGTGCAAGCAGCACCACCAGAAAAAGCACAGACCCCTGTAACCAGTTTTCTTTCTTCACTGGGGAAGTCACAGTCCCTACTATCTCAAATAATAGCAAATAAAATCTAGTTTCTTTAGTTCCATTAGCCATTTTTTCCTAATATAATTCACTATCCTCAAGTCTGTGAAGAGTTCTAGAGAACAGTGTAAATTACACTGATTTTTTTTGGAGGTATCAGCACTTTTTAGTTTCTTGGTTCCTGTTATCACCATAGATGTATTAACCACAGAGATGTCATTCAGGCACACTAGAAAGACTTCAGCTAAAGCACACAACAGAGACCTCTCTGCAATTGCTTACTTCTTGGAAAGCAAGACGAGTAATGCCCCATTAACGTGACGCTAAACACTGCTGAGAAACACGTGTGCCACAAGAATTGGGAGAAGCAGCGATCTCGAAAGTCTAGATTGCTTTTATACGCATATAAAGATTTGCCACAGTTCAGGTTCACTCATCTGCAGATTTCCCTGTAATTTTGATTCAGGGTAATCAGCAAAAACACTGCTGCTTCCCAACTCAAGCGAGGCCGTTTGCTCTCCGAAGTAACACGCGCGTTACCGCAGGGAACACCCCCGACGCTGCAGGGCAGCTGGGCGCCGCAGAGCCCTAACCACCACCGTACACACGAGCGTGATCCCCGCCAACAGCCCGCAACCGCGGCCGCTCGGGCGCGCGGAGCGCCAAGCGCGCCTGAGGGCGCCTCACGGCGGCGGCAACGGCCGTTAACGGCCGCTCGCGCGTGAGCAACGCCCGCGCGCCGCGCCGCGCCGCGCCGCCCGCCGGCGCCGCCGTTACCTTTCCAGCTCAGCCGCAGGTTCCACTCGTAGAAGAAGATGAGCCGCCCTTTGCGGCTGCTGCAGGACGCCTCGCCTTCCACGTGCTTCAGGTCGCCGATCTCGCACCGCCCGGCCTCGCCCTCCACCACCAGCCCCTCCAGCACCTCCTTCAGCTTGCTCTTCGACCAGGCGGTCGCGTCCCGCTCCGTCCTGGGCCGGGGAGGCGGCAGCTCAGCGCCGGCCGACACCTTCCACCCCCCCCCCCGGCCCTCCCCTCCCGCGGCGCCGCCCCCTCCGTGCCCCGCGCCGCCGACCGGTAACGGCTGCCCCGCGCGCCTCACCAGTGCCAGTTATTGACGTTGGTGGCGTCCGCGCGCTCCTCCACGATCCAGCGCGGGTCCCCTTGCCCCCACTTGGCCATGGCGCTGCCCGCGCCGCCGCCGCAGTGCCCGCCGCTGCCGGCAGCCCAAGCCGCTTCCGCCGCCGGCGACCCAGCGAGAAGGTGCCAGAAACTTCCCCTCCCCCGTTCCTCGCTCCCCGCCGGAGGAGGAGGAGGAGGAGGAAGGCGGCGAGGCCGTGCCGCGCCGCCCTCCCTCCTGCCGCCCCTGCGCGGAGAGGGAGCCGGCGCGGAGAGGGAGGGGAAGCGGGAGGGCGGCGCCGCGGGCGCCTCCTCGGGGCGGTGGGTGGCTGCGGTGCCCGTGCGACGGGGGCGGCGGCGCCCGGCGGAGACCAGCGGAGACCAGCGGCTCCGCTGGAACCGGTACTTCCTAGCCGAAGAAAAGGCACCGCGTGAAGAGGAGACGCCACCCCGTCATTTTCAAAAGTAACAACGGTGGTAGATTGTCTGCAGAAGAACAGACAGTTATCTGAGGATTGAGAAATACTTGAATTAAAATAACGAGGAGGCCGTTTGAAATTATTTTATTGTGTTGCTATTTTACACATGCTATAAGGAATTAAATACAATTTGAGATACTGCTGCTCCCAGGGAAGTAATCATGAAATACAATCATTGTGTAGCCCCCCCTTTTTTTAGCTTGTATTTTTTTTTCCTATCCATGTCTTACAGCACAAACCACAGGAGCAGCAGGAGTTCAAATCTAGATAGCCTTCCCATATTTTGAGTACTCACTGAACTCTGTATTGTTCCAATAAGTATCACTGTGATTTTTCATAAAGAAAAGGTTTCTTCATCATGCATTTCTTCATTATTGTTGAAAAACAAGTCTTCATTATCAGGCTCATCCGGTTCAGCCTCTGTATCCAAAATCACTGCCACTTCTGAAAATCTCACCCCTTTCAGTTCTTTTTCTGGAGCAGGTATTATGGGATCAGGTCCTAACGGATGAGCTGGCTCATCATTTTTATCTGTCAAAAAGTAATTCTGCAAGAAGACATGAATAACACAAATGAGGCAGAAGACCATGAATGGTACAAAGTGCACAAATTCTAGAAGTAATATAACTTAATGTATAGTCTGTCTCTGAAGCTTCCAGGCTGCAGGTTTTAGGGGCAGCAGTAAATGAGAACTCTTTCTCTACAAACAGAAGGAGCTGCAAGAGAATCATCCTTCTTTTCAGGCAACAAAGTCCTTTTCATCCTCTTCCTGCTTGTAAGCAGAGATGAACAGCCCATCTCAAAGATTTTCATTACTTCAGATAAGATTTTTTTTCCCCACAAGTTAAAAAAATGGTTGAGTTCAGTTACTGGCTTGCAGTTCTTTGATAATTATTTCAGTTATTTGATGAATAATAATAGAATATCCTTTACTGCAGTCTGCAACTGAATAGCTAATTACCTGTTTTGTTGTAATTTCTGCAGCAGGCTGGACACCTACATTTCCAGGTTCTTTGGTCTTTTCAGGAGCAATATTTTTTTCATGTTCGCTTTCCAAACCCACTAGCAGTGTCTCAAGATAATCACATTTTTGTTCGGCCTCAAATACATCTTTATGAGCATCCCCTCCCTGAGTGTTTTCCGTGCTGGTAAACGTTGTTATTTCAGTGTTCCTGAAAGAGAGTGAAATAAATTCCTAACACCTTCAGATAATTAAGTGACAAAATCTTGGCCTCTCTGAATCTGTGAGCAGTATGTTTATAAGTACCTGAAGGAGGAAGGGTGTCAAGGGGACAAGGCTAAACTCTTCTCAGTTGTCCCATGCGACAGGACAAGAGACAATGGGCAGAAATTGAAGCACAGGCAGTTCCGCCTGACCGTGAGGGGGAATTTCTTCACTGTGAGAGTGACGGAGCACTGGACCAGGTTGCCCAGAGAGGTTGTGGAGTCTCCTTCTCTGGAGATATTCAAGGCCCACCTGGATGCAACCCTGCCTAACATGCCCTAGGTGACCTGTGCAGGGTCCTTGAGCAGGGTGGTTGGACTAGATGATCTCCAGAGGTCCCTTCCAACCTTACCGATTCTATGATTCTGTGTACACTGGTTTCAAAATCACTGAGATTTTACCCAGGTGAACATTATGTAGCTTCTTGTATCCTGAAGGATTTTTTCTGCATAGAGATCAACAATTTGCTAAAGAGTAAGCGTGAATTTGCCCATGTAATTTATGTTACAAGACTTTAGTAAAAGGTGTTAGCTTTCTTCAAGCATAGAGTTTGTAACTTACTACAGTAACAGTTCTTACAAATCAACTTACACATTAGTGAAAGGTACAAGGAACATCCTATGTTATCAGAATAAAAAGCATATCTTTTGGTGTGCTAATTTTTTATAAGTCTGTGATATCATCAGCATTCTACTTACAGATTATTCATATGCTCTGGTTTCTCTATGATAATTTTTGGACTTCCACTTTTGTCAGCTACAGCTGGATTATCAAAGCCCTCAATAACTTCAGTCTGCTTCTCAATGAGCCACTCTTGCTTCTTACTCCTGAAAATGACAAATACAGTAAAATAAATTTTTCTTTTGAAATTTAAAATACAAAACATGAAATATTTGTCATAAGTTTAATGCACAACTTATGTTACCTGTATTGTTCTGGGGATTAGTCTGGAGTCTTAGTTCCTATTATTCTGCATATTGTTAGACTACATATTAATGAAACAGATTAAATACCCACTGCCCTTTTTGAAATCTAGTCATTTTTCACAAATCTACAGTCCTGTTGCCATTGAAGTCAACAGCAAAACTTCCCTTGACTTCAGTATGCAAATTCATGGAAATAGTGGATAATTATGTGGGTATAGTATAGCTACTTGTGTCCCCCTTATTAGGTACAATTTCTGCTATCCACATTTCTCTGTTTTAAAAGGATTTCTCTTTACTGTTGCTCTGTGACAAACACAAAAAAGAAACCAACTTTGAGCTGATGTGGAGTAACAGAGGTATCTAATATCTACAGGAAAAAAGTCTAGACATTTTAATTTACAGCAAATCTTAGGCAATACTCCATCCAAATATCAGTAATTTTATCAGATTAAAAAGTATTTTTCGAGTTGCCATATAAAGTCAATTTACTCGTAAGTTCAGTTTAAATGACATTGTTAAAGTAAGAATAGTTATACCTTTTTCTCTTTATGGTAATAAATATGTATACCAGGAAGGCTACAAGCATACAGCCCAGCAGAACACTTAGAACGATAGTTGCAGTGAGTTCAGGGGACACCGAGTCAGCAAGAACCTCTCCTAAGTCAGCAGTTACAGGCGTTTCAAATATTTTTGCCAGTTCTGACTGAATGATAATCTTCTGCTCTGTAAGTTTCCTGAAGATAGAAAAGTAAAATGCTGGTGATTTATCGGACCTTCATTTTGGTCTGCAGAGCACTGAAGAAAAGAAGAAAATGAGAGGAAACTCATCCCACAGTCTACCATGTGCAGGCATCCTTTCTAACAATCAGATGTTTTACATCTTCCATGGAAAAAATCCTATTTCTAGCAACCAGCCCAGAGGCTGATGTGAAGTGAAATGTTGCAAAGCTTGGAATAGTGAACTTCAGGCACATATTCTCTAAATCTACATCAAGGCAGCAAAACATATCGCTTTACAGATACCAACAGAGATTTCCTCAGTCAAAAAGTTTCATCAATACAGAGTGCTTTCCATGACTGCAGTCTCCATTAGTATTATCAGCCACAAACAATTTCTTGTTAAACACAGAAGTTGAGTTTAGAAATCACATTATGTATTTTAAATAGCAGCCACCCTTTATACAATGTTTTGTGAGTATACATTCATACCAGTGTCATGTTATGAAAGAACTACAAAATACACCTAAAATTAAAATATTTAATCAACATTCTGCAGTTCTGAAGTGAAAGCAATATCTATTTTAATTATAATTTTTCTGTTTCAGTTTTCCTAAAAACTGACTTGTAAGTATGTTTTGCACAAACAGCCATATTCATTTACTTTGACAAGCTTTGGAAATTACCTTTAATAATTAATGAAAACTTTCTGAAATCTAAAAGCTCAATTTGAGCTTAGATAAATTGTTATTTGGTTTAAATCTGCACAGTCAAGAGATTGAAAATTCTAAGGGAAACAAAACCTTACACCTCACCTGGGTCCTGACAGCCAGAGGACCAACTTTAAGATACAGACCTTTTTACATCTTCTGCAGGTATTTCTTGGGCTGCCTCATCAACAGCAATAATTTTTAAGTAGGTTTCATCCGTGCTTTCTCTTGCTCGTCTTTCAAACTCATTGGAATAAAAATCAATGATGTATATATTCCACGCAAGTATTTCTTCTAGGACCCTGCCATCATATTAAGAAAACTTTTAAAATTAACTGGGCATTGACAAATTCTTTTACTCTGAAAGTGATAGAAAAGTAGCATTTACAATACAACATGTTGCACATACTTAGTGTTTTAATCTCAGGATGTCAAACTGCAGGATTGCCATCAGCAAGGGAGTTAAGCTATTTGCCCAATATCATAAAGTGACTGCGTAGTAGCAGAGAAAAAGAACATCCAGGCCCCAGCTCTGACTATTAAACTAAGCCACTTTTTGCTTTAGTAGATGCTAGGTAACTTTAGTACATAGCCTAAAAATTCTTAGATAGTTATTTACACATAGCTTTCATAACCAATATTGTATAGCATATCATATATTTAGTTACGCTTTACCAAGTAACATATGACTTATTTCATGCTTGACATCATTATTTTTATAAATACAAGCAATGATACCTATAGTGTGTTATAAACATTAAAGGTAGGGAGATGGGAATCTGTTCTCATGATCCTCATTGTCTTCTCCTGATCCTTTGTAAAAAGAGGTATTTTCACATTAGATCAGACCATTGGACCCATCAGTCCATCATTCTGATAGGAGTCAGTACCAGCTGTTTCAAAGAAAGGTGCAAGAAGTAACTCTAGGGTTTCTATCTAATCTTTACCAATGGGAAATCAGTGCTGTGATAGTGTCAATGTTACAAACTCATTTTTCCATCCTTTAAAATGATCTTCCCTCAAAAGCATCATGCCTCAAGGCCTCATATTTCCAACAAAAATACTTGTTTATATACAGTCAAACAAAATCTTTTGTGTTGGCTCTATTGGAGCCAAAAACTCCAATATACATTTTAAACTATACTGTGACATGTTGCTAGCTAATTCCCTAATGCTGTAGGGCTGAGAATGCCCTTGAGAAACACTGCTGCTGTGCCACAAGGGAGATTTTTCATTTGTACAAAAGGTAGTTTTGGTTTGCAGACTCATCTTAGGATACCTATCAGTATCCTCTATCCTGTCTATCTCCACGTTTGTATTTTGAGCCATTCTTCTCCTTTTGCAGCCAGTTAAAGCATATTTTCCATAGACAAAGCTAGACTTGAATGATTTACAGGAGAGAAAGTTCAAACTAATCCAACATAATTTCAGTGTATTAGCTCTTCTTCTGATGTAATTTAAGTTCATAAAACTGAGGAAAAGTCATAAAAATTAAAAGCCATGACAACCCTGTGCAAAGGGCACAGCATTTGCATGGCAGACCCATAAACCACCTGTTAACTTCTCTGTTCAGAAAAAATAGAGATAGCAACATAGTCATTTCCTTTTAGTCTTTCTACCAATGAAAACTTTTATTCTAATCTATTGAAATTCATAGAATGTTGAAGTAGGAGGTGACCTCTGGAAATTATGTAGTCCAAAGACCTTTTTGACAGTCTTCAGCAGAGGCCAAAACCTTACTAGGAAAAAAATGGGCATATCTTCCAGGTGGATTTCTGTGGACTCCCTGAAATTATTCTGAATTATATCAAATTGAAAGTCTGGCTTTCAGAGACCCAGGCTGTAATACATCTCCTGTAGATTGCCAGACCCCTGTCTCAAAGGGGCTCTAAATTTGTCATTAGGTATATCAGAATAAGCTTCATAGCTTCAAAAATACCTTTTTACTTCAGCAATATTTCTTTCAACAGCATTGATCATCTGATTAAGAACAAGTACCACAATGTTGTCACTGGAACTGGCATCAACGATTACCTACAAAGTGAATAAATCACATGTAAGATTTTCTAAAGCATTTATGTCTCTCTCTTTATTCCCAAGATTGACTTTAAAAAAAACCCTCTAATTGTGAGGCTAAAAATGAGTACTCATAACTTCCATGTAAGTAATTTCAATAGAATTAAGATGTTAAAATAGTATTACAGGCAATTAAAAAAATCAAAGAATTTATTAAATTATGAACAAATATGGAACTCTACTATGCCTGTGAGCAAAGTTTTAGGCAAAAGAGTTTTCCAGAATTTCCCTTCTTGCATTCTCTTTTTACATACATGTAATATCATGAAACAGATTTCTAAAATTAATACTAATAAATTTTGAAAACATATGAATTTCTCTGCACGATCTCCAGTTATACCCATCAGTTACCTGCATGTGCAGTACAAACAATTTATTATAAATGCAGCATTTAAAGGACTCTATTATCTAACTACAATTTTATATGTCAAGCCTTCACTGAAGTAACTGAGATTTGGATAGCACATTAAAATGTATCTGCTATGCAGCTACATGGAGGTCATATACTCCTGAAGAGGGTATCCTGGGGAAATTGCACCAAGGGGAGGTGGAAGGGAAGTGGTATCAAACTTGCAATACCTGATACAACCCCTGAATTCAGGTAAATCTTTTCTTGCAAGGAAAGAAAAACTCAAGAATAACCTCCTCCCAGGACTAAGGTATATGGAGGGGAACCACGTTTCTGTGTTCACAGTTACTTCAAGCAGTTCCCTTGAGATTCTTACCCCAAGGCTCCCTATCTCAAGACAACTTTGTTGATTTACTCATGGCCTGAATTATCTAAGAGATTAATTTGGTCCATAAGTGTAATTGTTCTCTGAAAGTCAGTTTTCATGTCAATATATTTTTCCTTATTAATAGAAATGGCAACTTAGTAATTCTAGCCTGAGATTTTATATGTATTGGTACATTTAGCAGTCTTACAACATGGTGTTCAATATCGCTTTTGTCATTATCAAACTAGCCTTTCTTGTATACAGATTTTTGACAAGGAAGCAAAACAGCACTACTCAGTGATCTTCCTTACATTGACAGTTGTCTGGGCTGTAAGTCCTCTACCACCTTGGTCTGCAGCTTGGACTTTCAGAGAAACTGTTCCAGTCCATCTTCTTACAGAAACTGTAAAAATCTGCCCTGTATTTTCATCAATGTCAAACTGATTCGTTTCGTGATGCACTAAGCTGTACAGCAGAAGGCCGTTCTCTCCTGAGTCTGGATCTGTGGCCTGAGTTCAGAAAAGAAAGGCAATTTGTAAAACTCAGCTTGTGGCTTTTGGGCTGTACTTCATTCTTCAAACATAAAACTCTCCAGTTTCAATTTGTAGGACTAGAATATTCTAGGATAGTGGCTGTCATATTTTTTCCTGTGCACTAAACAAAGCAGAGCACAAATTCAGAATCAGACCAGGGCTATAAAAGCAGAAATACATTTCCCATAAAGTCTGGAGGATTCTACTGCTGCAGCCATAAAGGGAGCAGGCTACAGGAACTGAAGGATAACACCAGACTTGGAAAGGACAAGTTTGAGAACTGTTCTGTGTTATAACTCTTTTCCCCTTTGGATCTGATAGACAGCAAAGCAGTTAACAATGCCAGAAAGGGAACGGTAGTCTGTGCAGTATAAAAACTTTCATGGACCAAACAATAATAGCATTAAGTCAGAACCGTCTGCACAGCTCTTCTGACAGACTGACTCTCAGGACAGGTATGGACTAGTTCCCTTCATCTGCACCGTGTGAAACTTGGATGATGGGCAGAATCTGGCTCCAGATTTCAAGAGCAGATTTAATAGTTCCTTTAACCTATTTTACTTGTGGAGGATATCCAAGTTTTTCAAAAGCCCTCCCTTACGAAGAGGACAGAAAGAAACTCTACCTGTACAGTAATAACTGGGTACTTGTACGGCACAGAGTTCAGTATCCGAACTGAGTAGACACTGTTCAAAAATACTGGCTCTTCATTTACATCTTGCACTGAGATTTTCAGCATTGCCACATTTTGAGAAAACAGACCTATTAAACAAATGCAAGTTAACTCTGACACTGCTCAGACTCATGTCAAACACCAGCAAAGCACAGCGTTCAGAGGCTGGACCAGACTGTGGCTTTACAGCATCGTCTGTGCTGCCTGTGAGGATGAGGGAGAAGGAAGGGAGCTCAGCAGAGATGTGCCCCAAGGAGCTTGCTCTCTTTCCTACAGAGGTCCAGCAAGAACACACAGTGCAAGGTAAAGGCCACAGCACTGCTCCCTCAGCCCTCTCCAGCTGGCTGTGCTGTACCAAGCAAGGGTCAAGCAGATGCTCTAGCTGGTGCTGAGGAGCCCAATGCCCAGCTACTACGTTCTCCTCCAAAACAGTGGTAGGGCCCTGTGAGGGTGTGCATTTGCTGAGGAAAGCTGCTTCTCTTCTTGTTGCACTGCTGCAAAGCTCTGACTTTCACCAGAACTTTCAGTTAAAGAAAATCATGTTTTCTCTAGTTGGTTGCAAATACAGAAGACAAATGTCATGTGTTCATCACCCCTGATTCAAGCCGAAATGCTCTTCAAAGAAAAGTTACCTGAATGCTGGACTTGTGTGGCAGATGAAGGATTTTCATTTGCTTCAACAAAAATTACATACTGAGAAACATTCTCGTAGTTCAAATTAATTGCTGTTTTCAGCTGACCACTTTTTGAATCCAATCTAAAATGACCTGAAAGGCAAATGTGCACCTTAGTTGTTATTGTTACCATTTCGCTCGTATGCTTCCTACCTTTTGTGTTTTGGTTGCTCTTTGGATGCTCCCACAGGCCTTCTGCTCTTAAGAATGTGAAATGCACTGCTACCAAGGACTGAGCAGTGAAGGCATCACAGCTGGGGCCCTATCTTAGACCAAACAGGCTTTAAACATGTAAAGGAGCAATATACTTGGAAAAGAGAACTGCAGCTTCTTGTTGCACAAGTTCTTTTTCACTTGATAGGCATTTTTTCACCAGTTTTTAATTATTCCATTTTTTTTGTGGAAAATGGAGTCACATCAGTGCTGCAACAGCCGAAAAAAACTAGATGCCCCTAAGTAGGTGCAAGTGCAAGGAAATGATAAACTGAGGCAGGGAAGAAGCTGCTTGCTTACAGTCATTTCTACTTTGGCTCCCAGGGGGAGGTTTAGCTCCGTTGGTTAGAGCATGGTGCTGCTAATGTCAAGGTCATGGTTTCAATTCCAATACAGGGCTACGCTGAGGGTTGGACTAGATGATCTCCAGAGGTCCCTTCCAACCTTACCATTCAATGATTCTACGAAATTATTCTAACTTAAGCTATAGGAACCCATTTACTGGCAAGTTACATCACCAACTCTCTAGCCAAAGAGTAACAAATCTCTGAAATAATAAATTCTTTACATCTTTTCTTTTTTGAAAAATCACAATTTTTTATCCTTGTTTTCCATCTCATTAAATACAGCAGTATCTGCCACAAAAATGACAGGTTAGTTTATCATCTTAGCTGTTTTAAGGCAGGAAATAATACTCACCTGCTTCATTGCCAGATACAATTGTATAAACAATCTGTTTTCCTAAAGTTTCAGCCACAGCAAAAGTGTAAATTAAACGATCCGCTCCCATGTTTTCCATAACTGAAACACTAATAGAGGAAAGAAATGATAAATCATAATGTTAGAGTTCATAACAGCTATTGTGCTGACAGAATTTGAAATTTAACTCCTTAAGAGCAAGTTTCCTCCCCTCTATGTGTGTGCCAGAGCTCACTGGCCTTCAGAGTGAAGTGTAGTTTCTACTTTTCCAGCCATACATTTGTTTATCCTTGAGGAAAGAGCAAGGAAGATTTTCATTTGTGAGCTGACAAGAGAGAAGGTATTAGCATAGACAGCACCTCTTACGTTCTGTTAACGACTGCAATAAAAATCAATACTTTTTTATTAGTGTGCAAAGGAAAGGGAGAAAGAGGATGATCTTCACAAACTGCACAACAAAGAAATAAAAGGTAACACCCAGCATCATGTACACAGAACCACTGTAGTAGTAGCAGGATTTCCTAGACTGATTATTTAAAAAATAATGTCCTTTCTTCTACAAGAAAAGGAAAGGGAATTGCTATGAAACTTAGCTTCAGCTTTACTAGGTTTTCCACTACATTAAGAATATGCACCAGCTATATAACTTACTGTGGAAGTCTCACCTGATTTCTGTGTTGTTAAACTGAGGAACAAATGGACGGTTGTCAAGCACATTAAGTGTAATCATAGCAGTGCTGTTTAATGATGGAGAACCTTGGTCTTCAGCCATTATTGTTAAATGGATCTCTCCAGATCTGGACAGGTTTCCAGTTGTTATTATTTTCCCCTCATTTCTGTTTTCTATCAAGAAGAACTGGCTGAAGTTTAGATCAGGGAGGATGTAATATTCAACAAGGCCATTCTGCCCCTGCCATGAAAGGAACACAACTTCATATAACTATTGGTTGCAGGACCATATTATTTCAGTGCTTCAAGTCTTGCAGTACACTGTTCTTAACATTTCTATGCTTAAATGGACAGAATGCCAGAGGCATTTTAAATAACCAGAGAGAACCAGGCTCAGAGTTACTTGGTGCTTAAGCTTGAAACACAAGAGCAGTAGCATGGGAAAGTGCCAATGGACAGACTTTCCTCCAGAAAATTATTTCTGATGTTCCAAAAGTCACACATATTTATAGCCTTAAAAAAATATTCTTACATAACAAAGTATTTAGTGTTCTGCTGTAGGTTCATCATGGGCCTTGAGTTCTGCACAAACTTTTAGCCTATTTCAGCTCATACAAAAACATTAACACGTTAATTTTGTAAGCAAAGTTCACAAATTAGATCTTCTAATTCTAGATTTTCAGAAGAGGAGGAGGAGGAGGAGGATGCTAATAAGTCAGTACAGGAAGTGAAGATTTCCATGGGGCTTGAGACAAGGTGCTTCTGATTCCTCATCTGTCAAAGTGAGCTAGAAGCAGCTATTCACTTTACGTAGGTTCCATAAAGCTTATTGGTTCACACCATCATATGTCCAGGGAACTATATTTAGGTATCGCTGTTGATAGTAATAATGAATTTCCAGGGGAAAAATTCCCATAGCAATACTAAGGAAACTACATGCAATATGAGTACATTTTGAAGGGTAGGAACAGTTGGTATTTCATACCTAAAGAATGGAAAAATACATTTGGACTGCAGCTTAAAGCAATCTCAGAATCAAAAATGAGTAGTTACCTGATCTTTGTCTATGGCATTCACAGTTATGACATGAGCACCTACAGGATTAATCATGTGTAGAGAAGCAGAATAGGAATCCTGAACAAATATTGGAGCATTATCATTCACATCAATCACTAGAACCGTGACAGTAGCAGTTGCCTAGAAAACAAAATGGTTTCTTGCATTTTAGAATATTTAGAATGTCCTGTTTAGTGATACGTTTTTGTTATTTGCATATGCAACAAAAAGCATTAATTAGTCTTTGAAAATGCTGCACTGAAATAACAGGCTAGGTTTCATTTTCTGAACTCATCATCATAAATCACTACAGGATTTTAACACAAAAGAGACAGTAAATTCTAAGTAGCAGCAGGATTCTACTTTTTGAAAGATTTCTGAAGGAGTAAGAACAAGATGTATTTTGGAGGCCAACATGTCATACTGCTGCTGCTAGATGGGGAAAAGGGAACCACTACATATTCTAGTTTTGTTAAAGAAGCTTGTAATAACTTTTCAAATAAAAGAAACAGAGCAGAGCTAGAACAATTTTCTGTAAATCACCTTTGCTGCCACAGATAATTAGCAGAGTATTTACAGTATTAACTAACAGCAGCAGACAAGAATTCTTGTTCTCCAGTGCAGATTGGTCGAACAATTCAGGGTCAAATTCTGCCATGCACAATTATGGAGTATTTGGACTAATTATGAAATAGAGTACTTCTCAGCATGGGCACAGGTAGCAAAAATATGACCCAAAGTGTGATTATGTGACTAATTTCTTGTGCACAATAAATGTCTTTTGTAGACCTCTCTCATACTAGTTCAAATCCATTCTTACTAGGAATGTCACATTACAGTGACATTCAGTTCATTACAGTAATGCTCTTTTACCTGATAAAAAGGAGCAGATTTATTGTTGACTGCATTCACTGTAAGGTTGTATTTATCCATGGTTTCATAGTCTGGAGAGGTCTTTATCTTAATATCCCCAAGTATTTCATCAATTTCAAATATATTTCCTCCACCACCTGAGATACATTCAAAGAAGCATTATCAATTAATGCATCTTAGAAACACACAGTTAACTACACTCTTACATTATATGTTTACCTGTGTCTTGAGCTGATGAACATTCCTTTTTTAATATAGTAGGGGGAATGTAGAAGAAAAATAGCAAAGATTTTGTGTGAATGAACATTTGAAATGTGAGCCAGCAGAATGAGTCAACAAGTCCTGCAGATATACCTGTTTCACTCAAAAGTTTATAGCACTTAAGCTTACAAGACATGTAAATGATGATGGAAAGTATATAGGCGTCCAGGAATGAACCTCTGGAAATGAGTTCCTCCACGCTTGTGTAACTGTAGGATCAGAGGACACAAAGGCCTTTTACAGTCCTCTGACATTCTGTACGTTCAGTCTCAGGTTACACGAAGCACAGTAACAAGATAGTACTCTAGCCAAGATGACTAGGAAGAAATGCCATTACATTTACTCTGGCTCTAATGAGTGACACGTAGATCCGTAGAAAAAACAACTTGACTGCCAAAAGACCTGGCATTGATTTTGACTGTTTTTTTGCCACCCTTGTCCAAAGCCACATCAAAAACTGTGCATATTGGAAATAAAAGACTCTAAAATATATAATATATCTACTTATGATAGTCCAAACACCAGAAACAACTATTTTAACTCTTGGAGGCTTTGGTCAGTAGGCTCTAAATCTCCATCTCTGTCAGGCTTAGGTGCAGAGGCAAAGGGGTGCTTTTCCCAGCTGGGATGC
Organism: Rhea pennata; assembly: GCF_028389875.1. Taxonomy (NCBI): domain Eukaryota; kingdom Metazoa; phylum Chordata; class Aves; order Rheiformes; family Rheidae; genus Rhea; species Rhea pennata. The sequence continues at coordinate 8,588,947 of NC_084665.1, read as the reverse complement.
CGTCAGCTCCCACAGTTAAACGTGACAGGAAGCATGAACGATAGCTCTCAGTCACTACAATTCACAAGTTGGCAGTAATGTAAAATGAAATTGCAGCTGGTTTACACTAATAGCTTGGGCAGAGGTCTGAGATACCAGAGTAGGTGACATGGTGCCTGTAGTGCCATTTCTGCTGCAGAAGTAAACACGTCCAGCAGTAATGGGAGGCAGACAGCTCTCTAGCAGCCCTCAGTAGTGAATCAGGTCCCTGATGCTCTTGTGATACCATTTACATCTGCTCAAAGTAGTTGTGAAATGCTCATAGTCCGCAAGCTGAGGAGAAGGTTAACTTAGTCGCATTTGGCACCTTGTGACACAGGCACAAACAGTATTACAAGATAGGGCTGAATTAGGCCCCAAGATCTTTATTCTTCATTCAGTAAAACCAGAACAATTTTTTAAATCAAAATTACTCCTGCTGATTACAGCTAAAGCACTGGGGCAGTTAAAGATTTTTTAGAAATATAACTTTTAATTGTAATTAAGAGTATGATTAAAATCGCAAAAATTGTAGTTCCTGCAAAAGAAGTTGCTACTCAAACAGTTCAAAGATTCTGTGAGCATAAATCAGGCAAATACTAAACCAGGCGAAAGTGAACTTTGTTGGCTTATGTAGAAAGGGATAAGCAGATAACATGCACAATGCTATTTATGCTCATAAGAGGGTAGACGACAAAGCGACCATTGTTTCAGCGCAGTAAGAGAATCCCTTGTTACCTGTAAGGTTATATAGAACAAAGGCATTGTCTCCCACGTCTCTGTCTGTTGCTGTGACTTTCCCAACTATGAATCCCACCGGCACATTTTCATTTACACTGAATGCATTCACTGGATCAAACACAGGTGGCCAGTCATTAACGTCAATGATCTTTACAGTAACTGTGCAATAACCTCTTTTCTTCTCAGGGATTCCATTATCTTCAGCATATACCACAATCTGTAAGTCACACAATTATTGGTAATGAGAAATCATACAAATAGGTATTTGCATAAGGATTAAAAGATCTGGATGGTTCTTAAAATTTGGAGCATTCTTTGAAATTCAAACTCAAAATTTGAATTCACTTCAAAATAATTTCTGAAAACTTAAGGTGTATTTGTTTGATTTTAAGAGTCTTTCTATATAGAACCAACCACTTCACCAGTATTTTTGCCTGAAGCAAAATAAGATCATAAAGAACATCCAGCAGTGGCAGCAACAATAAAATAAGTTTAATTGAGGGTCTTATCTCCAAGATCTCGGCCCAGTAGAGATTCGAGCAAACAGACGACACTGAATACATGAGCTGTCACTATGGAGTTAGTTATTCATGTCTCATGTGTCTGAGTGTTTGTAGGGCGGGGTGTTTATAAGCCTTGCTTGAATTTCAGGTTAGGCATTATAACCTACAGGCTGTGACTTGCTTCAATAACAAATCATATCTTGAGATGCACATTTAAAACAATACATAAAATGTTTAAGCCTGATCAAGCTGAACCAAAACAAAAATGTCACCAATTATCCAAGAGAAAGATAAAGAACTCTAAATTATGAAAAGATTTAAGAAATCTAAAGCAAACCTGATATTCTGTAGCTTCTTCTTCATAATCAAAGGAGGTGGTGGAATAAAGAATTCCTGTAACTTCATCTATTCTGAATTTTAGTCTGTCTCCACTAAGAATGCCGTATGTTAGGAAACCATTTCTGCCTGTATCATGATCCTCAGCTTTCAGCTGCACAATCTGAGTAGCAGGTAAATTCTGTCAATAAAGAACAGATTGAGGCCGTCAGAGACTTTGGTGAGCTGCAGTATCTTGATTTATATGAAGGATGAGTAGCAGAAACCACATACACTTAAAACAGTATAGACAATTTTCAATCAAAATTACACAGTTCATTCAGCACAGTAAGAGAATCTCTTGTTTTCTGTAATATACTGAACAGTTATTCTTCCCCCCTCTCCCTCCCGCCCTGTCTCTCTCTACAGCAGTGATCTTCAGGGACAACCACCATGTTTTCAAACAGGACCAATGATGAACACAAGGGTCTGGCTTGCCTTTCAGAAATGACTACAGTTTAATAGCTTCTGGTCCTCCTTTGAAACTCAAGAGACATTCTCAACTTCAAAATCATGTTCCTGTATGGATACTATTTGGCTAATAAATATTCTTTTCAGCTCTAAGGGCATTAAAAATTCTCTATTTCTTTCTTCTAAAAAACTGTTATTTGCATTAATATTGACAGAAAATATCAGTGTTTCACTTGTACAGCCATTTGAGGTCTGATCTAAAGTTACATGATCCAACAGGGCATCCAACAGTTCTTCCTGTGTAAATATTTCACATGGAAATTAATTTTTAAGCTTGAGAAATGTGATTCTAACTCTTCTCCATTAAATTAACTGGGAATATTAAAAATATGTGTAATAAATATATATTTAGCTCTATGTTAGAAATTGACTAGATTTCACATCAGTCGTATCTTAAAGAGAATTTATGTTAACTAGTTGGTAATCTCAAAAGCAAGGTATGTGCTATAGAAAATATAAGTATGATCAACGTGCTTCATTTAAAAAATATCTAGCAGGTGAAAGTGTGAAAAGTGTTGTTTGAAAATGCAAAACAGTGAAATGTTGGGCTAGATGCTTTTGCATAAATAAATTCTGTGGCTTCATTTGCAGGCTTCCAAAATACAATAGCAGCAGACTGAAATCTGCCTTGTTTCATGCTACTAATAACTTAGAGGCAGGAAGAATCATAACAGATTGTATTTTATCAAGAGGAGAAATTACGCTACTTTAGACAAGACTTCTGCCTGCTATTTCTCTGCATAAAGCTCCTTTATAGGCTGATAAAGAGTCTGTAAGATGACAAGCACATCCACTAGATTGGAAATGCACATGAAGATGCTCTGTGCACAAATATGCAAGATGGAGTGGCTATTTTTTGCTTCATGGAGACCCTCACTTTCCCTTTAATATGTTCATATTTCTGGACCATTCTCTTTATGTACTAGAAGTTTCAGATTGAAATAAACTGTGGAACATCATATGGCAGAATGGTAAGCGCCTCCTGGCTCCAGTGCCAGGATGTTTACTTGTGCATTCAATATAAGATATTTTTTATTATTTTAGGGGTTCATTTTTGTGATTCAGGTTAGAGTGGCATTTTCTTACCTCTTCCAATCTTTCTTCTACTAGAGAGGATGGGAAAACTGGAGTGAAATTGTTTTCATCAATGACTTCTACATTCACAGAAACTTGATTATGTATGCTAGGGTTAGATGGATCTGTTGCTTGCACATTAAAAGAGACTGGAAAATGTTCTGCTGTCAAATTTTTTCTTGTTCTTATGATACCAGTGGCTGGATCAATAATAAAATATCCTATTAAAAAAAATAAAAAAGAAATTACTCTATTATTTTATTATTTTTTAAACTGAAGACATGGGTCCTTCAATGCAAGCTACATATTATATGTATGACTGTCATCTGTTACAGTGTCCATCAAAGAACAAAATAAAATAAAGTATGGATTTGCATGAATATCAGAAGTATCCAGGGTTATAATTAATAAAAACAAATATTTCAGAAAGATGGGAAGAACAGGGGAGAAGTTCACAATTCTCCAGCAGAAGTCCTTCACCTTCCCCTGAGAGTCAGAGATTATTGATCCTGATTCAGTCACTAATTATTGTATTTCCTATGACCTCCTGTTCTTACTGACAAGAGGAATTTGCCAATAACTCTAAGGGGACCACAGCTTCATACAGAACACTTCACAGAAAAAGAAACAATAGAGGCTATTTTCAACGCTACAATGTAATCACTTCTAGGCTTTTATTATTAGCAAAACGAATCATCTGACACAAAGCACTGATCCAGGTGATTCCATGTAAACTTACGCTACATGTTCAAATTTGTTAAGAAAATGTTGATGAGTTAGTTTTTTTGTTTTTTTGTTTGTTTGTTTGTTTTTGTTTGTTTGTTTTGTTTTTTTTTTGTTTTGTTTTTTTTTTTTTTTTTGATTTTACCAGCAAGATCTATGCTGGACTAGGTATTTTCTTTCCACTCCGCTGTAACTTTATGCCTGACCAGGTACCACCTGATCTCCTGTAACAGACATGGAAAAGCATAAAGCCAGTGAATAAGTTCAGTATTGTGTGGCTCTAGCTAAACTGACAGAAACTTGGTCACGTGCCACACTTGATCAATATCAAATTTGTATGTCTGAATGATACAGTAGTCTATACATGCAATATTAACAGCTGTAGAACTGACATACAAGCAAAAAAAGAGATAGAAGAAATAATCCAAAAGCTAAGTGCTCTGTAGCAATAGTTCTTTAACACACCTTCTTCCTTGTTATTTCATGTAAACGGCTTACCCTTTTCACAGCTTACCATTTTCGTCACCAGATACAATACTGTAAATCACAGGGACTTTATACAACACACTGATCTGTACTACAAAGGTATTTGGCAGCGCCTTCTCACTCAGTGGGGCAGGTTGATAGACTGCTTCAGAGAATACTGGGAATGAAATGTTGATGGGAGTAATCGTTACTGACACCTGCAGTGAAAAAAAAAAACATGACCACAATGGTAATATAACAATGCTTTCAGGTTTAGCAGACTTTTCAGTTTTGCAACAGCAAAAGTCTAGAATTTTCTCAGAAAGAAAAAGTTTGATTGCTGCCTGCTGAGTCTGACAAATTCATATCTCAAAGGTAGCGAAGGTTAGTGAAAGATGCTAGTAGCCTCATCAGTTTAGGTTCACCGGTATGTTTTCCCAAATATAGAGAGGGATTCCAGTTCATCATATACAGCATACTTCAGATGACTTGTCTGGCTAAGCAGCTTCTCAGAAAGAGATATTAATCTGTATTCATAACAGGTTTTTCCACATGGTGTATGTATGACCAGAGCAGGAGTTATCAAATAGGTTTGGAAGTACAGAATTTTAATGTACTGTATATATTTAAAACAATTATAACTGATTTTATATATGAAAAATGGTGGCAGTCTATAAATAATGCCCCATGCTTCACAAAAATACTGACAACTCCTTCCTAAATGATATCAGCCAGCTGCTCTCCAATGATCTGAAGAATGAGGGCTCATAATTCTACATTTTTAAATTCAGTTGAATGTAATTTTGCATATGTTTTTATCCATATACATTTCTAGTCGTTTTTGACTTTTGTATGAATTTTAAGCTGCGATGCTTAGCAAAAGATCACCAACCATTTATAAATACTGTAAATTTTTTTTTCTATTTTCGTATTTTAAAATTTCCTTTTTTTCTTGTATTATAGGAGAATAAATAGGAACATCTGATTTGCTGTCTCCTGTTGACCATATCACCTGCTTCCATTATGTCCCCCCTACTGTCCCACACTTTTGACCTTGCATAGAAGTCTCCATTCCTTTAATATTCCTCCCTCATGGTCCATAGCTTCTGCCTTTGTTATATCTTTTCTGAAATGGAATGATCAAAACAATGATGGGTGGTATGTCAGCAATGGTTATAGTGTAATAACTCTATAAATATTATTATTCTGTATCCCTTTCCTGAAACAAAGTGGACATTCTGACTCATAATTCCCATTCCATGGAGTAGTTACACTCAGATTAGAATAAAACAATTTGGTGAATAAACTGTGCAAGTGGATACTGAGACAAAAATTTCAGTACCTTAACAGAAGTTGAAAGAGGTGGCACACCCAAATCTGTAGCAGTGACTGTCAAAGAGTAATACAGGGGGACAGTCTGCTTTGACAAATCTCTTGTTAAATTGAGTTGTCCTGTGGTACTGGAAAGATTAAAGAGGCCTTCTGAGTTTCCATCTGAAGAGAGAAAAACAGGTGATAGAAATGTTCAATATAGCCAGTAAATTATATGCCCAGACTTAAGAGACATGGGTTGAAATTGCAATCTGTATATGTGATTTGGCACAAGACACCTGGCCTCTTTTGATTCTGTGTCTAAATCATAGCATCATTCAGGCTGCAAATGCCCTTACGAGGCCTTCAGTCCACCCTCTTGCTCAAAGCAGGGTCATCACTGAATTTAGACTAGGTTGCTCAAGGTTTTGTCCTGTCAGGTGCTGAAGACCTCCAAGGATAGCCTGTCTGTGCAACCTGTTCCAGTGTTTTAATTATCCTCACAGGGGATTTCCCCCCACTTACATCTAGTCAGAACTCCCCATTTCAATTCATAACCACTGTCTTTCATCTTCCTGTCATGCAACCCATGCTAGCATAGAGTGTAGCTCCATCTTCCCAGGAACCTCCTCCCACATATTGAAAGAGAGATCTCTGACCTGGCCTTCAGCTACTGCTGTTACTTATTCTCCTCCTTGAACATTGCTTCCAATAACAAAAGTCTGGAATACCTTGTTGGTGAGGACCAAGGCAGAGATAGCACTGAGTATGTCAGTTGTACCTGCATCCACTGTCACTAAACCACACACCACAATTGGCAGTGGGCCCACATTTTCCTTTTATATTCCTTTACTGCTAATGAAATGGGGGAAACTCTTCCTGCTGTCCCTGACATCCACTGCAGGAGTCAGCTTTGGGTGAGCTTTGACTTTTCTAGCACCATTCCTACATGTCCAGGCAATGTTTTTACAGTCTTCCTTTGTAGCCCATCCATGCTTCTACCCTCATGTACGGCCTTTTGCACTGGGGCTCAGTCCAAAATTCTCTGGTTAGCCAAGTCAGTTTCCTAATACATCTACTTATTTTCCTGAGCATCAGGATGGACCAGTCTTGTGCTTGATGGATGCTGACCTTAAAGATCTACCAATTCTCTTGAGCTCCTTGCCCATCAGAGCTGCCTCCTACAGGATCACACCTACCAGATCCCTGAATAAGCTGAAGTCTGGTGTCCTCAAGTCCAGAGTCTGTACTCTTCTACTTACCTTCCTCACTCCACTCAGAATCTTGAATTTTCACTATTTCAGGATCACTGCAGTCAAGGCTGCCATTAATTATCACATCCCCAAGCAGTTCATTCTTGTTCATGAGTAAAACATAAAATAGTACTTCCTTTCATACAGAGATGTCAGGAACTGTATCAAGGGCTGACAGTTCACAAGCTTCCTATTGTGAAGCTGGGAGTTGAGCATCAATTAAGCACTGAGTCTTCCAGGTATCTCCTTTAAGGTTATGCTGTTCTTAATGCGTGATATTTATAGAGACTATATATGCTTTGTAGATAGAGTTATGTGATATAACTCTTAGGGCTTAGAACTACTCAGTCTTGTGGTTTCCCCTGTTCAAATGTACCTGCTGTATCTTGTGTTTTGTTAGATTCCAAATTCAAAGCAGAGTTGTAAGTAAAATCTAAAATTCCAATGACTTCTGTAGTACAAGGATTTCCTACTTTGTTTCTAGAGTACTTACCCACTAGAAGCCACCATCCTAATTAGAGTTTTTAGAGACTACTATAATATCCGCTTAAATTTCAGTTCTGTGCATGGATGATTCACAACACTGGACTTCTATGGCTGACTCCATTAATTTTGAATGAGATTGCTACAGATGTAGAGTTTCATTGTGCTTGACTTTTACAAGTACACTTCATTTTACAAAAACTGTTAACAGTTTATCAAGACGCAAGTACTCTATTAATAAGCACCTACTAGAGTTTCTCTAACATACCTGTAATACTGTAGACAATGTCTTCATCATAGCCTTTGTTTTCATCTCTTGCATTGATATCTACTACCAATGTGCCAGCTGTAGAATTGTCAGGAAGGATCTGGTGATATGAGGGCTTGTCAAATATGGGTCCTTCTTCATTAACATCTTCCACAGTAACTAGGAAAACAAGGTACATGTTTGAGGGCAAGCATGAGTTTCACCGAAATGGTTACAGGCTATTTCTTCAGCTAATATAAACCAGCAGAGCTCCTCTGAATTAAGTTGGAGCTCTTTCAGTTTAAACCAGATAGCAACCTTCTTTTCCATACTTCAAAACTGCTGCCTTTGTGGATTAAATTATTTGCTGCTCTGATAATAGTCTCCTCAGAATGGCTGAACTGCTAGCATGCTGTCACTACTATCTGTCATGAATAACACCATCCTATTGCTTCTCTGGGCTCCCTTCTATGCCCATGTTAATTTGATATCTCTTGTCTTTGGCTTAAATTGCAAGAATTGACAGACAGGATTGGTTAGTGCTATGTTTGTACCTGACCTGGCACAGTAGAGTCATGGCCCATAGTTAGTGAAACAGGGCCCTAGAGTAACATAAATGACACAGAATAAAAAGTAACTGGATCAACACTTCCAATCAAAATGGTCGAAATCAGGGCTGGCAAAAAAAAAAAAAAAAAAAAAAAAAAAAAAGCAAATTCACAAAAATCATGTCTATTGTTTTCTATTTTACAGAATTTGAAAAAAATCTATTTTTTGCAAAAAAATCCAATATTGTTGTGTTATTTTAACGTTATTTTTATAACTTTTTTAAAGATCAATTTTTTTCACCAATCAATAAGCAGCTTTACAGTAGACCAGCAGAAAAAGAACTGAATGACGATTTTGTAAATATTTTCAATCAAAATGTCAATAGGTACTCTAAATATGCCATAAAAAATTTATGAAAGCATTGAAGTGAGTAATGACAATCTATGTGAAAAAAAATCTTCATCAAAACAACATCAAATTGTCAGTTCTAACAATTTACTTTGGAAGACTGTATTATTATTGAAGACTATCTTTGTGCCTTAAAACTACACATGCTGAAATATTCCCTAAGAGAAATCAAGATAAATTTTCTGTAGTAAACTAGAGCTACCTGTAATGTTTGCCGTGTCCTGTAAATACGGCTCTCCAGGATTGAAAGCTGTCAGAATAAATGTATGCTGGGCACTACTTTCATAGTCCAGAGGTTGAAGAGTTGTAATATTTCCAGAAAGTTCTCCAACATAAAATGAAGAAGTCTCTCCAATTATAGTATAATGAATAATAGCATTGTACCCTATGTCTTTATCCATGGCTGTTGCACTCAAAATCTAAATGAGAAAAAAAAATTAGATCAAAACCAAAAGAGTGGCAAAATACACGCAAGGCTGGTATTTAACTATATAGTATTTACTGCCTGAATTACTCATATGGCCATTAATGGCATTGCTAGAATACTGATGCAACTTCTAGCAATGCAGATAATGGAGCTATCTTAGGTCATGCCTCTTTCTTTGATTCCTGTGAACTACTAGTTCAAATATGGATATGGAGCCAGAAATGGGTATACTAGGGGAAGGACATCTTAAGAACATGGAAATTCTGGATACATGTACAATATATAGAGCAACTTTACAACATACTGCCTGTAAGTCCTCTGCAAACCAGATCTGCACGGTTTGGCATCATTGCTAAGAGTAGAAGGGGAAAGGAGATGGACATGAAGAGAGCTTCAGGAACAGTCGATGTGATGGCCACTCCACTGTCATATATAACTAATGCACAGTGATTTTAGAGATCCCACAGAGTCAAAAAATGATATACCCCATTGCACAGTCATCATGGATTAGTACTGTTTCCAAACGTACATAGGGAGAACAACTGCAGAAGAACAGGCTATTTATTCTTAATGCCACATACCACATGTGGAGGCTCATTCTCTTTTACAGCCACAGTGTATGATTCCTGGGGGAACACTGGTGGGTTGTCATTCACATCTTCTACAGTGATGCTTAGAACTAAGCTTGCAGATTGAGACAGTTGGCCAGAATCAGTGGCCTGCGGAAAAAAACCTGTATCAGTGAAGTGCTGTATTTAATGACAAATTTACTTTACCAGTTCAACTTTGTTCCAAAAATTCTGAAAGAAAACTTTGTCTCAAAAGACTTTCTGCTGGACTGCTGGACCAGTTATCACTCAATTACACTGCTGTAACTCTATGCCTGATTTGGTGCTGCATGTCTTCTGCTGCTGGTGTCATCATGATGTCACGTGCTCTAGCTCATTTCATGATCAATTAATGAAATGCTCAAGTGTGTTCCAGATTATATGTGCTATGTGATCAGACATGGCAAGAATCAAAATAAAACCATGATCTGAAGATGCCTATCTGTGTTGTAGCCTTTAAAAGAGTAAGTAAATCCCTTACATTTTGAAGGCTTGAAATGTCTGCAAGGCAAGTTGTACAGACAAGCTGGTATGTGGCAGATTCACAGTGTAGTTTACATTGCGCTAACACCCACCATGGAAAACTCCTAACCTATAGGACCATATATACAATTCTTAATTATTCTTAAGAAGTGCCTACTTTTATTAATTCTAAAATTTTCAGAAGACACTGTTCAGTTTTTAATATGCTTCATTGTATATTATTGTATTCTGAATAATTCCTCTGAGTTACTTGCTGTATTATATAATTCAGTCAAGTAATTTAAGTAATCAGTAAAGAAAGATCTTCCTGAAGTATATTTGTACATAATGGTCAGGGCTGGAACAGTTATCTGTAGGCTTGAACATCAGTTTAACTGATTAATTGCACTAGAATGAATGGAATCAACTAGAATAGATAGATGCTCGTTTCATATATTTCTAAAAAGTCTAAATACATACATTTTGAGAAATGAAAAAGATAACTGCAAGAGACAAGCGATTTGGACTGGCAAAGCAATAAAAGAAATACGACAGTACGGCAGCTATGCAGTCTAAAACAGACTCAGGAATGCTTTGCAGGTTTCACTGTAAGATGCCATGTGGCTTTATGATGTGTAAGATCTGATGTTCATGGGTCATTTATTGACTAATAACAATTTACATAGAGAAAAAAAAAGCTCTAGGTACAAAACACACAAAAAATGGTCAAAATATGAACGAATTCTAATAGAATAAGATGGATTTTCTTATGATGGTTCAGTATTCTTTCTCTTTCTCTCTGTTGAGAATTTTGCAAATTTGCATCAACTATGTCAACTTACTATTATTCTCAGTTCATAACTGTCCATCATTTCCCTGTCTAAGGATTGCGTTGTCATCAGCTTGCCAGTGGAACTATTAATATGGAACGTTCCAGCAAAATCATTTTGCAAAGAATAGCTTATAAGTGCATTAACTCCTATATCCAGATCAGTAGCAGAAAATATGCCCAAGTCTAGCATGCCTGCATTCTCAGGAGTTGATAGTTTAGTCTGAATCAATGTTGAGAAGACTGGAGGATTGTCATTGATGTCATTCAACCTGACAGTTACCTGCATAAAAAAAAAAAAAAAAAAAAAAGACACACACATATATTTGAGCTATTAAAACAGTTGCTCTTATTGTGGGTTGTTCACAGAGCAATTCTTTCAGAATATGATACAATTTTTGACATTAACAGTATTTCAAGGTGTCAATGTCTCTCCTTAGAAAAAATAGAAATTAAATACAAATAAGCTCTCAAAATACTCAAAACACTCATGCTTACATAATAGCTCACACTGTTATCTGGGTATTGGTTTTATATTTTATTGTTATATTCCTTTTTAAAAATATTTAAAAATGCAATATACTGTACCAAAGCAACAGCTGTATTGGGTGGCATTCTAGAATCCACTGCTTCTACAATGATGCTGTATAGGTCATCTTCTTCTCGATCTAGCCTGGCAAGAGTCACAATGTCTCCTTGCTCATTAACAGAGAACTTGTCACTATGTGTTTTCAGAGAGTATGCTACTTTTATGACTATGCTTCCAGTCAGAGCCTTCACAGAGCCAACAGCAGTCCTCACTGGCTCCTCTTCTGGAATGCTGAACTCATAGCTGGAGCTTTCAAAAATCAGTCCGAAGTCAATGTCATTTACCAGCAAGTAGATAGTAACAGAGGCTAATGAGAGAAAACAAATTAAAAATAGTGAAATTACTTCTGAAATAATCATGAACTGTGCTGTATTTCTCTAAGCTTTAAGGAACTAATAGAAATTGACAAAAATTGATATCTAGTAAAGAGGAATTAAAAGCAAAAAATCAATAGTAATAAGTAAGTTAAAAGTTAAGTCTTAAGCTAAATAGTTTGTAACAGAAAGAGAAGGAACTGCATAAGTGCAAATTTGATCAGGGCCACTCATCCTAGTTTAAGAAAATCAGTTGTTCCTTCTATTCACGAGCAATCAAAACTAATGTCTAAAATTACATGGAAAGAATGGTTATGGAAAATGCTATATGACCTAATATTTTTTGAAAAAGCAGAAACTTCTGCAAAGTGATGTTTGCCATTTTCTAATTTAGTTAAATGTTCTAATTCTAAGCAAATTAAGAAAAATTGAAAGAGAAACACACTTTACCGATATGATTTCAACACATCTTTTTAGAGTGCCTACTACCACCAAGTCCTGTTCTTTGTACCAGGAGTATCACAGCAGTAAATAGAGAAATCATATTTCTAATCAGGATTACTAAACCAAGTTCTTTGCTAGTGCAATCAGCTGGAAGGAAATCAAAGAATGAAAAAAAAAAGAAACAACTAAATAAATGTTCATCATTGCTGAAATGTAACAGGGATTAGCCATAATTCAATTTGACTTAAATGCAGCGGGATTCATTTTAAATTTCAACGTTTGTAAAGGTTATACAACCATAGAAGTCGCCAATATATTTGGATATTATGTGGGAAGAAAAAAAGGGTAAGATATCATTTACCATTTGATGTAAGCTGAGGAAATCCATGGTCAGAAGCAATAACTATCAGTGTAACGACTGTATCAGCTGTAATATGGGCCAAGTCACTGCTCAGAGTGATTTCTCCGGTATGGTTATTTATACGGAAATCATTAGAATGGTTCATGAAACTGCATTAGAGAGAAATCAGTATAACATTCATATTAATGACATAGTAAGTACCTTCTACTTACTGTTAAACTACTGTAACAAACACCCAACAGCTAGTATTTGCGTATTTATAAAAATTGTTAAGCAACATGTTTTAATTGCTGTCATTAGCCTAAACATTTCAGCCTTTTCATGCCTTCCAACCTGAGAAAAAGACAGCATTCATGCCTTCAGTTTCCATTACACTCCAAGTGTTTCATCTTCCATGAACAGAAGGCAGGTATTGCACTCTCACCTGCATATAGTTCAGTGATGTAAGAAATGAAGGTGACATTCATTCAAAGACTGCAGTCCTGCTAATTCCTAGTTTTCTGCACACACCTGCAGAAAACTGTATTGCTCACAAGAACAAATAATATGTTTAAAGTAGAATGTCATCTCATAGCTAAAAATAATCTCTTTCAATACACTATTTTTAAATATTTACAATTTTCTGACACATTAATCTATCCTTCTCAATCTATATACTTTTAATGTCAGGATACCACACTATTTTCCATGATACAAGTCTCATCCATAACCTTCTTCAATTAACTTTTTATGCATAGCCCATTATGAAAGTTACTATGTCTTGATCTCCTCTTCCTAGCAAGCAAATGATGTGTGAACAAAATGATAGTTATTCTCTAAGATCATCCTACTTCCTGCTCAGAAGCTCCAATAAGTTATACAAAATCTCAGAATAACAAACAAGTCTTGGCATTTAATTCTTGTTAAGTTTATCACTTAATTGCTTTTGTTTTCTTATGGAATAACCGTTATTTTTGATAAACTCTAAAACACTGTGTAAAAATAGCACTCCTTTTTCCTAAGTTTAAAAATGATTAATGATTACAGCACTTGTAAAGTATCTATGAATAGGTCTTGTCTTGTGAGCAACTAAGAAATTAAAATGCACTTCTATTTTTTTAACAGAAAATACTTACTAACCTCACAGAAATTTACCTGTATGAAATAACAGAATTGTTCCCAAGGTCGAGGTCAGTAGCAGACACTGATAGTACAGAAACACCTTCTTTTGCCATTGCTACATGTACACTGGCTGAGTATTGTGCTTTCATAAACTGAGGAGGGTTATCATTCACATCTAATACTTGAATGCTGACATATGTGAAATTCTGGAGGGATGACAGGGGAAAAACATGAGAGAAAATTCACAGACACTCACATTTATGAATAAAAGGATGTTGATACAAGAACAATGTGATCCTCTCCGTTACCTGCCTCTGAGGTACTCCATTATCAGATACCACCAACAGCAGCTCGTACTTCTCTTTGGTTTCTCGGTCTACATAGCCATTAACCAAAATGGTTCCATCCTAGAGAAGGTAATACAGTTCAGTGCACTGCTCATTTTGATAACACGCTTGTACACTGAGTTCTCAAAGGAGATGAGGGATTAAAATCCTCTTCTCCTTTAGACAAATATAGTTTGGATTCAGACCAATGTCTGACCAATATTACTTAGCCTTTGGACCTCAACCTGCATTTCCAGACTGGGGTCTGAATGTTCTTTTTGTCTCCATGTGGGCTAGAATGGTTATGACTATTCTTTCTACCTGGTGAGAATAATTCTGTCAAGTAACTTAGAGAAAAACTTTATCTAGATATCGTTTTCAGCAAATCCAAACCTTTACCTGTTGGATGTCATATGGATTATCCCCATCCTCAGCTGACAAGTAATATGTAATTCGTGCATTCTCTCCCTCATCCAAATCAGTAGCAGCTACATGTCCAACTACAGCAGGGGTGCCCAATACGTAATCTCCCTCCAAGACTGCAAAACTGTATGGCAGCATCTGAAACTCAGGGTTATTATCATTGACATCCAGGACTGTGATATGAAACAAGGCACTTGAATTAAGCCCATTTGTTTCAGCATCAACTGCCCATACCTGCCAAAACAAGAAATGAAAATGGTATATTACTTGACTGTATTGTCATTTCAACCAGCTAATGAAAATAACAAAAAGGAGTTGGGGGAATAAAGTAAAAATGGGCCAGAGCTGCAAATCCAGCCCAAATTTACTTGTAAAGTAAATCCAGATGCAGTCTCCCTGTCCAGGTCTGTGTCATTCCTTAATGAAAGTATTCCAGGGATATCCACAGCAAACAAAGTACTGTTATGAACAAAGTGTCCCTGAGAAAAGCCAGCCTAAAAAGAAAACACAGTTTATTTACAATTAAGATGATGAATATTTAAGATTAAAAAAACAAGCTTACTATATTCAGACCTGATGTTCCTATAGGACTTTTCATTCTTGAAGCACAAGTGTTTTGCAAGATTGGACAAATGAAGCCTTCCAAGCTGAGGTATGAGAATATTGGACTTCTTAGGCAAACAAAAACTGGGGTATGTTCTTTCCCCAAAAGTCTCTGAGCCATCTCCCCATGTTGTGGAGAGCAGCAACGCACAGCTTGGTGCAGTGTGACCTGGGACAAGCCTTTATACCTCTTTAAAACTGACATGAGTAAGAATATTATAGCAAAACAGAAATCTCTTTCTCTAAAGCAGCTCCTCACTACCATAACTACATATAACATTCCTCTATAAGATAAGGGGAAAAAGAAACAAATTTGTGTAAAACGGAGTGAAATTGTTTCATTTTCTATTAAAGAAAAAGAAACTATATCAGCTTTACAATTTCTTTCACCTTGATTAAGCTGATATGATGGGCAGGTTTATTGCATTACAGGAATACAGTATCAAATATTCTCAGACAGAAGCAAAGTACTAAATTGTATTAAAAGAGTGTTAATCATTTTGACATAATAAGCAATAACATAAAGCTTTTAAAAAATCTATCTGATGTGACATACGTGTATTCATCCCATATGCATGTGCATACAAACACACAACTTTCTCTGCCCTGGATTACATATATATTTCTCTTTCTCTAGCTTTCCTGATATAACCAGGTAACTATTTTGTAGATGGTCACTGGGAAAAAAAATGCAATTTAGTCTTAAATCCTTGGGTAAAGGAGGTTTCATTGCTGATATCCTAGAATCAAGCTTCTGTGACCCAAAATGTATTTATTGCCAAGCATTTAAAAATCTTCCTTTGCCCGCCTACTACTATGCTTTTTTATAGATTAAGTTGATGGAGGAAACCATGCCATCTTGATAAATAAGACAAGATTAATTTAGTACCTACCTCATCCTTGTCAGTAATACTGAATGTGTAGATAGGACTACCTTTTTGTGTGTTTTCAAAAACAAATACATCATAAACTGCCTGATTAAATTCTGGTGGATTATCGTTGACGTCTAGTACAAGGAGAACAACAAGTGTGGTAGTGCTGAGACTTGGCTGCCCTCCATCTGATGCCTCCACTTCTACTTCAAATTGCTTTATGGTTTCATAATCCAGTTGCTGGCTCAGGCTGAGCTGGCCTGTGGTCAGATTGACAAGAATCACAGGCAAGGATGTTGAAGGGCGTTGGCTGACAATTCTGTACTTCACCAGAGCGTTGGCCCCAGCATCCAAATCCGTAGCAGACACTGTCAGTAGTGTCCTCCCAAGCACTTCATCTTCAAAGACACTCACTTCATGTCTACTTGATCTGAAGACTGGAGGATTGTCATTCACATCATCAACAATGACTGTCAAATTGAGAGCTGTAGAGAGCACGGGTTGACCTTGGTCACTGGCAATAACAGTTAAATTATAAAATTCTTGTGTTTCTCTGTCCAGTTCCTTTTCCAGCAAAATTAATCCTGATGAGTCAATATCTGCTTTTCCCTCTCCACCTTTCAGAGCATAAACCACAAATCCATTAAAGCCCTCATCCGCATCAGTAGCCGACATGTTGATAACAGTAGTTCCAACTGGCACATTCTCCGGAATATTAATGGTAGTGTTGGCTACACCAAACATAGGACTGTTGTCATTGACATCAGTAACTCTGATAAACACGGTAGCATAGTCAGTAGTCTTTCCATCTGACAAGGAAATATTTAGCGTGTAATTATTCTGGGACTCATAGTCCAGTTTGGTTTTTGTCCAGATGATTCCATTGACATCAATATCAAATGTAGCTGATTCTGTTAGTACTTTAAATGCAACTGGTATATGGGGATTTAAAGACTCAAATTCTACCTGTGTAAGACATAGCATATTGTAAACAAATTCAAGCCAGTGATCCACTGCCTAAAAAACAATCATAGTTTAACTGTGTTCCAACTCACTTTACTCATCATTTTACTCATTAAAAGTAGTGAGAATTAAGCCACAATATATATAAAATCACAGATTGAGAGGACTACCTCTTATTGGAACATCACTAATACAGAAATGTAAATATGTATAATACATAATAAAAATAACAGACTGTACTTCAGCCTTTAATTCTGCCTATCTTTACAAATAAAGTGAAAAAAATTAACTAAGGCAATCAATAAATAACTCAGAATTTTAGATTTATAACCAATAGATGAGTTGGTTATCAACTCATAATATTGTCTGTCCTAGGGTTTGGGCCCCTATAGGCTTTGGGGAATGTCAACAAAGAGCAACAAATGTCATCAAAGAGCTAAGCATGAAAGTTCACTTTCTCAAGCAGTTCTATGTTTCTGTGTTAAACAGTAGCAGATGCTGTTTCAAAGTTAAACAGTAGCAGATGCTTTTAAAGGTTTGCAATAGAAAGAGAGAGAGCTCAGTGGGTGATAGGCTTCATCCAAGTAGCATGACAGGATGCAATGTAGGTAGAGCTTAGTATACCGAAAGGAAAACACAACATCTTGTTATCCATATTCTACTTAGCGGGATATAAACATTTAGAGTGCTTCTTTTACAGGCTTCCTTATAGTTGTCATGTCCTATACAAATGATAGAATGAAGTTGTACTTACTCTTGCTACTTCAACACGGCTGGCCAGCTCTTCTTTCACAGATGCATTATACACTTTGTGAATAAACTGAGGTTTGGAATCTCCAACTGCAAAGATGTGTACAGGAACTGACGAACTTCTTGGAATTATCCCACCTGTAAGCAAAAGAAAACAATCTTTCAGCAGACCCACAAAATACCTTCTGCCTAAAATTTATACTTTCCCACTGGTACTGATATTTTATTATCCTTACTGCCACTGTTTTGGTACTGCTGGGAGGTCCTAACCAAGACAAGAGTTTCATGTGCTGGGTGTTACACACCTCCTGCATGAACATGAAGAACATACCATCTATCTGGCACAGTAGACAGCCAAAGGAGAGGCTAGTGCATCTCTTTTGTAACTATGGGTACTCAGTACCCATTTTATCCACAAGGCCTTGACATAGAGACACAGAGCTCATAACGAGCAAATTAGATAGGGAAAAATCAGAACACTGGAAAACATTTTGGATGGTCATACTACCAGGAATGTGGTACCATTTTCAGGTTACATTTATCTCTGTCCTTTTTCAGATCATGAATGTTCACTGAGCTGTCTGTTGCTCTTTTAAAACAAGCAAAGAAACTTTCTTAAAGGAAATAATATTAAAGGAAACAATATTTATGCTGGTCATCCTAAAAATGGCTTTGGCATCTCCATTTTAGTCGTTCCATACTGTCATGGATTTGCAAGCACAGACCAAGTTGCTCATCATTTTTACCTTCATTTTACTCCCTGCTCCAGTACTGCATGATGACTGAATTATTCCTGCAGGTGCGCCTGAATCTGGGTATTCTACCCTGTGCAGCATCAGTCAATAATTAAGTTAAAGGATGGTGGAAAATTAGAAAACTTTAGATTTGACATAGCAGTATCAGCAGGGAGTGGAGCTTTATCAGAGATGTAATTACTACTTTGAATGAATGAGACAACAGTGTTCTCGTCTTCAATAAATGAGAGCAGATAAACACATATGGTATTTTTAAAATGAAATATGGAGCCTGTTTATTTTGACAGTGTTCCTTTAAGTAAAAAACAAAACAAAACAAAACAAAACAAAACAAAACAAAACATACAAAGGGGATAGTTTTGTTGACCTGTACTAAAATTTTGTCTTACCATCAGTAGCTGTAATCCACAAGACAAAGTTCTTAAGTTGGTTGACTCCTAATGAGATAACTGTTTTTAAACTGATTTGTCCTGTGGATGTATTCAATTCAAAGTATCCATCTTCATTGCCACCTGATAAGATAAACCTTATCTCTCCATTTATACCATCATCTGGATCATCAGCTGCAACCTGGAGAGAAAAAATAACTTTACTTCTGTTTCTTGTGCTGTTATCAAGCAAAACAATCAAGCTTATCAAGCAAAACAAATCAAGCTTATTCCTCTGCACTCTGCACAGAAAATTATTCAGGTAGTAGATAATTAAAAATTTGTGTGTTCCTTTTAATTTTTTTATAGTAAATTACACACACATACATATAGGTATATATAAAATAATATAGCAATAATAAGCCTGGCATTTTTTGTGAAAAACAGCCAAATACAGCCATGGCAGTTTTTTACTGTACCTTTAACTGACTGACTCTCTATTTCCTGTATCATTCCTAGGTTAAATCTAAGTTAGAATGTTTGTTATCTGATGCACCAAGTTTTTGCCTCTGAAGGCTTGTTTCATAGTAGTTCTAATGGAAATCCTCTAATCCAGAGGTAGATTATTCAAGAAATTACAGCAGGGGCCATTAACTCACTGTCTCTGGGTAGGAGTTTTGATAGTGACTCTCTGCATGTCTCAGATAAGCTCATGAAGCCATTTTTGTCTTGGTTTCCTGGTTTATTTGGTCAACTGGTTTTCTATATTATGAAAAATATACTTTATCTAAAAATCACCTACATTGCTTCAGTAGTCTTTCAAAAATCTTTACAATTGTATAACCACTACACAAACTGAAGGGACTAAGCAAGGACTCAGGTATACATTCAATTCACACAAAAATGTCAGATTTACTTAGTACTTCTAGTACCTGAAGAATGGACATTCCTGCAGTCATGTTGATGAAAATCTCTCGTTGATATGGTGTGTCTATAAAGGTGGGGGTGTTGTCATTTTCATCCAGCAACAGTATATTGATTGCAGACTGCACCTCATAGTAAGGTGGCAAATGGTCTCTAGCAGCAACCTTTAAAAATGATGCAGCAAAATAACAATTTTGTTCAAATGTATGTTCTATAAATAGAAAGAAGCTTAGAATATTTTTACAAGCTGAGTAAAAAGCATAACTTTAGAAGTATTTTCTTCCAGATAGCTCTGGATTTGATTCTTCAAGTTGCTCCTAATCTATATCACTGAAAATAAGAATCTGGTCAGCCTCTTTCCAGGATGGATTAGATATCCCTACCCACTTTTGGAAAGAAGTAGGCTTATTTTTCATACCTGTAGGTGAATAGATGACATTTTCTCCCTGTCTAAGAGTGTGGAGTTCTTCACAGTTAGGATCCCAGCTTCACTTAGCTGGAAAGGACTGTCAGGTGGAGTGAGAACAAATGTTCCCTGGAAGCCTCCCTGCAAACAGTAATAATATTTGTTATTAGATAAGACAGTCACTGAGCTAGTCACTTAGGCTATTTTCTTCTAAATTTTCAGGTGGAAAACATTAAACCTTCCAGTTTAATTAAGATTTTGATTCCACAGAAAGGGAGAAGAGCAAGTAACACAGGAGAAACGTATAACTTAGGCTGAGGGCCACTCACAGCATTGTGTCCATTTTACACTCCTGCACTTTTCCACAAAACTGGATCCTGCTGTATCCACCCCCTCAAAGAAGTGAAATTCAGTGTATTTCAGTTAATGACATTGAGATAATCAGAAAAAAACTATAGTACTATTTACTATACCTATACCTGTTTAGTATAGGTATATAGCACATAATACTACTTACTATACTATACTATTTACTATACCTATACCTAAGATTCATTTTATCATTTATTTCAAAAGTGTAATATTTTTAGCAATCATAATGATATTATCATTTCACCTCATCTTTGTCAATAGCTGTTATTTGAAGAACTTCCATCCCATCTGGGAAGTTTTCTAGAATTGAGACATTGTAACTTGATTGTGACAATATGGGAGAATTGTCATTCACATCTTCAATAGTAACCAGCACTACTGCATCAGCTGTTTTAAGGTTATTGTCTTGCTGAGCCGCCTAGAAAACAGAGTTTATAACTGTAAATTACATATCCTGAGCCATTCCATCTCAGTACAATGATATGACAAAACTACACACATTTGTTAAAGTAAATTTTTCTTTATTCTTGTTTTAAATGACCTGCATAATGGAATGTTAATAGCAATGGCCCCATACCATTACCATGACAAAAATTATCATTAATATTATTAACACTAACATATATTCTAACAACAGTTGATGAAATTCAGACTTGATATTAACACAATGAGCTGCAAAATTATCACTACCTCAATGCCAACAAGAAGATATGGACATTCTTCTCTGTCAACTGCAGTATTTACTTTCAGTACTCCACTGTCTGTATCGATTGAAAAAGTGTTGCTGTAAGCTGGAGGGTTCACTGAAAAGCAACAGAACACATTTGGAGGAGGTTAAGAATATCTACACATTTCTGAGATAGTTAGGCCCTTCTATAATCACTGAAACTAAGCTGATTCAACTTTCAAAGCAGCAGTGTAGCGAAGATGTATGGAGCTAGGACATTGTCCGACTGTACACTGCACTTTGTTACAGTTCTCTTCAGTACCACTGACACCATAAGTAACAGCTTGAAAACAAAGGGTCTTACCTAGTTTGATGCTGTAAAATACTTTTTCATTTATACCTTTGTCTCCATCTTTAGCTAATATCTTCTCTGGGAGAATAGCCAGAGAACCAATCTGGAAAACATACATAATTCATTAATTTAAAAATATACACATCAACTTACAAATTACAATTATGATTGAAGAAATAAGAAATATATGCTTAATTACTGGGATCCAGAAAAATTTCTCTTGCCATAATGGTTTTACAGAGGAAAATAATGAATAAAATATTTTACAGATATTCTATGTTCACTTTAATAAACACCAGACTACATGGCAGTAGTCACTGATGGAACTTAATATTAAGAATATGGAAAACCTCAGTTCTATTCCCCTCCTGGCAAACAATATGCAGTTCTAAACCATAGCTCTAAAAAAAAAAAAAAAATCTAAAAAGATTCCTTGGACAATTAAAGATTAACTTCTAACAAGAAGAATACTAAAGGTATGACACCAACTGCACTTGTAGTTTAACATATGTTAATGTGAAGGTAATGATAAAGAAGATAATGAACTATTTTAATTTGAGCAGATTACTCTGGTAATGCTAGTCTGAAAATTTTTTTTCAATACATACAGAAATCAGAGTTAAATATATTCCACCCAGAAATTATATCGCATTTCCTGCCCCTGTGTAGAAAGAATATTACAATAACATGTAAATCACAGTTTACAGCTGAGATTTTTATTTTGCCTACTTGATTGTAGTGAATTATGAAGAAATTACACTGGTTTGAAAATGAGACAGGGCGGTTACTCCAGGACTGATAAGCAGAGACAGCTACCCCTCCAAGTTTACAGTAAAAATCCTGTTACAACTCCTAGTCAGTGTTTTCTTTTTTTCTCTCGAGTGGTAGAAGAATTTGTGTTTCCATGGCAGAAAGCTTTATACTTCATATAAGTGGCCTATTTACCTTGTATTTGGAAATCTATAGTTAAGAACTATAAACTTCACTAATTAGCTCAAAACAAGCAGCCCTCCATTAATCCATCTTAAGTTGCTCAATAAGAAAGATTCCTTGAGAGTAAACATAGTGGACAAGAATAAGCTATTTACATTTGTAGCATTCAGTGAAATGCTTTTACCTGGTTTTCACTGATTGTTCCATTGTACACTGATTGACTGAAATACGGGTTCAGTGTGTCATAATCCCGTACATTAATTAGTAACGATGCATTACCACTGTTGATTCCAAATCTTTCCTGGATCCCAAGAAAAAGAAGAAAATAAGAAACACTGTAATAAAAGAGCCATTTTCAGTGGAAAATATGGCAGAATATAATTACTTGTGCTTTGTAGCATCTAAAAAGTCTTAATTTGAAAATCTGACCTTACCAGATTTTTCCATTACTAGAAATTCAATTTTAGGAATAATACTATCAAAGTATAGTTGTTCTAAGGTATTTATTTTATATCATGCAAATGTTAGAAAGTAGCATGCAGAGTGTAATAGCAGTACATAGCTATACTATCTGCCGGGCACCACAAATAAACATGACAAAGGGATTTATTTTTAGTTCCAAAAAGCATCAAAGGCAAATACATATTCACATCCGAAAACAGATGCACAAAAAGACTGTAGTTGGTTAGCTGCAGCAAAAATAGAATAAGTTAGATCCACCAGAGTGCTTAGGTGAATACACGACAGAATAGCGAAGAAAAATATGCATTACATACATACTTAATGCACATAGAAAGAAATTCATGCTAATATTTGAAGGGAGACTCACACATTTGGTTCAAACATTAAGAACATGCTTTTTTTGTTTGCAGTATAAGCCAGCATTGTGGAAAAGAGAATCAAGTTGAAACTTACTTAGATATCAATGGTCAAACTTTTTAATATATTAACAAATGTATGTGCTAACATGTTCAGTCTGGTTTTGGACTAGAAATAGTCAATGCTAATGTTGACTGCAAGAATGTAAAGAAATTTTAAAGAAGGCATTGCCAAACAGAATTAAGTGCATAAGTGAGACTCAGGAAAATCTGGATGTTATTCCTGACACTGCCAAAACAACTGAAGTAGGAAATTTGTTGAGTCATTCAGTTCAATCTCTCAGATCCAGACTGTAGCATTCTTACTCACACTGGCATACATAAAGAAAGCACTCCCATGAGTTATTGTGCATATGCAGTCCATTGACCATATAGCTTTATCTTTCCTATTTACAAAAAAAACAAACCAAACCAAAACAAAACAAAAATTATGTCACAGGGAGATTTAACAATCACAAAGGAGGCAGAATGTGTTACTCCTTATATTCATGTTTGTCAAGTGCTGTGACATGGAAGTGGAAGGATGTGTCTTGCAATAGAAGGAATGCACTGTCTGAAATAGAAGTGGAGACCACCAGCATTATATCTTCGCCAATACTGAGCAGACCTAGACCAAGCGACACCTGAAGTTTTAGGAAAAATTAGCAAACCTGTGAGTCTAAGAAACTGCTCTAAACAAATAAATTGAAGTACCTTTTTAACTGGTAACAACGACATCATGTGCCAAAGCATAAATTGGTCCAGCAGATAATTAATAAGTTCATTAAAGTCCCATCATGAACAATTAAACACAAAGGATGCAGACAGAACTTTTGTCTTGGGAACTCTCCAAGTTGTAGACTGCTGGAAACTGGGATATTATGTTAAAGGAAGGATCATTGTAGAACTAGCTCTTCTTTTAATTCAATAGTACTGTGTGTCAGAGACAGGAAACTGAACTGGAAGGATTTCTGTTCTGTGTCAATAGGGCTGTTCTTATCTCCCTGTCAGAGGAAGTGCTTTGTTCTATATATGTACACATATATTTATACCATACCTTTGCTTGCACTGTTAAATTGAAAAAGTTGATCTTGTTATAATCCAAAGGTTTTTTCACCATGACGTTCCCATCTCCTTCCCTTATATAAAAGTAATCAGAGTTTGGACCCTGTTAAATAAATCAATAACATATTTTATATAATTAATTATGAAATGCATTTTCTTTTCTCTTGATATCTTTATTATTGGACTGTTATTCACAAAGGACCACTACAATGGAAAATGTTGATCCTCTTCACCAGATTCTAGTGTCTGTCCCATCAGTGCCTCTAGATTGTATATCTGAGAAGGAAAAAAAATAGTCAAATAAACTCAACAGAAGACTCTCTAGAGGTACAACTTAAGAATCCCTCAATCTGCCAGTGGGACTAACTAAAAATTTTAACTTTTCTTCCCCAGGAACACAGAACACCCTCTCTATTGTACAGCAGTATTCATCTTTCCATTTTTGTACAATGATAACACTTCTGTCTTGATCTAAATCCATGGATTAAGTAGGAAATCTGCTCTTGACTGTAACAAGAAGAGAATTAGGCCCCCACTTTCTAAATTATGGCCCTGAAGTAGCAGCATTTCAAACATTGAAACACTACCAACTGGCAAGTTTCAGAAAGACAATTATCAGCTCTTGGTCATGCTGCAAACAATAGATCAGAAGCAGTAAATATTAGAGGTTAAAGTGATGAGGAATTCAGACATGGAGAACAGAGCTTAGGGACTCATCTGCTAGTAAGCAGCAACCAAAACTCTCTAGCAGGGGCAAGGTTGTGTTTGCAGACTGGTGGTCAGATGTCCATGTTGGCTGGAGAGAGCTACCACCTACTCAAACTGCACTTCCTAGGCAAGGCAAGGGAAAGCAAGGCAAGGCAAGGCGTGGCAATGCCAACATCACAATCTTTTGCTTGTCCAGAAACCAACACATTCTTTCTTTAAAAGTTCCCAGGTTACTGACAAAATATATGTGGAACATTATGTTTGAATACGGAAAGATTTCATGCTTTATTATTTTCATATTTTCAGAACAAAACTGCACAACTAATTATGTATTAGGTAGTCTCCACCTGAAAACTAAAATCTATATGGCAACACACTTTTCTTCTCCCTTTTCTGCAACAACATGGAAAATCATAAAAACTCTGAGCTTCTGCAGTGCTTTCTTCTCTCACATTTCTAGTGGTAAGGATTGAAACAGATTAAAATAAATAGACCTAGGTGGCTTGAAAAAGATACTCAGGTAGCACAAATTGATGTAGTTCCACAGATTTCAGTTTTCATCAGATGAGTATCAGTCTTTGTGTACTTAAACATTACCAGACTAGCTACAAATTCACTGAAATTTCTATAAAACCCTGTGATCACAAATTTCTTTTAAAATTGTATATTTTTGATCAGACCCTACTGTTCTGGGAAACACCTAGAAGTGTATCTTGTTAATAGCAGGCTTGATGTTATCACTTACAAGCCTTCCACATAGGACCATAAAAATAGTACCAACCTACAGTGTGCAAATGGAGGGAAACAGGTCTTTCTATGTGGTTCATCTCATCCTGTGGTTGATAACTAAACCAGATCAGATGAACAGTATCAGCTTCACTCCACCAACTATAAAAGGAGCTGAGATAGCTAGCTCAGTTGTGGACGTCTGCACTGCAGATATCTAAAGTCAGTTGCGATAATCTTACTTCAAGTGCCATAAATATACACATTATCAGGACTAGGGATCAACAGCAAAACTTTGTGGCACAGGCTTTAAAAATAGAGGACACAATTTTACTTCTGCTTTTAAAAAGGTTCACTATGTTCCTTAGCCTCAGCTAAAGAGTGCCACAGAACATTTCACAAATGTTAAGAAACAGATTCAGGGCTCACTGCATGTTAGGCTGGTCCTGTGGTATAAGCTATTGTGGCCCACACTGTTTTAGTTCTTTTTTGCACCAGGAGCTGATAAATTATCTGTGGATCAGCAAGGGATAGAAAACGTGATCCTCAGTAACACACCCGGAAGAGAGAATCTGTAAGATACGTTATAGTCATTCTTTGGTCTCATTACATTCTCCATAAAGCAGCATGATCCTTCTGATGCTAGCATTTTGCAGATTTGTAACAATAGCTGTAAAGTGCAAAATATCATACTGCAGATCAGGTTCCATGTACTTAGGTATGAAAGGTAGCCTGGTGTTCACAGTCCCTGACAAACAAAAAGTACTCACCCAAAGACTGTAACTAATGAGGTTGAAGGTAGGTGACAGATCTTTATCCTGAGCTTCCACTTTTATAACCACGAAATTTACTTCAGATACCTAGAGAAAATAAACATCATCAAATGCTCCATCACAAAACCCTTTGGCTTTCCTCCTTACTATCGGCAGAAAAACTATGCCATGTCCCTAGCATGCACAAATTACTTTCAACTTCCGTTTGAAGTCAGATAGCTGAAGGGTGCATTCCTTCTGCACCCCATGCCTCTGGCTGTGCACGCAGTCCAGCCTCTCTTTTCCACACCATGCTAAGATTTAGAAAAGTCACACAAGCATGCATGTAATCATGTTATATCTGAGTGGTTACATTAGAACGGTACACATTTTGGCTCCAGAAAGTAATAAATTTCATATTTAAAAATATCAACATTTGCCATATCTCACCTCTGATACTGAAGTGTTGTAGTAAGTTTGTAGAAATTCTGGAGAATTGTCATTTATGTCCTGTAAGATTAAATCACGCGCATTCTGTATCTTGTCAGCCTTCATAAAAGAAACAAAAAATACATTAGAAATGAAAGCAGTGAGGTGGCAACCTATGGCTAATGTTTATTTTCGTCATATAGAATAAGACCTTCAAAGAGAGACTCCTTTTGTTCTAAACACTCATCATATGATACTCTGTGATGAGAGTCAGATTATAATTTTTTGTAATGGAGTAGAAAGCTTGTGAAAATACTTGAAATTAACTTTTTATTTTTAATTTACCGTAGGTTTTCTGAAAACAACAACTCTTGTTCCAATTGACATCTTTTCTGTAAAACACTCAGTAACTCACTATGTCATATCTTTTATATAAAAAGGTATTTTAGAGAATAATAATTTGCATTAAACTTACTTAGAAGAAAAAATTCATTTGATAATATATGCCTTTTACTTACCATTCCAATCCTTTGGCAAACAACAGCATAAAAGAGATGGTCACTCTAAAATAAACAAGTATGGAAATACATAATGAATGTAAACATTTATTTTATATTCTTGTATTATCTATGAATTCCTAATATGATTGTCAATGAATGTTTATTGTCAGCATATAAAAAGCAAAATGTTCCAGAACAACTTCTGGTACCTGAATCCTCAGGCATGCCATTCCCAATTGACAATGAATTGTTCATCTGATTCAGTAACAGAAGCATACTTTAGCTAATTTTGTGATTTCTGTATGTTGTACCAAAATACATTCTCTTATACTATAGAGCAAATCCATTATAGATGATCAATCATCATTTTTAATTTGCTGCTGTTTGTTAATGGCTGGTATCTACCCATCCAGATCCCACCATCCGTGCACCTAGCTATTCTCCCTGATAGCAAATTGACAGGTAATGGGAGAACAATATGAGTAAGAAGCTTAAGCAGTATCATAAAATTGGCAAGAAAAGGTTTTAACCAATTTGGAAAATATCCATGAGAAATGCAAATGTAAAACCTTTTCATCAAGCATAAGCTTCGATTATAACACTCTTTTTTAAAAATATGTACAGTGCAGTTCTGTCAAGTAGGTGCTTTTCTGAAAAAGTCTATCAAAAATGGTCTCCACTTACTCAGCAGAACCACACCATCTGCATTTTCAGAGACAATTCCAGTGATGAAAAACATATTACTATTGTTTTATAGACTCTTAGTAGTCCTTCAGAGCAAGCATGGCTAGGAAGAAGGATCTACATTTGATTCCTTTCATGTATTCACCAACAGAGGCCAGTAGACCTATTCATGCATACAGTTAAACGCTTTGAATGTACACACGATAAAGAATCACCTTCTACCAAGTTATATCTGATCAATCTCATCCTGATGAAATTATTCAGATGTTACTGAGATATGAGTTTCAATATAAGTAACACCTATCTTAACTGAGTATTTACAACTTTTATTACAAGTGACAATGTATGTTTAGGAAAGAAACATCTTGCTTCTAAGATCCCAGATAAGTGTGCAGTTATAGGAGATCAAAGACATTTAACACAGATACTACTGAGAGACAGATACTGAAATCTACACTGCACTTTCTGATGAGCTGCTTTTTTGGAATACCAATGTACATCATAGGAGAATGAACACTTAAAATCTATGCCTTAGTGCGGCTTCTTGTCACCTGTCAAAAAGACCTTTATATCTAGGATTAACATGTAGTGAAAACAATACCTCAATAGAATCAACATCCAAAGGCTTACGAGTCCTCACTGTTGCATTATTATATCCAGAATTATATAGTAGCTCCACATATGGTAAGTGTTCAGGGAACAAATATTCTTCTAATGTCAAGATTACATTGGGTGGGATATTTGTAATCCATTCTATATCACCTGTAAGAAAAAATGTAATAAAAGTTAGATTGCTTTATGGAAAAGAAATACATTGGTTCATTTCAAATGTATTGACTAGATTGCAGTACAAATAATGTATCAGTTTGGCATTTTCAGCTATCAATAAGATATTAATATAAGTCCCTTTAAGTGTTGTACAGAAGTGTACTGTTACATTTTTAAAGCCGTGGAGAACCACTTTTTCAATACATTCACCCTCCATGATATCATGCTCAGGATTAAAAAACTTGGCATAATCTCCACTTAAATTTCCATCACTTCCTGGAGATGGGTTCACGTTGCAAAACTCATTTTCACATTTAGGCCCCACGCCTGTCATTTGTTCCACACAGACATGCCTTCCTTTTCAGGGAGTGTAATCAAAGTCAGTGAGCTGCTAGTCATGGCTGCATGGGATGTGTTTAAATTTTTTCCACCTGTAAGGGCTTTTCATATCTCCTGGTTGCCTCTACAAAGGAAAAAGAATTCAGTGCAAATATGGATTCAGGCTTGTACTGCAAATCCCCAACCTATCATTTGTTGTTAAATTGTGATTTTGGTACAGAATGTCAAGTATATGTGCTATGCTTTAATTTTTCCTATATGAACAGAACACTGAAAGATTAAATATTGAAATATTTTAATTAGCTTATACACAATTTTCTACAGCTATGCATTTAGGAATTATTGTCTTGAAAATTAGAACTTGTTATTATTTGTAATTACCAGACTCCTATTAAACTGCCTTGCTTGTTTGGTTAAACACCAGATCTGTATTTGAAAGGGGTTTGAAATGTGTTCTTTAAACTCTCCAGTGCAGTATTAGTAGCAGTTTGATTCAATTGTTTAAAGTAATCTTGTTATATTTATCAAGAGATATGTGTTTATAAAATAATATGCATCTTTTCATGGAACATGTTATCTGGATTGCAAATCCCTCTCTCTCCAAAATGTTTCCTGATCTCAAATATTTCTGGTGGTCTTTAGGAAACTTGCTAGTTAAGTTTCCTACTTACTCCACCATTTTTATACTCTATCATTACTATTGCAGTCTAATAACCCCTTTTTGTAATAGCCCCATCTCCAGTCTCTAGTGCAGACTCATGGCCTCGATCTCTAAATTTCTCAAGGAAGGGAGCCTTGTCTTCTAACAGCAGGGAGTGTCTGGAATGCTTTCAGGTAGCAGCCCAAAGATAGTGGATTACTGATTGCGTCCAAGGATTAAAAGTCCAGTCAGAAATCAGTAAGCACAGAAGAAGCAATTGCACTGTATCTCAGGGGCAGAGTGCTGTGAGATATCACACTGTTATGTGCACTATTATTGAGACTGTTGGAAGAATTTGTTCCTGGGGAAAAAAAATCCATCTCAACTTCCTGATACACTGTCAAACCCTCCCTCCAGAGTGGGACACATACAAACAGGAAATAGGAAGCAGATGCCCTGTGAACAGCACCCTGTCTAGGGGAGTGAGAGTTACAGTCTAACAAGAAGGAGGTGTGGGGGTACAAACCAAAGACACTTGTACAGGAATCCCTTTTGCTCGTTCGTCATACCTATGTCAGCACATACACACACACGTATGATGCATGAAGCGCTAAACTTCTTGCTAGCCTCTTAAAAATTAAATGTAGTCGGAGTGAAAGGAGATTGTTTTCCTTTCTCTCCTCTTGCAAGTCAGATGTAGCAGCTACACCTTCATACTGTCAAAGGAACTGCTTCTACAGTGGCTGGAAAAAATCAGTGCCTTGTGTCATACCTGTTTTCTGCATTTTGTGGAAAGTTGGGAGCAGTGAAGACTGCCTGTGTATATATAACCTGCACAGGCCTGGTGCACACTTTCATGAGATCCCCAGGATCTCCCACATATCCTGGAGGATATACTCTGGCCACAATCTAGCCTTTGCCTTGTGACATTGCTATGCAGTTCTGTTAGGCAAGTCAAATCCAAACTGCAAGGCTGCTGCTCAAAGACTGCGTAGACACAAACGACAACTCTATGCTTTAGCTAGCAACACTAACCTCTGTGGTTAGCGGTGGGAAGAGAGAAGGATATTATTCTTTGTTCTGCATTTGCAGTGTAAACATCAAAGGGTGTGGGGGGGAAGCACAATCTACTCTCTTCTGCACTGCAAGGTGCTGCAGTCCCCCATAGTATGGGATTTTGTTTCCAAGACAGCCATACTTTATCATCCAGGCTAAGGAAATGTAGAAAATGTGGGGGTAAAATTAAAATTAACCCTTCTAAGTGGCACCGATTATATAAGAACACAACAGAAAGAGTTGCACTAACAAGGAAAGCTGGAGCAGAAAATGCAAACACAGGGGGTAGCCAGCATGAATCCTGTAATTCCCAGGATTGCAAGCCTGCCTGTCCTTCTGCACCCCATCTGCTCCACCTACTGTCCCAAACAAGATGGAAAAAAGGCTGTCAGAAAGGCTCCAGTCTGAAGCAGAGACTCCAGGAGCAGAGCAGGGCTGTGGGGTTCTTTCTGACATAGGGAAGGAAAGAAGAGATGAGCTCTTGCAGGCTCATTGGACAAGGTGGACTGTAAACTGTACCTGTACCTGTTCCTTTACCTTTGCCTGCTGTGTCTCAGCATATTAGAGACTCAATTTCATCTCAATGTTCACCTTTCAACAAGCACAAATTTAGTGGTGGGGAGCAGTATTCATCTTGACAACTGCTGCATCCAGCCATGAAGACTATTGTAAATTAATTAATAACACAGATTTACTATAAAATACATAGATTACATGAAGCATTAAAATAATATGCACACTGGGGATCAAATCAGATAATTCTAGGATAGAATGATGATTTTACCTGTATATTCATCCAAAAAGGATGACAGCATGAGTGGGTTGGGTATTGTGTCACAGTTTATATTTGTGGTTTCTAAAAAGAAAAGGAAAAATAATGTAAAAACAACATAGATGGAGTATTCTTAGAACTAGTACAAGGTACAAGATACTATGTTATATGAAGCAGATATATACACTAATTAAAATTAATCTAAGACATTTATCATGGTGGTTCCTTGGCATAATTTTCAGTGGTGAAAGCAATACAGAAACATTAGTTGGAGTAAGTAAACTGTAGTGTGTTGATACCAATCAATCCCTGCTCAAAAACTATACAGTGAAGGACTCAGCAACTCAAAAAAGCAGCTATCAAAAACAGTAAGAAAATGTCTAGTGACAGAATTGTCTTTCTTTGCACCTTGACCAGAGCAAAATTACAGCTTTATTGCCTAATGAGAATGAATCACTGTTCATTTGTTCCCTGCTGAAACATTGTGAATTCCACCGTGAAAATCATCAACGAAACTACATTTGTACCATGGCCTTGCAAATGTTTTCTACTCTTGAGCAATCTGTATTGCCAAAGCTATTTACCCCTGAAATTTCAGCAAGGATCAAAGAGCTTAGGGAAAAGAGATATTGTCTGATTTACCTGAAACTTAATCCCCTTCATTTTTTTTATAGCCATCAGTAGTTTTAAAGTGTAGTTTTTATTCTGAAAAGTGACTTTTGTAAGTGGATTATTGTTCCTCAGTGACTGCTGTACTTTCCCTTTATAAGGAATAAGCTCTTTTCTAGATCTGCAAACTAGACACACAGAAATCGCATCAAATGTTTTCCTTCTTCCCTGACCAGAATTTTTGAGCGTCTCCATTCTTCTCCCTTGCCATTTTCACCGTATGTTCAAATTGACAATTAGAAAGTGAAGTGGCAGGCTATTTGTCTGGATAGGGAAATGCCTTCACATTTGCACCACTCCCATAAATAAGAGAGCAGATTTGTAGACAAGCAACTGAACAAAAATCTAGAGAATACTTCTACAGTCAGCAGTTGGTGATGTGGGAATAATTATCAACCTCCAGCTCTCAGTATCGAAAAGTTTATTTTGGAGAGCAGGGTTCTATTTCTAATGAAATAGTTCAGAGAGCTGGAGGCTTGGAATTGCTTGAAATATTATGTCATACTTGAATAAAGGAAATATTCAATAATTAAATAAAATCTCTTGTTGCTATTTTATGAGGAATAACTCTTCTCCCTTAGCCATTCTTGATTATTCTCTGGAGCCATCAGAAACAAGGGAAAGACATTTGAGCATTTTCACTGTTGCGACATTTCCTTAGAAAGCCTGAAGAACTAAATTATGTTAAGACCTCAAGTTTATGCACCCAGATACTGTTCCCCCTTCCCAGATTCAGCTAGTGGATGGTGCAGTTCTCACTGAACATCCTGTCCTCAGAACACAGAAAAGGATTTTTAAAGTCCTTTCAGTACAACAAATACCAGATATAACAATGATAACTACCAGAATCTAACTTAACAGAATAACAGCATCAGGGAAGTCAACTGATCTCAACTTTGTAACCATACATCCTCATACTCAGCGTCAGCCTACCAGTCTTATTTAATGGCTGCTGCAGATACAAGACAACAAAACCTAAAAGTTCAAAGAGAACTTGTTAAAACTCTGTGTACATACAAGAACAGTGGTTTTCGACTTGGGATCACTGAGCCCCTGAAATCCAGACCACTTCCATGGGCACTGTGAAGATTGTTTTCTATCACTGAGAAGTTATTCCACCATTTAGCAAATAAGTGTGCCTTAAACCTCTAGGATTAGGTTTTATATGAATTTAATTTTGTTCTATTTCAGGAACAAGAGTAGACCCTCAGACCTTTATAAAAATGAAACTACTTACCCTGTGCATCGAAGCAGATGAGTATAACCCAACCGATTAAAGCAAAAAAAAGAGATCTAGGAAGTGCCATGAGCACTGCAGGAAAAAATATCCTACTGAAGGCAAGCACAGATGATCATTTATCATGCACAGTATTTGTAAGGAATCATCTGGCATATCATAAATTTCCTAATAATACCTTGAGGAATTCTTGATGAGAACAAATCAGAAGACCATAAGGAGACTTTGAGGGAAAGACGCAAAATATATAACACACTTCCAGCCTTCTCAATTCCAGTCTCTGAGATCAAAGTCCCTTTGGGCAATAAAAATAAGCCAACAAGGAAATCACACTTTTCGTATTCCAGTACAAGTAACAGTTACTTTTACTTTAATAATCAATACAGAGATGAAAACAAATAACAGATTTAGTAGGTGCAAAATATCCTGACCCATACAAGAGAAACCTACATATTCCCCATGAAAGAAAACTAAACAGGCTATCATCTGATAAAACAATTAGCACCTTTTTATACAAAATAATGCTGGAGTATTTCCTCACAACTCTGTCTGACAAGGAAGAGATATAGAATTTCTATTGGGAAAATAGTATATATAAAATACATATCTGAAATATGCTTAGTATGTCACAGAAACTATTTGTTGAGAAAAGGTGTAGCAGACAGTTAAAACATTTTACTTCAATGAGGTTTCCTCCAAAAAGGAATGCTAAAAGCTTTCAGGATACTTTCAAAGACTACAAATGATTCAGCTGACATACAATTTGTTTCAATTGTTTTGAGATAAATATACCTTTAATTCAGAGAGACAACTGATCATGCAGTAAGGAAATGGCTGCCAGACCAAGGTCCTTCCATATTTGTGCTAGCACTTGTTTCGTCACCATGGATACAAACATAA
Source organism: Rhea pennata (assembly GCF_028389875.1). NCBI lineage: Eukaryota > Metazoa > Chordata > Aves > Rheiformes > Rheidae > Rhea > Rhea pennata. The sequence continues at coordinate 8,554,375 of NC_084665.1, read as the reverse complement.
TTGCTATAGTTCGAGTGAAAATGCAGAAGAAAATGTTGCATATAACAACAAAAACCAATTATTATCGCAGTTTCTTAGCCTTGTATAATCCAAATGGAAATGTGGGAGCCGCTCTAGCAGAAGGGTTAAAAAACATTGAAAGAAATTCAATCATCAACACCATCACTTCTGAACAAAGGCCACATGCAGCCATAATTACAGCGTCAATTATTACTGGAGCCAATCCAAGACAGCTCATTTTCCCTCCCCTGCCTGGTTGTTCCCTGCCTCTATGACAGCCAAGCCTTAGTGAGGTTATACAGCAAACTAGAGGACAGATCTAGGCACAAAATGCCTCATGGGGGGAAATATATATACATATATGGAGAAAGAGACAGAGGGCCTATGTGAATGAGACAGCAAGTGAGCTATTTTTCAGTGAGAGAAATTTCCTGATGTTGTTCACCAAATGGCATCACATGTATTTACACTGTAAGAGCAGTCCAGAGCCAACAGCAGCTGATGTTTCTACCAAAAAGTTTTTTGTGCAATCTTTTAACCATCAAAAATATTTCTGTGTTGGAATCTTAATGTACTGAATGAAGATCTACTTTTGGATATTCCAAATGCCATAAGGAAAAACAGCTTTACTGTTTCTGGGACCTTACAGTAGGAGGCATCACACAGAGCTGGAAGCTGCTGCCCTGGTCTCAATGATAAGCAGTACAAGAGCTTAAAGGATTCAGCTCCAGAAATATTGCTCCATCAAAGGACAGCTAACTGAGTAGCTGAAGCAGGTAGGCCACTAATGTATGCAAACCCAGTGCAAAAATAAATTTCAGTTGAAGGTCACCTGCAAGCAGGCACGAAAAGAAAACTGCTGTTTAGATGCAACTCAATGCTCTTTTCTACTCTTTGCAAGCTGCAACAGCTGGGACAGTCCTGGTCCAAGGCTGCCATGCAGGATTCTTCCTTCTTATTCAGACATTGTGTTCAAGGATCAACAGTCCAGGCGCAGACATAAGGAGAGGCATCATAGCAGTTCCTGTCATTGCCACCAACATCTCATTAGTAGAATCTGAGCTTGAACAGAGTTCAGATGAAGATCATTTGTTTCCTACACTGTGCCAAAGGAAAGATGAGGCTGGGTATGCATTTCAAGTTAGATGTTGTAGTGCCACAAAAGCTATTTGTGTTTGTGTAACAACAAAGATAATATGCTGGGGGGTGCAAGGAAATTTAGTCTTTTCTTCAATTGCTAGTCACTCACGGCAGTTGAGGGACTTAAAACACCCGTAACCAGAACATAGCCTAGTAGCCAGCTGAGGACAGCATTGCCTGCTAAGCATGCAAGATACAATCATGGCAAACAGTAGGGTGGGCACTTCTCCCACACCATACTGACAGATGTCAGGCATCTATTAAAGGCTGTGTGGGAGTGCACAATCCTTCCCACCAGAGGATGCTGCTCACTTTCAAAGGTAGCACCACATATTGAATTAGGATCCAAAGCCCTTGTGACTCCCCAAAATTAGAGGAGCCCATACTGTCCTGTTTAACTTTGCATCTGTTGCTGTAGCTTTCAAGCTGGTTGATTGTTTCATCAACCTCTACCATCATGATGCTCGAAGAGAGGAAGAGATATCAACCTTACAGACACAGAGCTTCTATGCTGTTATTTGGCATCAAGCACGAAAAAGCCTTTGGCTGGTTTCATTTGCTGGTACAGATGTCACCCAGGGGGGACCCAGCAGTAAATCTATTCTTGCAGTAAGGCAAACTTAACATGGATGGCTGTTTCCTTACTTCCTGATTAAGAAACTTTCCAGCCAGAATTGAGAGCGTAAGTATACAGTTCGTACACCTGATTAGATTTCACCAAGAACAGCTGCAGCAGGAATGTCTTCAGTATTTGTCTAGGTATGTTGCTCTCCTGGATGCCTGTAATACCTTAAGGTTTCACATCTGCCCAGAACTGGAGGGAGGTGCATAAAGCAAAACAAGGAGCTTTATGTAATTGCTCAAGTAAGCATTTGATGCAAAGGAACAGTTGCCCAACACACTACAATACCAGCATATACTCAACAAAAACAAGAAATGATGTTTTAAAAATGTACTCTTTTTACAAATAGAGGTGTCCTCTCAATCATGCCAAACGTGCTCATGCTAATCACATTTTAAAGGTTAACTTACTGGAGCAACAACTATATGTCTACATTTCTCTTATCTTTTTTTTTTTTTTTTAATCAGACATTGCTATGGCTGAATTTAAAATTCTGATCGTTCTTCCAAGATTTCTAGACATCGAACAAACAGGCACAGCTCCACAGTGCAATGAGTTCAACACATGTGACAGCGAGATATACACTGCAATTTTCCCAGTATATCAACTGGGACTTTCATGCAGGACATTCACATAGAAATTTCTAAAAACAAAATCATGGAAACTAATCCTATTCATACAATTAACACTAAGTGGTATGATCAGCACTGTGGCAATGAAAGGCAAAGTTAAAAATATTTCAGCATAGCCTAGTTTGACATTTTGCATACTTGGGTCATTTGTAGAGTAGCTCATTCATGAACTTTTAATCCAGCTTCAAAATTCTATTCAGATAAAAAATACTGCTAAATTGCAGATTTGGAGTATCTCAGCATTCATCCATATACTGTTCTTGACGGATAAAACTCCTTTACCACGATGCTGCAATTTAATCACAAATAGACAAAATGACTAAGATCATAAAACAACATTTATGCACATATTTAGTTTTTACAGCTATCTATAAAAAAACCCACACATCTCTTAAATCAGTAAAGTTTATTTCTGTTAAACCATGACAAGATTTCAAAATTAATACAAGATAAAAATTCAAGACAGTTGGCAAGGAAGGAAAATACTTAAAGGATAGACTACACATCATATATATTACTCTCATATGCTCAAAACCATTTCTGAATAAAATATTACATTACTGGCACACAAAACTGGCACTTTTCCTCATAACCGATCCAGTGGTATTTCCCCCCTATGCCTAGTCAGTAGTTCTATGAAAACTAAACACATACACACAAGCCTGCAACTTTCAGAGCACAGTTTACCTATGGAATTTGAAATAATCCTCTATCAGAAATCACAAAATTATTGCAAAACACTTCCTATTGCATTTTTATATTTGGTGGATTTTAAATACTTCCTCTTTCAACAAACATCTATCAGTCTTTCAGTGTTTACTATAAATGCTTAGAACTGCATTACTACTTGCAAACAGACCTGAGGCATTAGTAAAGCCTTATTTATTTGATATAGGCTAAAGCATTCCTGCAAAATTACCACTCCTGCCTCAAATTAAGGCCACTGAAATCCACAGTTTTGCCTGTTGGTTTCAATGGGCTCTGAATTTATTATGTTTCATCCAATGCTATAACAAATAAAATTCATTTTTGTTGTTTGAATAAAAATCTTCCACCTTGAAAGCAGTATTTTCAAGTATTGCTATCCTTGTCTTCTAATGCCAATTAAAAATTCTGAAGAAACAAAACACACAAAAAAGTCTGAATAGAAAGAAGAGTGCATTTCAAGGATGACCTCCTGTCCTGTACCCTCCCCTCCTGCCCAAAAATCTTGCTTACTTAATTCTGAACTCACAATTTATTGTACAGCTGGGGTCTGGAATAAGGTTTCCCTGAGCATTCTTTCTACCTGTTTCAAAAAATCAGAAAGGGTTTTCTAAAATTCAGCCATTATTATTGCCATTTCCTTTGCTTAGACATGATTTATTTTTTAGACAATTTTCTATATTTCTGAGTATTTTCCATTTCACTTTGGTAGCCCTGGATTTTATGTATAGACAAACTTGTATTCTATTGCTTCAAAAAAAACAAACAAAAAAAAACAAAACAAAAAAAAAAAAAAACTTGAAAGTGCATCTGACTTCAAAACAGCATTTTTCAGGCATGTTTCAGAAAATAACTAGGTCCAAAGATCAATATGCACAAATCCTCATAATGAGTCCTCTCAATTAAAAGATGCAGAATTAATAACATATTTGCTCCAAAATTTAGTAGCACAGCATCATTAAGAGATGGAAGTGCTTTGCCTCCTCAGGGCTGATCATTAGAAGGGAACGAGATACTGTATTGTGCAAGAGGAGTAAGATACAAAATAGGAATCAGTATTTAATTTTCAATACAAGTAAAGTAATTATTTCATAAGCAAGATGCAATACTGCATCATCACTGCATTTAAATCATCTTTGGAGGTCTAGATCCCACCTATTGCCCACCTTCACACAAATGAGAGTTGTGTAGGTATATGGAGGGAAGCCTCAAAACTGCATTAAAAATTTTGCTCTAAGTAGTTTAAATAATAGGTAATTCCATGGACATTAAATGCAAATCCTCAGAGGACTGACCTAAAATGTGCCATTAAATACTACATAAAATAGATATTGTTGGTGATTTCTGTTAACACTGCTGACTGTACTCAGAATTCAGTAGTCTTGCTTTTTTCCTTTTTAGTATTTCTAGCACATAAGGCGGCGTATTTTCGTCTTCCCCCATAAATAGTCTAATAATTTAACTTCATAAATTATAAAATATTTTTATGCAACTTAACATAATATCCTAAAAAATTAAATTTAAATTTAATAAATAGTGTATTTACACTTTAAGTAAGTACAGACCTCAATGGATTTGCATTCATTTATCGCACAAAATAATTTACATGGCTTAAAGTAATAAATAAGTCACAGGAAAGCTTTCAGAGATATGCGTTCTCTGTATGTCAGAGTGCAGTACACTTTCAGGAAGCAGTAATTATTTTGGCTATGTTCTCTTCATGAGTCCTTATGTTGGACGACCTTGACCAAAACGAGATTTTGACCTAGGTTAAGAACATAAGAAATATTTGTAGATTATTACTGCTAGAAATTTGTGGTTACTACTGTCAAGTTTAGTATTTGTTTTAAATTTCTTTCATGTTAAAGCATCTTCAAAGAGAAGGGGGAGGGGGGGGAACTCACTCATATCTATTACTGATAAAGTTGCTTTTCTGCCAGGATACTCGTACCCGCAAACCATGTATTCATATAAAGAATTCAAAGAACTACGACATCAAATACCCTTTGAAATCACAAATTCTACAGAAGTAGTCATTTGCACTTTTGTGGCCAGAGATGAGACCTGTAAGAAACTTCTCTGGTAATATTTTTATGCATCTACCCTCTGTTTGAAAGATTGTTAACAACTCCATTGTAAGCTTCAGCTCAAGACACTCATCTACTGGCCAAATTATGGCCAGTTCTAGGCTCTACAACTGCACACAACGTGCCAGTTTCTCACTAAATTTTTGGTTTTCTCTTTCAAGGTATGTATTATTCATACGCAGTAATGTAGTAGTTATTAAAAAAAATTTTTTTGGAAGGAGACCAAGGAACAGACTAAATCTCAGTCAACATTTTTCTTGTTATTCGAAATTTCACAAAAAATTATCTTAGAGCAGCAGCCAACCTATAAGCTATAAAACAGTTCTCCCAGTGTGGGTACAAGAGTTTCATTCTCATAACTCTAGTGTAATTTGATAAAGTAAACTTTCATATCATACATGGTTAACCTGCTAGAAGGGAAGCTGATGCAAAAACGTGTTTGAAATGGGGCAAGTGTGTTTAAAAAGAAAAGTCCATGTTCTGCTTTTTCCTTTCATTTTAAAATCTTACCTTGTGTTCTTCTCAACGTTGTTTTGTCGCGCACTCACTTGTGCCGAGGCCTTTATCTGAGCTTCTAGCCTAGAATAAATGCCTCCTGCGTACTGCAAATTCAGAAAATTAAGTGATGAAATTATTCCACTTTAATCAGTGGCTTCTCATAGAAATCACTAGAGCCTATAGCATACTTGATTTCAATATCACCACTCAGTACTGAAAACCTTCAAATCCATCATATTTTCCATGTCAGGTTTTTAAATACAGTGAATTTTACAAGTTATTTAACCCATTAAAAATACATTATTTGATTAAATACAGTTTTTAGTACAAAATGAAGCCTGATCAAATTTACTTTTAAGATTAAGTGTTAAAAAGATGTATTTTCATTTGTATTATATATTTTTGTTAGTAACGTGCACTTAAATTCTGTGAACACTACAACTGAACAACACAAGCCTTACTTCTTTACTGTCTTTTGACTTGACTCGATCCAGGTCTCCCAGTCGCATTTTTATTAAGTGCCCTGTAATCTCAGACATTCTTCTCTGATCTATCAGAAGTAAGAAATAATATTTAGAACAAAAATTTTTTTTGCTACTGAAAACAAGAGACAAAAGAACATGTTAATGATATCCTGTTTAAAAAAGTAGCTTTCTTTTCAGCTCATAAACAAATCTTGAATAACCTAGATCCTAATGCCTAACCCAGCTTCAACTGTATTCTCATTAGATATCAGAATCAGCTTGATGCACTACACTGAGATCATAATCTATAGGAATGCTTCTGAGGCAGTGGTTTTCAAAACAGTAAAAATGCAAAAGAATCTCAGTAGACTAAGGAAAAAAATAAAATAGAAAAAACAGAACAATTATAGCACTGAATACTTTTAATCGGAGACAGGGAAGGAGATACAAATGAGCACATTTATCTGTATTTATCTGCACACACAACAAATTGCATAGGGATATGAGAAACAAATTGCTAACATTACTGTGCAGCCAGCAGATAACACATCACCACCATTATCCCTATATCTCTCTATATTATATGATGACATTTCAAATAAAGAATAAAACCCATCCTAATATATACTTATGATAGAATTTTTTTTTCCCTCCTGTGAACTTGTAACTCCTTCCCAGTATTTTTCTAGTCAGTGGACTCAAGACTGTCCATTTATTTTTCATTCAAAGTGAATGTAAAACATGCAGCTTTAAATGGTGGATTTTCTTTCATTTTCCAGCCACAAAGATTTTTCTCCTGTAGAACAATCCTTACTAGATTAGCCAGTAAGTGTCAATTAAATCCCAAAGTAACATTTTCAGGAGTAGTTTCTAGCTGTATGAATACTTTGGTACATTTTGGAAGAATCTGAAATTGCTGTGTGGTTTGGAAACAGCTGATACACTTAACAGTTAGCCTAGCAGAAACCTATTCTCTATCAAATCAGAAGCAGTTATGCAAAATAAATTTTGTTCTATCTAAGAGTTAATTCAACCTAATAGTTTAAGTAGTTATATTTTAATAAAAGTAGACTTTTCTTACAGTAAATAATATTTTTCTTTGCATAATATTAATATTACAAGAGCTAAATCCATGCAAAAACAGACCGTCTTCTCTTTGAGCATCTTGATTGAATCTCAGTGATCTGGAGGCATCCCATTTGTTCTGCTGCATACTCACACTGGTTAGAAAAAAATGCACACAGAGTATTATTAGTGACCACTTACAAAGAAGAATGCACTAAAACATGGTCTCAAGGACTTTGCAAATTACTTACATGAATGGAGATGCATCTCGGGAACTTGACTAAAGAAAGAAAAGTATATTCTTCAGTGTGTTTTAAGAGGAAGTCTAAAACTCGAGTATTCTTCATTATTCAGTTCAGAATGGCTGATTTCAAAACTCAAGATTTTACCTTGTCAGATGGCTTCTCCTTTTTCTGAACACTAGGTGAAGAAACCACTTTCTTTGGGTGCTTGCAGAATTTCTTTAATTTCTCCTTTCTCCCTGCTAATTAATGCAATATCTAGCAACAAGCACAATCACAGATATCTGTAATCCCTCAACTATACAGCTATAAAAGGATATTTTCCCTCTACTTCTTCACAAACAGTGTAATTGGATTGGATATTTTTCCTCTGTTAATGTTAAATGTTACCATATTAGTAACACTCACAGATTACTCACTTTGCCATTAGAAGCATGCACGAACTGAAATACGTATTTAAAATGCAAAATGGCTACACAGAAGTACCCAAATTTCTGTTGTAAATTCAAAATCAGGTGCACATACACACTACAGCTCCGAGAACACTAATTCAATCAACAAGCTCAAAGTTCTTGGTGATGTCAAACCAAACAAGTTAAAGGCAGACTACAATGTTTTCAGTCTTTTTTTTTTTTTTTTTTTTAATGAATTGGTATACCCCAACCCCTTTGTGTCAAGAAAAAAAAGAACAAAGAACTGCCTCAGCTCAAGTGGCTCATTACTAGGGTGAGAAGGAGAAGCAGTTTTTGGCTTTCCATACTCCTAAACCCCTTATCATAATTTTTTAAAAAATTATCGAACTTATCCTCAATGCAGATAACTAGTCACATTCACTAGTCATCTCACTAGGTTATGAAATCAGAGGACTAGTACTCTGCAAACAAGCATGCAGAAAATATAGGCATGTAGCTACTGTATTTTCCTCCAACATTAAGCTAGGAGAAAATTCTTAAGTTGCTTGATAGTCTTCCCTGTAAAATATGCCCTTGATCACCCTTTAGCACATTTCAGTATCCAAATAATTTCAACTTCCCTTGTTTACTGGTGCTTTTTGGCAGCACCAAAAAGGTTAGTCTCTATCTAAACACACACAAATCTAGAAATAAAATTCAAATAACGGTATTTTTGATTTTAAAAATTCTAATTTTTAAAGTTTGCTTACAGAAGAAGAATTCTGCTGCCTTGCCTTGAATCCCTATATCTAAATTCCAAGAAGGTTTACTGTTTACAGAGACAGCTGTAGTTGTACCTGGTTTCCTGCATACATCTTCTTCATCCCCCACTTCATCTTCCGTGACCTCTGAGCCAGTGGTATACTCCTCCTCTTCAGATAACAATGATTGCTGTTTCTAATGAATGGGAGGAGAGAGCGCCACAGATATTAAGTGCAGCTTGATTCCTGTTAAATGATATGTTAAATCTGTCCTAAGTAGCTCTCTTCAAATCTAGCTTCTTATCTGAGTGAGGTAATTGTGTGTAAACTTAGGTCTGAGAACAGGATTCTCAAATACTGAAAAATAATTTCAAATCTTTGCTTAAAACATTATGATAAATATTTTTATTTAAGTTTCCTCAGGCTGGTCAAACATCAGAAGAGGTTGCCCAGAGAGGTCGTAGAATCTCCATCCTCAGAGACACTCAAAACTTGACTGGATATGAACTTGAGCAACCTGATACAGCTTTAAAATTGAATCTAACTTTGAAGTTGGTCTTGCTTTACAAGTGAGAGGATTGTACAAGATGACTTCCAGATTATTAAATGATTCTGTGTTTAGTATCCAACGTATTATTCGCTATATAGTTTCTATAGCAGTTGTTAGCTGCATAATTATAGACGTGAACGACTGTTCTCTCTAGCATTTGAATATAAAAACAATTAGTAAACCAAACGTCATCCTGTGCTGCTGGAAGAATGACTCCCCATCCTCTGCATTTGGCTAAGCCCTCAAGTCTGATAAAGCTTTTGCAATAAAGAGGGCGGAAACCTGCTTTAATTGTTGCTTCCAGTGCCAACAACATGAAAGAACCGTAACATGTTAGCCAGCAGGTGGAATGATCAGCAATTCTTTCTGATGGTTTTGGGTGCTCAGTTTGATACAGTTTAAAAAAACCACATAAGTCCAACTTAAAGTGCTTAGGACATGAAGCATCTCACATCAGTCAGGAAACAAACAGACACTTAAAAATAACATTTTTGAACATTTACATCTCTGTCAGCTTGATGAACTAAGCACTGATGCAGGCGCTGCAGGTCTATTGTTTGCTGTCATTTGTAAGAATGTTTAAAAGGAATCTTTCATTTTTATTCAGGCCAAAGTAGCACTTCACACACACTTTATAATTCCTTAAAAGTTCTTCACCGCATTACAAATTCCATATTAAAGCAAAAGACAGAAAATCTTATTTTTTTTTCTTATTTTCTAATTAATTTGTAGGAAATGATTTTAATTATCTGCTAGTAAGTTAATTATCTGCTAGTACACAAGAGCAAATATTTAAATTATGAACAAAACATTTTACTAACCAGCTGCAAAGTCCAGTTCTTCAGAGAAAGAAACTGTAGCCAGGAAAAGGGAAAGAGGTGTATGTTAGAGAACTAAAAATAATTAAGAAAGACAAAATAAGTGAGTGTAATTCTCAAAATAGGAGTGATATGCTATAGAACAGTAATTTATACTGTAACCCCTGGAAAGCTTATTCTCATCTTTGACTTCACATTTTGGTGGAATGAAGAAGTACACAAACAGGTTGTGAACTACTCTTCCATTCCAGTGAATTCAGAATCATGCTCCAATTTGCCTAAGCTTAGCACTAAAGATATTAATAGATTTTTTTTAATTAAAAAAGCAAACAGGGGGAGAAGCACCAAACTGATTAAGCACCAAATTAGAGTTTATATTTAATAGCTTCCAGCATCTGTACCAGAAGGTTCTGGTGCTCCGTGCAAAACTCTCATGGAATGAGCAGCACTCTGCTGCTATCAGGATTGCCGAGTTACTGAAGTGAAGCCCCACAATGGGTGCAGAACTTTGTAAACTATCTCTACTTGAAAGATCTCTTTAAACTAGGGGTAGTTTTACGAACAGTCTACTTCAGCTTGACTTAGAAAGCAACTCTATTGATCTGACATATACATAGTAAAATATACATCATATTACTGGAAAACGGAATCTTTTGCATCTTGAAAAGAAGAGATTATAGCTCGTCATTTATGGGTTTACAAGAGCAACTAGATATACTCAGACACATCCAAAGAGGGCAGTTCAAATAATTTTCACTGTCTGATGTTTGCTGAGTATAGCTGGGTCCTTAACACCATCAGTTAACAAGTGGTCTGCAAAGCAGACATATGGAGAACTGCTTCTGTTTTACAGAAGTATTTCTGATAGACTTTGTAGAAGTTTTGCCTTCTCACCAGACATTTTGTACTCAAACTAGTCTACGCTATCCCATAGTGCTCAGTTGCATGCTTCTTCCTTTAGCAATGTGTTTATATATAAAGTTGTCTAATGAATTCTTCAAAGTATCTCTGTAAGAATCTTCATTATCAGGAAGAAGGGGGGAAAAAAAAGCTAGCAATACTCACAGCATTGATTTCTCCTGTTTTAGGGCCCCATGGCAAATTTTGTTCTAACAGCACATCACATTCAATATTTTTTTCATCACAGAGTCCAATACCAGAATCACTTGAAGAGAAATTGGTGAGAAAAAGTTTTTCTTATTTTTATTTTGTAACATTAAAATCAGGCTCTCTTTACTCACGATAAAAGGAGAAAGACCCCCAAATTAGCCATATAGCTAGTATTTTGATAACCCTGCATTAAAATATAAAGATAGGAGCGAATAGTTACAGAGGTTGAATGACTAAATGTCTGTTTGACGTGCAAAAAGGTAAAAATATTTGCTCTTCTCTTCCCAATTTCCACTTAAATAATCATAAAATCAATTGCCTTTTAAAAATCACGTGTGTTGTACATTTTAAAATGGGAAAGTCAAATGTAATGTGTACACAGGCAAAATGTCAAAGGCTAAGTTAATTCAGTAACAATGTTCTTACCTATTTTCATCCTTAGTGAAAGGAACAACAATAGCATCTCTATGGTGAAGCAGATCATTCAGTATTTTAGTATTCTGAGATGTCAAAATGTCCTCATCTTCATTTCCTGAAGGTAAACCAACCACGTGATCCCTCACTTTACAGCCCTGTCATACATATACACATAAATAAATCAGACACATGAACTAATGGGAAGAATTGATTCCAGCAAATATGATAGCAGAAATTCAGCTTTCTAGAAGCTTCTGGTCTTTATACTTGGAAGCTTTTTCAAGAGAGAAACTACGGACGAACTTTTGCTTAAAGAAGTGGAACCGATTTTATACTTGTTGAAGTTAATAGAAACTTCTAGAAACAGACAACCTGAAAAGCAAAGCAGAGAGTCCACTAAATAGGAATAACAATTTTTACAGAACTGTTTCATATCCAATTTCAGCATTAAATGTGGTCAAACTGTAGGGTGACAAAAGGCAATGGAAAAAATATCCTTTGCTTGTACTGACAGCTTACAGTGCATATACTGTAACAACAAATGAAAAATAGCCTTCTGGCATAACCACAGTATCCTTCCCCTCTCCAGTCCCATGTTCCACTTTGCCTGCTAGGGAAGGCCTGCTGCACTTGAATGATCCCAGAATAGTTTACTACAGCACAAGAAAGGCCAAGTTCAGGGGTCAGAACCCTTATCCTTTGCTGCTTTGAGACACTGCAGCAACATACAGTCCTTATTTTGCAAAGGATCTGTTTTCATAAACCCATCCCCTCCCATGTCTTATGCTCTTTTAAAAGATAGCCATTAATGCAGTACCTTTGGAAGAGTTGTAGGATCAAATCGAAGTACTTTTTGGTTACAACAGGGATATATTCCTGTCCCAGTGGAACCCAGAGCACTTGCTATACCTGGATAAAGAACTGGCTGCGAATGGTACTGGCAATGGGAGAATTCCGTACACAGGAAAGACTACATTATAATAAGAAGAAAGATGAGAGGTGAGATTACCAACAGAAATCAAAATTTTGCAATATAAAGAATATATATCAACTTTATTTCTGCCACACATCAAAAGCTGCAAAGATCTCAAGAAAACTCTCCCCCAACCACCATCTTTCTTCAGGCAGAAAGTCTTTACGTCACTCATTAAAACCTGAATGGTCAGAGAATAGCCATTTTAACTTAATCACATTTTGCTCTAAGCGGTCAGAAAATAAAAGAAAGGGAAAGTGATGGAAAAGGATTTAGAAGTCATGAATCACAGCTTCTCTCATTTCTAAAATGCAAATAATTGTCTCCTAATCAAAAAAAAAGAAAAAAAAAATCAAAGCCAGCTGGTACCAAAAGCAATTACCTAAGAGCGGGAATAAATATATTTTCCATACTCTTTTAGTCCCTGACTCAGCGCCCAAAACTCACCCAAAAAAAGACAGACAGACAAGCAAGTGAAAGTGAAAATACACTAACTTGGTTACACCTTGAGCAGGCCAACCAATTGACAGTCCCCCAGAGGCGCCAATAAACATCCCGCCAAGATTTTAATTCCTCATGGAGACCAATTAAATACTCATGGACTTCCCAGGTTTTATCTCTGAAAAAGCACAAAGTCAGGTTATGCACAGAATCATAAAACAGTTCTGATCCTGCCACCAAGAAGGTGAGATGGAGAAAAAGCAAAGCAATGTATCTTCCACAGGTAAAAATCCTACAGAAGAGTTTACAACAACATGAATACAATGTGGGACAATCGATATGAAATTCAAATGATGACAAAACATCCTAAACTTACAAATAACAAAGCATTACAGCTTGTTTTATCTCAAACTCCATATACTCCATATACTGCAGCTTGTAAGCTAAGATAAATATCAAGCCTTATGGAAAGCAGCAGAACCATAAAACAAAGGAAAATTCAATACACTGAGTGAAAGAAAACAATATATGCAGGTGTGAACAAGTTCAATGATACTGCATTTTTCTGCCCTTATACTACCATAAAACAGATGTGAAATACCATCATTCTATTTTATTTATTCTAAAACGTAACATAGTACGTTTCTATGTATCTGCAACAGCAATTTTGAAAAACATTAATATTTTCTGGATGACTACATGCATTTGAGGTTTGTTTCTAAAAAGAGGAGTGCGTTCCTTCTTACTGATAAAACAGCATACCTCTTTATAATTCATAAGACAATATGCACCCAGCACTGATGCATTTTATTCTTGGAAAGAGCAGACATTTTCCTCCCCAATTTTAAGTCCTAGCCTGAACAGCCTTTTACTATATAGGTCCCTAATCTAGTCTAAGCAGACAAAAACTCTTATGAGAACTTCCAGGTACCACTAGACGTCTACTGCATACAAATCTATTTTAAACAACTACACCATTAAAGATAGGCTCATACTAGATCATAAGCCTGGAAACGCAGTACAAGAAGTCATAAGTACCAGAAGACAAATACTCAGAAGACGATGCAGATTCTAATTAACTTTGAGAATCGGTACGTCTATGCACTAGGAATTACGTAGCAGTTACGTCTACTCAGCTTACTTGAGGAAAAACAATTAAAGAATTTTAATTGACTAATCACCAATGATCCTAATACGTCAGGAAAGGGTCGCAGATTCAATTCTACTTAGACTGTTAGGCAGGATTTGCTCCACACCATGGAATTACTCATGAGACATAATACTAAGTTGACATGTACTATTTTGGGAGCTGACACCGAATTATGTTTTGGTTGTTCTGAACTGAATAGATACAATGAGAAAGTCTTCTTGTTATTAGTTTCCTTAAAAGGGGAAGGTAGGAGGGAGGGAACTGCAGCTTGTCAGGCATTGGTTTTCATTCAGAAGTGAATGCACTGTACAGAAACATGGCTCAAATAGATATAAACTGATTTAACATTTGTGCCAAAACAATCAGACATACAGAGACAATAGGTCTTGGAAACTCCTCCAATAAATACTTTAAAACAAACAAAAAGTAAAAGTTTATTTATAGTGATTTCTAAGCAGGATAAATATTTGATGTGACAGCATCAAGACAGTCTAGAATAACACTTTTAGCATTTCCTTGTTGGCACAGAGGGACTGACCCTTCCATAACAAACCTTGTGGAAACACAGCCTTAAATTCATTTTGTCATTGGCTACATATAAAAAACCCTTTAATGAAACAATTAGCTGAGTATTTCCTACTTGAAGCAGTACAACCCAAAACAGCACTCTCAGTGATCCTGGCTGTAGCTTTTCCATATTGCAGCAGCAGTGGCATTGCTAAGTGAATTTCAGAAGTACAGCTATAACCTCCCATTTATTGTTTTTGCTAGGGAATATAAAAAAGAATTGAGATGATGATTTATTCTGCTCTATGCCCATCTATGACTCAATTTTGTAACACAAGTATCTCTTAACTCCTAAACATGTAGTATTTTGTAACATTACCCAACATCACATAGTTGAAGGAAAACATTTAATATATATATTACCTTATATGAACATAGACAATATTCCCATGTTGATCTATGTTGATTTTTCCAGGTACACAAGGAATTCGTCTTTCTGTTTCTTTAGTTAGCAGCTTTTTACATAAACAACACCTAGATTTTAAAAAAAGAAGCAAAACATTGGAGTAAGAGCATGACTATGAAATAAAGAGGCTGTCTTTGTAACTGAAGTAGTTAAAAAAAAAAAAAAAAAAAAAAAAGGAAAAAAAGAAAAAAATTACCACACCTGTATAATGTTGCTGCATTTCCCCGTGAATCTGGATTTAGGTACTCTGGATCAAAGAGTCTCTCAATCTTCTTGCAGAATAGTTTACTATTAATGACAGCAACACAGTTTACCTATTAGAAAAAGACCTGAAAATTGCTTTATGTATACTGAAACTAATAATAATATTCTGATTTTATGTAAAGTTGTCACTTTTCTTTCAGTACCTAACTTTCAATGTGATTTTCCTTTAAGATAATCTGTTTGCGGCATACACGTAAGAAATGTCCATATAATTAGACTTGTCTGGAGTTGGAATTTACTCATTTTCTTTTTCTTTATGGAGGATCTAACAGGACTTTAAATGTTTTTGCCAAGCCATTCATTAAACTGTCTCCGTCATGTTCCCCTATTTGGCACAGTACCTCTCTCCAACCTCAACTTCCCTCACAACCCATAGCCCTGCACATGCCAAGCATTTGTTTATCTAAACTGACAGCTTCAGCCTTATTTGCAGATCCAATACAGTGCTGTTTGAATAACAGCCTCCTAACCTGATCATACCTTATTTTTATAAGGACATGAGGAAAGAGATCCTTTTTTAGTGGTGAAAATATTACAGATAAAACCTTACATCCACTGAGTCAGTCATTGAAAATCATACTTTATAAAGGTAAGAATTCCATGTACTCTTTGTATGGTTAATTTTTTTCCCTCTATTATGTTGTTTGCTTGCTATCTAAGCTCACAACTTCTGCTTGACTAAAACACTTTTTACTACTGAATGCTTTTGTGAACTTTTAGAATTAAAGTGGTAATGTTTTCATTCCTGTCAATTAAAACATTTTCCTACTTTCATCTTGCTTGCCTGTAAGTCTGCCTATTATTAATTGATCCTTATCTTGATATGAGCTAAGATAAAGTCCTTATGAATGCTGTTTAAATAATATTCTATTACAGCTATTCAGAATTTAGGATGGCCAGAAAGCTATGCCCAAACATCACAATTTGAAGGCTGCTGAAACCAAACTATTCTCTATGAATTAGTAGCATGTCATCCCATCAAAGATTCCTTTCCCTAATCCTGGCCTTCATTTGAGGATTCATGAATAATTTGTACATGTCACACTCCTATTGTGGTCTTTCCCTTTGCTTGGCTTCTACAAAAAGCTCTTTGCATTTGGCTCAGAATTTTAATATAAAATTCTCAATTCACTTCATGATATTCTGTGTTAAAGACACGTTAAATAAAAGTATACATTGTACTTATTACTCTAGACTCTGTAGTGTCTTAGCTGTTCCCAGAAATGATCCAGAAGCCCTACAGTATTTCAGTGGTATATTATATTGCAAAAAGTTACCTCTTAAATTTATCTCTTTTGTCCTTCACCTCTTCTACTTCAGTGTGTGTGAAGAGATCAGCAATTCGTGTAACAAGATTAGCATTGATACAATTCATGTTGCATGGTGTGGCTACAATGGCATTCATATTTTCATGGCAATAATTAATACATTTTTCTACCTATGAAAAACAAAAACATTAAAAATAATTTAAAAGAATTCTAGATAAAGCCAGATTAATTACTTCCAGCATTTTTTTTAAAGTGTGTAGTTTTGCAAAACTAGTTCAGTTCAACTCAAAAATAAAAAGCAAACTTAAAATATGTCTAACTGTGACTCTGCATTAATGAGACTGAATTTGTGTTTTCCTCCAAAAGGTCTCTACCATCTGGAAACAGCTCCAGAAACATTTCCTCTTCAATAAGCGATATCTTCCAATTACTTGTAATGGAGAAGCACAATACACATTATACATAGTACTGCACAGACCTCAACAGCTAACCTTACTGTGTATTTCACTGCAGGTCACTCTAGTGACAGAACTTTTGAAAAAAAAAATTAACAAACAAGTCAATAGTTACTACTTTCACAGAGCTGAAGGATATAAAAAGTTATTCACCAATACTTTTTTTTTTTTTTAATAAGATAAAGAAGTCAGATACCGAGGCTATTCAGCTGAACTGTCAAAAGGCAAATTCAAGATCTCATTATCACATTTAGAAGCAAGTTGTTCTGCAGGTTTTTATATTGCCCTCATTGAGGGTCTGAAAATATCAGATTATCACTTCGAGTAAAAAGTAGGTAGCAAAAAATCTCAAAACATCTTCATCACATAAACAGATGCAATGGCTGATACAACAGTCAAAGCATAACAAGCAAGCTGTTAGACACCTAGTGATTAGCTGTGCCCTTATGACACAGATTGTTTCTTTTTTAATACTTACTAATGAATCCATCTTCAAAAACTCAGAAGAAATAAGAATTGATATGACATTTGCAGGTTCTAGAAAACAACAAAAGGAGTTTTTTTTTTTTACATGAACACTCTTGTTAGTTTCACCTCGCCTCCCTCCCTCTGTATATTTAAGATGTGTTGTAAGCATTATTTTACCAGTCAACCTATCATTCCATATTCCAACATGCAGAAGACCTCCAGCCTTATGAAACAGATGTCTGGTTCCATATAAAAAGATACTGTATTAGTCTTATAGTCATTTTCTTGCCCAGATTCTCAGTTTTTGTTAACAAATGAACTAGAATGATCTTGTTAAATTGTTTAATCACGTTTCTAGCTGATTTTTCTTTATCATTTAGGTGGCCAGAATAAAACTGTATCAAACTGGACTATATAAAAGCTGGAAAAGGTAACTTCATAGGAATAAAATGACACATCTATAGAATAAGCTAACTTCCATCCCTAGCCACCACGCCCAGCTGAGATTCTGCTCAACACAACCTGCAATGCCAAGGTGGTTTTTAAGACTCTCTTACCTTGTTCTATTTTAAAAAATGATAACAGAGGATCGTAAAAAGTTTTTTTTTTTTTTTAATACAATTCCAAACTATATTAGATCTTTTTTACTGCTTCAACTATCAGGTTTCCTTAAAGCTCTCAGTGTTAACAGATCAGAGACTTCTGTTATAATGACCAGATAGTTTTCTGCTGTAATCCCTTTCTAACAAATGAAAATTTTCCAGCTGTTGCACTGAAATAAGAGATTGGAGCTGAATTGCACCAAAGCAACTGATCTTCCATTAGCTTGAGTTTTTAGTCTGAAGTACACATCATAATGAAACTGCCACAGATGATCAAGACAATGTCTTTTACCTAAAGTAGGCATTTCATATGCTTCATATTCTTTAGTGTTCCTTTTAACGTATCTTATCAACCAGTCAAAGATGTGAACGTCACAGTGCACTGAAATGTCCACCTCTTCCCAGCGCTGGGCATCCACTGACAGATATTCAGCAAAATATTTCATTTCTGAAATCAAAAGGTCACGAGGACAAACAAAATCTTCTTTGAGGTTTTTTGCTTCATCACACACATGGATCACCATATTTGGCCTCAATTAAAAAGAAAGAAAGCCACAAAACAAGTTAGGACCCTAAACCAGTAAGAATGCAAAACTGATTAATGAAGATTTCATCTCCAAAACTGCATCAGACACTGCAATATTGACATTACTAACAGGTCCTTTCTTATCAGAAGAGAAAAAAACCTTGCAGTTATTAAGAAGCTATTGCCAGATACTAGTGGAAAAGCATAAATGTGCATATATTCAGACAAATAATCAAAGTGTGATATAATGGTTAAGGGACTGGAGCAAGAACAGCTACAATTCCAGTCCCCAATTTATCTCTAGTTTGCTATGGGATACCACTAAAGCATCACATAAATGATTTGTTCTTCCTTTTTTACTTCCTTGAAAATACATGTATACTCACACCTCCCCCCCCCATCCACTCCTAACTTACTGAGGTACCAAGGACATTAACTAGTATACTATAGCAATTGTCATCCACAGGCTTTATTATATATTAAAATGCTTACTTCTAAAGAAAAGGTCAAAGCTAAAAATCAGTAAAATCTTTTTCTACAAAAAGAGAGTTATTATTAGGTTTGAATCAAACACGTTATGCTGTAAGCATCTCTTTAATAAGATACACTGGTAATGCACATGGCTATTTGAATTGGCAGTAAAAATTTTTATTTGCACTTTTCATTTACAGTTTTCCTTTTCTCCTTCTAAACTAATAGGACAATTCTATGTTCACAGAACTTTTTTTTTTTTTAATTAACTGTTAGTGAGCATCAATCTTGTTTTATCCCATTGTAAAGATCAGACTGTTTCCCACTGCAGTAGTGATCGACCATTCAGAACTATCTATGGATTCATAAGCAACCCATCACCATTATATGTAATAAATTCTCAAACCAATCCCTAGTATTTCTGTAGCAATATTAGGTTTAGGATGTTCATAGCTGTGTTCTCTGTCACAGTAAAAAGAGCAATTTTGACAGTTTTCAAAACTAGAAAGATGGCTACTTCACTGATAAACTTCCAGTGAGCTCACATTTGAAATGACAGTCCAGTTATGTTTTTGGTTAATAACAAAAAATAAATAAATAAATAAAAATACTTATAAGCCTCCTCACTGAGATTTTCAGCAGTTTTCCTGCTCCTGACCTAAGACCAGTTCTACAATCATTAGTAATAGCAGTACTAAAGGAGAACTTGCATTTGTCACTCTGGCTTAAGAAAACTGATGCACAAACTGTAAACACATGTATTTCCACTAACATTCTTATTTTAAATCAGAATCAGGGGAAATGATATAAAAATAATGTGAAATAAAAATAGTTGGACTCTGTCGGAACAGAGAACAGTTGGAATTCTTTGGACTTAATTCATACTTATTGATAAAGCTAGAAAAATAGTTTAACTTCTTCTGCCTTGAACAAAGAGAATGACTGAAGAATCTGACCTCCTTGCATCCTTTTTAGTGGTACTGTCTATTACTCTGCAATTCCTCCAAATGAGTGGTCTCTCTGTCAGCTATCTAATCTTGTAGGCAAAAAATACAAACATCATCTCACCCCTGATTTCCATCGGTGCTTTCTCCACCTTTATGCACAGGACCTTTCTCAGATTCTGAAGAACTCCTTGTGGAGGCTGTGCTGGGCCTTCCTTAAGTGCAAGGAAAAAAAGGCTTCATTAGAACAAAAGGGACTGACCTGTTACTCTTCAGCATCTTGGAAACACAACTGAAGCACAGCTCTAATACTGGGGAAATGTTACATGACTAGCAGCAAGATCTGTGCTACTGTAACAGCTACTAGATAATCAAAGCCATGTACTGGAAACTCAGATCAGCAGCATTGTTGGATTGCCCAGACACTTGCCCATTAATTTAGATCAGTCCTATCTCAATATAGAGCCAAGAGATTTATGCAGAGTCTTCAACATTTTTCTCTAGGAATGCAATCCTTTCCCTTAGATCCCATTTTCTTTCTTGTGGGATGTGGGTCTTAAAACTTCCAGTCACATGAAGACTTTCATTTTCAGTAAGCTTTGCCACTAGAATACAATCACTTAAGACTAACTCAGCTTCTTATCCATAAATTGTTAGCTGTGGAATTATGTTGCTTACAAGCCAAAGCACAGAAGTCTCTACAGATGTACTTTCCCTAAATTTCTCAAATGCACAGCTTAAAGCAGTAAATTGAATAAAACAATGCTCAAAAATGCAGACCATCAGATCCTTTTAGTCTCAAAACTATACAGTGCAGCTTATTCAGGGAATAAAGGACAACTGAGCTTTAGTTCAAATAGTCTCTCTCCACAATGCAGTACAAGCACTGAGTGGAAGCTGGAAACAAAAGCCAGTGAAGTCACGAGAGGTCTGGATCACCAATCCCAATGAATTCTGGATCAAGAGTTAAGAAAATCCTAGGATTCAGATACTGAGCAACTTTTTCTACAGTGATGAACAAATCACTGCAATCTGAAACTTCCAACAGTCTTGCTTATAATTCAGAAATGTCATCATCTTTTTAAAGTAATGGAAGGGCACGTATCTGGCTTCCACCGATAAATCCATCTAAGGTCATGACTTTCCGCAATTACCCCCTGCTCTCAGAATTCTAGGAAAAATGTTCCAGAAGAATCCTCTCCCTAACAGAGGAACCTGTACTCTTTAAGAGAGACCTTCTCATCTTATAGCTGACTTTCTTATTTAACAGCTGACTGACATCAGAAAACATCTGGAAGCTCTATATTGTTCAGAATACAGCAATTGCACCTTTCAGAACAGTGAAGTTAACACACTAGTGGAAGAAGAAACAAAACTTTCTCTAAAGATATAACCAATGGACATGCACAGGTAGGCCTTAGTAAGGCCATAACCAAGGAAAGATAGCTAATATTAGGGGAAAGTTTATTGGACAGACACCAGAAGAGCCTTGGAAGATGCTAGGTCAGCCACAGCCTTCAGGGCAGTCATTCCACTGCAATCTGACGACCCATACTAGTAGAAATACAGCCAAGGTATGGATCCTGGATTTTTAATGCAATACAAGATGAGTATTTTAAGTAAAGGTCTGTGGAAAAAAAAAGACACCGAAATGTTCTGTTTGCAAATATTAAGAAATTTATTTTGGACACAATGAAGTTATTTATGAAAGAAAAGAAGAAAATTGACAAGAATATGCAATACAGCCAAATTAACAGGGATATCTGAACTTCACCTTACATTTCTTCCAGTCATTTTCCAAGCTTATAGACGGCTCAACTTCTGAAAGTTAGTAACAGAAATACCTTGGCATACACATGTGCACTGCCACGCTATACATTTAGAAGGATGTAACAGTTTGCCTTATAATTAACATCCAGTTTAATAAGCTTTTACTAGTTAGCCAAAACCAAAATCCAGGTCAAAATGAATTAGGTCCAATTACTTTTTCTTGAAGTTACTCATATCTATAAAAAAAATCCAAATAGGCTCCAAATTCTTGATTCTAAAATAAGGTGCTGTGAATAAGTTCACTAGGAAATAATTAAAGAAAAATATTCACTTACAAATAAGCTTTTTTCAAATTTCCAATTCTGAAATATCTAAGTATTTCCCAAATATTAAGAAAATGTGTTCACTACAATCCGGTAGAAATCCAGAAAATTATATTAGCCTATTCTTAACATATTAAGAAACTACACATAAACACGGGCAATCATTTATCCCAAGTCACAAGGAAAATGCATTAGAAAAAACAGGGAACAGAAACAGAGGATATTTCAGGCTAAGATTCTTGTACTAGGAACATTAGTGTACCTAACTGCATTAATACTTTTTAAAAATATTAACTTGATAAAAAGAAAGCAAGCACTAATTATCTAAGGAGTTCTATAAGCAGAGTTGGCTTGTTAACTGCCTACTGTGAAGACACTAATCTTCTAAGTAGTCACCTGTAGGTGCAAGAAGTCAACTATTTATTCAACTTAATGTACATAACAAGTATATAATTGAAAGCTGATAGCACATGATAGCTGATATACTCTATATACAGTTTTCAAATATTGTCTCTTTATTAGACTTTTAAAAAACACTTTATTTGTTGCCCAATAAAACAGCTATTTTTACTTCTGCAAAGAGAACAGCGATCAGAAAGCTGCAATGCGGTGAAAGACAATGTAACAGAGAAAATTTTGTTGGCTTAAATCTTCACTATCTTCTCAATTGGTAACACAGAAATCATTTATTCATAACTGTAATAAAGCAAATTTCTCATGCAGCACAACTGGCAAGTTTCCCAGTGTGTAGAAAATACCCTTATTTACAATAAAAACCAGAGAATCATTATTGCAATATTCTTTACTTAAAACTTCTTACAGGAGAGGTACTTTAGTTGGTCTTACCAATAGTTTTCTTTTTCAGTTGCAGCACAAATCGTTAGGACTAGCCCTCTTCTATTAAAATATTACTGGGCCACATTAATTGACCAAGACTCATTATATATCAATGCAAGAGTATCCTGTATCAGGAAGTAACTAATTTATGTCCAAATTCTCGTGTAGCCATCCAGCTATTGAGGCAATTGCAGGGCCTTTTGCTGACCTCAAGGAATCACCATGTCAGCTTTCAGCCATTCTACACAAAACTACTTATCTTAATAACACAGCTTGATGCGACTGTAAGGTTTACACAGTACAACACCAGGGATATAAAATAGAATAATCACCCCTGTCCTTCCCAAATGGAAAGATTTAGCACAAACTTCAGCATATCATGCCTTTTGGAACAACAAATTATTAAAAAGCCCAAACATTGATTCTTAATCTAAATGAACTGAAAGTATGTCTTTTTTTTCCTTTTCAGAGACAAACAATTACCATTCCTGGGTGAACTCACCACTCAAGACAGAAAAACATGCACATACTGATTATAATCAAAGTCAATATATTTCAGAATTACTGAAAACATACCAGTTATAGTAATGGAATTCTGCCCAATGGGAGGCTCCTGAAACTCTGTCTGTGTATCAAGCAAGGAGGATTTGATGTACGTAGCTAAAGTTTCCACAGGACTCCCACCAGCAGCCATTAGGGGATTATATTGATTGTCAACAGGTGAACTTCCACTGCTTTTTAGTTCATCAAACCTTTTTGCACACTGTCACAAAATTAAGCAATAGGTCAATGAAGTAGCAACTTTCAGTACATTTTAAAAAACTGATTTTTGATGCAAAAATATTTCATTGTATTATCATTTGCAATTGAACAGTCATCAAACTGATATTACCTGATATTTCAAGGCTTTTTATGTAATTAGGGGCAGTGGGAAAGAACAAACATACAGAAAAAGAAATAAGATTTGCCATGATTAAACACTCTAGCAGAAAGAAGAAAAATGGATAAGATGGAACCTGATTTTAGGCTTGATTTTTCACAGAGTCAACTTTGAGGATAGTAAGGAAAAAAAAAATAGTTGCTTTACCATTAACATTGTCAAATATTATTAAAAGCAGTGATATTGATCAGTTCATAATAATTATTTCTTTTACTTTACAGTTTCCACAGTGGATAAAAGGAATTGGGAATTTCTAATGCAATTCTAGTGCCTTTTCATTCCTTGTTTTGACGAACTAAAAAGAATTTGCATTTTGTCAATCTGTACCGACACAATGACAATCACAGGCTTGATTCTGCAGACTCCTACACACAAGTAACTTTACACATACAAGCACATCTATCAAACTCCAAGGGTAATCCTCCTGTGATAAAACTCTCTGGATCTATACAAGCTGCTATCTCTTATTATTATTTACTTAGATTTAGCTAACTGACACATCACTGCATGCCACCTTCTCTTTTGGTTGAGGCACACACAGTGACATCCTTCTGGTATTAATGCAGTGTCTCAAGTTTTTAACAATGCCAGTTTACAAGATTTAATAAACATACAAAAGCACAGGTCTCACTTCACTTACCTGCCTCAGAGAGACTCCAAAACTTTGTTCATTTAAAACACAGTAACCAGACACGTATTAATCAACTATGCTATTTTTATAGAAGGAGAAAATTGACAGATTCTTTTATAATTATTTTATTCGCTCAAGATTGCATAGTACTATATCCAAATTGGAAGTTGAATAGCTGTGCCCACAAAAAAAAATTAAATACTTTGCCAAGCACTTTTTTCAGCTTGCAAGGCAGTAACATTCCACATAAGCTCCTGCTCCCAAATAATCACTTATGTTCTAAATACAAGGTCACAGCGAAGCCCACTAGCAATGCTACAAATGCAAGCTGACACATTTGCTTAAGTTTGCAAGAAAATACACACTGCTGGCTTGCTTTTTTCCAGCTTCACTGAATCACAAGGGCAAAAGCTATTTTCTTTTCCAGCTCAAAAGCATTTAAGCGAATATAAATTATCTCCTCTTGGTTTACTTCACCTCAAAGAAATAAAAAAATCCCAAACTGCTCTTTTCAAAACAAATAAAGAAACAAAACAAACAAAAAAAATCAACACCAAATGATCATGAAATTCAGCAATCCTGAAAGATTAAGTATACAGAGGTGGCAAGTTCTTCCAACACCTATTCCCATCAGAGGAATAGTGTGCCACTTCTTGTAAGGCAACTGCATGCCTTTTATTACCTAGTAGAAGTCTGTAACTTTTAGTTCCTAAGAATTGTACTGAATGTAATGCCAATCATAAGAAATTATTAGGTTTGCTAGTAAAGTATACTACAATCTCCATGAAGTTAATGGGTACTGTCATCCTTTTTCATGAAAATCTTAACTGTAATTTGAAACATATTAGTGCAATTACTCTTATTTTTCAATTCTACTTTTCAATTTTTATTAAAATATTTTTATGGTATTTTTTATTCTTATTTTATACCAGTTCTGAAGAAATACATCGTGTGTTCTCATTTCAAAAGTTTAATGTTCAGGTTTTGTACAAGCAATATGTATTTTTTTCAATCTACTACTCATTTAACATTTTTAGCTCTTTATAGTTTAAATTATTTCCACCAAAACCCCCAAATCCTTAATTCCCATTTCCCACCCTCCACAAACAAAATAAGCTTTCTTCTTGATAAAGTTCTGCATATAGCATGCAGATTCTTTTTTAGTAAATTCACCTCTTTGGATGTAAATCCTGGAACTAGCCTTGCCACACTGTCCCAGTTGATAGGCTGAGGAACACCAATTAGGGAACACAGAATCATATCCAAAACCATTTGGTTGTTGTCATATGGGAAGTTATTGTTTTCTGAAAATCCACGACTCATCTTTGGTTACTAAAGCCTAAAAAAGAAAATTATTAGAAAGTACAGAGACTTACGCACTTAAATAATCCTCCAATTTCAGATAATGACATAATTTGTTTAAGCTTAGTGTATGTTAGTTGTAGCATTCTGTAAGTTACTATAGGAAATATTTACTATAGCGTTGGAGTCAAGTACTAATGCTATAAGGTTTGTATTTGACACATCTGCATCCTCAGATTTCATTTGGGAGGGCAAAAAAGGCAAACGTGCAAAACAAGAAAAAAAAACAAGAGCAGTAAGTACTAATATTTGAGTTGTTTCTTCACAAAAGAGGAGAAAAAAATAATTTGCATATAAACTTGTAGTTTTGTTTTGTTTTTTTAAAGAGCTATTCACAGAAGTCAAGAGGCAAGTATTTTCAGAAGCGTCAACTTCTAGAACCAAGGAATCTTAAAAAAAAAAAAAAAAAAAAAAAGGCATGCAAATGTGGAGGTTTCCTTGTACACTAAATGCATTTTGACTTTAAAAAATCTAAAAGAAAAGCTATTCCTGAATGAGAAGGCAAAAACACCACTGTCAGTCTTCCTTTCCCTAAAGTCTGAATCAAAGAGCAGGTCAATGCAAGCCAACTAAGAAAAAAAAAGGGGGGGGAAAATCAGAGGAACCATTAATTCCAGCTCCGCAAGTTTAGAAGAGAAGCCGATCACCTCTTTGAAGAGCACATCAATAGGTAAGACTACTAGATAAAACTTGAATCAAAGGCAGTAGACGCAACAAGCAGTATCTGGAAAGAATGCTGATGAGATTCATTAGCTATGCAAAAAAACAACCCCAAAACATTGCAGTATCAACCTAATACAGCAAAAACTTGAGCAGGTCCTTCTTCTGGAGTATTTACTTGCTTCTACACATACCAACTAGACAATAATTCCATATACTCCCCACTGTGGCTCTGAAAAGCATGCACTAGCAAACATACAATTTTTATCATCCTAACTATCTGCAAATACTTCCACCAGAAGTTTCCATCTCAACAGTTGATGCAACTAAATAGAACACATGCCCATTCCTGCACCATTGGACATCACAATCCAATATATTAGCGTGAATCAATTTTAATTGGTAGTTTAAAAATAATACACACTCTAGTTAAAAGACCAGTATTAAGCATGCCAACTTGTGTTCTGCCACTTTTGCTCTGTAGCTAGGAAAAAAGCCGAACTAGCAACCAAAGCCTTTACCTCTAACTCCATCAAAGCATTTGGATACTCAGAGCCAGACTAAATGTGTTCTAAATGTTTAGGATGATATACTACCACAACTACCTCCTCCCACTGCAGTTTTGGAAGAAAACCATTGAGTGTCCATTTCCAGGAGGGACTTGCACCACTGAGCCCTCCCGTGCAAAAAGGGGCTTCCTACAATCTCTGAATAAGTAGCCTGAGTTACAGGATGGAAGAATCATTTAAATACACTTCCATGTTCCTCAGACTTCCTACTGTTCGGTCTCTTCTTGCTCAAGCATATTTGTTTTATAAACCTCATTCAATACCAGCCAACTCAGGGTACCCAGTTCAGGGCAATCAATATTGCTTCGGAGCTAGGAAGCATGAAACCTGGATGTCTTTCAACCATTATCCTGAAAATCTGACTTTTCTATTGTCCCAAAGCATTCATAATTTCCATTTACTAAGGATTTTCAGCACTGAGAAGCCTCATTCTTCCAGTTTCAAGTTGAGCAACAGACAACAAAGCATATAGGACAATGGCAAGCACTAAAAATGTGGTGCTCTTGACTTGGAAAAAAAAATAGTTTATTATCAATTTTATATATACCATCAGGGAACAGAGTAAAAGTTCAAAGTACTCGCTTATCATATGCTGGCAGAAAAGTACAGGCATTTATCAAAACTTTCAGATGCAACTAATGCACAGGCAAGATCTTAATAAGGACTCCTATTTGGAAAGCACTTGGGATCTTTCTTAAAGTACTTTAAACAGATCACAAATAATGAGACCTAAAATTCACATGTAGAACTTTGATTTTTAATGTATAAAGCAAAGATTACAGAGAATTTCAGGAAAAACATACTTGGATATTAGCAGATTTGACTGACTACTAGTTACTAAAAGGATATGACAGGTAGTTGTTTCTTTTGCCTCATCCTCTTCTCATGCAGCTAAAAGAAAAGACTCGTAAAATACATAACATAGCACTGATTTTGTTTCAGATTGTAAAAGCCATTCCAGCTTTTTATTTTTATTAATAAAAACAGAAGTCAAAACAACAAATAACTTCTTATCCTCTCAAAAGAGTAGTTGAATGAAACTATCATGAGAAGTTTCATGTATTCATGACAGATGGAAAAGTGCTCTGTTTTACGCTTAAGAGTTTAATTTTAGGAAGACAAATGGATAAAAGTCACAGCGTTTTAGTAATTCTATCTAAATTAAATCTGTTGCAAAGTCTGTCAAATAGCTTTGAAGTCAAAGGTACTTCACAGGCAACATGAACCCGTGGAGTGGAGACTTCTCTCCATCAGCACACAGACAGATACCAGTATCAATTCAGTTTAAGCCACTAGGTATCTACAACACCTATTATGTAAAGGGATGAGGAGGCCAGAATAGGTCAGCACTAGCAGCAAAGCCGAGTGGTTAGAAGATGTGAAAACCTCTTCTTGTGGTATCTTATATGTGTGTAGCAAGCAATTTAGAAATATGCTTAAATGAGATGAGCAAATGATCATGTATGAATATCCTCGGAGCTCCAGACATAAAATACAGTTAATGAAAATAAAATTGTTAGTGATGGTGCTACTTTATAAATCCCCATCTTAAAGCTTGTTCTATGATATGATCACACAGGGTAATCGATCAAAAAAAAAGAGAGAAAAGTGATTATTTTGCAATAGTTAGGTTTATAATTTAATGCAGAAAAAAACAACAGAGTAGGTTTTAAGTGCTTTATGGTAACAAATTTATGGATACATAAGCACTGTGGACTATGAAGCAACCCAATCATGCAAAGATGACAGGCACTCTGAAATGTAATGACACTTCAGGGAGAATAAAGCCTTTGTCACTCAAATATTTTTTATCCACTTATTCTGTACATTAAAATACAATTACTTATAGAATCATACTGTAATGATGAATGAAGGAGCATACTCATTGCAAGTATATAGATTCAAGTCTTTTTATTTACTTCAATTTTGGAAATAGCACAGAACTCCCCTTTGTGTCCTTAGCTCTGATGTTTAACATTGGTCCTTTCTCCTTTAGGAAAGACTGTTAGAAGTATAGTTAAAAACATGCAAGACTATTTCTCATGCAAGAATACGCACACCGTAAGAACTGCAATGTAAGGTCTATAATAAATGTGGCTGCTAGAGAGGTAACAACATGGAATTCTCTCCGGTTTGTTTCTCTAACAAAAGCTCAACTTGACCTTTTCCTCAAGTCAAGGAAATTGGGAAAATGTTTCAGATTTTTTTAAATTTGATCAATTCATTACAAACACACAGTGTAGAAAGTTAGATGACAGTTTTAATAATTTTATCAGCAATTAAAACTCTAAATTAAGTGGCACAGAGTACTCCCATTGCGTATTTCATAATTTAAATAAAGCGTTAATCCAACAGGCAGAAAGTTGGCTTACATTATGGAAATGCACCACCTTATTTAAGAGTGATATTTTTAAGAGAAGCACAGACACAATCGAAACTGAGGCGTTACTATTCCCATGCAGGGAAGGAAAGATGCTGGCATGGGCATGATGTTTCACACAAAATCCTTAAATTCTGCACATAGCAAAGGTGCAGAATGGAAAGCAAGGTGATGGAAGGAGCAACTTCGCATACGAGTTAGAATAATATCAAAGTAAGTTATATTTTAATAATAAAAACCCATTTTTTTTTCCTTTTTTAAAGCAAGACCGGACAAGCACAACCACCCTTCTCACCAAGCATTACCTTGGTGGGGACTCCCCCCGGACCCTATCACAGCCGGGACCTCGGCAGCCACCCCAACGCTGTCCAGTGGAGAAGCCCCACGGCAGCTTTCGCGGCAAGTGGACAGGATAAAAAGGGGAGCCCCCCGCCAGCGCTTCCAGGGAGGCAGGGGGAGGCGGAGGGCCGCCGCGGCGGGGCACGTTACCTGGCGGGCTCCCAGGCGACGGGTCGGCGGGCGCAGGGCGTGGCTCTGCCAACGGCTCCTCCTCGAGGCGCAACGGCCGCTCCCTGGGGAGGAGAGCGCCGCGCCGGGCGCCTCACGGAGCCCGCGGGGGAGAGCCCGGGCCCAGCCCGGCCGCTGGCCGTTCAGCGCACCCGGGAAGCTGCCTCCAGCGCCTCAGGGCTGCCCCTGTCCGCGGCGCGACACGGACCGCGACGGCACGGCGAGCCCCACGGGCCACCGCCCCCACCTGCGGCGCCACACGGCGGCAGACAGCCCCGCACGCGCCGCCGCCGCCCGGCCCCACCTTCGCAGCGCGGGGGAGGGCGCGGCCGAGCAGAGCCATGAGGGGGGCCGGCCGCAGCCAATCAGAACGCAGCGAGTGGGTAGCTCCCCGCCCCCTCCGGCCCGGGAGAGCCAATGGGGTGGCCGGGAGGGACGCGGCCGCGCGGCGGCGGCGGGGGCGATGTGGGCGCCCTGACGCGCGCCGTGTTGCGGCGGCGGCGGCGGCGCCCTCTGCCTGGCGCGGCGGCCCCGCCTTGTCGCAGTGCAGCGGCGGCGCCCCCTCCCGCCCCGCGCGCGCGGGGCGTCCGGTCGCCTAGCAACGGGCCGCCCCGCCCCGCCGCGTGACGTAGGCGCGGCTCCAAGCGGCGCCTCATGAGCCGGTGACGCCAACTGGCCTCCGCCCGCGCTCCCGCCCCGTGAGTGACTGGTTACATCACGCGCGCGGCGTCACATCACCGCGATGACGACATCACAGCTACACCCGGACACGAAAAAAAGGCCACAAGCAAGCTGCAGTTACTTAACAACCTCCACGCAAAAGCATACCCCAACTCCCTTACATACGCCTTAAAATTGAGCTGAGCAGGGTACAGCTCAGTCTTTTTAAGTAACATCCCAGCCCTCTACAGCCATAACCCTGATAACTTCTTTTCCCAGTAAAAAGCTTACAATCATGATTACATCCCCACATGCAAATATATTTACGTGAACCAAAAATACCGGGCAGGCCTAGTACATAAGGACCATAGTTAAATTTAACATCCCAACAATAGGTCATATCTGACCATCAATCTGATGACGATTACAAGGCAACTTAGTTAAACAATAAAATGTGATTAAAGTTAAACAAGTTAAACAAGTCTGTGTGATTAAAACTGTATTATAAAGCCATCAACAAAGAGGCTGAGTGAAAACTGTATTATAAAGCCATCAACAAAGAGGCTGAGTGAAGATGAGCATCTTTAACTTCAGCCCTTCACTGGTTGTCAGTCCTCGGATTTGAATTTAAATATTTGAAGCACCTCTGTGTAATTAGGAGAACAAGGAACACCGCCGGTAATTGAAGGCGGTGGCTCCCAGAGCTGAACCACGAGGAGGCGTTCAGGACTACTCCCTGAACAGATGGGATTACCCTGCAAACGGTCAGGCCATTCCTGTCCTGTCTGCTCCATTCTGGCCACTGTAGGGTTGTTTCTTCAGTATATTTGCTACTGCTTTAATCTCGCTGAACATTTTAAAAGTCGCTTCACTTGGGAAACCACCCACGCCTGCCAAAGATCAGCCCAGATTTACTTTTCCTATATGTAACATATAATCTCTCTCCCCCGTCTCCCCCAATTCCATTGTTCTTTTTGCCTCTGGCTAAAACCCATTCTATCACACCGTATTTTGTTCCCTGTTAGTATTTTGGCACAAATCACGGAGATACTAATGGCCACTCAGATAATAACTGTTTCCTTAAAAAAAAAGATCCATGGCTGCATTGCACTGACATCACATTATGTACTTGTTAAACCAGTTATGCAAATGCATTTGTTTCAAGGAGAGATTATCCAGTTGCTTAAAGGCTGTGTTTGGAATGCCCACAGAATTGAAGAGATCAACAATGTCATCCCAAACCTACTTCAAATCATTCCGCAGAATCAGGCCCAACATGTAAGGGAAAAAAAGCATATCATGACCTGTGGATGTATGTGGTCACTACCTCTCATCACAGGCCAAAAATGTGGGCAAATTCCAACACATAGCCACATCTGTAAGGATAAAAAAAAATCTTTAGAAGAATGCTTTCATATTATCTATTCTTTGTAAAATACCTGCAGTTCCACTACTCTTACTGACTGAAGAGTATCTCTGCAATGTCTAAGAGTGCTTCAGAAAAGTCATTGTGTTGGTTTCTGAGTTGACATCTCTTCCAGAAAGCTTGCACTGCAAACGGATCAGATTTATAGGACACTATTCGCTCTGTACGTGCCAGGCTAGCAAGTTTCTCTGAGATATGTCAAAATAATCTTACTAGCTCGGATGTAGTCCCACAGAAAGAAGGTTTCTGAACCTGTGCTGAAGAAGCAGACAAGTTTGTTTAGTTCTACTAGACAATAGGAATATTTTTCAATTTACTCAGAAACGTGAGTAAAGCTTTTGAACATGTACACATCAATGTACTGCTAACACTCAGAGAATCAATCAAAACTGGGATCTGTCATTAGTTTGGACAGTATTCAAGCACAAAATGGTTGGGTACTAAACACTATCAGTAAGATTAAAAAAGGAGTAAACAGAAAGCTGAGATAACCAAGTATCCTAGGAAAGACTTTGGAGCTATTTATGTATCTGTAACAGACCTAGAAGAGTTCCCTGTTTGAGCCGCACCTGCTCCTTTTAGTCTTCTCACCTTACTAAAGCTGTGCAAGTTTTAAGCCTGTTAACCAACCAACCATTTTCAATCAGTATTGATGTTTACTCTGTAGCATGACATACAGGCAGAAATGTAGACAATGAAATTACAGACTAACACTTTTTCCTGATTATATATACATATAAAAAAAGAAAGGAGTGTTAAAACATGGCATTTTACTTTAATACCTTTATGCAATCAGTACAATTAATTGTAAATTGAATGAATACCTTCTTTCCTCAAAGTCTTCTTTTCCCATTAAAGTAATCACAAGATTAAAACGATCAAAATTCTTCCCAAGATTCAACAGATAGAGTTAAGTCAGTTAACGAATGGTAGACTAAATCAAGCTACTATAAAGGCAAATCAGTTAAATCATTAATAACCTATCTTCTTTTACCAAGAGAACAGTTCTCAAAATAATATGACCTGAGAAGTGAAAATAAACTTTTGAAACTTTTGAAAGTTAGTAAAATCTTCGGATTTTACTAAACAGCAGGAAAGTGTTTGACGAACTTGTTCTAAGCAGGAAAAAAGAAATCTACTTCAATGGACACTCTAGGGAAAAAAAATGTGGTTTATGTTTTCTCTCTCTCTCTCTCTCTCTCTTTTTTTTTTTTTTTTTTTTTTTTTTTTTTTTATAAAGACCCTTCCTCTAATTGAAATCTTTCACTGACACAAGGGAGGTTGACACTCATTAATTAAGACTTATAAGGGTAAACTGATTCCCTCCATGAATACACACTGTAAGCAAAAACTGTACATTTGATACCCCCAAAACCCATTTTTCCTATGTATTTCATATTTCAGGTTTGTTTGCTTTTTATTTCAACAACAGAAGTCATTTCCAAACGTAGACAGTCCTCTTCAGTGCCCTGGTACATGGGGAAATATCTCAGGAACTTTTTCCATTTTAAACCCACTTCTAAGTTTCTCATTTGTCTTTCAAACTACTCTTCCCTTCGGTCTGCATTTGAGGATCTAACAATCAAGTAAAAATGATTCTCTGCACTATCGTCCAAGACCTGAGCACAACCACTTAAAATTCTTGGCTCTAATTATGAACAACAACAGGAATTCGGGTTACTTTACAATCTAAGGCTCCAACATAACATACATCTTTACAGCCACTCTACCTCAATAAAATTATTTTTTTCTTTCTTAATTTTTTCTTGTCAGAGTTTTGCTGTGGTGAATAGAATTATAAGAGCTCAAGGCTGACAAATGCAATTAAGGTAGAAATACTGAGAGCTCTGCTAATACATAATGGGTGTTGAAGATCTCTGTACAGTCAAGCTGAAACTACTGGATCAATTATAAATGCACATGTACTACTTCTACTAATACTTTTGTGTACCTTTAAAATAAGAAAGAAAAGATGTTTTAATCATTAAGATAAGCTTTAGTTATTTTATTCATTGCTTTAACTCTCAGAAGCTCAACATGTTATACACATTCTATAAGGAAAATGTTTTAAATACTGTTGCTTCACTAAAAACAGTATTCCAATACAGAACTCAGAAATACCAGTATGAAGAAAACACAAAATACTTTGAACAGTCTTGATGCTTTTATGGCTTTTGATACACCAGAACCATCAAATTTTATAGGCAGATACAAAATTTACCACCTGAAAGGCAGCATAAAGAGTTAACCCCAAGAACTTAGCTGAGATAATTAAACCAGGAACTTTATTTCTTTGCCCCTGAATGGCATTCAAAGTCACCATTTCAATGCATTCCTGCTGCACTAAAATGCAAGCTAGATCTTTTGATGTTCATGAAGAAAACAGATAACAGCAGAAAAATGACATGCAGATGGTAGTTGGTAGGCTATTGATGGGCAGATAACAGGCTATAACTCATGGCTAGAATGATGCAAAGTTAGTTTACAAAGGTAGTCACAAAAAGAAGTAACAATTAGTAAGTGCCCTGGAAAGTGCTTGACTAGAGGATGCACTTTATTCTAATGCTCTTTTAATAGAAGATGGTTAGACCTACTGTTGATGCTTCCCTGCTTTTCTTCTGTAATTTGAACTTTTCTCCAGGCCTTCTTCTTTCTCAAAAGAAGACGGAGACTTTTTTAATAAAAGAGTTAGGGTCTTCTTAACAGAAGCTCTACTTCTTACCAAAGCAAGCAACTGAGAGCTTTTAATGATTTGACTGTGTCACCTAAATCTCTTAAAATTCTTCCTCTTTTTGAGGGGAAAAATGTACAATTAATATTTTAGGGTCCTCAACCTTCAGTTTTGGAAGATCTCTTACAGAAATCGATTTTACCTTTGCATATCTTTTGAAGAGGCCTGACATTCTGACGAAGACCGGATGTTAATTCCGGATTTCATTAACAGTCTGTCCACTTAGTAAGAACATGCTGCCAATCTCTCTTATTTGTTTTGTTACAAATGCCTCAGTACTCCTTGGCTCAAGATCTTATAATTGCTGTCAGGTGAGTGGATACAGCCACTGATGTACAGCCTTAGGTGAATCAAAAATAAATATAAATTTGAGCGAATCATTTCTCCATCCCTTCACCAGTCAGTAGCAGCAGTAACTGGTACAGGTCCATCAGTGTTCCACTACCACACAGATTTTCAACATACCCAAAGTTTTATCGATAAAACATTGTTCTATTACTGAGCTGATCAAAGTGCATTAGAGTTCCTGTTTCTCTCCACCAATCACAGTGGAATCAGATGCAACAGGAACTTTATTAGTTCCATCAAAAACAGAATCAAAAGCAGCTTCCTGCTCTTCTAGAGTCACAGTAGCAGTGGATCCTTTAACAGATGTGTTAAAGACTGACTGTTGCTCTGCAAACCTTTCCAGGTCCACCGTTTTCCTACCTCTTCTTCTGCCCAGTATTTTGATGTAATTAGCTGGTACAAGTCCTGTTGTTTGACCATCATAACTAGCCAAAAGCCAACCACGGATTTTGGGTTGTTGTTCTGAAGAAGAAAATGGAAATGCATTAAGTTACAAAAACAATGCAAAATACATTGCAGTTGAAGCACAAATACATCAGAAGGTAGATGACACACCAAATCATCACATACACAAAATAACTTTATAGTAAAAGGCTAGTCCAAATTATTTCATAAGAGAATCACTAGGATCTGCACTGATGAGGAATTCTGAGGAGTACTACAAAGTGCCATTTTTTTCTGATATTGATGACACCATGATATTGCAAATCCCTGAGGATTTTAACAGCACGTACAGCCATGTGTGGTGAGGAGGTAACTGCCAGGGTAACAACTGAGCACTCCCTGGATAAATTATTAGGCCGTTTACATTTCAGGAAATTGAACGGAGATACTCAAAAAGTTTTATTAAAACACACATAATAACTAGTAAAAAAGTCACTGAAGATGAGGAATTGAGTCAAATTATGTGTGTTTTTTTCATTTTCTGACGTTAACAATATGACTGACTTCACATAGGATTAGAAAATAAATACAAAACTGTGGGTTTACCTTTGGGTGCCAATCTTAGCATGTCACCAGCACGGAAAGAAATTTCTTCTTCTGAAAGAGCACTGAAGTCATATTCTGCTCTTCCTACTACATGATCATCTTCTCCACTTGCCCAGTTACTAGATACTGTTTCACAGGAATAAAAAAAAAAAAAAGGAAAATTAATAAAACACCTTCACTTCTCTGACAGACAACAGAGAAGAGTAATAAACAAAGGAAAAACTGGTGAGTCAATCCAACCAATATCCTTTTTTTTTTTTTTTTTTAAACATAGCAATTCTCAGTCCCATCAATACATATTTGTACAATTGCCTCATCTAATAGAAAGGAAACAGCAGAATCACTATTTTGGAATCACAGAAAGTATTCTGTGAAACTGCACCCTAACTCACCATTAGGCTATTTAAATAGGTTGCTACCTGTATCATGTGCCTAAAACTCAGTACTATGCCCCAGTGTCTATTAACTTTTATTACAGTAATATAAGACTAATAGCTATTCATTTGATAATGAACTGTACAATGTTTTCTATATTCTCCACTATGATGCCGTAAATCATTTTTACCTGTTTCTTCGTCACTGTATGTAGAAAGCAGTTTCCAGATCAGATAGGGACCTCCCAGTATAACAGCAAAGAACAAGAAAATAGGCCAGGATTTTGCAGAGCTAGCTGCCTTGTCGTCAACACCAGCACGAGCCACCGTCCCCTCACTCTCAGCCCACAAATCCTCATTCTCAGAGCTCTTTCGTAGACCTAGTAATCGCTGTAGACGTTGATAGAGGTATCTTATAGTTCTCACTAAAGCAAAAGCTGAAAATACCTTTGTGAAATGTACTTTGAGGCGGGAAAAGTGATTGGCTACATCCAACACAGCTCTGAAACTATTGTACACAGCTGAAAAGGTAGCATCCATCATCATGCTGACCGAGGCAAATGCATGCACAATACTTTCAATGGATTGAAATGCACCTCTGCTGCTCTCTTCAGCCTGCTGAACAAACCTGCTGGGAGGAATATCATCTGTACGAAAGCGATTATAACCCAAACCACCATATCCGTAACTGTAAGGACTATAGCTTCCATAAAAAGAGGTTCCATACGAGCTATAGCCTGGAGAAAAAGAGCTACTGTACGCTGGCCTGAAAGTGCTCAGACTACTGCTTCCTGTTTGCTGTGATGGTCTTGGCAAAACAGGTGGAGGTATTCGTGCAAGCGCGGGTTGTCCAGGCCTAGTCAACAGGTTGTCACCCAAGTCAGCAGACCTAAACAAATCCAGACAATCAAGATCAGAACTCAAAATAAATTGGTATTTTCATTTTCCCAAAGTTCTTGGCAAACTATATAATACAGCAGTGCACTTAGGTAAGATGGGGAGCCTTATAGCCAAATAGACAGTTTTTGCAATCTTTGCGCAAAATAAGTTTTGGTCAGGAAATCCAGGTCTTTCATAAAAAAAGATCATTAGACATTCACTGTCCAGATGGAACTGTAGCATATCTGAAATACACCCAAGTAAAACTTTAAAGCTATTCATTGTATTAACAAAGAAATTAAGAAATGTTGCATTTACATTCAAAACTGATGTTGTAACACCTAAGACATTTCTCTGTGCCCAAAAGCCTCACTTATGATCTCCCAAGAATATTTATGAATATTGCAATATGAAATCTATTTTTATTTGTTTCCAATACTTGTTCTTTGCTTTTCTCTATAATGAGCCCATTGTATACTATGACCTCCTTTGAATCTGCCCTTACAGAAAAGAAGGGTGTGACACAAATGAGAATTCAAGCAATTATAAAACAACATACGCAAGAGTTTTGGGTCCTCCAATTTCCCCCTCTTCCCAAACTATCTATCTTTACACAGCATACCTCATGATTGAATCTATCACTATCACTAGTTAGCAGAAGAATAAATTATGGATCAGATTTCTTCTTTTTAAATGAACTTTCATCCCTTTGTATGCCCATAGGTCCACATCATGTTATCTATGCCTTTTGTTGTAAGACTCTGCAAGTACTACATTAGATATTTGAATTGCATGAAGTAGCTCTCCATTTTTCACTGTTTTGTGGAACACTAATCACTTATAATCATCCTAAAAGTCAAACATTTTGGTCAGCTCCCATACTTACTGCCTCATCCCATGACTTTCTGTTTTCTAGTCTATAAAATTCACAGAGAAGGTAAGACATGAAAGATCAAGTTTGAACCATAACAAGAATTACTATACAGCTGCTTCTTTGTGCACTAGCTTCAGTGTGAAGCATGCTTGCTGTATTGCATACCTGTAAGACAGCACACAGCTTCTTCTTAAGAAAGCTAGCTGGTAAATGATGTTTATGTCTTTATGCTATTTGCTTTTTCCATCATAGGTTTTAACTCTCATGACAATTAAAAACAGAAGCAAAGAAAAGTTATCAGCTCAGTATCAGAAGTTACTGTAACTTACTGAATCATACACAAAACCCCACATAGTCAGTCTAGGCCAACTCACTTTAAAGCTTTGAAGCAATTTAAAATTACCTAGATAACTCCACCAAGAAGAATCAACATCCAGTTTCTAGTTCAGTAATGTTCAGCTTGCAGTAAAGGCACAAACATTTCTGCTGACCCGAAGCTGCTGAACGTCTCGTCTTGGACTAACCTTTTGCCCAGTTCCAGCTCACTCAACTTGCCATCACCAGCACCAAGTGAAAAACACGGCTCGCCTCTGACGGCCGGGTTTTCCTTGGTTTCCGATGAAAAGGGAGGAACTGAGCCACGCTGGCTGTGCAACATCCCTCCCGGCAAGCACGCTGCATTTCTGGAAAACGCTCAGACTCCTGAGTGCACACAGCAGCGACAGGAGCACCTGCGTGTTCCTCCGTCCCTGCTCCCGGGAAGGACGAGGCACAGCCCCGCGCGGCCTCGCGGCTCCCGGGCGCGCACTCCGACAGCCGCGCCGCCTCCCGCGAGGGCGCCCACGCGCGTTTTGAAGCCGCTGCCTCTCCACGCGGCTGCGAGCGCTTCACTCCCCCTCCCCACCGAGGAGCGCGCACAGCGGAGGACCCCCCGCCCGGCCGCGCACGCGAGCCCTAAAAAAATTTAAAAAATATATTAAAAAAAATTTAAAAAATGGGACAAACGCCCCCACGGAGCCACGCGCGACGCCCAGGCCCCCGCGACCTTTGAGCCCCCGCGGCCTCCCCGGGCAGGGGACGCCGCCGCGCAGCCCCCGCCGGGGGAGGGGGGGAGCGGGGGCCCCGCGGGCCGGCGCACGCACTCACTGGAAGGCGGGTGCCACGGTGCCCGCCAGCCGCCGGTTCTCCCAGGGCTTGGGCGGCGGCGGCGGCGACGCCATCTCCGCCCGGCTGCGCGCCCCGCGCCGCCCTCCCGCCGCCCTCCCGCCGCGCCGGCAGGCGCCGCGCGCGAGCGCCGAGCCATCCACCGGCCGGCCCTGGGGCAGCGCAGAGGACATGGAGCGCTGATCGATGCCCTCCGCCTGGCCGCTAGCTGCGCCTGGGCCCGCTCCGCCTCGCCGCAGCCGTGCTGGCGGCGCTCGGGCAGGCTGCTGCGGGGGAGGCGTGGTCTCGCGTGGGCCGCGCCGCGCCGCGGGGGGGCTCCGAGGTGAACGCGTCTCCGTGGGGTGTGGGGCGTGGGGCAGGGGCAGCGGCAGAGGCCTCGCGGGGAGGGTGGGGGGACGGGCGGCGCGGTCCCCATCCCGCCGGCGCCGCGTTAGCGCCCTCCCTACGCGGGGGGGCGGGGGCTCTAACGGCTCTAACGGTCGGGGCGGGGGGAAGGGAAGGGAGCTCCGCGCGCGCGAGGGCCCGCGGGCGGGCGGGCGGCGCTCCCCGCCGAGAGCTGAGGTGTCCGAGCCGCCGGGCGCGGGGCGGGGCGAGGCGAGGCGGGGCGAGGCGGCGGTGGTGCCCTTGCTTCTGCTTCGTTGTTCTTAGCTTGGGTTTCCGCGGTTTTTCAGCAGAAAACGCGTGAATATTCGGGGTGTTTGTCTGTCTCGGGCGGGGCTACACGGTGAGAAAAAGGCTTCGTAAAAAGTCTGCGCGTGTGTTCCAGGCATGGTCTTGACCCCGTCCTGACATCGGCTTGTGCCACACGCTGCTGTTTTGATATTCGGCACATCTACGTGTAGATTAAGTCTGTAACCTGTTCTAGGAAATGAAAGATATATTAATGAACTGTTCCAGTGCCATTTATTTACTTATTTAATATCTTCGTTCAAATTAAGTTCTGGAGCTTAATGAAAATATGGTTCAAGCCTCATGAAGTGCAATTACTTTAGTAAATATCTAAATATTGAAAAAAATATAAGTTGGACCAGTCTGGAGATCTCTAGTAGTCCTTGATTTTTACAGCCTACCTTGAAGAATTAATATCCAGGAGAAACTGAATTGTTAGATTTTCCTATGCAGTGAAGGTTTTGAGAAGAGTTGAGATATTTATAATGATTAGAGAAGGAGTTCCTGAGTAGTGTAGGCCATTGGAGGTCTATTAGATTGTGATTTGCGTGGAGAAGGCATATATATATTGCCTCTTTACCAGCTCATGATACAGAAGAACTAGAGGATATCAAATGTTGCTCAGAGGAGCTAAGCCTGAAACAAAATCAGATGGTTCTTCCTTCTGTAGGTATTCCTGAGGAATTCCTTGTCAAAGGATGTTACAGAGGAAAAAAAACCAAAAAACAAAAAAACAAAGCAACCCCTCCCCCCCCCAAAAAAAAACCAAAAACAAAAACAAACAAAAAAAAAAAAAACAGACTGAAGAAGCATTGGAAGAAAGATCTGTTAAGGGTTACTGACAGGGAAACCACCCCAGGTTAAGGAAATCCACCATGCCAGAAATAATTGGAGACAGAAAGCTCTTGACAGAGATGCAGCACATATTTGCTCTGCTTTTAGTCTTCCTCTGGCATTTATTTCTGCCCACTGTTGGAGACAGTAGACTAATTGAACCTTTGCTTTATACAACTCTGGTTATTCTGTACTCCCTCATGTTTCACAGTTACCCAGTAAGGGTGAGTACCTCACTGATGGTATTAATAGGGTCTTTTTTTTCCTTTTTTGCATTTTTTTCAAAAAAATTAGGAACTTAGCTTTGTGGAGAGACCGCCATCAAGTTTCAGCCAAATAAAGTAGTCTGTTCTAAAGTACCAGGAGGGAGAATGACAAGGAATGAAACTAGCCATAATCTTATAAAGAAAAATGAAAAGCTGTGTCAAAAACAGTAGTCCAGTCCTTGGACTACTTGTTATTTAACCTTGTTATTTAAAAAGAATTGAGATGATGAATAGGAAATCTCAAAAAAATGAAGGAGCTAGTGGATAGAAAAAGCTATCTTTGCCTTTTAAGCTTTATATGACAGAAAGGAAGGGCATCTGTTTTTTTTTTTGTTTTGTTTTTGTTTTTTTTTTCCCTGTGATTCCTAATACATTCATTCTTTTCTTGCTGTGATTTTAGAAGGAGTTTTATGTATGGCTTAAACAATATGTCTTTGCTTCTTCCTTTTTCCCCATTTAATAAAGCATATCATATCATGTAATGCATTTTATTGAAGATAAAACTCTGGTCAGAAGCTCAGCATGCTGTCATCAAAACTTCTGACTTTGGTTTATTTAGGAAGTTCTAAGTATTTAGCTCAGCTTTTGCCTGAGCTAGGTGACCTTTTTGGATTGACCCTTCCAATTGGTTGTGCCTTTGGCCAGACAAATACATATCCTAAACTTTCTCTAGAGGACAAAAGGAAGAAAAAAAATTACTGACTCGAAGTACTGCTCAGTTAAGTAAATCTATTTTTTTAAAAAATATGTTTATTCTAAGCTTTTTCTTTTTTTAATTTTAGAATTATCCAGCATGTCTTCACTAACAGAAAAGGACAGACCTATTGTTCAGCTGTTACTGAACACTGGAACTTGCCCGCGATGTATTTTCAGGTTCTGCTGTGTGGGATCACAGACACCTTATAAACGTCCATGCAAGGTTTCTTCTTTGTATTCCTAATTAGAATATGTGAACATATGAATGCAGTGTTGTTCACACTGCCTTGGATTAGAAGGACATTGTGTTACTGGACTCTTTGCCTGAGAGTATAGTGCTTTGCAAAATGTGTCATGAAAAATGACATAGTGCAATTTTATTGAGTAATTACAGGAATGGTAGAATGTAACAATTGTTGCAGGTTAAATGTTAAGTTTGACTGTGAAATGTTTCATGTAAATGTTTGATGAAAACACCAGAAAACAGGGTATATTAGCTTCTTCATAGTATGGCTCTATCACTTTGGAACCAGAGCAGCTATGACTATTTTCTCTGTTCTTTTCCCTTTAGTATAATAAGTAACTAAGGAGCTTTGGGTCAGTGCACCTGAAGCAGAGGAGGAACCATCTATGCACCAAACTTTTAACCTCATTTTGTCTACTTCTTTCAGTAGAACCGATT
This sequence comes from Rhea pennata, assembly GCF_028389875.1. NCBI lineage: Eukaryota > Metazoa > Chordata > Aves > Rheiformes > Rheidae > Rhea > Rhea pennata. Next base: position 8,511,765 of record NC_084665.1, on the reverse strand, counting down.
AGGGTACTGTAACTGAAGAATTGCAGAGCACAGGTTAAGGGCAAGTTTTCATTTTTTTGATCAGTGTTATTGGGCATCCTTTTAAAGAAACCTTACTGCTGGAATTCAGTATTCTCCATTTTTTTCCTAAGTATGTACCATCATTCTTGCCCTTATTCTTGTATTTGATGTTCATCCTCTTGTTTTTGGCTATTTGTTCTTCTTCTACATTTTTTTCTCTGAGACCTCTCATTGTTTAGTGCAAATAAACATCTCCATTTACCTAGTCTAATGCATATACCTTGTCATTATGCTTGCATTTGAAGGTGTCTGTCTTGATCATTTCTACCGTTATTCAAGTTCAGACTCTCCAGAATTCATCTTTCATGGCTTTCTTCCTTATCCCTTTCCGTTTTCTGTCAGTCATTTGAGATGTGTTTATTCTGTGTGCCATTTGTTCCTATTTTGTGTCTTTACCCAGTTTCCCTCTGAGTTGCAATAACGCAGTAACTGCTGTGTTTGTTACTGAAGACCTTTTAATAAATCTTTCTGAACTGCATTTTACCTCTATCATAGTTCTTAAAAATTCAGAGACATGAAAGGAGTTCTTCCCTGTCCTCACCAGCACACCCTTTAATTTTTGTTTGGTTTTCATTGATTAGTGATGGGGCCAAAGATAAATGTGTTTCTGCAAGTGAGGAATATAAAATGATTCTAATCTTGTTAGATGATATGAAGGAGTCTGTTCAGTAAAAATCAATTTCTCTGGGTAACATTTTGGCAGAAATACAACTTGGAGCTTTTTAAAGTTTTTTTTGGTATAAATTACAAGTTTTTAATTACAGTAAGGCTAAAGTGGAGTGGTTATTACTGCCTTTTAGAATGTGTTTATAAGTACTTGTTACAGCAGTGAAGAAAAGAAGAAAAATCAACAGCAGTAATATTCATCTTTTATATTAGGATTTGATAAAAGAATTGAAAGAATTTCTGAAAAATAATCAAGAAAAAGAGGATACAGTTGGTTTTGAAGCTCATCCACCCTGTAAGAGAATCAGACTTGAAAACGCAGAAGAGAGGCCTGATGATCTGAACCAGAATGGAGTGCTCAGGCAGATTCCTTTGGTTAGTGAAGAAAATACTGCTTTGGAGAGCTCATCTATAAAGGTTTGCAATGTGTGTTTGGGAATTCTTCAGGAGTTCTGTGAGATGGACTTTGTTAAAAAGGTAAATAATCAGTTCTTGATCTATATGTGTGCTTTTCTTGGAGCTGGTGTGTGTTAGAGCCTGCAGTGTATGTCTGGTGATGAATGAAAACCCCATACACTTAAACAATCACCACTAAGATATGGGAAAACAAACTGAAACGTTTACTCATTTTGAATATTTGAAATGTAGATGGCGCTATTCAACTACATACTACTAACTTGCATGGTCTTTTCATACCTTCTGTGTAGTTGGGAAATAAAATTTATGTCTTTGTGACCATATTTCATCCAGGTCTACCATAATGTAACTTTTTTTTTTTTTTTTTTTTTTTAATGCATATGCAATGGAGTGACTGATTAGAACATATTTTCCAAAGCAAGGGGCTAATAGATACCTAGTTATATATTTAGGGGACAACACCAGGTACAACTGCTAGAGTACAACTAAAACCTCATTGTAAATTATGACCTCTCTTCACTTTTCTCTGTAATGGGAGAATATGGAGGCATTAAATGCTGTGCTGTTCAGCTTAGCTACATGCTCTCAGTGTAGTATAACTCTGTCTTTACCATATACTAATATTTAGAAAGGCAGAGAAGAAAATGTGTCAATGGCATAACAGGTTGTAGATGCTGGAGGAAGTATGAGTTGGGGGACAATATGAGCATAGTGACTATTGCAGACATCATCTCTGAGGAATAAAATTGTTTATGCAACAAACTGAAATATCATCTGGAAAATCCCACTGCATTTGAGGTGTTTAAGTGTTCACCAAATAAGTTAAGTGTAAACCAAATTTAAAAGTATTTGGTTTAATGATGTGAGTATATCTAAAAATGAGTCTAAATGGAAAGCATAGTATATGGTTTCCGTTGTTGCAGTGCATTTTTTGCAGTTTAGAACTTTCTTTTTTGTTTCCATTGGCAGAGTATATATATTTTTATAAATCCCATTTTTAAAACTTGTTTTAGGTTCACACTTTTGAGTAGCTTTGGAAAACTTGACAGCATTTGTTAAGGCCCCACAAAAGCTGATTCTCTTATAAGGAAATTTCCTCATCTGAGATGTTGATTTCATCTTGAAAGCTCAGAACCAGTCTTTGTTAGCATTCGCTAAGATCATTGACATTTTGGACATTTTCTCCATTTGTACTTAAGCATATTTTCAGTGAGACGTCTAAACATTAGTTCTTAGTAGCCTACTTTAACGTATTCCAGGAATGTGTAGGTTCTTGCTTTGTTTACAGTGGCAAATTTGATTTTTATATCCAAATACATTAAAAATCTAGGCTGTGTTCTGGCCTATGTGTGTAGTAATTGCATTCTAATCCCAAGAAAACATAGGCATTCTGTTGTAAGCTGAAAGATGAAATATTGCATTCTATTCCATTACTTTGAATTGTAGAATCAGTAAGGTTGGAAGGGACCTCTGGAGATCATCTAGTCCAACCTCCCTGCTCAGCAGGGTCACCTAGAGCAGGTTAGACAGGGTTGCATCCAGGCAGGCCTTGAAGATCTCCAGAGAAGAAGACTCCACAATCTCTTTGGGCAACCTGTGCCAGTGCTCTGTCACTCTCACAGTAAAGAAATTCCCCCTCATGTTCAGGTGGAACTGCCTGTGCTTCAATTTCTGCCCATTGCTTCTTGTCCTGTCACATGGGACAACTGAAAGAGTTTGTCCCTGTCCCCTTGACACCCTCCCTTCAGGTACTTATACACATTGATAAAATCCCCCCTCAGTCTTCTCTTCCCCAGGCTGAAGAGCAATGGAATTAATACTGTGGATACCTGTTTATTCCTGCATTATCCTAGGACCTTACACATTTTTAATGTTGTAGAATTGTATGAGTGTCATGAAGAAAAACATGCTGAGTAAAAACATGCTGAGTCTGCTGCTCTGGCCTTTGATCACTGTGGTATAAATCCTTATACCAAAGTGTATGCATGCAATTAGTTTTAGCCTTAAAATACTGAGTTAACTTGTTTCGTAATGCTGCAGCAATAATATTTATTAGTATACTCTTAAAAAAAACAAAACAGAACTTGTGTTTCAGTAAGTTGTTAGAGATTCTTTTATTTTGCATAGTTGACATTTATCTGAAAGTGTGTTAATACGGATTTACAGTGATTTCACTAGATTATCAACACAGTTTCATTGCTATAGTTTAATATTAAAAATCCTCTTGCAGGTGTGCCAAAAGGTTAAATCTGCTGACTACCAGTTTACCAGTTTTGTATTTTCTGTATCCCTACCCCCACAGCTGTCTGTCAGAGAGGTAAGTGTTTACAGATATTTCTTTGTTACTTAAATGCATAGTAAAGAAAGTTACTTGGGAACATACAAGCTGGAGGTGGTTTGATTTTAACTGTTGTTGTTTTAAAGGAAAACATGCTGAAAGTGAAGTCTGTTCTCCTCTTTCTTTTTTGCCAACCATTATTTCAATTAATAAAGTGTCTAAGTCACGTCAGATTTCAGTTAGCCCAGGAGTACATCTGAAAAACTGAAAGGAGTTTGTTTAAACCCTTGGTGTATTGCTCCCTTTGGTACAGATGCCAGCTCTGCTTTGTGGATCTCCTGGGAGAAGGAGTGACACAGCTGGTGCCTTTCCTGAAATAAATGATAATTGGTATTGCAGAATGCAAATGAAGGAATTTGAAGATGAACTCTTACTCTGCAGTGTTTTAAATGATGTAAAAATATGTATTTTTTTATAGTCACCTGTTCTGGGCATTGTTGAAAGTGTACTTGGAATCTGAATTGAGATGGGTTGGCCATGTGAGATGTACAGGATTTTAACCTGTGATTTAGTCTTGACAAGGCTGTGTAATGTATTTACTAACATCTCATAAGAAAGAAGCATAAGTGGTTTAGTGCAGCTGGCTTGAAACCAGTGCATGGAGGTTCGATTCCTTCCTTTCTAAATGAATGCAGTTGTAAAAATACTAATTTTGATGGTAATTCTAATCAAATTGTTCGGTCATTTAAGTATAGAAGACAACAGTAAGATGGACAGGTATATGACTGATAATTTTTTGAAAAACTGAAGAAGTGTATTAAGCATGGTATAGCTTGATCAATAAAATAACAGTTTTTGCTTAGTTTTGAGGTGTTTTACAATGTTTACCTGCTTTCTGATATAAAGTGATGCAAAAATACTACTATAAAGAGCAGCGTGTAAATCTTCAAGATAGATGCCTTCTGTGGTAAGGTGTAATAGAGGCTTCAGTGAATGTGGCAGAATGAAGTGTAGGTTGTCTTGGATTTATATATAAATCTGAGGTGAGGTCTGTTCTCATCCCGTACGGTTTGATTGTTGAATAACGTACTACGCTTTTAGACTTGAATAGCAGTGCTAGTTCTGGTATCTTGGGCAAATATCAGTACAGTAACTGCATTGTGCTGATGTATGTTTTGCTCTAAGCCTGCTTAACATAAGACTCTCTAACTTTCCATCCTAAATTAAGCATACTTAGTGTGTTCACTTCAGCTGCCATTATGTATAGCAGAAGAAATTGCTTTGTGTTTTCTGGCTGGATTAACTCTTCTTACTCCCATTTGATTTTATAATCGTCCAAAAAATGAGATTTATCAAAAAGCACTTTCAGGCTAGCTGAGCATGTGGGTGTGTGCCTGTGTGCCATGATGCTCTTTAGAACTTCTCTAAACGTAGGTCAAAATTTTCCCAACTTTATACCCATAGTTAACCTCTGAACTGCAAACCTAAGTGTTTTTAAAAAACTTATTACTTTTAGGGTAATGTAGATCAGGACTTTTCAGTTTCTAGCCTACTTTGACTAATCTAGCCTACTTTAATTTTTCCTACTGTGTTCATTGTTGTATCCTCAGTGAAAACGAAGTGATGTGCAAATCCGAACTGCAGTTCCCATGCCATCAAGTTCTTACTACATTTCCTTCATCCAGCTTTAACCTAACAGCTACAGTTTATCTAGCTTAAAAATAACCTCTTTTTTATTCATAGCTTGGTGAATAATTATAGACGTGAGGAAAGAAGAATTTGGTGCTACTGTTCTTTTACACCCTCCTAGTGAGTCTTTGCCATAATGCCTCAGAAGAGGGTGATATTGCATTGCAGTTCTAGCTCAATCATGTTCTCACACTAGTCTAAACAAGTAGAGTAAGTGTTCCTGCCTGCTTTTGAGACAATCTTGGCTGCAAATAGAGGCTAAAGATAATAGTTGGCTTCAAAGAGTTCCTCTTCTGATTGAGTTGTTGTGTGTCATCTAGTATCTGATGCACTGAAACTGTGAACTAGGAAAATTCACCAGGCAAAGATAGTTGATAAAAACTGTTGATTTATAACAACTTTGTCTTCTAGGTGCAATAATTTTTCAGTCTGATAAAAGGGGTGAGATGTTGCTGTTATTTTTATCAGCACTTTTACCTTTACCGGTACATTTACGTCCACTCCCTTCAAGTTTTCTTGCCGTTATGTTCAGGCAAGCGAACAGGACTTCAGCATGTGGTACAATCAGGAGAATAAAAAGCTCTGGTTTGGGTCCAGGAATGAATAGGTGGGATGGGATGACTGAGTAAAAACCCCCCAAATCAGATTTGCTGCCCTGAGTTTCAGTTCAGTTGGGAGTAGGGCTGCGTTGGGAGGTTCCTGCCATTCCTCTGTTCTACCCCCTCAGTGTTGCCAAATGCTAAACCAGTTGTTTGAGTACCTGTGCCCTAATTGAAGGGATGAAAATAGGGAGAGGCAAGAAAGAATCTCTTCAAAATTGTGGATTTTTATTTACCATGTATCCGTTTATAACTTTTAAAAATAATTGATAGGAAAAGTTCCTGTTTACATTTACAGAAAAGCAGCAAGTAATATAATAATGCCATATCCCAAGATGCATTGTGTTGAACAGATGATCTTTTGTTTTCTTCTTTTAATTCTTTTGAACTGCACTGTACAAGAACATACGTCCTTTTATCGTAAAAGGACACCCCCAAGATAGCCTCCTTTCCATTGACCTTTTGTATGACACACAGGTTTTCTTCGACTTCCTTTAAAAAAAGTTAAGAAATTGTCTTTTAATATTACTCTCAACTAATTTAATGATGACAGTTGTTATCCCACCAAGCCTAAATGTAGGACAGGGCCTGAAGAAGAGTGGGACATAAAATTTACATTTGCATAGTATTTGTAATGCAAAGAATCTATTACCTCTTTGCAGAAGTAGGATGTCTGACTAAAATAAATCATAAATACAAGAGTTCCAAGTTTATGTCAGACATGTATTAGAACATGAAGTGAGTCATACCTTTCAAAAAAGGTGTCTGTTAGTTATGTTTGTAGTCTTGGTTGTGATCCATCATCCTGGTGCTAGCTACAAGGACATTGATGCAAATTGCATCTGTATTCATTACTCCCTGTAGGACTGTGTATACCTCATCATGGAATTCCCCATCTCAAGCTCTTTTCTAATACAGTAAAAACATTCAGTGGCTGGGACTGCACATGGTATTTCAACTGTTGCCAATGTGATCCCTCAGATAGCATTAGAATAATATCATGCAGCTTGTAATCAATATAGTGCCTGAGCTAGAGTATTTCAGAAATATATTTGCTGTTAAGCATTGCCCTGCAGGCTTGAGTTCTGTAATGAGCGTTTTTCATTTTCAAACCTCTTTACAAACATAAAGTAATTACAAAGTAGAGGGGGTCTGATCCCCTGCTTTGCATACAACTGGGAGAGAGCAAGGCAGGGGACTTGATTGAATATAATTTGGAATTTGGGATCTTTTGGCTTCTGTGTTCACAGTACCTTAATCTATTCTTTCCTCTTAATTGAAGGGAAAAAGTAATTTCTTTAATTCTCTTTCACTTTTGAAGTCAGGGGAAAGGAGATGAAATTTGATACATGGTCTCATTTTAGTGTAGTTACAAGCAGAAGTTTGCTCTAGTTTATAGTTGTGCCCATCATAATACAGGTAAAAGGGGTGAGATTATCCACCTGATTAAGTACTAAACCTGCAAGTGCTTTAAATCAAGGAATATGAGACTGTTTAAATCAGCATTTGTCAAATGAAGAGTTCTAGACCTTATTCTGTGGTTGTTGTATTCTCTAGTTAAGATGTGTGCACAAGGAATTTTGATGGGAAGCTATTTTTGTTTATGATTTAATCTGCATAATATGCAAACAATATTGCAGTATGCTTCATAGTGTTTTGTGAAGCAGTCTTGCTCACATTTGCTACATATATAATATAATGAATCACAATGAATTTGAGTAAACAGTATTCTATCAATACAACTTCATTTATTCTGTTCAATAGGGTGCTGGTTTGTGTATCATGTATCTAAATTTAAAGTTTGTGTTCTCTCTCCAACATTATTCTCTCCCATTAGTATTTCTAACACTGTTTTTTTAAGATTCTTTTAGATGGACAAAAGGAAGGATAATAGAAGTTTTTGATTGAGTTCCTCTATCAGTGTCTAAAAGTGTTCTGTGATGTGGTTACTTCTGACTTCAACCAAAAGATGAAGTGATCGTGACAGTGCTACTTTAAGTTTGAGACTTGTTTTCAAACCTCTTCATTAGAATTATTTCCTTGACACTAGAGAATGTTTATTTTGATTGGGGTATTTTGGTTTGTTTGTTTCTTAAAGCTGCAAATCTATGAAGAAAGAAAGACAGAGAAAGGATTTAAACTGCTGAAGAATGTAGATCAGTGATGTTTACTGCTTTTGAGAGATGAACACTTTCTGACACCACAAGTGTGTGGATGACTGCATGACAAGTTTATGCAGTTGCCTTTGCTGTCCACAGGTTGAAAACTACTGTTTTCAATTTCACATCGTAGGCATGTAAGCAAGCCAAGCAACTTTGGTTTGGAATTCAGCCTCTGTAAGGGCAGTGAGAGTGGACCTCCAGACTGTGTATTGACAATACAGATTCTGTTAGTTAACTGACTTCTTGCTAGTCTTAATTTTGTTTGTTATTGTTGTTATTAGAGGAAGAAAGCAGAGAGAGTTTGTTGTTGCTTATTTTTAGGAAGTTTTGGGGTGAGTTTCTTCCCTCTTATTAGTTGCTTTTGCACTGATAGGCATTTTGTTGAAATGGAAACATTGTGCAAGTCTTCTGACTATCTATGTCCAACATCACTCTTGACAGAAATATAAGCATAAAAATTAGTGTTCATAAAGATTTTATTTTTCTTTTTCCCTAGACTACTATGTTGTCTTGTAATTAAAGGGAAAGATCTGTTGAGGTCAAAATTAAAATTATGATTAACTGTAGTGCACTTCAGATTTGTAAATTATGTTTTCGTGTGATGTGGAGAATGGGATTCACTTTAGAGTGTACAGAGACAAAATTTAAAGCCTAAAGCACTGAACAATTACTACAGTGAAATAATGGATCGTTCTGTAGTATCAATGTGTCAGTACAAAGAGGAGTGAGTGACACTGTGAAGGGAAGCACCTCTGAAAATGTTTAGTTCCTCAGAGCAAAGCTTGTGAAAGATATGCTTTTGGAAGCTTTTGGCATAGACTGTGTTGTTCTTTGGAAGTCTTCAATTTCTGATTCTTTTTCATTTTAAGGCATGTAGAATTGCATTGAGTTGATGGCTGATAGTCCCTTGTGCTTACTTTTGTATTCTCCGTTGTACCTTCACACCATTGGTAATGTTAATTCTACTTTTGACTTTTGTTACAATCAATGGTAATTCTCGTACTGTTGTGTTCTATTTCTTGGCTGGGACACGGAAGGGATGACGCAGGGTCTGCTTTCTTTGTCAGTGTCACTTCAAGGGGCCTGCTGCCTTATGTTGCTTTATATTATGCTTCCAGACAAGATAAGTAGAGCTTGGGGAAGTATTTACAGTGCTTGGACTGAGGACAGTCAAGCTTTAGAGCAGGTTGTCCTGAGAGGTTGTGCATTGTTGGAGCCTCCGTTACTGGAGTTTTCAAGACCTGGCTGGATAAAGTCCTGAGCAATCTTGTCTGATCCTATAGTTGACCCTGCTTTGAGCAGGAGATTGGATAGAGACCTCCAGAGGTTCCTTGCAACTGAATTATCCTATGGTCATTCACTTCAAGCAAATGCTACTTCTTGGAAGCTATATATACAAAGGAGTGCATCTGGAGCTGCAGAAGGTGGTGTTCACAGAAGGTCTGCAGAAAGCAACAGAGGGACAGGTGGAAAATGAAAAAGAACTCAGGGTGAAATCTGCCCATGATTCTTAGATTAGATTTTCCAGCAGTTTCTAGGTATGCTGTCTGATTAAATAATTGTTAGTGAACTCCAGAGTTTATATGAAAAACTGTCTCTGGTTTCTAAAATTATTCCCTGTGTTCCTCAACTTTCCCTGTACTTTGCTTATGTCTCCCAAACTAACTGGTATGATTTAAATTAGGAGGCACTTCTCAGGGAAAGAAATTGTGATTATCATCAAACCAAGAGTGTTGTTTATCTCGTGTTTTGTATGATAGCTGCTACTTGTTCCTGATTTTTTTAAAAAATTGTATGCCAAATCAATTTTCATAAATGTGACCATCTATTTAGATGTGCTTTTTTTTCATTTCTATATATAGTAGATAACCACTAGTTGCACTTGACTTAGGCTGTCAGTCTTTTTTTCTAGTTATAGTGTTAATAGCAAGATTCGAAGTGTTCAATACACCCTAATCTTCTTTTAAAAGCCGTGTAGGATTTGTGATGAATTGGCTGTGCCTTTGCAAAATGCTGTCTTAGAAAGATGCACCATTTGTTTTGGAGAGCTGGGTGTTTCCTGTGTGTTTTATGTCACTTTCCAGATCTGTCCAGTAGCAGACTGAATGCTTATTAATATTCAAAAATACTAATTTCTTTTTAGTTTAGCTAGATATGCAAGTATATTGTATATTACTAGAAATGTTTTAAAATGATACTGCAGTCAGAACACCTTTTAGTTTTGCCTGTTTATCTCCTGTTATTTTTCAGTATTTCCCAACTGGAAGTGGAAGAGTTGTCTAAAAAGAAGTGGGGGGAAGCTTCCTTTTTTTTTTTTTTTTTTTTTCCCCCCCCCCAGCATATACCATATACACTTGTTATTTCAAAAAGGCAAATGAAATTTCAGATGTGATAAATGTGAGAAGTGGAGGGAGGAATGCGTAGAAGTTTTTGCGGAAGGTTTAGATAGGACATTGAAAATGATATGACAGACTAGCTTTAGAAGACTCTGTTGGCTAACAATTTTAAATCTAGTGAGCAGTGAAGGAGAAAAATAGCAAAGTATTTGAGAAACAGGAAAACTTAGGTTAGCATAGGAGGAAAAGAAATCTTTTTTTTTTTTTTTTTTTTTTGAAATCTTTTCCTCTGACTATCAGCTTTTTGACGTCCAGAGTTTTTTCTACGTCAGATTGTCCTAAGAGCTGATCTTAGTTACTGTGACTGGGACAAAGTGTCTCTCTCAAAGAAGCGTACTCTTTCTGCCATAAAATTGGCTTTTTGTTTTACAACTATACTAAGGCTTCCAGCTGATGCAATTGGTAATTGATTCAATCTTCTATTCCTCGAAAGACCTTACTTTTATTTCTGTCAGACAAGAGGTGGGAGAAGAGACAATAAAGTAGGTAACAGCCTGTACTCATGAAGTAAAAGATTCTTTGAGCACTTTGGGGGAAAAAGAAGAAATTTTCCTTTATGCTTGCCTGGTTAGTCTACAGTGGAAAGAGCAAACCCTAGTTTTATCCTGTACTTCTAAAACAATGCTAAATTAAAATCCTAATACTTAAGTTTTTTTCTGAGCTTTGTAAACTTTAATTTTCTCTTCTGTTAACAGTCTCTGAAACAGTTGGAGTATTTTTGAGCCTAAATTTCACTTTTTTTTCTCTCTCTTCTTCCTGGGCATGGCTGGTGACCTGTAGTGCGCTGCTTGGCTGCTGGTAAAACAGGAAATGGGGTGAGTAATTTCTTTTGGCAACCTTCATACCACTTCTACTACAGAATCCTCCAGATTTAGAGAAAGGAAAGATGCTGTTACTATAATTTTTTTCCAACATAGCAGAAATGAGAAACTGCTTATTGCAATGGACCTACTGAGGCATATCTATTAGGAGAAATTTATGACCAAGCAATTAATTCTATATTTTCAAGATCAAGACAGATACTTTCATAAAAAGGTGCTTCTTCTAAAAATTGTGGAATATGTAGACTCGTTTCCTTTATCCTTGGCCAAGATTGTTATTTATTTTGTCCCTTCAAAGCTAATCATCAGCAAGTTCAGAATTGGGATGTGCTCTCGTTTTATTTGTTTCGCTTTTTTTGTCCGTAACTTTTATTGTCTGTCTGACAAACATTCTTCACTGTTTGTCTACATAGGTATTGGACAGAGTAGTAGTTGATTTTATAGCTTTATTATAACGCTATTGTCTGCTTGTCACTTGCAAAGGATAAAATGACAGCTGGGGTTGGTGTATCGTGGTTTGACATTAACTTGGGGTTTTGTATCTCATTTGTCTTTTACTGTGATACAGCTAGGACACAGCATTTGAATGTGGAGTGCAGGCTATCTGTCCAGTTGTACAGCTTAGAGCTAGGTACCTTAACGCTCCTGAGGGTGCTGTGATGCAGTTAGCCAGATTCATCCTGTGCTCAGAAGACATCATGGAATACAGACCTTCCCCATTTTGTCGCAGTATTAGATTCAGCTTGCTTTAATAGTGACTGAAAAACATTAGTGAGATAATGGTGAGAAGTCCGTAGTTAATGTCTTTGACAAGCAGGTGTGCATGTAAAATTGGTTTCTGTTGCAGATAAGTTGGAAGCTGAGACTTGAACAGGAATCACATGAACTATTCTTTCATTCTTAAAACTGTACTTCATAAATTTATTCTTAAAAAGTTGTAACTTAGAAAGTACAAGTACTTCAAAAAGCAAATGGAAAATTTCTTTCATTCCTATGTCTTAACCTCTGATAGAAAAAATTATCTCTGATGTTTTGAGGGTGTACCTTTGGCTCTCTATCAGTCAGTTGCTGTCTTTTCTAAGACTGCCAACCATTGTACCAATAAAATGGTAATAATCTGTATCATTAATTGTGACTGGACTAGAGCTATCAAGTTGTTTAATACCAGCTATCAGAACTGGTGTCACAGGGTAATGCTTTTGTTATTGCTTCCCTGGGGGGAAGGGCTGTAAAATGGTAAGCTAGCTGAATGGCTTCTTATGCTTTAGGGAATACATGAATCATTCTCTTCCAGGTATTTTTTCCAGGTGTTTGGGAAGTAGCATGCACTATGAAAGAGCTTGCGCTTCTGCAGTAACTACCAATTCATTTTAGTGTGCCACTTTTCCTGTGCTTGACATCAACATAGAATTTTTCTTTTTGACCTGAAAGAGAATAGTTATTCTGGGTAATTCAGCATCACCACTTACTTGCATTCAAATAAACCTAGTTCTTACATTGTTAAGTTTTATAATATTAAAAACTCTTCTCTTTATACAGCTACTTGGGTGCATGAACAATTGGGCTACAGGTTACATAAGATGGTTACAATAAATAGTTACAATGCATTACAAGTTTGATTTTTTTTTTTGATTTTGATAAAGATAATAGTAATTAAGCATAAGCTTGCTATTATGCTTTCTCCAGCTTCCAATTTCTAGAATTATTTTTAAAACAGCAGGGCGTACAATACGGGGACAACAGCTCTGAGATACTGACATGGTGTAGTGAGAAAGGTATTAGTACGGTGTTTGCAAGTTATTTTTCACCCTTCTTTCATACCTCAGTGTTTTAATATCAGTTTAAGGGCCTGATTCCTTGTGTACTCTAGGACACTCCCATTCCTGGCCAAATGAAAATGTGTAGAACTATTATGAATAGATAATTGTCTCTGTGGGCAAGATGAAAGAAATCTTTTGGGCTCATAGTTAGTTGAGGATACTGGATTAATTTTTGGTGGAAGCCATGTTGACTGGAGGTGCCATTCTGAGTTGTTCTGAGAAAGGCAGAATAAAAGATGATGAGTCACAAGTGGATTGAAATCATTTAGTGGCATCTTCACAGGCACCTGCTCTTTTACATTTCTGTCTCCAAAGACAAAAGTCGACAAGAGTTGAAGTATCTAGAGAGTCAGTTATGCCTGTCCCAGCAGGATCGACTGAGATTGTTGTGTGGGCTTTTCTCTTTAGGAATTTGTACTTACTGAAGTTCATGCCTCCTTTTAATGAAGAACTAGATGTGTCTCTTAACAACAGAACTCAAATATAAGATTTTTTTTAACGAAAGAGCTACATGCATGTCTCTAAGCTGTTCTCTAAGTGGACTGTGGGAAAGCTTTTATAGCTTCGGATCTATCATGGAGCTATGGTGTGGGTTTCCACAAAGTATGTTCTCACGTACAACAGAAGAGAATCTATTTTTAAATTGTTAATGGAAGAAACCCAGGCAAATAGAAAAAGGGCAAAACAAGGTATTATTTTGGTTGGAACCTGGACAGGAGGTTCCTCAGCAAGTAGTGCAGATGCTGCCCTGCAGGATCCAGTTTATTTAAGCTGAACTAGCTATTGATTTACTGTCAGAAGTATCCTACCTCCATCTGCACGTGCTTCTGTCTTTCTTGTGTTAACACAATTGCTTGTGTGACCACCAAGGGAGCTGATCATCTGACTGATTTGGCTGGAAAAAAAAACCCTTTATGGTGGATTAGATTCATTTTAAATGGGATCAGTGCACTAGTATGATTTACCATGCTATCTAGCGTCAGCATGTGGGTGCTGGCAGGAATGTATGGCCAGAGGCAGGAAAGAGCAATATGGTTTTATATTTAGTTGAGCAGATTGTAAAACTACACCCTTAGCTGCTCCCAGCCAAGCCAAGTGTTTATTGGGAAGCATCTTACCTGGAATCACTGTCTGGCCTTATTGTTTTGCAATAATAAACAGTTATTAATTCAATACAAATGTTCACTACAATCACAGGATATCATAGAACAGCCTTTAATTCTTCCGTGTCGTGGTCTGTATGCTTGGTAGTTTTGTCCTTTTTGTCTGTGCTTTACTTGTTCGCCTGGAATAAGTTACTGAAGTTTGTGTTGGAATATCATGTCATGGATCGATCTTTGAAAGACTCCTGTTCAAGTTGTTATTTCCTTATGTATGTGATTCAGAAAACTGGGCCTTTCCTTGGCAAAGGATGACATTGTTCAGCTGAAGGAAGCTTATAAGTGGATTATTCATCCCCAGTTGTCGGAGGAGTTGGGTGTTCCTGCTGATGGAAAGGTGTTGTATAAATAATGAAATTTTTCTTTTTGCCTGCCTTCCTCTCTCTGCCTCCCTGCCTCTGCCTCCCTGCCTGCCTCTCGCTCTGCCCCCCGCCCCCACTCCTCTCTGTGTGTCTCGTACTGATGGTGGGTACATTCTCATTAAGTGATAAATAAGTTGCACTTATCTTTTCTGTAGGGGGAAGTAGGGAAAATGCTTTTAACTTGAGATCTCCCAGCTTCAGTATTAAAGGATCCAATATCTATTTTTATAGAAAGACACCATTACAGTGACTGGAGCCACTGCAGTTTTGTGCTACATCTGTTGTTCTTGGGCAGCCACTCTGCTTTTATCAATGAGACTTTCTCAGTTTTCTCATTTTTTAGAATCTCTGTTTTCCAGAGGCTAAGGAATGCTCGCACATTCCTTCTTGGCTTTCCTGTTTCTGCCAACACTGTTATGCTTTGTGAGATGAATTGTTCAAGTTTTTAGCATGTTATATGCTCTGAATAGAATCTATTTGTGAAACACTAAGGGAAGAAGGACTGGTCCCTGCTCACTTTAATGACTGCTAGAGATAAGAGTGTTGGAAGTGGTGATTCCAGTAAACAGGTAGTAGGAATGCTTTTTTCAGACCCTATTTTCAACTTTCAGATTCCAGCTGACATTCCTAAGTGTCTATAGCTTTTCGTTGTCATCAGGCCCTAGGAGTGACCCCAGAACTAGACTCACTTAGTCTTTACCTTGATTATCAACTTCCGTAATAGTTACAAACTGTCTTTTCCATGGGGTGCTAATTGAAAGCATCCTTTTTGTCTTAGTTAAGAGAAAGTTGCTCAGTTATCCTGAAGAGGATCCAAGAAGAAACAAACTTCATACATACTGAGTTAGCAAAAGCTCTGCAACACTTAGGCACTGAGCTACTCCAGACATTATTGTACAATAAAAGTTACTTGTCTAGTGCTCTTTATCTACAAGGCACTTGAATATTACCCAATCTTCTCAATAGCCCTCTTGAGGTATACTGGTATCTGAATAACAGAAGTAATGAGTGTTGCTTGCCTAAGGCCAAGGAGGGAATTGGGGGTAGAATTGAGATTACACTAGAGTTTCTGGTCTAGCTGTCAATCTGCTAGGACATGTTGCCTTTCTTTGCCCCAAGGCCATCCAATCATTGCAAATGAAGCCCCCTGACTACATTTTGCAGTGGTGGCTACTAAAGTTTTTTTTAATCTTTATTCACGGTATGCCCTTCTCTCCCAGAAGGATTGTTAAATTTAGTGACCGTAATAGGCTTTGAGCAAATACTGTCTCTGGCTCAGTTCCCCCCGTGCAAAATGGAGCCACTGTCTATGATGTGTAGGTCACTCATGTTTTTAAAGTGCTCTGAGATCTTTAGGTACTACAGAAATGCCAGTGCTCTTACGACGCAAGATTTACTGCCTTTTTCTAGATGATGTTGCAACATAAATGCGTTACTTTCTTTTGTTTACTTCTTGACTGTTTTCCTAATATTTCAGTAAGGATGCTTGAGAGTATCCTCTCTATGCTTATTTAACGAACTATTACCTTCCTTTTTTTAATTTAGAGTTTGTTTGAAGTTAGCGTGGTCTTTGCTCACCCAGAAACAGATGAGGAGTGCCATTTCCTGTAAGTTTTGATATAAATAACAAAGATCTTTATCTAAATATTGTGCAACATTGTTAGTCTGGATTTGCTACAAATGAGAATTTGCAGTGTTTATTAACTAGAACTGGACCTGAATTTAAACTTCCTCATAGCCGTATGGAGCTGCAATTTTAAAATTGTGACATCTCTATCTGGTTAATTCTGTGCTTGAAAGCCAGTAAGCTCTAAAGCTTTCTAGAGCTAGAAAGAGAGCATTCTGATAAGTTGTTCAATTTCAGATATTTTCAAAGTCATTACCCTCTTCAGTATAGTTGCATGATTTTAAAAAGTAAATTCCAATAACATACTTGGGAGAAAAAATATCTTTTTAGGTGATGCCTAGGTTTTGCTGATCTTTTAGGAGACTTAGATAAGAGGGAAGGCACAGAAGTGATTTTATCCAACTTAGCTGGTCCATTAAAAAAGAAAGAAGTTTCCTGGCCACTGCATGTAGCTGTTTTTGGCCTGGCACAATAGAGCGTCTGCTATTTAAATCCTTCTTTAACACAAAGAAGCAAAATATTTCTGGGAATTTAGCTGCCGTTTAATCTGATTTCTCAAAATCTAGTTGTAGTATATTCTGGATAATAATGCACCCTTTTCCTGATTGCTGATGCTTCCTGGAAAACTAGAGTTTCACTCAATTTTATCACTTGTGTTCCTGTTGCTTGTTAAATCCTGTCATAGAAGCGGCTTCCTGTAGAATTTCTCCAACCTGTATGCTGCATAGTGACTTCATACCTTGAGACTAGAAATTACCTTTACAGCCTTTCTAGATATTTCTGCTTTCACCTCTTCTGGCAATTTGTCATCTCTACTTAACTGCCCAATCTGCCACCTTCTTGCTTTTCAACAACTGCGTTCTTTGTATGTTTGGGGGCAGGAGACATGCTATGTGCTGGGCCTGATATTAGGAAGAATTAATTGCAGCATTTGCTTAATTTCCTTCCTTTCCAGCTTCTTCAAGACTGGGAAAAAGGGAGAGAAAGCAACAGAGCCAAACTGCAATTCTAAATTATGAGAGCGGCAGTCTTGTTAAAAACTCAGATCCTACATCTTTTTGTTCTTAAACAATTTTTGTTGATCAATTCTTGTTTCTTGTAGTGTTCTTCCTTTGAAACCTAGCAAGTCTTTACTTCCAGCTTTTCCTTCCCGTTCTTTGCTGTATTTTGTGACCTTTCAAAAATGTTGATGCAAAGCAAGTTAGGATGCTAATGTCAGTCCTTCAAGAGCAGAAACTGGAGGGGTGAAAGCTGTAAAGAAGTTCTGTCTCTTGAGTTCCGTGTTCCAACTACTCAAGTCTATTCCATGTGACTTGACAAAATCTCTTTATTTGCCATCTCCTTATAGCATATTGAAACAGTGGTTAAGGTTTTAGGTAATACCATTTCTTCAGAAAAATGTGTAATTTAATTGCATGGTGGTTTCTCAGGTATCAGGACATACCATGTAAATGGCTATCTCTGGACATATTATGGGATATTAGTTTGGTTTTGAGATAAATATGGTAAATTTGGTAATTGTCAGAGCTTAAGTAACAACAGTTGTGTGTTGTGAAAGGAAAGTAGGACCTCATCTCAATCGAGAGAAGTCCAAGTATGCTTTTGGACTGTGTTTCCAAAAATGGCATCCACAATTTCTTACCTCTCAAGCTGTTTTTGTACAACTGTGTGTAGGAGGATGTGCTAAAAGGACCCTTAGCTTGAAGTGGAAGATTGAATAGGCTCTTGTTAGTTTATATTTGCAGATTTTTATTTAAAGGAAAGGTGGTATTAAGGAAGAGAGAAGTTGCGCTGCTTTGTGTTACAAGCAGCTTTTCGGGCTAGCTTGTGTAAAAACACCAAGAGGTCGTTTGTTGCCTACTTCCTTTCAATCTGAAGTAATTGCAGAGGCGTTGAAAATGAACAGCAAGAAATGCTAAACTGTGTTGTAGGCTAGAAATTGTATCTAACTGCATACGTAGAAATCCACTAATAGGAATAGCAACTTCCTCTACAGTACTCAGAATTTTTTTTTCTCTAATTTAGCTTTCACTTTTGTGAAGCAGCCAATAGTTTCCTTTGAAGAGTTTTAAAGAGACAAAGCACAAATAGTATCAAACTCTTGGCTTTACTTTTTCTGTAGTAAATTGAGTATTCCTATCCAGAAGCAGCAACTCAAATCTCTGATTTGGATATGTGTGGTTTGCAGTGTGCATTGATACCTTGCAGAGGAGCTAAGCATTAGTCATCACTGTTGTTGACAAGGATTGAGAAGGACTGAAAACTAAACTGGTTGTATGCTTTTCCATCCCATCTCAAAGCTGACACATATGTATTGGTCAAAGCAAAAGAGGCTTACACAGCTTTGTTCATGATTTATCTGTCCTCAACACACACTTTCTGCCATTTGTGGTTTAAGATAAAATTCATTTAAAAATCTATTCCACCCTAAGCAGTAGAAGTGGGGCATTGGGCATTTCTGTACAAAGATTAATCTACTGCTTGCTATGCTTATAAATCCTTTTTTCTTTTCCTTTTTTTTCCCTTTAAAATAGCAACTAATTTTCATTTTTGTATTTAGAGCCGTAGCCTGTCCGGATTGTTTCAAACCAGCGAAGAACAAGCAGGTAGGATCTCACTGCTGTTGCAGTTCTCTGAAATTCAGAATTTTGTGGCAGGAGCTGTAATGAAGAGCTGGATGATTGGGCTCAGAGAGTAGTGGATGATGGATTGTATGCCACCTGGATGCCTATGGGAAGTGCAGTGCCACAGGGCTCTATCCTGGAATCTGTCCTATTTATATCTTTGTCAATTACCTGGAGGAGATGCGGACTGTGCTCTAGTCAAGTTTGAAGATGACACTAGATTGAGAGAGCTAGTAGGTATGTTTGAGGGCAGAGCTGCCATCCAGAGGGACCTAGACAGTTGAAGGAATGGGCTGACAGGAACTTCATGAAATTCAACACTGACAAATACAAAGTCCTGCATCTGGGAAGGAATAAACTCTGGCAGCAACACAGGCTAGAGACTGCCAGGCTGGGGAGCAGCTCTTTTGAAGAGATCCTGAAGATCCTCACACAGACAACAAAATGAGCGTGAGCAGAGAAGAGAAGGCCAACAGCATCCTGGGCCTTACTAACAGGAGCATAGCAAGCAGCTAAGGGAAGAGATTGCTCTCTTCTACTCAGGAGTCAGGGGACCACAGCTAGAATATGACATCTGGTTTTGGACCGTCAATAGAGGAGAAACATCAATAACTTGGAGTTCAGCAGGTGACAACCAAGACTGTCAGGAGGCTGGAGCACATGCACTAGGAAAAGAGGCTGAGGGATCTAGGCTTGTTCAGCCTGGAGAAAAGAATGCTTCTGGGAGGATCCAGTGAAAGCCTCCACTAACTACAGGGGAGTTACTGAGAGCAGGAAGCAAGGCTCTTCACAGTGGTGTGTTGTGGGAGGGTGAAAAACAGTAGGCATAAGTTGAAACAGAAGAAGTTCAAACTAGATATAAGGAATTTTTTTTTTTTTACCATGAGGGCAATCAGGCGGTAGAGTGGGCTACTCAGAGAAGTTGTACAGTCTCCATCCTTGGATGTTTTCAAGAGCCAACTGGAAAAAGCCCTGAGCAACCTGGTTTGATCTTGTTGCTGGCCCTTCTTTGAGGGCCCTCATTGGTTGAGACCTGTGGTCCCTTTCAGCCGTATGATCCTATGTCTTGGCAGCCTGCAGTGACATTGTTTTGGCAGCAGGCCTAGCTGCAACTTTGGCTCAGTTTTTCTCCTTTAAGGACAGTGAGCTATGTTCTGTTCATCAGGTGATTTTTTTCTTCTTTGAACGTCATCATTGCTGTTTCATAACAGGCGTACTCTTCTGCCCATCCAGTTTCTTCTCTCTGTGTGAAATAGGATATACATTATCTCTGTCAAGCCTGCTTTCTAGTACAAACACGTTCTGCTCTAAATTTCCAGGGCTGCTTAGCCTTCTGTGACAGAAGCTCCCAAACTTTATTGCCTTGCACACCACCAACAGTGGCGGCAGCAGCAGCAACTCCTAATTTCCCAAACAAGGACTTCAGTCCTGTAGGATATCACCTCATCCTGTTACCATTCTTGTTTCTCCTAAACTAGAAGCTTCAACACTGTATTCTCTACCTTAGCCTCACTTGAGTTGGAAACAACAGCACCTGGCTGTGCATGAAAGGACGGTAGTAGTGGCAGGAGCATCTCACCTTTATGGATTGATGCTGTTGGGACTCTGAAGTCACTTGCCTTCCACAGTATGGGAACTGCCAGGCTTTAACGTGCAGTGCTCTTATTTCTAAGCATGAGAGAACTTTAGAACCCTGTAAATGGATTTCTACTCAACAGCTCTGTTTTCAGAAGAAATAGTACCTACTGGCGTTGAGATAAAAGTTAGGATTTAGGTGCTTAGCGCTTTGAAAATAAGGATGCTGATTTAGGTTTCTCTTCATAGATTTAGATTTTTTTTAATGTCTTTTGCAAATATTGGGCTCCTTAGTGCTGCTTTTTTTTTATTCTTGCTTTTGCATACTTTTATATATCATCTGAAGTAAGATAGTTTCCAGAGATTTACTAAGTGTTTCTTTCAGCTAACCAACAGCAGACTTAGCAACTGAATATTTTTAGGAGCTAGAATGGGTATTTTGACCTGCTGAAAGTCATGG
Source organism: Rhea pennata (assembly GCF_028389875.1). Taxonomy (NCBI): domain Eukaryota; kingdom Metazoa; phylum Chordata; class Aves; order Rheiformes; family Rheidae; genus Rhea; species Rhea pennata. Next base: position 8,491,049 of record NC_084665.1, on the reverse strand, counting down.
AACTTACTCTTTCATTTTTTTTTCCTATGCAAAAACAGAGTGAGAAAACAAATTATACTGTTCATACATGCCTTCTAGAAAAAAGGGACAAACTTAAAATACTTGGTCAAATCCCGGTTCTCAGTTTTTGGTACTGATTTAAATGTACAACTGAATAATCTTTATGTTGCAGTTTATCAGAGGTCCTAGTTATATTGCCGTCATGTCACCAATAAAGTTACTTGAATGTATTTTGGCAAAATTACATGTTGCTTTGTATGGCCCTATTAAAGTTAGGATTAAGAGTTCTTACTGATACAGAGTTGCTTTTAGGCATAAGGAAATGTGAAACACAGTTGAAAAAATTGTATTGTGAGAAGTTTATAGTGTGAATGTTTTGGGTTTTTTCCCCTCTTTAGGCATATCCTTTCTAAGTTTATCTTATTTCTTGACTCATTTTTTATTTCACTGTTCAGTCTGTTTTCACTAGAATGGCAGTTATAAAAGCCCTGGAGAAGATAAAAGAAGAGGATTTTTGCAAGTAAGTACATGTTGAAACTGTAGTTCTTAGTATTGTGCTTTTGTATAGAATTAGCATGGGGAGGAAAATAGTAGATGACTAAGTAGTGGTAAGATGTCTATAAAAACACTTTTAACTGTTTAAATTCTGCTATTTTATTGGATAGAATATGTTGCACTTTCTGTATTGATAAAAACAGAATATCATTCTATATATTTTAAGGAGTAATCTTAAAATGCTTGAATTAAGCCACAGAAGATGGAAAACTGTATATGATGAAAATGAAGGTCTTTTCCATTTTAGAAGGGGTTCATTGGTTTATTATCCTAAGGTCATCACAGGGGAGAAATTTTGGGTTAGAGTGCTGCAGTTCCACTCTCTGCTTTCAGCAATATGTCCTTATAGGTCTCTGGGATGGTATGGAATTTAGAATGATTAGAATAGTTTGTTTTAGTATTGCTAGTCATATATACTCAAAAATCTTTAGTTACATCTCTGTAACCACAGAAGACTTTTTACAGATTGTGGAGTTTGCCTTCTATATTTTGAACCTTAGAGTTTGTGATGCAAACTTCTCATCACAAGAATGACCATATTGTTTTACCATATTACAATATTTGGTGCTTTCTTAATATCTAACTCCTAACATTTTGAAAATATGAGAAAAATAAACGTCCAAACAGTGGGAAGACATTAATAGATACTTTCAGTATAGTTCACTTTGTTTACTTATACTAAATCTTCTCAGGTCTTTTCCTTGATTTCTAGTAAAGATCTGGTCACAGATTCTGAAGCTAGTTTTCATTCAATATTTATTTATTTTTTATTTCTATAGATACAGTATAGTACATCTTATTAGCAAACTTGGGGGTATTATACACCAATAATACTGGATGACAGATGGATAGAAGTGCATTTTGCAGTGCACTCTTCTTGATCTGTTTTGTATTTGTTCATTTATTGGTGTTGCAGCTTTTAATGTGAATACTGAGTTTATACTGTAGCTGTGCTTTGTGTAACTGAAGTCATCATCTTTCATGTCATTTTTGCTGTAGTGATTCTCCATCATGTTCTGGTATTGTGTTTTTTTCAATATTTTCTTATACAGGCATTTTCCATGTCCCCCAAATTCACCAAAGAACAACTGTGTTGCTCTGGACATTCAGTGCAATAATGGTGCAGTTTTTGTGGCTGGTAAAGTGATCCATTTTTTTGCTACTGTGTTGACTTAAGATAACTGTATAACATTGCTGCAAGATCCAGGAGACTTTATTTACTGTTTATTATGTTTCATTTAATTATGTATAAGGAGCAAAAACCTGAAAGCTAGCTCTGTCCAAGAGGGGGCTCCGTTTGAAAGGGGAAGAAATCGTACTTATCTTGCCTTTGCTGAAGAAATATTTTTGTTAGAAGCTAGAAATTACAGATCAACTTGTTAACATCAAATCTGTTTTCTTGCTCTTATATTTTGAGTTAGAGCTTAGAGATGGTGTGTTTTGGGACATGGTTGGTGGGCGTGGAAACTGCAGACATCTGGGTCTGGACCAAGCCAGGGCTCCCTCGCAGTTCCTGTTTTAGGAGCTGGAGCAGGAGGGCATGCCGGTTCCGGTTCTGCCACTGTCTAGGCCACCATCTCCTTTCTGTGCGTTTTGGAAACTGCAGCTTTTCCACGCCATCGTTGTTCTTTTGCTTTGACAGACGGAAGAGCTCTCTCTTCGGAAGACAGCACAGGAACATGTGTCAAAAAACTTTCTTTGCCCCTTTGCTGATTCCTTAATCAGCTCGTCCAGAAGCAGTTTATGAAAGGAGGGATTTTGTCCTGTTGTCAAAGCTTGCTCTTTCCTGGGAAGAACCCTTATTCCTGCAAATTCAGCAGTTGTAACATATCCCCTGATGATAAGTATGTGGTTTGGGAAAGGCACTGCCCCAGTAAATAAGCTCCTAGCATTGCTGTTCATGTGCTTAGGCTTTGATTTGGGTGCAGCAGTGTTCACCATCTGGATTTATCTGCATATTATTCCAGCCAAAACTGCTGATCTTAATGCCATTAATAAAGGTTAAATTACAGAAAGCATAGCTCTTTCTGGTTGCTTCTCCAATTTAAGATGACATCTGAAATAATTACTAGTCTGATGTGGGTAATGCAACAACCCTGAGCATCCCTGAGCTGAATGTTACGTGGGTGATTCTAAGAACTTCTCCATCACTCACCTAAAAGAGCATCTACCTTCCCCCAACCCTATGTATAAGCAACCAATTATTTAAATATATGCAAATGATAGATTATTTTTTACAAAATGTACAATTTTAATCCAATATAGTATGTTTAAAAGGATGTTAAAAATATCCTGATTAAAAGAAAACATAGAATGAAAAGAAAACAATGCAAAAGTGAATGTTCTCATGGCCGGCTAGTTTGATGTTCATTACATGTCTGTTTCTTATTTTTAATTACTGAATAAACAGTAAAATGTACATTTTCATGGACCCAAAAGAGCCAAAGTCTTTTAGCCGTTTCCAAACATGCTGCTTTATATTAGGTTAGTTTGTTGGATGGTTGTAGGAGGATTCATCTATATGGAGTAAGAAGTAGAGGCTTGGCTTTCTGCATGTGATTGATTTAATTTCAGTTTTTTGATTTACAGTTTATAGCTTGTGATGATTATTCCTTTCCCCCCCCCCCCCATGTTTCAACCAGAAAAATCAGGGAGGATATTTTCTTTAATTAATGAGGAATTAAATTCAGAATAGAAGAATTTATTTAATACAATGCAGTTATTTTTCTATTGCAGCACTTTAAATGAGATCAGGATCTTAATTTGTAAGCATAGTTTCAGAATTGAAATTGCCCTCTTGACCTTATCTTGGATGTTTACTGATCTCTTCCCCCCAACTCCTTTCTTTGACTCTGGAAAACTGTTAAACTGAGACGCATACTTCTGGGTTTTTTAACCCACTGTTGTTCAGATCAAAAGCTGAAATTGTTAGATTGGATCACTGAGAGAAAAAATATTATTTTCCTTTTGACATTTTATGGAAAGAGAATTTAGCAGTGTGAATCTGACTTATGAATGATTATTCATAGCAATTTCATTATTCGTCTCAGTGAAACAGTATTAGTCAGTTTCCCCATTTGTTTGTGGGGAGTTTTTTTGCAGATCAAAAGGCAAGAAGGAAACATTATTAGAAATAGGAAAATATGATACTGAAAACCAAAAAAGTTGAGAGGACAAAGGCACGGGTATAATATGCAGAGATACTTTGAACTCCCTTTTTATTTTAAATACACTAGGTTTCAAATTGAAACTTGTTAGTGCAGGGGGTTACTCACTATTTTTTATGAATGAGTTTTTTCTTTTGTGCATGTTACCATTTCTTACAAAATCTACAGATAAGAAAGCTTGTCTTGGTCATCTATATCAGACTTCGATTGCAGCAGTCTGCTTTTCATGGGGGATGGTGTGTTACTTCTCAAGCTTCTGGAAATTTGGACTAATGTATTGTTAGGTTATTTTGCCTGTGTGATTTTCCTAGTAACAAGCCAAAGCATTTGAGTTTGGGCTTTTTGTTGTTGTTAAATCTACAGAAAATGGCAGAACTTGGTTCGAACACTGAATTGCTTGATTCAGGGAGGTGGGAACTTCTTTGCTTGGGACTTAACGTACATTGGTGGGTAGGCATGTGTATAGCAATAGTTTGGTATGTGGGAAACTGGTTCAAGACCATGCTTTGATTCAAAAAAACAATTTTGCATTCAGAATAAAGTTGACTCAAACTGGGCATTTGAACCTCTGGCTTTGTATTCCCAGTTGTGTCAGGCTATATGCATTTTTGTTTAACTGGCCAACTCACATACTGAAGCTCTTGTAGGTGTAGCAGCACACATTTCATACTGCTGCCATGGTACTCTTGCTATAATACAAGTTTAATCCTGTAAATCTATTTTCACAATGCCCCTATGAAAGTTAAGTGTTTTGTCCTATAGAGCTTTTGTCCATTGCTATAGAGTGATTCCTGGTAACATGCTTGTTTTTCTGACAGGAAGATACAATAAATATTCAAGGAATTTACCACAGACTCCCTGGATTATTGATGGGGAGCGGAAGCTGGAATCCTCAGTAGAAGAATTGATTTCAGAACACCTAATGGCAGAATTCAAAGCAGATAGTAAGTGTCCAGATCTCTTGTAATATATGTTTTTCATTGTTCCTAGAATATTTTTTTTAGTAGTTACTTACTTCATATAACACCACAATGGAAAAACTAGTTTCTTTATCCCTCTTTCTTCCAAGCCAAAGCTTACCAACTTTTGTAAGCTCTGATTTGTGTGTAATGAGATGCATGCTTTGTTTTAGGTAATAACTTTTATCCTTCTGAAATACTTCCTCGGTTGATCCTGATGGTACAAATATTATGGTTTTACGTGGTAGTATTCTAGCCTAGCCATACTTCTTAACAATTGATAATTTACTCAGTGACTTCTGGTCAGATGCTGTAATACCTGCCTACCCTCCAACCCCTTCATATTTGTGTCTGGATGAACTTATTCTTTGCAATGCATGCAGTTACAAGCTAAATGCTTACCTAGGGGTTGTTCAGGTGAAATAATCAGTGCCTATCATTTGTCATATACTAGACTTCAAATTAGTGATTTAGAGGCACCAGAGAAAAATTGTATTAAATACCAATTTAGAAAAAACAGCTATTGTCATTGTATCAATGTTCCCTCCCTTCCCCTTGCATACGTTACTCTGAGTGCTAGGAAAAACATGTCTTTGGGCCAGGTACAGTGCAATACCTGATTTACCACAGGTAACTACCAGAAGTGCAAGTGCACTAGTGTTGAGAAAAAAAACAAAGAAATAGGAAAAACATTGCCAGCAGGTCAAGGAAGGTGATCCTTTCTCTGTTCTCTGCACCGATGAGGCCACATTTGTAGTGCTGTGTCCAGGTCAGGGCTCCGCAGTACAAAAAGACAGACATGCTGGAGTGAGTCTAGCATGAAGATGATTAGGGGATTGGTGCATCTAACATATGAGGAGAGGTTAGGAGCTGGGACTCATGCTGGAGAAGGGAAGACTGAGGGAGGAACTTATTGGCATTTATGAATATCTGATGGGAGGGTGTCAAGAAGACAGAGCCAGACTCTTTTCAGTGGTGCCCAGTGACAGGACGAGGCAATGGACACAAACTGAAATACAGGAAATTCCACTTAAGCATAAGAAAAAGACTTTTTACTCTGGGAGTGGTCAAACCCTGGAACAGGTTGCCCAGAGAGTTTGTGGAGTCTCTATCCTTGGAGACATTCAAAACCTGAATGGGCATGGTCCTGGGCAAGCTGCTCTAATCAACCCTACTTGAGTAGGAGGGTTGGACTAGATATTCTCCCAAGGTCCCTGCCAACCTCAACTATTCTGAGATTTTTTGAAATGTCTTAGTTGCAAATTTTTTAAGTCCCAACTAAAAAAGAAATCTGATATTGTGACAGAAATGAGTCTTCATGACCATGAAAAAGTTCTGTCATGTTTATGTAGTTGCTGTAATATGATCGGAGAAATGAGGGATAACAAAAGCTGAGGCAATCTTTATGTACCTTGTATGTTCCCTGTGGATGAAAAAGTTTCTGAAACTATCCAGCTTTCAGAGACCCTTTAGGGTGGACCTGCAAATATACTCTTCAGTGCAGGATTTTGTCTCTCATTCTTTCCTCAGGCAAAGCTTAAAGTTGGAAGGGATATGAGGAAGGAAACGAAGTACCCCAAAGTACATTTTTATATCTTGAAAGACAAAATACCCAAACACACAGAGGTTATCTGCCAGATTGTACTTGATTTTCTCTTCATGTTCTGTCCAGTTTTGTATTAACAGAGATTTCTGTAGTATTTTTGGAAACCATTGGGTGTATTTAGGATAAAGGGTTGCATTTTGGAGGAAGACAGTTTTGTTTGATTTTATTCATGCACTTGAAGCATCTGGGTGAGAAATGAGCAAAATTAAACAGGAGAATTCCTTTAGGATTCTGCTGCTTTTTTTTTTTTTTTTTTTTTTTTAACATATTTTCAGGCTGTAGTGGTCTCATTCAAGCCAAAGAATTAGAAGTGTTCGTCAAAATATTTGTCAATCTGAAAGGAATAAACAGTAATTATCCTCTGGTTTATTTAACTATGGTGTGGGCTGCATTTCATAAGAATAACTCTTGGAAGTATCTTTACAAACAAATTCAGAAAGAAAATACTGTGGAGAGTTTTAAAAATGTAAAATAGAATATCAACTTCCTTGTTAAAATCTGTTATAGGCTTTAATTTTTCTTCTTCTGGAAGAGAAGATGTGGATGTAAGAACACTAGGCAATGGTAAGGCTGGAACTTCTCTTGTTAAATACAGAAACAAACAAAATGAAGCCACTCTGATAGATCTTGCTGAATGCTAGGTATAAAAGTGTGTGAATAGACAGTGCTCTGAAACTTTGTCTCAGAAGCATTTTATTTATATGTGTATATTTATTCCCAAAGACGGAACAGTTTCATAGAAAGAGTTGGAAAAGAGGAGACCTTTGTTCAGTATCCTTGGCTGCACAGATGCATAAAATGCGTAGCTTACTAGGAATATTTTATTTGTTTCCTATGTTTAAACTATTTATGTCACACTGATTCCAATGTTGGTTTCTGCTGGGGACTGTGGAAGCCTTGTTTTCTTTTTGAACATGGCTCCTTTCTAAAGCTCAGTTGCTTTAGAACTGCGTACACTGAAGCTGCTATAGCCGAAAGGGGAGGGGGAAGAAAAAGATCAAAGTAACAATGAATTGTTCCTGTTGCTGTCTGATTAGTAGCATAGTTCTTGGCAGTGCTTATGCGGGGATCATCCCTGGCCCTGAGCACAGAAAGTGCAGCCATTGCAACAGATGTTCAGCTGAGGGAGCGGGATTTAACATTGTCTTGCACCTGGGCATTGCTGTAGGTGACAGAAAATAAGCTAATTAACTTTTTCTTCTTATTTTATTTTTTAATTAGCACAGACTTGTACAAGACGTCTTCTGGGAAGTTGTAATTTGCACATATTGCTGATACTGGGGTTTAGTAGCCAAAAAAAGTCCCTCGTTTCTTTCCTTCCATCTGATGCTACATCCCTAAACCCGCAAGCCCTATCCGTGTTTGCATAACAGCAAACGATCTTCACACCTTCTAACCTTACTGCATAAATTCAAACATTAATTTAGAACAACATGTTTTTATGTTTTATGACTGTGCATGTTGCCAGGAAGGCCCTTTGCAATTGAGCTTGTGAATCCTCGTAGAATACGTTTTACTGCTGAGGAAATGAAGGGACTTCAGCAGGTAAATCATTTGTACCTCATGGATCTCATAAAGCACATGTTTCTTCTCTAACTGAGCAGTTTAGCTAACTGATTCTTTTTTTAAATATCACAGACAATTAATAATTCTTCAGACAAAATACAAGTTCGAGATTTACAGCTTGTCACCAGGTCAGTATTTATCGTCTTTGGCAAGGGATTTCAAAGTGATACTTTGGGAGTTCAAGCATTCTTGCTCACAGCATTATATAATTTTGCTTGTGTTATGTGAGTAATTAATTTCTTTTGTTTAGAGAGGCAATTGGACATATGAAGGAAGGTGAAGAGGAAAAGACAAAGACGTATAGTGCCTTAGTATGGACAGATAAAGCCATACAGAAAGAAGATGTTGCTTTCCTAGATGATCTCAAGGTATCTGTAGCTATTTTTGCTAATTGTTAGAGCACATGTCCTGATAACTTAGAGGAGAATTAGTGTACATGCGCCCACAGAAATACCTATTGCTCTTTGACTTTTTAATCAGAGGTTCTTTTTGTCATAGGGACTTTAATACCTCCCTTTTCTTTCTTTCTTCTTCCTTATTTCACCATTGCCATGCTAGCAATATAGCTAGCTGTCTGTTAGCCAAGAGAACAAATTATTGCCTGCTGGAAGGTAGATGTTACACCAAATAATAAAAAGCACCGAATAGGCAAGGGAGAAATCTGACACCCACACCCCTTTCTTTGGCTTAGATTGTCTGTTTTGCTTAAGTGAAAGGAGTGGTCACTTGGTCTGCTAGCTCTGAAGCCACTTTTCTGCAGCAGCAGCAATTAGGAGTTCGTAATGTCTATGAAAAATAGAGGTCTCACCAAGTGCTTAGTATAAGTAGTATATTTTGTCAGTGAGAACTTCTCCAAATGTTGGTCAGAGAGAGACTGCACTGACAGAAGGATGTGATCAGGTGTCATTGTGTTGCACTATGGGTCTCAGACATGAAATAATTCTCAAGGACGCGAAGAGCTTGAACCATTACAATTCAAGAAAACAACAGATGTGAAGCAGTTTTTAGCATGCCCACCCATCCCCTGCCTTAAAGGATGCCTTTCAAACTGATACATCTTATTTTGGGAAGGGGACAGGGTAGGGAATGAGCTTTTTAATCATAAGATCTTACCTCATTTCAGTTCTTTTCTCACACTTTTATTTCTAGAGGGTTGGCTGTAGTTTAGACAAAGCATTTTGTGGGTGTTTTTTTTTTTTTTCTTTTTTTCTTTTAATTGCCCTGAGGCTCTCACTGAGCTTTTAAATCCTGGAGTTATTCCAGCAAAAGACTATGGAGATTTCAAGGTTATTCCTCTGTATTTGTGATTCTATTAGCTTGTGTTCATATGAGGCCTTCCCATTTACCCTTTGAGATGGTTGTCTTTTTTTCCTTTGATAAACATGAAAACACATCTTTCCTTGGGAATATTTGAACCACTATAATGCAGTATTAAAAAGATATAACTGATTTAACAGTATGTATGGATCTTTTTTTCCAGTCTGTGTGGTATGTTGCACAGTTACTTGATTTGTTTTGTTGCTTCTTCTATTAGGAGTTAAAACTTGAACAGAAAACACCTCTCCGGGTTCTTCACAGAAGGCCTCTGGCTGTAAGGCATCGAATCATTCACACTATGAAATCTGAGTACATAGATGAGCATCATTTTCGCCTGCATCTGAAAACTCAAGCAGGAACGTATCCTTAGGCCCTGTTACACCATACATGTACTAAGCAGTTTGTTGACTAGAGTCAGTCAGGCAGTGGGAAGGATTTTACTTTTCTCACTCCAGTGTTTCTAAATCCCGTCTTCTGCAGTTCATGTGTTGCTGTGTAATCTTTGTTTTTATGTCAAAAACTCATATTCAGGCTTCAATTAAAAAATCTTGCCAGTCTCTGTTATTTTTTGATGACCAGTGTGATAAAGTGTACGAAAACTACAAAAATGTACTTGTTAAAGATGTTTAAACCATTTTTTTAATTTAAAAATTTTCACTTTAGAAAACAAACTTTCCCACATTATTCAGTGTGCTGCATGCATGCTGTAGATTGTTGCTACTTACAAGTTAACAGTTTTGTCATAAAATCACCATCTAAAGTGGTGATTTTGAGGTGGACAGAAAATACAGGACAATAACTTGGTTCTTGGCATTACAGTCAGAAGTCAAGAATTAGGAAGTCTTATAAAGTCTTCTGTTAACCAGTGTCTCTCTGACCCTGCCCCTTTGGAGTGCTCTGCAGTAGAAGGCACCTTTCCTTAACCAGTATTTCTAGCTACATTAAAGAATTTGTGCATGGAGATTTTGGAAGAACAAAGCCAAATATTGGCTCATTATTGAACCGAACTGCTGACATTCTGGAGTTGGATGTAGAAGTAAGTTGCTTGTTGTCTGTCTTTCCTGGAAATCAGTAATGTAGTTGTATTTGTGAGATGCTTTCAGAAGAACTGCCGTATCTAATCAAGTGTCCTAACTATCCATTCCTTAACACAGTTGATACAAAAGTTCATGTTAATGCAAAGATAATGGTTTGTAACATGCTCACAAGCTCTCATGATGTTACAGGCTGCTTCTGCTGAATTCTTGTCTGGGAAGGGATGGAAGGACTTACCATGAGTTTTGGGGTACTTAACACAAAAATATTCTGCATCTGGAGGTAAAAGATGAGCTGGGAAGTTAAGCATTTTAGAAGATGACACTTCTCATTTTTAGCACTCATTGGCATAGGAACTTAGCAATAGTTTTTTTTTCTTTTTTTTTTCTTTTGATGTTACATACTGGATACATATATACATGCATCATTTCTTTCTGAAATTTTAAAATTGGAGTTGGATGAAAAACAGGAGAGAGACGTTTGACTTCCTCTTTTAAGATCAGTTCAAACACGGCAACAAAATGTATCTGTTCTGTTCCTGGAATCAGATGGGGTGGATGCTAACTTGTAACTACAAAATGCATTGCTTAAAAGCAGACAACAAATCCAATAGCGATTTGGATTTATTATTTAACCTAATGGTTGGGCAAGGTTTGTTTAAAATGTGATTCTCCTTGTGAAGTGGACAATGTCAGTGTGCTTTTTCTCATGTATTTCTGTAAAACTGCCTCTGTGTTACATTTTTTGTGGCAGATAGATTTGGAGTTGTGGAGGAAACTTGTGTTACTTCTGAAAATTTGAGCAGCTGACTCTGGGCTGGCTCAATCAGCATTGCTTTCACATGGATAGGTGTCACTACAGTTATTGGACTTAACTATGAAAGATATCTAGGGACTTGAAAATAATTAGCAATCTTGCTAACAAAGTGTTTTAATTTAGCCTAAGAGCCTAATGCTTTGATGAAGTTGTAGATTAAGTAAGGAGTAGGTAGGATTAACTCAGGCAGTCTTGAAGCCAAAAGTGTTTAATGTGCAGCACTGTGATCTCTGCTTTGACAAATGGTGATACTTCACTGGTGTGGGGTGTGCTGCTTTTAGAAGAGGGTGAGCACAACAGGTTTATATAAAGGAAATTGGAGATACGGTAGCAGTGAGGCTAGGGGATGAAGATATAATCCAAGTTCTGGTACTTACTACATTTGCTTCTGATAAAGTGTTGAGCACATTCTGTGCGTTTTGGCCCACAGTCTGGATAACTCTTTAATTATCTGGCTAACGTAATTCTTGTGCATAATGCTTGCTAGCTTATTCTTTATTAATAGAGTTGTACTTGCTCAGGAGGCAGATTTGGGGACAGGTGATGGCATTCTACTTGGGCCTTGCCCACACTGCCCAGTATCTGGATTTCTGCTGCATCAATCAGCAAGTTGTTTTCACAGCATCACAGCCCATCGGTAGGATTTACTGGTAGAGGATATGCAGACACTTCACATTTTTAAATAACAGTTTTGGACACTTTGCAAATGCAGCCCAATATCAGTTGACTCTGAGAAGCAGTAGTACGAGTAGTTTTGATTCTGCTTCAGGAAGAACACCCAGCTCCCAGAGAGGTCTCTTCAGGCACACACAGAGTCACTGGAACAACGTGGCTCTTTCATGCCACTGTCTCCTTGTCTTGTGCTGTATCTCTCATCGTTGTCTTTTATTTACTCTGCTCTCCACTGTTAGCTTATAGCTGACAGGCATGGAGTTCTAACAACAAGTCTCTTTGTATACCTGAAATATCAAGTCTGCTGATTTTGCCTTTTTTTCCCCTCTCTTCTTCTAGTCTGTTGATGTTGACTGGCCTCCAACTCTGGATAATTAGCTTTTCAAGTTGGGACAAGGAAAAGCAGCTCCCCTGTCAGCAGCTGGTTACTGATTGGACATTGTACAGTATCATAGCCTGGTTGTTCATTGCAAAGTCTTTTTGTTGAACATTTGAACTGACTTTCAAGGCTCTGGAACAGGTAGTGTGTGTTCATTTAATCTCTAGCCTTATTTTAGTTTCTGTTTTTCATTTTAAAAAAATAGTAAGCTAATGTACTGATAATAAGTCTTTTAGAAACAATTGGGAGAAACACAAATAGTGTAACATGCAAACAAGGTGCTGAGCAAGGCACAGCAAATATGCTTTCTGCAATATGCTTGAAAATGTTTAAATTAAAAGTAACCTTCCTTCAGACTTTTTTTTTTTTTTTTTTTTTTAAGTATTTTTATATTGGGTGTTGCGGCTTTCTTGTCTAGGTAAAGGTACTGAATTGTCTGAAACACAGTCCTAACTTTTTTTGAGCACTGTTCACGTGTGACTGTTAGAAACTCCCAAAAGTCAGGCAGACTCTGAACACAGTGGTATAGTTACTGACGTGAGGCGACATTCTGCTGTGTGCTGACTGGTGCTTGGTCAATGTCTGTTTTAGAGAGGCGCAGATTTGTCCCCCAAAGTAATTGTCAAGGAAAAACAGTTTTCAGATGAAAACTTTGCACTGAAAACAGAGGGGTTTTTCCTCATTTAAAAATGTTATACTTCCTAGGAACTACAGTTGAGGTACTTCAGGCCTGTAGTCTAATGGCTTTCCTCTTCGTGCATAGGATTTCCCCACTGTTGAGTCACCAAATATAAAAAGATTGGGTATTCCTGGCAATGGTACATGATGGAAATCCAGAGAATAGGGATACAGAGAACCCAAAAGTGCAAGTAAATATAAAATGTAATATAAAATACTGGTATTAAGAGATGAAGAAAGAGGTAAAAAGCTTTTGTTTGTAGCATGGTGGTAGCATAAAAAACTCTTTTCTAATATCTAAGGTTTGGATGGATGCCTGGACTAGTTGAACTTTGCCTAGAGAACTTGCCTGCTATGAGGAAGACCTGAGTTTCTTTCCTCGCTCCTGTGAATATTTGAAATGTTTTATACAGAGCAGGGCAGTCTCCAAGGGAGAGCTCAAAAGCCCCAGCCCAGGGCCCTTCAGGACGTGCTGATCCCTGGCCACCAGGGCAAAGCGCCCATCGCCTCAGGAAGGAAAGAACTCGGCCGGGTGCCCGAAATGCTAGCTGAGGAGGTGGAAGGGAGCCGGTCTCTTCGTGCGCGGTGTGTGTTCACCTGCACAGCTGTCGCACGGAGGAGCCCGCATCTCTCTCACTCACTCCTCTAGCAGGACTGCAAGGATGCAAGACTGCATGTGGCCCACTTATTGGCCAGCCCCCCACATACGGCTTCAGGAAAGGCCTCTTGTATGCCTGTATCCCGTTGCAAAGCCAAATAAGGAATTAAAGCGTATCTACCGTATTTGATAAAAACAGGAATAAAGTAACAAAATACAATCCATTGAAAAGGGCTAGTGCACAAGTGCATTAGGAAGGTGCTTCTGCTCACCTGAAGTACAGAAAAGAGTCCCCAAGAAATCAAGGTTTGGAATTTAAGGGCTTTTCTTAATGAACAGTTCAGAAATAATAAAGGTAATACGTTCCAAGACAAAACACTGTTTGGGTCAGGAAGGATCACTGGGTTGCATTACTTCCAATTCGTTGGTGCAGGGGCTTCCTAATAGAAGAGCTGCACAACTTCAGCTGAAGGCTCAGATTTTAAAGGAGCTCATAAAAAAGTCAGGAGAAATTAGACTAAATATTACACACACTGCCTCTGACAGGCTCTCAAAACTTCTCTCACTGCTTGTTTGCCTAGTCCCTTTTGATGTAGGTATGGCTGTAGTTCAGAAGCTCCTATTTTTCTAACACAAAAATAAATAATAGGAACATTGACAGCAACATTTTTTGGTTTTAATCTTAAAGCTGCTATGAGCAAGAGATTCCAGTAGTAACTGCCTCAGATAATAATCTGTGTAAGTAGCTACAAACACCTAGAAAGGAAGTGTTGTGAATGATGGAAAACTTAAGAAACTGAATACAGAAAACAAACAAAAGAGAATTTCAGTCTCATATCTATGGGATTTCTTGACTGAAACTCAAGAGTGAATTAGAATATATGATTGATAAATTCCATAAACTACAGGGGAAAAAATATAAGCAAGACAGCAATATGGATGTGACAAACATTAGAAGAGCCATCCCCAAAGTGAAATAATGCTAGCGAGGCAGAAGCAGAAAGGGGGCTGCTACTCATGTTGTGATGGAAAAACACTCTAGGAGCTCTTATTTTCAGCTCTTTCTTTAATATGCTGTATGGGGTGATGACAGTGAAGACCAATTTAAGAATCAGCGTGCAGAAAAATGAAGCTATAAAAGTTTAGTCAAAGTGTGCGGAGTCTAAGCTCATCTTCATGCAATGTGGAGAGCTCTATCAATCAGAAATGTCTAAATCATGCATTTTCTGTGATTAAATTTGAAGCATCCTAATGTGGAGGGAGGAAAAAAAAAACCCTGATACTGCAAATGCCTGCCTGTACAGCTGTTTACAAGTTCATTTATGCTTCAATAATCATGAAAATATGAAAATTAGAGATAGAATCTCTTTCAACTTTGTTTAAAGTCTGCAGTTTTAATAAAGGAAGATAAATACTTTGACCTGTCATAATCTGTAATGAGTGAGTATTGCAACAGCAGTACTAATAATGTACTTTAAAGATAAGGGCCAAAGTAAAATACCTGATTGTAAATACACAGTGAATTACATAGGATGTTTTGTAAGAAACACTAGCAAGAGCAGGATTTAATCTTGTTTTTGAGGAGAATGTATGAAAGAGGTAGACATCTTTTAGCATGTTATGTGGAAAATGCTGAAAAATAAGGTCTGAGCCGTGTTTCTTAGTATCATTCTTCTTCAGTTATCCTGCCACATCAGGAAAAAATTGGTAAGTGAAGATGAATCCTTCTGTACACAGTGTTACAGGCTGTGTAGTGATCAACAGTAATTGTGTGCAGAATAAAATACCTTAGAAAGCCCCAAGATGATAAACCAAACCCAGCCTCTCTGATTTCTGTGGCTTTTTAAAGGGGAGAGATGTCATTTTTAAATTTGAGGAGGTTGCAGAAGCTGAGTATTTATGACCAGTTTTTTAATTACCAAAGCAACTTGCTTACAAAGGAAAACAGAATGTTGAAAATATTTAATTATGCAACAAAAACAAATCATATTGTAAAGAGCTTTCTATAAAATGAGTAAAATGTTTACAGTTAATAAAATTGAGAACTTCAAAAAAAAGAACTGAATAAACAACACATTCTAAGCTTTCTGCTGTTCTTTGCATTTCTTTGGTCTTTGTATTGCTTAAGCCTGATGAGGAGCTCCTGAAAAGGTATGTATGTATGTGTTTTGAAGAAGTGAGGGAAAACTACTTTAAAATATAAAGTCAGTTAATTCCGTTGTGTATCTGGAGTTAGCGGGAACAGTTTTCCAAGCTTCATTTATACATGTCATGTAAGGAGTGTAGTCTGTCACCTGGGTAACTGGTATAATGCATTACTGCTGCAGTACACCGTTGCTTTGAATCCAGTGAATTACTGCAGTAAGGAGTCCCTGCTCTCCATAAAGCACTGAGGGTTCGGGGAGCTCTTTTCTGCCCTGTATACCGCTATACATCTCAGCTGTCTCTCTTGATCTGGGATTGTGGGCTTTTTTGGGTTGTTTACGTAGCCAACTGTGCATGGGAAATAGTTACTGCTTTCTTTCGTGGTGCAGTTTTAAGTTGCCCCACAGTAACAATCAGTTTCCTAAGCCTTACCCACCATAGAAAACAGCTATGTAACTTAAGAAATGTACTCACGTAGTTGTTGATGTGTTGCTTCTTAAGAAGAGTTATAATAATATTAACACAGCAAAGCCCTATATGCCGAGTAAAGTGTCTTCTGTAGCCAGTAACATCTTATGAGTTGTCATTAACCATGTTGTGTCTCAGGCTAAGAGTGAAGATTGGGAAGCAAAGGGAAGGAGGCTCTAAGTTCTGATCCAGAGCGTAGAGGGGTGCTTTTAATTAGTACTGACTGAAATGGCTTTAAATCGTTAGTACGGTGTGTCTGGATCAGGGTGTCCAGATAATGTGCTTCTCGGTTCGCGCCAAAGCTCTCTCGTGAGGGGCTTGGGAGGGGAAGGGAGGGCAGGATCTGACCCTTTCTTAAGCAGTCACTTGCATAGCAAGAAACTGCCAGGATACCTGAGGAAAGAATAGGTAGTTGCCTTGACCCAATATATTTCTGCTCTTCAAAATAAAATACATATCACAGCCACATGAAAAAAACTTCCAGAGAAATAACAGCATGCTCCATTCCTAAAGCAACAGGGTTTTGTCATTTAAAATAGTGCACTTTGGATGAAGTGCAGAAAAGTCCTTGTTTTCTGTTCATTCTTTTGTGCAGTGATTCATTTAAAACAGAGCTGGACTATTTAAAAACTCAAACAAACCTTCCGGTCTTTTAAAATACATCTAACAATGACATAGTCATTAAAAAATTTTTAGAGCAAATTTGCCTTCAAAGCAAATGGAATGTGATGAAGATGTGAAAAATCAATGCACAACCTTGTTTTAGCAGAAGAGTATTTCATACAAAAGAGGTTAAGAAACCTAAACCTTTCAAGTAAGTTGAGTAAAACTTTGTTAGGCAAGTCTGGAGCAAGAGTGCTCCTGTGTATTTTTTTTTCCTAATTACTATTATACCAAAATTTATAGTTAATTTCCATAGCAAAAAAAAAAAAAAAAAAAAAAAAAAAAAAAGGGTTTTCTTTCCAAACAACTTTAACTCTGAATTATTTGAAACTTGACCCTTCTGAAGATACCATGAAGATACCAGCTTTTACAGTTTAGATCCCCCAAACTACGGAAGCTTTAAGTGTTAAAAGAAGTTCCTTTTTCCAACAGTGTAAAAATGCGTATGAGGTACTTTAAAGGTACAAAACTCTAAACCCTATTCCCACCTCTCTTCTTAAGGGGCACCAGTCTTAGGGCTATACTATATAACCTTAAGTTATATCGTGAAACTTGCATAGTAACATTCTGAGAGAGAAAGCAGGCAATCCAGAAGGAAAAGCTACTCTTCTTCACACAGCTAGCCCTTTGAAAAGCTCTAGTACCTGCTTCCAGCCTGCCATCGCTGGCTCAAGGGTTATAGCTTGGTAATATGCTATCAAATTGGAAAGATGAATAGAGCTCGTCACTGTGGACACCATCTGTGTCATAGTACTGGTTCTCTGCAATGCTATTTTGATGATTCTGGAGAGGGTTGGTGGATAGTCTTGATTCACTCAAAACTTCTTGGTCTAAAAAACTGTAAGCTGCTGGATCAGCTAAATTAGACTGTGAAGTGAAAGGTGTGGTGCCAGGAGCTGCTACAGGTGTACAAGCTGGTGGCACCTGATGGAGCTGCTGCCTGTGATTGCTTGCATGTAGCACCTGATTATACTTTTCAAAGTTTATACTGCTGCAGTTCATGTCATCAGTCTCCATGCTGACAATGCTCGCTGTGGTGACACTGGTGGGGTGAGCCTGGTGCACAAGGCTGCTGCTAGAAACATTCTGCATGTCTGCCGGCGCCACCGCCCCTATGCCGTTCGTGTTGCCGAAACTCCTGTAGAAGCTTGGATCCTTCTCGTCAGCCCAGTTCAGGGGGGTTTCGTGGAAAGCCGGGAGCGCGCCGCTGCCCTGAGCACTGGCATGAGGCACCTCTGCGGCAAAGCTGCTCTGCGGGTGTGCACTCACCAGGTTGCCAGCTGAAGAGGGGGTATACAGAGGCTGCCAGCATGGGGACAGCGTGTCTTGCTTCCCTGGCCCTACCTGCGCAGGCTGATGTGGCATCTGATTGCAGACAGAGTAAATTTGACTAGTGTTGGCCAGAGTTCCTGGTGCTGGCATCATCAGTGCAGGTACGAACATACTTGGTTCTACGGAGAGGAAAGACGTTACCACATTTTTATGCTGTCACTGACCTTTATAAACTTACAAATGATAGAAAGCACAGCTAGTGAAAAGGCTCAAGGCTTCAAGCATTTTTTGACCCAGCAAAACAAGAATGGTGCTATCTTAACAAGACTGTATGTGTATTTGCACTTAAGTACTCGCTTAAACGCAGCAAGACCTCATCCCTCTTAATGGCAAATACTGAAGGTGACAGCCTATGTATAAAAGAACTGGCAGCTTTAGTTTGCGTAGCCAAAAGTGCCAGTTTCTTTTGAGAATAAAACCTGGAGAGAATTTTAGAACCTCAAGCAAGGAGGAGGGAAGCCAGGAACTGAGTGTTACATTTAGAGGGCAACTGATCTAAACACAGAGAAAATGGTCGCTACCCAAGGGTCTAAATTACTTGCTTAGAAACCCAATTCCATCAACTCCAACACTTCTAACAAGATGTTTGCTTTAGGGTTTGTGCAAATAAATCAACTTCAGCTTTGAATTATCTTTAGCCTTCCCAGGCACCCTTTCTGCCCCACGCTTGCTTATTATCTGGGGTAAGGTCATGGGGTGGCTCTCCTTCCCGCCTTGTGCTGCCGCTCTTTCCTTTCATCTAAGGCTGCTAACTAGCAATACATGACGACAAGGAGACTGTAGCCTTCTCCTGCGGAAGAAACTTGCAGCATTGCTGAGGCTTTGAGAATAATTTGGAGGAGAAAGGAAAGCAAGAGACAGGCACTGCTGCTGCCATGAAAACTTAAGTGACCCCTGAAAAAGCTCCAGCCCCTCCCCATACCAGTTAGACACTGTTTTGAACCACTGTCAGATTGGCATGTGCTAGCAAATACCTACCTTTCTTAATCAGCTTCCCTTCAGAAGTGACAGACGAGAATGGAGCTACTTTGGACCTCTCCGAAGCATTTGATCCTGTAATGGAAGAAATCATGAATCTACTCCAAATTTCTGTTTTTAAATAAAATAATTCTATCAAATTGTAAGTAAGTTCACTGAAACAAGGAAAAGTCAAGTATTTTCCTTACCAGAGTCCTGTATGAGCTTTTGCCAAGCCAATGTTGATCTTTGCCTTTTTGCTTTGTTACCATATGGATCTGCAGAGAAAGAGTGGAAAGAGAAACTGTGTTAATTAAGATTCTCTTCAATATAATTTTTGAAGGAACTTTAGTAGTCCCTAATTGTAAAAAAATATATTTTAAAAATTTATTTCAGACATACAACTACATTCTAATAAACCAAAACAATGTTATTAACCATTATTCTTAATATTTTCATTGAAAGAGAGACTAGACTAACTGTTAAAAAAAAAAAAAAAAACAAAACCCCTATCTTACTCTGTGGAAATAGTGTTGTAAAATTTTTACCTATGATTAACTTACAATTTATTATCAGCAATAGTTCTGCAGAGATAATGAATTTTAAGAAGTTAAACTAATTGGAACTGTACCCTTTTCATCTGGTAAATATCTGAAATCCATTGGCTCACTGACTTCCTGGTCTGAAGGTCTTCGCAACTGCATCTTTACTGTAACAGGCTCAGTGATGTCTTTGAAAAATGGTGGTGTTCTGAACACAATGGCAACTTGACGATGAACGTCAGCCTGCGAGAAGGAACCTTTTGCCTCCCAGTTGTCCAAGACAAATCTGACTTCTATATCATCTAGTGCATTAGGAAAAAAAAAAAAAAGATGTTTGTTAAAGAAGAAAAATAAAAGCTTGAAGCAGAGAAGGTGGGGAAGAAAACAAAGAAAGGAGCAAAGTAAATTACTTTAAAGCTTCACAATATCTTTAGTATCCTTTAGAGGTGCTGGGAATCCTTTTATCTGAAAACTCTTCTGCCTTGCTAAAACCTGAATGCTTATGTAGGAGTGCGGTGAAGAGTTTAAATTCCCACGCTAGAAAGTGTTAGTGTCAGCTATTTGGAATGAAGAAAAAAGACCTAGTCAAGATTACCTTTTTGAACCTTGTCACACAGCAAAAATATTTCATCTCCTCCTTTTACACTTCCACAGTTCTTATTCACACGACAAATTCTCAGTTCTGCTGTGTTGGGAGCTCCTGGAAACAGACAGACAAATCTGATGATTGAGAATTGCTGTAACTTCGGTGCTGCTGAGGAAGAGGTACAGGGAATAGAGAGAGATGAAGGGAAAGAACAGATGGAGGAATGTGATGCACCTTCACAGGTCTGGCCCTGAAATCCACGCTAAAAAAATTGTCCCATTTCATCTCAAGTAGGTGCGTAGTGTAAAAGCACCCATGGCACTGCAGATGAGCACGCATGGCTCACAGAGGGGTTTCTGCCTATCTGGTGTTTATTGTACCCCAATATATAGGAAATGCAGAAGCATGGTTTGATTTTCCACGCAAATCTGGAATCAGCAACTAGCAGGGCCAAATGAATTTAAATGCCTGGGCAGACTGGGGTAGCACTCCTTTAAAACCCCCAAACTTGATCCTCCTACCACCACAGCATGTGAGGCCTCACCACCACCAGCTCCTGTTCTACGCATAGAACTGAAATACAGAGATCAAAGCTCAAGGTATCACCCCCACAAAAATCCATTTAATTTTGGGCTCCAGCCTGAGTCAATTCACACCTGATCTTTCAGTGTACTGTAAAGGTTTACTGTAGCATAGTACTGACCGCATTTATAACAGAGCTCCTGGAAACCTCAGGCCAGACCCCAACTAAGTAAGTAGTTACTATCTGCAGCTATTACTATTATGAGATGTGTGTACCTCATTTACTACATGACTTCACTTGCTGAATGAATCAGAAGCTTTAAAGGGAGGGGAAAAAACCCCAAACCTAGAAACAGTGCAGGATCATATGATTGACCGTGTCATTGTGTGTTTTTCACAGGAAGAATAAATTAAGAGTTGCAAGGAAAAGCTTAATTTTACCTCTGTCTCACTTCTGCATGCCCAAATGGCAGCCACTGTCCATTTATCAGGTTTTGAGGATGGTATCCTAGGCTTGTTGAGTTTGTTGTTTTGTCTTTTTTTTTTTTAAGGGGTTTAGAAGGGAAGGAAAAGGAAGGAAACAAGAATTCCAGCACACAAGGATGCGACGGGCGGCACCGCTCTCTGCCGCAGGCCTGGCGCTGGGCAGGAACGCTGAGCGCAGCTGCGGCCTCGGAGGGAAACGCGCGCTGGGGCCTCTGCCCTTGCCCCGCACAGCAGCGCTTCCCACTGCACGCTTCCTCCTCCCTGTCACTTCCACTCCTGCCCACTCCTCTTCCTCACTCCTTGTTTCTCTGTTTTGCCCTCTGCACTTTTGTACTTTCCCCTTTCTGTAAGGGCTCTTCACAGCATCTCTTCTCCAGGTCCTGCCGGGTACCTGTAATTCTCCTCTCGCAACCCTCACAGCCCTGACCTCCAGAGAGCCGATCTTGTGAGACCCCAACCCCCCGCTCTGCCCCTTTTCTTTTGGTGGCAGTGCCAGAGCAGCAGAGAGGGAGGACGCAGCGGCCTCCTCTGCCCCCACTCTCCGTGCCAGGGGAGAGCCTCTGTGCCCCCCAGTCTGCAGACCGCGCCGAGGCTGCGGGATGGGGTCCCCTGCAAGGCGTGAGCAACGCCGCACACATCCTCCGAACTAACTCGGCAGCAGACATGAGAGCCAACAATTTTTGAGGCTTTAGAAACTGCACAAGTTACCACAAGGGCACCAAAAAGCAAGCCCAAAAACCAGACCCCTAGAAGGCCAAGCTTCTGTCCAGTCTCTGCTAATGTGATTGCTTCCACACTATGTTCAAATTACTCTTTAATTCCATAATACATATATGCATCTCTACTATTGAAATTAGATGGAGACTAGAAAAGTATTAGAAATCAAAGCAAATACCAGATTTAAAATGTGCAAGCTGATTTTCAGAGAATCGCGGAATATTTTTTAGCTCCTGAATATCCTGACCTGAACA
Source organism: Rhea pennata (assembly GCF_028389875.1). Lineage (NCBI taxonomy): Eukaryota > Metazoa > Chordata > Aves > Rheiformes > Rheidae > Rhea > Rhea pennata. The sequence continues at coordinate 8,469,029 of NC_084665.1, read as the reverse complement.
GGTCCACCAGAGCTTCAAGAATAAAAACAGGTTTCCCAAACTCATTGACAACTTGTACCATACACCATACAATTTCATCTTTTATCTAATATTATAGCCTGACCTTAGGCATTTCTGTATGACAGAGCCAGTTTAAAAGGGTTAACATTTTTTAAAAGAAATTCATAGAATTATAGAATGAGTAAGGTTGGAAGGGACCTCTGGAGGTCATCTAGTCCAATCTCCCTGCTCAGCAGGGTCACCTAGAGCAGGTTAGACAGGGTTGCATCCAGGCGGGCCTTGAAGATCTCCAGAGAAGGAGACTCCATGACCTCTCTGGGCAACCTGTTCCAGATCTGAAATTGCTGTTCCAGGCAAGAGCAACATAATTTTATGATTTGTGGTTGCAGTTATGCACTATTTTATTTACACTGCTGCTAAGTAACATGGAGGATTTTAGATACCTATAGTGTATCAGAAGTTGCCCACATACACCCACGATAAAAATACCAACTTCCCCCACCACATATAGCTATCTGTCATTTCAGCAGCTTAGCAAAAACTGACGTCAATCAACGTGGACTAGTAATCATGATTTGGCATAGTTCTAAATGGCATCTGAAACGTATCTGCAAATCTTCTACATCAATTTTATCTCAACCTTAACTACATTACTACAAGTGCTCTAAATAACAATGCACACAATTTCAACTTCCAGATAACGCTAGAGTAGGCTTCAAAAATATCGAAAACACCTGAGTTCATATTAAATATTTTCATAATGGTTATGCAAACATCAACACAGTTGTAGACATCAACTGTCTAAAATGCATATCTCATTCAGAAGTTTCTGCTAAAATAATGTCCCTTGACCTTAAATATTTAGCATGGAAATACTTTCACACTGCTGAAATAAAAACTACTGCCAGAAAGTTTTCAATGATAAAAGGCTACTCTGTGAAGACAAACAAGACTGCAAGAACAGTAAAATTGCTTTTTAAAGCCTCAGCAATAAATATTTGAAATATATATTAATATGGACAGCATTATTTTCCAGGACAGAAGTCCAGCTCAAAACTGTTGTACATGTTGAAAGTTAAAATCCTCAGCTGAAGTGATCTGCCAAAGCCATATGGAAGTCCGTTTTTTGGAATGTGGAAAACGGTGCTAAGAACGGGTATTTCACATCTCTCTGCACCCTCCCAGGGCTGAATGAAGTATATCCTCCCTTGTTACCTACGTACGCACTGAAAATACTGACAGAATGGGATACAAAAGGGAAACACAGAAGCTTTAAGCCAGCTTCCCAATGGGCTAGATATCACCCAAGAGTCCTGCTTCAAAGCCCTCTCAAGTCAGAGGCAAGACTCCTCATGGATACAAACAGGTTTGAAATGACATCCTTGGAAAACAGATTGGTCTTATGTCAGCCATCTGTTTCACTACCATTTTAATTGTTTAGCGTGTCAGAGGCTGGCCTTTCCTTGCAGTCATTACTGTGATATAAAAACAACAGCTAAGAAAGCATCAGATGAGCAGATACAGCTGAAACTTCACTCTTGAATGATCTTGTGAGTGTATACTAATTGCGTTACTATGTAGTAGGCATGCATCTGGTGCACAGTCCCAAGCCCCAAAAGTGACCCAGAAGGCTAACAAAGAGCTCAGAAAATGACCTGGCACTTTTCATCTCAAATAAAGGAGGAGGAAAAAAAAAAAAAGCATTTGACTGAAGTACTTACTGTTGTCATAGATTGGGTTTGAAATCAAAGGCGGAAGAGCTAATGTGTAATTGCCATGTTCATCGGGGAGGAAAGCTTGGAAGCAGAGGCGGACGACATTGAGATCATACTCGTCGATGTTGTGCAACTGTTCTTCAGGCACTGTACAGCAGAAGGAAAGAGACTAAGGATTACTCTTTGGAAAGAGCAGAAATGCTTTAACCGAACTGGAGCTAAAGTCCACCGAGAAAAGAAACAGTGTTGCCAATGCAGAGGAAATGTGGCCATAGTCCCTGCTAGCTTCAGAGGAGCTGCAGGCATAAAATCCTGTGCACAACAAGAACAGAACAGGAACAGAAGCCTTTAATACCATCCCTTCATCGAACAAGGCTAAATCTGAAGCAAAAAAAGTAAAAAACTTTCCTTCTACCATGGCAGTCTTCTCTCCACTTTTATGTTTTATGAAACCTTGCTCTTTGACCAGGCTGTCTCACAGATGAATTCTGATGTGCCTGACTGGTATTGCCCCTGGAGAGCTGCAGTAAAGGAAGATGAACCTCAATCAGGAACAGAGGTTCTGTCACACCACACCATGGCCCACATCTGCCTGGGAGGCGGTGAGATGGGGCCCTCTCCAGTGCCAACCATTTTGGCCAGCCAATGCTCTTAGCAAGACAACTCATCCTAAAATTACGGGCCCCAACGTTCTGAGGCTGCAGTTCGTCATCTCTAAGGGTCCTGTACCCCAGCCTCCAACACTGACTGGGATTTCTGACTCACTCCAGGTCAGATTCTCAGGATCTCACTCTGCTACTCCAGTTCAGTTGTACCTTGAGTGCTCTTTGCTCACTGGTTTCCTCGCTTGCCTTTCAGACCAGTTTCATATAGCTATATATGGTTAAAAGTCATTCCCTGGATACATATTTCTCTCTCTTGTTTGTGCATAATAAAGTTTATGAAATGAATGACACTGCCAAATAGAAGTATTTCAGTACAAAAAAAACCTAGGATCTAGCTGAAGATCTTCAGCAACAGCTAGGGATTTCTGCTACATGTTACCATTATTTTCTTCTAGAAGCTGAGAAGGAAAAATGACCAGAAGTAAGTTCCTGGGGTAAGAATGAAGCCAAAACAATACAAACAACCCCCATTCCCATCAAGATCTGTGTCACTTCTGTACATTTGAAAATAACAATTACTAGCATCATTACGATATATTTACATAACACAACAAGCAAACTCTTTCTGGAAGGGATATTTAGTTACATATTCTTCCCAGTTAAAGCTCTGTAACACTTAATCCAAGCCAGCATTTCAGTTTTGTTCACCTTTTCACTTATTTTAATTTCAAAACATAGGACCTAGGATTATTACTAAACATTTCATGTACTCTTAGCATAATAGGTGATTCTGGGAAAAGCGGCAGAATATGAACTCGGTAACACTTTCCTTTAAAGTCTGACATTAAACTATTATGTTGACACCCAATGACAGCAAATGAAAGACTGATTTTATTTCCTTTACGTTGAAGTACCGATAATTAAATCATTTAAAGAGGCTCTCTTTTCCAAAGTTGTTCAAAGTAGCAGTTCAGCTTGGTTAGATACGCCCAGTAATTACATAAAGGTCTGCAAAGTCAACAGATCACAAACTCTTCAGTTCACGTCCTCCCCTGCCCTTTCAAAGCCCTCCTGCAAGAATAAAACATTAAATGTGCTTGTGATAAAAAGTCTGTGGATCATGCTGTACTGATTAGATTGCAATACTTTGACCTTTTAACACTTATCACTGGGTTGGTCTCCACCCTGCCACGAGTAGGATTCCACAATGCCCACTCGACTGATTTCTTCCTTTCACCTTTTGATAGTGTGAAATACTAAATGCATTGAATTCAGAATACTTTCCACTGGCATATTCAATCTTTCTGATGTTCTTAATACCTCAGTCTCTACTGCAAAAAGAAAGCCAATCACTTTCCATTTTACAAGCCCATGATCAGCCATTCTTACAGACAAGTATAACAGTGAGTGCAAAACTAAGGAGCAGCTATTGTAGCTTAAAAACACTGGGCCACAGCTTACGAGCACAGAGACAGAATTGTAATGAGGAGTTCGCTAGTGTGAACTTTGTGGGTTGGGGTTGGGGTCTGACTGCAATACCAGATACACAAAGTTTTGTAATTTAATGTACTTCACTGCTGACTTAATAAAATAGGATGTTTGTGAAACAGGTTCTCTCTGGTGCCACTGTGTTTTAAGTTATGTGCATTTACAGATGCTGATGAAGTGCATCAGAAATCCAATTCACTCCCTCAGTCCAGAACTACGCTGAATCCTAGGAGAGGAGCAACAAGGAGGCATCAGTGTCACATCAGGGACATTGGAGCAGTACTCACTGGATGCAAGAGCTTGCGAGTCTGCACTGACACAGAATCTGGACACCTTCACCGTCTCATTAATCCTTCTCCTCCAAATTAAAATCCAACCTGTTATAATTTGACTCCAGAACTGTTAGCTGTTAGCAATGCTGTAGACATGACAGAGCCCTTGAAGCCACTCCTGTGTCCACATTCTGGTGGTCGCTACAATCCGCTGACCATTAGCTGGCTTTCAAAGAAGCCAACCAAGGATGAAGTAGATGCTAATGCCAAAACATACCCAATGTGACTATCAGCAAACTTCTGCTCTTAAAACTAACCCTAGGAACATTATTATGCTTGGATGATTTACAAGGTATTAAAGATGAGGTTGCTGAACCTCAGCATTTCTCTGGAACAAAGAGCTGTACAGCACACATAACTAAGCTTTAGCAGTTGACATAACCTGAGTTAGAAACAAACAAACAAACAAGAAAATCCGCTGTATTCTCTAGATTAAGTCCTGCAGAATGAATAATCAGAAATGTAATGCTAATTTGCTCTTGTCTGTGCTCTAACATCTTAGCTAGTAAGCAACTGACTCCCAAGGACACTCTGGCAGTAAGACTTACATCAGTGTGTTGCATTAGCCTTGGTGATAATTTGGATCCAGCCAGAAAGTCTAGGCTGAAGCTAAATTTTAAATACTCTAAAAATGAAACTGAGTATAGAAATTCAGTATCTTTTCCTAATTCAACTCATTGCAGATAGAAGCAGAGCACAAAACCTGAATCTGGCTTTTGATCCTGAAACAAAGTGAGGATTTTGTGGTTGTGGAATCAAGCATCTCTTACAAACTAAAGCATCAGTCCTGGACTATGGTTTCCACAGATACAGTAGCCTGTACCTCAGAAACAAATAGTAGCAGAATTAAACCCTGACTCTATACTCTATAAATACAAATACACACAAATACAAAGAAATAAAAATATAAACTCTATAAATACAAATATACATTTGATATGGAGAAAGTGTGTATGCTAATCTTAAGTGTTCAAATTATATAGTTTCATGTACTATCAACTTGCACAATTCCCAGTAAATTTGCCTGACCCACTTGATATAGGAAAGATACAGTGAGTTAACAACTGTAAAACACAGTATCGTTGTACACAGGACATTATACTACTGCAGAAAACACTGTTGCTAATTTGCATGTTCTTATAAATGATTTAATACATTAAAAAAACCTGCAGCTTGAAAGAGGAAGTGCTCAGTCAAGACTGATTCCTCAGGCTATTTTTAACCAGATGAGAAGAGCATAACAGAGCAAAAAAGGAGAACATGACAGCTGCAACTCCATCTTGTGATGACATGTTTAAAAATATATAGAAGCTAAATTCCACATTTGTACAGAGAAGCACAGCTTTCATCAGTTTCAAAACATATTTAATTCTCACCTAAAAGACAATCATCCAAACAAAATAAAACATTGTTATTTTTAATGAATGTCTAATTCTGCTCCCTCTAAAGTCAATCTGAGATTAACCACTGACTTGAACGGATGCTGGCTCACACCTAGATAATATTAAAAACAAACAAAAATGAGACAGACACTCTGACTAACGCTTGGAGGATGATGGTGTCATTCAGTGTTATTTCACCAACTTCCATACGGAAGGACAATAAACAGTATTAAACCGAATGAACTTAAAGTGACTAAAGTTAAAAAAAACAAACAAAAACAAACAAACAAAAAAAAAACAAAAAAAAAACCCGCTGTTAAAGTTTGGGAACAAAAAGGATTGAAGAACAACAACATACGCAGCATCTGCCCGTGCAAAGCTCAGACAAGCAGCTCTGCTGGAGGCTGCGACATTGCACATGTGAATAAGGATTGCACAATGCAGCGTGTTCAGAACAGACACAGTAAAAAAGACTTAGATACAATACATTAATAAAAGGAAGAAGTACTACGCTCTTGGCAAGGCTCAGCTTCCTCTTCTTACTTCTTGCTGTGTGGTACCACACCTTACTGTCTTCACACGAATCCAACTCAAAGAGCTGGAATCCCACTAATAACGTAGGTAAACACTGCAGCAAAGTTACTATGACAGCCCAAGCTAATAAAAACCTAACCTTAATCCAGCAAGGATTCATTCTCTGTAGTTATCTCCGCAAACAGGCGTATATTAAGGAATGTTTGTAAGTACAGCTCTTTTGCAAGGTGAGAAGAGAGCTTTTTAAAGTAAGTGGAGCAACTGAAAAGCATAGAAAATGAAAATAATATTAGAATGAGTTAAAACTCTCGAGTAGCTATGGGGGCATCGTGCCAAAAATACCATAAAAACACAACTAGAGCAATCATAAAAGAAAAATAACTGACTCACCAAGATTCTAGCAATAGGATTTAAAAAAATGGTATCAGCATTTAGACTTGAGAAGTATTACTGTTGAACCAGAAAGGGGCTACAATAACTAGTAAATTCTATCTTAACAAATCTATTTACAACTCTTTAAAAGAACTAATGATTCCTCAGCTTAAAAAATAATTACATTTGAAATATTTCCCTACTTCTGTATCTACTATCATGGGAAGAGACTGATACAGTCTCACTGAGACAGCAAAACACCACGCACAAGCTAACTCCTGGAGGCCTGCCTCCCCAACCCAAGCTGCCTCATCCGAGCAGCCCATTCGGCCGACGCCGGCTTTCAGTTTGGGTTGTCCCCGTCTCAGGCATCTATGCCACTGAAATCCAGAGAGCCCCAGCAGGGTTTCTACTGAATAAGAGATCTCAGAGAACTTCTTGTACTTGCTCCTGTAAAACCCGGACGCTTTCTGGATCTAGTTCACCAAAATGCAAGTACCAATTCTGGAACAAAACTAAAGATGCTGATAATACCAGGCCTCCTGTTTGTTAGTGTTCATTGACATTATTATTAAAATAATTTAAAAAATTAAGTCTTAAGTATCCAGAAAGACTAGTAAGATCTCATCTACCCGCTGAAATTATTGGGAGATCAAAAATTTTGATGTTTACTCACAAGATGATTTACAGGGAAAGTGAAAGTTTATTTTGAACACTGAAGAGAAATGAAGAAGTGTTTGTTTTTTGACTGATAACATGATACTGATTAAATAGCAGATTGCTCACATACACCCCTCCACCCAACTTCTAGAGTAATGACGTCAGAAACTTCTGGAGTGGGTGGAGTTGGAGGTGCTGCTTTAGCATCTAAACTTAACTTGCACGGAAACTTCCAGGGCAAATGATGTAGTGTGACACATGCAGAGAAGGCTATGCTGAGAATACCAATTTACCCTACAAAGGAACATCTTGTGATCTTCATTTCTCAAACAGGGGCTGAGGGGGTGTATCAGCAACACAGTCTCCAGCTATCAAACAAAGAAAATGACCTTTTGCAAACAAAAATCAACACTTTGCTGAGGGGATCGCTCAGGAACACACAGCATTAATAATCACAGTGAGCTGTATTCTGCCTTTTTCCTTACGCAGTGTTTATTAATTTAGGGATACGCTGGGAGCTGAGTTTCACGGCAGAGATGCGGTTTGCCTCAGGTGCTTTGCTCCTCAAGTGATCTGGAGCACAAAGATGTCACCCCTCAGCTCTGATATCCATAGTTAGTTAAGCCAGCCTACAACAGAGGTTCTGCTATAAAAGGGTGGCACTTCCCTTCCTCCTGCCTCTGCCCAGCCTTCATTTCCAGCACCACCATCATGCTTGGGCCAGCCCTTACAGAGTGAATCAGAAGAAGGAACCAGTCCTGCTCAGAACTAACTTGACAGAAGAAAAAGAGAAGAGGTCTGTTTCCGGTGGATCTGTTCCTGCAAACGCTAGTCCTGGTACAAGGGAAGAGGCGGAAACGGACAGTCACAGCGAAAGGAAGGTCTGTCTCTTCCAGCGGCAGATTTATGACTGATTTATGCCAGATTCAGCTGATCTGGGAAACGGGGTGCAAGCCCTGGGTCCCACTCAGCTGTGCCCAGGAGGTGTGCTTCGGATCCAACGCGCGCTCCCCTCCCAGGGCGCCAGGGCCACATCTCGTGTGCCGGGAGCTTGTGTAGCTGTCCACCCGCTCGCCTCCGGAAGGGCTACACTGAGCGGCTAACGCAGCACGGGTTGATTGCCTGAGCGTCTCACTGGTGTCTCCAGCAGCTGAACTCTCTACACTGCTGAAAATGACCTTGCCAGCAAGTTTAATGATGCACTTGCTGTTTCTAAATGAACTACAATCATACTGGTACAAAAGAAAGAGTAATCCTAGTCTACTAATTGTCCCTTACTGTCAAAAGCAAAGTATTATGCTCTTTCCTTGTAGCTAGGGTTAAGTAACTGGATACAAAGCACTGCATGAGGGGCTGGGTTGTTCAGCAGCGTGCAGGTGCGTAATACCATCTACCAGCACTTGCTGAGAGGGAGACGCTGGGAACAGGGGGAGGGGAAGGATGGTGGCAGCACTGTATTTTTTTTCTCCTGATAAATTCATGCCTGGTTTGCACCTCTGTGATCCATGAAGAGAAAAGTTTCAATCAGTTCTGCAGAAAAGAAAGCTTTGCATACATCTATGAACAGAATATGCAGTTAATAACATCCACTAATTCCAAAACGCAAAAATGGAGGGGGATATTGATTAGTGCAAATAACTGCGAAATGCACATGCTAACCTATGCTCAATAAATCTCCATACATCCAGCATAAACAAACAGTATCATCCTTGTTTCACAGAAGGAAGCCCAGGGAAGGTGAGGGACCTGGCCTGATAAAAAAGCCAAGGAAAGAACTGGGAATAGAAATTTAAAATCTTGAAATTTAGTCCTTGTTTCATCTAGACAATGTTTCGCTGAACCCAGGTTCTCTTCTGGTTTTGGGTTCAATCTAAAAAAGGTAAAATTGGAACCAAATACATCTACCAGCCCCCTGTACATTTCTAAGATTCAGCTTATCTGTTTCTCTTTATAGCAGAAAAAAAGTCAGCATTTTTAATGTTTCTACCTGGCAGTTTTCTTTTTCAGTTTTAAACAACTTGAAAAGGGGCTTTCAGGTTAAAAATGTATATTCAAATGTATTGTACATTCAAATGTAGGTTAATATGTATATTCAGGTTAATATACAAATTTCAGCACAAGCTGCAAAAAGCATATGCATAAGGAATAAAAGAATGAAGGGACTTCCAAAGGTAAAAGCTAAAGTAATGTTATGATGAGGACATTCGGCTTTCCTCAAGTGGGTTTGCCCCGCACCTCTTCGAAAGCCGACTGCTCTCAATTACCACCATTCGCAGTTTGAGAACGACAGGGGTTACTGATTTGTTCTAATTTAAGGACAGTAAGTTTTAAGTTTCTTTAAACATTCGGAACATTCACTACAGAGGATTCTTGACGCTTTTCACTTTCAAACTTCCCAAACTCTTTCTTGGGAGTCTTCTTCTGATTCAGAGTATTTTGCTTATTCACAGATACACCAGTGACCCAACCAACCCCTCTCCAGCGCTCGCACGGCGCTGCAGCAGGGGGTGGCAGGGGGTGACCCTGGCGAACACGGCTGGCGGGGGCGAGCGGCGTCAGAGGAGCGAGGGTCCTACGAGAGCAGCCCCGCAGGGGCCGGCAAGGGAAGCTGCGGAGAGGGTGACTGTGTGCGTGGGCAGGAAGCTGGTGTGACTTGTGTGGGGACGAGCCCGAGAATATGATGAGGCAGAGGCGTGCAGGGGCTGGCGTGGAGACTGTGACGAGCGTAAAGCGAACGTGGGGTCAGCTGCTCGTGGGTGGAAAGGGGAAACAGAACAAACGAAAGACTGAGGAGGCAAACGAAACCGTGTTAGTGATGGGGTTACACTGGAGGACCCGAAAACTAATTAAATGCTTATTAGCCAGAGCAGTTACAAAAGAAGAGGAGCCCTAAGTATTTGTCAGGCTCCAGGGAAAGCCTGTTCATACCCCCTCGATGAGCTGCCTGGAATTTGCTCTCTGGGTTTCTCACTCTAGGCCAAGTCAAATAGGGTTTTCATGTTGTCATCCAGCTGACTACAAAAAGGTTAGTCCTCCGTAAGACCGTGCTATGTACAGTTTTCCCCTAAATTTACAGAACACATTCAGGGTTTTTCCTCATTGATAATTAACTTGAGTTATTATTAATTCAATTGTTGTCTCTACCTCAAGTCACACCCATCCACAAAAGCTTGTAACTCAAGACTGGGTGTTCTTTTAATTTGGGTTGGCAGTATATCAGACAGTACACGGGAAGAAAAGGATACGGCACAACTCGGCAACTCCTAAAGAAAACAAACACCCTAGAAAGCAGATCTAAACAAGCTCCGCTGGAGGAGTAACTTTGCTCCTTCGATGCTGCACTATTTGTATCATCATCACGCCATGGAGCCCTAGGTGCGTGTTAGGCTGCCACTCCGCAAGGCACAGCACAAACTCACACCATTTGCTTAGGGTGCTCAGGGATGAGATGAGTTTTCCCACTCTGCCGCGAGATATTTCTGGAATTACTCAGCTTCCTAAAGCACAGAAAGACATGGGCTGTAGCCTTGTAAGCACGGAGCATTATGAACGCATCCAGTGACAGCGTAGAAACAGCAATTCTCTCTCACACTAAGCTAACTAAGGAGAAACAACCTCAGAGCAGATAATCTGACTTACATGACAGTGAATACATACAATTTGCACAAAAAGTATGTTCAAAGCCTGAGTTTAACAATGCTGCCAGCTAATAATAGGGAATTTATAGTGAAACAGCCTTACAGATGTACTTTTAGAATGACTTCAATACCGAAAGCTCCCAGCTAGACACACAGTATGATCTGCAAATACCTTCCTGTTACCATTCAGGAGGTCTAAGGTAGGTATCAATAGCTTCAAGAACATACGTAAGAGCGTAGGAGAACATTATCTCAAACCACATGATCTTTCCTGAGCAAGTCCCTACTGCTGCCAGTCACAACCCTTATTCAGTAGCCCATACTGGACAGTGTAGGGGAGGGATGACGGACTATCAGAGAGTTTGCACGCGGGCTCACGTCTCCCTCTGCCGCCACAGCTGCCCGCGATGCCTACGCTCCCCTGGAACACAACAGCCCATCTGACACATGAAAGAACGGAAAGCAACTTTGTAAAGCCACATCTTGCTGTTACTTCAGTCTTTACTGACATGACAAATAACACATATGTTGATAGGCTATAGATGTCTGTACCTGTCAATAAGGTCAGTATTGAACCTCTGCCCTAAATGGGGACACAAGAAAGGGACTGTTTGCTCCTGTTCTTTTCTCTTCCAGAGATGGGAAAAAAAAACAGTCCAAGGGTTAGTTTTCAGCTTCATGAAAATTCAACTATTCATTAAAGCATCTTCCACACAGCTGAAAAGTATCAGTGATCTTTCAGAACTTGATGTTCATATAAAAAAAGGAGTAACTAACTTGTGACCAACTTGGGAGGGTACACCTAACTCTATGAAATTTCCCTAAAGAAAAAAGTTGGGATTACTTTCTGAAAAATTTGCATAACTAAAGCACAATGCAAGATGGATACCATATAGCCTTGTATAATTTTGGAGAATGTAGTGATATCTTTCTGACCTTAGAGAAGAAAAAAAAAAGAAAAAAATGTAAATCTATACATAAAATTTTATATCAAGCAGCAAACATTATAGTGACTACTGCTAATAAAACTCTTTTGATCAACTGAATACACATACAGATATTTCTGCCACTAATCCTGTTTTATTGGGCCTTGATCCTAAGCCTCTCTGGGTTTTGCTTAGCGTGGGATTGTCCTGGAGCAGCTGGAAGCCAGTCTCAGGGCGGCTCTGTTCTGCGCAGACATGTGCACAGGCGCCCAAAGGCAAATATGCAGGCTAGGGATTGCCAGCGAATGATGAGTACTGGTCCCTTCTCATCACATCCCCTGCCTAGAGGAAGGTGTCGTGCTGTGCATCACCTGAGGCAGGGCAGTGCTATGGTCTCTTCTGCTGTTGGACTTGTAGAAAGGAGCCCATGATCTGATCGGATGCTATCAAGCCCAACAGTGATTACTGAATTTGGAGTTATGTGCCAACCTTGCCAAGAACGTCAAATATTTTTAGGTAAACATGTCCTTATTCTCTCATACTTGGCCGCATGACAAATAGAACTAAGTAATTGCTAAAGGTTCTTTGGTGAAATAACCTGGAAAAAGGATTTTATCATATTTTTTTACTGCACAACAACAGCAGGAGGAAATGTCAACTCTGTTTTTATTTATGAATAAAAGAGAAAGAAAACCAAAAGGGCTGAACAGGAGGGTGCCTCTTTCATGTCTGAAATCAAGGTGAAACTGGTTGAGTCAAGATAAAATAAGCAAAGCACTTAATTTTAAACAGTTAAATTGTGTTAAAGCACTGTAAATCATGTTAAAAAAAACCAGATTCTACTGTATGACATATATTATCAGAACTAGGGTAATTATTTAGATGGACCATCAGCCTGACTCTGAACAGCTGTTCTAAAATTAAGAATGTAAGGCTAAAATGTATCTGGCTGTATTACATTTTGTAATTATTTAACTGCAAGAGCTAGCACATTAACTTCATTGTGAAAACATAGCTAAAACTCTCTCCGCTCCATCTCCCCCCAGTAACACTGTCAACATTTTTTAATTTTGGGGGGATGGGGGGGGGAAATAAAAATAAAACATTTGTTTGGGTTGACTTTACCAGAATTTGCCTTTGCTAAAATCAGTAAGACATTTAGACCAAACATATCATTCAGCTGCAACTAACTGGTCACCTTCTGAATACTATAATTATATCATGTCACTGTTCTTTTCTACAGGTTAAGGGGTTAAAGTCTTTGGAAAAAGTCTAACCTCCCATGGTACTTAAACAGTCTTCGCTATAACATAACATGCTGCAGTGAGGGTATAGCAGAGAGCATGTGATAGAAATGAACCAACAGATGCTGGCCCATGCAGACAAATGAAAGAGTGAGCTACTATGACAGAATGAGGTCTATGACTGATATGACTCAAGACCAAATATTTTAGTTTAATTAACCAAATGTCACTGCATTTTTTTTCAGAAAATAACCTAAAACATCTTTCATTCTGGAAAAAGTTACCTTTTTTTTTTTTTTTTTTTTGGTCTCAGCTCAGGAGTATTTTTCAAGTAGGCCAGAAATCCAGCTCTCAACTGTCTAATGAAGGCCTCATCTGAATTTAGCACAACTTCTATGGTTATAAAATAAAATATCTGAAAAGCCTCCAAGCTCTGACAACACTTCAAACACATAACAGCATTCACAGTAACATTTCAGAGACACTATTAGAGCTTGAAATCAGGCATGTACAGAAGCTTCCAATCAACATTTTTTAATTTCTATGATTAAGACAGACTATTAAAAAGAAAGTCAACATCAAAGCAATACAATTTTGAAGTAACAGTATGAATTTACTGGAAGTCTAAATGACTTATTTTATTGCTTTTTTTAATACACAGTCAATAACTGTGGGCTCATAGGTTTTATAAATATTTTGACTTTCTTGATTTGTAGAAGTTCAAGGTGTCAGCAAGTGACAACAGTACTGTGCTTGCAATAGGTTCTCTATTTAGCAACTGTGTTGCTGTGTGCATTATCTTCAACATGACAAAGGGTCTGGGATATGTCCCCCCCCCCCCAACAGATACATATTCCAGATTTGAAACTCCTTAATAAAGTAATTAGCAACACAAACCCCCAAATTCTTCTTGTTGCTACAAGACTAATGACACAAACAAGCACAAGATGTTCATGCTGTCAGCTGAAGAATATGGAGTAGAAGAACATGGGGAAGTTGAAATGTGTAAATTATTTTTTTTCATTCTCTGACCTACTTTACATAGCACAACCATGAAGACAATTCCACTTCTGCATAATGGATTCTGACGTCAAACCTACCTTTCTCTATAGGATGACCAGGGGCAAGAATAGCAGCAGCTACTATAAGCAGAAATTGCTTAAACACAATTCCTTTCCAGACAGCAACTGGAAAGCAAACAAAACTGGAAAGAAGCAACTAGAAGCAGTATTAGCATTTATGTTTACGAAACAGAACTGCTTTTCAAGGTCAGTAACTCCTCCTTGCCACACTAGCATATGACAACAAGTAAAGTGGTGAGTTACAAAGAGTTAATAGTTCGAGGGTATATTTATGCTTTCGATCTAAATCCCCCTAGTTGTGCCTGAGTGCAGAAAACAAAACAGTGGTCCTGCTCCAGTCGCATCCGCCCCTTGCTTTGGGTTCTCCATCTCTTCTGTGCATTGAACTTAGCAATCATGCAGCTGTGGGATGAATGGGTTCAGCAGGCTGATCCCAGAGAAAACTATATTTGTGTGTGTATATATTTATTTATTTATTTATTTATTGTTTTGCAAGTTAGTTTTCCATTGGAGCAACTTGCTAAGTCCACTCACTGTATCGCCACATGATCTCTAGATCTGTTACGACAGGAATGGTGGAAATGTATGGCCAGAGATGGAACAGGACTGTGGCAAGCCAGATTTATATTGGTTTAAATTGCTACTAATATTCTAACATCACTAGTCATTCCTGAGATTCCCAGGGAATGGTTCTCCTGCTAGGTTGTCATCTGTATTACTTGTATGATGGCCTTCCCATGGTATCCGGCCAAGGCAACGCAGCTGGCTTACATTGCTGCTGGGGGCTGGGGAGAGGGGAAGACAACTGTCTGAATAGATTCACCATGTGATAAGGGTGAAGAAAGACTGGGAGGGACTCAGAAGAGGAAAGGTATTTCTCAAAGTAAATAAATAAATAAGAATATGGCTCCATCACAAAAGCAAAGGCAGGACAGGAAAAAAAAAACTTCACCATCTTGCAAAGTGGATTTGCCTTTCAAACATCTAGCTAAGTGCTACTCACCATTAAAAGGATTGATCTTCTTTGAGATTCGTGAAGAAATTGATTCCTTCAGATCCTTCTTCTTCACACACTGAATGCCCAAATTCTGAAAACTGAAGCACATACGGCAGGACTTTGGTAACTAATAAAAACCCCAGTGTAGAAAATCTAAATTAATTATTTGCTGTTAAAAGATACTCTGGTAAGAGATGGTATAAGAAATGAACAAACAAATGAACAACAACAACAAAGGTAAATGCTTATTTTGAGAAAGGCATAAAAGCAAGAATTTTCTAGAATGAGAGCAGAAACAGAACTGAGAAATACTGAAATAAAATGCTAAAGAGGTATATACATTTCTATATTAAAAATTGCTACTCTACAGTAATACTACAGTGATTAAAATAAGTAAATTTAAAATATTCAGGACTATAGTTTCAGTTAAAGTGACATATTTCTTTGTATATTAATAAAACTGCAAATTTGCATTAGCTAAGGATCTGCTCTACTTTTTTTTTTTTTTTTTTTTTTTTTTTTTTTAAACCAGGGAATGTAAATATCTCAAACACTATTTTAAAGATTTTTAAAACAAGTAAAAACAGCTTTTCAAGTCTCATCTAGTTATGGAAAAGTTCTGAAGAGCTGCAGCCCTTCCTTATTTGCATACAAGTACAGGTCACCCTGGCACAGGAGGTGGGGGGAGTCCCACGTGAGGTGACTCTTTCCCACATGGAAAAACCATGACATCATCAAAGCTGAGTGGATGTGAAGCAGGAAGTAAAGAAATCGACGTTCACGGTGTTACGAAAAGCTCAGAAGACGGCCTCTGCCAGCAGGCTCTGCTGATCTTGCTCCAGAAGTACTGGCAAATTCCCTTCCTTTGAAACTCCACAAAATACTTGAGCTCTGCCTAGAAAAAACTCCTTAATCCACCTGAAGACATTCTTTGTTCCTGCCACAACTCTCAAGAGGAGTCCTGCGTTTCCCTGCCCTGAACAAGGCCGTCCTGGTTAATAGGAGCTCTTTAGTTGCCACCCAGCACGCTCCACCTGACACCCTATCCGCTCCATTCAGGGGGTCCCAAATCCTCCACAATCACAGACTTCACTCCCCCAAACCTTTCTTCACTAAAGGAATGCGTGAGTTTCCTTTTGAACTTCACAGGGGCATCTAGAAGCAGATAAAATGCATGTCAAAATTCAGCACTTTGGCTTTACATTGTGCCTACTGATGTTCAAGGGTCGCACTGCATGTCAGTGAGCCATTCTGTTTCCACGTTATCTCGTAGGTACCACCTCTTTAGGCCTTGACCGCGGCACACATTGAAGGGGTACGCTGGCTAAAAACCCAAACAAACAAAAAACCCCCCAGGGTACTCTCCTAATGTAATTCCAAACGTGCACCATTCTGTGAGTAGGCCCAGCTCCACATTAGAAGTTACAGTATCACCCACGAATATATGAAGAATTAGCCTTGAACAAAAGTCGCACCTAGCTACGCAAGAACTGACAGCCGTTACGCTGCATCTTTCAACCATCGAGTACCAAGCTTCTCTCAGTCAAAATAGACTCTAAGCATGCTCCATCTCTTAGATCATAAACCTCTTCTAAAAGATGCACTGTCACAGTGAAAGTATCTATTTAATTATCACTAAATAGAGGGCCGAATCAGAGAAGAAACTGGCAAGAACCTCAGCAACCCCGTGGGGTTTCATATCACCTTTAGCTGGCAAGAAGTAAGCAAGGTAACGAGACGAGAGAGGGAGGAGGAGGAAGAGAGAAAAAAAAAAAGAGAGAGAGACTTACCTCTACTCCCTCCCTTCCCCCCCTCCAAAAAAAAAGAAGCCCTATATCATCCACGTAGAGAGAGTGAACTAGGAAGTAAGACTTAGTACATAGGCAGCCACTTGAGCATGAACGTTCCTATTTTTGCCTTGACATTTTGGCCACGGGGGGCCCTGTGGCCAAACTATGGTTGATTGAATTCAGGTAGCAGTACACACATCATTATACAACAGGCAGAACACTTTGTTCAACTGAAACTACATGGGGAATTTCAAACAAGTAGAAGGCACAGTAATTACTCAGCCTGACTCCAAATCTGGGAGGGAAAAAAAAAAAAAAAAAAAAAAAAAGGATTTTTGCTCAGTTTGGGATACTTGGCATCAGCAGGCAGCCCCAGAACCACTACCAAGAGAGGACATCTCCTGCTCACTGGTATTACATGAGGTTTTTCTTTAACATGGACTCCAAGAGAAGGATGTGAAGGCTGAGTCACTAGCCACAAAAAGGAAAATGACTTTAAACATCCAGATTCAATTATGCATCATACTGTTCTTTCATCTTAAAGCAACTAGTGATTCGTTACAAAATACAAGTGTGCTCATGCTGGGAATATTTCAAAGAGAGTGTTCAGAGCCTCTTCCCATCAGAATCTTAGATGTCAAGCTCAACTGAAGCTCAGTGAAGGCAAAGTAACCCAGATACCATCTTTTAAAAGAAACACGCGGGCTTATAACCCAGTGATATTGAGAAGAACTCATGGATATAGCAGAAGACCAGAAGTGCTTTTGAGGAAATGGAGAAACATTATGTCGAAAAACAGAATTTAATTATATCCATGCATATAATGCAGATGAGATCAAAACAAATATATGCAGAGCATCCCAATGCTTTTTGGCATTACATCCTGTAGCTAATAGATTCAAGAACAAGACACACCGGCACAAGGCTTGCCTTGTGCACGAGAATGCCAAGAGGGAAACTTATTGTCAGCGTCTTCTTGCAATTGTAATACATATGTAATACATAACCAGAAAAGGGGTTGAGAATCAGGTTTTTCTCTTCAGATCGGAAGCCACAGAGATGACAGCAGGAAGTGGGATGGGCTAAAACTGCAGACATCCTCTGACCTTGGATGAGGAAGTCTGATTTCAGAAGACAAAGAGGAAGCTGCTGAATGGATGGTCAGAGGGAGGCAATGGGTCCCTTAACAGTTTCAAGGTATCTACAGCTGCCTTTTAGATGATGTAAGATGTATTTGCAGAGGCCAGTGAGGATGAGTTAAAAAGCAATCAAAAGGAGAGGTAAATGCCTGAAGGGAGAGCTCTACCCTTCTAGAGATTTATTACACTGTGTGCGTGTGTGTGGGGGGGAGAATTAGAGGAATTACATTTACTAATCTCTTTATATACAGTATCAGTAAAGATTAGGTGAACATTGTGAACACAGCTAGGAACAATAAACTAATAAAATTGTTTGCATCTGTAACAGCAAAAGACAGTCAAATCAACATGGTATGTGTTACCTGAATACATATGCTGCACATTCACAATCAGCTGAGCCCAGGCTGTGTGTTTAAAAAACCATCTCCACTATTAGAACTGTTTATTTCATCATCAGGCAATCATCATCAAACAGACTCCTCACCTTCCTCCTTTAACAGTGTTCTACTGACTAAACCCACATAAATATGGAGTAATTGTCCTAACATCAACAGAATCACTTCAGACTTAAAAGCAGTACTTAAGAGCTATAAATCTACACCCTGAAATATTTACCATATTTTCTTCCCAGTTTTTGTCTTCTTCAGTTACATTTACCTCAAAAAAAAAAACAACCTACTTACAGATATACTACATCACAAACTATGAACAGCAGCTTGTCTAAATTCCCTTCTAAGGAAATAACTGAAGCTTACATTTTTTACAGATCTCTTTGTTCTTACCTTACCTCAAAGGACATTGGTAGACTTACAACTGGATGCGATGACACTTCTTATATTTTAAATACTCCTAACATCCTTCTGAATAGCACTCAGAATGAGATCTTATATGAAGCCTGAATTTTTCTCACTGTCTCCACAAATAGATCCTTCTCTGGTATGCCTGCTCTAGAGCTGCACAATATACAGGTCTTGGTCATATGCTGTTTTCTGTCTAATAATTTCCTCTTTATCACGGCATTACTAGTCCTAGCTATCATGTCTATAAGGATTACAGTCAACTCTATGCATCTTTCAATACATCAAGGGCAGGATTTTCACAGGCAAATACCACGTTTGGATAGCTAGCTTGGGAAACCTTGAAACCTTGTTTTAACATGCATGCTGAGCAAGCAACACCAGCTTTTTCACCATTTGAAAAAGTTAAGATCATCTCTGCAAAATAAAACCTATTTCACAATGAAGAAAACTTAAGAAGTCTACTAGAAACTTTTAATACAATAACCACAATTGTGGATTTTATGGACTTCAGCAGAATCCATTTTTTACACAAAAAGCAAAACAAGAACAACCCAAGCAAACACCCCAAGCCAAGGAAACAGTGACAACCTACTAGTACATTTCTAGATCTCACTGTCACAACCACAATCTTCTAAAAGATGTGACATTCGTTCAGTCAAAATTTTTGTTTAACAGAGTCTCCATAAAGCCCAAACATAATTTCTATGGAAGATGTGAACTGTGAACTTCCCTAAATGTCTCACCCCCATGAAAGCACTGATTTTAATACTGTCACTACCCATTTTGTTACTTATCGTTTTTACCTACTCAGTGTGGGAGAGTCAAGCTCAAGAGTAAGACATGCTACTGAACAAGACTAGAAAAGTAAAGTAGCTGGAGAAGGGAAAGGGAGATAGATAACGGAGGAACAAAAAAAGCAAAGAAAATGGGCTAGAAAAAGAATAGGACAAAAGATGAAGTGAAGTACTGAAAAGAACAGATATACTTCAAAGAAAAAACCTGCCCTCTCTCTGAGGTGGATTAGTAAAATTCAGCAGAGATGGCATACTAATTGTCCTCTTAATCTCTGGTCAGAATTTCAGACCACAAAATCAGCATATCACTTGCATAATTAATCTAGTTCCCAAGCAACACCATTACTTACGACAGGACTCGCCGTTCTGGCCCAAACTCTGCTTCGTAGTAACCGTCTCTGCAGTCTTTGCCAACTAGATCATGAGGGTGGGGCTTGTAGGGTTCATTCTTTGTTACCAATGTAGTCCTTATCTTGACTTTTCCAAAATAGTTCAGAATCTACAAAAATGTAGAGATTTTCTAGATTTTAGATATTAGATTGAGTAAATTCCCCACATTTAACAGAAAACAGTTTGTTTTAAAATATTCCATGGATGAAACACCACAATCATTTTACAACAATGAAAACTGCCTTATTGCTTTGTAAAAGAAAAGCTAGTACCATAAGTTTTGCTCATTCCATTTAAGTTCATTTTACACTGAAAAATATAAGCATTTGGCAAAACATTTGAAAAGTGAAAGTTTTCAAAAAACATTCATCATTATGAAATACTAAGCCAACAAAATTAACCAGTTTCTTTGGCACCATTGCCAGATGATTTGCAAAGAAAAATTTCACTCATCACTGTGAAACAAACCAGCATTTGACATTCAACTCATTGAATTAATTTACACTACTACACTGTGAGAACGGGAAGGAAGCCTTAAAGTCTCTAGGGATTTTTTTTTTCTTTCTTGTTTTGAGACTAGAGATCCATTACTACACTACATCATCAGGGCTCTTGATGTGAATTCAATTCATTTTTGTGAAAAAGGCCAGAGATAATGCTTAGGCTACAGAAGCTCAGACCTGACAGTAAAATACTTCGTAATGCTCTAAGACAAAACATGACAGGCCATACTTCATTATCTTATCTTGCCTTATAAGGAAAGATGTAAAATTCTACCCAGGTGACCACACAGAAATGCTTACTGAAGGACGTAACTAGGTTCAAAGATCTTAGGCAAAAAACTCTAAAGAGTCTCAGGGATAACTACCTGTAGACTAAGTAGGATAACAGTGACCGTCTGATATTAGCTCCTATGAAGTCTATTTTCTTAATTCTCAGATGAATAATCAGGAAGAGCGGCATTAAATTCTCAGCCTCCTATTAGGGCCTTCACAGCTGTCATGAGCTTAACTCCACACACACACACACACACCTCAAGTACATACAAGTCTTTCCTCATGCTGACAAGCTACCAGTGAAGTCAGCATGCGTTATGTGGGTGAACCTAAAAACAGAGTTTGGTCTAAATTGGTTGAAGCATAACAACTTGAAAGCAAATATAAGGTGCTGAGGCACACATTCATGCACAGATGGGCATTTCTCCTCTATTTCCCCTACCCTATAACTAACTGTTCTTCTCCTTCAGACCTTTCTTTCCTCCTCCTAAGACTCTAAGGATTCACCAGAATGTTTTCAATCAATACCTCCATCTTTGACTTAACCGGTACATTTCTAGCTTCCACCGTCTGTTAGCTTCTGCAGTCTATAATTTGGCTCTTTTCTTAACCTTCATATAGCCCACTGTTTCTTTTTACCCTTAAAATAAAACTCTCCCATTTCTCTTTCGGCTTCTTCAAATATTACATCATTTCTCCCTCATTTCACTCTCGGTCCCTTGAACTTGAAGCTTGGTCTACCTGCTTTGATTCTCCAGTTCCTCCTTGATGTTCATCTCAACTGTATCACAAAATTTAATCTCCTCCTGTCTTCTCTGTTCCCATCCTCACTGATGTTTCCATCTCTGGAGGGGACTCCCCTAGAAGCTCATCAGCACTAAAGCCTCCTACAGTCTTCCGGGAGGCAGGAATTCACCCAGAAATCACCTTCTATCAGAGACAAACAGCTTTGCCATCAATGGTCACCTGTAGTAAAGAACGAACTATGCCAGGATTTGTCAGTCACCCATCAAATCCCATCTTCTCTTCAGGTTGTAGCTGAGCTTCACGTGCAGTACAGTCCAGGCTAAGAGGGATCACATGCTCATACTGCCCATCGAATCTGTGCCCTGATAAGGACCTACTGCTTCAGGCTGAGGGTCTGTGAAAGCATTTACTCTTTCCAGACACCTACATAGTTTCTTCTTCAATTGGTAGAACACTGGAAAAACAATTAAGCAAGATTTCCTTGGTTTCCTGTATTCCTTAACCAGCTCTGGCACTACGCTAGTAAAGGGGTCACTTTCTTATTTGCTTGTTCCTTGAGCAATTCTGGCTTCAGGGTTAGACCAGCTTCCACAGCAGCCTGGTTGCTCTGCGTAGTAAAAGCTCGCTCTGCGTAGTAAAAGCTCGCTCTGCTTCTCAAACTTTTCAAACTCTACCTCTTCTCAAGGTGAAGACTGAGGCTTTTATGCCTCAGCTTAGACTATCCTGCATCTTTCAGACTTCACCTTCTCTGCATCTCTTTCTCTGCTACAATTCCAAAGACTCCATCTTTAGCTCCATTCTTTTCATACCTGCACACACTGCAGATACATAGATGCATAGCTTCCATTCCTGGGGACCATAATGTACTTCAAGATTGCAAATACTGACAATTTCCATTTACACTTGACATTTATGTTCTAATCTCAACTCTCAAAGATTTTCTCCAGATTTTAAGAGATAAAGGAAAAACTATCACCTTAAAACTTACAATAGCAAACCAGAAATTCTTCTATCTTACCCTACTCATCTAG
This sequence comes from Rhea pennata, assembly GCF_028389875.1. Classification (NCBI taxonomy): domain Eukaryota; kingdom Metazoa; phylum Chordata; class Aves; order Rheiformes; family Rheidae; genus Rhea; species Rhea pennata. Next base: position 8,446,587 of record NC_084665.1, on the reverse strand, counting down.
GATTTCTCAGACATATTCCTTTGTCCTGCATATGAAAGTTAACTGCCAGTCTTGCTCCTGTTTCCTTTGCAACATCTCCAAAACACTTCCATTCCATCTCCACACCTTTGTCTCTGTTTTGATCATAGCTGTCAGGACTAGCCTGAATCTCTTCATTCTGGATTTCCCAACCTATCCATAATGCAGGTGCTTTGACCACATAATTCCTCTTTCTCAGCTCCCTTTTAAATTCTGTATCCCCTTCTGACTTCACAGACTTCATATACTTCATGGTAGTTTCTTTTGCAGAACCTAACCACTGAATCACTGGCTGCAAGTCACTTTCTTACTTTATTTCCTCCTGTAGAGTGCGTTCTTTTATGCTGCACCAGCAGTTAATCTGGCCTTTTCAAATTCTGTACACAGACAACCTCCTTCAGAGCCTTCCCAAAATTCACATTACAGCCCAAATAGTTAAAGTAAACCCAGATCGCACAATTAAAAAACTAGAGCAAGTATACACATAGAAAATGCTAGTAACAAATGATTCTTCAACACTAAATAACAGTACTCTGAGTTTCTCTGTATTGGTGCTTTGTTACCTACCTATATATTTCCTGTTCTGGTACTTAGAATAAAATCTTTAATGACCAGCAGCAAAGAACTCACTTTCCAAACTGTTTCAACTGCATTTGGATGCCAAAGAAAGACTAGTAGAGTGTGAAATGAGGAACATTCTCTTTATTTACTGCACCAAGTCAAACACATAGCTACAGTACAATGTTAATGCGAGCAATGGTAATTCTGGATAAAAGTACTGTTACCTGTATAGAAGGGAACGTCTTATTGTTGTCTGTACTGTGTTCTCCTGGAATGCTGCCTGCCGATCTTCCCTCACATTTGTATCTGAAACGCATTCCCCTTTGCCTGGGTTGTTCAAATATTTCAATGTAGGGTTCAGGGCCACCTTTTAAAAAACAAAACACTTTCAGTACTAGTAGTAGAGACTAAAAAGCAGCAAAAGCTGCATACAAGCTATACGGATAGCTGCTACACGAGAATTACAAATTCTAGAGTCATTTCTTGATATTACCTTTCTTTCACTTTTCAGGCAATCTTCTTTCAGTGTGTATACACACAATCAAAGGTGAGGGGTAAGGAGGGGACAGCAGACTTAAAATTGTGAAGTCTCTATCTATCAATGCCATGTACATGATTAGCAGAGGACTCTGCCCTCCCCCCATTTCCCCTGGAAGTTAAACTCTCTAATAGCTTACAGAAGCTATGTCTGATGAAAGAGGATTTTATACGATGGAAGAAAAAGATCATTATTTCAAGGGAAAAGCTGACGTTTTTAATTATACTATACTTTTAGGAATAGTTGTCCTCTCAAAGTACAGATATTGTCAGTACTGTGTTCTTTGAATATCCTCTGAAAGTGAAGATGTTTCCTCAGAATTGATTTATTTAGTTCCCATTATAGTGAAGCAGAAACTATGCAAATTACAAAAAAAACAAAAACAAAAACTAAGTACTGGTTTGAATACCACCACTGAGGGCTCAGAAAATACATGACTACTGGTACTGAATTCTACAGTCTGACGTGCCCACTTCCCACAAGGTCTGCTCTAGTTGCAGGATCTCCCTATACATAGCAAAAATCTTAGTAAAGGTCAAGGGGCAGTTGTCAAAAGAGGTTTTTCAGGGAACGTGACAGACAAGAATGAGAGACATCAGAACTGTTTTTAATGAAAGGTTTAAAAAGACAACTTAGCCTAAGTATCAGTACTTTTAAAGTAATTTTTACTGACAGCCAATAATAACCTATTTAATGTATCTGAAAACACCAAACAGGACAGTCAGTCAAACAGTGACAACAGTGGGATGGCATGTGAAAAACAAATAACAGAGGGAAAGTAAATACTGTAGAAGTTGAATCATCATGGTGTTACATGATCAGAAGAACATAGCTTATGGAAATGCCTACAGTGCTCTCTGTCATCTTCGTATAATAGCATCCTACTCGAGCAGGGTTAGTGAACATGACAAACAAACATGACAGGCAACATCCTGTGGTACAGCTCTGAAAATAGCGCTTAGACATCAACATAATACGGAAAATAGTTAAGAGTATTGAAAATGTTAAATGGGTAAAAGCTCCCCTACTTCCTTCTGCCTGCCAACACCTCTGTAGGATATGAGTTTTGTCAAGAGGTGGATTCCAATCTTAACTCCATAAAAAAACTTTTCTTTTGCTGCACTTACAAAGACTTAGGTATACCTGACAACGCAAAGCTTGAACTTTGACTGGGATTTCTTGATTGCAAAAGACTTCTAATGCTGCAGCAGTTCAGAACCCAAAGCAAGAAAATACTGTAAACTAAATTATGAAATAATTAAGAGAAGGAAAAGAAAGAACCATGCCTCTGAGGTGTCACCTTGGTCTTACCGGTACGCATGTTTTACTTGAAGACATTTACAGACAGCTATGGCATAGGAGCATGTGAAAGGAGCTCTGATGCTGGAACTGTCTCCAACACTACCTGCCTTTTCAAAGTCTGTCAACTGAATGCCTTTTAAAGGGCAAACTGCATTTCAACTTCAGGCTGTATTTGGTGGCAAAATTTGAGAACTACAGTTTCACATTGCTTCCTAAAAATTTATCAAAATGGCAATAATGAAATTGATCATCTTCTACCCAGCAGATTTAAATTCAGTTTCTGAAAACAGACCATCAGCTGTCACATTAAATACACATCAGCCACTACTCTAGCTCCAGTTACTTACAAGGATAGGCAATTTTCCAGGTGCTTCTCAGATCTTTTAGATAAGTTTTCATATTTTGTCTTTCTGAAAAACGAGCAATGCCAGCAAAGGGTGGGGAGGGATGGACAATAACAACAAAAGAAAAAGTCTAGAACTGATGCAAAGCTGACTGCAGAGAGGAATCAGATGCCTCAACTACGCACAAAATCAAATCCACACACCAGTATATGGCCATGCAACTTTCACACTTAAAACTTACTTATGCTAGCATGTATCAGGACAGTTCAGCAGACAATAAAAGGAGTGACTATTGAGCATTTGTTAGCCTCCCATTTCTATCATGTAAGTGAGCAAAAAAAGAATCTAATTTTTCCATTCCTAGATAATGCAGTGTATCAAATACAGTCATGTATCTATATGTTAAATTAAAAATCTATTTTAGATATTATAGTGACAGAACTCGAGTAAAGTGCCTACTAATAATCTTTCTTTGGAGACAAATGCATGTTTTCATAGCTGCTGAACAGACCCGCAACACACCCACACACATTACATATTGGTCAAACTAGCTAGAGCCTTGCTATGTGAAATCACCATAGTGCACAAGCATTTCAAATCTTTAACTCTGTTTTAACCCCAAATTTCCCTTCATGCTCGAGTAATACCTGCTTAAGAGATTTTTTTTCTCACCCATTAAGAGCACTTGCCTATTTCAGAACTCTGGGCTCAACACTCATTAGGGGACTGTGGTTGAAACAAATGTCATTGAAGGCAAACCCACTGCTTAACAGCAGGTGTGTTTGTGGGAAAGTTGAGCTTGGTGATGCGGCAGCCTCCACCGATTAAATACTAAACTTCATTTTATCCTGGTTCTCACTCTCCCTGTTTAAGAACCATGTTATCATCTCCACCACAATTATCAGTGTCATCATGGCTTGTGTAGAGGGGAAACACATAGAAGTGGTTCTGTGAACTAAAGGTATTATCAGCACTCTGCAGTGAAGTGGAGGTCTGTTCAGTGTTCCCTATTTCGGTAAATAAGCAACGCACTCGTGAAATGTCATGGCTTAACTATTTCGTAATCTACACTCACACACAGAAGCCTGCTAGCTCCCACAAAGTTGCTAAAGATCTGTCCTTTTCAGATCTTATTTTGTCAAAGAAATATGAACTATGTCCAAAGCAGAGACTCTTTCACTAATCCTGTAAGAGAAACATAAGGCTGCTTGTATTACCTATTTACCCACATCTACTCAGATAAGCATTTGAAATGGAAGCAAACAAAAATCTAGCTAACCCCTCACTTAGACAGCGCTTTAGAGTTTCACCTATGTTTGTGATTGTAACCACTTATACACATACCAGCAATAGAAATACTATGCTACATATTACAAACTGCCTGTTGGTTTCTAAATTGCAAAATTGTTGCCCTTCAATGCTCCAATAAATAATTTTAAAGGAAATGTAAGAGACCAAGCATCCCTGTTACATAAGCAAGGAAAAAAGGTAAAAAACAGTAGGAGCAGGGAAAGCTCAGCCAGGTTACCCTCACTGAAGAGCAAAAGGCTGCTATATTGTGATCTGTAGGAGTAATGCAAAAAGCAACAAGAGGACAACTCCCCCCAAAAAATCAAACCAGCGTTTCCATCAGACTTCCCCAAGATGAGAGTCTGGGACAGTTTAAAGTCTAACATGGTCTAAGCCATTAGAATTAAAACTAAAGGATATAAATAAAGGCTTCCCACTTATCTCCTACTCCCCCATTCAGAAGCATCTTTGTATGTATCTGCTGAAGAGTTATCAAAGACTAAGTCTTTTTACCCTGTAACGTGTGTTGCAGGCTAGAGAAGGGGACTAGGCAAAGTATTCATCTTAAAATGAGGGGCTGTGTTTATAAAGTGAAGTTCCTGAGGAAGTGGAAGAAACTTAGCCGGACCTTTGGGATGAGGATATTCAGAGGTGCAGTGAGATGGGAGGAAAACAAAATGCCACCAAGCAGAAGGGCAACTGGACAGTGGAATCATACTTTCTCCTGTTGCTTTGCTCAAATGAAACAGGCTCTGGAGGCATCACAGAATTTGTAGTTTTCTCACATGGAGAACATTTCTTGAACATATTCTTCAGCAATATGTGAGCCTGAAAGCAAAGTAGGTGTGGGCTACAAGAGCAACTGGAATATGACCTTTGTGGAAGATGTGAATACACCACCCCAAAACGTATGGTTTAAGTGCAGTGAAATACAGATGGGAAAAACGCTGCCCTTCAACTCCAGCATTACTGTTCTGCACAGAACTCCACTGACTCTGTACCCTCCATAGCAAAAGCCATTTCCAAAAAGTTTGAGCAGGTAATATAAAACCTTACAACCTCCTGCAACAGCTCAGGCTAAAAACACCACGGTGGAAGGTCTGCTGTATAACATTCTGCCTCAATCTAAGATAACCCAGAGTGTGAATACATACGTATTTCAGAAAGCAGCAATCTCCCTAGGACTCCATAAACTGTGCAGTCTAACAGAGACCAAACTTCTCATGAACTTCCTCTTCGTTGTTGTGTGACATTACAGAATAGCAACCACCACCAAAAAAAAAAAAAAAAGCACTAAAAAAACTAGCGAGTATAGCTAGTACCAGGAAGTTAAGAACTTCCCCTCCCGAAAAATTCCTTATCTGGTTCCTAATTACACTGAGAATGTACTAGAGGTAAGAAAAGAGTACTCTTTCCTGCTTCAGTTAAGCAATAATAATAATAGCAACAACAACAATTAAAAGACATCTTCCACACAAACCCACTAACTTTATTTCTCTGCTGATAGTTCATATGCATATATATGTATCAAAAGTACAAAGCTTACACTTTGGTAACAGATTGCAGAACACACGCGTCTAACTTGGAAGTGGGAGAGCATCTTTCCCCGGAAGCGTCACTGTAATGAACGCCATCAAGTCCGATGGATTTTTTTTTTTTTTAAACCCCAAAGAAAATGCCAGAAAGCTACTTTTTTAAAAGACTGTTTAATTTAGGCCAAATGATGCAATTACTCAACACGCAGTCCCCTCTCTGCATTATTTTGCATTTGTACCATTTCTGTTCTGCGCTCCTACGCGAACAGGATCCAGCTGAGCATCGCGGAGCCTTTGGCCTACAGACGCATCCGTCTGTCCCAGACCCGAGACCCGCGCGCTTGCTTAACGCCTAAGCGTTTCAAGGAGGCCTCTGAAGATTTGCGGCCCTGTGAGGCCCGCTGCAGTCGATCCGGACGTCCCCGAGCCGTTCACCGCTCGCCTTTCCGCACGGCCGCCGGACGAGGGCTCAGCGCCAAGGGCAGGCGCTGGGCTGAGCGGAAGAGCTCCGCCGCGCCGCCGCCCAGCTGGGCCTGCCCGCAGCCCTAGCCGGCAGGCAGGCAGGCAGGCAGGCAGGCAGGCAGGCGGCGGGGCAAGCCGCCCGCCCGCGCTGCACACCCAACGGCCGCTCGCTCCTCCTGCCGCGGCGCGACCCGCGCGGGGGGCCCGGGCGCGCCCCCCTCCCTCCCCGCCGCCCCGCACTCACCGGCCATGCTGACAGCTCCGCGCAGCCGCTCCGGCCGACTGCCGCGGCGGGGCTGCCCGCCGGGCCGGCACCTCGGCAGGGGGCGGGCGGACGCGCCGCCCTCGCTCGCTCGCTCGCTCGCTCGCGCCCTGCCCCGCGCCGCGCCGCGCCGCCCGCTAACGCGCCGCCGCCGCCCGCGCCGCCGGGGATTTCCCGCGGGGCGGGGCGCGGCGCGGCGCGGCGCGGGGCGGCGCCCGCGCGGAAACCCCCCTCCGCGCCGGGCGGGCGGGGCCGCGCCGCCCCCGCGCTCCCGGCCTCGCCCCCGGCGCGGCGCGGCGCGGCCCCCGCCCGACGGGGCGCCCGCTGCAAGCGGCTCTGGGGGCGCCGGAGGCACCTCGCAGCGCGGCCGCGGCCGGCGGAGGATATCGCCCCCGGATAGAGGCGAGGCCGGCACGGTGCTGAGAGTAACAGCAGCAGCACACGCCACCCAAAGCAAGGTAGATAGCTGGCGTTTCGACTACTATCCCTCCGCCCCCCCCCCCCTTTTTAAGCAAAGGTTATTACAATGTATAGGAAACTCTGTTCTCTAGGCTGCAAATCCATACGCTAACGGGGTAGTGGAGCAGAAGAAACGGCCAGATGCTTACTACTTTTCCTGCTCTTCCCTGCTCTGCGGGTCCACAACAACCTGACGGAACCTTTCTCCATAACCCCAGCTTTGCCCAGATATCATCATTTATAGATACGTAACGTTAGCAGTTAGAGGAAGTGAGGAAGTTCTATTTCTCCCTTCCCCAAGCAAAACTTTCCTTATTTAAGTTAGTAGTCACAGGTTTTCGTCTAAATGCACTACCAGGATGGATTTCAGAAAGTGAAGCCATGAAGCTCTACTGATTTAGAGCTAGATACTGCAGATGATCCTACAGAAAACACCATGTCACGAATATACATTACATAAGTAGACCCAGATTTGCTTTGCCCGTGTCAGCTTTAGAAGTATATGAAATGAGGGAACCCTACAGGTCATCAGCAGGATAATCAAAATTTTTATTACATTAGTCTTCCTAGAGCCAGAGGGAAGAACAGTTACATGATTATATCTAGATACTAAGCACACATTTGTTTGTGTGTTAGTTTCTTACCAGAACAGCATATTTTTTCCATCATCTACACAAAAATCACAATGTCAAATACGACAAAAGGCACAAAACCACAACGCCCTAGAACTGCAAGAAATAAGGACTACATCTTTATTTCTTTCATTTCTTGGATTCACTGATTGATGTAAATGATGCTGTCGAGGTTATCATCATATTCTAGTCAAACTTTGATTTTACCTACACATACACACACAAGCCTCAAAAGATACACCAGCAAAGCAATGTTCTTCAGATTGATCAGTTGGGGGCCGAGGTGAAGGTGAATGCTTCTCTCTCACAGTTGAAGCGAGGTGGTTAAGAGATCTGAGATACGGCATGTTAACAGGGAAGGCACTCGGAGTCCTGCTGCTTTTTGCTCTATGCTAAAAGCAGCAGATGGAAAAGCAACACAACCTGGACTTCACTAACTGCCTGTGTCCAAATGCCGACATTTAGTTTTATGAACACCTAATGTTAACACTTACTTTAACTTTTGAATCACTCATCTGGCTGTGGCACAACTGTTCTGGAAAGCCTCCATTTGCAAGGTTGGACAGCTGGAGAAACGTTCCCATTTTGAGTGTATACCACATTCTTGCAGATCACATGACTGATCTGAACAGGATTACGAAAAAGGAAGGGGAAGGCTATTGCATTCACTCCTCTTAGCTAGCTGCAGCTGGAAAAGCCCTGTGATGTTACTAACCCCAGAGCTGGAGTCTGAGCTTTGGTGGATGAGTTTTAGATGAGAGTTTTGGTTTTGCATGTAAACCAAGCAGTAACTAAAGCCATATGGACAGACTGGAGGTGAACTTCATTTTTACTTTCATATTTTCAGCCTAGTTTGCAAAATGTTAGATAGTAAACCAGAGCCTTTCAGGAAGAAAGGATTTAGGTGCTTCCTTAAATAAAGTTCAGATCCTTGGTTCCCATCTACTCTTCCAGCCTAGGACTCTGCTGAGTAGGCACAGACCTAGACACCAGGAAACTCTGTGGCTCAAAACAGAAGTGTCTACTCATTTCTTCAAAAGGAAAACTATTGTAGCATATAGTCTAACCAATGTGAAATTAAGGGCAACCATTCCAGGCAGTAGAAATACCATCTGTTATGACTAAAACATCAGTAAGCATTCCCTGTTTTTTCTACAGCTCTTTTGAATTTGATTCTTACAGCTAGCAGGAACAGGTTGCTCCTAAGACAACCCTTAAGACTGTATTTTAGAAACTGGGGAAATATCTAACAAATGCACACCAGTGTCTATAGTGCAAACTGCTTCTTGATACTATTTTTAAGAGAGAATTAAGGTTTTGGGGACGTTAGAAAAAATGCACCCCGCTCATTTCTATCCCTGATCCTCCCCTGAATAAAAACAGCCTATAATAAATCCGAGGGGGGAGGGGGAAGGAGCCCAAAACACCCACGTCAAATGCTTCACTACATGACAGCTTCGTGCACCTACAATCTGGATACACAGCAACTGGATTTGACTCAGGAAGTCCCTGAGCAAAATGACTGGATGAAGGGAAGTGGGAGGTAAGACATTTTCCTTGCCCATTTTTGCATCTCCAAAAGTAGTTGTAAGCAGATGCCCAGGGAAGACAGCAATATTGGGCTGAATGAATCTTAAGTCTAAGCCAGCATGGCTGTTGCAAAACATGTTCCCACTCTTAGATCAGGGGAAAGTTCCACAGCAACAGAGAAGTCTGAGATGAAAGGCAAAAACTTAACCAAAATGAGAGATGCTTTGCTCAAAATCATGAGAGTCTATAGATCCTTCTATTCCTATGATTACTCTGCACGCAAACGTGTTCTGCACCAATCTGGATTTATGGCACCAGGATTATCCTGGAGAGTGATGTGAAAGAGAACCGCAGTATAGCACTGCTAATTACAGAAAGCTGGTCAGCATCTGACATGAGGTATAAGAACATGCCCTAACATTAGGCATATGCAGATCTTTGCAGAAGGCAGGACGGAATTCCCCTTCCATAACATTGCATAAGGAAGGCCAAACGCATCACTTTTGTCAACTGGCTTGAGCTATAGCCAGAGGCAAGATACCAGAATTCTTAGACCAGTTTGATCCAGTGCATCACTTCCTGTCTTCCAGTTAAAGCACTTGCTTTAACTGTTTAACATCATATTTTCTCCATTTATCAAAGCCCAAAGACAGGTCCTCCCTCTTGGTTTTCACTGGCTACAGTACTAGCACTGTTAACATCTAGACTGCTGTAAGAAACAAATCTTCCCACTTCAGCAGAGAATGTCACAGGGCAGCAAGAAAACATAAGAATGAAAAAAAAAATCCTATTCCTACAGTAAAGGACAGAGTGTTTATCAACGACAGGCTGATGGATCTTTAGTGGTGCTTAGTACAGGCATTGCCCAATAAAGTCTGCTAAAGCCTGCTGTAGTAGAAAAGTGGTATAGGCATATTGTTAAGTCTCTATTTCCTGTTCCCAGCTATCTGACTTAGATCAATGATAACCCACTTGTCACTGGCCTGATTAAGCAGCCAAGCAGCCACTGACTAAGGTACTTTTAGAATCAGGCTCTTCTAGTAAGAGGAATGAGGGAAAAAAAAAAAAAAAAAAAAAAAAGCATCATCCACTTCTTTCCTTACAAAGTTAGAAGCCCTGTTTTTCTGCCCATCAGATCTCACACCTCCCACATGCTCCTGATTACTAGTTTCAAATCCCCTATGCCTTTAAGAGAAATCTTTTGTTGTTTAAGTCTCAAGCACCTCTTATTTAAATATTGAGGGACCCTTCAATGGTTAATAGCTTTTGTGGTTCATGATGCCACTGAGGAAGAGCCTAATGCAGAAGCAGTTCAAAAAAAAAAAAAAAAAAAACCCACCCCACATAGCTTCCAGATTAATGACAAACTCAAAGGGTGTTTGGGTCATTCTGTTAGAAGACTCCTGTACTATGCTTTTAGTTTGATATAGAACAATGCTGGTGTGCCTCCTCTCAACACAGGGTGGAGAGAGAGGAAATGCTAATAGGAGGAGGTTGGTCTTGCGGATAAGGCATAAGGCTATGAATCAGGAGACTGGAATTTGTCTCCTGGCAATTCAGCCTTTCTACTCTTAGGCAAGTCTTACAATTCTCTGGACCTTAGTTTCCTCAATAGAAAACACAGAAGATACTTTCTTGCTCCCACACTTCTTATTCACCTATGATGCAACTTCTTCAGGGGATGAACTGTTTTTATATGCAAGTACCTAACATTAAAACTGTTACTCCGTGAACACTTTAGGCTGTAGCAGTGTTCAAAAAAGGCAGTTGCCCCTCTCTCTCTCCTCGCCTCCAGGAGACTCCTTCACCCTTGCATTCTTATACTATTATTTGGCTATACAGAAAGCTTGCTTAAACATAACCTAGGGGACATGAAAAGGTTGTTTTTTCTGCTCAGTCAGCTTCTTGAACCAGTTCCCTGCACATCACAGAAATGCTTGTACCAGCAACAAGTAAAGAATGAGTTTCCAGAAGACAGTTTGGGGCAGCAGTAGTAGCTTCACACTGAAGTGCTGTCTTCATATACTGTAGCATAACAGTATATTCTTAGCTTGGGAAAGATGCAAATACCTGAGTGAAATTTCTTAGTCACATTCCTTCCCTCAGAGATTTAGTTCTCAGAGCAGTTCTCAGCTACCTTCTCCCCCAACCCTTTAAAGGGTTTCCTAATTCCCTTCTCTATTCCAGTGCTAGAAGCACATAGCTCAGATTGTGAGTTGATTAATTACTGTAATAGAGAAAAAACTTTCCTAGTTGCTGGTAGGTGAAGAATAAACTGAAGAGAGATGTTTTTTCTTCCCCGTGCTACATAAAAGCCTTATGGTACGGTTTCTTAGGGGCCTCTGAAATGGACCATCCTATTGCAAACTCATGCCTGAATTAGGATACAGCAGATGCTGTAGTCCTGTAGTGAGATGGCTTATGGAGACATGAGTTCAGGCTGAGTACAGCGAACAGCAGATCAGCAGAAAACAGCCTTTTCTTCCCCACCCTGGATGAATATTCAGCTAGATTAGCCCCCCAATTGCTGATATGAGGGGAAGCAATAGAATTGCTTTAGCTACAGCCAAGAAAGCATAGGGCAGAAGGATGGACTGGAATCACCCCTTTTGGCAACAGCAAGCAGTTAGATTGGCCTGGTTATGACAGGAGACCACACTGGGGAAAAAACAAAAGACCCAAGCAACATGTATCTATATTAATTCTTCTGTTCCCCAAACTCCAGCATATACCAGTTAGTTGTTATGCCCTGATCTACCTATAGAAAATACCCGTCACCCAGGTTTTTATTACAAGCCTTCCCTTTTTCTTCAAGGCTAACAAGATATTTAGGCTACTTGTCATCACTTTGAGCTTCAAGAGTCCCAGAAGACTGTATCCGCAGCCAAAATAAAAGATAGAAAACACATTATTTCAGTATAGCCCCACTCAACATGACTCCTTCAAATGTGAAGTTTTACAACTTGTTCTTAAATCTCTAGCCCAATGACCCACATAGTTCTGACTTGCGTAGTTCAAGCACTTCACTTGGGAATCACAGAAAGTGACAGTATTCTTCAAGGTGAAGCGTTATAGCCATGGGCATAATACCTCTTAGAAGCAAAATTTACACATAAAGCCCTCTTGCCTATGCAAAGCATATTTACAATCAATTTGTAAAGTTGTCCATATACTCATCTCATTTGGACCTGCATTTTTTTTTTAAGCCAACTGCCTGGGACTATGTGTCATACTGCCACCTCACTATGCAAAGTCTTCCCGTCAATAGTCATGAGTAAGCCACAGCAATGAACACTGCTGGTTCACCCCATTTGAATACCTAGCTTCAATGGTGTCTGTCAGGGACTTCATGAATATAAATATGTATATCCAATTTACTAGTAGACAGCAATAAAATAACTTGTATTTACTAAAAAATTATATTTACTAACATTTAGTAAGGCTACAATTTTTAGCCCTGATCTTACTTTATTACTACTTTGAAACCCCTTGCTTTGTCATGCATAGAACAATTATAGGTTCTGCCATTTCAGTCTTGTTCATTTGGCAATCAAAGCAGCAGTGCCTTGCATCACTTGTTAATTTTGCTTTTAGGGCATTTGGAGAATAATTCCCCCCCCTCCTCTTTTTTTTTTTTTTTTTTTTTGAATAACCAGTGTAGAGGTTGGTCTCTCTCACGTGAGTGTTTAATACTTACTTATATGTACAATAATTCTACTTCTGAATCTTCATATTGCTGAAAAGGATAAAAACCAAACAAGAACCTCAAGGTTTTCAGTCTTAAATACTGTGTCTTTGAGACTGAATTATTTCTTTACTACTTTATTACTACACATAGTAAATGCATAATGCAACATGAGACTCAGAAGGATGAGAATATCAGATGTCTGTGAAGTAAACGTAACTTCCTGTATGCAAATAAGGAAAGTAAGTTTCAATCTTGTGACTTATCTTCAATTCGAAAAGGAACAATAAGCCAGGAAAAATAATAATTCAAGATCCAATGTATTTGCCTCTGTTGCACAACAGAAAGAGAAAGTAACTCAATGAATTCTCACCTCTGAGGCAAAAAATACATTTAGACATAGCCTGTTGAGTGGAAACAAGGCAGATGTAGGAAAGGAAAATTACCACAAATTTCTTCTGGCAGCTGAATACAGGAAGTAAAGGAAGGGGAAAGCTGACCCAAAGAAATGAAAGAACTAGTCAATGGCAAGAAGGTTTAATTAGAGCAAGGCCTAGAGTTAGCTAAGAGGGCAATGGTGTACAGAAAGTTGGGTATAAAAGAGAACTGCTTAATGAAAAGCTATTATACAGATGTAATAGAGACAAATTATAAGTAGTAAAGCCAGTGACATCCTAGTACCACTCCTGATTAGTCTTCAGTGAGACCCTGGGGTGCAAGCAAAGTCAGCACTGCTGAAAAATCAACCTGTTGAATTGCTTAACAAAGGCTGAGACACACCTGGCTAAAGTTTATCCATTGCTCCAGTCTCAGCTATTAATGTTAAAAGTATTACAGATTCCAGTATCCAAAGAGTAGAAACTGCAAGGAGGGATTTGTAGTAAAGTGCCCGATTCTTGTTCTGGTAGCCTTACTCTTCTGCCATCACAAGAGCTCATTTTCTATGGGTCTGGATGCCACTCCCTCAGCATTCGTGAGCAATATAGTTGGGTTTGCAGTGTCCCGCTAAAATGCCCCCTTGTGGTCACTACAAAGACTTCTTGACAAGGTGTGCAAACTACTTTCCCTGTGTCACTAAGTCTGCTTCTAATAGCTCATCATACTTGCACAGTTTTGTCCTTCTAGTGTAAGAGGGTAAAGGCCTTCCTGCAGAAGTCAGGGACTAGATGCAGCAGCTCAGGTTCTTGTCTCCAAGAAAAGTAGAGATAGCTGACAGTGACTTTTCCAGGAGTTTCCGTTAAAGAAAGCCTGCAGAAATCATTATCTGCATAACAGAAGAGGCAACTGTTTGAGATCAAAGGTCGCACTTGAATTCACAAAATATTTGTCTATATAATCATTTGATAAAAAAACAGAAAAAAGCCAAATCTTGATTTACTTTGAAGTTTTTTTAAAACTAAAAAACTAGCTGTTAGTTTTTGTTACCACCTTCTGTTACCTTGTAAGAACAAGAAACAGTGAAGCAGACCAATTCAGATTTAATGCCGCTCCAAAGCTTTACAGAGAGTGGAGTCTGGCAATTCAGTAAGTCAACTACCAAAGCTATTCCCAACTGTATACAAACTTCACAGTCCAGTAAAGGATATCAGGTCTGTAGTCAGCTGCTTCAAAAGAAAGGGCACAGAAACACATAGTAACCACAAAGAGACTTGTGTAAAGTTTACCTAACACACATAATTAGTATTGGTTAGTGTTAAGATCCACCTGTAAACAATTAGAGACTGCTACAATCCAGAAACCAGTACTGAGACGGTTCCCTTCTGGATACTTTAACTGCTGTTGCAAAGAGATGCTGCAAGTATTTCAAATTCATGTGACCTACCAAACAAGACTAGAGGGTCAGAGGGCCGGGGCAAGGTCTTGTCTCAAGGATATCTTAAATACAAAGGAGAACCTCAAGCATCTTTGGCAGTTCAGCAGATTCAAGTAAAGAGTAGCAACCAAACAAGAAGCTAACAGTCAGAAATTACAGTCTAAACCAACTCTAGTTACATTTGAAGATCAGCTTCAAAGGTACGCTGGCTGAAGTGTGTCATGAAGCTGAAATATTATGAATACTGTTGCAAGTTTTCGGTTGAAAAGCCTTGCAGGCTGGTTTCATTCGATCTTTATCATCTGAAATGGTGGCTTTTATGAAACGAGCTAGTTACATGAGACTTCTACCAGAAGCTTCCATGTAAATGGAATCTGAACAGACACTTATGGCTGTGTCAGACTTGAAAGCAATCCCAGGCAGGGGGAGGGAGAGGATATCACCTTCAAGAGCTTAAATCTGACCCTTTCCAAATTGCAGTACTGCTCCTGTTAGAGGTTTGTTCATGCAATTCCTTTCATCTCAGCAGGGAGATCGTGTGCTTGGTGAGGCTGTCCAGTCGGTACTAGAACAGACACTTGTATTGGTAACAGACATTGTCTTTTAAATCAGTTATACTGTAGAATCTGTCCGTTTTACTGCAGAATCTACTCCATCACCTGCAACAACTGACAAGCAACAATCCAACAACAGATCACAAAGCATCCTTGAGAAGCTAAGCACTGGGCTTTGACATGTCGTACAACCAGAGTACTTACATGATGCTACTCAGGTACATCAACACCATGCCCCATCAGTGCTGCTAATTTACCCTTGCTCACAAAGGAAGAAAGTGTCACGTACCTTGCACAAGCAGAAAGCCACTCCTTTACTTTTAACCTTATGAGTTAGCCCAGTGAAGTCAAGGGACTTCTTGTCTTTGACTCATTACGATTTTTTTTCCTCCCTTCCTCTACACCACAGAATCAGTTTGCTTTTCTGAATGTTCAGTCTCCAATCTTTTCCATGAGTTAGCAAAATCATAAGGCAGACAACATGCCCTAGAGGTACAACTGGCCTTACAGGAATGGATGGTTCAAGACTGTTAGAACACAAACATCCAAGAATAAGAAATGTGAAAATGTGTTCTGAGCTGCTGCTAACAGAGTAAAGCAAAACATTACATATGGCAAATCTAGGCATGTTATTTATAAAAAATTACTGGATTTTTAGTCTATAATTGCATCCTTTAAACAGGAAACTTTCTTGTGAGACAAGACAGACGGCTTTTCAAGAGGGTTCAGGCTTGATATCCTTAAGATACTGACTACAGTTCTAGTCACTTCTAAAACCAATAGTTTTAATTAAACCCACATTTTTTATCCATGCAGAAATCTTGAACCAAACCACAAAATTTTCACATACACAAAGCTTTTATTGTTTTGAAAAGATATTGCATGATGATTCAAAGAGTGGGAGGCAGATGAGGCTCACATTTGGGGTGCCTGTCAAACTTAGCTGTAGGCTTAGAACTGGAAATGATTCTGAAGAAACCTCTACCTTCCAAGTAGGCTTGCTATCTGAAGTCATTTGACAAATGCCTGGGAATTACAGACAGTTATTAAAAACATTTAACTTGAACATACAGAACTGCTATTAATGCTGACTGATACTGCCTGTTGTGCAGCCCCTTGGCTCTGCTAATACTATTGCATCTACTAGGGCTACTAGTTCTCCTTCCCCAATAGCTGGTGATGTCAGAGTTCAAGATGCAAAAAGCCCATTAATGTGTAATCCTGAATAATCAGAATGTTTCTTCAAAACTCCTGCCATTTAGTGATTTACTAAAACTGGATTTTACTAAAACAAGATTTATGTTCCTTTTACATGTCTTGGTTACACATAGGATTGTTTGTTCTCTGAATGTGCATCTTTAAGCTTCAGTGCCAATACAAATACTTACAGCATAAACATTGCTGTAGCTATGCAAGTTATAGGGTTATCTGTAGAAAGGAAAGTGTTATGATGTGCATCACAAAAAACTTGGTGGCAGATGACCCAGTTACTACAGACTCAGTGAGTTCAGGACTCTACCCCTTGCAACACAGTTAAAACCTTATTTGCAAAACAGCACAACTGTAAGTGGTCAAGGAGAAAATCTACATGATCTGACACATTTTTACTTGTAATACAAACAGACATTTCATTTGCATAATTTAGGACTAACATAGGCTTCTATCCTGATGCTGGAGTACATTAGAAGGAACTAAAGAGAAGGCTGCCAGGATAATTTACTAATGAGACAATTGCTGTCTCATCATCATCACTGCTTGGAAGAATATTTACTAGGGTCCCCTAAAAGAAGGATGGAAGAACAGAATAGAATACAGAGCTAAACAGAGCTACAGAATAAGTCATATTTACTTAACTAGTTTCTCCCAGCCTTTATATTCTCAACAATTTATTTTTGTGACCAGCAACTCTGCTTCATGAGCACCTAAGTAATTAATTTGGGGAAAAAAAAAGGAAAAAGAGAAAGGGGAAAATAAATGTTATTTTTGCTCCTAGAGTGCTGAGTCCCTTAGCTATTCATACTCTTGATTCACCTTGCTTCACCACAGCTGAAGAAGTCAAAGTTGCCAGCCAGGAGAAAGGAAAAGGACTCGAGAAGCTGGGGGGATAAAGATGGTATCAAGAACATCCTAAAAACAAAACCCACAACCATCTGATTATGAAAAAACAAATGTGGCTACTGTTCAGCAGACTGAATATCTTCTTTCCCCTCCCCTTAAGTCACCCTAACTGTGCTATGAAGACCTCTCCTCTGACAATTCTGTCCAATTCTTTCTCTTGCAATATCCTCCCCTTCATAAGCTTTCAATCCCCAAATCTTTCATCTTTTGCAACAAATACTGGCTATCTTCCAACCCTGAGCTTTCTAATGCCATGTGCACAGCAATGCTTTAAGAACACAAGTTTAGTATCTTTATAAATTCCTGTTCTGGCTAAGTAAAATGGAAAGGAGCCAGAATTCTCTGTGGTTTCCTTTGTAAGAGTGTCTTCCACCTTTGCTCCTAACATGCTCAGGCAGCAGAGACTGATTAACCCCTCCAGCAAGGAAATCTAGAAAGGTTTACACTCCTAAAGCTGGAGACAGGGTATGCCAGCTTCCTTTAACTGACAGATTTCTCCACCTCCGAGGGGCTTTAAGCAATTGTGTATTCTTGGGCTCACTGTGCACTGAACAAGCTTTGATTACAAGAATAAGTTCATTAAATTTTGGAGCCATGTAGTAAAACATTCCTAACACTGCAATACAGTTGAGCTCAATCACGTACCTGTTTTATAGACAAAACTTCCACTTCAGTCCACTTGAATTTTGTCCACGAATGACAAAATATGAAGCCGTGCAAACATTCTGTTCATTTAAGTATTGAGATACGGCTACCAACTACTTGCTGAAAATGGTCATTCATTCATAAAGATAAAACAAGATACTAGTTCATGTAGCTAGCATTAATAATTCAACCTACCCGATTCAGTAGCTACATCCCTTTCCTGAATAAAGGCTTTTGGCTTCTGCTGAAGCCAAGAGTCATTTTTGCACTGAATTTAAAAAATTTCAGCTCAAATTCTCATGTTATGGTTGCGAGTCTGAGACAAATCCACAGCAACACCTAGGTGCTCTGCAGCTCAGTACTGAACACAGATCTTGGGGATTTAAGTGTTACCAAGCAACAGAACCTCCGCAATTCATGGGGTTCCTCAGCGTTATTTTGTGAGGCCCAAGGCCTTTGTGCTTCAATGCATAGTTTCAAGCAAGCAGCCTCCTATGCTGGAATGCCATCTTGGGATATGCAATTTCCTTTTATAAAGTTAACTGGAGACGTCTGCTGAGATTTACTCAGTCAAAAGCTACATTCACCCTTCACATGGGAGCTGAGGTGATATGCTGCAACAGCTGCTCAAGAGAGCAGGAAGGTTACAAGAAGAATGTCTAGCAGGGTGTCACATCTGGAATCTTGATTAAAGTCCGATTTGGATAGTCAGTGAGTACTGACTATTCTCCTCTTTCTAACATGCCAACATTTATCATCCATTCAGTTTCTGTAGCAACTACTCGTAATCCCTTAGAAAAGGGGTTCACAGTTTTTTGGACAATTCTGTCATGGATTATTCATATTCTCCATAACAAGCCTTCTGCCTCTAATAGTAAAATGTATGAACTTACCCATCAACATTTATTAAGATGTTAATGTGGATGTGACAGTCCTATGGTACTGTGTGTTGTTAAAATGCTTAATGAAACATTTTTGTGGAGAGAAGGAGAGGCAAGAAAATTTGTGTTTTCTTTAAGGTTATCAAGATTTAGTAGAAAGTTAAGTTAAATTGCAAGCTTTTAAAAAGCCGTAAGAACAAACAGCAGGCTAAAAAAAAGAAAAAAAGAAAGAAACAACCACATATGTAGTAGCTTAGAATCAGTAGTTGGTACACTTAGAATCACTAGGTATAGCTACCATAGTCCTTAGCTGTATGCAATAATGCAGTAACTAATGTGTACTGGGAATCCCCACAGTAGCTGTTAATAAAATGACTTTGAAGAGGAAGGGTCAAACAACACTTAGAATCTTGCACATTTATGGAATTTGGCTTCAGTTTCTGGTATTGCCACAAACTTTGTCTGACCCTTCAAGAAAATCATTAAGCTCTGTGTGTCAATTTCCTCAACTGCTAGGGCAGAAATAACAAAACTCAGATATTGAAAAAAGATGTTAATATACTGTCAGAGAAAGCCTTGGAAAGAGGGCACTATACTATCACAACTTAATGGAAAATTTTATTCCAAGCAACATTGGGTGGGCACTCTGGTTTACCCTCTGTCCAACTATTTCAGATGAGAAGTCATCTTTTAACATACACTAGTGTTAGCAGCATCCATTATTGATCGAATAGAAGATCATCCCATGTTTTCCAGTGAAAGCTCTCCTTAATAACTGATTGCACAACAAAATCTAAACAACAGGCACTGAAAAAAGAATCAAGTTCATATACAAACAGGACCTGATAAGACAGTAATCTAGTCTTTTGCTTAGGAGCTACTAAGAACCTGAGGTCAGCTGTTAAACACAAGTCAAATTTTTGTCTCAGTATTTGCTTTATTCTTGTTAGACTTTTTAGACCTTAGCAGAGACAAATAGAAGTGTAGCAGGGTTTTCCCTGTCACCACAACAGCCCCTGATAATTACGGATGACCTTTAGGGCTGAACGCATGCAAGCCTGAGTCTGAACATACTATCTCAGCTCCACTGCTGGCCTTCTGACCAATCCATCTGCGCTTATTTGTTACTGAAAGGTGAACTGAAAACAGCCTTAAGCAAGCACATTAAGTCTAGCGAAAACTGAGATACTGCCTTTAGTTAGTTTTCCCCACTTCAAGCCACAACACAAGAATGGGAGAGAATTAAAACACTGTTGATTACTTACTGCTGTAAGACAAAAATACATTTAAATATATTTAGACTTTTACAGGCATATGCCAAATATTTACCCGAGTTACAGAAAAAGTAAACATCTCTGTTCTTATGGAACTTATCACTCAGAATAACCCAGTGATTTTAGTGGAGAATAGAGGGGAAAAAAATAGGGGATTCCTTCTCCCCGTCATTGCTAGTACTTTGTTGATTACATCTTCATTTTCCTCAAAATGCTTGCAGATGTGTAATTTTTGTCCCACTTGATTTAACTGTTACTACAAACAATCAAGATGCAGAAAATACAGTATCTGACCACCCCTTGTTCCTGATTGACAAGTTATTTTTGTTTGTAAAGATTTTAAGCAAGAGAACTACACTGAATTGTTTTACAGGTGTTATACTACACAGTGGAAGAGGTACAGCATTGGTAAAGACCTGTAAAAACACTCAAAATTGGTTGAGAAAATTAACACATGCTCTGTCACCCAAACAAAAACCCCAAACTCGTAATAGCCAGCTACAGGTCTTACAAAAATACTGGAAGATTTCATGTTTTGTACACATGATTTAGAAACAGAACCAACTTTTTGATTCATGTTCAGATGCATGCCTGATTCGAGAGAGCAGAAAACATACAACTTAAGCAGTTACTTCCTTAGCTTAGTTATTAGCAGTCTTTGTGGTAGTGTTCACAATGTCAAGTTTGTGCTTTTCTGCTCAGTAGTGGAAGCAGTTGTATGTAATCAAATAAGTTTTACATTAAAGAAAAAAATCCTTAAAAAACACAACAAAAATACTGAAACATTGCTAAGTCATACTACAAAATATTTACAAATTAATATACTTGCAAAGCTTCAGTTTAAACACTAGGTCAAAGTGCAGACAGGAGATTAATGATCACTTTTCAGTCTTGCCATATGGCAAAAGCAGAAAGGGACCAAAGTAAAAATATAGAGACAAAATTCCAGCATTTTCCAGCTTTAGAGCCTACTTGCTATAGCATTAAACTACACTATTTTTGCTGTATTATCATCACTAGACTTGATCAGTTAAGGCTAGTCAACATTTCCCATTTTAAGACCCTATTTTCAGTTACACCTAAGCTTGCTTAAACTTGTATTTGGGTAAGATTACATACAGTGCCTCCAGTTGATTTTTAGGAAACAACAAAAATGACTCAATCATTTCTAAGAATGAAGCATAGGGAAAATATGCAGCATTACTTATATTCAAAGAATTTGTAAAACTGTTTTTAAGAAACTTCTTTAGATTTCAGAAATGGGGACATGAAATTTAGCATGGAGGCTGTGCGGGTATCACTATTGGACTTTTTGCTGTTCCTTTGGAGAAAAAAAAACACTTTGGGGCATATGTTGAAGCTTTGAAAAGTTTGGACTTGCACATGTTTGCCAGACCTGACTAACAGCTAAAGTCCGCATTATTTTATCTCCACTGCACAGACCATAGAGACTAAGCTTGATGGTTCCTGCAGTAACTGCAGATTGCTATGTTGCCACCCATAAATCAAGATTACTTCTCTGGTTTCAAGACTCCCACTGCTTTCATCCCATTAGCACAGAACAAAAATATCACCCAGTTCTAATGCAGAGGAAGCAAAGATGGATTTGGGTGAGAAAGGAAAATGCAAGAGTATCAAGAGAGAAAGGAAAACGTGCTGGAGCCTGGGACCAGATGAAGTGAAAGAGATGGGTATAAAACGAGAATGGGCAGAGAACAGGCTGAATCAGACAAGGCCTTTCCAGCAAAGAGGAACTGCCCAACAGCAAGCAGTATCAGCTCCATTTCAACTTCTTGAAGGTCAGGCTGCTAAGAACTCAGAGTGCATATCTACCAAAACAGAAGAATCAGCCGCCAGCGTATTACTTTGTCGAGATCCCCCTGGAACAACACGCAGGACCCGGCAGCCTGGGGCAGGCCTGAGCCTTCGGGTCGCCTTCAGAGCTCAGCACCCGGGCCAGCTGGCTGCAGCAGGGAGGGGAGGGCTAAGGCAGCCCACAGTCCTGCCCGGCCTGGCCACTCCTGACCAGCATGCCGGGAGGCAGCCCCGCAGCACTCCCAGCCAGCTGCTCCTCCTTCTCAGCTCCAGCTCCCAGGGCGCTCCCCGGGCTGGAAAACACCCTGCCATACTCAGCTTAGCGGGATTCAAGGAAAGGAAAGGCAAGGCAGCAGCAGACCAGCGGAGAAAGCAAGGGGCCACCTCCCCCCTCCCCACAACAGGCTAGCGAGCGGGAGCAGGCGGGTGCTGGTCCACAGCGGTGTTTCCCACCCGCCCTCAGAGTGCAGTGGTGGTGGTGCTGTCACATGCCGGGTGCCGTCACTGCGCACGCAGCTCTTGGCGCCCTGGCCGCCCCCACTGCCGGCCTGAGAGCATGAAACCCACCTCCCCACTCAGGAAGCCTGGGCCAAGGGAGGCAGGGAAGAGGTGAGAAACAAGCAGCCTCCCCACTTCCTTTCCCCCAGGCTGCTGGGGAAGTGGCACGCAGCCCCACCGCAGGAGAGGAAGGTGGCTGCTTTCACAGGAACAGCAAAGTGTCTGCCGCAGTGATACGATTTCTGCTTGAGGCCAAGGCACAGCGCCTCTGTCCCACTGTAGTTACAGTAGGTCAGGGATCCCCCTCCCTCATACTACAACCACAGCCTTTCAGTTACTGGAATAATGCACAGGTCCAGGCTCCTTATAAGAAGTGTGATGAGGTAATAACTAAAATACAGTTAGGAGTTTTGGCTTGTTTTGGGGCTATTGAGCTTGTGTCATGAAAGTATTACAAGAAGGCAGCATTAGCACCACCAGAAGAAACCAAGAATAACAGTTTCAAAATACCTTTTTTCTTTTCTTTTTACTCAATTAGGCAAAAGTTGAATGTCCTTTTACTTGGTCACTTAGTTGCTACAACAGCATAATAGACTGTATGTAGATGGCTTCACATCAACTGTTTCCTCACTAATACCTAACAAATAGAAAACTGCAGAAGACATTAAATTCTGTGATAGAATGGAAGGGGTGAGGGATGTATGATCCTTAAAAAGGACCACATCTAGTTAAATGGTGTAACTTGGGCAAAAATTTCTATCTCCACCTAACGAGTATAGCAACTACCTTGGAAAGCAGATCGAAGACAGCAGTATTTGCAGGACGTTTGATGTGAAAGAACCTCATTGAGTCTTTTTATACAACAGTAACTTTGTCTTCAGTCATTTTAACAGAGAACTAGGTGCATAAACCAAGAAAAACATTGAATTGTTACAATCTAAACTTTATAGTCAGAAAAGCAGAAATATAACCATTAACCCATCAAAAGCAAAGGCAAGCCTCAGAACACCCCACTAACTATATAGCCCTAGGGCAGTACTGCACTTCTGTAATATCCAGGGAAACCCCAGAATGGTGAGGTCATTGTGTGCTGTACCAAATGCTGAATCAGTTATATTCAGAGAAAGTACGTAATCTTACTTATGCTTGATCAAGCCCCAGTAACTAATAACCTAAATTCTTCCTAAACATTCTTCTTCAAACCTTAGGAGTGAAGAAATATTGAAGTAAGGGTGACTAGAAGTAAACTGAAAAGCAAGAGTTAAAAGAAAAAAAACCTATATGTAGGTGGGTAAGGTACATTAAGGTACTTAACATCCATTAGCTAGGTTATATTTGGAGACTGGTTGCATAATCCCTCTATCAGCACACATGTACATGCAAAACCAAAGATTATTTGGCTGAAAGTGTCAAGAGACTTTGCTGAAGGATGCTTCCAATGCAAATCAGAGAAGACTCAAGGGGAAGTTTCTTTAAAAGCATGTTAATATTACAGGGTTGTAGGCTACTACAAAACAATTTTCTTATTTGCTTTGTTGCTTACCTCATCACTTCATGCAGATTTGGTGTAGCAAAGAAAAATCCTTTGTAAATTTGAAGGAACAAGTGCTGAAGTTGCATACATACTGTAGTTAGTACACAAACTTGTTAAAGAATGATGTTTTAAACAAGGTTAGAAAATTGAAGGAGCTACTTTATAAACTCAAGATGTAATTCTGCTAGTCACTTAAACATGAGTTGTTTGATTAATGTTAAACTAGAACTAGCAGATTGCTTTTTTTTTCTTGAGAGGAGAAGTGGGAAGTGGCAAGAATAGGATCTCTCAAACCCATTAAAACAAGTTTTAATTTAGAAAGCTTTCAGAACAGCTGTGGAATGCCACTGCACTGTTTAAGACTTATAAAAGCTAACCTGCACTTGAAGCTAACTAGTTTCTTTTTTATTACTACTACTACTCTGGCTACTAAGCATACTGTGCTAAACAATTGCGCTTTCTCCACAGGTCTGGAATACTAAGAGTATGGAAAACATTACAGAAGGAAGACTTTACAAAATACATACCTCCCCCTTTTCCTTTACAGCCCTTTGGTTGTGCGACTGAGATGATCTCCAGTGGATGCTTAAGAACAGCAATTCAGAGCTCCCGTTGAGTTGAACTACTCCTTTTTAAAGTTCCAGGGGCATCTATTGCCAAATAGCAAACTGGGACTTCTGCTACCAACTCAGTTTACAGACTGCACTACTGTTTCATAGAATTTTAAACCAAAGCCAGGAAATATCAGAAGCAGGAAAGGAGTGTTCCAGTTCCAATTTGCTCCTCACAGCAAATTGACTCTAGCATGTTATTATCATTATGCAAAGTAATTTGTCTCCCCCTTTACCCTCCTCAAACATTTGAATTAGGGCTTGTTTTTTAGCACATCTAACCTACAGAAAAAATACTGAGGAAAGACTAAAGATCAAGTTTTTCTTTGGAAGATAATATTTTACAGCATATACAAAAATACTCTGGAAAAACATACAACTTCATTTACAAAACCACCAAACTAAAGAAATTACAATATGAAGATAGCACAGCATTTGTTTCACATGATCAGAATTTGTCCCCACCCCCCAAAGGCCCCTGATGTACTTAACTGGGTAAGCAGCATTTACAACTTGTTTCCAAAATCCAGCTTAAGACTACTACAAGTTTTCATGCAACTGTTTAGAACAACCTCCAGGGTTTCAGTGAAACCCAAACAGCACTTTCTGCATGCCAATCACTTTCAAGGCAGTAGCCTGCAGGTGGGTAGTAGTGTCACAACAGCCTCAGCTGTCTCAGTGTTTAAGCATACCTTCAGTTGTGTGTTCTGAGTTTAGCTTTGCTACCCAGTGAAAGCAAAAATAACCCAAGTCTTGTTTTGGAGCAGTCTTAAAAAAAAAAAAAAGAGCCAAACAACATGGCATGAGACATTTCTACCCTCTCCATACTTTGGTAGCATCCTCTGTTGCATTTTCTTCAATTTTTAGATTTATGGGCCTCCATGGGAGGCAATGCATATCATTTGTGTAGGGCATGGCTGTGCTAGACAGTGGAAAGCTACTGCCTGTAGAAGCTGAGCACCATTGTGATAGATGCATAGGAGTGCACGTGCCAAACTGGAAAATAATTTAAGATCACAAAAATAGTACAGCTATATTAACTAGAAAAGCATAAACAAATGCAAGCATGTTCATACATACTTCAAAGCAGAATGTGGTTCCAGTGACTAATAAATCCTGTTTACATGCATTCTGAATCGAAGCCACAGTACAGGTTGCTTTTTGTGGCTTTTTCAACACAAGCTTTTTCAGCTAGTGACCGTTAAGACTTTTAAAAGGCTAAGGACAGCTGTTGCAAGGCTACACAGAAAGTAGTTCCAAAAGAAGCAAACATCTAAACTAACAATGCTAAAAAAACCCCAAAGAACATCATGATTTTGTAGGTAGTGGCTTGTCAGTAGGCGATCTTGGAAAAGCTACACAGTAATAGGAGTATCCTACAGCATCTGCAGGTCAAAATGCAAATAAGAATGTTGAACCAACTAGTATATACTTAAATAACTTCCAGTATGGTGACAGTAACCCTCCATACTTTGTTGGACAGTAACTGCAAGACACACTGGCATTATGAACCACTACACAAATGTATGTCATCTTTACCTGAAGAGACACTTGTTACTGGTTAAGGGTCAGTCTGATGGATCTTTTAATAATGCGAATATTTGTTGGAATAGGAGATGAGGAATCTGGTAGCTCTTTACTGGAAAGCCTCTACAACACACAAAAAAAAAAAAAAAAAGGATGCCACATAGAAAAGGAAGTTTTAAATGCATTAATTCAGAAATAGTAGATAAAGAATGGTGCTATTTTATAGGTTTAGCTAGAAAAGGGCTTGTTTAGCTACAAAGATAGCATGGCCAAAATTAAATGTTAAAAAAAGGTGTTTTTCCACCATATCACTTGTTTTCTTACCACCACAGTTTACACAGATAAAACATTTCCCCTCTGCATACTCATTCTTCCCTCAGGAATTAGTTGCCTCAAATTATGTCAGGAAAGAAGCTGCTTAACAGCATAGAGGAAATTAGCATTATTCTAGGATCCATGGAAAACATCAGAAATAAAGGGTACATCTCTACTAGCCAGTTTACTTCCAGTCTTATAACCCTCAGTCTCACAAAATTTTACATCAAGAGTCAAAGCCACTTATACTCTTAAGAGCTTCCAAGTCTTACCACAGAAATTGGTATACCAATATTTAAGATAATGACAGCTCAGAGCACTTTATGAAGAATCTGCAAGAAATATACATTCCCCCTTGGTAAGAAAAAAAAAGCAAGCTGGAAAAAAAAACTGTGGCAGTTCAAGTGTATGTAGACATGGTTCTTGAAGTGCAGTAACTTTCAATCTGTGGCTTATGTTGTGCAAGTAAACCCAGAAGCTCATTGTGTGCTAGAGTCTAGCCATTCAGTTTGCTGGAAGCATGACAGGCAAAGCTTACCAACTATCCAGAAGAATCAAGCTTACAGAAGTTAATAATACATAATCTTTCACATGTGATGGAGGTTCTAGTTTTCATTTACCTGTGAACATAAGGGCACAACAGATAATACCTGTGACCTTGGTGTGTCACTAATTGGAATAGGCGTGGATTTTCCTCCAAGGCCATCCTAAAAAAAAACACCACACAAAGAAGTGATATATTAAACTGTATCATAAAATTCATGGTATTAAAAAAAAAAAAAAAAAGGAGAGAGACAGCTAAATACATACATGCATAGATACCCTCCACCTCCTTTAAGATCAGGGAAAATACTAAAGTTTGACACCCCCATGAGCATGCGTAAAATATTTCCAAGTATTTCAACCTTCAAACCATATCTTGATCTTGGGACATGCTCTCAGGAGATTATGCTTCAGTAGCAAACTACACTCAGTATACAGCTCTGTCCTTCCCTTTGAGAGGTCAAATGCTTAAGTTACACTACCACCTTATTTAATGGTAACACTTGACAGGTAAGTCAAGTGTGTAATATTTGACAGGAAGATGGATAAGCTACATTAAAAAGCATTTCTGTTTACATCAGTAAATGCAGTATTTATGTGAGATACTCTAGGCACTAGAATGTTCAGGCTTTCAGTCACTCCACTGAGTAAAACCACCTCAAAATTACATTTTCTGTAGATCTTCTCTTTACATCTTCTGGATTGCCACCATCTTTGAATGCTGAATCCTGGCCAATTAACTAGAAGGACAGAATACACAAACTCAAAATAATTGCTACATTAAAGTTACATTCATATTTGGGTACAGCTTCCAACACATTGGAAGTACTAACAGACATTTCTAAAATGACATTTAAGCAAAAATACTACCACCACACAGGAATCTCATGTTTGTCTCAAAGTCTTGGTATTGATCCTTGAAACCTGTACTTGAAATATCTAATATTAAATTTGTAATTCCAAAGGCTTAGATTCTTTACAAGCGCCAAATGGGAACTTTTTTCTCATTCTTTGCCTCTGCCTCAAAAAGGAAGTGAAATTATATACAGAAAATTGTTCTTGTCAATGTTAAATCTCCTCAAGCATTAATCTAAGGCTTCCATGAAAACAAGATTTAATTAGCAACTCCATGTTTTGTCTTTTCAGTAATGGATAGCCTGTTAAACAGATTTATTTCTAAACAAAGAACTATGAGTAAGTTTTCAAATTACCTGCCAGCACCAGATTAGCTCATACCTTTAGATTTGTAATATTCTCATCCTTTTTAGTTAAATAATTAAAGGTGTTTTCTGGATTAAGAGTTGCTTCCAGATGGGCCAGTTCATTTAGCAACTAACAGTGCAGTGGAAGTGGGGTGGGGGAAGTACAACATTATTTTAGAAACTATCACCAGAATAGAGACTACTGTCAGATCTCAAAAAATTAGTAGTAATATACATGAGATTCAAGATAATTTCCCCTTTCTACAACCTAGTAAAACTACCATTATGCTTCAATTCTGACTTCTCAGTTACTCCCCCCATTCTGTAACAGTACCTAGCACTATTTCAAACCATCCCCTGCCTAGCTACCCACAAGCTTTTACCTTTTCTCTGTCTTTTGGTCGTTTAGGGCATTCTTCTGAGGTAGGTGAATAAGGTCGTTTAGGTGCAGCATTCTTAGAATTTGAAGCCGGAGTCCCATTTAGTTCATGCTGTCCTTGGACAAGATGTGTTCTAAGCCGAGAAATTGTGTTATGTCCTACTACAGTAGGAATGGTGCAACCAATGCAAGGAGGTCCTGATGTTCTTACTGTAACTGTAGTCTCCACTTCTGTGGGAGACACTCAGCTTTTAGAATCTAACCATGACATTAAAGACTGCATCTCTCCCCCCCCTCCCCCCAAGACGCTACTTTATACATACTTGAACCAATAACTGGAATGGACAGCCCCTTAGACACTGATGGAACAGCTACATTAGGTATCTTCTCTCTACTGCTAGCACCATTAGCTAGCTGAATTCCAGCATTTCTGTAAAAATCAAAGTTTTGAATGCTTGACTTGCAAAATGTTAGTTAAAAAGTACTATACATAGTTTCAAAAGTTCAAACAAGACAGAACTACTTTCTTAGCTCATTGTCACACTTCTGCTCAGCAAAGGCAAACTAGTAAGTAATCTAGCATGAGATCTTCGTTTTGCTGAACTTTACACTTCAAATTTAAACTTAAGTGTCTTCTTCATGCAGTAGAGCTGAGTCCCCATGTTCTAACTTTGTTTTCCAGCCTAGAATATCCAGCACTGTGCTCCTATTAACAAGTTTATCTGCTCCACATATATGTACCCCCAAGTTTTTTTTTTATTATTATTTTTGCATAGTACTTCTCCATTACTGAACTGGGCCACAATACACCAAGCACTACATATTTGATATTATTGGGCTATTGCTCTCAAAATTCCTTATTCCTCTGTGCTCAAGTACTTTATGGACAAATAGACTTCCCAGAAGTATCACCGCCAGGGCGTTCTCATGCTGCCCCACTGTAAGTTAGCAGTAGTGGGTTGGTGGTTTTGTTGTGGCTAAGGTCAGTACTTCATTACAACTTAACCCCAGCAGGTACTAATCATACCTTTTGTTAGAAAGGACAGTGTTATCTACAGGTAAAGTGCTCCAGGTCCAAATTACACACTGGCCTAAGTGGATTTATATTCAGGACCAAATAACTTCACCAGCACCAAGATCTTTAATGTACACAGATGTGTGAAAATAAGTTTTTCACAAACTTCTTAACCCTTCCTCATCCTCCCCACTCCCAAGATGTCAGCTGCATTTAAGCCATTGGAGTACTCCACATGCTCGTGATCTACAGATTCGAACAAGAAATCCTAGAACTCGTTTGCATTGCCAGTCAGTTAACAGCAGCTTCTTCCCCATTCTAAGGTTATAGTGCTAACCTTTCTATTTCTGCTGCAGAGATGTCCAATTTAGATGTCCTATTTAACAAAGGGGAATTATATGGTTTTCTGGAGTCCATGTCTCTGGAACTGTCCAAACAGCTTCCATCTGAAGAGGCCCTTTTGGACTGAAGTCCACTAGCATTGTGACTAATATCTGGCATGCTTTGCTGAAACAACAGTTTAGAAAGTGAGATCTTAAAAGAATAAGCAAGCAAAAAGAAAAGTTTCCTGAAGAGCCAAAATTTTATTATACCTTCTTTCTCTTCTGTAAGGTTTCTGCAGGCAAAAAATAGTGGAGCTGCTTTCTCTTCATGTGAGCTGCCTCAATCTTCATACCTTCTTTCAGCATGTTGAGGTTGTTAGCCTGCCTGTAAACTAACATTAAATTTTGTGTTATGCCTCTTATCGGAGATGTTTTTGTTACAGACATGTTGAAGCTACATATAGGTTCTTTAGAAACAGCAGCTTTTAAGTTTGTCCCACCCAAAGCAAGAAGTTTTCAGCATAGCAGAACATAAAACGCTACCCAAGCACTCTACATACAGTCTCAAGATGAATGTGAGCTGAGATACCCATTGCACATCTAGTTCAGGCTGGCTATATCATAGCTATTTCAGTTCAAATATGAGTTTAAGGTCATTTATAGCCAGTTTGCTAATTGTACAGACCATATCCAAGTTGTCCTAAGCTAATGGAAGAAAGACTCCATAACCATTAGTTTTCTGATTAAGAATTAAGAACAGATGCAAATTACTTCCTGAAATACCTGCTGTGAACACTGAGACACCAGACATTTTTCTCAAGATTTGAGCTAGTTTTTATTTGGTATTTATGGTGGTGATTACATTTTCACAAGTCCTGCAACATCATCCAATTTCCTAGTAATTCAGACATTAAAATCTGTCAGAGAAAGCAAGACCAGATTTAAAGGAGGTCTGACTTATAAACACTACAATTTAAGCAAGCTTTTCCTAACTTGATTACAAAAAACCTTTTATGCAACTTAAATTCTACTCTAGCACAACAGTCGTTATAGAATTGAGTTACATTCGGACAAGCTTGTCTAGTAGGTCAATCCTGAGAAGAACTAGAAAGAAGTCAGCTTACTAACATACATAGGGGATCAAATTAAGGACAGGGCTACACAAAAGCTTACCGAGTCTTTCTATAGAAGGCCTATATGTGGAAAAAAAAAAAAGCAGAAATACCTCACACTGATACAAACTGCTGCTTCACAGCAAATTCAATTACAGTTTTATTTAAAAATGAAGTAAAATTCTTTTAAAAGCCTTCCAAACAGATAGCTATGTTCCTGAGCCTGACGGCTTAGTTACCTTTTCCCTCTATAAATATTCTTTAAGTGAAGGAGAAAGCTTTCCTACTCAGTCAAATAACTGTGTCAAATAGGTCACTACCATATCTGCCAAAGGACTTCACAACTTTAATACCCTTTCTGTTCGAACTCTTGTGCTTCAAGCCCTAGCCTGGAACGTATTATAGGCTGTGCTTACTAGACCAAGAACACAGTTATACTGGTAACATTCTTACACAGAAATAAAGCAGTAAGCCTTACTTCTAGTCTGACTCTTCGCAGCATAGAAGACATATGCTGTATCAAGATCTAGCACATTTGCCATAACACTGAAACACACTGCAAAAAGCCTGAAGCCAAAAAGGTATAACCCACTGGATGCAACATACAAGATAAGCATCTGTACAGACTTCCTAGACTTGCACTCCTGTCTCCCTCAGCTTGAAATTCAGACAAGAACTTTGATGCAAACATTCTTCTGCATTTCCTCAGTTCCCAAAGTATAAGCTAAAAAGTAGTCAAGTTTCACTGCATATTTAAGTGGAAGCTAGACCAAGACAAACAGCTCAGATTGTACTGATGGAGAGGTTATCCATAGTATGAAGCAAACATTCCAAGTTTTGCCCAAACACACTTGCTACTTCAGACACAAGTGATCCAATTTCCTTAATTCTTCTTCAAGATGGCTATTCACAAGCCTAACAGCGCACAGGCATTTCCAAAAGATAAAAATTTATTCAGGCTGGGAGAAAACAAATGGACTATGGAATAGCAAAACTTATGTTTTCAAACCACCCCTGTCCCCACCACTCCAAGCCCATTGATTCTGCAGTATCTAGCACTTTGGTAGGTTTAGAAATAAAAATATTCATACTGTAAAGGTAACAGTAGGAAGATTAACATGAATGTTTACATGCTAGACCACATGTAATTGCATTGTGACAACTCACTGGCTTTCCAAGTAGGAAGGAGCAATTCTGAGACTATCATATTCAAACTGTATTTCAGGAAAACACTGTAAACAGGCAGTAACAATTTATTTTAGAATCTGAGAGAGTTTAATTCCCACTTTCGGAAGTTTAACTACTGACAGCCATTTTGACAGCTGCATGACAACGGATATCTCCAGGCTTCAGGTCTGACTACCACTTCATGGATGCATTTACTGTGATGTGCAAAACTGCTATTTCACTTGGTTATTTTTTTATAGATTTACTATGTGCCCATGTACAAAGAAGTATCTTTACACATCTACTAGAACAACTTAAGTCTTAGGTTTACCAAGACATTGCCTTTTCTATGTTGTAGAATTCTATGAATTCTACAATTCAGTCCTGGTATCAGCTGAATTTACTGTTCCATAAATCCAGTGTATTTGGCTTACTTGGAAGTGTCTCTTCTCCTGGTGCATGACTGTGATGCACATTCTAAGATGATCTTACTTTGCCAAAGTGTCAAAATAAGAAACTTAAGTGCTCTATACATTCAGCTCTCTATAGAGAGCTAACACTGGAGGAAGTACAGTTTATTTCATTAAATAATTCCCACTAGAATAAAAAAAGTAAACCCTACAAGTCTAGAACAAAATATAGGCTTACCTGTATCTGTGAACGACTGTATATCATATGTTAAATCAATGTTAACACTTTCTGCATTTTCCACTTTCCTAAATATGATTCCAAGAAACCACATTGACACATAGCCACTCCTAAAAAGACAGATTCACAAGTCTATCATTTACACACGGATGCCAGGTTGATTTAGATGCTAGCCTCTAGTCTCAGGAGGGGATTAAGCAAAACATCCTACACAATTTAGTGATATATAGCAGTTAAAGCTTAGCATAAGCCTGTACCTAAGGCACTGAGGTACTCTGAAATCCTTATTTTTAAATAAGTAGAGTATATAGTCTTACATGTTCAGAAGCTTGCCAGTGAGAATCTGTACTGACAAAACAGTATGTCCTTAACTGAACATCTCACAGATGAGTAAAGATGACTGAATATTAACAAGTTAATATACTGGCCAAAATACATTTAAGAAAATTAATGAAACTCACTGTTTACAGTGTTCTTTGTTGCCAGGGAAAGACTGTGGATTTACATGTGCAATATTTATAAATTCATTCCTCTCCAAATTTCCAACCAGCACACGGATTTTAGATTCAACAAGTCCAACCCTAGTAAAAAAAGAATAATTTGCTTTTTTTAAACTGTATCCAGTACAATATTATACACCTGTTTAAAATAGTGTTACTCATAAATGCTAACTGAACAGTAAGTAGTAAGTTTCATTCAGCTCAGTAGATGAGATTTTATATTATACACTCTGCAGTTTAAGGAAGTTCCAAGTGACGTTTGAGCTTCAGAGGTTCAAAAGACTGAGTTGTGTAAGTTCTCTAACAATTTAGATACAGCCCTTCAACACTGAACCTACGATGAAGACAGTAATCAGCAGGCCCCAGCATCTTCAGCTGTATTTGCAAGGGAACAAAATTCCTCTTTCTACTCCAAAGATCAAGGAGAAAAGTAGTTCAGAAAAAAACCTTGAACATAGCTATTGAGTTACACCTGAGTAGAGATGGAATTCTTCCTGCAGACTGATCAGTGAAGTTTCCCTTCCTTCAACCTAAACTGAGAACATAGTTCCTTTATTAAAAAGAATAATCTAGGCATCTTAATTTCATCAGAAACTTATTCAAGATCAGAATCATGACCTCAAAGGTTTTCATTTAAAATAAGTACTGCCATTTGCTGCAGTTACATAAAACACTTAACTTGGAAGCCAGTTAAAAATCTGTATGTTATTCAGAAGTGCTTAAATTGGGGGAAAAACAGGTATACTGTCTACTTCCAAATCTACCTAAAAGCTGTTTAACTAAACTTGTCCTTATAGCAGAAAAACTGAAGCAAGTCTATTTTCTGCTTTTTAGTTTTTCCAGATACATAACTAGAGCTTCATTGTCCTCATTTCTTCCATTACAGAGAACTGCAGCTTTTCATGGAGCTTCTGTCTTTCTTGTAAAATACTGGGATATACTACTTTGTTCTGTTAGAACTATTTTATGTTAAAAATAAATCTATAGCTTTAAAAACCCTATGCCTGTAACTTTGTTGCACATCTACTTGTGACTGACATCAAGTTGTAGCTGATACAATTTAACTAAACAGGCTAAAAGATCAGAGAAGTAGTACTCATTAAAGTTAAAGTTATTTTTAAACATTGTCATTTAGAGGCAGTGCAAAAATTAATGAATCATCTTATAGAACACAAGCCAAACTTTGAACTGTAATCAAGGTGCCTTCAGAACAGGGGATAGTTATATGTAGAGCTCCTTTGCTTGCTCGCTTGAAGCAAGCAAAGTATTCATTTCTTTACACAGAAACTTCGCAAAGTTAAGACCAAAATTCATATTACAGTACTGATTCTCTAGTTCCTCATAGAACAGCTGAGGTTAGAAGGAACATCTGGAGATCATGTAGTCCAAACCTGCTGCTCAGGCAGGGTCAGCTAGAGCACAATGCATAGGACTGCATCAAGATAACTTCTGCATGTCTCCGAGGATGGAGACTCCCACAGCCTCTCTGGGCAACCTGTTCCAGTGCTTAGTCACCCTCACAGTAAGTCTCTTCCTTGTTTTTAGTTTGCGCCCACTGCCTCGTCTTATTGTTGGGTGTCACTGAAGAGAGCCTGGTCTCATCATCTTTACATCCTCCTTTCACATGCTTATACACATTGATAAGATCTCCTCCAAGTCTTCTCCTATTTTACAATTCACACAATTACTTGGTACTGTTATTCGCACAGGTCAAGCAAGTAAATATTGACATACCTCCTTTAAGAGAGTAACAAACAATGCACTAAATAGTGACTTCCTCTAGTTACAGTTGAGGTGGTTCTCACATTAAGTTTTACAAAGTAGACCAGCACTTCTGCAGTTTACCCATCTGCTATTGACTATACCAAAATGCTGACATTTTCTGCACTGAACCCAAGAGGTCGAGTCCACTACTATGTTAAAATTTAGTAAGTGTGATTTATCAGCACTCAGTTGCTCTTCCTTGAGTGTCAGCAGGTCACTCCCAGATTAAATAGGCTTGTTTCACTTCACTGGGAAAGAGCAGGGCTTGGTACAGGCTGACCACGTAACCACAGCAACTTAGTTAATTGAACTGTAAATCAAGTATTACATTCAGCAATAACGTTATGAAGTCTAGCATTTTAAGGAGGTCTAGAAATCACTGAAAGATCCAGCTCTTGAGTGGTCATTACATATCTGATCACATCAAGTGTTCCATGATTACTTCAGTCTCTGTAACAAAGACCTTCTAACTTGCAATGTGCTGGGGTGAACAGTTGCCCACTCACTGCATCTTCTCCAGATGATTAAGACCACCTGACTTTGAGGTATATACACACACTAGCTTTTTATCCCTTCTCAACCTGACTCACTCTTTAGGTCAATCTTGCAAACAACAAGTTTAATGCTGTCTGCCTTTTACAAGATTTAGCAGGTGAACCCCCCAGTTCAACTGATACTGTATTCGATACCAAATTGTACACTTCAATACTTTGTTGGCAGAATGTAGTGCAACACTGAATTGGGTTTCAATTACCTATTGAATACACATTCAAATAGTCTTACCACTCTAAGTGATGCTCTTCAGTAGATGCACTAGCAGTCAGTACAATATAATGTCTAAAAGAGAAGGAAAATTAATAATATACTGCTTTAGGACTTCATTTAAGTGAAACCAAAAAGCAATTGCCATAAATATGTAGATTTGGACTTCCAAACAAGAAAAGATTATATCTTGTATTCTATGCAGTATTAACCAAAGAAAAATTGATTACATCCTTTAGGATCTCTTTCTGCTACAGTCAAAATACTATAGTTTTGTTAATAAAAATGGCATCATCACAATGATATGCAGTTTCTGCATGCCCAATATCCCTGCACTCATGCTTGCCAAAAGTCAATCACCTCCGTTTTCTGAAAAAACAAGCATTAATGCCATCTTCTGTTTAGGCTGAAAGCTAAAATCCCCTGTGCTAACCAGTACACAAACCATTTCAAGTTCAGACAGACTTCACGCATACTTGTACTTCTGGAAGAAGTTTGATGGTTCTAGGAGCTTTGGCCAGTCTGCTTTTCCTTGAAGAATCTCATTTGTAACGGCAAGACCTGCAATTAAAACCCAGTGAATCAGCCAGAGTTATGAACTTCATAAGATAATTCTGAACACTAATGCACAGGTCAGAATTCCCTTGACACAATGCAGTTCTACATTACAAAGCATTATACTTTTTCCAATCAATTATTAATTGATTGGTAAGTGGGGTAAGAAATTAATATCTTTACCATGTTTGAACTCCTCCACCATTACAGCTCGTGTTGATGTAGATACATTGTATGTAGAGTTCTGCTGCGGATAGGCTGGCGTGATTATAGGCATTACATGATATCGGTCAGATGGGTTCACCTATGGCAACAGAATAGTTCTGCTTAGCTTAAACATAGAATAGAAGAAAAAATAAAGGCTTTTGAATTAAGTGTCTACATACCCTAGGGTCCCATACAGGTAAGTTAAGATTACTCTCTTCAGGTTGTTTCAGCAGCACAGGATTTGGCCACTCCCTATACAAGAAGGGTCAATAACTAATAATTAACCATCAATTTAAAGCTCAAGCATGTAATTAAGTTAAAACTGAATGTTTTTGACATAATTCTTAAATTAGTAACTAGCTTTACAAGACTTGCTTCTTGGTACAGTTTAAAGTATCATAAACAATATCTCTTACCATTTTGAAAAAACCAAGAAGAACTTGTTAACAAGAGTAGAAGCCAACGCGTTTGGATAGAGCTGACACGTTCTTGCTACTAGCATCGCCCAGGAAACCCCACCAAGAAATCCCAGCATGTTGGAGTATATACCACGTCCTGGAATGAATACATTTTAGTTAGCCTTTATTCTTTCAATACATAAGTATATCCCTTCAGATTTACAGCAGGAACTTTACAATCTGAAGAATACTTAGTATACTTCAGCCTCAGT
This sequence comes from Rhea pennata, assembly GCF_028389875.1. Taxonomy (NCBI): domain Eukaryota; kingdom Metazoa; phylum Chordata; class Aves; order Rheiformes; family Rheidae; genus Rhea; species Rhea pennata. The sequence continues at coordinate 8,409,537 of NC_084665.1, read as the reverse complement.
AAAGACAAGTATTTTTGTAGTGGGATAAGGACAAAAACGTTGTCATTTGAGTGTTGAAAGGGGAAAAAAAAAATAAAAAAATAAAAAACAGACTACCACTTCCCAAAGTATTGCCACTGAAATTTACTTATATTGTTACAGCTATATACTTAACAACAACTTCCTTTAGGGAAAAAAGTTCTATTATTCTTTAGTGCTTGCTCTAGCCACGTGCCCAAGCTTTTATGTCTTAATCTTTTTCACCATTTGTAGTTACAATCCTGAAAAGTAAGTGTACCCCCCCCAACCCCTCATAAAAAGAAAAACAAAAGACAATCTAGCACATGGGTAGATCTTTACTGGTTTTAGTTTAAATTTGAAATAAACTAAGAGTTAGTCTGTGCCCAAGATAAAACTGACATTTAAACAACTATCCAAAGCTGATTTATTCCTTAACAGGCTTAGAAACTTTTTCAACATGAGATACTTCAGAAACTTTAAAGATCATAACAAACACGTTTCTTACGCTTTGCCCACAGTTTAATTGCACGGAGTGTGAGTCGAAAATTCTCTTTATTTGGCACTAGATGTAGTATTTCATCAGTAACTCTGCAGCCTGTAAGAGAAAAGTTGAGGTACAGAAGTTCACAGTAACAAGTACAAATCTAGTTCCCTACTCTGCTGGTTAAATATCTTAATTTTTATCATCAAAAGACTATGAAAACAAGTTTGGATGACCAATACTTCATGTCTTGAACCTGTGCATGGAACATCTTTTTCATAGTTCAGACTTCAGCAAACAATTTTTAGTAGGCTCTTTCTACATGGATTTTGAAAGCTAGGTTTCTCAATAGCCAGGGACCATTGAGCTAGTGTTAAATGGCAAACAATTTGGGCTTCAGGTGTTCTAAATACCCTTTTTTTAAAAAAAAAAAATGAATTGCTACACATCTACCTGATTGCTTTCCTTAAAACTTTTAAATTTAGAAGTTCATTCACCACCTCCTCAGATCTTAAGCATGCAGAAACAGATCTCCTGTATCTTCCACAGAAACTTTGATTGTAGAATGTGTGTTTCTTTACAGATTTCTATATCAGCTTCAGTAACATTTTATTTTTAAATAAGCATGAACATGCTTACCGTTTAAGCTCCGTATACATCTTATATCCAGACTTCTCAGACGTGCGTCATCTCTGAGATCAAGATTATCAGAAATAGTTTGTACAGACAGTCTTGCAAACACGAGATCAATCTTGGAGAAAGAAGAGCCAACTATGAGTTAGAATGCTGCACTGCTTGCAAACAGCACACTAATGGGGGACAACTGGTAAACCCTAGAGAACAGTAAGGGTTATTCATATTTAGAATTACATGACTGCAAAGCTCAAGAGATGCATTTGTCAGAAATTGAGAAAATTATTAGAAGTTCCAGCTTTTACTTACATAAACTATACTGCATTACATCTTTTTTAAACTGAAGGAAGCTTTTTTTTAAAAAAAAAAGTTGAATAATCATGCTAAACTTAAATTTCTACTTAAAAGGGAAGTTGCATCACAATTCTTTGGCTAAGTTAAGATTCAACCACCTCAACTTCAATGAGGATGACAGCATTTTCCTTATGCAGTAAGTTATTCTGATCCTAAAGCATGTTTTTTAGTACAGTGAGGTTACTAGAAGATTATTCTGTTATGTCTTTACAAATAAAGACCATCAAAAGGCCATTGAAAAAGTGTCCTCATGGCAGTGATACCAGTGCAGTAACTTGCTTAAGTATTATAACATTCAGATGTTTATTTACTGTCTAAGATTTATTCAAGATGTGAGGATGCCTGCAGCTGAAAAATCTAGGCAGATGAGGCTGCCATTTGGGTCTCTTCACTCTCTAGATCCTGTTCACCTCACAACTGCTTCCTTTGTTTTGCATGGAAGTGTTTAGTCTGCCCATGTGATTTATATAGTGACCTACATAAATAGTTGTATACGTACACATACTATGAATAAAAACAGCACTTTGTAGAAATCTAGCTTGTCAGAGCAAAGAGAATTACCAAGAAACACTGCTTCTATTCCCCATCAACACATACTTGTGAAACACATACTAGTTGATTAGGCCACCATGGTCTACAGAACAGGTTTAGAAAAAGATGTACCTGCTGTTCCCAAGCCTGCCATGCTTCCTAGGGGCAATTAGTTTGTAATAATATCTCCCTTCCCTGCTCATTGTCATTTTAGATTCTGCTTCCTGGTGGACTAGAGCAAACTAGGAATTCAGCAGTCCTGCATAGAAGGTTCAACACCTGTAGCAAGGAAAGATGAGCAGCAACTCACATTCTTGATACACAGCTGCTCTTTTCTATCCATTCTGAGTTGATTTAAGCATTGCATTCCTTGATCTGCTACCATCTAAGGCATTTTCCATTAACAAAATGAGTATTTCAAACCTCATTGTCAAAAGTTTGAGATTTAAGATACTCTTTATCAGTGCCACTATATTCATTTATTTTATTTTCAGTTTTACCAGGACAGTTGTTTCAGAATAGCTTTCAGATTTCTCCTCTGTATTATTCTCCTGTAGCTGCCAGTTCTAGTGCAGTGTCTTCTCTGGTGACAAGTTGTAGGAAAACTATACAATTATAGTTTCCTATATCCAATTTAACCTACCAATAACCTTTTAAATAGCACTGACCCCTGGAAGAACTACCCTATTTCAAAGCTAAAACAAACAAAACAACCCTTCATTAAAAAAAACAATGAAATTCTTACCTCAATGCCATCAAATTCAAACTTGACAACTGGTACATACGCATCTTCAACTGCCTGTGAAGAGGAAAAGCGTAAGAAAGCATCTTTTTGCTACTTTTCACATTCTTCCTAGACTAGGATAAAGTAGAGTTCATGTAGTTAAACTACTCAGGATACAACCTTAGTTATGATTGTCAGTTACGATTTGAGTGGAAATTGTTTATATGCAGCAAGTAGCATCATACTAATAGTAGCTTAAGCTATTTAAGAAACAGGCTTGGAGGCTGATCATGTATTTTGATTAACAGTCATTGCAAAATAAGCCATCAATGTCAGTACTCACGGTACTTAGCGAGGCAGTGAGGAAAACAAGTGAAGATATCTGCAGCTATCTTACTATTGGCTAATATCCAGAGAAGTGAAAAGAGTCCACATTTGACAGTGTGCTCTGGTCTCCTACATTTGTTTCCTACCACGCCTGAAATAGCTAGCAGCTATCTTATTGGACAGTTTTCAGTTTTGTCATGCTCAGAGTAGACCACTTGTTAGATTTGTCCCACAGCCCACTGAAATTCTGTTTTCAGGAAAGTCATCTGAACAAAGGCTCATTAGCTTTACATATGAAATCTTTCAAAAACTGCAAAAGGAAGACTACGACAAGGGGACCTCTTTTTCTTTGTCAGAGTTTGGACAAAAGAAAGTTTTTTATTGTGAACCTTGTCCCTAAACACACAGCAGGAAGCTACAAACGCTTCAACATTTTCACTGACTATGAAGATTAGCCTGAACTGAGCCAAGTAGTTATCATTATCACTTAAACCAAAGGATTAATACTACAGGTTAGGGATTTTAGCAGCTAGAGTTTAGTGTTGCCAAAAAAAAAACACTCCTCCAACACACACTAGACTAGACAGAAATGAGCAAGTACACCCCTCAACTGCAGCTGGAACACATACAAATATAATACTTTCCAACTCAAGTTTCTAGGGGAAGCAGAGTGGTTAGCCATTCACAGGTAGTTACTATCTGGCTAGTCCAGAGGGACACAGCCTTTCTCCCCTATACTCAGTTAGGCTCTGTCTCCCACAAACAGCATTAGAAAAAACAGTCCTATCTGAACATGTAGGGAATAAGCTGGGCAAGAATCTAGAAACAGAGCCATTTAACAGGAACAGAACAAGACAAGAACATAAAAAGCTGTGGGATACTCTATTGAATTCTAGTGGAAAAAGGAAAGCAGCCCTGGCATCCTGAGAGGAAAAGTGACTAGAGTAAAACAAACCAGCCTTGTTCAGTCAGAGGCTGTGACTACAGGCCCACAGTGGGAGGCAAAGACCAACAGCAGAGCAGAACTTGAGAAGCTAAGGAAACACCTAGCTGCTGATGTTCACTGAAGGATTCGTGTACTCCTTGCACTTTTCAGACTTCTAATTATCTCAAGATGCCTCAAGTCTCATTGCTGTTCTACTCAGAGACATGTACTCCTTGGAGAATAACTGACAGGAATCAACTACACAAGTGACTGAAGCAACAGCAGGAGAGATGTCAAAGGCAGCTGGTTTAACTATCGTGACAACTGATGCTAGAAATGCAGTTCTAATAGCACCCGTAGTATTAGTTGTTACATCTTTCAAAATAGCCAGCAGTTACAAAAAAAGTTTTTGCAGCTTAGCTATGAAAGCACGTCACCATATTGCACTTAAGATCATATTTAAACTTCTATCTGTAGGACTAAATAAGCTGAAACTTCTTTTACCTCCTGTGTAAGATACACAGTCTAGCAGTTTCCTCTAGCTTTCCCTAGACACCTGAGTAATGTGCACCTTAAGGACTTTACTATAAAAATGTCTTCACTTCCCTTTTCCTTCACAAGGGAAGTGTTATTATCCCTGTTTTATGGCTCAAAAGTTGACAAGTTAGAGTTCAGTTTTGCATGCAAGATTTGCAATACCCTGAAGGTGATTTTACAAAGCAGCTAGTATTACATATTCACAGCATTGCTCCCACTGACTTCATATAAAGCTGTCAGTAGGCATCACTTAGGCAAAAAGTATCAGGCTGGAGCACCTAGAAAGGTACAACAGTGGGGAAAAAAAAAAAAAAAAAAAAACGATTTATGAGTCCTGAATAGCATGCAGAGGAACTCTATGGCAAAGGCACTGACAGAAGCCTTTCCACATCACATTCATCTGCCCAAGTACCCAGGCTGTCCTCTCCCCTCAGTGCTTGCAATTACCTTATTCCTAGGCCTCTCCATACATCTAGGAATAAAGCAGGGGTCCTAGGGACAACCTTGCTTTTTGCTAGTGATGACTCGTTCCCAAGCCTTTTTTTTTTTTTAGGAGGGGGCAGACGCAACAGGGAGGAAGGGGCAAAGAATAACTGCATCATAGAAATCATACAAAGATTTCTATGATGCAGTTATTGAGAACAGAAACTGAAAGCTTGACTTTTAACTTTGGCCTGTACCAATGTGAATATTCTTGTTATTTCCAGAAGTTGCACAGTTTATGAAGGAGAAAGCTTACTCTTAGATTTTTTATTTCCTCTTGATGCTTTAGTTTTTCAAAGAATGACTGAAAGAAATCTGATCTTTCCACATGTCTAGGAGCAACACAAAGAGCATCTATGTCAGCACCTGCAAAGAGATATTCCATTTCTTCAGTTAATGTAGCTAGCAAATTTCATACACTTGTATCATGACCAGATAACTGAAGTTCTACCTTTGGTGTGTACTCCCAGCCTGTAAGAACCAAATGTAAATATTTTGCCACCAACATTTGCTACTACTGAAGGGGGAAGTTTCTGTGGGTAAAAAAAAAGAATTCACTTTAGAATACAAGATACATATTGACTCATGTGCAAGCTTAACTGGATTGAACTTGTTTTGACACTCAGCTGAAGTCTTTAGGTTCTCTGGACTAGATCTCCAGAGGTCCCTTCCAACCTCAACTATTCTGTGATTGTGTCAACAGATCACAGCTTGTAACTCCTTAGTACTTGAGAGTAAGATCCCAGCAACATCTAAGTTTAGAAAGATTACATCAGTCTCCTTAAACAGGTCTTTATGTAGATACTGAGCTGTTAGTCCAATAGATTGTTACTCCTTTTCTAAAGCAAGTGCTTGCAACTCAAGAAATGTACAAGTACTGTACCAGTCTTTCTATTAATTTATAGAAATTAAAGACCTATCATTAGTCTCCTCTTCAGGAGATTTAAGTTAATACAGTCTCAGAGCTATACAAAAGGTAAGTCTAATGAAGTGGTTTAGGCAGACTGAGCGCTTTAAACCTTGTGACATTATTTGAAAACCAGTGCCTGTTTACCACCTCTCATCCCACTATATATTGTTTCAGTTTTGTGCATTGTTACAGTCAATTGCTACAGCCACTTTACAAATTCATTCACTGCCCTGAAGACTGCATGATCCTAATATGAAAGATCTTTCATACCTTACAGTAACCATACCTGACAGTTACTAAAGCTTTACTTGATACACAAGAGGAAAGTCAAAAGCTAAACTTCAGCATAAGCTCTAACAGTATGACACTTAAAAGAAAGGTTTCAGTTGTTTTGGTAAGAACTTATCAAATTCTTACCTTGCTCTCACCAAGTTCTGAAATCCATTCTTTGACCAAGTTGCTCAATTTACCAAGAACAACGAGTCTGTAAAGGAAAAAAAGTCATACTAAATTTGGCCCAAGAAACAAGAGACTAACAAGTTTTAGAGTCCTGTTATACCTGTGATTCAGTTGTTCTTCATCTTCAAATACCCCAAATGGTTTCATTGCCTCAACTAGCTTCTGAGTATGAATATAATCTACATCCTTAGGAGGAGCCAAGCTAATTGGAGAGGTAACTCCATAGTGCCTCTGAGGTTGGTTCTGCAGCATAGAAGTTCTGTGGGAGAAAAATAAAATGCTGAAGACTTCACAAAAGCAAGAAAAAACTTATTGGGCACTACACTTCCGTTTACAGGTTGCCAATTAAGCTTTTGCCCTTTTCTCGTTTATGTTATAAAGATGAGTAAAAGAACCCCCTGCTTATGCACAGTAAGTCACTTGTACTAAGCTGTAAGTTAGAGGTCAAGTTGCCAATACTAAGAGTTGCAAGAACTTTTGAAATTCTGGATATAAGAAAAGACCAAGTTACCGCTACTTTAAAAAAGAAATCTTTGCTTATAACTTATCATCAGAAAGTAAAAAGGTCTGCAACCCAGTGAGGGCAACACTGTGTACTTCAGAAGTTTCAGTGTATTTCAGTTTAGGTTTAAGTGTATTCCACACCCCCATCAATTTCCTGTTATTGGAAAACAAGACCATTGAACACTGGCTCCTTTCAGTTAGATGAGGCATGCCATCACAACAAGCCAGCAGAAAACTGATTTTTCATGCTTTTATTGACTCTGGAAAGGCATTATACTTGATTATACAGAGGAAAGGTATATAATTAAGTGGTACCTTAAATAGCACTGATGCAGTAAATTAGTGATGCTTAAGCATTACCTTATTTTTGCCTAAGAGCAAGCATGAATGGAAGCAGCAATCTGCAATGTTGCCAAGAGTGCCTTGTACTCGTTTAATCTCTATAGTTCAGAGGCTTAACTGTACACACAAACTATCCATCAGTTTTATCCAAACACAAGATATTTCAGTGTATAAAGTAACACAGGTTCAGCTATGCTTGTAAAGGCTGGCCAAAGGCAGCTTAGCTTTATACTGAGTTTGAGACACTGGTATAAAGCAAGGCTTTCCCATCTTCCCCCCCCACACACACACCCCGCAAGGAGATGCAACTATTTGTTATTCCTTTCCTCTTCTAGCCCTGTTGCCTTAAGAACAAGTATTTCCTAATCCTTCTACATACCCGGCATTGCATAGTGAAGACAATTGTGAGGACTAGCATTCGATGAATTGTCAGTGAACTACAGCCCTACTTGTCATATCACAGCTATTACGTGTCTCAGATTTCACAGGTTTCAAAATTTAAACTCAGTTATCTACTTGTATGGGTTATTAATGATTGCAGATTTGCATGAACTTCACCCTAGCCTCTGATGTGACTTGCACAGCAGTTTTCGCAGTGCCAATGGCTACGAAAAGGTTGTCAAATCTTTCTTGGCAAGCACTTCTGTTGAGAGTCAATCCTTGGTTTAGAATCATGTAGCAGTGGTTACTATGATGCTGATAACAAAATGTTTTTCAAACTTGCACACCCCTGAATGAAGGAATATACGCCAGTTTTGACTGGTCTTTCCATGTTACTACTCAAACCCCATCTAGCCTGGTACAGTCTGCTCCCATTGAAGTTATAGAGAATACTATGTGAGAAGGGAAAAAAAATAGAAAAAAACTTCACATACCAGCTGAACATGAGGAGAGAGAAAGGCCTGGGACAGGAGATTAGAAACTCTACTTAATGTATTAAGGGGCTCTGTAGAGGCATTAGTAGCAAGAGGAGGAGATGCATTAAAATGTCAATACATCTTAGCACATCTTAGCTTACTCTGTCAGAGAGTCCATACCCAGATTCTAAAATTAAAATGATAAATCACATTATTCAAAGTGTGATACTTTCTTTTCTACCTATGGACAACTTCAAATATTAGCTGGTTTAGTCAAGAAATACTTAACACCATTTTAGATATCTGACAAATTTTGACTGGAACAGGATTTGAAAACACTCACAGAGCACCTTCAGCAATTGAATTATAGAAACAGAACCACCTGCCTTTTTATTTCTAATTGTTGGCTTCACTCCTCCACTGAAAGAAGATAGATTTCTCTCAAAGATGCTCTGCTATGCAGTACATCTAAGTTTAAAACATCTATAGCAGAGTTGCTTCTTATGTGTTTTAAGCATTACCCCTATTATAAAACTTGTACTTCAGAAAGTTTGCTCAAAGCAGGAGTATTTTAGACCTTTTGACATTTGAGATCTTTCTACCATACAGAATTACACCATTTACCTTTCTTTGCACCTTCCTTTCTATAGAGAGTATAATTAGAGATTGACATAATAAACAGTATCATTCAGATGCATCATCACACAATAGAAACATAAATCAAAAGTTCTTAATATCAAAATCTTTTAATCATTAGAAGATTTTTTTTTCAGTCTCTTGCATGCATTAAAGAGTGTGATCTCATGATTTAAGAGCTGAGGTGAAAAGGCACTTGGAAAGTTTTACTGAAGCAGTGACTACTATCCAATGGAATTTGATCCTCCTTTTATAGCTTACATATATACATACGCATATGTATATATATAAAAAATATTTTTCTCTTTCAAGTTTACTAGGCTGCCAGGCATACACAAACAAGAAAATTTCAGAGACAGAAAGTAAAAGTATATAATGAAGTATACATAAAATACAAAAGTATGAAGTAAACAAAAAGTATAGCAACGTTATCTAGTCCTTCTTAAGTGTACTAGTTAAATGAGGAGTCTATTTAGTTTATTATTTCCTCATCTTTTCCTTCAATTTCTCCACTGCAGTAGATGCAAGATCTGTTAATTCTAACAGACCCTAGTGTCATATGACAAGCCATAATTTAAATAAGCTTGTTTCAGCTTTTGCCATTTATCTATGGTTCTACTGAGCAGCAAACTATCTTCTCCTGTCTATTCTGGGAGAAAATAGATAAGTTTACATTATTTGGGTCTGGAGAATTGTCTTCAACCATTGCTGTGTAAGTGTTCACTGAATACATTTCTCTGATTGATGAGGTCAGCCTGTCTTAAGCTGCAAGTAAGGTTAACTAACATTCAACTTTCTAACACCCTCACCACTTGAGGGCAGAAATGACTGGAAATTACCTCCTGAACCACCACAGCTGACAGCACAGGACAGAATAGAATCACCACAGTGACTTCAACAGACTTCACTGAAATAACACCAGCTACCCACCCAGACCGAACAGCTCTAGTTACAAACTGCAACTTTAATTCCTGTAAAGGCTCAAAGAAAAAACAAGTGGGGATCTGTTGGCACATTAGAGCATCTTGCTGTAGACATCAACATTCAGAGAAAGTTTTTTATTTGTATTTAAGCTTTTCTACTCCTTTTCCAGTACAAAACCATTTTAAAGCCTGACAGCCAGACAACCAGCCAAGGTGGTGTTATAACCGTATGACAAGGCAGAGATGCAAACCAACAGCATTACACGGAGCCACCCTAAAACCAGAGATGCCAGACAACTAGGGCTAACACACAGCTTCACCTCGGCACCCAGAGACCTCCACTTGTGCTACCCGCTAAGCCTTTAGCTCCTGCCCACAAGATGTGTCTTCACAGGCCTCACAGCAGCAAGATGAGTCTTTCAAAAAAATAATAGCGAAGAAACCCGTTAACCGAAGCGGCCCCCGCGGGCGGGCCGCGCCGCCGCAGCACGGGCGCAGCGCCCCGGCAAGGCGGCCGAAGAAGGCGGCCCCAGGCTGCCGCCGCCCACGGTACCTGCGGGCGGCGACGGCACCGGCCGCGGCGGAGGCGCGAGGCGGGAAGGGGGAGGGTTGGGGGGGAAGGGAGGGGCGCTCCCCCAACGGCCGCCCACGCGCCTCCTCACCCGCACGTCTCCTTCATGGCGCACGCGACACCACCCCGCGCGCGCGCGCCGCAAACCCAACGCGCGGCCGCCACCCCCCGCCCGCGCCCCTTGTACCCCGCGCGCGGCCACCGCCTCCTTCCCGACAGCCGCTGCGGCGCTCGGCCAATGGGGCGAGGGAGCGCTCCCCGGGGGGGGGGCGGTGCTCCCGGGGGGGGGCGGTGCTCCAGGGAGAGGCCCCGCCCCCCGCCGCGCCGCGCCGCGCCGCGCGCTGCCCCCTGGCGGCCGTTGGCGGGCGGCGCTCGCGCCCGGCCTCCCCTCACAGGGGCTGGCGCCGCCCCGACGGCCGTTAGCGGCGGGGGCGGCGGCCCGACGCGGGCGCTGCTGCCGCCCCTCTCGCTCCGCGGCGGCGGGATGGCGGGAAGCAGCGCTCCGGCGGCCGCCCCCCGATCTGTAGGTGGCAGGGGCGGAGCAGCGGCGGCCTGAGGAGCGGCGCTGCGGCGAGGCCGCCTGGCGGCCTAGTGTCGGTTTTGTTCGCGGCAGCCAGCACAGTTTTTTATTACGTTAACTTATTGCCAGTTAAAATTCTGGGCCAACGCTGCCTGTTGCACACAGCATTAGTGTTCAGGTGACCAAAATACCCTGAGGAGTCTTCTACTATGCTGTGATGTTTAGATGGCAATTCCCCACTCCCATATTTGAGTCTGCAGAAATTTACAGATAAAACCTCACGGTGTTTTTGAAAAGTTAACCAAATCTTTGGGGAAAATTACTTTGCAACTGCTTTGACATCTTACCATATTAGAGCCTTTCTCTGAGGCAGGCATAAGCATTATATTTTGTACTGGGTTGCCTATAGTGCATTTAATGTTACAAGATACTCTCAGGAAATCCAAACTTAACCTTTGTCCTGATGTTTCAAAAACTAATAAAACATATTTAGCTTTCAGACATGAAGGCACTTTTAGCAGGACAGCCTTACATACCCTTCTCAGATGACTTCATGCTATAAGTACATAAGAAAATTTTTTGATTATTTGCATGGCAGTACTTGTGCTAACATTTCAAAGTCTTTGAAAATCAGATGCTTCTGTGTTGAGTTCCACTAATAAAGCCAAAAAAAAAATTTTCCAAACTTTTTTTTTTATTATTATTATTTTTTTTTAATCTCTGGTCATGCCCTATTATTCTCCTGTTGTTGTATGATCAGGAAAACTATTGCTTGTATACTTCCTTCTGTTCCGTTCTCTTAGATCAGTATCATCTGTTTTGTGTGAGGAAAACAGCTACCTTCGGTTTTTTTCTGAATGGCTGATTATTTTGTATTTTTTTATCTGCTTCTGCTGTGTGCTTTAATACTGCTTTAGTAGCCACATTGGCCTACAGATGTGAGTGATGCAAGGGTTTAAGTGATACTTTTATTAAAATACCTGTAGCAGTTATGAGAAAATTAACAAGTCTTCAAGCGCACTAGTTTTTGTTCAGGTGGAATAGAGAAACAGTAATTCTATTACTAAATACAAATGGAGAGTAATCAAGCTTAATTTGATTGCTTAAATCAGATGTATCATTGAAGAGAAAAGATCTGTGGTGTGTGGGAAACACAGAAGGGTGTTTATTCTTGTAGGGGATGAGGACAGATAAATAACTTGCTTCTTGTGGAAAATAAACAATTGGGGGTAGTATGAAAGCAATAGTTCAGTAGTAACTGTGTTCTTTAGTGCTGGATAGAAATATGAATTCTAATTTCTAACCTTATCTCTTGAAGGTGCTTGAAAAATCTTCCTTGGAGGATAGAACTGGACTGGCTGTTTGGCAAGTAATGTTCTTTCATAGAAAATGGGACCTTTATCAGCTGCATACATAAATTCTCTGATGTGTACTTGCTGAATGATACTGATGCAGTTTCCACAACATCATCTGAAGTGCTGGCTAAAGCATGCTGTTTTAGAACATGTGGGATTTCAAGGTAGTGTTTTCCTCTTCTCTATCCATTATAACAACAAACATAATAATGTTTTTGTGTAGGGTCTGAGCTATAGTATGCTAATAATCACTAGTCAGGGATCTCCTTTTTCCTTTTTTTTTTTTTTCATTAATATGAGTCTATGAGTTTGATTCTACTTTTCAATAAGCTATCAGAATATTTCCCTGAAGTAATATGTTTTTTTTTCCTAAAATTGTTGCTGTGCTTTAAAGGAGAAAATATTCCTCTCAGTGCAAATGAGGTTATGTCTGAGTGCTTCTAGTGTACTATAAGTTGTTACTGCTGTTATGGAGATGGGCGTTATAAATATATAGGTTTGTGGTTTTGGTATGTTGTATTCTATGAGCTAGTATTTTGTATCTTTTCTGTTAAGTTAGTGGTAGTGTGTATTTTAAATTTCTAAAACTCGTTAGTTCTAAGTCTTTTTCCAAGTAGAAAGAAGCTGTTTATATATTCAGTATAGATTTTGCTGTCGTTTAGGTTTGCTGCTGTTTAAAATTTGCAAACTCTTTTCCACTCATGTTCAGCTGCTGCTTACGTACTCTGTAGAAGATGCTTGTTTGTGTGTTTTTGTCCCTTTTAATTGAATGGTCCACTTCTAAATCTAAGTCCTTACAGTTTAAACTAGCCTAACTTGAGTTTAACTAACTTCTTCCTCTACCTCCCATAAGAGGACTGCACCAGGTCAGTGCTGAGCCAGATCAGTTTCTGGATTGCTTCAGCACTTGTAGGCTCTGGAGCTACTCTTTGTGCAAGGAAGGAAGAGGGACCACAACATGGCTGCAGGAGTGGAGGGGTAGGATAATAGTAATCTGCATTTAGATTGGTTTATGGTGTACTATTGGAGGATAGTGAGCCCAAAAACATGCATCTCTTCCAGTATATTATTTGATCTCCTAAAATTTATCATCTCTTGCTACAAACTCTGCTTCTTTTATCCTGTGTTTTCAATCCCTTGCATTAAAAAGTGTGTGCACCCAGGGGTGTGTGTTGTTTTTGTGTACAAACACATCTGTAGATGTCCAGATGAACGCAACTTCTTGTGAAGTATTTGAAGTATCTCGCCAACGTGAGAATGTTTACTCTTCCCCCATAAAGACCTCCACGCTTAAAGACGACCTCCAACCCTTATAGGATCAGCTCTTGTCCACAGAGGCATGCACCTTAGTATTTTGTGATGTGTGAATCAGGTTGAACTCTCTGTACCTTATGGGTATGTGAAGGATTATGTACTCAGATCTGCCGTTTAACACACATACTGTCTATCGGCTGACCTCCTGGCACTATTGCTTGCATATATTTATGTTTGGAGATAGTTCTTTTACTAAATGGGATGTCAGAGGGGCTGATATTTATGAGGGCATGTGCAGCTGGATTTCTGCGACAGTGATAACAATATGCAGTGTGCCTCTGTGTGAATGAAAAGAGTATGATGATTTACTCTGTCATTTCTTTAGTTCTGTATCTTTTTATCAGATATATCACAAGTGTTGCAACCCATACCAAGAAGACACTGTCCAGGAAGTTCTTTTTATCTACATGCCATATTTTACTTGATTAAGTGCTTCATGGCTCTTTTTGTATTCAAATATTTTAACATCTTAATGACTAAAAGACAGTTCAAGTCTAAATAGATTTTCAAAGGTCATTTTGGAGAAACTTTAGGTATGTGCAGGAAATACTATGTACCAGCTATTGCAGCTGAACCATTCTACCTCAGTGTGGAAAAATTGACTGAAAACTGAAACAGCTAGAGGAAATATTCTTTGTACAATATTAAAATATCCATAGAACAGAGAACAGTGTATCAGACAAAGGTTGTACTCAAACTCCTCAAAGTGAGGAGGATTTTATCTGTGTAATGTATCATGTTTCACGGGGAAAGATTTTTTTTTTTTTTAATCAGCAATAATTTGTGTATATACATTTATGGCCTGATGAATATCAGCCAAAAATAACATAAAATTAAATTCTGGAAGGCTATGTTTTATAATAAATATTTTCAAGATTCACTAATCTGTTACATTACATGGAAAGATGTATGGTAAGAGGTAACAGCAAGCAGTAGAAAGTAGTTTGCTAAAGACAGATTTCGTATAGACTGATTTAAACAGTAGTTGAAAATTTCTTTTTTTTGTAAACTTCAATTTTCTTAAAAGACACAATTTTGTGAAATTGATACTGGTAGCCTTACACTCTTTAAGAGGAAAACTCTGAAATGCAAATATTTAAAGTATTCATGTTTTAAAAGTCGGTCCTAACTCTGCTGCTGCTGAAAGGCTATGCTTGTGTCTGATGGCATGGTTCTGAGCCTGTTATTAGGCTGCTGCATGTCTTTCTAGGCTGATTTGCTACTAATGGCTATTAGCAATTGGTTCCTGATATTGACAGTTATAGTAGATTCCTGGCTTATTTACAATCACCTGATACGACTCCAACTTGCCATGTTATATTGAGCTAGCAACACAGTACCTCTGATCTGCTTTCCCTGGGAAGCTTAATGCTTGTGCCTCTTGATGTGAAATTAGTTACAGTTCTTCACTTACTCAACAAAAGCAGAAGACTAAACTTGTGCTGGATTACAGGGTACAGTGTCATCAGTATATGGACAGGTCACTCCCTTGTTTCACTCTAAATTGAAGCTAAGATTAATTATGGTGTTACCAGCTTCTAAAACAGGTTAGTTAATAGGAACTAACTGTGAGCTCACTGAGGCAGCACTAATCTTGCTGCTCTCAATGAGCTGGCTGTCTTTGATCAGCTCATTCTCTCTCAGCAGGCCAAAAAATAGCCACAGGATATGAGTGCTTAGCTTACAATCATGTTAATTTTGCTTTAGGTTTGTCTTTAGCTGTTGGAGATTAATGAATAAAAATGGTGTTTAAATTTACAACCAGTTCTCTAATTGTTTGGCAGTATTATTTTGGGCTGTTTTCTACTTTGATTATTTGAGCCAATCATCTAAAAGGCTGTGTGATTCTGCTGTGTGATAGTAGGGTACAGGCAAAATGTCTCAAAATCAGCAAGACTAGGAAAGACGGTTGAGGAACTTCCTTGCTTTTCTAACTCTTTCCTCTGCTCTCTCCTGCAACCATGCCCAAATCCAAAGCTACTGTTTGCTTCACTCCCTCTTGCCCATACAACAACCTGCTCTGACCTTAGAAGAAGTCTTTTCTGCTTCCACCAGTGTGCATCAGCCATTGTAAAAGCTAAATATAAACTTGTATAAGTCTTTCTCACCAAAAGCCAAATGCTTTATCTTTAGATGTAGAAAAATAAACTTCTCTAGTCACCTCAACAAGTAATGCTTCCCATTCTACATGAGCCAAGCAGTCTGACAAAAAGGCCAGTTTGGTTGCTTTTGTATTGCTTTGCAATCATGAATTGCAAAGGTAGGCAACAAAGATGCATGAAAAACCATTTTTACAATTTACATTCAAGAAGGAGTGATTCAGACTCTGACTCAGAAACTTATTTCAAATGACAGCTGCCTGGCTCAGATATTTGTGGGAATTATTATACTGTACAGAAAAACTTGTTTTATTACCCAGAACAGACACTGCTGTCGGTCATAAGTAGGCCAAGAATTCAATTTCAGTACCTGAAGAGCTGACCAGCTCATGACTCCACTGAACGGAGTTAGCAACCATACACATGTTTGAAGATAGCACTAATCGCTTGTGCCTTATTACTGTTATCTCTCAGCTCTCGGTCTTCTCTAGCTGAACAAGTTGTTTCCCCTTGTAAAGGGGAAAGGAGAAAAAGAAAGAGAGAAAAAGAAGCCCAGAACTTGAAGGCCAAAAAAGAGGAAAAAAGAGCAGAGATTCATTTCTTCCCTAACCCGCTCAAATCCAGAACATGAAAACAAAAAATAAAAAAAGAATGCATGTCAACTCAGTGTGTTCTAACCAGAGATTTTCAGAGACAGACTTCTGAAATAGCTCAACTCCTATCAATGCAGCTAGGTGAATTAGCAAGACTTCATCTTCAAGACTCAAAATCTGAGTTGGGTGGGTGTTGTGTATTTCCAAAGCTGACAGATTTGGAAATCAACACCAATTTAGGTGACTTATGTGGGCTTAACTCTTCTGATTATCTGGCTACCAGCAAACAAGTAGGAGCCCCTAGATTCCTGCAATGTTTCCAAGAATTTAATCGGTGGACAAGAAAGAGGAGGAGGTCAAGGCAAAGGTCGCATGTCATCAGAAATGGAAGAGAAGGAACAAAATCAGTCGCAGTCAGCGATGCAAATGATTGCAAGCTGTCAGGTTTTTCAAATGCCAACCATGGGTGCTTCTGCTAGCCAGTGGCTTAGCTTTTGGCAAACTGTCATCACAAATTCCTTTAATAGAAAGATTTAGAGTAGCCTTAACCTGGTAGCGCCACTGTGCTGCATGTAACACCAGTCTGAATGGAAGGGAATAATTTTTTAAAGGGCTTTTAATTTGACCTTCAAAAGCCTCTTACCTTTTTATTTATTGACATAGTGCCAGTTCTCCACTTTCATCCATTTTCACTCCCCAAATGAGTAATGTGGTTGTTCTATACTTACTCCATTAAGTTGGTTCCTAATTGGCTGCATAACCTCAGATCCTGCATTACCAATATTCTTTATTTTATACTTTCAAACAGAAAAATAATTAAAAATGCTTTAAAGAATATTGAAAAATAAAACTTTTAGAAAAAATAATTAAATGCTTTAAAGAATATTGAAAAATAAAGACATTTTAGAAAAAATCAAAAATGAAAATTTAGAAAATAATTTCAGAAAAATAAGGGAATATAAAGAATATACAAAATTAAAAATGCTTTAGAAAAATATTAAAATATTTTTTAAAATTAAAATCTTGTCTAAAAAGGATTTTAAAAGAGAAAATACAGAAGTTTTTTGGGAGAAAAAATAAAAAATTACTTTGAAATGGACAAAGAAATGCACTGGGAAAGCTGAACAGGGGAACTCGGAGTTCCCTGCAACCCATACAAGCAATCTGTGTGAGAAAGTACAGGGGAAGCACAGCAGAGGTTGCAACTTTGCTGATGACACTACATGACACAGGTGGTCACTCTGCTAATTGAAGACTAACTTCCTGTAGGTTTAAAAGCACCAGCTTAAACAGGGTTTGTTTCTCAGAAGCCTCCTCAGACATTATAGGCATTCTAGGTTCCTTGTAAAGATTTGATTTGAACTCTGATGCTCTTCAAAGGTATTATGCACATAAAATTCTTTGCCTCTACTGTTTACTTTCAAGATGCTTCTTTGGGGGAAGGAAAGTTGAGATAGCAATGTACTTTTAGAGAAATAATCTTAAAAATTGCTAGCAAAGAGTACTTAAAACTGCTAGCAAAGAGTGCTGTTCTTGTAAACACCTGAGGAAGGAGAAATCTGGTGTGGTAGGTCTTAGTTTAGAAAGTCTCCTGACTGAGGGATAATTGCCTGGAAGGTGTTGGCCAAACTTAAGAAAGCTTGCCTCCTTTACTCTATTCCTCTCCCCCCCCCCCCCCATTATTTTACCTATAAAATAAAGATAGTTTTATTTATTTCATAGGAGTTCTGAGATACATAATTTATTAATGTTTAAAAAGTGCCTTCCCTTATTCGAGTGGAAGTTGCTGTAGATGAACATGCTGTATCTTTGTGTGTGACTAGCTATACATAGTGAGCAGAAATGTTTATTGTTTTTCTCCTGTCTGAAGAAGAGAACAAACCTATTTAATCTTTATGTTATTCTTTACTTCCTCTTATTTGGGGGGGGGGGGGGGGGGGGAGAGGACGGGATGTGAGTCCTTGGACAGCTGATGCTGTGTAGCTCTGGTATTTGTTCTTGTTCCATTATAGTTTGAACGTGGCCATGAGACTGGTTTTGGGCATTAAAGCCTGATAATACTATCCCTGATGCAGTATCTCTTATCATGTCTAGGACTTGTCTTTGTCATGAATTCATTAGTTTCATGCAGAGATCATATATAATTCTGATTGCTGCTTGCTGGGAAACTTTAAAGAGAGGAATGGATACTGATAATTACTGAAACACCTCAAATCTCTGTGAAAATTAGGAGACATTTTCATATCCATTAACCTTGTAGTAAGACCTGTTGATTTTTTTTCCTCACCTTTTTACATGATAGCATTCTGTTTAACTTCATGTACAAACTTAGCATCTGTCCTGTTTCAAAAAATAGGTCAAATTGATCATCAGCTTGTCTTTGCAGAATTCGAGCGCATAGTAGGGAGCTCTCAGCTGGCCAGCTTCATCTAGCTCGTTTCTTGTGCTTGAGGAGACAGAGTGCCTCCTTAGCTGGAGCAAGCTGGCAAAACTCTGGGAAGTCTTATAGCTGTTCTTGCTTTTAACCAGCTCTTGATTTGACATTGTTAGAAGGAAAACAAATAATAACAGTAGAAAACAAATACTGAATAATTCTATTTTAATATAAAATGTGAATAAGTCATACTGACCCTTTCAATAATTGCTCCTGTGGCAGCCATGTGGGTGGGGCAGTGCATCTGAATGTTTATAATCTTGTGGTGATCTTTGGGTGGAGATGTGTTCATGAGCCAGTGGATCTCCACAGGGAGCTTTCCAAGAAAAATAGTATTTGTTCTATTGCTGTTGTTGTTTGTTCACGATATGTATTTTCCTGCAGTATATGTATTTCAACATTTCCCCTATTGAAGTAGAGGGGGATAAAATAAAGGTAAAGATGAATTGTACTAACTCCTGATGTTCTCTGTATGCTTGCTGCTGTTCTACGCTTTCCATCTCATATTTGTGGTGTCTTTCCTGGGTAATTATGAAGGGACAGCTCACAAGGATCACGTGGGCCATATTAGAGGGTGATGGAGGGGATGAGAGCTTTAAAAAACACGGTATGACATAAGCACTGTTCTGGCTTTTCCACTGTACCTTCACGTTAGGGGAGAAAGTGTACTTAAAGTTCACTAAAGCCTACTGCCATTTTCTTCTAAAATAAAGAATATAGTTCAGAGTAGCTGGAAAGGAGCTAGAGAAGAGGTGACTACTGACATAGCTAGAGGTCATCTTCTAGGGCTTTTTCTTTTTTTAAACGGGAATACCAAAAGAGATGGAATACTACTTGTACCCAACCTGGTGCATTGTTTATGGGACTTCTGCATTGTACGTGATCAAGTAAAGCATAAGGAATTGTTCATGTGAGTCTTTTCTGGTAGCTCTTTTCTGACCAATTGTCTTAATCATGCAATTGATATAAAGATAAGCATAGAATAACACTGAATTCCTCCTAAACATTTTTTTTCATTAAAAAAAAAAAAAAAAAAGTCTCCTGCCTTGAATTCTAACCCAAAATGAAGGGAGAATGACGTAATGAAGAGTGGCAAATAATGGGGTGAGAATTTCAGAAAATGTAAGGGAAGAATTACAGAATTACAGAACAAAGTTTATACAATAACATAATTTATTTTGAACATCCTTTAGGACATACCGCATATCTGTCCTGCATATCTACGTAGTGAATATCCAATCAGTTTTGCCTTGTTGACTGGCAAACAAATGTGTGGAACAGAATCAACATCAAATACAAAAGTGCTTTCAATTATGTTTAAAATTTTCTAACACATCTATTATTATGTGTTCTCTCAGCTATAAGTGAAATCTTACTGTGTAAGAGAAAAGAAAGAACAAGAGGTTATAAAGCCACTTTAAAGAACAGTAATCACCAAAACCAAGCGAGCAAGCAAAAAAAGAAAAGAAAAAAAGAATAAAGATGAATAGCAGAAGAGATTAGCATAATGTTCATGGCAATTGCTGTGGATTAAGGCAGTGTGAAGGCTGTCCTAAGGAATGCGGTGTCCAAGACGTGTTCCAGTGTGTGGGGGAGAACCTGAAACATTTGGAACTCCTGAATACAGGTTACATTCTCATATACATCAAGTCTGCTTTCTACTGAAATACAAAGGGGCTTCAGATGATGTAAATATAACTTAATCCTCTTCTATGGTTTCTTTGTGCTGTAAGAAAGGCATAAAAGAGCCATAGTACAAATAATCTCATGGTCTATGAGAACACACAAGTTAGTCTGTCTAGCAGTCACATTTATGTCTATATTGCCCTTTCATTCATCAGATTCTCTTCAATAATATATATTTGCTCTTTTTACTATTAACAAATATTTCAGTTTAGTTTGAAAGCTTTTACTTAATATTTTTGTCATCACAATGTAATAAGAGGAAGGTTCACAAGGAAGGTTCTTGTGAAGATTTCAGATGTTCTATGTTCTTGTTTTCTGAGATTATTCAATATTGATTCAATAGGAATTTGTTGCTAGATAAATTTTCTATCTTGAAGCACTGTTTTCCTTGAAGAGCTCTTGTTGAATCGATGAGAACTAGACATGGTAACACCTTCTGGGATGGCTCAGTTCACTCTTGAAAGATGTCTCTAGCAGTTCTTTGCTGTTTTGCGCAAATAGTTCATTCTTCCAGATATTTAGGAAATGATATTAATTTATGTAAGGTTGCTTTTAATTAGCTCTCATCTGCCAAGCTTTGGGAATGTTTTATTGCAACATAAAGCTGCAGACAAGTATGAGCTCAAAAAGTCGTACTTGAACACTTTGCTTTGGAAGTACTTTGCTGTATCACCTGTGAAAACAACCCTAATTTACAGGGATTTCAGTTGCACAGGTAAATCCTGTGCAAGATTTATTTTTACTCATGTAGAAGTCTTCTGTATTTTTCACTATAGCAGGGAATTAACCTGTAGGCTTACACACCTCTTCTCTTGGACTGTATCTTTATAGATTTATATTTTTTAACTACATGTGGATTTGTTCCACTTCTCTTTTTATGTACCCCATCAATGAAATGTGTAGGAAGATAAAAGTAGTAATTACCTTCAATGACTTAAGACTGAGAATAAATAGGTTTTCATACTGCTAGTTTCATACTACACTGTAATTAATAGCCTTCAAGAATGCCCCCTAATGTGAAGTGCAGAACTTGAATCAAGATTAAAAAAGAAACCTGTCTGCTATTCAGTCTTTGCCTCCAGTACTGCACTTTTCCAAAACTATACAGTAGACTTGCAGTCTAGAGAATACTTCTTGGCTGACAACAGATAAGCCTTCAGTTATCTGGGAAAGGACAGAGCAGAGTAAATGCTGGTTGCATAGTCACTCTGTGACTATGTGGAATCTTTTTAATGCTGACTCGATGATCTTGAGAATTTTTAAAATAATGATAAGGAAAATCTAATTTCAGGGAAGCAGGGTTCATTCATGATAAAGGGATTTCTAGAAACCAATCTATTGTATCTACAAAAATACCTAGATTTTTCTAATCTTTGATGGAGAATGAGAACAGACTTCAGAGTTCTCAATAAATCCCAGAGCTGATAGTGAATGCTAAACCCATTGAATATGGAAGGAAAGAGGCTCTTTGAAACTTGCTGCCAGTAAAATATTCTTTAAATCACAGAGTAATATCCTCTGTAAGCTGCTTAATAATGAAAACAATGGTCAGAGAAGTGTAGTGCTGAATGTCCTTGGAGGTAGGGAAAAGAGCTAAAATACCTAAATTAATTTTATAAATCTATCATCAAATGATTATTCTCTCTGATGAAAGCCCTGTTTTAGGAAATTAGAAACAAAAACAAGTGTACTTATTAATGACATTTACAAAATGGGAAATAAAAGTTTTAATAACACTAAACAGGAGTGGAAACAATGCACACTATGTAGACAGCTAAGAATCTGAATAATACAAGGAGGACTAAAAGGTTCAGGAAGATGAGAAGGCATCCTTACTGTAAAAGATAAGTCTAAGGTGAAAGTCATTTGAGAAAGCATTAAATTTGGGCAAGATTTGGTATGAAGCCAAGTTCGGACCAAAGTATTACACTGAACCTGAACTTGTTCTTCAAACTCTGGTATAAGGTTCGTCAATTCTCCCTTACTTTTTGTGGAATGTGAAAGATAGGAAAAAGATAGAGATGATTAGAAAGACTTGCTTCAAGATGCTTTCAGTTTTTGAGGTGAAGGGATCTTTGCTTTTTTGGAACGCTCCTTCCTGTAGGTAACTTGTTTTGAAATGTTTATGAATGAATTTAGGCAATGAAAGTTAAAAATATCAATGCAAACTGAGTCACATCACACTTTGGTAAATAATGGGTGGTGAAGCACCATGAGAGAGGTATTAACACAGCTATTCAATGCCATGCTGTTTGGAAACACTTTGTTTGCTATTCCCAGATTCTTCTTCACTTGAAGTGATGAGCTAGACCCTCAGCTGGTGAAAATCTGTATACTTAATTAAACTTACTTAGTTTAAATGGAGCCACCTTAAGTACATCTTACACTGTGGACACTAATTTTTAAATTGTTAAGGCCTCTGCGAATAGTGAATGACACACTAATGCACTGCATGAAAACTTAGCTTGCAGGCAACATTGCTTGAGATAGGTGAATGTTTTCCTGTTGTATGTGATTGGGGAGAATATAATGTAGTCTCTTAAAATTTTTCAAGGAAAATTTCTCAATTTCTCAATGCTGATTAGGCACACAAAACCATTTTTTATCTAAGACGGTTTAACTTTAATGGGAGGTATGTGGCTAAATAATTACACAGCTCTTCACAATGCAGCTGTATTTTCAACAGGTCATGATGAGTGCTTTAAACCAAGTACTGTGAAGTTTAAAACAAGAAACTTACCTGATGGTCCAAAAACTGAAATCAGGCATCAGTCAAATTATTTTTCACACTCTGATGGACAAAGAATTTTTCTTTCATGAGAGAGAGTCTTTTCTTTTGAGAAATACAGGATGAGATTTAATTATGCTTTTTTTTTTTTTTTTTTTTTTTTTTTTTTTTTTTTTTTTTTTTTTTTTTTTGGCGGCTGTAAACTAACTTTGAACTCACCTAAATTTGGGCTGGTTTAAGGTTGCAGCCCAGACAACAAGGTAGACAACCTAATGTGCTTTGTAGTCTTGAACACAGCATGTCCAGGGTGACGGGTTTGGGTGTGTGCTAGGCCATCTTTCTCAGGTCCTGTCCCATTCCTTGCTCCTACCCATTCTTTGCTCCATGGCTGCATGCTGTGCACTTGCAGTGCAGATGTAAACTCCTGTGCAAATCGGTGAAACAAGCTAGCTCTCAAGTACCTTTCTGAGTTGGTAAGGGGAAAGAAAGAATTGTTACATATTTGAGCTGAGATTTCTCCCCCTAACCTGTGGTCCCAATTGTGTCCATTCCACCCTGCTTGGATAACGTTTGTGCTTTTTCAGATGAATAAGATATTTTCTTATTAAAACTGTGGTATATTGTTGGTTAAATACCATAAACATCTTCATGTTTCTTGTATAATGAGGCTACAATTTTGCATAATTTTTAGCTATTATATAAGATGATTTATTCATCTGTTTCAAGAAAAGCATAATCATCTTAATTTTCCAGGGTCACAGAGAGGCAGTAACTTGCCTTGTGGTTATTCTAAAGAAACAATCTAGGACTTCAGACTGGCTTTCAAAGCCCAGCATCCAGTAGACCATGCTAATTCTCAGAGTGAGTATGAGAGATTGAGACTGGTGTTGCTCTGTGTGGGTGTCTCACCTAACAGATACCTCTCTAAGCTGGTCCTTTGGGTGGTCCCTGATCTCAGAGACTGGATACTGTTATCCTCACCTGCATCTAAAACAGCAGAACGAAAAGCAGAAGGGCTACACAGGCTTACATTAGGGAATGGGTCTCCCTTGAGCTCAGTGCCTTCTCCTGTCTTATACCCCCCTCATTCATTCTCTCTCTCTCTCTCTCTCTCTCTCTCTCTCTCTCTCTCTCTCTCTCTCTCTCTCTGACATTGATACATTTTATGATTTTTTTTTCTCTTCTTTTTTTTCAGGCTGAGACAATCACCTCTGGAAGAGCTGGAAAATATACAAGTAAGTTTTTAGGATCCCCCCCCCCGCCCCCCAATCACCTTCTGGAAGACCATGTCATTCTGCAGTGTCCATTTAGAGAGGTCACAAAGACCAGCTTCCTAACGCAGGGGCGTATTTGAATTGCTCAAGATCAGGCAGTGAATTTTCAGAACTTTTGAAAATTTGAGAAGGCATGTTTCAGGTTTCACAGCAGATGAGCCTGAAGCAAAAGTTCATGCATACAGTCTTTGCTTTCCATCAGGATCTCAAAATCCATCGGGAGCTCAAAAGTCCTACAATTTGGGTGAGATTCTGGAGAAACATCTGTTTTGAGGTTTTCACTGTAAGTTGTATAACTGAAGGCAAAGGACTGGGAGGGTCTGTTTTTATTTGACATTGTTATCATGCTGTGGCCAGCATATGCATAGTTACATGATTGCAGATGATAACGGATTTATGTTGCTTAGTCAGCTGTGTAAGTGAGCACAGCACTTGCACAGATTATGGGGGGTAGGCACATGCATCTCTTTCTGTCTGTTGATGTGAGTGACTTGATTTTTGTGAGAGCTTAAAGTTAGTGCCTGAAACTTTCTTGTGGTAGATACTCTTCTCTCCATGTGCAGTTTTTCCAGGAAAAAAATCTCTATTTTGTCTTAAAAAATAGGAGGGGAGATGAATTCGTTTGTCTGCTGGGGAATAAAATATAATACTTCTCATCCCCTGATGTCAATTTTTCTGGGGGGAACACACACCTACTACTCCCTCTCCTGGCCTCATAAGGGAA
Organism: Rhea pennata; assembly: GCF_028389875.1. NCBI lineage: Eukaryota > Metazoa > Chordata > Aves > Rheiformes > Rheidae > Rhea > Rhea pennata. The sequence goes on along the minus strand of NC_084665.1, from coordinate 8,384,613 downwards.
ATATATGGAATTGTCAAAAGGGGGCATTCTTGCTTTTTCAGACAAATGAAAAATAAGTCATAAAATAAGCTGTTATAGTTAGACCTGTCATTTAGATAGAACAGAAATTGCTTAAGTTGACAAAGTCTTTAGCCATAGCAAATAGAATAGATGGAATATTAAATATCAGAAGTGGTTCACAGACTAATTTAATCTCTCCTTTTGTGCACAGAGGGTTTTTGTCTGACCTAAGGTTTATTCAAAGCATTTATTAATTAATGAAAATGCCCACTGAACAGTAACTCTTTTCCTCTAAAACCATGCATACGCATGCACACATGCAGTTATACAAACATATATGTGTGTGTGTGTATATATATATATATATATATATATATATATATATGAATGAATAAAATAAACACCTAGTTTCCAGTTACCTCTGGTAAGAGGGAAATTCTCAACATACTCGTGAAAACCCTGCCTGTTTTACAAGAATCTTTTGAATGGACAAATCCTTATGTATAGCAAATCTAGATATTCCTCTGGGAATGGAGAAATGACTGATGCTCTGGGTAATTCCTACTCATTAAAACAGGAACAAATCCAGAACTGACTAAGCAAATCGAGAAGGACATTGGTTTCAAGCTTTTGGGTTAAGAAATTTCAGTAAGACAAATGTTCACTTCTGAATATGCCTGAACACTTACGGATTTAATGTGGATTCATCATTTCCCCCCAGCTTATGTATGATAGTTCTAATTTTTCTTTCAGAGCAAATTTACACTGATGCTATTCCAATGAATGAACCTGTTAATAAACAGGTGCCAATAAACCCTATTTAAAAGCTAGGTTTACCCTGCCTCTCATAGGTCTTTGTAATATTCTTGTATCTTTTTTATCTAGTGAAGAAAATACTAGGCATGACCTTTATGATTAGATAAGATAGTCACATATAGATGTAGTGATTAATGTTTTTTCATTAATGTTCTGGGTTGACTAGGGGAAAACAATTGTATCAATTGTATTTTTTTTATATATTCTTTCTGAGACAATAGAATTTTCTCTTGCCTAAGACACGTTTCTTTCTCCTCCTTTCAAATTCAATCCATCTAGTTTATGCATGTAAAAATTATGACTTTCCCTATCTGCACTAAGATTATACTAAGATTATCATATTCTAAAAATACCTTGTTTTTCAATCAGGTTTCTGTTATTCACACTTCAAAATCTGATTGAGTGCAATGCAATGTTAGGGTTAGGATAATATGCTTTCCAAGCTAGAAGGTATAACTAGAAGACAGACAGCACAACAAACAGATTAAGGGGTCATACCTTTTAAAGTATGCTGCTTTAGAGTAGCTGTAGAGGTGACCATAATGTAGCTAACAAACAAACAAACAAAAAAAACTTCCTCAGTGATCTTTCTCTGCTGCCAGTCACCTCCTGTAGTCATTTAAACTTAAGGAAAGTGGGTGCAAGGCACTACCAGATACTGCTAGCCCACTTAAGAAGTGTATGAGTAAGCACTAAGCTGCAGGGAAATAGGCAGTGTTTACACTGTCAATTTTCTCATGGTAATGGAAGAAAAGCATTGGCCTGAAGCACTTGCTTCTGAGCTCCTCATATCTCTACTTAACCAGGGTGGGAGGTTAATTTGGATTTAAATATTTGCGTCAGATACTCAAGCTTGTTATACTTTAAATTGCCGATGTAGACATACTCCTATAAAGTCCTGGGCCTGGATATTTGAAAAGGATTAAGTCAAAATGAAAAGGAGAAACAGAATAAAGCATTATAGAAAGAAGCTGAAAATGTAAGGAAGAAATCTACTAAGCATAATCCATACTTTTATCTACTCATATTTTATTTTTATTTTGAGTTGACAATAAGAATTACAATTAATCCACCAAGCAAAACAATGGCAGCAAAAAAAGAAAATAGGTTAAAAAGATACTGTGGATAGAAAATGCATAGGCAAGACAGTCAGTTCTCTCCTCTGGTTTAGAGACTGAGTGTGTGTTTGCTAAGAGTCTGCCTGCAAACTCATTCCTCCCCTATGCGTAGTGTGATAATTTTTTAGCATTACTGACTGTTGCAGAAGGAAAAGAATATTCTTATATTTCATGGCTGTTTTGTACTTTGCACCAGATAGTGCTCCTCAGGGCTGACTGCAGCAGGATATAAAGATTGCCATTTTGTTTGGGGTCAGATGATGCCCAGGTGTGTACTTTGGGCATGGTTTTACTCCATTGCAAATCAGTAGGTGCCCTAGGATAAATGATAATTTATTACTATGACTTTTTAATAGGGGTCTATTAATAGTAGTTATTGGAAAACAAAATCTTGTACTAGGTGGTTGTATTTAGAATATGTGTACTGGTATGTTTGTACAGGTAGGAAGGAATAAGGTATTTAGCCATAAAAAGTCATAAATCCTCTCCCCCTCTGCCCGTGAAGTCAAGTTATGTAACAGAATACTTGCAGACTACCCCAAAATGATGCTTGAACAAAAATAAATAAAAGTCTCCTCAAACAGACTTGCTATTACACAGTTACTTTTTGTTCTTGGCCCTCTTCCTTAGTACTGTAACTTGTTCATCACATTTGTTTTTGACTCATATGACTAATTTAGGGTTTGATTCTGCAAAGTGCTGAGTATTTGAGCCTTGATCATTTTGATGCACTTAAGGACCTACTTGAGCAGTCCAGTTGTCTACAGCAGAATGACTTGTGAACTGTACCTGTGGCCTGTAAGCTGGCTTGTAGACGCATTGGGCTTCAAATGGCTTGAGCAGTGAGGAGCACAGGGCTGGCTGCAAACCTTCCTGAAAGTTCCTGAATTTGTCCTTGGAATTAACCAAGAATTCTTCATTTATGGCATCATCTCTCACTGCACTTTCACCAGTCTTAGTACACTTTTCCCAATGGTCTGTCCCACCTATTTGTGGTCTGGCTTACAGAGTTTTCGGTGTCACTAGGACCCAGTGAAGGTTGGGGCTGTTCTTCTGTCTGCTCCCTGATACCAGTTCATTGATGATTCTGCTTTGAGTACGATAGCGACTTTGAAACGGTACAGCTGTCTTCCTCTAGTTGTTTTATTGAGCTGTAGCTGGCATCTCTGAGATGGTTTGGATTGATTGAATATGTTGTTGGCTTTAAAGTTCCTGGCTATATAGCCAGCTTATACGCAGGTGTGATGTGGCCCAGAGAACGATACTGTTGAGTTATTCCAATTTCAGATATTGAAAGAATACGAAACTTGAGCACAACGTTTATATAGATTCTTCTTGTACTTGCCATTGCTACCTGATCAAACCTAGTTCCAAAAAGGGGAGGAGGAGGGAAGGAACTTACTGCAGTTGTAGGGAGCTATTGATCAGGCCATAAACTAAGCGGATGAAGGACCATACAAATTGCCAGGAATAATCATCTGCAGGATAGCATGGAGTAAGTTCTACATCTTGAACCCTGCTTGAATTTATCATTGATAGCAATCAAAGTTATTTTGGTAAGACAGTAATTACACAGTGAAAGGTCTACATTGTTCCAAACTTATTATTACTCAAAGAGCAGGAGGAAAAAAAGCCTAGTGATAAGGAAGCTGACTGAAAAGTAGCTAAAACCCCTGCTGACTCTCAGCACTATTGAAGAATATTACAGCAACCATATGTTGTACAAACACAGTGATCTGACTTCTGAGAGGAACAAACTTAGATCAACAAGAAATAAGGTTTCGTAAGTGATCTGAGAACATGCTATATTGCACCAGCCTGACCATATAAAATTTTTCTATTGGGGCCACGCTTGCCCAGCACATGTTGGAATGGAATTTGTGAGAGCTCAGCATTTCACATTACTGGTCCTTTTAGTTAACTTTGTAGTGAAGTTGTTAGGCAACATTTGTTTCTGTTTTTATGTCAACACTATGCTCTGACTAATCCAGACAAGGGACATAGCATGATACAAATAACTATAAATCATTCAATAATATTAATGAATTATATGTTTGTCCAGTTGTGGAGAAAACTCGGTGTGCAGCACTCTGCTAACGTCTCTATGTTTTAACTTTAGCTAGCAATGGTCTGTTTTATGCTCCTTTTGGCTCTTTTTTGGAAACTTGGGAGTCCAGAAAGAAGATTCAGAGGCTCTGTTCTCATTTGGGTTAATTAATGCCTCTTAGCAGAGTAAAAAAGATAATTCTCTCAGCAATGTAATGGACTGTAAATAAGAAATGGCAAAAGAAGTTTTGATACTAAATTTGAACTCGGAACAGAACTGAGTACTCGGAACAGAGCTGAGTTCAAATTTAGTATCAAAGTTATTGAGCTGCGTGAGCTGGTCTGGCTATGAGTTTCTGCATAGGCTGCTAGACGTACTCCACCTAAAATCATACTGTTGCAGATGTTGGTCTCATTTAAAGGAGATAAAAAATCCCAGAACCCTTGAGAGGGAATGTCAGGGAGCTCTGAAACCACTCTTTGAATCTATAACTGCAATAAATACAGCACAGAATTCATTAGAAGAATAATAAAATTAGACTCATCTGTTCTTTGAATGGGCAGCCCCTGTACACCCTTCCTGGGAAACCTGCAGGCATGACTACCTCTTTGAAATGCATGTGTACCAATGCATGCAGCATGGGGAGCAAACAGGAGGAGCTGGAGATCTGTGCGCGATCGCAGGGCCATGATCTCATTGCAGTCACAGAGACATGGTGGGATAGCTCACATGACTGGAATGCTGCCATGGATGGCTATGTGCTTTTTAGGAGAGACAGGCCAGGAAGGCGAGGTGGTGGAGTTGCTCTTTATGTGAGAGAGCAACTGGAATGCATCGAGCTCTTCCTGGGGTGGGGAGGAGGAAGAGGAGGCAGTTGAGAGCTTATGGGTAAAGATCAAAGGGCAGGCTAATATGGGGGACACTGTGGGTGTCTACTATAGGCCACTTGATTGGGAAGAGAAAGTTGATGAGGCCTTCTATAGACAGCTGGAGGTAGCCTCACGATCACAGGCCCTGATTCTCCTGGGGGACTTCAACCACCCTGACATCTGCTGGAGGGACTACACAGCAAGGCACAAACAGTCCAGGAGGCTCCTGCAATACATTGATGATAACTTCTTGTCACAAATGGTGGAGAAGCCTACGAGGAAGGGTGTCCTGCTGGCCCTTGTCCTTCCCAACAGAGAGGGACTGGTTAGAGATGTGAAGGTTGGGGGCAGCCTTGACTGCAGTGACCACAAGATGGTGGAGTTCAGGATCCTGCAGGAAAGAACTAAGGCAACAAGCAGGACTGCAACCCGGGACTTCAGGAGAGCGGACTTTGGGCTCTTCAGAGACCTAATTGGTGGAGTCTCATGGGTTAAGGCCCTAGAAGGAAGGGGGGTCCAGGAGAGCTGGCTAGTATTCAAGCAGCACTTCCTCCAAGCTCGAGAGCGGTGCATGCCTATGAGTAAGAAGTGCAGCAAAGGGGGCAGGAGACCTGCCTGGGTGAGCAAGGAGCTCCTGGCCAAATTCAGACAGAAGAAGAAAGTACACAGACTGTGGAAGAGGGGACAGGCTACTTGGGAGAATTGTAGGAATGCAGCCAGAGTATGTAGAGATGCTGCGAGGAAGGCTATGGCCCAGTTGGAATTGAGTCTGGCAAGGGATGTCAAGGACAACAAGAAGGGCTTCTTCAAATACATCAGCAGCAAGAGGAGGACTGGGGAAAATGCAGGCCCGCTGCTGGATGGGGCAGAGGCCCTGGTGACAAGGGATACAGAGAAGGCAGAATTACCGAATGCCTTCTCTGCTTCAGTTGTCACTGCTAAGGGCAGCCCTCAGGAATCCTGCAGCCTGGACGTGAGGGAGAAAGTCTGGAGAAGAGAAGACATTCCTTTGGTTGAGGAGGATAGGATTAGAGACCTTCTGGGCAAGCCTGACATCCACAAATCCATGGGTCCGGATGGGATGCACCCACGGGTACTGAGGGAGCTGGCGGATGTTGTTGCCAGGCCGCTCTCCATCATCTTTGAAAGGTCCTGGAGAACTGGAGAGGTGCCTGAGGACTGAAAAAAAGCTGGTGTCACTCCAGTCTTCAAGAAGGGCAAGAAGGAGGACCCAGGCAACTATAGGCCAGTCAGCCTCACCTCCATCCCTGCAAAGGTGATGGAACAGCTCATTCTGGATGTCATCTCCAGACATATGGAGGAAAAGAAGGTGATCAGGAGTAGCCAGCATGGACTCACCAAGGGCAAATCCTGCCTAACCAATCTGATAGCCTTCTATGATGGAATGACTGGCTGGGTAGATGAGGGGAGTGCAGTGGATGTTGTGTACCTTGACTTCAGCAAGGCTTTTGACACCGTCTCCCATAACATCCTCCTAGAGAAGATCAGGAAGTGTGGGTTAGACGAGCAGACAGTGAGGTGGATTGAGAACTGGCTGAAAGGCAGAGCTCAGAGGGTCATCATCAGTGACGTGGAGTCTAGTTGGAGGCCTATGGCTAGTGGCGTCCCCCAGGGCTGAGGACTGGGTCCCCATCCTGTTCAACAAATTCATCAGTGACCTGGATGAGGGGACAGAGTGCCTCCTCAGCAAGTTTGCTGTTGATACCAAACTGAGAGGAGTGGCTGACACACCTGAGGGCCATGCTGCCATTCAGAGAGACCTGGAAAGACTGGAGAGCTGGGCAGAGAGGAACCTCATGAGGTTCAACAAGGGCAAGTGGAGAGTCCTGCACCTAGAGAAAAATAACACCAGTACAAGCTGGGGGCTGACCTTCTGGAGAGCAGCTCTGCAGAGAAGGACCTGGGAGTGCTGGTGGATGACAAGTTGACCGTGAGCCAGCAATGTGCCCTTGTGGCCAAGAAAGCCAATGGTCTCCTGGGCTGTGTTGGGAAGACTGTTGCCAGTAGGTCAAGAGAGGTGATCCTGCCCCTCTACTCAGCCCTGGGGAGGCCTCATCTCGAGTACTGTGTCCAGTTCTAGGCTCCCCAGTACAAGAGAGACATGGAGCTACTGGAGAGAGCCCAGTGTAGGGCTACAAAGATGATAAAAGGGCTGGAGCATCTGCCCTATGAGGAACGACTTTGTGAGCTGGGCCTGTTTAGCCTGGGAAAGAGAAGACTGAAGGGGGATCTTAAAGTGTATAAGTACTTGAAGGGAGGGTGTCAAGGGGGTGGGCACAAACTCTTTTCAGTTGTCCTAGGCGACAGAACAAGAGGCAATGAGCAAAAACTGAACCACAGGAAGTTCCACCTGAATGTGAGGGGGAATTTCTTTACTGTGAGAGTGACAGGGCACTGGCACAGGTTGCCCAAAGAGATTGTGGAGTCTCCTTCTCTGGAGATCTTCAAGGCCTGCCTGGATGCAACCCTGTCTAACCTGCTCTAGGTGACCCTGCTGAGCGAGGAGGTTGGACTAGTTGATCTCCAAAGGTCCCTTCCAACCTTACTGATTCTATGATTCTATGAATTCCCCAGCTGAAACTGCTTGTCTGGTATCTTAAAGAAGATAAAGGTAAGCCAAAATTTCTTGGTCAACCCTCTACTTATGGTGAAAGCAGAATCGCAAAGGATTCCTCGCATTTAGGAAAATGCAGACCTAATTCTGGAATTCTTAGCTTGGATTTGGTTTCAAGTAATAGCGCAAATAGCATATTAAATGAAAAAAAATGAAGCAGGGAAGTCCTTTTGGAGTAGTGGAGCAGTGGGTGGCAAGAAAGGGTAAAATAGAGCAAAATGATAAATACTGTGTTAGGCTGTGAAAGGAGAGGTGTCTTCTTATTCCTGACACTTACACTGTCAAAAAGATGTTTTACTGATCTGATTTTCTCTGTTGGAGAACACACAACAGTTACTTAGTAAGTGGTTTTATAGGGAATCTCACCCACCCGTTACAATAAACTGAGCTCAAAGATAACATATCTTTTGTGCTTTTACACTTCTTGGATGATAACTGTGAAAAATTATCTAGTGAAGGTTAGCAAGCTGTACCTCTGGCCATTTTCTCATGACCCCTGAGTGATAAAGTTTACTATCTTGGATCATGATGCGTTGTCAAATAACAGGTTTGCCTGTCTGGCCAACAAAAAGTAATTGAGGAGTGTTATAGTTTTACAATCCATGTTTCACTGAATTTGTAGCTTTTGAGCTGTTAGACCTGAACAAAATAGGTCAGTATTGACAGTATAAGGTTGGCTCTCGTTTTTCTTTATTTTTTGACTTTTTTGTGTGTCTGCCTGCTTAAATGCAATATATAGGAAGCATATAATTTCTGGATGTATTGCTCATGTTATTTCAGTCACATAGCCGAGTTAGTAATTTTTTGGTCATAAGGTAGAGTATAATTGTTGTGATTGTGGTTTTAAAATCTATACCTTGAATCTCAGATCTGCATGAATTTAAACAAACAATTGATAGATTCCTCTAAGTGGGAACTAGGAAATCTCTGCCAGCTGGAATTGCTTAATAATGGAAGCTCTGCTGATCTTAGGTTAGCTGTCCATAAACCATTTATTTTTTGTAGGTATGGGGCAAAATATTGAGCAGCGAAATTACTTCTCTCTTGCTCTGTTTCCACTTCCTTCCCATCAACAGTGGTCTTACTGCTGCACCCACATCGTGTCCTGATATACATGAGCAGTTGCCAAAAGACTATTTTGTACTTAAAAGTACTCTTTTAGTCTCTAGAGCAGCGATATTTGTGAATAGATCCGTAGGGCAGAGTTCCCTGAAGCTGTTCAATACCTGCTGACTCTGTGACTAGCTTGGTGGGTTTTAGTTAGTTAACTCAGATACCTCCATTCTCTGGAAGGATCTTACCTTGCCACTTTAAATTTTTATCTTTAATAATAATAAAGTTGTCACAATATATAAAATCTAAGATGGAATGTATTATACTCATTATTTTCCTATGTTTAGGAGGAGGAAACAATAAAAAAGCCCTGTTTCAGCTGCATAAGGAGACTTACTTGAACTCTTTTAGGGAAAGGGACTTAACAGTGACACCAAACATGGGCGATATGAGTGTAACTTGGAAAAAACTTTGTATATGGTACTGTGCTACCTAGTGTGGTGTGCAAGATGCTCTATTTTGAATTAAGCTCTGACCTTATATTTTAGGGCTTGTGTCAGAAATGCAGATGAGGAGGGAGAGCTTAGATTATTACTTAGTGAAGTGCCACCTCTCTCTGCTTTGGAATATTCTCTTGAAGGAGAGATTGAGCTTGAATTGATTTATTAAAAGAGGACTCAGTGAGAAGCATTTAGTTAATGGGTGCTTGGTAGAAGAGCACCTAGAACGATAAGAACACAAGGAAAGTCAGGAAGACATGCTTTTCAAAATGAGCAGGAAGAAATTGGATGGGAGATCTCTGGTAGCTCAGGGCTTTCCTTTGTTTTAATACTTACTGGAGTAATGCTAAACCTCTTAGCACAGCACCAAAAGCTCTGAGGGCCTAGTAGATTTCTGCAGACACATGGGTGCCAACTTTTGAGCACCTATTTATAACAATCATTTTTGCAAGTGGGTTTAAAAGAAGACTGACTGTGGGGTTTTACATGTATATCTGTACAGCTGTGGTAACTGCAAGCAGATAGAGTTGTTGGACCTTCAGTCTAGCTTTATGCTGTTAGTTCCAAGCCTACTTACAGGCTTACTGTGCTCTCTGAAGAGCCAATGTGTCATAGCAGTTGTGCCTGTCCTTCTTTCTGGTGATAGTTTCCTTTTATTTTTATTTTGTTTGTTTATTTTTAGTCCCAAACACCTAAATATGACTTCATTAAGCACTTCTAAGGACTATTATTCCGCCAAAGCAGTTGCTAGCAAATTGTTTGTAGCAGGGAGTTGGGAGATACGTGACCTATGAATAGCTGATCTGTCCACGAGGAAGCAACCCACATGGCTGGCTTGTGACAGTGCTTTATGTGTTTGCTTGAAACACAATTGTTGACAGTTAAGGAAGAGAAAGTGAGGCTTCGATAGTGTTATCGAGGTCTAGCTGACTTTGGAAAGCCTACAGTAGGGCACACTACAGATACAGATTTTGAGCAGGGATTTATTCCGTGCCCTTGGAGGCACTCACAATGATTGTTCGTGGTTTAACAGGAAATGCCTCACCGACTGTCCTAAGTGTCCAAAGCAGGCTCGTTCCCCAGTTGCTCATCCTCCATGCCATAGGCCTTGTGTGCAAACCCAGAGTAGAGCAGAGTCCTCTCAAGTGTGTTTTCAAAAGTCTGTTGCAGTGTCCTTCCTGTCGTTGAATCTGGATAGTCATCTTTGCTCTCTTTCAAGGGCATTCTATGGTCCCGCTTCATTTTTACAGCGTACCGAAGCCCCCTTTAGGAAACAGTCTGTGATAACATGCTGGTGGTTGAAGTAAAGGCAATTTTTCAGAAACTTTCTGTAAACAGATAGGATTTTTCAAGTTGTGCTAGAATTTTGAATTTCACAAATGGACTTCTGTGAGAAGCCTTGTGGGTTTTTTGCTCTAAAACAATATATTTTGGAAACAGTTTAGATGCATGCAGTTCTTGCTGCCTGGAAAGCAAAGCCTTGCATTAGTCAAATCTATCAGCAAGGAGGACACAGGGGCAGTCAGTGCTTTGATACTTATGTGGTGGCTGTCTATTTAAGGCACAGAATTAGGTAAATAGGCTTCACTGTAACCTGAAACATCACAAGCACTGGAAAATCATGCTCTTATACATGCTTGCTGAAACCAAGGAGATTAGTATTTATGCTATAGTAGTCAGAGATACTTTGGTCAAATACAATGGAAAAGGGGCTTTGATTTGAAGGGCTGGGTGAACTACAAGACTCTAAGATGAAAATGAGTTTTTCAAGTTAGACATAGTCTAACTGTGGTAGCACAGCTGATATAAGACTGGTGCTCAATATGCATAAAACAGTAGAAAAGGAGTTAAATGAGCTGTAAAAATTAGAAATGATGGAACTAGTAGGGGAACCAAATGCTTTTCCTTTGCATGAAGTGCCTGGACTCCTTGGTACAAACTGTGTATATATGTTAAGGGCAAATGAAGCAATTATAACATCAGAGGAATTATGAACCAAGTTCCAAAGTAAATGAAGTGCTTAAATATATGCAAGAAATGAAAATATTGTTATATTAGCATTGGTCTTCAGAAAAGCACACACTGGAATGAAGCAGCTTTTTAAAGAAAAGCATTTGTGGGAGAAAAGCATGTAGTGGGAAAGTTTAAGCTCGTACTTTGTGTTTAAAATTTTATTTAGTGTGAAACCAATGATAATTAACTGAGTTTTTGGAAATTTGTCTTATTGTGCCAGAAGAGCTCTCCCTTTTTTTTTTTGCTTTTTGTTTTTTTGTTTTTGTTTTGTTTTTCCTCCCTGCTACATCAGAAATGAGGTTTGATATTAAGAAAAGGTTTTTACAGGATAGTTAGGTACAATTTTTTTCCCTAGCCTTCAGTTCTCATGGAATTAAGACCAACAAAACAGAAACCACCCGAAACCTAAACAAAAAGACAAAAACCTGGAAGTAGGTTTGAGGGATTTAATAGCATATTGTTTGTTATGCCCTTAGACTGCGACAGGATCAATTTTACCTCTGTTATTTAAGGCAGAAGTTTGTCTGGTTTCCCTTTAAAGGCTACTATGATAAAGACTCCATGTGTTCCCATGTTCATCTGTTCGTACGCTTAACTATTCTTTAACTGTTTTTTTCCTGATATATAGGAATCTAAGCCCACTATTTCTTGTCTTGTCTAGCTTGAGTAATTAGAGAATCTTTGCAGTAGCCATTCACTTACTGGAAGAGTGTTACAATGTCTCCAAAGATAGGCTTTGCTTCATAAAACCGTTTGGATATAGACAGTAAAGTACAGCACAGATTTAAAAAGTGCAATGTGGGAAAGACAGAGCTGATCCTTGGAGCTGAACCTAAATACCAGTGTAGAAATACCTACCCCTTTCACTTCTCAAATCTCTTCCTCCTGAATCAAAAGTCTTTCTTCACGAGTATCCCCCTTTGGGCAGGAATAATTTTGTGACTTTGCAGCACTGCTGCTATTGTTAAGGGATACCGTATTTTGTAGCAAGCGACTCTTTGCTGTGGTCTGCATTGGACAGCCTAAAATCCTGTGCGTCTTTCATCTGCGTGTTGCTGAGGGGAGGGACGAGGTAAGTTGTTTCATGAACTACTCTGTCAAATAGCCTGAGAGACACCTCGCCTCCCATAAGATTTTGCACATCTGAATTCTCATCTATCAAAGGAAAGTTTGATATTTTATAGGATGCCACAATTTGTGGAAATGAATGAGCTTAATTAAGCTCATGGGAAGCTCTCAGAAATGGCTAGAGATAAATATCAAATGGGGTCAACACACTGTCATGAGACTTTTGGCTTGTTACTGGATGTTTCCATCCCTTTGGGATGGCCTAGAGGGCAAGGACTTCTGAGAAGATTGGGGTCGGCCATGATTAAAGCTATATTTAGAAACTTTTTTAATTGCATACACTTCAGGCACATTAGGGTTGGCTTTTTTTTTTTTTTTTTTTTTGATGGAACAGTTTTCGTTAGAACATGCAGTTTAGTGGAAGTCAGATTGTTTCATGAGACTGTCAGTTTGACTATAGGTTTTGACAGGAGAAGAGAAAATGAACTCTATCAAATTTTCTGTGTAAGTAACACCAGAATGTGTCATTTGGACAATGTATATCTTATTAAACTGAAATATTTGACATGTTTCATGTTGAAACTCAAAACAAAATGAATCTATCCTATTCCACTGTGTTATAAATTCAAGTATTTAATATTATTTTATCTACTACACCATAATTCCTTGACGCTACTAAAATGGAACACTCTAGCCACAAAATTTTTCTGCCAAAATGCCATGTCTGGAGAATGGTATTTACTGCCTTTTTTTTTCCCCCTCAACTTGGGACAAAATAACAATTCAAAATGTTGGAATTTCTTGGAAAATAGAAGTTCTGGTCAGCTCTAGGAACAAAAAAAAAAACAATTCAAAATGATGGAATTTCTTGGAAAATAAAAGTTCTGCTCAGCTCTAGGGACACTTAACCCTGGCAGAGTAAAAACTAAACTCTAACATGAATTAGACCTGTCAGCATAAATGGTATTAGCCAGTCCTGTGAATCCGGAAAGAAAATTATGGGGCAAGGTTAGCCACAGGCTGTGTGGAAGTAGTAAAAAGTACCTACTGAATACAAAACCAGCTCCATGACCATCTCCATAGAAATCAAAGATGGTCGTGAGAAGATACTGTAGGAGCAGTAGCATTGCATGAAATAACTAGGAAGCCCAGCGTTGGAGAGGACGTGGCCTGCTGCTGCTGAGGAATGGTTAGAAATGAGGAACAGGGACTGAGAGACATGAAGTAACTATGGGTGAATGCAATGCCTGGAAGAGAGAAGGTGACTGTATCCTGAGTCCTGGACATACCATAACATTTATTATTTGGATAAATCCCATCAATAAATTTCTCTTAAGAAAGATGTCCTTGAGTGCTATGAGAGGCTGGCCAGCTTCTCCAAAGCATGGAAAACTAATTGCAGAGGAAAATGGTAACAGCAACTAAAGGAAAAGGGAAAAGCACCTTGGGCCTCAGAACTAGGAGATAGTAATGGCTTTGCAAAGAATAATGTATTGGCCTCTTCCTAGATATTCATTTTAGATTATTTTGACTATTTTCAACAGAAGGGATACTAGAGGTAGAAATTGCCTTGCCTTCATTAATAATACTAGCTTCTTGGGCTTTGGATTAAGTTTGCTGGTTGTCGGAGAGGATGCTACTGCACTGACTTCCAAAAATTGGAGGAATCTTTTGCATCTGAATAACAGCAAGTGTTGTCAAAAGTGAAGTAAAAGCCCTCTTTGTATTACCGGATGCTTGAATGTTTATATACCAACGACTTGAGCCTATGCTGCCTCCTTTAGAGTACCGGCTCTGGTACCGTATGATATGGCCATCTATGGCATGTTATGTAACCACTTTGCACTGCTGTGAAACTCCATAACTAAGTTACAAAAGACTATGTAGGTAAACTATTCAGATGCACAGCTATTTGCACCTCCAAAACTTGCTGTTTGGATTTAGTGGCAGCTGTTTTACCACAGGATCTGATGGAGGCATTAGGCTTCCTGTTGGAATGTGTGTGGCAAGAACTAAATGAGTCAACATGACTAAAAAAGTACTTTTGGGAAGAAGCTAGCATCTGTGATAACAAGTGTTTAATTCCTATACTCACAACTTGCCTAATTTCCAGCTTCTCTAGTGGGTTGATTTGCAATACCTATTTATTTAAATTTGTTGTCATTTTGGAGGGGGACGAGGGAAGAAGGATGCTTTCTCCCTGACAATTTTGAGTTTGCTTTAAGTAGTAGAACTGCCTAGGCCCAAAAAACAAAGGACTGATTTGTGGCTATAAAGCTCGAAAATGGTTAGAAAAGGAAGGTATAAAAATGTAACATAAAATCGGAGTGTATCTCACATTAATCTTTTGTTTTAGCTTGTACTTGCGATTTCCTCTGAGGTATTTTTTACAGGGAGCTAAGGATCTGCCTGCCAGTATTATTCCTTGAGGAACATCTTTCAGAGAATTCCCCACCTGAATCTGATTCCTTTGATTCCCCTGGGATGGGGAGTGGGTGGCTGCTTTGGAAGCATAATAGCATGTTGTAATTTTGGGTACTTTTGTTTTATGGTCTTGCTTCTAACTGTTCAGTGTAAGGGAGCCAGGTAATGCAGTATACCCTGGCTTACTCAGGAGTGGATCACGCTGCATGTCTACACAATCGAACTGTAAATAAGACCTTGCAAAATGGATACTTTTGCCTCCATTCTTCCAGGAGATCAAATGCATTGCAGTTTTATAAACTTGGAGTTTAATATTTTGTAAGCTACTTATCAGGAGAGATATTTTAGCTTTATGGAATGCTTTATTTTTCATTTTCCTTTTCTTAGCAATGTGATTGCTTTCATGGCTGTAGCTTTTTCAAGTAAATTGCCGAAGCTAACAAATATGGTCAAGGATAGTTTGGTGCTCCAGAATCCCAAGATAGTTCTTTAGGCTCTAGATTTACAGTAGTTAGTGTGGTGATGCAAGTAATAGCACTGAAATGAAATATGCTTACCTAAAAAGTTTAGGCTGCTTATGCACCATTTTTATAGTTTTTTTGTCTCTGCCACAAAGAGACACCAGTCTTCTGATGATTGTCTTTTCTGAAATGTGCTGGGAATGCAAACAGAATCCATTCTTGGAGCACAGCCCTCTGATGACTCTCATACACCAGTCATACACATAGCCAGGTCAGCAGTGGCAGGTTACAAGCTCAGGTATTCCCATTTGCAAATCTGCTTCTCAGCTCATGCTTCCCCTGTCATTGGTAGTTCCAAGCTAGCAACCTCAGAGCCTTTACCAATATTTCCTTCTTCTGCCCTGGTAATTGTCAAGTTTTCATGCATCTTGCTGAGAAGCAGAATCAAACTTTGGACCCATCTGAGAAGAACCACCACACTTTGGACCTACAAGTTAAAATTCTTAAGTGGTGCTGTTGAGGAATGAGGGTCTTCTTTTTTTTGGTTACATCAACAGGCAGGTCTATATCCTTTTACTACATTTTTTACATTAAAAATACATAGAAAATATGATATAATACAATGTGATATATGTTACTGCACCCCATCTTGAGGGATGAATATGTCATTCCATATGCTGTAGCTAAACATAAATGAACTGTTATTAATGATTGCCAAAATGTTTTCTAGCAGTTAGCTGGCTGTGATTCTAGGAATTTTTTTCCACTGTGTTTTGAAGGGTTAGGTTATTTAAACTTACTATCAAATAGAATCAGATCAAAGTGAGCTAATTTTTTTTTAAACACTAATCATTTTAAGGCTATTGAACTAAATATAGAGGCAGTTCATTAAATCATTAAAACAGTCTGCAATAATGCTCACAAAGTCATTATAGTGCTATTCCCCAGCCAGAGAGGTGGTGTTGCCTTAAGCACAGTTTAATCAAATTAGATGGTGGGCTATGTCCTGGGGTTTCTCCTATTGATATTCATTAAAAATACATGATTTATCACTAATCTCTGTAAGGTATATCCTACTCCTCCAAATGAATTTTGTAAATGTCAGGGGGAAGAAAACAGAATAGTTTATTGTTCTAAGAATTTAAGTGTGGTGTGATCACATTTACATTTATATACTATTTAATTTAGCAATAGATAATAATTTTAATGTGCCTTTAAAATTTTTATCCTTACTTAAAAAGTTAGCAAAAATGGAAAACCCTCAGGAATAGCCACTTTATATTTTAGTACTATATAGGCATATGAATTAGCTTTACAATTAATTATTTTATAGTTCATCATATGGCTTACTCTTTTAAAAGGAAAAAAATTAACTGTTAAATTTCACGTAGCCCTTTTGGTAGTTTTTTGCTATTTCTTTTTAGTCCAATACTTTGATGTTGTAGCTCCCACGTTCTTTCTCTTCCCTTTTATTTATTAAACATTTTCTTAAGTTTTAAATCGGCAGACAACACTAATGAAAGGACCACGCAGAGCAACATTCCTCTCTCTGCTGTCACCACTACCACTTTCTTTAGTGATGATTTCTTTACTTATATAGTGCTTTTAAGAGCTGAAACACTTTACAAATAAGGTGTATTGATCATGTCACCTAACACCTAAACATGCAATGGATTAATGATGCAAAGTGAGTTTCTACCACACTTTAGATCAGAAAGAAACACATTTGTGATTACAGGAACAATTTAAAAACAGCGCAGTCTAATTACTTAAACTGAAATTTGCCTGAATTGTCCTGACTCTTGCCTTGTAAACTTGAATTGTTTTGGTATTGTTGTTGTTGCTACTTATGAATCTCTGATAGCACTTGGGACTTCAGTAAAACGTCCTCAGCGATACTTGTGTTATTCCGAGAATTTCAGATATGTCAGGTCACTTCTGTTGCAGAGAAGAGCCACCTAGTGAACTTTCAGTTACTGCTGCCTGCAGCACTATTCAGGATCTGAGTTCACTAGGGTCAGTAAAAAATGTTTCTGCAAGATTTCTGGGAGCAGCGGATCAAGTTCTCTATGTCCTGAAAATCTCAGAGTGCTCACCTAACCCTGCTTAGCCTATGGGATTTGATGCTGAGGACACAGGTTACTAAGAAACTGTCTTTACTTGAATGTTGGGTATTAATGATATTACCACGGAGTAGCAACTTCATTGGAATGGTCTTGAATATAAAACTTAATAGCCATGTTGTAATTACTGAGATGTTATTGTAATTACCAAGATGTTTGTATAGCAATCCTTTCTCTAGGAACTTGAGATGTGGTTTTAAAACACTGTCCCACTTGCGTTTGTCAGATGTGCCAAAAGCTAGTCTCAATTACGCTGAGGTAAATTTGAACAGATTGCTGTGCTGTTGATTTACACTGGCACTTCTCTAAGAAGAGCTTATTTCTACATGTTTTAGAAATGGAAAACATTTTTCAAGGGCAAGTAGTTCCTCTGCTAGACATTTGTGTATGGGTGGCCTCAGTTTCATTAGGCTAGAGCTAAGTATAACTGTGATTCTCTAACAGTTTAAGCCATGTAAGCTGATACTGTTGGCACAGGAGCTTGTCTCGTGCGAATATAGGTCACTTCAAGAAGCCAAACCAGCAGAAAAACATTGACATAGGGAGTTGAGCTCTTAAGGTGTTTCACTCTGGGATTGGATGAGTGCCAGTTCTTGGTGCAAGAAAGAGGACAGGGATGTACAGTGCAGTGAGGAGAAAGGTAGGCCAGAGCAGTGCTAGGCTAGACACACTGAAGAGGTCACAGAGCTGTAGGCTGAGTTAGAGAACAGCAGTGCTTTTGCTTGCTTATTCCAGGCATGTGACCTTTTTTTCATATTGAAACATCAGTTTCTGGAATAATGAGTTTTATGAAAATCAGAGCTTTTGTTTCTAACTTTCTAACTCTTATGGAGTTGTGGAGAAAAGCTTGAAAATGTGTCCTAAATGCAATGTGGCCCCTTGACTAAGGGCCACACTCCTGATATTTTTAGTATGTAAGCTGTGATTTATTATTATTATTATTTTTTAATGCCCTGGGTTGGCAAAAGTGCAGTGGAGGAAGTGACTGTGGAGCTAGCTGAATGGCAAAAATGATTTGTATCACTGTAGGCACTGCTCCTGCAGGGTGCAGCATGTGTGTGAACAGCTCTGGCAGCATGCAACCCCAGTGGACTTCTAGTGGAGGTCTGGCAATCAGCCCACTAGCCTTAATCCTGCAAATATACATCACACGCTTCATTTTATACTCGTGAGAAGCCCAGCCTAAATGAAATCCTATTAAATTGTTGGTCTAAAGCTAATTAAACATCTGCCTTTCAGTGACTTTTTTTTAAGGAGATTATGTATAACATATAGGTAAGTACACATGTAAATATCTGTAGGGTTGGTTCTACCAAATTTGAAAAAAAATAAAGATAACAGACAAAGCAATTTTGTGTTTTCTGTGATTTCCTATAATCAGCGTAATAATGTGCTGAGGAAAGACATCATCTAATTTGCCTAGTTTCACTTCTTTGCTTCAAAACTTTTCAAAGCAAAATGCAAGTTACAATAGGGCAGCTGACTGTTATCCATAGACTCTTCAGCTCCAAAACCTATAAAATAAAGGAGACTTGAACAGGATTGTGCTTAATTGCTGGCAACAGCTAGCTTTGCTTTTCAAAGTAATAAATGGAGGTCCTTGCAAAGTCTCTTCTTAAGTAGCTAAATGCATAAGCCACTTGGGATATTGTTTTAAAATTCATTTCATCTTCAGTAATTTGATGAGAGAAAGAATTGTATTGGTCATTTCTCTTGTGTAAGAACTGTGTCGCACCTAAGGGCAAGGAACATTTATTTTCATGATTAATACCTGCGAGTTTCATGGCCTAATGAGAAAGCCCTCGATGTATTTGAAATGAAATTGCCACTTTCCCCCTCCCTTCATTCAATTCATGTAAACACTTTGACTATTGACCTTCTCCATTTGTGCGCTAAGATCCTATATTACCCACTGACACAATGGCAATGTTATTTGTTTGTATATGTGGTTGCCACGTTGTGCTATGTGAATAAATGAGTAATTTTAGGTGGACGCCTGCGTACATTTGGGTAACTTATTACACTACTCAAAGATGGATGGTCCCAGAATTATGAAGATAAGTTATTGAAATATTTCCTCTGCTTTCCTTGGCACCTATCTAACTTGACCAAGAAATCTAGTGATAGGTTTTGTATTGCAATAGGAAAAGTCTATCAGTCTTTTCATTGCAACCTCTTATTTGTTGAAATTCAGCAAAAAAAATCTGGAAAACCCTGAAACCACAATCCCCCAAATCCAAAAACCTTGAAATTTGTATGTATCTGAAAGTGAATTAAAAAAATCACCTTGGGAATGCTGCAGCTAGACATATAGAATCTCATGTAATATTTTGCCTTGAAAGTATTTTGAACGTATCATAAATGTCCTATTCTTCTCTCCTCTGCCCTCCCCTGCCGAATGTAAATGCAGCGTTAGTATACCTTATCTCTCACTGTGATGTCCTTTGCCTTTCCCTTCTGCTGACTCTTAGCTCACATACTTTACCTTGTCTGAATTAAATTGAAGATCCTTGGGGTCGGGGGTACCTTTTTACTTCCCAATAAAGCCCTGTATACTGATATAGCTCTGCATAAATACTAAAACATTCATGCTTGATTTGCCAGTATGTTTTTGCTTTTTTTTTTTTTTTTTTATTTCCTCTCTCTCTCTCTCCCTCAACGTCATTCATTAAAAGAGTAATTTGTTGGCTTGTTAGGTGAGACATAAGGAAGTGAAGAGAATGCATTTAGGGAGTGGAAGGAGAGAGCAGAGGTGGAACCCTCATTATGATATTCAGCCCAGGGAGAGGCTAGAGGACAGGTTCAGCTGTTATTAGAGCTACTAGTATCATTAAATATTTATCATAGTCATGCCCAGAAGCCCCAGTGATCAGACAGAACTCCACTGCGATAGACAATTAAAAAATACAGAACAATAAAATGACTGCTGTCTCAATGAACTGACAGCCTAAGCAGTGCAGATTTAATGCCTGTAGCCCTGTTTTCTAGCAGATAGTTGATTTTTTTTTGAGGGAGGGGGATGTTGATTTGGTTTGTTGTTGTATTGGTGTGATGTATGCATTTATAATTCTCTCTTAGCCTTTAAGGTGGTGAAGGTCATCTTCAAAAATGATAACTGATTGTGCTTGTCCAGCAGGAATGGTTTGAGAAAGGCTTTGCAGTGCTAAAAGAGGCCCTACCTCATTCAGCTTAACTAGGTGTTAGTATGGTAATCTGCTTGCAACCCTAGTAATGTCCAGCTGGTTGACCATTTCTGTGCACATCAAAACATGCAGGAATGTAGTTCTGCAGAGAACAAGTGTCTGTTCAAACAGTAAGCGTCTGAATATTGCTGAGTAGCCTTGGATGGGTCTATATGGCATAATTCAGTGCTTGCAGAGAGAACTGAGCTAACTCTAAGCAAGTAACATAGCCCTCAGAAGACTATCTGTGTTAGTGGCACACTTCCTCAGTTGACAGACGGTGTTTAATGAGGAGCAGACTGTGACGGTGGAGCTGTATTTTCACTACAGAGATGTTCATCCTACTATGTACTATGAACACCGTCTTCTGGGTGGACTGAAGATAGTTGGCTACTATTTGAGGCAACTGTGTTTAATTTTAAGATGGTGAGCTTGGTTAAGCAAGGCAAGCGTTATGCTGGTGGAGTTACGTTAGATAATACCCTAAGACTGACGTTGTAACTAAGATGAACAGGGCTTTCTCTCCTGCCGCCTATTTTGAAATCATAAGTGGGCTAAATCATTCTGGTGCAAGCTACTTAGAAGATAAAGCATATCTTTCATGGAGGGTTATCAGCAGAGCCATCTCAACATAGTTATGCCACTAGGAGAACAGTGTTGCCACTATAAAAACAATGCTGGTAAAACAGTGCCCCTTGCTTTCATTTGAGATGCTGCTGTTAAAATTCATATGAAGGCTTATTTTTTCCCTATTCAAAAGAGGAAGCGTTTCAAAGGCTGTGGTTGCTTATACTTATTACATCCCAAAAGAAGGATAGAGCAGAAGAGAGAAGCAGAAACTTTATTTTACCAGAGAAGAGGAAGTAGTAATCTTGGGAGGGTCTCTGAGGACTCTTGCATTGAGGTCAAGACCAGAGACTGGAACTGTAGGGTAGGTTGGAGTTCCCCTTGTGTTTTAGTATAAGAGACCTGCTACTTGTGACCTATCACGTAAGCATAGTCTGATGCTCACTTTTTTTTCTTAAAGCTTCTGCAAATAGAGTAAAGCATTCCTTCATTAGGATGACAAAAGATAAATATTTAATAAATTTATTTATATTTTAGTTGACAAGTGGCATAGTAGACTGATTCAGTTTTTTTTTTTTTTTTTTTTTTTTTTTTTTTTTTTTTTTTTTTAGAAAAAAAAATGTTTCAGCTAATTATATGTTGATTACTTTTCAGCAGGACAAATTAGCCCCTGCTGAGTTTTGGATTGCCCTAGCTAGACTGCTACCTATGCCTGAACTCAGTACTAGAAAGCTTACTTCATTGTTTCTTCACTAGAATGTACTTGTGTCTGTGAAGGCTCCTAGATGTGACCACAGATACATATAATTTTAATATAACACCTGCCTACTGGGCAAGGATGAATCACTTCCTTTCTGTTGTGTTTATCTGAGATTAAAAAAAAATAAACATATTTATAGAGAACTTTCTTATCATATTTCCATATGGGTTATAACGGTACATAGATGTGTGTGTATACATCCTAATGCACAAATATATAACTTAGGCTCAACTCTTTTTAAAGCATCATTTATTTGATTGGTAAATCAGATATTTCCCTATCGGTTTGATATTGCTCTGACTTTATTCTCTGGGGGATTTTGAAAGAGTATCCAGGTATCCATGAGCTTATCAACTCATGTTTCTTTTTTGTTCTACTAATTAAGCTGGCGCAAATATTTTATCATTTTCTATTCACATGCGCATGCGTGGTGTGTGAACATATTTGCTCTTTTGGTGAGATGCATCCACAATTATGTTACGTGAATAAGAGTTTATCTGTTCAAAACACTACTTAGTGCATGGTTTATTCTAAGAAAATAATTTGATTCTAATAGTGATGTCTGGTTTTAGTTCTGATCATTATCTTGTCAGACTTGGTAAGTTTTGGCTGTTGCAGTTGGTTGGGTTTTTTTTTTCTTCCTCTTTTTCATCCATTGCTCTTTCTATCACTGATAGCTGTGAGAACACGGGTGCTGATGTGTACGTATCTAGGTGGGAAATTTTGTGTTGGGCCACTCTCAATGCCTTCACAAGGGATGTTCCCCATTCTGGGATGATTTGCGTATCATTGCTTTTTGTAACTTTGAGAGACTTCACAGAGCTTGCCAGTTCAGTTTGACCTTCTGATAGGTATGGGGGTATGGTGATGCTGTGGTATGGCTGAGTTCTCTTCTGGGTAAACTGAAAATGTTGAAGTGCTGAACCTATGTCATCTGTGACACTACCTGCAGAAACATTTCATTGGTTTTCTTTTGACGATTATTGTGGTAGTGCAAGGCTACCTATCTAGTTCTCAGAAGTCAGAGTAGTCATCTACAAAGAATGACATCATTTACATAATTTGGTGTCAGTAGTTCCATTCCTGTTTTACTTCATGGTCTCTTGGGAGTCCCGTATATTTTCAGAGCTTCTTTTTGTCACTTTGTTTGCACTTCCTCATGTGTCTCATGTTTAGTCATCATGATGTTGATATCTTCTGGCCAGAGTACGTCATCTGTCTCTTTCCACACTCAAGCGTCTATTCTAGAATGGTATAAGAAGAGGGCTTGCTTACTTAAATGAGCTTTGTATAATGATTTGGCTGCCCTTATGTATGATTTCATGTCTGCTCAGTTCATCTAGTATTTACAGTGTTCTTGGGAAGCTTCCCCTGAGTTACCAACTTTGTGACTGGCCATCCTGGGAGAACAGTGGATGCAAACACTTGTAAAACAACTGGTCTTAGGGAATTTGTTCTCATATTCTTTCCAATCCCACTCTTGAAAGTGGCATACAAAGCATTACTTGAGCTTATTGCAGTCTTTCTGTATATTCTATATGTCTGTTAGTTTAAAGCTCTTGTTATTCTTCATCTCAGAACCTAAGATGGTCCTCTTACTCCTTTTTTACCACCTATATTTAAACGGAAGTTTGTTTATGGAGTAGGAAAAAGGAGCACTTTTACATCCAGCTGGAGTTGAGATGTGCTGGCCTGACATGGCTGCGTATGCTAGCTCTGGCTGAGCTCAGACTGCAAGCTTCTAAAAAGTGTATTTTTGTAACTTCTGATTGCTTCTTCTTCCACTCTTGCATTATAACTATAAGCCAAATTTTCACATTCAAACAGTACTGCAAGTGTTTCCCTTTCAGTTTGGATGGAAGTTTCTTCTGACATACTGACTGTTCTACTCACAGGCATGAGAGCCTACCTCGTGCTTCCCTGAACACTCCTTTCTCATATGGCAGTACTTGAGGTTGGTGTCCTTAGTTCCTTAGGAAGGCTGTGCCACATTGAGTTAACAATGTCTGTATCGTGTTTTTGTCCACTAGTGACATTAGTGGTTAGCATGTGAGAGGCTCAGAAGAAACTGTATTAACAAACCCTAATAATCTCTGATCCCAGCTGGATCTTTAGGTGAGGTATCCTCTGAATTGCTTTTCATGGTCAGATCGTAGCTATTGAAATGGCCTATCACAAGGATGGCCTGTGTGTGATTTTTACAGTTACTTCCAGTTTGACTGTGTTTATGTTTAAGTTGGTACTTTCTAGCAAACAGCTGAAGATATGGCTATGCTCTGCCACAGCTTCTACCTGTCTCTGTGCCGCTGTCTCCTGTGCAGGTGTGCTAGAATATCATTGGTTGTAATGCTGACCCATTAGAGTCCTATTAGTTGCTTTTGCTTGTGACATTAATGCCTTTCTGTGGCAGACTGGGTCTCGCAAAGCATTCTTAGCCATCTGCATCCACTTGCTGGTGTTAACCTTGCAGTGAGATACAGGGAAGAGTTACTATAGAATAAAAGCAATTATCTATCTTTGGCCACAGGTACTGAGACTGTGTGCTCTTGTCAAGTAGTATTTCCTGGTGAATGCTTTTCAGTAGCTTTGTAAAATTGTTTTGTCTATGCAAAAGTGCAGTTTGCCTGGCTTTTCAGTAGCCTCTGTGTGGCTTAGCTAGCTTGTGGGCTCTTTGGCTTTAGCTATGATGCGTTCTTTACATGTGTTTTATTGCTCCCATTATTTTTCTCTACTGTGATGAGTGGAGCAGGTGCTGTATTGGCTAGGTCATTCTATCTATTTTCAGGTGTAACATGCCTGGAAGACACTCAAGCACTTCAGAAACGTCTTGGTAATCTCAAAGGGATGTCTCAGCTTCAGCTTTTTCTGACCACCCCCTTTTTCTTTCCCCTGGTGCCTGGTGATATCTTCAAAGATTTTTGATTCCGCTTACACTTGCAAAAACTTGGTTGATCTGCTCCTTAAGCTTCTTACAGACCTAAATTTCAACCAGCACATGCCCTTACTATTGGCCTAGAGAGTCATGCTCCTCCTCTCTGACTCAAAGAATGTTTCAGTGTGAAAGTGTGGGACTTCAAGAGGAGAGGCTAGAGAACGTCCAGAGCATTAAGTAGTCTGGTGGTTAAGGTGTTTACCTGAGATACAAGGGACTGAAGTTTGTCTCTGATAAAATAGGTAGACCAGGAATCTGAATGTGCCAGGTGAGTACTCTAACCAGAAGTTTGATTTTGAGAATAGGGGTGGGAAGAGAGAGAAATATGGTCATGTAATTAAAGACTGTTTTAGAATGACACAAAGAATTCAAGATTCAGATTCAGGAAATCACTGGCAATCTTGCCATTTCTTAACTTTTTAACTCATGCAGTTGGCAAGCTGAAATACTAAACTCATGTAAGCTTTGGTGAATAATTTCCCATCTTTTTGAAGTGAGAAGACAGCAGAAGACAGACTTCAGATCTGCCCTGTGCATATCCACCACTTGCGTTAATAAAGTAATTGATAACTGCAGCAAATTGTCACTCTCAGTGCAGTATGAATGCTTTGTTTTGTGAAAGTGTTTTTGCAGGCATTTCCTGACAGTACAGGTGAGGCTTAAAGGTCTTGAAGTCCATTCCAAAGCCCAAATGGAAAGCATGTGACTGCTGCAGTGTCACCCAGGTGGTTGTAGGCATTTTATAGAGGAAGCCCAAGAGCACATTAAGACAATGGACTCGACAAGGCCTTTTTTTTAGCTCTAGGTAGTGTTAGCTTGGGTGACTCTGCACTAAGCTGCTGCAACTGGTCCTTAAGGAGAACATGGAGGCAAGCCAAAGTGAGGTGAGGGAAAGAAGACATTTAAAAGAGGCTCTACAAGGTGCAGATTGTTGAGCTTCCTTATAAAGCAGTTCAAAACTGATGTTCTAGTGAGTACAAACTTTTCTGCTTCATCCCTCCATCCTTAGCCTGTTATGTTCTATTTGCCTTCACTTTTTCATTCTGTTCATCTGTGAGGTTCCAGTTTCTACTTTTAATGCTCTTTATCTAACTTATTGCCTAGCAAGTACTAGTCTCATATCTCCATGCTGCCCCAGGTTCCCAGCTCCAAATTCTTATTCAGATTTAGTACAGCCCTTATTCCTCTTCCATTTTGCTTCTGGCCCATGGAACATCTTTCTCATCCAGGTTTTCTCTATACTCCCAGTCCCAATATTTTTTCAGTTGTGTATGCCAGTCTCATTTCTCTGAATCTTTGTCCAAGACTCTGTGTTCAGAAGTCCTGATTCTGTCTGTTCATGCCTGACTTCCTGACAGATGTTTTGCTTTTTTTCATTGATTGCCTGGAAGTGTAGTGCAAGAACCTACTTTATTGCAGATATCCCCACCCGAAGAAGGGATGCAGAAAGGCAGGATACAGTGACTGTTTCCTTTGTAAGAAAAGTGAATAGCATGGGTTGTAACCTCCCAAAACTAGAAAGACTTGTTTTTAAGTGTTTCAGTACCAGGTTTCTGGTGAGAGTATCGTTCTCTAGTGGAAACATTGGGAAGAAGAGTTATGGATTTTAATCTTCAGTGGGGATCTTTCAAGTCAGTGATTAAAAAATGATGAAGACAATTGGTTTACAATTTGAATTACTTTTTTTTTAATCCATATACACTGGATTCAGTATGACAAAAAAGAGGAAGTGAATTATCATGGACTCTAAGAATATTTTGGGGAGAATAAAAGATTTGTAGATGCGAGTTAACATACTTTGACAACTGTTTGCCAAAGCCATTCATTACATCTGCCTATGCATTAGAAAGGGCACAATATTTCATTTTCTATTCCCTTTCACAAATAGAAAATGAATTGCACAGACTTGCAGAAAGTACAGATATAACTCGTTATGTGTTATTAAGGCTGTCTATGATAAATTTATCAAGCTTAGACAAAAAGTACTCTGAAATCACAATGGATCCATCTTAATTAATGCCCTTTAAGTGACAGATACACTTGTTTGAAAGTGGGAAGTAAAAACAGATAAGTTTTCCAGAAATGCAATAATAGTGATCTCTAGTTATAGAGGAAGCTGCAAAACATAAACTATATACTTTGATTCAAGTCTTGTTAATAGTTGCTACCTTTCAGAAATCAAATTCAAAATCCTGTTTTGCAAATGAACTATTCTAATATATCTGTAAGGAGATACTGGACTGTTATTTTCACAAGATAGTTATCTCACTGTTGACTGGTGATGTAATCAAGCAGTTAATGGGTTCATCTTCACCCAATATGAAGTCGCTCTATAGTACAATTGTGGCATAGTCTGTTTATAGAAATCACTAGCCATAGAACTATCTTATAGTTGTTATCCATCTGTTGTCATAGTTGTTGATACAGCTTATCTCTGCTGGTGCCAGGCTGTGCACTGCAGTGGTGCTGTGGAGGCAGTCCTTTATGACAGTAGAAATGGGTAGAGAGTGCAAAATGAAACAGCTAGAGGGAGAAGGTCAGGAACAGCTTGGACAAGCTAGAGCTGAGTTGGCTTGGTAAGATGTATAATGCAATATAGAAAGTTAAGGAAGAAAATGGGAATTAGTGCACATATGAATAAAGGCAGCTTGACCTGCTAATGGATACTTGACGATGGAGAAAAAATTTTGAAAAACTTATGTTTTAGTCTAGTTTCTTCAAGGTTCATGTTGACTCCTGACCACAAGCTCCATGGGGGAGAAAGCTGACTGAGTGGGAGGCAGAGACTGTCTCAGACCCTTGAGGCCTCTTTGACTGCTTCCCCAGGACTGAACGGAGTTGGGTCACGGGAGAGCATGGTGAGCACCAGAGTGCCTCTCCCTGTCAACCTAAGGCAAAACCCTCCCTAAAGAAAGACAGGCTTAGTATGTATTTTAAGATTTATAGTTGTTAAATTGTTGTTTAGTTTTTAAATTGTTAGCTGCATTGTCAGCTGTTACTCAAGCACTGGAAAGGACTGATCTGCTTTTAAAGCTACTTTTTCTAATGGGCCTCACTCTCAGCTGTTAGGTTATAAACAATTTTAAACTTTTGCTTTTCCTGTGTGCTTTCCAGACACCATCCTCTGCCCTACATTTCACCCTCTCCTGTACCTCTTCCTTCCACCTCTCTGCATGGCTGGAGCACTCAGATCAGCCCTTCTTTTTCCGCAATGCTTTTTAGGTCTAAATTCTAACAGAAAGAGAATGCAGTTTAATACAGTTTCTCTCTATTTTTCTTGATGTGTTTGCCAAGAAAATCAATTAAACTTTTAAATAAAGGCAACCTGCAAATCGGCCTGTTTCCTTAGCAGATTCAAATAGTTCGAGTTTCTCTTTTATTTTATTTTTTTTCTGCTGTGCTATGCTGTGCACATATGAAACATTCCTCCCTCAGTCTGAGCATGTACAGACCTCTCGGTGGTGAAGCACAATGGAATTTGTGTGATGCACAGTAACACATTCCAGTCACAAGTGCCATTAACAGAAAGTGTGTTACAGTTTTCACCAGGCAAGCTTTAAAAAAAGTAAACTTTAGAACACAGATGTAATTTTTTGCCATAAATGGCCTGTTTTATTTTGTTCCTTAGATTTTCATGAGTTTAGTAATGCAGGGATCTGTCTAAATTGAAAAATTAAACTAATTTAGTGCAGAATGCCTAGTTTTACGTTTTGCTTTGATCTGAATACTAATATGTAAAAGTAAAACTATACTTCCTTCAGTCTGCAAAGAAGCTGTCACTGATGTCAGTGGAAGGAGTTCACAAAGACTATCTCAGTGCACTTACTGTTCTAGTGATAATCCCATTTCCTGTCTGCTTAGTGCCTTGTTACAGCACTGTTCTGTAGGAAAATACACCCTCTTTTAGGACTGCTGTGTATTTGCCTCCCTTTCTTCTGTTTCTTTTCCTTTACCTGTTTGTCTTTTTCTCTTTCATTTCTTTCCCTGCAGCACCTCTGAATCCTACCTTCTCTCTGCTATTCACCACTTCCCTGTTTCATCTGCTATAATGCTCTCAGCAGAACAGCTGATGCTGACCTTTTATGTGCCATTGTTACGCTTTGGTGCTAACATCCCAAGGTAGGTGAGAGAGTTTTCAATTCTTGGTCATTATTTGAGATTCTAACTCAGGTAGGTTTTACTGCCTTGGTTAAAACTCTGGGCATGAACTGAAGATTCTCCTTTACAGTCAAACAAAAAAAAAAAAAAGTTCAGACACCACAGAATTGGGATATGCCGTTCAGGCTCAAAAAATACACCAAGCACGAAGAATGGAGCCCCTGACTTTGAATTCAGCACATCAGTGGTGTGTGGTCTTAGATTTATGATGTCTCAGTCTTATTATTCTCCTGCACTTCTCAGTAGTGGTCATGTTACTGCTCTTTTGATGTTATTGGTAGAAGAACTTCACGTTTAGTCACATGTGACACTCACCTCTGCTAGTGCTATTTCTAGATTAGATTAGAGATTAAGTTTGTCATCTCTTTTTTCATTCCATGCTTCTCCTCCTGGCTGTATGTATTTGAGTCTACTGCCTGCCGCCTTCTTCAAGATCAATTTCAAATCTACTGCATTCAGCCAAAGACAGTCTGTAGCTCATTCTGCGTGGTTTGAGCAGTTACTTCCTTTTAGTCAACAAATACACAGATCTTTCTGTGATACACATCTCCGTCTGTTCCAAAACGCTCAACCATTTCCCTTTCAGCCACTCAGAAGACAGTGGAACGTGATGAGAAAAAAATGTGTTTGATCCATCATGAGATGGTTATTTTCATGTCAGATGCTACAGAGCTCCCAATACTGCTTTTATAAATTAGCTTCCCAACTCTTCGGCTTAAACCTGCACTTACATTCAAGAATCTCATTATCTATGTTAGTTACATTCTGATAAATCTGAATAGCCATTTCTGGTGGCCAGCTTTCAAAATGATTGTTTAAATAAAGTTTTGTTTTGTGTTTTCCAATAATTAACTTGTCTCTAAGATGCTCTGTTATAGGCTGGTATGCATATGTGTACATGTATGTATATAAATATATGAGAGGACACAGAAGTTTCAGGTAAAATTTAGTAGTAGTATTTTCGAAATAATTAAACTTTTGTGTGGAGGTGGAAATGTTTGTGCAAAAACACTCTATTTCCACATTGTTCCTCCTATTTCTCCATAGGAATAACTGTAAAGGAGTAATACTCCTTAATATAATAAAAAGCAACAGAAAGAAGAACACTGCTGGTTCCATCTACCCTGGCTAAAGTCAACGCTGCCCCCAGCTGCTCTTTGCCACTGGAAACTGCTGGCAGAGCTGTGGGGGCAGCAGAAGCATCTGTTTCAACGGAGTGTTTCAACTTCATGCAAAATTAGCCAGTTAGCTTAACCAGTTCAAGTAGAACTTACCTGGTTGATTTTGTCTGAAATGAATTAATAAATGAATATCTGATCTCTTCTGCTGGCAGAAGAGTGGGTGAGGAGGAAAAGTTCATAACAGTGTATCTTCAACTGAATTTCAAAGAATTTGTCTTTCAATGGTCTATTTTGTGATACAAATAAAGCAATATCTCTTGTGTGTAGACAGGGCTCAACACAGAGAAATAGATCTGCATCAGTCATAGTCATATCTGTAGGCAGAAGGATATTTCTGTATTGGACAGCTGTACTGTTAAACAAAAAAAACCCAATGAAGCTCACCTCGCCTCACTCTTAAAGTTAACATTTCCTTCCCACCTCCTGCAACTAACTGGTTCAATCTGTTTTTCACTATGTTGCCTGAAGAGTCCCTGTGTGAATCCCTTCCTCTTCTGTGGCTAGCCTTCAACAAATAACATTTACAAACAAGTCATCTTAGCAAAAGTAGAAGGGCTCAGGAATTTCTTTCTGACATTCTGATTCTTTCCAAGTTGACCTGGTACAAGTTGCATAGAGAACAGAGGTGGCTGCTAGGCTATGGGACAGTTAATGCATTTTTACTGTGAGGGAGAAGACAAGTTTTCTGGAACCTTTTCCCATCTAACGACAGCAGGAGTGTGCAAGAAGCTTCTAGTTTGGGAAACTGCCAGCCCACCATGATCTAGAGATGACTAGAATGAAGGAGGAGGCTGTCTGAAGATTCATTTATTCCAAAGGAGAGAAGAAGCTCCCTCTGCTGTTTCACAGCCTCCCATGACCCACCCAGCTCTGCTTTCTTCTGTTGCATTAAATGGGTATATTTCACGCTGAACTGTATTGTGAACTGAATTCAAAGCAACTATAATTAATGTGAT
Organism: Rhea pennata; assembly: GCF_028389875.1. Lineage (NCBI taxonomy): Eukaryota > Metazoa > Chordata > Aves > Rheiformes > Rheidae > Rhea > Rhea pennata. The sequence continues at coordinate 8,353,750 of NC_084665.1, read as the reverse complement.
TAATTATTTGTGAAGTGATCTACTTTCTATTTCACTATTAAAGCTCACAGTAATGCCAGCAATTCCAGAGAGTTACTTCTCTTTCATTTTTGAGGGACTACCTCTTTTCTCAGGCAGGAAACAAAAGCTTATGGTAAAGAACATGTTTCTTGGAACTTCAATCCTATAAATAACTATTCTACAGAGCACCTAAAATACACCAAAATGCAAAGTCTAGTATGAGCCATGGAGGAAGTTTATGCAGAGTTACCTATTAATTTGATGTTTGTCTCAATGCTCAGTGGGCTTCTTTGATATATATCATTCATCAGTATAGGTTACTGTGGAAAAGCTGCACATTTAGAAGTATGACATGCCTGCAGATTCTTAACACTGCTGTCTTCATTGCAAGACTAGAGTCATATTTTTGAATCTGGGTTCATGGAGGAATTTAACATTTGTAGGCAGATACCTCCAGTGAAATTGTAGCAAAAGATGGAATAAGACACAGTATTAATAGGCTGGACTGAAAATAATTTTTAATTAAAATTAATTAAAAATATATCTATCTTAGTATGTAGCAGTCACGAGCACAAACGATATTTTGTTCCAGCTGATGTATATGGTAATGTCATGTTGTGGAGAGAGGTGGTGATCACACTTCTCTCAGCCTTTTGGACTGGCATCCTTAATGTATTTTCTGTCAGAATCCATCTTCAAAATGCTTCTTACCTTTCAGTCCCCTCTGAAGTCTCCTTTGCCTTCCCATTAGTTATTCTTCATGAAGTCCTCCTCCAAACTTCAGAAGAACCCGGAGGTTTGCCTAGTTGGCAATCCACTTGAATTTGAGGGAAGCTGAAATCACGACTTTGCAGTCTATTTTTGAGAAACTCAATTTTAAGGATATATTCTTTTCAACTACATGTAGTTGGAATTCAATCCAGTACACAAAAATGATATACAAGTAATGGAGAAGAGGTTTTACTCAGAAGATGGGCACATTTTGCTTTTTTTATTTTTTCTTTTAAAAATAGCTGCGATAATAGAGATTTTTAAAAGCACTTCTATCATTTTGAGATCACCTCCATTATTTTAATGTCCAGAAGTGTTTTTCTTAAAAAATTTAATTTTTCATAATGTAGATGGTAAACACAGATTTGCATTTCTTCCCTCAGAAAATGAACCATTCTAAATAGCTTATTGCTATTGGAAATTCCGTTTTACTTACTTTTTCTGAACTGTATGTAATACAGATTACTTGTACCTAACTAGTCAATACCATAAGCATAATCAGATAATTAGTTTCTTGTGGCTATCTGAAAAGCAACGAGTCCCGTGGTACCTGGTGGCGAGAGCAGGGCCTTACAGATCCGTCCGTTCGCGGAGGGGCTGAAGGTGAGGAGAGGGCCTGCTGGGCATGGGGCTCTTTGTAAGCAACACTGGCAATGGCTCAGTAGCAAAAGTGCGGCTGGGGGGCTGTATGGTAAGAGATAAGAATGAGTGAGTAGGGAGGGGAAGCTGCAAGCAAGGTGATGGAAAATGATGTGAGGAAACTCTAGGGGATGTTGGAGGAATTCAAAGTGTAGAGTGCAGACAAGGGCAAAAGGCAAGGAACGTTAGCTTAGCAATGTGCATAGGATGGAAAAGATCAAGAGGAGCCTGGAGGGAAAGAATGGGCAGGAAAAGAGTTATGGTGACATACTGCCTGGCAATGGGTGATGAATTCTTTATCCTGTAATTACTCTGCCTGTTTTTCCATCTTTAGGATGCAAAAAGAACACCTAATTCACAAAGATGTTGTGAAAATTAAATTTTCCAAATGACAAGAACATAGGAATGTTTCTACAAAGTCAAACCAAATTCCTATCTAACTCGATGTTTTGTCTCCAAGAGCGGCCTGTGGTGGATGCATAAGAAAAAAAAGGGTAAAAGAGGGCAAGCACAGAGTGATACTGTGTGGACTATAATCTCCTGACTTCCGCAGTCTGTAAATTAGAATTATCTGAGTGTGAGGTTACATCCAAAACACATTGTATGGTAGCCTAAAATGGCCCTTTTCATATTGAAGCAACTTTTTAAAGATTATCTTCTATGCTTGAGCATCCAAACTTTGCTGTTTGGTTAGGTGTTGTGCATGGTGCATTCCAGATGACTTAGAAACCTAAGTCCCATTTTCAAAAATGATGTAAGATACCAAATCTTTTGAGAGTCCTTGGCTACGGTTGATAGTGAAAGTTGAGTTCTGAAGTGATTTTGGAAAAATCTAAGGGCTGTTAAGCATTTGCAAATGGACTGTGGAAATGAGAGATTTTTAATTTACAAGAGTTATCCAGAACTTAAATAAAGGATTTGGCATGCAATGCTGAAGAGAGAGAACGGAAATAAGATGGGTAACTTATCACCTCCCCTGATGCAGAAGGTATTTGTAAATGCCACCGTGTAAAGAGGAAAGAATAGAGTGGTGGTGGCTACGCCAAGCTTTTGTATCAAAATCTGACCTCAACAAGACTTTGACCTGGAAAAAATTTAGCCCTGTTATCTCAAGTAGAGCAGCAATGACATAAGGGTCACAGTCTGATGAAAGTAGTGACACAACTGACATGAAAGTTGCCTGGAAAATCAGAACCTGCTTAATTCAAAGAACAAATGCTGCAGACAATAGAGATACATTACCAGCACATACACACAAGCCAAGTTACCATTAACTTCCAGCAGGCCCAGTATCCTGATTACTGATCAGACTCTCTAACTTACCTGCCCTGCCTGGCAGCCTTTTTCTGCTGCAGGAGACAACCAATGGACAACTTTAGTGGGTACAGTCCCTCCTTGAGATGTCCCCTCCAGCAGCTTGCAGCCTGAGCATACTTTCTTTGGTCTTTTCTATTGTCATTGCCACTGGTAGTAGATGCCTGTGAAATGCTGAGATGTTGGAGTACTTTTGTACTGCTTAGATAAATTTTTTTAAAACATTTGAAACCTGTACCCTGTGTAGAACAACATAGCATTGTGGAAGGTTATTATATATCAGCTAAAACTCTAGCCTGCTGCATCACTGCCTTCAATACAGGCATAAACTTTTGTTTCTTTGTCAGAAGACTGGGAGGTCCCTGCTGTTCCCCTTTTTTACTAACATGTCTCCTAGCACTTTCTAAATGTAGCAGTGAAATCTGTCCAAGTCTCTCAACTTCTCTGGGGGCAGGGATGAGGGGAGGGTGGTGGAGAGAGTTGAAAGTGTCTAGCACAAATACATAATTTCCTTTTCACTTCATTGTTCCCTCTCCATCTGACGTGGCAGGTGTGCTGAGCAGGAGTGGTGCGCAAATCGATCCCGAGGCAATCAATGACACGGCAGCTGGCCAGAGCTGAACACCAATGCGTTGATCGCCTCCAGATCAATTCACACACTGCTCTTGCTCAGGTTACCTGCCATTTCAGAAGGAGGAGGGATGGGGAAGTGAGAAGAAAATTGCACAGAAAGTATTCTGGGACGTCTCTAAATAAGCCATTTACCAGCAACCCTTCCTATCTTGTGTGTGCGTTTATACTAGAGATGTAAGTATGTGATAAGGTTACAGTGTAATGTCTTGTTCAAGGACTTAGAGGCTGCTCGAAGGGAACAGAGCAGAGCGTTGGATAATGACTGGCGAATTGTGTGGAAGAGATGGAGCAGTCTTGATTCTTCACTGTTTTCCACCTTATGTATTATCTATTTAAACTAGTCAAATATTGCTGCTTGGGTTTGTGCAGGTTTAAATAATCATGCATGGCACTGTGCCATGGGGAACTGTGCCTCCTAATTTCTGAACACTCCTCAAGGTGAACAGTTTTTGTTTTGCTTTAATAAGCTAGAAACTGTGCGTGTCGAAAGTGCCTTTTCTACAAAGATCTCAATTTACTTGGCAAACTTCCATGAATTAAGTCTCCCTGCTTCGCTGTCAAGGAGTGAGGTATTGTTATCTCCATTAGCAGTAAGTGAGCCAAAAATAAATGCCTGGTCTCCTTGTTTTGCTATTGCTTCCCTTCCCACCCTTCTTCAGATGGATTGTTGCACTTAATTTAGAGTGTAGCTCCCTGGGGCCAGAGGTGGTTCTGGCCCAAATGGAACAGGGAGGGCACTTCATCCTCATGCCAACACAAGAACCTCTTCCTTTTCTGTTCTCCTGAAACTGGTTGGCTGGGACCCAATTCTGTGCTGTCCTTAGGGATTCCCTTATCTGTGCCACAGTTGCCATGGTCCCTAGGGAAGCCGACAGCAAATAACTGAGCCACGGGACCACCCAGCAACCCCCTCTCCCTGCCTTTCACTGACATGACCGTGCTGGACTGTGCCTCTTGCCAGGGTCTCTGGGATGGGAGCACACATGCAGGTGCACAGAGGACAGCCCCGCAGAGACCCTCTCCTCACTCAGCCAATGTGGGCTCTGTGTGTGTATCCTCTTAGTAGTTGAGGGTGCATGAGGCCTTAAGGGGCATAGGAGCTACAGTCCTTATGCAGTTTTTAAGATTACAGCATGCTCAGAACAGCTACAGCCATGTCAATAAGGAAGAACTAACATTCATTTGCTTTGTGTTTATTACTGATTAAATTTAAGGAGTGCTGATGTGCTTGTCTGTTTTCAGTAGTCCAACTGCAGCTATCCTAAGAGGAAGTAAATACTGGTCACTGCCTTAGGAACATGCTGGATCACAAGCAATTTGTGGAGAGAACTGTCTTTTTGCTCAGCACCTGATGCAATGGGGCCTTATTCCTAGCTGAGGAACAAGAGTTTAAAGGTTGTCTGTTGTATGTCCTCTCCTTCTCCAAGATAAAGCTGGCAGGTGGAGCCAGGCAGGTGACTGTTTGGCAGTGCCTCCTACTAAGCTGTTGCAAATTGTTATGTATTCTCTTACTGCAACAGGAGAGGTTTGGGAAGAATTATATATCTGTAACAGCAGCATAAGCACTACATTTCTTGCTGTTCTTCTAGAGAGTGGCATATTCTGTAGCTTTCTGGAAGTTCTGTGAGAACAACAAGGTTTTGTGTTTGTGAACCAGCGTGTGCATTTTTTAATTGCATCTAGTTCTTTTTCCATGTACCCTTAAAGAATTACAAATGTAGACTGGCCATATACTTCAAGCGGGCATCCCTTTGAATTCACAGCCTGGACTAGAAACAGACCATCCTCAGAAGTACTGCGTAGATAGCTTCCAGGTTTGTGGCTATCAGAGAGATTTGCAAGAATCAGAATACTGTACTTGCACAATGGGCAGGAATGGTGCTTGGGCCGTGGTATTGAAGGTAAGAAAAACAAGCAGAGTAATGGAGTGCTTTACTGATCTGACACTTGTGATGGTGCTTGTCATCTGTAACAGACATCTCTAAATCCCAGACGGATGGATCTTGTCTATTCAACATGGATGCTAGCTGGATTGCTCAAAGGTTTAGTGATGGGCTGTTAAGCTTTCAGAGCCATCAATACTTTATTTTCTTCTTCTTTCCTTTTTCTTTTCATTTCCTTTTTGTTTCCTTTTCTTTCCTTCTTACATGAGAGAATCCTATGTGTTGTGATGATGTCTCTTGGGTGGCTGGCAGAACCTGGAGAGGGCTACCAGGGTGATGCCAAATCATCAGAGAGTTTCATAGCAGATTTAATGAGCTCGCTATAGGCATGAAAAGTATATGATGGGGGGGAAAAAAGCAGTGTCATTTAGGCAAAACAGGCACAGTATTTTTCTGGTAGGCATGCTGATGTTTTTTCCTATTTCGGCTTTGCAATACATAGCTTTTAGAATAGAATTCTAAGATACAGGAAGCCTCTCTTGAACTTGAGCCCACGAGTTATGGGTTTTGCTGGACTTGGAAGGTCTCCGTTGGGTGTATTTTCCATCTCTAGGATGCTGGGGTAGAAGATAGTAAGACTTAATGATTGCTACCTTCTGATCATACCATTAAGCCCTCAAAGCCATTCCTCCATCAAACTGTTGCTTGAAAGCAGAAGCAGAGATTAGGACTGTTTTCTTGTCCTAGAGGACAGGATCTCTTTCTTTTCTCTCAAACGTGGTTCCTTTGCTGTCCCACCAAGATCCTTAGCTCTGACCCAGAAAGATGACTGTTCTCTTTGGTATCTCTTCTGCCCGATCGCGGTTTGGGGCGGGAGACAGGGAAGAAATGGGAAGAGAAAGGGGGAAAAAATGCCTGGTAAGCTTTTACTGTGCCATCCTGACTTCGGCCTCTCGTTTCCGCGGCGGGGAGCTGCTCCTTGAACCCCCCCCCCCCCCCCCCCCCCCGCCGGAGGGGACCGCTGTGGCTCGGGCGCGGCGCCGGGCGAGGCGCGCAGTGCTGCGCCGCGCCGCGCCCTCACGGGGGCGCCGGCGGCCCGCGCACGCCGCGCCGAGGGGCCGCGCCGAGGGGCCGCGCCGAGGGGCCGCGCCGAGGGGCCGCGCCGAGGGGCCGCGCCGAGGGGCCGCGCCGAGGCGCCGCCGGCACCGCCCCGGGCGGCGGGCGGCGCTGCCCGCGGAGCAGGGCTGCCGGCCGCGGCCGTTCCCCCGCGGCTCCGTTCTAGCGGCGGCAGCTCGCCCGTGACGCTGCCGGAGCTCCGCGCCGGAGGAGGACGCCGAGAGGGAGGGGATTTTTTTTTTTTTTTTCCGGAGGCAAACGAGCGGGATGCTTTCGGGCGGGATCCCGGCGGTCGCTTCGCCAGGCTGGAGTGGGCCGCGGCGGGAAATCACTCGTACTTTCATTCCCCTCTTTGATCCCAGCTGGTATGTAGAAGAATCGCAGTTACACGTAGACGGCACCTTTTACCCTGCGGCGTCTAAATTCAAATACAAACCCGAAGATCGGCTTCTTTCTTTCCTTTTTTCTACTTCCTTCCGTTCTTCTTCGTCGATTTGTTAAGCTCCTACAAACAGTTGCCGAGTGGGCTCCCTCTCCGGCTTTCCTGGTCTTTCCTTTGCGATCTCCCTTTTGTTGGTTGTACGGGCTGCAGTCCCCTGGGTGGCAGCCCTAGCTACTCATTCATCATCATAACAACCGTTTAGTGTAAAATTAACAACAACTTAACTACTACAGCAATAAACATGGTCCTGCATTACCACAGATTGATGAGGATTACTCAGTTACAATCAGCTGGGGCACAGACAGGAGAGAAGAAAGGCTGCCAAATCAATAGCTTTCCCAAAGTTGGAAACTTTAACCTCCCCCGTTTAGGAGTGCTGATCCTCGGGGGTTTGTTGTGGGTGGTTTGGGAGGAGGAAGGAGGAAGGTTCCTCCTTCCTTCCCTCCCTCCCACCCACCCCACAAAGCTGGCACAAGTGTTTGCTTTGTGGGAAGAAGAGGACAAAGTCTATTCCTCAGCGTGCATATCTGTTCGCACACCTGATTTTTTTTTTCAGTTTGTATTTTGAAAACGGTCTGGTTTGCTGGTTATCTAAACAGATTTTCCCTTTCATTCCTTCACTATTTAAATGTAGTGCTTAACCTTCTACACTGCAGGAGGAGGCCTCTGACAATCGATCCCAAAACAGCACTGCATGAGAAAAGGAAAGGATATGAGGCAAATTGGACCAGACGCCAGCCAATACAACTGGTTCCGATCTGCCTCTCATTCCCCATGTAAACCCAGAAGGGCTCATCCCAAGAAACAAAGGACAAGGGGAAAATAGTTAAGTACACCTAGAGCTGCATCCAAACAAAAGAAGCAAGAGACTAAACAAACCCAAGGTTTTCTCTTCCTCCCTGAGCCAAGTAATCTCTTTGATTACATCTAATACCTGCCAAAACCCAGATGGTATGCCCACCCATCTCACAGTGTGATAATGCCACATTGTGAAATCTACCCATTAATATTAATTGTCAGCTAGAGAATCTGTCTGAACTACTAAAGCTTGAGGTTGCCTTGAGAAAGCAGGGCATGATTTAGCAGGGATTTTAAGATAATTCTTACTCTTTCATTCTCTATCTCACATACGTAGAATGTTAAATAATAGCCTTAGGATGTTATTTGAATTTTGGCAGATGTCTGCCTCTTACAATCCTGGTCTTAAACCACTATACGTTTGGGTCTCTACCTGCTGACCAAAATATTACTTTACATTGCTGTGGGTGTGATGGTTCCATGTCGGTACACAGGACATCACTGAATGAATCCTGACTCCCTCCTCTAGTCAAATGTGCCCTATCATGCACGTGTGTCTTTTTTCTCTTTTCTTTCCATCACTTCCTGAGCATCCCCTGAATAACAGACTTGGTAGTCCATGAAATGTATTAGAGAAACAATTTATTATGCGTGTTGCCAACACAGTGGTTGAAGAGGGTGGGGAAGGAAAGGGAAAAAGAAATGTCGACAAAAGTGATAGTAACCATGGAGCTGCCCTGCCTGAGAAGTTTTGAGAAAATACAGCTGGGGTTGAGACAAGAAGGTCTCTGTGCCCTCTGAAAAGAAAGAGAGAGACACAGAGAGAGAGAAGTGTGAGTGAGAAGAGGTACAATAAATATATATCAGCGTGCATCATGTTAGTTCTTGCTGGCTCATTTCAGGTCCAGTTTTCAGAATAATTGTCCTTGTTACTTGTAATAATACCTGGCTCTTGTATTTCATCCACAGACCACAAAAACATTTTCAGACTGATAGTGGTTCTGCTGACATGCAAAATGTAACTCTAAGGATCCTGTTCTCTGGCCCAGACACAGCCCCCAGAGGGAGGTTCTGAGCTCAGGCAGCACTGGCTCTGTCCCAGACAGTAGTGATAAATTTTGATGCATGCTGTACTCAAAACGGGAGCAGCTCATGGCCTGACACTGGGTGCTGCCCATCATGCCTGGGTCAGGGTCAAGCTTTAAATGTTGGACTTTAAGGCCTTGTATGTATACTTGTGTTTCAACACCTAGTCAGGCTGCTTTGTTACAAATCTCTAGTGTAGATGCTATATATACCAATTATTTGGATGTAACATAGCACTTCTGGGACAGAGTAAAAAACCTATGCAAACAAGGCTGTAGCAAACCTATGAAGGCTGGAAATTCAGGTTCCAAGTCTGCTATTCCATACTTACCTCATTCCTTTGCATCTAGCTATTCTGTAGCAATTTAGGTAATATGGGCTCTTTGAAATGGGAACAGTCTGACACATATGAATACATAAATCATATCTATGTTATCAGATATTCATATCATTATAGGTATGCATGAGGATGTTTCCTTCTTTATCACTTCTCACCAAAAATGCCTGTGGCTCGTCTCCTAGGAGCAAGACATGTACTTCTTTCAGGACTTCTCCAGTTGAGCTTTTTGGTCACTTTTAGCGTGGCATTCCCACCTTGGGAAGGGGCAAACTGCATTACACCCATACCACCCGGAAAACACATCAGCAAGGGCTTCACAGAATGCTTGAAAATCCATATTACTTTACCAGGAAGCTGTCACCATTGCCACTACCAATTCTTAGGTTACTAGGAGCGTGGGCCTGCTTTTGGTTACTTTCAGATCCTGTCTCTGATATCAGCTGAGTGACACCGAGGAGAAAGAGATGCAAAAGATAAAGTGGAACAAAGAACTCTTTTCCTGCTACCACTAGAAGCCAATGGCAAAAGTCCTACTGGCTTCAGCGACGCTAATATTGTTAGGAGAAGTCTATCCTAAATTCAGTGTTATGTCTGCAGCTCAGGTAGACCTATCTTGACTTAAGACATGCATGTACATGCATGGTGGGGGGAAATGTACAGTTTTTGGCAATTGAAAGTTTAATCAAAAGGCCACTTTTCCTGTCTGTTATTTGTGGGCCCAGCCTCCCGAGGGTCAGCCTGATGACATTTCATGCTGCTTCTAATCAATTTTGTACCAGGAAGCAGTGCGAGACCTGACTAACAGAGAGCGAAGTGGCGTGGAGCTCAGCACTGGGAACAGAGCCGGGAAAATATATTGGGGATTTTGGGGCATAAACAAATGTTTCCTAATCTGGACTGCAACTCTGTCAGGCGTGTACTGACAAGTAACTGTCGATTGGAGCTGAAAACCAGCAGGTTCAACTACAGTGTAACCTGTAAATCCACATCTTGACAGGCATGTTGTGGTACGCAGAGCTATAGTCTCTGTGAAAAGAAGGTAACACAGTAATCAGATCACGGAATCAAATAGTGTGATTATCACTATATTATTATTATTATTTTTTTTTGCTTTATACAACCAAAGGAAGTAGGTAGTAGTTTGTACTCATTATTTCCTACGTGACCATTTAGATCAGCCTTGATTTTTTTGGAGTTTGCAGCATTGGAGGATTAAGCGACTTTGAAGACAGAGACCTTTCCTCCTAGCCTGTTTCTCCTGCATATCTTTTCCTTCCTGTGATCGTCTTTGTCATGGCTGGGCCTAGCTGTGCTTGCACGGATAGGTAGTCACCCCTTGGAGCACTGTGCTTCACTCCACAGACCTTATAAAGAGCCGCTTAGGAACCACATAGAAGAAGAGAAAGAACTAAGGGGCACTGGGATCTGAGCTGGAGTGGGGTAGGCAAGATTGAATTTTGCTGCCTCAGCCATGAGCTCTTGGGACCAGGCTTGGTGACCTTGGAGTTGTCAGGAGGTTAGAGGGTGGGAAAGACTGCTGCTGTCAGAAGGCAGCTCCTTTTCCACCCTGGGCTGCGGCCACCCCGCCCACTCACTGGCAGCAACAGCAGCAGCAACCCTGACTTGGGGAGAGCTTGGCACTGGCTCTGATAGTTTGCTTTTGTAGTAAACTGCTGCCCCGGCCTTCGAAATACAGGAATCTCTGTTATCTAGAAGTTGCTTAAAATATTGAGAAGATTCTGCAGGAAATGTAGTTGAGCTTGGTGCTCACGTTCAGTAGTGTGCCTTTGGCAACGTGAAACTTCCCTTTATGGGGATTTCTAGCGTGTTCACAGGCAGACAATCCAAACAGCACAGCTACCCGGGCTGTACTGACCTCTGCATTTCAAGCAGGGTAGTCTTATGCAGTTCTCAAATGAACCTGCAGGTCTGCAAACAAAAGAAACTCCATTAAGAGAACAATACTATGTAGTTTCCCTTCCATGCAGCTGTGACTTACTACGGCTAGGGCTGGTGCTTGTGACCAACAACTGTTGCCTTCTGAGGACAGGTTTCCCGAGCACAGGTGAAACACTGACTGTATCAGTAGTGAGTGATCTGCAGGGTGCTGAATTAACTGTCTTGATCCCAGGCGCATTTCTGGGGTAAGGAATGAGCCTCTTCGAAAATAAATAGTGAGTGGTTTGGACCAGTACTCACCATGTTGCATCTAATTTGAAAATAAACTGTTCAGCCTGCAATGGAGGGGGTAAACTATTTTAAGCTAGTTCCCATTTTAGCCTATAATTGTTACCCATAATATTATAATATCTGAAGAATTTTATCATAGCAGCCCACCCTGGGGATAGGGCAGTTCTTTAACAGTATGAAGAGTAGAGTTCTGATGTTTTTGATTTTCTTTTTTCAATTTAAGGAGTTAATAATCTGTCTGCTTTGCTCCTCTTGCAGAGCAGAGCTTGGAGAAAGCAGCACATTACAGCATTTCAGCTGCTCCAGTGCCAAGGATTAGACCAAACTTTGCCTTCATCAGGGGTTCAGTGTAATGGTGTAGTTCTGTAGCTAATCCAAATGAGTGCTGCAATGGTTTACCCTCTCCTCCGCCCCGCAGCTACGTGCTCTTGTGTGCTGCTGCTGGTGCTCACCTCACCTGCCAGTCGCTCGATTCAGCTTGCTAAACCAGCAGAAAACTGTCTCAGCAAATGTAGCAAACTTGTTTGTTGGCTTAGAGAACTGAATAAGGTCAGCAAGGGGTGTGCGCCAAACCTGGTATGAAGGCATCTCTTGTGTAGACAGGTGGGATTTCACAGGATGGGTGAGCGACCCTGATAGCTCACCACTGCCGGTAGCACTGTTCCTGCACCACTTCTCTGCTCCAGATCGTGTGGTCCACCGCTATGGACAGGGGTCAGCTGCTGGCTGGACTTGGCTGTCCCCTGCAGTCACAGTTCTCCATATGGTGATTCCCAGGAGGTGCCCCGTCATGGGCCTTGGTGACTTGCCTGGGATTACAAAGAAAGACAGCAGCAGCACCAGAATTGCAAACTAACCCCAGTCCACCGAAGTCTCCTTTCATTTCTTGTAGTTTGAATAGAAGATTAATTTTGATTAGCGAAAGCCAAAAAAAGAACTCCAGTTTACCTTAGAATAAAGGTATTTGGAAGACAACATCCTGGAATAAGATCTTTTTTCCCAAGCACCTTTTGTTCAGGTTGAGGTACAGTAGTAAACCAGAAAACGCAGGAGCAGAGTTTTAGCTAGAAGTGGTGTAGTTCCACTGAACTTCCACTGGGCTCCTCTGCTGTTACAGGCAATGAACGTGCCAAATAAATGCTTCTGGTCTCGACTATGCTAATTTCCAGTTGAGATTCCGAGCCTGTAGATTTGGTATTGTTTCTGTTCAAAAGCCTATATTACACAAACTGACAAGCGTCATGTGGGTTACTCTGTTCCTGATCTTATTTTAAATAAGAATCCTAAAATAGTAAAAATATCTCAGAAGAAAAGATGCTTCTAAGATACTGCAAATCCTGTGACATGACACAGTTCTGTTTTCTAGGCTGTATGGATGATAGGTTATGGATGATATTGAAGCTTAGAATTGTACAATGACTATTGTGTTCAGTTCCCCTGGTTTAATCAGGTTTCTTTTCCTATTCACATTTATTTTAGGCTTAAATGAAACAAGACCTTAGTTTTATATATTTTCTATATAAAAAAAAGTATTTCTGTTTTTTCAAGAGTTCATGAAAAATGTGACAGGATGTCCACTAAGGTCACAAATACAAGCATAAATAGCTGCAATTTAACATTAGTAGTTAGCAGACGAGATACCCTCGAGGTAAGAAGGCTGATAAAAAGAGGGCAGAGATGTATTAAAGATGCATTATTTGGGGTCTATGGATATAATTTAGGCTTCACAACAAGGTCAGACTGATTTAATTCTCTCCACAGAGGTCAGTCCGAGGCCTGGCTGTACTAACCTCTGTGCTCCCCATCTGTCTGCACTTGAAGGCAGACACTTTCAATAGGTGATTGTGTGTTCATGACTGGATACAAACAAATTGAAATTATCTCCAGGTCTGGGCCTCCGAAAGTGTTTACTTGGAGTCACTGCTGCCTCTGGAGTATCTGTTACCTATGGGACTTTATTCTTAGCTGTGCTTTGAAGTGCTGGTAAGAACATTCAATATTAGTAATTTCCTAATGTTGCAAGTGCTGATGAGTATTCGGCTTCATAAACGCATCCTTATAGTGTCATAAACTCTTTTTACGGGTTTACTCCATGACCATGAAAAGATACAATTTTTTTTCAGTACTAGCAAATGTATAATAAAGTTAAGTAAGGGGAAAAAAATCCTTTACAGCATTCACTTTCTCCAAAATGAGGAAAAATGAAGAAACTGGTGTTTGTGGACATCTCTATTTGATGGTCTGGGTCTTTTAAAAATCTTTCTCCCTAAGCAGGGAATTCTTTAAAAATAATTGACAGGACAAAATAAATATGCAATGTGCTGGTGTCTATTAGTCATTTTCTGGCTTCTTTTTTTCACTTCATACTAAACATTTCTGAATTCTCTCTTCATTTTAAGTAGGAAAATGGATTATGAATCTGAATGCAACAACTATAGGAAGTGAAGCCAGTGAATGCTTTGAGCCTTCAATAAATATTTAGCTCATTGATATAGTCACATGCGGTAAATTGCACTTGCTTTCATGAAACAGACCTGTAAGTTTAGTGGAATATACACTTAATTTAAAAAAGAGTAAGAGTCCTAATTTTCACCCATGTGATTTGGACTTGAAATGGGTTATAAATTGATGCTGCTTTAATTTTAGGTGCGGGGTATTATTATTAATGGTGAAAGTATATAAGATGGTGTGAAATCATTGAATGTACTATGCTAAAAAACACACAAAAAAGACCCCATGCAGGGCTCTTTCTCTCTGAGGTACTCTAAGTCTTCTTTAGATGCAATGCCTATATACACCAGGTTTCAGTAATTATTTTACATTCACATAGTAAGCACGTGTTTTCAAAAATAAAAAATGGGATCTGTTTTTGAACCAGTGACATCCAAATCAAGAAATTTAGAGTTTAGGATACAATTCTACACAGAATATCTCACCCTACATTTTCTTGAGCTTGCCTACTGCAAAATCACCCAACCAGAGAGAATTACAATAACAATAATATGGATCACATTAGAATAATTTTAAGTCAGATTTTCAGATTCCTCCCTGTATTTCTCCATTTAAATAACACCCCAGTAAACAAATTCTGATCTCAGATGGTACAGACATTTTTTCCAGGTATCTTACGAAATCGGCCATTGCTCTTGTGCATGATGTGTGCTGATGAATCAGAGAGAGCGTTTGGCTCTTGAGGCTGTTTCAGTGGCCCTATTTTTTCAAGTCAGACCAAGGCAGGGAGAGAATCTGTGCGGAGACTGCAAAAAGATTTAGGAAACTGATACAGTGTTGAATTTTACTCATTCTTCCTTGAGAAAACTGGAGGGAGACAGCTGTGAAGTATGTCCCTCCTGATACAACAACGGAGGACGGATTCATAATGCGCATGAGAACCACGTAATTGTGCATATGCAGATATATAATCTGTGGGCATATGTGGAGGGGTAGGGATGCCAAACTGGAATATACTTCTTTTTTTTTTAGAATATATGATGCCTGACCCTGCACTTACTACATACACAAGCATGTGTGCATATGTGCACACACACACGCACACACACACACACACACACACACACTGTTTATTTTCTAAGAGACCTCACTAGTGACCAGATTGTCTTGTCACTAGGCTCAAAAGTTGCTGGGACACTTCTCTTGGAAACCATAGTGGTTTGCTGCGGCGTAGTCAGAGGGAGTGGACTGAAGAGGTCACCCCTCCCAGGGAGATGAACACACAGCCTCTGCGGGAGCCCTGGCCCCTGCCGCCTGAAGGCGCTGGGATATGAACTCGAGTTCTTTTCGTTGAGTGGGTATATTCAGAGTAATCACTATTTGTGGTATTGTTGTCTAGCTACAGGAGTATTAAGGTATTCATTGCATGGATTGTTTGCTTTAAAATGCCTTGTGGGTGAGCTTTTATTGCCCGGGAATGGTGTGAGATGGACAAAGTCCTCACATCTACAGAGCAGGTAGATGCAGGTATGGCATGAGCAGTGTGGCAAGTTCAGTTTTCCTCCTTTATCTCCCTCTGCTGCCAGCCTCCCTCAGGAGGGAGAGGACACTCCAGCTGCTCTGCTTCCTCAAAGAAACTGCCATCGGGGCCACCTGTTGAGGTGGCAAGATTTGGTGCCATAAAATTTGAGAGACCTTCACAGGCCCTTTCAAAGAGACTGCTTGCGACCAGGCTCTTAGTAACCTCTTAAAGCATCTGCTTTCCTTTTAATGGTGGTAATTTTTGAAGCAGTTGTTGTCTCTTGCTTGAATCCCCACCAAACAGGCATTGAAAATACGTCCAACTTCAGCACCTTCAGCTGTAGCATACCTTTTTAAATCAGTGCCGTCTCTCCCATCAGCGAGGGCATGGCTGCAGTTTGGAACAGGGATGCAATACCAGCGAGGCGCTGCTAAGGTCTGCCACTGCGTCAGTGCCACAGTCCTTCGTGCAGAACAAAATACCCGTTGCACATTGTTCCCTCTTTGCTGCGTTTGCATCTCACTTAGATTGGTGTACTGCATATCAGATGTGTCTGTACTGTGGACTGCTTCGCAGTATACACTTTCCATCCCAAAGTCTGCATGAGCTTTTTGCTTTCCTGAAAAAACAATATCAGGCTGAAAAAAGTGACTGAGGAAGTGTGCTCGTCTAACTCACGGATGTGCTCTTTTCCAGAAAGCCTTAGTAGGGTCTAGGCCTTAGCCACCTCCTGCAGAAAGCACTGCAACTGCGAAGCAACTGAGGTGGCTTCCCACCATCACAGAGCAGCATCTCCAGGCCTGGAGAGATCTCCCCAAGGGATGCAGGGACCATGTGTTGAGAATGAGATTGGAGGCACTTGGTGCACCAGCGTTTTGAGAGTTAGACTGAGCCCAGGTTTAATTCATGCAGTCAAACAAGGCAGTCATGTATCTGTGACAAAACCGCGTGGCTTAAGTAAATCAGTCAGTATTTCAATTTTTTTCCTTACAAAATTTCTGAACTTACTCCTTTTATGCAGTGGATCCATGATCTAAAAGAGGTTCTGTTTGACAAACAGTGCTATTTCTTTGACACAGAGACAGAAGGATACAAGCCCCTGGAAACTGTAAAGCTCTCTTCATTCCTACCTTTACCTAGTTAAAAATAGATAGATAGATAGATAGAAAAAGAAAAAGAAAGAAAGAAAAGATTGATGATTTCCCACCTGTGATATTAAATACAACTACCTTCCCCCACTCTAAGTCAGCTTGGAGTTATTTTAATAGCCAAGAATAAGCCTCTTAAACTAGAGGCTTTAGAATGGAAACACTGACAAACCCGTAACACGACAATACTGGCAACTTCCTCTAGAATGGTGCTCTGCTGTAGCAATGTCTTAATTAGGGAAGGACCGCTTAAAATACAGCACTACATCTTGTTCTTTGCTTACACTGTGTGCACTCTAAAAGTAAAACAAAGAGAAAATCTGTGAGTCTCATAAAAATGTACATTTTTCTCAGCGTAGCAGTGGTTTCTGCTGTGCAGGTTTGCCTCACACTGCACTCTTTGGGGCCTTAGGAGCTAGCTTAAGAGTTCAGGCTTACCTCATCCGAAAGTACATGTTATGCCCTTTGAAATAGAAGAATCTTTTGCCAGGAAAAATGTGCAGCTACTTCTTGATCATGCAGCCACAGCATTTTTCCGTGTGTGACATGACATACTCTGTCAAGCCAGAGTATTCAAAATTCCGCTAATGTATTTCATTTTTATTAGCTGTGGAGGACAGGTGATTTGAATCTTAATACTATAGTGTGATATGTTTGTGAGGTGTCGAACACCTAGGTGTGTGCTATGATGCAGCTCTTGCAATGAGCTCAATGTGCTTTGCATATAAATCTTGAGGTAGGAAGCTGTTCCCAGCCCTAATAGGAGCATTGTTTGAAATTAAAATGTAAGGGTCATTTTTATGCTGTTGTACTTGCCTCTCATACTGCTGAGTTTTAGCTTCCCCTCTTTCCTTATGTCACAGCTACATCTGTGCCAAGTTACAAGGCATCTGAGAAACTGCTCCTTTATTGTTATTATTTTTAAATGTTGCATTTGAGAAGTGGGTCTTACAGGGCAGTAGAAAGCACCAGGCATTAGGCAGATGAAGACAATTTATGCATTGCAGAATTACCGTTTAACACATAGTCGTGTTGCGGGATGGAGCTAAGACAGTTCACAGCTCCTCCTTCCCGCGTGCTCCTTGTGAAACTCAGTGCAAGTCAAGCTCTTCCAGTTCACATCCTCTGCATGCCTGAGCCTGGCTGTTTGGTGTGAGTGGCTTCACGCGCTCCAAAATGCTCTCCCCTCCCATCCGTAGCCGGCAGGAGCGGAGTGCTGGGGCAGGTTAGCTGAGCTGCTGTTAGGCAGAAATGGAATAAATGTGTGTGTGTTTTTTTGTTTTTTTTTTTTTTTTTTAAAAAAAAAAAAGTCTGGGCTCCCAAGTGCCTGAAGCATAAGGACAGCAAAGCAGCAGCTCCAGCTAAGCAGAAAAGGAAGATACAATGTTGCCCATTTGTGGGGCAAACCGGGGCGCAGGGAGAGGCAGCCGGGAGCTTCCCGGGGAGTTCCCAGGGAGTCCCGCTCCCCCGCAGCCGGCGCAGGCGCTGCCGGGCGCATCTCCTTGGAGAGGCCCAGGCCTCCCCGCAGCACTCGCGGGGGGCACGGAGTCTGCAGGTACTGGGGGGCGGGAATGCACCTCCACCTCCGGCAAAGCTGGCTGCTGCCTACCAAAGTACTGAGACCCAGTCGGTTTTTCGGTGACCCCACTGTTTTTTTCTCTCTGTAATAAAAAGGGGGGGTTGCAGGAAGGACAAAGAAGATGCGTTTCTCTTGTGATGATTTCTCTTTCTCACTAGTGATAAGAAGCAGCGCGTAAAAGCTAGGTAGTGTCGACCCTGCCCTAGTCTGCTCCTCCACGGAGAGCCAGGACGAGTTCGGTACCACACTCTGCCCGTGTGGCTTGGTGTCCGGAGGTGCGCAGAGAGCTCAGGCCGGCTCTCCGTCAGGGGGGGTTTCCAGAGTGTCATGTGGGAAGCAGGATCAAACTTCTAATCCCCGAAATTGTAAAGGATACCTTATATAATGGGGAAAAAATAATACTCTGGGACATTTGCAGCTCATTAAAAGAAACAGTGTTTAACACTGTGGGCAAAGTCCTGACCTATGGCTTGATGAACTGTATAAATGTATTTTGTATAGCTAAAAGTTTATAACATTCTGCAGTGTTGTTTATGTTACTATAAAAAAGGTGAGAAAATATATTCAGTTACTTTCTGTTTTCCCCCATTGAGCAGATGGCAATTCATAGCTCAAATTGTTTTTTAAGTCATTTCACATTTTATTAATCAGTACAATATGCTTTTAAACAACAAACCACACTTGGGCATTTCTGCAGAGGTTGCTTGATTGCTCGGGTAGCTCAGAAAGAAAAGAGTTTATGAATTCTGTTGTTTTACAAGGGTGAATGTTTTTTAGTTACCTCTCAAGCGGTAGAAAACACTAGGTAAAAACTCTCATACTTCTTGTTTCAAATTATTTGTAATTTTGGAGGCCACAAGTAATATGGCATGCTTACTCTAACTGTCTAGATTTAAGATTGTTTCCACCAGCTATTTTCTTGGTAGAACAAAATATGCTTTTGTAAGAGCTGAGTATTCTTTGTATTTTTAACTGCATAATAATATGTGTAGATTGCCATTGGGAAAAGCAAAGAAATATTCAACAGTTCTGTTTTGGAAGCTTTGGTGCTTTACAGTGAAAACTGATAGTTCTGCATATATTGGAAAATTCTCACCATTGCATCAGTGGCTTTCTCAAAACCTGTTAAATTATATGAGTGCAGAAATAAGGAAGAGTGGGTTTTTTTATTATTATTAATTGACACTCATTTTTAGCTGGCATGTGCTGGCAAGTACTCCAAACAAATCCTAGACTACACCAGGCACAGATTAGAGCTGGAAGTTTTGGAAATGTTCTAAATCTTTGTAGCACTGCAGAAAGGAAGTGTAATATTAAACTGACAAATTGAGTATATATATTTTTTCAATGTATTTCACAGTTTCTTCCTATTATTTTTTACTACCTGTGGAGATAAAGCAAAACAAATTCCTCAAAACAGAAAGAAACATATTTTCAGGTACCTTTTTTTCATTAACTAATGTATCTTTCTTATACATGTGTACTGTCACATAGCTATCCACTTCATTTCTACAGTGCATCTACAACCAGAAGTGTTGGCTGTGCAAATATTACAGAACTGACTTCAACATATGTGCTGTGTGCTTATCTATATATAGGCAAGAAACTATATATAATAATTAGAGTGTGCATATATTATATTGCAATTACAGTTTTATATAATCTGTTATATAATTTCAAGGCTGGTATGTGATTAAAAAAAAAAAAGTGGCTATGCTAGAGTTCTTCGGGCGAGAAATGAAGTCGCTGCTTGCAGAGAAAGGTGCTGGCAGTGAGGGGATCCGCGGACGGCCGGGCGCTGCCCCGGCGGGGGCTGCGGCGGGCAGCGCGGCAGCTCGGCGGCCGCAGCAGCGCCGGGCGCGGCGCGGGGCTCCGCCGCCGCCTCGGGGCTGGCCGGGGCGGGGAGCCGCGCTGCCGCCGCCGCCGCCGCCGCCGCCGCGGGAGGCGCCCACGCGGGGCCGAGCCGCAAACCCGCCGCGAGGAGCCGCCGCGGGCCGCAGCCGCCCGGCGGGCGAACTTTGCGCGGGGAGCGGAGCGGAGCGGAGCGGAGCGGAGCGGGCGGCCGCGCGGAGGCGAGGGCGAGAGCGCGAAGCAGAAGCAGAAGCAGCGGGACGGCGAAGCCTGGAGGTCGGTGCGCTGCGGGGGCCGCTGGCCGGGTCCCCGCGCTGAGAAGCGCCCGGGCGAGCGCCCGCTGCGCGGCCCGGCGCGGCCGAGGGGCTCCGCGGGCCGGCGGCTCCCTGCGGCGGCCCCGCCCGCCTGGCTCCCGCCTTCCGCGCCGGCGAAGCAGCCGCTCCCGCCGGAGCGCGGAGGGAAAAGGGAAAAACAAACAAAAAAAACCCCAAGCGCGCAGCGAAACAACCGGGCGAGTTGCAAATAAATAAACAAAACGCGAAATAAATCAGAACAAATCGCCAGGCATTCCTTCCCAATCAGCAGCGAGCTTTATAATTTCCAGGTGTTGGGGAAAGCCGTTGTCTTATACTTTACAAATCCCTGCTGGGGAGAGGGAGGGAGGGAGGGGGAGACTCTTTGGAGGTGAACGAAATATCAAATCCCGAGCCTCTATGTAGATTTATGGTTGCATAAGAGGCTCGATCATTTCCGTACACTGAAGCACGCTGCCCTTTCCGCGACTGCCCAGTGCGCAGGGAGAGAGGCGCTCGGTTGCGCCTTGCTCAGCGCTGCCTGCGAAGCATGCGGGAGGAGGGGGACCAGGCTGGCACCAGATGGAGCAGGGTCTAGGGAAAGGTCAAGGTTAGCCCGGGCTGCTATTGAATCGGTTGCAGCCTCACAGATAGATCTCTGCCTCGGAGGCACCCACTGGGGCTTCTCAGAATCAAATCTAATAGAAAAGGCAGTCACAGAATGAAATCGCTTCATCTGAATGCTAAAATTGTTATTAGGCTACATTAGAGAGATACCGGGCATGTGATTGCCAAAAAAGGAAGCATGCCTAGCAGTTTGTGACTGAAATAAAAGCTGTGAATATGTTGATACCATCGGCAACGCACTAGTGTAATAGATACCAGGAGAGAGGGGCAGGGAGAGATGTGCGTGTATAACAAATAGATTAACATATTTATGTGTATGTATGTATATATACAATCATTTATATACGTGTGTATGTCTGGGGGGGGGGTATATTTGTATACACGTATGTACCGGCTCTTGACTTCTTGCGAGTCCCGTAGCGGCTGCATCCTCGTCGCTCCGTGGATGTCTGTTAATTTTGATTTGGACGGCAGTTGCGGACGACGAGCTGGGAACCGACGTGAGGGAAAGGTTTGTTGTTTGGTTGTCGCGGGACTCTGCCTACAGCAACTCAACGTGTGTATCACGGCGTTGTGGGTGACTTTAACTGATTTTTGATCTTTGATTTTAAGTCTTCCTTCATGGACACGTAGAGCTGAGACATTTTTGCGGCCTCTCTTTTTCTTTGCAAGTGTCTCAGGCAAAACTCGTTCCCTGAGGGGACGTTATTAGGTGCGTACATGCGTGCACACACACACCGTGCAGGCTGGACACTCGAGTGTGAGGCAAGCGTACGCGTGCACACTCAGAAGGGTGATGCCGTCAGCCGGCTTTCCGAGATCAAAGTGAGTTCTTGCCAATTACCATCGCCTATGCATTGCTGATTCTGTAACCTACAGCACAGACGTATCTTAAGGAAGAGTGTAGTCTTATAAAATAAATGCTGGCTACACTAGATTAAACATGATGACTGTACTCCAAGGGTTAATAAATTTAGAATTAACAGATCATCCCAGCTTGATACAGCTACTATAGATGATTTAATATGCAGCCTAAGCAGGTTGACAGTCAGCTCACAGATGCAGATAAGATCAAACAGTCTCTTGATTCAATAGAGTGAATGGTTGTACTGAGTGTCTGGAAGGTGAGTGACAGTATGTATATGGCAGGGGTTCTGGTAAAGAAGGGCTTCGATTCCCAACTGCTGTGCAGCGCACTGGTTTTCTTTTACTAGCAGTCAACCTTTTCCAGCAATCAAACCTGGAGTTAACATGAAAAAAACCATATAGTTCAGGACAGTTATTTGAAGTTTTTGGTGATGAAAAACTCCGTGCTTTTATAGTAATCACCATTACTATGACTAGTATGTGCAGTTCAGATTGCTTCTCTGTGGGCAAGGCCAACACCTCCCACTCTGTCCCACGGGAAGCTTGGCCTGTCCAGAGTCTTTGTCTGTCCATCTACACTGGTCTCCTTCCCTGTCAGACCTCGGTCCACAGAAAGAAGGAAATTCGGAGGCAGAACGGCGACACCACTCCCAAGTCATCCTCTGGCACTCAGGGAGTGCCACGCTGTCCTAACGTGGTCCCTGGCCCACGAGCTTCAGCTGCCGGAAGCCCTAACGGGTGCAGAGTGAGGGAGACGATTTCCCTGCTTGCTTTTCCAAATGTCTTGGGGTTTTTTGGCTTAAAAGCCAATATCTGGAATAACTCTTCTGTGGTTTATTTTTTTCCTTCTTACTCTCCGTTCCCATTTAAACAGGAACACGAAACAGTTCTCGTGGAGATTAGTGAGCAACGAGCTTACAGAGTGGTCTCTTAACAGTTTTTATTATTTGATCAAGAGTAAAACCTCCCCGTGAACCATTAGATTTTGCCATATGAATACATTTCCAGGCAATTTAAACAATGCGTATTATGTATTTAATAGACCATCACAGGTCTGAACTGTATCTTACTCTGTTATATGAGGCCACGACCATACTGATATGAATATTTGTATTAAACTTACTGTACATCTGAACACTTACCAATTGGCTGTATTGTTTACTTTGGCCTTTTTTTGTTTTCTGATACCAAAATGCCCACTCCATGTTTTTGACTAGTGCCCTGCAAAATGTTATGGTAATAACCAACGTGGTTTTGAATTTAACAGCAGCATCAAAAGAAAGGGGGACTTGCAAAAGGTTGCTTTCTCTTCAGGCAATTTTTAAAATTTTTAAGTGTGACTGTACTTAAATTTGAGCATGTTCTTAATTGGGAAACCAGTGGCTACTTTCAGTCGCGCAAATGCCGAATTAGAAGGAAAGAAAACCAGCAACAACAGGGAGGTGTGAGGGAGTGTAGGCAGGGGCGGCCGGCTGAGACGGGGCCGGGCCGGGCCCGGGAGAGCCCCCGCCGGCCGCGGCGCCCGCGCTGCCCCGCGGCCCGGTTTGCGGCGGCGCGCGGGGCGGCGCGCAGGGCGGCGCGCAGGGCCGCGCAGCGCCGCGCAGGCTCCCCCCCCCCCGCCCCGCGGCGCTGCCCGCTTCCCGAGGCGGAACCGGCGAAAGCAGCTATCTGGCAGCAATTTGCATATTTATGGTGCCTCCTGCCGTTCCCTGTGATTGCTTTACAGGCAGGAAAGGTAAGAGAGAAAAAAAAAATGCATCCCCCCTTTAAAAAAAATGGGGGAAAAAAGGATCATACGTGCACGGCGGCGCTGATACAAGACTAATCCTTGCAAAGCCGCTAGCAGGGAATGTGTTTACCAAACAATATTTTTGTCTTAGGATTTGAAGGCAGCTTTGTTTTTTTGTTTTTGTTTTTTAAGTTCCAAGGCTGAAGATGCGAGGTCCATGATTCTGTGAAAACTGCTAGAGAAAAGCACTGATCATTTCAGTGAAAAATAATTAGCCTCGTCACATTCACTGAATGTATACATCTAAGGAGGAGGCAATCCTTGGAGAATGGGAAAAGCATTCAATAGACACTTTAAAAGTATAGTGTCATGGTACATATATTTTTTAGTCCCACTCATAAGCAATGTACAAATGTGCAGTATGGCTTTGAATATAAAAGCTAATTAGGTCTCAATAGAGAATAGTTTCATTTTTATTGGCTCTGAGTGCAACGGCTGTCTAAGATGCACCTCGGCTCTGAGACACTTTTGGCCTTCTTCGTAGGAACTGTCGCTGCCGCAGCCATTGCCCCATTCGAATACGTACGGTCAAACACCCTCAGCTCTGGGTAACAGCTTTTCTGGGCTGCTCTTAGGTCTGTAGCTCCCCTCCCTGCGCAGGGGCGCCGAGCGGGGCAGCGGGGGGGTGTTCGAGCACCGGCCCGTGTGTTGGACCGCGCTGCTCCATCCGTACCGAGAGCAACCGTCCCGCTGGCTCCGGCGGCGAGGAACGAGTAGGAGGCTGATGGGCTGATACGGCTTGCGTTCCCCTCGGATTTTCTGTAGCACTTACTGCTGTAGCACTCCAGGGCTGGTGTATTTCAGCACAGATAGTCTGTGGGTCTCTATATGTTTGCATCTCTCTCCCTCTCTCTTCAGGTACACAGATACTGTGAAACTTCACATAAGAGGGAAAATTAAAGCCTAAATTGTGAATACAATAATTTCAGTATGGTAATATTAAACATTGTTAGTATTTCTGATTTCTGTATTTAATTTACTTTGCCTTTTTTTTTTTTTTTTTTTTTTTTTTAATGCTGGGCAATAGTTACTCACTGAACAATAGCATTAGTACAATAACTTCCCCACCTCCACCCCAGCATTCATACTTAATGCACATCAGCTTTCTATGTAATACTATACAATATACTTGCATGCTATTTTAATTGAGTGAAATCTTATTCATACTAGTGGTAGAAAGCATTCTTTTCACTGCAGTCAGAATTCATATTGTGCTGTAAAAATTATATGTGCTGACAATAACAAATGGTGGCATAACTATCCAAACTGCTCAAAGAAGTATGCTCTTATCACATATTATTCATCGGCACTCCTGCTACACCTCAGCACTGCATCTTTCTGTGCAGCTTTGGGCTATATAATAATACATTATCCTGACTACAGAGAGTTGCATTAAAATATTATTGTAAGCCTTCTAACAATTAAACTGGAATTTTGCACATAAGAAAGAGTTGCACAGAATAAATATATCAAAGAAAAAAATCCCCAGTAAAACTGTTATTTTTAAATTAAGAAAAAGATCTCTACCATCTCCATAATGAATTCTCTCTTTTCTTTCCAGATCCTCATGCAAAACATTTCATGTAGCACATGCATTTCTTCTTCTGTGAAACTAAAAGTTAAAGTCAGAATAAAATTAATATAGAGGATGATGGTTTTACTTGTTAAATTTCAGGTTAGTGCTATTCTAAGCGATTAAAAGTTGAAGCTTTAAAAATCACCCCAACAGAAGTTACTTACAAAAGATGCACACAGAATCAAGGCCCTAATCTAACAGAACACTTGAGCACATGCTTACTTTAAGCATGTAGGTACAGCTGATGTACCAACAGAGAAATACACATTTAAGGACTTTGCAGTACCCAAGACCAAGTAGCTTGCTCTTGTAGAGGGATATATCAAGCAGGGCTAGAGGAAGAAAATCCTTTTCTATTGCAGTTGTTTCCTAACCTGTCTTCAAGTCAAGCATGCAAGGAACTAGGACAGACTGCTTTCAGTGGCATAAAAGAAGTACAACTAAATCTTTCTTCACCTTGTTTAGCAAAACAACCAATATCTCATTGGAAATAACTTCTTTTTTGTTGCTGAAATTTGCATTTGATGTCTCAGGTTAATGAATTATTTTTGTCATTCTCCAAAATCATTTTTAAAGGCAATGGAGGTATAGCTGGATTTGTTTTGGTATGAAAACGTGTTTGCAATTCCTCCTTTTCCTTGCTGCCAGATCTGGAGTAGAATATTACAGACTTCCCCATAGGGACTGATGAGAGCTTGAGCCTCTTGGGTCTAACCTTGCATGGAAGTTTGAAGAGCATTGCCTTACGATCCTACAAAGATCCTGTTCCTAAACAGCTACTGGTTAAAAGATCGGTAGTTGCCCCACATAATTTACATGGTCAGAATCAGAGTCTGAGCTGGGCAGACTTTCTTCACTGAGCAACAGGTATTTTGGACATGAAGTGTGACTATATGAAGTGGACATGCTGCTACTTTTCACCTTGGGATGTATCCCTGTTAACCTGTGAGAGCGACACATAAATGCAACGGGGGTTCCTAGGACCAGTGCCTGCCATGCATCGGGGAACAACTGTGGTCACAGAAAACTGGAAGCAGGGAACAAATTTCCTGTTGGCATGTGTTGGTATCAAACACTGATTACCCCATCCATTTTTTTTTTTTTTTAAGTTACAGGGTGTTGGGACCTACTGCAGAGCTGGAAGCAGCCTGATTTGCTCTTTGTTGAACCTTACCAAGAATTTGCCCTGGCAGGGCTGGGAGCCTGGCTTAGCCTTTCCTATCCACACAGCCTGCTCATCACTTTTGAGTTCAGCTTCCTCTGCTCTGGTGGGTTGTATCTCCCTGTGGCAGTTGGCCGTAATTCTTTACTTTGTACGAGCCAGGAAACTCCCCAAACTCAGCAGCCAAATTCAGAAGACAAATCAAAAGGGACACTTGTGTTACTGTGCTGTCTTTCTGCTTGTAAGATTTAAGTTAGTTGCTTAGTAAATAAGTGGATGACTAGGGATCTCAGCAGAGATTCAAAGGATCAACCTTTCTGTGGTTGGGTTTTCATCAGTGTCTGCAATGCAAAATGGCGGGGTTGTAGTGTACACTTCAGGAGGGGGAGATCAGTGGAGTTAGATGTGGATCTTGCTGACCACATCCAACCAAGATCAGATCAAGTGGGTCTTGCATTACACAGAGACTGACTTCGCCCAGTACTTCATTTCAGAACAACATGCACGTGAAAACCTGCGGTGAGGGAGCCTGACACGTAGTCAAGACTTCTGAAACCAACAGAGATGGTCCTCACGAGCTCAGGATTGCAGCACAGTGTCCCTATTTTGTAAGCATTTGGTGAGCTGGGCATGAAAACTTTGCAGGGTCTGGCTCCACTAGAGGAATCTGTTCATGTCCTGGGACTTGTCTTTCTATCCTGGGCTTGTCATAGTTTTGCATTAGGGTTAAAGAAAATTCCAAGTCCTTACCTTAACCAACCCTGCCTGCTTCAGCTCAGTGTGACCCAAAGTGATCAAGAGAAAACTCGTCTCTGAGAAACAGAGGTTTACAGCTAGTGAAAAATGATAGAGAGAGCAATTCTCAGTAAAATTCCTTGTAACACAAAGCCATACTTAAGCTTACACTTAATGTTCAAAGTCAGATAGCTCATCCCTTTCGAAACACAGTCATTATGACTGTTCTGATGCCAAGGCACACGTGGGACTCATTTCCACACATCTAGGGGAAAATCCCCAGGAAGAGGAAAAGCATCTGAGAAACTGTTGACTTAGATAACAAAGTGACCAACTCTATCTCAGTTATTTTCTTGTCCCGAGCTATTCTCACTGCATGTATAGACAATTAAGTTGACCTACTCATGGTACTACATTGTGCCAGAAATATATTTTGGATTGCTGGTTCAGTGAACACCTGCCCTTCTTGGCATGATGATGCCAATTAGGTCAGGGAGATGTTCTCCTTCAAATATATCGCAGCATAACTGATGTGCAAAATAGACACCTTTTGTAAGCTGTACCTGAGGCACTTATGTTCTCTATCTTACATATTTAGTACTCTCTCTTGAGATAGATTTAGGTGGCATTTCTTTCTCAAGGGCTCTTCATCTCTGTATGTCTACACATAGGTGTGCAAATTTGGCATGCATGGCTCATGAACTCCTCTATGGTGGTGTAGCTTTAACTTATGTATGTATATACACACTATTCAGTATGCAGCTTCAGAAAAACTAGAAGTACCAAATTCATACCCTAGATGTCAGTAAAAGAAAAAAACATTAAACCCCATTAAAAACGTTTTATAAAGGTCTGTGAATCAAGCACTGTGTTAGCCAATTATTCGTAAGATAATTCCCTATATGGACTGACACTTTTGCATCCCAAGTTTCAGCTCAATCAAATTTACACAGCCCAAGTTATAACCTCTTCAGGGTGGGGACTGCAACAGGAGCACCGACAGACGTTAACTGCTGTGCCTCTTCAGTAACACAGGCTCAACTGCCTGACTCTGACAGTGGCTGCTGGTGCTGTTATAATTAAGAATCTGTCTGGATTTTCATTACAGGTCCAAGTTTCAAGAGGTGTTAAATGCATATATTTTAAAGTGTGTTGGCTTGAAACCTAGGATACAAACATCCAGGGATATATTACATGTTTGTTTATAAAAATAAAAAGATATACAAATACTAAAACGATACAGAATGACCACTAGCTAACTCTGTCTCTGCATACTAGAGCGGTACAAACTAAAACCACAGTTTGGCTGAAATTAAGTATTTGATTGAAAATGAGATTTTACGTGCATTGTTTTTACCTAGCACCTTTCCCGTCTCCCCTGCTTGCCTGTCCACGCGCAAGTGAGACCGTTGCTTGTGCAGAAGCGTACACTTCAAAGGAGAGTTTTGCCATTTGAAAGCCAGGGTCCCGAGTGCTTTGTGCTGTTCATTTTTATAGTCATCCCCAGAAAGCCCAGTCGGGGTTCAGGGCTCCGTCGTGCTACATGCCTAGAGCAGCCTATAACAAAATCTTTCTGTCACCTGGCGCTCGTGTGTTTGTGTTCCTGCATGGACTCCCTGCTCCTTGTGATGCTTGCTGGTTAACTGCTTGCAGAATTGGAGCTCATTTGAGCATTTATTAAAAAAAGAAAAGAGAAAAGGGAAACCAATGTACTAAAGCTTCTCAGACTGGAATACTAACGCGAATACTATTTCTAGAACGTGCAAGGGCTTTGCTCATTCATGGGGAGTCAGCCCGGGACGATCGCTTCCACCCACGTTGCCTCTGCCTGCCTGAGACTGTCAGCCGTGGGGTAGGAAAGCACCCTCTTCTATCCGTGGTTATGTAACGCAGCACATCCCTCGAGAACTGGCATCATTCTGGAATTTGTATTTGGTCCTAATGTTCCATACTGAATTGGCAAGTGAGATTCCTGCTAGGAATGAATGACAGTTGGAGCTTAAAAGCAGGAACATTTGCCCGCTAAAGTTGCTGAACTCGCTCACTGCCAAGTCTGTCACTGAATTAGCAGATAGGCAGGGAAAGCAGTTGTGGCAGAGCACAACTGCCCCCCACCCCTTATCTTGGGCCCAGCTGACCACAAATAACTGACAGCTCCCAGTGCTGACCAGGAGGAACTAGGCGATACTGGTTGCAACTAGTAAGGTCAGAGACGGGCATGAGATAAGCAAAAAGGATATATTTTCCCCAACACGACACGAGAGCAGCAAAAAGGGTTTATCTCCACACCAAATACCGTATGACCATGAGTCGAACTCTGTGCCCATAAATAGCGCTGCAGCCTAGAGCCCACTGAGCTCTCCCGCACGGCAGCGGGCTGCGCGGCGGTGGCGTTCCCCTCGAGCTGGGACGCCTGGCGAGGTTAAGAGAACCTCTGACAAGAAAACGTTGGAGAGGTAAGAAACTGCGAATAACAAATGTGCGGTGAGACTCGCTTGCTGCAGTGGCTGCACTGTATTGCCATCTTCAATGCATTTGTTTGCAATAAACCCAGAATTAATACCTTCCCCCGCCTCATGACAGCAACATGCAGTACTAATTGTACTGCACTCCTTTGCAGCTTTAGGTCCCAATCCTGCATGAGAAGACCATGCGCCTGTATGTAAGGTGGAGAAAGGTCGTACTTTTCAATTTTTGGCAGTTTATTGCTCTTGATACAGTGACCTTTGAGCATCTTGCAAGCTTGAAGGGGTGCAGGAACACATTATTTCTCAGACAGATAGCTGAGGCATCAGAAGAGGGATAGATAAATTTTGGCAGATTTACATCTTAAATCAACATTTGCAACATAAATGTTCTCACCTGTCCACTCTGCCTTGCTCCTGCAGGTTACTGCCCCCACTCCTGGGACAGCAGAGCGGGAAAGGGACCTACGCTCTGCCCTCAGGAGCTTGAGGTCATTACCTGGAGGTTGAGGGGCTCCAATTCACCTGTGGCAAGTGGAAGTGGGACTGCTGAAGGGGCTGCAGCATCCACCCTTGCTTTCCTGGAGGATGTTCTTGCTTTGTAACAACGACGGCTGCTCAGCTAATGAGACAGACCCTTCTGGGGGGTTGATTTACCTTTGTGTAGACAGCCTGAAAACCACCATGGTGTTGGTTTTCCATGCCAGCGCGTACCGTGGAGTTTGCCCAGGTGCAGCTGAGATGTGGGGCCGCATTTCCTCATGCTGACTTTGCTCTGGGGCCAGGAATGGCCAGTGAAAGAATGGCTAAGAGGACAGCAGCTCAAACCATTGCAGCGTGACTGCGGAGCATCCTACGGGGCTCGGGCAAAGAGAGAGGCTGTGGAGAGCCAAAGGGGGCACGGAAGTTTGCAGGAGTCCTCACAGCCTAACCACCGGGCCATCTTCAGCGCCTGGCTGGGTTTGTTTTCACTTGCCCTTCTACCTAGCAGCGTTTTTAGGCACTGGCAGGTCGGAGTATTTTTAAGCGTTTTCAAGCGCCGTGCTCGCTAGCCTCATTAGCGTAACTAACTCCTCGCACAGCAGCATCACCTCGTAACAGACACAGAGAAGCCCAAAGGAGCTCCAGGGTCCGAGGGGCGCTGCGGAGGGGGGCGCGCTGCAGGCCCCGAGCGGGCGGGGGGGCTGGCGGCAGAGGAGCGGGGCGCGGCGGCCCGCGGCGCGGCTCTCCCGGGGTGTGGGGCGGGGGGAGCCCGGCCCCCCGCCCGGCTCCGCCGCTGCGGCCGGGGCCGCGGGCACCCGCCTCTCCCGCGGCGCTGCCCGGGGCCGCGGCCGGGGCCGGGGCGCGGAGCGGCGCCTCGGGGCGGGCGGCGGAGACGCGGCGGCGCGCCGGAGCCCGCGGAGGGGCCGGGGGCTGCGGGCCGCGGCGGGGTCCCGGCCGCAGGCGGCCCCGCAAGGCTCCCCAGCACGGCGGCAGCTCCCCGGCGCTGGGGCTGCAGCAAACTCCCTCGCAAGAGCTGTTTGTTGACCACATTCACGTTTCAGAGCCCTGAAGCTAAAAGCACTTTACACCATAAAATAAAAGCACTGTCTTTTTTTTTTCCTAAAAGGTTACGTCTGGAGGCCACGCTGCTCATACTTCATACAGAAAACTACTGAAAGGGCTATGAAATCCTCTATGATTTACACTCCCTCTCAGTGCATTAGGATATAGATCTACTCGACTCTAAAAATACTGCGGAGTTTCTAACCGACGTGAATATATGTGCATTATTTCAGAAAGTCTGTTAGAAAACTTGTCAACACATTATAAAGCATAAACCAGGACTTGGCCATTAAATACAGAGATCAGAGACAGAATATATACCGCAGGAAGTCCTAAGAAAAGTCCCTCCATTCAGAAAAGGTCTATTAGCTAAAAGTTTACACACAATATACACGAAAGGGTTTAGAGAGAGCCCACGGACCGTAATTACAAGGCATAAATGGAATCAGTAAGGGCTTTACAGTCCCCAAAGCAGCTAACTGGGCTGCCAGAAAATAATTTTAATATTGTCATAATTTATTACCCACCAAAAGCCACATCAAGGATTGTAAATAGAGTTACTTTGTGTCCACGCCTGCTCGTTAAGCAGTCTCGTTCCCTTCTCCTAAAAATAGTAAAACAAAAACCTACCTGCATTATTAATCTGTGGTTAGAGCATGTTAAAAATGTCTTCTGACGCCTTTTCTTTCTTGAGGTTTGTTATCTCCCTCCAATCACATGACAATGCGAAGTGCTGGGGGGGCGACGGGGGAGCACGGCACTATTGTGATCAAATGCCAATATTAATAATTATCCAGGCAGGAGGAAATACTGTTTTAAGGGCGCGAGTTCCTATTTAATTCGAGGCGTTTTATGATGCTGAAATTAAGGGCATGCTAATGGTAGAAACGTTCTCGCTGCCGTTCCCGAAAGCGTCTGTAAAACCAGCTTTTGAATGTATGTTTTAAGATGTGGTCTAGGAAGTCACCTCTGGAATCTCAAATACAGTAGAACAATAAAGCAGGTTTACTTGTAACTAAGTGCTTAATTTGCTATGATTTTTTAGAGAAAATCAATAAAATGTTGCCTGTTATTTATTGGAAATAACCGCAGATAGGTAGCCTGATGTATGTTGGCTTTAGAGAGCGCACAACTGTGTAATGAATTGTAATTCAGAGGACTGTTAAATGTGAACCACAGAACCTTTCAGAGGTAATAAAGTCATTACTTTTTACATTGCAGCCACCTTGGAAAGCTTTACACGCGCTATTACACGTAAATCAAATCATATCAAAAATATGTACGTACCCACCGTGCACACGCACGCCCGTTCGTGTGCGCTTTGCTCAGCACCGTGTGCACGCACGGACACGGCCGCCGACCCGCAGGTGCGGTGCGAGACCGGGGCACGGGAGCGGCTGGCTGCTGTCCCCTGCAGTTGTCCCCCCACCGCCTTTCTGCCCCCCTCCCCGAAACGTCCCGCCCGCTACGCGCTCGCCGCCCGCGCAGCCGAGCCCAGAGGCGCCTGCGACGGCTCCGGCTCCGGCTCCGGCTCCGGCTCCGGCGGCGGCTCCGGCTGCCGTGCGCGCTGCGGCGGGGCGACCTCGCCTCGCCTCGCCTCGCCAACAGGTCGCCGCCGCCTCCGCGCCCGCGCAGCGCCCCCCCCCCTCCCTCCCGCAGCGGCGGCGCCGAGCTGCCCGAGCCCCCTCGCCGCGCTCGGTGCGCGTCCCGGCTCCCGGCCACCTCTCGCCTCCCGCGGAGCTGCTGCGCGGCTCGGCGCTCCGTCTCCCGCCGCCGCCGCTTATTGCTGCCGCGGGCTGCTGCCTGCCCGCGCCGGCGGCGTGCGCGCCCGAGCGCGGTTTCGGCGAAGTTGCAGCCGCCGCTGCCGCATCCTCCCAACTCCAGGCACTTCGCCGCTCCGCGCCGCGCCGCGCCGCCCGGCTCCCCCTCCCGGAGCCCCGCGCCGCGGCTGCCCCGGCCGCAGCCCCGGCCCCGGCGGGGGCGCGGGCGCTGCCCGAGGCCGCGGCGTGCCGGCTCCTGCCCGGCCCCGGCCCCGGCGCTCCCCGCCGAAGTTGGCCGCGGGCCGCAGCCCGGCTCTGGCTCCCGGGGGAGGGACTCCGCGTCCTCGGCGGGGGGGGGGGGGGGGGGGGGGGGTAAGGGGGGAGGCGGCGGGGAAGCTGGGAGCCGGATGCCCCCCCCCCCCCCGCCGCCTTTTTGGGTGGTCTCTGGTCCTACCTGGCTTCCCCCAGCTCCCCCACCTCCTGTGCACATCCCCGGGCTAGCCTGCCCTGCAGCCCTCTCTGCTCCTTTTGCCTCCCTGATGCATTTGCTTTCCCGGCGGGGTGTGTGTGTGTGTGTGTGTGTATGTGTGTGCGCGGGGGGGGGGGGGGGGGGCGGGTGTGCGCGCTGCCGCTGCCTTCCTCGCTTTCTTTCTTTCCTGCCCGCTTTCTCCGCGTGTGCGCGTTTAATTTCCCCTCCTCGCCGCTCTCGGGTTTCCCCTCCTGCGCGGCCAGCGGCGCTCGGCGCGGCGCCCTCCCCTGCGCCGCCGCCGGCCCCCTGCTCCCCTCGGCGGCGTGCGCCCGGTGCCGGCCCCCCCCGGCGCGCCCCCTCCCCTCTCCCCGCTGCGAGCACTGTCCATTGGCTTGTCCTGCTCTCTTTTTCATGTCCAGCCCCTGATGAGTGTCCATTGGTGTTGCCTTCGCCTTCCCTCCTCCCCTCTCCCCGGCTTGCCCTGCCCATGTTTTGTATGTCTCTGTCCATCCAGGCTCCTGACGTTCAAGTTCGCAGGGACGTCACGTCCGCACTTGAACTTGCAGCTCAGGGGGGCTTTTGCCATTTTTTTCATCTCTCTCTCTCTCTCCTTCTCTCTCTCCCTCTCTCTCCCTCTCTCTCCCTCTCTCTTTTTTTTTCTCCCTTGCACAAAAAAAAAAAAAAAAAAGCCATGACTGCTATCCCACAATTCATCTTCCCTGCGCCATCTTTGTATTATTTCTAATTTATTTTGGATGTCAAAAGACATTGATGAAGATATTTTCTCTGGAGTCTCCTTCCTCTCTAACCCGTCTCTCCCGATGTGAACCGAGCGACTCACAAGCCACCGAAGCCACCAACCCACCATGTCGCGCCGCAAGCAAGGCAAACCCCAGCACTTAAGCAAGCGGGAATTTTCACGTAAGTAATCCAGAGAGCAATTTATTTAATTTCTCCTTCATGGATTTAATTTTTAATTTGAGAAAGAGAATAAAAAAAATAACAGAGTGAGAGTGAGTGAGTGAGTGGGGGAAAATGAACTCAACGCGGGCTCGGGATTGCTAGCATGACGGTTATTTTTGCCCGCTCTAATTTAATCACCTTGCTCACTTTTCTTCCCTTTCTCTCCCCGGCCCCCCACGCCTCCGACGGGCGCTCGCTCTGCCCCTTCCCGCTCCCGCCGCCTCTCCCCCCGCGCTTTCCGCACTCCTGCGCGCCGGGGAGCGCGCTGTGGCCGCGGAGCCGGCGAGGTGCGGGCGAAAGTGCAAAGAAGCCGCCGCGGGCAGGAGCGGCAGAGCTGCGCGCCCGCGGCGGCCGGCGCAGCGAGCCGCGAGTGCGGCGCCGGGAGCCGCCGCGCCGGGAGCCGCCGCCCGCCCTCGCCCCTTCGCCCTGCGCGCGGAGCGGAGCGCGGAGCGCGGCGCGGCGGCTCCCTTTTGTCTGCGCCGGGGCCGCCGCCGTGCCCGCCGCCCCGGGGCCGCGGTGACGGCCGGCGCCGCGCGGCGCTCCGCCGCCCCGACCTCGCCCCGCGCCCGCCCCGCCGCCGGCTGCGGCTCCGGCTGCGGCTGCGGCTCCGGCTGCGGCGGGGGCTGGGGGCGGCCGCGGCGCCCGGGGAGCCGCGCCGGGAGGGATTCCCTCCTCTGCTCTGCCTCGCCTCGCTCGCTCTCGCTCTCTTACTATTTTTTGGAAGATTTTCAAAAAAAGTGGAAGTGGATTTTGATTGGGAAAAATCTCGTGTCTGAATGTTTACAAGCACCGCGTGTGTGGGGAACCTCCTGCCAACAAACACAGACAAGAGCGAGTCCGGGCTGCGCACACACACATGCACACACACACACACACCCGCGCGCACACGCACACACCCGCGCTCACACACACCCGCGCGCACACGCGCACGCACACGCACACACACACACCCCGGGAGCGGCATTCCCACCGTCGCATTTAAACACAAAACCAAATCTGCGCTCCCCGGGAGAGAAAAAGCAAACCCGAGCCCCGCCACACTGTTCGCAACAAAAACTCCTCGGCTCCTTCCCTGCGGCCGACGCGGCACACACCAGGGCTAGATGCGAGATAAGCGGGAGCGCTCTGTGCACAACAAAAGGCAACTCGAGCTGGAAAGGTTTGGGGTGAGGGGGGTGGGAAGGAAGGGGGAAAAAAATCCCCCTTTTCCTTAGAGTGAGCGTGGGGGAAAGGGAGAATGATGCATGCTTCTCGCGGGGCTTTTTATCCCTTCTTTTTCTTTCTTTCTTTTTTTTTTTTTTTTTCCCCGCACTATGCCTGGCGGGTTTTGTTCGCTCCCCGGGATCGCAGAAACCCGGGGCGGTTTCCCTCTGCCAGCCGGATCCGCGCTGGCTCTCGCCCGTGCAAAACTTTGCAGCGCCGCTCCCGCGGCGCGGGGCGCGCGGAGCTCTCGAGCGGGGGCTGCGGCGAGCCGCGGGCGGCCGCCCCCGCGCAGCCGCCCGCGCCCGCGCACCTCCGCCGGCCCCAAGCGTGCCCCAGACCGCGAAGGCGGGGGGGGGGGGGCCGGGTGCGTGCGCTGCACCCCGCACCCCTCCGGGCCCCCGCTTCTCGGGGCGCTGCCCCGCCGCGAGCGCGCCCCGCGGGCCGGCGCGGAGGCCCCGCACGTGCGCGGCGGCGGGCCCGGCTGCCCGGGGCGGGCGGGGAGGGAGGGAGGGAGGGAGGGAAGGAGGGGGGCCGGGCCGCGGGAGGAGGGGGCATGTGCTGGAGTTGGGTTGGTTTTTCTTTTTTCTTTTTTTTTTCCCTCTCTTTTCCCT
Source organism: Rhea pennata (assembly GCF_028389875.1). NCBI lineage: Eukaryota > Metazoa > Chordata > Aves > Rheiformes > Rheidae > Rhea > Rhea pennata. Next base: position 8,317,922 of record NC_084665.1, on the reverse strand, counting down.
TTTCCTTTCCTTTTGCACGTTTTATTCTTGGTGCGGGCTGGGCTCGGATGTGGATTTCAGTCGCTAGGAGGCAGAACAAGATCAAAAAAAAAAAAAAAAAAAAAAAAAAAAAAAAAAAAAAAGAAAAGAAAAAGGAGAAGCAGCCAAAAAAGCCCAGCGAACTTGAACCTGGTCGGTTCCTCCGCGTCCTGAACGCGCAGCCCCCGCGGCGGCGGGAGGGCGCTTCCCCCCCCCCGGCTTTGTTCTGCATTTGGGGCTGGCTGCGGCGCGCAGCGCGGGCGGGTGCTCCGCTGCCGCGGGGGGGGGGGGGCGCAGCCTGCGCCGCGCAGCGCCGCGCAACTTGGGCGCGCAGCGGGCGGCCGCGGGCACGTGCGGCGGCGGCGGGCGCGGCGCGGGAGCAGCGCGCGGGTGCGCACGCGGCCGGGGCCGGAGGATCGGGCACCTGGGCCGGGAGGTTGGGTCGGCCCCGGTTTGAGAGAGGCGCCCGGCAAACCAGTGGCGAGACCAGGTGAACTGTGTTTCCGCGGTTCCTTTGCAGACCTGCTCTTTTTGGGTTTTTTTTTTTTTTGTGTGTTTTTTTTAAAAAAACAGTAATAACAAAAACATATTTTGCTGCCTCTGCCTCCTTCAGGAGCCAAATGTTTTGTGGTGAACCCGGTGCCAGCCGGATTTCATACATGAGTATATAATTCTTGTTAATTAGCAATAATTTACGTTAAGAGCACAGAAAACGTTGAGGTTACAGGTTTTATATCTGTACGTTTGATCATCTTGTTATTTTCAAGAACTTTGCCTCCTATAAAATTAATTAGGTGAAATGTGGAGGTGTAATCAGCAACCTCTGAATTACCACTTCATTTCCTGGTTTTGATTGTAAATCAGCCCAGTCGGTACAGACTTTAGCAAAGTCTATTTTTGTTTAGGACTACTTTTAACTGCCTGGTGTCTGCGCACTGTGTTACCTTCCAGCGCTAAATAATACCGGCGGTGCCAGAAATAAATCAGGCCACGGGAAAATATTCTTCCTGAATAATGACCGTGCCGGCTTCCACGCTGGCGACTTGCAAGGGGAGGGCTGTTTGTTTTGCATCCTCTGCTGCGGAGAGTTTGCAAACTGCAAGTTAGGTTTACTGGTTAGCCCAGTCTGGTGCGTGCAGCAAGCTACTGGGGGGATTTGGTTTGGTAATAATTTACTCTCTGCGCCCAAGCGCAAGGAACGGCCAGAGAGGGAAACCGCCGGCGCGGAAGTGCCGCGGGAACGTGCTGCTCTCTCCTCCGCGCCGGAGGAGCGTCGGCGCGTGTTGTGTATTGCCGTTTGGGCCGTGAGTTCAGCAGAAAAACCCCAGTGATGAAGATATTGTTTTTATTAATACAAACGTAACCTTCATATTCCTGTGGTTGACCTTACGTTAAATTAGAAGTGGTACTAGAGGCCAGAAATTACGGACTGTATCCCCGTGTCCTAGTTGGAGCTAAGGTACGGTAAGGTAGTGTGCTCCTCCAATATTATTTTACACGGCACAACTGGGAGCTACTCTAGATCTTCCTCCGCAATATTCAGCCTAGGTAGGGTTGAAATAAATTTAACCTGAGTTCGCTGGATTTTTTGCACTTTATCAAAATCAGTTCCAATATTGTGCCGTCAAATTAAAATCTATTTTTTGATTCTCTGTGGCTTTAAGTTCATTAAATGGGAAATTGGCAGCTAGCTAAAGAAGGTCAGACTGATTAACTGTTTAAGAGTTGCATTCGGTCTCACTTGTGTTACCTGGCAGCGTTGTAGGGTGTTTTGTGTTTGTGGTGCCCTCTCATTTTTGTTGTTGTTGTTAGTGTACACATTGCCTTGCGCGGGTACGGGAACACCGACACACGGCTGTTATTACTATTTTTTTTTTCTTGAAAGGCTATGGTGATGGATACTGCACACACGTTGCCAAGATCTTTCTGTACAAAGTTTAAAAAAAAATAAATAAAAAGCAAACAGAAAAGAAAGACACGTCTACCTTGTTAGAGCATCCGCTGACGATTATGTGAGCAGAAGTAGCCTCATAATGAAGCTTTTTGGAGCTCATTCAGAAAATTTGTCAACTTTGACAACATTAGGCAAGGTATTTTGAGCTTAAAGAAAGCACTTTTCCGTCTTGCCCTGCAGCGTGGCGCTCGCTTGGCCGTACGGCTTGGTGTGCGACGAGAGCCACCAGTACTAACACGCTCAAGAGAAACTAGGTGCTCCCTTTTCCGGGAAGAAAAAAAAAAAAAGACTAATTGGCTGATTTTCCTGAGTACTGAAAGATACCCTGTTCAGTTAATGCTCTGGGTGGAACTGTGAGTGGATTTGGTATTTAGGTGGGTTCTGAGCAGTAGGTGAAAGTCAGCAGTCCTCCCCCCCCCCCCCCCCCGCACCCCCTCCTCCATGGCGGGAATTTTTTGTTGATTTTTTTTTTTTTTTTTTTTTTTTACAATTTAGCTGTCTCTTTCTTGCCTTGCTCGCCCCCGGCCTCCCCCGCGGGGCTGCCCGCCGTGCCGTGCCGGGCCGTGCCGGGCCGCCCTCCGCCCGCGCCCCGCGTGCGCGGGCCCCTCGTGGCTCCGCGTCCCGGCGAGCGCGGCCGGCTCGCGGGAGGCGCGCCGGGGCCGGACGGGGCCGGGGCCGGACGGGGCCGGGGCCGGCTCGGCGCGCGCTAACGCCGCCGCTCTTGTTTCCGCACGTGCAGCCGAGCCGCTGGACGCCGTCCTGAGCGAGGAGGAGCCCGAGCCCGGCGCCCTGGGAGCTCCGGAGGGGGACCACGACCTCCTCACCTGCGGCCAGTGCCAGATGAACTTCCCGCTGGGGGACATCCTGGTTTTTATCGAGCACAAGCGGAAACAGTGCGGCGGCGGCCTCTGCCTGGAGAAGGCTGTGGATAAGCCGCCGTCGCCGTCGCCGAGCGAGCGGAAGAAGGCGTCCACCCCCGTGGAGGTTGGCATCCAGGTGACGCCGGAGGACGACGACTGTTTGTCGACGTCGTCCAGGGGGGTCTGCCCCAAGCAGGAGCACGGAGCAGGTAAATGCGAGCAAGGAGGAGCGCCGGGCGATGCCCCGGCTCGACGGTCGCGGGGAAGGCCGGGGCCGAAAGAGTTAACGCGCGGGGACGGTAATTAAACGCAGCCCCCCCACCCCCCCACCCCTCCGGCGAAGCGACACCGCCGACCTTGACTTTCAGCTGCCATTTGCGACCGGCCGGGCCGGAGCGGAGAGGGCGCTTGCTGAAGCGCGCAGACGTGCTCAGTCGAAAAGTTTAAGGGCACGCTGGAAATTTCAAAAGGTTGGTGTGACGGGAAAGGCCGCTCGCTGCAGCCTGCCTGCCCGGCCGAGTGATAAATGCTCCTCTCCTCCGCGCGCGCCTGCCTCCGACGGGGCTTTGACAGATGTGTCTTGATTTTGTTTGTGGGTTGCACAGCCGCGCGTCAGCCGTACAAACGTCCAAGACGGAGCTCTGTTGTGTGCAACAAACAGTATGAAATGTGCTTTTTTTTTTAAAAAAGGGTAAATGATTCCATTTCTGAGCTTTTTTTTTCCTTTTTTTTTTTTCCTAAACGGAAAGCCATTCACTGTGCAAGTATTTTAGCAAATGAGACTAGAAAAATAGAACTTGCTACAGGAAAGAAAATCACAGAAACACTGGGAGCCTAGCAAGGCATATTCTGTTCTTAAAATCCCGTTAGCAAGCAGGAATATTCCCCATTTATAGTGAGCATTGCAAATCACTTCACATTGCCCCAGTAATGCCGCCTGAAAAACACAAGCCGGTAGCACACCAAGACTCACACGTGCCTCAACCAGTTCTGACAAAAAAATAAAGGGGAGAGGCTGGTGGCGTTCAGGATGTGGCGTCGCGTGCTCCCCTGCTGCAGCAGCGCAGAGGACGGCTGAGCGCGAGCCGGAGTGCAGGACGTGGTGGTGATCGCAGGAGGGGCTGGAGCCCGCCTTGGCCTTGCTCTGGCTGCCGAGGGGGACCGTGATAGGGCAGCAGGCGCTGGGAGGTTCAGCGTGATGCTCTCGTGGCCTTCCTGGCCTCCAGACCAGCCGTTAAATCACGCTTGATGTTTGTGTTTTTGAAGGCTTTGTGGTCGTGGCAAGTGTATTGGGGTATGTGTGGGTCTGCGTGCATGTGCACGTGTCCATGCAAGGCCGTGTGCATGTATATGCGTCTGTGCAGAGCCGTATGCATGCACGTGCGTCCATGCAAAGCCGTATGCATGCACGTGCATCAGTGCAGAGCCGTATGCATGCATATGTGTCTGTGCAGAGCCGTATGCACGCACGTGCATCAGTGCAAGGCCGTATGCATGCACGTGCATCAGTGCAGAGCCGTATGCATGCACGTGCATCAGTGCAAGGCCGTATGCATGCATATGTGTCTGTGCAGAGCCGTATGCATGCACGTGCATCCGTGCAAAGCCCTAAGCATGTGCACGCACCTGTGCAAAGCTGTGTGCCTATACAGGCATATGTAACGGCGAGGAGCGCACTGTTGCTGCGAAGCCGCAGTGGCGGCCGCGGGCGAGCCGCTTCCCCGGCGCGGTGCGGGCAGAGCCCGCTTGCGCGCGCTGCCCGCGGTTCGGAGGAGCGGGAGCGGAGGGGGCGGGCGCGATGAGCGGGGGGAGCCTGGCGCGGGGGGCGCGCGGGCTTCCCCGGCGCGGAGCCCCGCTAAGTCGCCAAACGCGGAGGGCCGGGGCGGCGACGCAGCACGGGGCGCGCGTGCCGGGGCGCAAAAGGCAGCGTCCGTCAGGCGGCACCGAGCAGCGTGGTCCTGGAGAGCTTGCCCGGCAAGCCCGTCCGTCTGTCCGTCCGCCCGGCTGCGCGGCAGCCCAGAAAATAGGCATTTACCGGCAACGTGAAAGCGGAGCCGCTGGGCCGGCGGAGGTGTCGCGGGTAGCCGGGTGCGGGCCGCGCTCTGCCTGCTCTTTGCAAGGTAAGGAGTTGCCGCGTTACAGGAAAGGATCGTCTTAAGATGAGCAGCGGTGAAGGGTCCGTGCGCCCGAAGGGGAGGCGCTGCCTCGCGCGGCCGGGAGGGCAGGACGGTGCCCGTTCGGGGCTCGACCCTGTCCTGCCCCCTTCGAAGGCGGCGCGGGTACGTCCGCCTGCGCGCCTTGACTTGGTCGGAAATTTTGAGCGATGCTGATCCAGCGCCGTAGCTGAAATGTCGTAAATTTAAGTGAAAATTAATAGGATATGTTGTGCGGGTCCGACGAGGCAGCTTTCATCAATATGTATGTCAAACACTCGCCAGCAGACACCGGCGGCCTGTGATTTGCAGTGAGAGCTGCGGCAGGGCTTTAGTTATCCAGGCTCATATTTTACAATAGGGGGAAATATTAACTGAAGTATCTAGAGATCAGTGAATGTAAAATTGCTGTTCACTTATTGAAAAGGCTGAGGAAATACTTATAGCCCACCGGCGTCAGGTTTTGGTGTTTTGTTTGTTGCATGTATAAATCCGGGGGAGTTAATGAAAGGTGATTTTTTTTGGGGGGGGTGAAGAGGGATCTTAAAGGTTACTCGGATTCATTTGGAGCACTTCGAGTGCTGCATATATTCCCTTTTGCCATTACGCCTGCGTGTCGGTGGATACCGCGTTTACTGTGCAGAGGGAGGAGGGAGGAGGAGGGGAGGTCGTCTTTAGTGCTTGAATCCTTTATTCTCAATTTGCTTGTTGTATTTAAATGTAACACACGGGAGGAAAAAAAAAAATAACCGAGGGGAGAATGGGCGTAACTTGGTGCTGAATTTTGGAGTGTGTACGTTCGGGCGTTACGTTTGCCAGCAGGTGATTTCTTTGACGAGTCTGTGTGCCACAGCAATTTCCTTGGGAGCGTTACCAGGATTTGCCGTTACAATTCTGCAGGTTGCACGTGGAGATCCTGTATCGATCACTTGGTTTGGTTGCAGATAAAAATTAGTAACGTCTGAACTGAACAGTTAGCATTGCAGCTGGAGGGTGAGGAGAAAGCTGGAAGCGCGCTGGTGGGAAAAAATTAAGAAAGCTAAAACATTGTGCTCTTCCTTCGGTGCAGAGGCAGGTGGAAGTGGGCTGGGTGAAGCAGGGACAGGCAGGGAAAAATTTGAGGTGCTGTCCAGAGGCTCCTGCCCGGGAGCGTGGGAGTCCCGCGCACGAGCCGTGCTCGTAGGTACGGCGGGGAAAGGCGGCGAACGGGCAGCCTGGGGGTTTTGTCCAAGTGCGGGGTCAGAGAAGCTCTTTCTCAGGGAAATTGTACATAGATCCGTCACAGCGACTGCGTGATTGAGCTGCAGAAGTGTCCGGCGATCGTTGGCGTCGCCGGACGACTTCGGAAAGCTTAATTAAAGGCCGAGGCCCGTAGGGCTGTGAAATTCGCTTCTGGGGGGAAAAATGTGAAAAGTGCGGAGGACCCAAAAGTTGTTGGAGCGCTGCTCCGCCAGGGGTGCGGGGAGGAGGCACGCGTTTGCCTGTTTGCCCTCTTATAAATGATGTTGTTTTGGTTTTTTTGAAGCGAACACGTGGTATCAGTCTCGTCCTTCGCACGAGGTGAAGACTGGGTTAGTTTCCCTGTTCCCTGCTGCTGCAGGCAGCTCGTGTAGAGAGGGCTCGTTGCGGCGAGCACGGCCGCGGGCTCGGCCGCGCAACGGGAGCAGCGGGAAAGTTTTCCTGGGATCCGGGGCGGCGGCGGGAGCGTCGCGGCTCATTGCGTCGCTCGCCCTGTTTTTTTTTTTTTTTTTCCTCTTTTTTTTTCCCCCCCCCGGTTCCCATGAGTCAGATGTGCTTGTTGGGAGGCTTTGGGACGGGCTTCGCCTTCCCCCGTCGGCCGCGGGTTTCGGGGGTTTCTGCGGCCCCCCTTGCGCAGAGGAGGAGGCCTGGCGGCCCCGGGGCGCGCGAGCCCCGTCTCGCTCGATGCACGTGCCGAGGGCGCGTCCGGGGGCCGCGTCGCGCTGCGCTGCCTCGCCCGCGCGCGCCCTCCTTAGGGACGGTTTTGGGTCGGAATTCACTGGAAGCCACGCGCCGTTTTTATATCCAGTAGTAGCGGCTTCGCGCAGTAAAAGGCTTTTAAGCATCAAGCTGGACACGGCTTGGCACTTGGCCACTTTATTATTTTATTTATTTTTTATTTTTTTAGCGGGAGCTCTGGTCCCCGGGGAGGTTCGGCCGCGGGTTTCGTTTGGGTCAGCGGCGGGGGCGGCGGGCTCGGCCGCGGGCCCGGCGCCGCCTTCGCCCCGCGCTCGGACGGGCGCTGCCGGCTGCGGCGCCGCGGTATTAACGCTCCCTCGCCGCCGCGCCGCGATGAAGCTGTACGCGGCAAGCTTAACGCGCAGCCGGTCTGGGGAATTGCATGCGACTTAGATAGCCCGGCGTGAGTGACAGCGGTGGAAAAAAAAAAAACGCTCAGTGCGCCACAGTTTGCATTCCTGTTTTCCTTTGATCGAGAGCAAAGGGAAAACATCCACTTCTTTCCCTCCGCGTTTCATATAGAGGTTTCTCCTTTGCAAAATCGGTTAGTAAGTAAGTAAACGCGGAAGGGAAATGAAGTGTGTGGCGTGTGGCAGAATTACTTGAAACGCATCGGTGTCAGCCTTCCGAGCCTGGTGCTTTTGTCCGAGCGTTAGCAACTGTTTATTTTTTTGTACTTGAGATCATTTGTTTTGCTTTTCATTCTTTTTTAGTGTCTGTGTCTGGTTGAAACAAAGAAAATACAGGCAACGTAGGCAGGGAGCTGCAGGCTGCTTTGCCCCCTCCTGCAGATGCAGCCCGGCTCTACACCCAGAGCGAGCGAGTCCCTGCAGCGGTTTCGTTTGCTCGTGCTTAGAGCCTCGAATTCGAAACTCCGTTAAAAGGTGTGTTTTCCAGCTCGGGGGAGGGTGGAGGGTTTTTAATAACGTGCTCGCTTAACTGAATCAACAGCTGTCAGGAGCGGGTGTCGTAAATCCGCCGGCAGCGCGGAGCCAAGCGCGCGTTCCCCGCAGCGAAGCGCTCGCAGCAGCCCGTCGGCCCGCGGGGCTCCCGGGCTCCCCGGCTTGCGGACGGGGCGCCGGGGCGTCTCTTCCCTCTGCTCTCCCCTCCCCGCAGACCCCTCCGGGCTCGTCCGGCGCGGCTCCTGGGGAGCCTCCGCCGGGGAGGAGGAGGAGGAGGAGGAGGAGGAGGGGGAGGAGGAGGAGGAGGAATTCGCCGTGGGCTCGTGCGGAGGAGCGAGGGGCGCCCGCGAGCCTGCGGCCGCCGCGCTCGCTCCCGCTCGGGCTTTGCGCGGGAGCCGAACAGTCCCACCTGCGACCCGATCTTAGCTTCGGGTACGAAACCGCCTGCCTGCATCAGCAGCAGCGCTAGCGTGAGGCAGCGGAGGCTCGCCGAGGGCCCTGCCTTCCGCCGCGGCCGCGGGTGCTGCTGCCGCTGTTGTTGCTGACCTATTGCTGCTGTCATTATTATTATTATTATTACTACTACCTTTTTAAGATACACACACGCTGCAGCGCCTCACTCCTTAGGAAGCAAGGAGCTTAATTTTGCACGTCTTTTTCGGTGCCTGCTCAATCGATTTAGCAGGCAGTGAAACAGAAAATGCGAAAGTAAAAATAAGAATACACCTTCGCCCTCCCCATGAGCTCCGAAAATTCACAGCGGTTCGTTCGTCCCCCCCCGGTGCGGCGCTTTGCTGCGGCGTCGCTGCTGTTGCTCCGGACGTCGGGGCAGCCGCCTCGGTTTTGCTGCCTGTTGGCTGCGGAGCTCGTTCCTCCCGGAGCGAAAGGAAAAGCAGCAAAATCGTTGCGCTTCGGCCAGGGTGTCGAAGAGGCGCGGAGCATTCGCTGCACGAGCGTGACCAAGGGCTTTTTACTCTATGTTCCTTATTATTAATCTTGATTTTCACGCGTGTGCGTATGTGTACGCATATGCACGTGTAGCTTTCGGGCAGGGGGAAGCAGGAGTTGGAGCCTTTTTCTCTTAGAGGAGCTGAAACACAGTTGGTTGCAGTAAAAAAAAAAAAAACAGGAAGAGTATTACCTCCTGAGAGATTATTTAGAGGCTGTATTATTTTGTAATAAACTATAAACTGTCCTATGTTAAATTTGTGTTATGTTAGAAAAAAAATCAATAAGGAAGAATTAAATTCTGATAAAGATACTCTTGGATCTTTGAAAACAACTGCTGTCCTTTTAACTAAAACATTTGAGGAGCTTCAAAGAGTATGTATTTCTTCTGATCTTGGAGCTGTGTGACTGGTAGCAGGGAAGGGGGAAAAAAATCTTATTCTACATACGAGTGGATCGCTTAACAAGTCGGCACAGACACATACTTGTTTGTACAACGGAGATAAAAATTCCCGTATAAAAATAATTCGGCGCTGAGAGCAGGCGTCGCGCCAGGGCTGCCGCCTCCGTGCCGCCCCCGCCGGCATCGTCCCGCGGGCGTCGCGGCCCCGTCCCCGTCCCCGTCCCCGCCGCGGCCCGCTCCCGTCCGCCTCCCTCGCCCTGCCCCGCGCTGGGTTATTTTTATTTTTTAGTTTTTTTTTTTTTCATGTTAATACCGCCGCCCGATGATGGAAATAATGTTTTTATAATACATTTGATGTTTACACGGAAGACGTGACTTGAGGGGAAAGAGGCTTTTTTGGGAGGGTGGCGGAAATCTTGTTAATCTGCTCGCGGAGAGCGGCGCACAATGCTGCCCAGGAGCAAGCCCGCGCCGCTTTTGATAAATCGCCGTGTTTAGAGATAGGTTTGGCTCTTAAGGGCTTAGTTTTATGAACAAAGTCCATAAAATTGTTTTCTGCCTCTGTTTGTCTCTAGCCCCTTTGGCTTGACTTGGAGCCCTATGTTTAGCTTAAGCTCAGTCTGGAAGATATAACAATTTTGCATTAAAAAAATAAGGAAATCACAGGAAGAAAAACCCTTTTGCTTTTTGGATGAATCTTACTGATAATTTGCTAAAGCTCATTTGAATTTTAAGCACTTCTTTAATCTTCAAAGGCTAAATTGCTTTATGAATATGCATGGTGTGGGCAGACTTTAGTTCATTACCTAGTTGTAAATTCTAATGACCATTAGGTCCTTGCAGTAATTGCGAATTGTTTTGCATTTTTGATTGGCCTATTAACATGTGCATTCGGCACACATCAGGCCAGCCTGTCAGGCTGCTGAAGGAGAAAAAAAAGGTGAAAATTGTTTTATAGCACCAAGATTCTTAGATTTTCAATCTTGGAAAATTGATGATGTAAAAAAATTAAAGCAGTGTTTTTTCTTCTCAAGATTGAAAGTTCACCAAGAGATTTGACATATTTAATTTACATGATGACTTTGCACTCCTTCATTAATGCAATTTGCATATGAAGCTGTTGTTAATCACTTTTGATCATGTTTTGTGTATTAGCTGCCTCAGTGGCTCTTCTCCCTCAGATGCTCCAGTAGAAAGCAGCAAAATGATGCATCTTCTTGCCAAGTTTCCTTTAGTGAATTGAGGAATTAGAAGTCTAACCTTGAGTAATTAAATATGTTTTATCAGTTCTCTTTTAATGTTAAGTACACTTTGTTGGAAGTGTAGAATGAAATTGTTCCCATTTGGGGGAGACATTCCTTTAAAGAAAATTCTGTATGTGTATCTGTGTAATAATTATTTCCCGTGCCCCAGAGCTGGCTTGGCCAAGCCAAGAGGTTGCGCTGCGGTGGTCCGGCAGCAGCCCGGCCGGCTGCGCCCGTGCTGGGCGTTTCGTAGCGTTGCTGGCCTTCCCGATGCCCAGGCCCGATCCCGATCCCAGTCTCGATCCCGATCCCGACGTGTGCGGAGCCACCGCCGCCGCCAGGGCTTGGCGCCCCGTTGGGAAGCCCTACGCTGTGGGCGCCGCTCTTCTCCCCGCCGGGCTCTCCAGTTGCTTCGCCGCGAACGATGGTCTTCTCCCGCCGCCGGGAATCGCCCGGCGCCGGCCGGGGGGAAAGCGGGAGCCGGAGGCCCGGCCGGTTCGCACCCCTGCCCCGGGGCCCTTCGGTCCGCTCCCGGCCGGGCCGCGCGCCGGGAACGCCGGCCGCTTCGCTTGCGCGATCGGGCCCTGGCGGTGGCTTTGGCCGCGCAACCGTCCGTGTTTCGTACTCGAGGCTCAACTTTGGTTTAAGAGTTTGTCGCTGGTTAACGAGACGAATCGGAGCGGCGAAACCGATACCCTGATTAAAGGGGCTGCTTAATGAAAGAAAATACATTGGGAGGGAAAATGACCATTACGCAAGAAACATAAGTATAATTTTAACCTCGGAGGAGACCCAGTGCTGCCCTTCTATGACTTCCATCCATACCATGCTAAAAGCATGGTTCAGTTCAAAGTTGTTAATATTCAGCTAGGAAACAGTATCCAGAACACAAATAAATTATTAAGTGCATGAACTTTTTCGGCAGTAAGATGAACTGATGGGGTCCATCTGTGAGATCCGGGGGCTTTTTATTTGTGCCTGTCGAACGATTCTGCCCTCTCCGACTTCATAGCCCTTGGTCTCTGGCCAAGTGCATGCATAATTGATTCCACACGCGCTATCATTTTCTTGATGTAATTGCTTTAGTAAGATATGATGAAATCTAATGGATAATTTGCTATACGAAAATGGCAAAAAAGTAAATGTTCGTATTTTGCGCAGGGTGCAGCGCGGAGGGCGCCCGGAGTACTCGCACAGTGGAGTAAAATCAAGTTGTACCAGCTCTCCGTACTTGCTTCTCCAATGGTCAGGATGCAAACTCAGGGGAAAGTTGTCCACACTGCACAGGGCATAGTGATTTTAGAAATAAATGTGTCGCAGGCTGGCTGCGCTGCTGTCCGGCTAGCGCTCGCGCTGGTGCCTCGACCGTCAAGAAGGCCCTGGATTGCTTAAATAGGGCCCTCGATTAAGTTCAGTGCATTGGTTTAGCTGGATGTATTTTTAGATAGTTCAATAGTATGTAAATTTTGAATCCACATAAAATTCCATACCCATTCAAAGGGAAATACTCCGCTTTCAAAACTGACATTACACTGGCCTTTAAGAACGGATTTGTGCGTTTCTCATTTCCTTTCCCCGCTCTTTCCCAATCCTGCAATATTCTATATTGCTTTCCATGTATGTATTTTTAGATAGATCTTTGAGGCAATGTATGGACACAAAAATATTTGATATTTGCTTCCTCCCCTCCCCCCAAATTGCTGTTTTCAGTGTACTGAAAGGGGGAGGGAGCAAAACCCAGACCCAATGCAAACCCGCGTATCTGCAGCAAACTGTTCCTGAGCAAGTCGTAGTAATGAACAACACATGATCTGAAACGCGATCAGCAAACACGCGCCTCTGCCAAGGAATTCCTGCCCTTCCCGTGCCGCGGAGCCGTAAATCAGCCTGGGGCCCGGCGGGAGAAGGGCGCGTTGGAGCACCTCCGAGCCGGGCACCGGGCGCACCGGCGGCGGCAGAGTGAACGTTTCGTTACGGCGGCGTTTTGCGTGGTTTCTTTTTTATTGTTGTTGTTTGTTGTTTTCTTTCGCTTCTTTCCCTCCCCCACCGTCTTAGGCTGAACCGAAATGTAAATTATTTTCTGGTCCTAATTGGATTTAATTATTTCTTTAGGCGAGGCTGGGGGGGGGGGGAGGAACGGCGGCGCGCAGCTGTCCGGACGGAACAAAAGATGCTGCGAAGCCCCCGCTCCCCGCGCGCGGGCTCGGGACCGGCGCCCCGGTGCCGCCCGCCCGCCGCGGCCCGCTTTGGGGGTCCCCGCGCGGCGAGGGGGACCGCCGGCGTCGCTCCGCGCCCGGCTCGTTGCTGGCGTCGGTGGGACTGTTCTGATTTTGTCGTTCGCTGTTAAAATTAATACACTCCGCGCCGGCTGTAAAAGTGTATTTGCATTTAATTGCAAGTCAGGATGAATTAGTGGCTCTGATTTAAAACCCGAACTCGCTTCTCGAGGAGAAGTCTGGAGTGAGGGAGGGAAGGAAATGGCTCCGGGCTTCGTTCTTCCAGGAGTGGAGGCTGGGCTGGAGAGAGGGGCCGGCACCGGTGGCCCCTCCGCTCTTTCCCCCCTTCCATGAGGTTGCTCGCGGTGGAAAACACCTTCGCCGCAAGGGGCTTGGGCTGGGTGGTCATGCACGTCTGCTGGGGGCAAGGCAGGGAAGGAGAGGGGCTGCCGGCGACCGGGCAGCCACACGAGGGGACGCTTGTCCTGGGGAAGCATCTGGCTGCTGTGCTGCTGCGTGGTGGTGGTGGTGGCAGTGGTGGTGGCAGTGGTGGTGGCAGTGGTGGTGGCAGTGCATGGTGGTGGTGGTGCATGGTGGTGCGTGGTGAGTGGTCGTGTATGGTTGTGGTGGTGGCAGTGCATGGTGGTGGTGGTGCATGATGGTGCGTGGTTGTGGTGGTGGTGCATGGTGGTGGTGGTGCGTGGTGGTGCATGGTTGTGGTGCGTGGTGGTGGCGGTGCATGATGGTGGTGGTGCATGGTTGTGGTGGTGGTGCATGATGGTGCGTGGTTGTGGAGGTGTGCATGGTGGTGCATGGTTGCGGTGGTGGTGCGTGGTGGTGCATGGTGCGTGGTGGTGGTGGTGGTGGTGGGCGGTGGTGCTGGTGTGGCCGGACTGGCATAGCAGACAGGGTGATGGATTGCTCCCAGGGGTGCCAGGCTGCGCCCTGGGCGTGCGGCGCTTTGGCTCGACGGGACGGGGGAAGCCCAGGCTTTGTGAGCCGGGCGGCCGCGAGGGGGCCGGGGCGGGCAGCCCCCGGGCGGGCGAAGGCGGCTCAGGCGGGAGAGGCCGCGGCCCCGGCGCCGCCAGCCCCTTCTGGCGTTCCCTTCTTCTCCCCGTGTACCTGCTGCGTGGACGTCAGATGCGCCCGGGTCTTCTGGCTGAAGGCAAAGCGAAAACACGCCGCTCAGTTTTCTCCCTCTGTACCAGTTGAGACCAGTCTCCGGGCCGCGCACGCGGGTTTCTGCCCTCGTCCCAGCTTGCTGGTGGGGAAAGAAGGGTTGCGGCGACGCCGGTAACCCGAGGGCCCGCGGCAAAAAGGGGGTCTTGGTGCTCCGGGAGGCCGATCGTGCGCGTCCGCGGGATTGCCAGCGGGATTGCCCGCGGGGCAGAAGTCACGTTCGCTGCGAGGCAACGCGCGCGTGGCGGGGGGAGGCCGGCGGCGGCGGCGGCGGCGCGGGCGGCCCCTGCCCGGCCGTCACCCGGCCTCGCGGCCGCTTCGGCGGTGTCGAGCGTCTCCGGCGCAGCTTCTCCTTGGCGCGCCCGCGGCGCGGACGGCGCTGCGCTGGAGACGCCGCGTTGTTTCCTAATCCGAGAGGAGGACTATAAACCATCAAATTACACTATCTGCAGGCTAATCTAAATGCACTACAGATTGAAATCAGAGCTCATTTGTCCCTGATGCAAATTATTAAGTTCTAATTATAAATATCCATTTAATTACCCCATACATTTTTATTCTGCAGACCCTTCTCAGCGATTCTGTCTGAGATACAGTAGATGTATAGGAGAAAATCTGCAGTAATTAATGTGCATTTCCTAAATAATAAAGAACAACCACGAGCCACTTTGTTCGTGGATGACATATCCGCACACACATTTTTAGCTCTCCATGTCACGGCGTCAGACTCTGAATGCTAATTTAAAAATAAACGGAAAAGGCGAAAATTGTTTTTTCTTTTTTTTTTCTTTTTTTTTCCTTCCTTTTTTCGGAGGGGGGCTTTGTTGAAAGAGCTTCGTTTCGGCGGTCCAGCGGAGCAGCGCGGGGACGGCGGCGCCCGGGCAGAGCCCGCGGGGGCCCGCGCTGCCCGGAGCGAGGCCCCGGGCGCAAGCGCGGAGCGACTCGCCGGCAGCTGCGGGAACCGCTTTGCAGCCAACGCGCGATCGGGATCAGGCCCGGCCCGGTGGTTATTTATGTCCGGATTAGCGAAGAGCCTCATCTAACATCTACCAAAGTCTAGGAGAAAGCTGCCGGCACGCAGCAGGCAGCGGCTCAAGCGCAGAAGAAACCGATATCTGTCAAAAACCTCGGAGCAGTGCGCGCGCGCGCGTGCGTGGGAGCAGGCATATACATATATGGGGTAAAAATCCGACTTCGCTGAAGTTAGTGCGAGCGTTACCGCAGCCTTCGTCGCACCCGGTCTTTATACCCATATTTGCATCTGTTTTCTGGATAATAAAGTAGGGTTTCTGCAAAGGATACTTGTGTAGTGGCAGTGATTATAAACAAAAACTTGCTTTGAGTTTTCTCAGGCGCGTGTGCCGCTGAAACGCCGTTAGTTCTGTCGCTGAAGACGACGGGCGGCTGCAGCAAAGTCCTGAATTCCCAAGTAACTTTATCCTTATCTGTTATAATCATTTCAGCTTTTGAATCACACCAGCTTTGTTCTACAGTCCAAGCCACGTGGCATTGGGAAGAAAATCATAAAAGTGTCCGAAGTGCTTGTAGGAGCCTTTGGACCTGTTACAAAGACACCAAACCAAACCAAACCCAAGCCTCATTTCCGAAGTGAAGGAATAACCCTCTTCCTTTTCCTGAAGGCAGTATCACTTTTGGAACAAAGTGCCTGTCTTTTTGTCTTTTCCTTCTCTTTTTTTTTCCCGCTTGCATCACAGTTACTGTACGGCTTTGAACCATGCTTTTTGCTGTGATTCCTCCGTAGTTCGGTCCCCGCACAGAGAATCCCGTTCGAGGTTTTGCATCTTGTCACATCTATTACGCAGAAACTTAAAACACAACCGAACCTAGCAGTCAAACACTGAACGAGCCGCACTGCGGGCGCGTGAGTGCTTTAATTCTTGCACAACGCGCTTTTACATCAGCAGCTGAAGGTGCCTCTCCGTTCGTGTAGCTATTGTTCGGAGTAGAAAGCAAACAGTGTATCCCATCGCTAGTACTAGCATTTCATAGCTCAATACTCTGTGTATTATTAGTATTACTATTATTATTATATCGTGCAAATGTATCGGTCACTGCATTGTTAATGTATGGTAGGGTGCTCCCGCTAGGACAGCCTTGGCTCGCTAATGGGGTCAGACATGTCGCAATGTGATATATGGATTATGTTTACCGTGGCATATTTTGTTTGTGAGCGAGGCTGTGAGAGTGGAGCAGATGATAAATGAAGATGCTCTGCAGCTTCACACTAGTTCCTGTGGTCGCCAGTCTCCAAAACAATAGCGTTTCTCCTAATGGAGAGGTATTTACGTGCCCGTAATAGACTTAAAGTTTTAGATCTGTGGCTGAAGTCGAAGATGTTGTAGTCCTCCACTCCAGAATTTTTGCTGAAAGCTCTTAAGTGGTCCAGATAAACTAGTGAGGTTATGAAACCTGGGCAAGTGTACGAGCCTTCCATCCAGTTCAGAAATTTGCCTGGCTGAAATACTGGTCTAATATTGAAGTATTAGTCGTCATCACCCAAACTCCTAGCAATGGCCAGATACGTATGTGTGATTGGGAGTCCCAGCGGTGACTGTATTCAAGGGGCTTGCATACGCTCTAAAAAGCAAGTAAAATATTTGCTCTCTTAAAATCGAGCTCGTCTTACTGCATTAATGCCTTGACTGGGGAAGCAAGTGTTCGAGGTGGCCGCGGCAGCTCCGTGAGCCGGGGCTTGGCCCCCTGAGGACGGCAGCAAGCTGACGGGGCACTGATGGGCCAGCATTGCACCGAAGGGTGCTCAGAGGCACCTGCTTTTCGTGGGTGGGTCCTGCTTTCTCTCCTACCCTGTGCAGCTGGTTAACTGAGCTGCCGTAGTCCGAGCACGGTTATCTCCGACTTGTCTCCCAAAAGAGGTGAAGTCCAACAAGCTTTTACCCACGGAGCCTGTAGAGAGAACAGCCAGGCAATTTTTGTTTCAGTCTACACGTCTCTCTGGAGCACTAGTTGCAGAGACTGATCGATAGGTTTTATTGTAGACCTCCCTGTCTCTAAAAGCACTGTGACCTTATCCCGTCTAAAAATAGCATTTGCTCTCGCTGCCTGCAGAACCCTGACCTGTGAAAACCCCTTTGGAGCATAACCGGCGCGTGCAGCAGGCTGCGCGTCTGCCAGGCGCCCGCTCGGGGCGCGCGGCTCCGTCCCGGTGACCGGAGACCGCGCGCCGGCCGCCCTTCCGCCGCCTCGACCGCGGGCGGCAGGGTCTGCTCTCGCCCGTGTTCCCAGCAGCAGCCGGCGCCTTGGGGCAACCAGCATCTTCTAGGAGAAGCCTTGCAGGTGAGTCCGGGCGTAGCTCCGCAACAGCGCGTTGTCCCCAACGCAACCCTTGTGGGGAGACGTCTTGTCGCCTTTGCCGTCTCCACCGGGACGGCTGCTGAACGCCAACCGCTTTGGAAAGTGCTGTTCGATATAACATTTTCTCCACTTCTTTTCGGTTACTGTTCTTAAGATTGGGTGGAGGAAGGTCAATGGAGTTAAACCCAGCTCCTTGCTGGCGGTCAGTGGGTGCATCCAAGGGGTGCCCTGGAGAGCCCTCTGGTTGCTCCCTGCTCAAGGAGAAGCCTGGCAGAGAGGAGCCCTCTTTTCCACGAGCGTCACCGGTCGGGGAGGGGTAGTTGGGCATTTTTGGTGCGAGCGAGCTGGCGCTGGCAGCAGATACGCCGGCAGAGGTGAATCCTGCTGCTGCCCCATCCCTCCACCTGCTGCCGCACCGAGTTGCCCCCGAAGGGTTAAGGAGCATCCCTCCTGCGAAACGTCCAGTGCGAGGGCCTGGCCCTGGAAGAGGAGGAGGGAGGAGGGTGGTGGTTGTGGTGGTCGTTGTGAAAGGTGGCATTTTGTTCTCCCGGTAGCAAAAGCCAGGGCTGTTGTTGCCTCCTAGCTCGCTGGAGAGGTCGGTGGTGGCATTAGTGCAGCTAGTCCCATAAGAGGCCGGGTGGGCTCGGCTGCGCAGTGCTGGGAGCTGCCGGCAGCTACCCCGCTCCACCGCTGTGCGCCGGGTCCTGCTTGGTTGCACAAAGTGTCCACGCTGGCTCTCCTAGCATGGAGGCTGTTATTATCTGGTGTTGCTCAGTTTTCTGAGAGTGGTGCTTTTAGCTGCTCTCTAAGTGCCTGACTCCTGGGTTTACAGCAGATTAAATTACATTTTAGGCTGGTTTAGGCTTTACTGAAAGTAGACAAAAAGAGCAGCTGTGGTGGAAATGTAATCTGGCGCTGGCAGGGGTGGGAAGCTCTAGGTGGTGTTCCCATGCTCCCCATCCTTTCTCCATTTTGGAGGATTGGCCCAGGCAGGTGACTCTGTGGATGAGGCACCTGGCACGTCGTCCCTCCTGCGGATGGAGAGTG
The DNA here is from genome assembly GCF_028389875.1 of Rhea pennata. NCBI lineage: Eukaryota > Metazoa > Chordata > Aves > Rheiformes > Rheidae > Rhea > Rhea pennata. Next base: position 8,299,688 of record NC_084665.1, on the reverse strand, counting down.
GGCACCAGCGTCCTCAACTCAACGCGGGCCACCTTCCCACTGGCCAACGCATTTGCTCTGGTGGGGAGTGTTTGGGCAGTGGTCTGAAACGCCTGGCTGGTCTTCTTTATGGTGGTTTTATTGTGTCTATTCAAACACTCCTGTGCAAAGTCTGGGATAAATACGATTTACTCATTGATTTGTTTGCTGGTGGAATCCTCTCCTCAAGCTGCGAGGCTTGGCTTGTTCTGATTTATTTTTGGCTAAAAAGCCGTAGGCCTACAACAAAGTCCTGTGTAAGTGACTTACTGCAGAGGGCACGAGGTTGCCAGCGAGAGCCCTTTGCTGCAGCGTCCGCTGCAGTGGCTGTCAGGGACGGGTAGCGAGGGCAGGCTACCCTCGTGCCGTGGTAGACAGCACCTGGGTCTTACGTGTCCTCACCAGGTGCAGAAATTTGTCAGAGCACCAACCGCGAAGCAAGCACATGTGTAGTTGGAGCCTCCACGTGTGAAACAGAGCTGGTGGTTGCGCGAGGCGTTGCCGTGTGCTCGCGAAGGCTCTCCAGCCCTGCAGGAGAGTCACGGGTTTTGCAGCAGTCGCTAACCCTTGCCATGGGTGGGTGCCACAAGTGGTGGTCATCCCAAATGGAAATGGAGTGGGGAAGGGGTTCCAATACAGAGTCCTGCTGGAAACCTAGTTCTTCTGGGCTTGCTGTTGATGGAGAGAACACAGGGTAGGAGACATCTCACTGACATCCACTGCTTGAAGGGCGTTGTTAGCCATCAGAAAGTAATATAGCCTCTATGTTTGAAGTTAGATTGATAGAGATCAAAGGCACCCTGCAAGATCAAGATGCAACTGGACCTGTTCCAAAACTGCTTTCTCAATAACCTTCTTCAAGAAGGCAAGGGTAGAGACTAGCCAATAATCGGCAAGGCTGTTAATGTCAAGAGATATTTTTCTCTTTAGCAGGACGATACTGTTCCAGGGCAGCTGGCACCTTGCCCTCCTGAAGTGAGGCATCAGACCAGTAATCGTCCAAAACCTGAGGTGGTGGACTTCACGAGGCAGGAGTGCAAGGTTCAGCTCAGAGCTGGTGGGATGCAGCCGCTCCACACACTCCATTGAGTCAAACTGAGTGGAACTTACAGGAAAAAGCAGATATTGAAAAAGGTAATTGATGAATTAAAATGCAATCCTCCTCTTGAATTTGTTGGCATCTTTTCTTATGGCTTTTGATTCAATGACTGGCATAAGCAAATGTCCTTTTTCTTGTCTATCTCTGTATTGATTTGCATACTTCAAGGCTAAATGACATCTTCACGTAGGGACAAAAAGATGTGTGAAAGATATTTTGGTTCCATTTTCTACACGATCTATTACCAATGAAAGTTAAAGCTCAGCTTGTCCAGGAGTGCCTAGAAAAATCTTGTGTCTTGGAAAGCAGTAGAAAGTGCAGAGGTAGATATTGAAAAAGAGCACGCGGACGTGCTGCATTCAGGTGCTGAGAGCTCAGCAACGGTTCGGCCTGGGGCGTGAAAGCGAGCTGCTCCGTGCGCAAGCGTACCTACGTTTTGGAGGCAGGGCTCTTCACCGCCCCAGGGAGGAGTGCAAGGCAGCGGTGGGTGGGAGGTCCAGCCTCTCTCCGCAGCCTTGGGCCAGTTGGAGACCCCACCGAGTGGCTCGCCGGGCCTCGTGACACAGCCAGCCTCCAAGTTTTGCTCCCGGCTCTGTCCCTAATTTGCTGGGGGCCTTTGAGAGAATCACAGACAGCTCAATTCAACATGAAGTTTGCTCAGCTGAAGGTTTAGGATTTGGTCTCTTAATTTCACTATGTGGTGGTTTGTTCGTCTGAAAACTGAGCATGTTTTTTGACGGGTAATATATTCTCTGGGAACCGTCATGCAGCGGTACTCAATCTGTGAGGGAATTCAGGAGCAGCTTTGGCTGACAAAAAAGAGAAAATCATAAAAAATTTGATCTCTAAACCAAAATCTAAACATTTTTAATTTCATTCCAGTGCAAACTGGTTTTTCCCCTTCAATTGTCTGTTTGGCAGCCAAATAAAAAATGACTATTATATGTTCCAATGGAATTATAATATGTACTTCACATGAAGATTTTTAGGTTTAAATTATGAACAACTGTGCAGCAGTTGGACAGCTTCAGTTGAAAAACGGTATCTGCTTGCGTTATCTTATTTATAGCTTTATTTAGTGTTATGTCAAGATCGATTGCTCTGTACGGGTCTGTGGCGTTTTACGGATTTCTGTGCACATCTATAGGTATACTTTACCTACACATTTCACTGATAGGAATTTGTGCTGAGCGGAAAATACTGGTAAAGCAAAAAATGGTTTTAATCATCGCGACCAACCAAAAGAAGTGTTACTCTGAAATGTGTGGTCGTGCTGAAGGCCCCCTTTGGCTGTGGTGTTCTGCGAGTCCTGCAGTAGGAAGAAGGCTCTTGCAAAGCGCGGTGCTCGGACTGGGCAGCGCTCCGCTGCGTGTCGGTGGTAAATCCCAGCCCGGAGCTCTTTCGAAGTAGGACCCTCGATGTCCATATCGGTCTGGCAAAGAGCTGCGTTTGCTTTGCTCCGGGTGCCTGTTCTTTGTGAGAGGCTCTTGGGAAGCCCAGTTTTTGATTCTGTAACTCTTGAATTTACATTAGTTGTTAGTGCTACAGTATGTAAATAATCCTGTTACATTCAAATAGTGTTTGCATAATTCACACCTTATGTCTGCTGGGAGAAAACGTGAAGCATTTCCTTAAATTAACCAAAACCTGTAATTATTTTTTTTCTAAATGTTGAAACCAGAGAGAAAGGCATCTCCTTGAATTTTATTATTTGTACAATTTGTTCTTGCTGTTGTTTCAGAATAATTTAGTAGTGCATTTGTTAGAAACTGGCAGCATCTGCTAATTTTCCGAGCAAATCGCAGTGATGCTAACATTAAAAACCGGAGGCCAGAAGTGGGGCCAACACCTCACTTGCACGTGTTCAGATGTATTTCGGTGCTGTGCTCCTCTGCTAGCAGAGGAGCGTGGTGCTCAGCGCGGCGGGAGTGCGAGGATTTGGCCCCGAGCAATCGTTCCTGCTCTTTAGGGTCAGGCTGCAGAGCCTTCGCTCATCCCCGTAAGGATGTTTTAGGCTTCGCAGAGCAATGGCTGTAATGAGATGACCTGGGTAAGCGCTCGCCTGTCTCAAAGGGACCTCCAGGCTCCGGACCCACGAGCGTTTTAGGGGCGATAAGGGGCACTGCTCACGGGGCAGCTCCCTCCGCCGGTGCGGGGGGAAGACCGGGCTGCACGGCTGCGGTCGGGCTGGGCGGGCTGCGACCCGGCAGCCACGGCTTCGGCTCTTCGCGGTTAGCCCTGTTGATTCGGAGGAGTAAAAGGCGGCGTTGGAGTGATGTGAGCCCAAGTAATTGGCCGCCGGTATCAGGAATTGCTGCAGAGCCGTGCGCGGGGCAAGTCCCGACAGCCCTGAGCAGCGAGGGCTGCTCAAACACACCCTCGAGTGCAGGGAGCTGTGCGCTGAGCTCCCGCGCCAGAGAAATACTTTCACGCGTTGGGTACCTTTCGGTGTCTGCTCGGAGTGATCCGGTGCCGCACAGGACGTTGCTTAAGTCTCCGAAAGAATCGGCAAGCACCGTGCTCCGCTCAGCGCCGGGATCTGGGCTGGTACCTGGCCACGGCAAAGCGGCTTTAGTCCTCCCAAATCAGAAAGGATTTAAGCGATTTCCTCCTCATTTTCCTATCCAGCTGTAGGCACTTTTCCAAAAACTGAGAGAGGTGGAACGGCTCCTCAGTCATCTTTTAGTTGGTATTTTTCTCGCAGGCGAGAAACGAGAAGGGGGGACCTTGTACCGTGCCGTGTGAGTGTAAAGATCTTTCTGTTAGGTGCTCCACACCCATTCTCTTCCTACAGGTTGGAGACACATTTTTGGCACGGGACGCAGTCAGCGTTCCAACATGTTTTTCGTCTGCAGCTCTCACTCACGTCTTTAAAGGCCTGATGTCGTGGCTCTAGTTGCACACACATATTTCAAGGTACGGCACCCGAGTAGTGCAAATTGCAAAATGTGGGTGAAATACGATGACGTGATTTTAATCGGTTGGTATGAGTTTGCTGTTTGTGCTTTCCGTTTGCCCTTCGGTGATGCTTTCTCTTTTCTTGGTTTTCTCCCAATAACACTAGCTGCTGTTTCTAGTTTTCCAGGCATCTAGCAAAAGGCTAGTAATAGTTTCTTGCGATACTTTTTGCATTTATTCTTAAATGCTAAAAGCTGTCAACTGAATTTACTAGGAACGCAAAGTGAAATGCCTTCAGTTGTTCATTTTCTAATCAGCACGCGCACGAACGATGAAACGCTGTGCCAAAATCTGCTGAACTCTTTCTGTTGACTTGGATTTTGGATCAGACGCTAAATGCTGATTTCATTCCTCCTCCTTTTTCCTGAGGCCATTTTTCTCCCCCCTCCCCTGCTGCTGCCTGGATGGCATTGCCACAGCCCATACGCAACCAGCTTCGCGTAGCGCGCTCTCTGGTCTTGCGTCCCTGCCGCCAACGGGTGCAGCCCCGCTGGTTTCTCAGATGCTTCCTGTGGTGGGCAGAGAGGCAGGAGCAGGCGCCCGGGAGGGACCTCGGAGGTCGCTGCGCAGCAGCAGCGCCCTAGCCGTCCGCGCGTGCGGAGCTACGAGTCCGGCTGCCTCTCCGCTCGGCCCTTTGGAGGTTGGTGTTGTATTTTCATCAAATGCAGGGGGACGACGGCAGTAGGGGTGGTGGGGTAGGAGCAGACGAGATGGATTGCCCTCCGCTCGTTCGGGGAAGATTCAGCGATTGCCCTTGGTGCTTTCCCCTCCTCAGGGCCACGGGAGGGTTGCCGCGTTTTAGACCTTCCCCAAAGTGTCGGCGTTCAGGGCACCGTTACGAAGAGACTGGATGAATGACCGAAACATAGGGGCAAAATAAATTAGACAGTTCAGAAGCCGCAAACAAGTCATCTGCTAAGAATGACGGAAGCTCGCAGCTGGGAGACGGTTCGTTCCCCAGTCCGTTTCAGTGACTTGAAATTCATAAATCAGGATAACGAAAAGGGAGGCCTTCGTAGGCCTGCGTGACCTTAAAGGTGTGTTTAGCTTCGAAGGGTGGCACTGGCTGCTCTGATATCAGACAGATGCTATAACTGTGCCACAGGTCCCATGCGTGATGGCAGCAAGGCTGGTCACCCGTGACCGGGCCAAACCCTTCTCTGGGATCGTGTTACCCTTCTTCTGGAGAAGGGAGCATCTCCCAACTTTCCCTACTGCCCAAGAGAGCCAAGATTTGCCCGCTTGGCTGCAGGGAGCCGGGCATTTCCCCGGCCCGCTGGAGAAGGGCAACGCGTTGCACGTTGGGTCGGAAACCCGGCTGCACCTAAGCACCTCTCCCCTTTGCAGTTGGGAAGCAGAGAGGAAAAATATGCTGCGGATAGCCTACAAGCATTTCTTTTTCTCTCCTGGCGGTGTGACTGACCACAGGCTTAGCCCTGGGATGTGCCGTGCTCCTGCCTATCCGACGGGTGGAAGCAGGCACCATTTTACTGTTTCTCTGGAGAACTAAGAAAATGGCAGCGTGTTGCAGGAGCCAGGCCTGCAGGATAAAGCGGTAATTAGCACAGCTTTTAAAAGGGGAAGCGCCACGCTGGGGAAAACATTTAAACAGATCACACTGAGAACGTCCCCGGGGAGTTTCGCTACTTCTCCGTCATTTATCCCGCACACAGACAGTGTCGAGCAGAGCAGGTGGGATGCGGGGGCTGTCGCGCGCTTCTGCGTACGTGAGGTCGTGGCTGGTGGCGATGACCAAGCGCTGTGTGTGACGAAGAGCAGGCGTGCTGCATTCAGCCAGGCGCGCACGTGGGTGCTAGAGAATATGGAAGGAGAAGGGGACCTTCTCGCCGGGAGACCTGTTCCCCGCTGGAGCAAGCCTCTTTGTGCTTGTCACCTTCCCTCTTGGTCATCTCCTGCAGGCTCTGCGAAGCATGACCTTTTTTCTGCTCTCAGCCTGTTTCCAAGGCAGGTCTGAAAATCATCTGTGTTGCCTCTTTTCTGTGACTGTAGGGCTTTTCCTACGCCTTAGGTTCAAGTCATGTGCTTTCCCATGTGAGGCTCTCTCAGGCTGTGCCTCCTGGTACACTGCTCCTTGCTCCTTCCCTGTCTAACGTCCTTTCTGCTCCACTTCTTCTGGAATAGCATCTGTGGTACCCAGTGTGTCTCCTTCCAACACGAGCACCTCTATAGTTCCTCCTCTCCTGTTCCCTATACCTGGTGTGCTCTGATCTGTAGGCTCCTTGGCCACGTTGAAAACCTGCTGATCATCCGCTTCGTTCGTTACACTCAGGAAAAAAGTACCTGGCTGATGTAGGTGCTTACAAGTGAGCAGTATTATATTACTACACATAAATGTCACATTAATGGAACATTATAACCAAAAGAAGCTCGTAGATCACTCTAACCATCCTCAGCATATGTTATGCTTCTGCCACCTGCTCATCACGCGTTTGTTTGTGCGTGGGACAGGAACGCTGCTGTCGGTGAAGTCTGGAGAGCGCCGGCTTGGCGCAGGCTCGGTGCCAGCCGTGGCGGACGAGCAGCTCGCCTTCGCACGAGGGGGTTCCAGCGGTGCAAAGCCCGAATCTACCTTTGAGGGTTTGCCCTGCCGGAGAAGGCGTAAGGCGCCGCGAAGGGCCACGAGTTGGAAGGGCGTGCTGAAGCTTGCCTTTGGAAGGGCGTCGATAGGAAGCGCTGGCTTCTCCGAGCGGGCTCCGCACCTTGCGAGCGTCCAGCGCAGGCGAGGGGGGAGCCCGCAGGGCCTCGTCTACAGCAGCTTTCCAGATCGCACCGCGTGACGGAGTCTCACAATGGGCCTTGAAATCCTGGTCGAGAAGACGGACAATGGAAGGTCAGAGTTTAAAAGAGAAAGTGTGCCTCAGCCTGATGTAATTCCCCTTCTCCCCCCTTTTCTTAGTGTGAATCCTTTGATATTTCAGCAGGGAAATCCTCTTTATCAGGAAACTCCACCTCCTCTTATCTTACACTCCCTCTAAAATGCTCTCTGCTTGCCTGCGTTGCCTTGCGTGCCTTCCAACCTGTTTTGCTTTGGAAACCTCACCGCTCACGCGTGCTTCCTCCTGCTTGGCTTGTCCAGTAGGTGCAGGAGACTCCTGGGACGCAAACAGTGACTCACTCTAAGTAAACACCCTCTGGCTAACGACTCTCTTTGGGAGTTAGGCTTCCCCCTCCCGGGTAGGATCCTGTGAGCAAGCCGCTGGGAGAGGCTGAGCCGAAGCAGTGCCTCAAGGTGGGCCCCTCAGGGTGTGCTGGTGGCTCCTAGCAGGGGTCTGGCTGGCAGCACAGGAGTGTGCATGGAGAACATCGCGCTTCGTTTTCCAGTCGCACCTTTGTGCTGAGCCGTTTGCATGGGTTGGGCAGCCTCCTTGGAGGTGAAGGGGCTGGAGAAGCCCATGGCCACAAGCCAGGTAACAGGGCAAAAAACTGTTCTCGGTAGCAAGCGCGGCAGTGCTATAGCCGTGGGGAGGATGAAGGGCTGCAGCGTGATGGGCAGGAAGGGGCGACCTCATGGGAAGGAAAGCCCAGCAGCACTCGGCCTGCCACCCTCCACATCTCTGCCCGTGTGAGAAGAGCCTCTGTTACCTCTTTTGCATTTGTCATCAGATACATTGGCCACTCACCGTTACTGCGTGTAGCATCACTTGGACACGTGGAGCCTGCAGATGAGCCAACCTCAACACCTAGTGATGCTGCACTCAGCAACAGTGCTGCTGCCTATTGAGTGACAGATGCACAAAGCATGTATAGTAAAACCTACTCGTGTTTGTATTTCAGCCTAGGAGAGAAAGATCTCCTTCAACTACTTGTACTGTAAAGCAGTTTTTTTTTCCATAAAGGTGTAAGAATATCCATATTGGGTCAGACCAGAGGTCCATCTGAGGCAATGTCCTGTCTTTGGCCTGTCTGGTGTGAGGGTCTTTGGAAAAATTAGAAGAAATGATGCAAGTAGGGAATTACCCTTTCCCTATTTTATTCTCCTGCCTTACTTCTTGTGCATCAAGGGTTTGGATTGGAACATCTCTTTTTCTCTGTCTGGGTTATGCCAGTCCTTCCGGGTTACTGGCATACTTCTTGCCTGAAATGGGATTTGAGAGGTTTTGTCATTACAGTTCATCATTTTATCGGATAAATTGTGTTTCTTAACTTCCATGCAATGCACTCCAGTAATACTCATTAACAGTCTTAATTTGTTATAATAAGCAATTGCAAAGGTGGAAATAAGAAATAAGCCTATGTGGACAAAGCTCTCCCATGCTGCAGGTAGTTGGATGTCTCCACAGAACCGTGATAGAAAGTGATAGTGATAGACTCTGATAGAAACCAAAGAGCTTCTGTTCTTGTTGAGTCCCACAGAAAAACAGATCACCACTCTGACCCATGGTGTTTTTAGTTGCAAGGAACCAGGTTCTTCTTTCACATGAGTAGTGGTATTCTCAATATAGACTTACATAAGAGAGTGCAAAGGCTTGCCTAATGCGTTTTTTGAAGTGCAGAAAACATAGGGGAGTGAGTATGTATGAAGACATTCAACTTTACCCAGCGACTTCTAAGATGAATCTTCAAGGAGTTTCATTCTTTCAGCATCCAGAAGAGCTCGTGAATGATATGGAGTTAGACCTAGGGCAACACTTTGTGGTGTAAATCAGATGGGATGGGCCTATCCAATTTGCACCAGCTGATGTTCTAGCCCTGAAGACTCATTGCTTAAGTTAGCTGGGAAAGGCCACTGAATTTTTCTCCTTAAGCCATTAAAAGTGTCTTTTCTAGTATGTTGCATTTTGTCATTCACATTACTTTTTCCCCTCCTGTCAGCCCTCAAACACACACAGCATGCACAGGAGTCAGAAAAGAATTAATGATGTTTTTCAGCAATGTCTTACAGTTCTTTACATGCTACTTCTACGCTCCTGCGTTTCGAACTTACTACAGCTTGGAAAATAGCTTGATTGAGAGATGACTGTGTCCGTGAAATGGTGCAATGTATAAGGAGATGGTGCCATTAATTGTGCAGTTTATGTGGATTGAAGCCCTTAAAGCCTTCGGTTTCAACCCAGACCAGAGCGCCATTAAAATATCGAAAAGGGAATTGTCAGAATCAGAACAAAAATATTAATGTCAGGAAACATGGTAGCAGGTAGCCATTAGCACTTGATGTCTGCATGAACACTATCTTGAAGTGTTTTAGTGGTGACAGAGCAGGGAGGATGGTCAGAAAACGACGTGCGTTTTCGAGCTGGCACATCCTTTTAATTCCAACTCTTGTTGCTGTCGCTTATCAGAGGACGCATCTTCTCCGCTCGGGCTGTGCCCGGAGGAGAAGCAAGGAGTTTGATCTCTGGGGCCGTCTACGCGCGGAAAAATGGAGCGAGAGGTGCGCTTTGAAAAGACGCGACCTCGCGGCGTTCGCGTGCGAGATCTACACGTGCCCCGCGGAGCGGGCGAGGATGGCGTGCTTTTGCTGCCGAACGCGTCAGCGGGGCTCCGCGCGCGCCAGCACTTAAGGCGGGCGTTTGCGGGGGTGGCGCTGGCAGCTCCCGAGCCGCCCGGCCCACGGCTGCGGACGGCTCCCGCGAGGCCCCCGGGACGCCCCCGGGGAGCGGGCGAGGGGCCCGCGGCCGGCTGCGGACGCGTCCCCCCTCGGCCTCGCGGCGCTTCTCGCGCGCGGAGCGGCGCAAGCGCCTCGCTGGGTTTTTGCTTGCTCTGTCCCAGCGCAAGCGGCTTCGAGCAGCGTCGGCGCTCGCAGTCGGCGCAGGTTTCTGCCTCGAATAAGGGGCGAGCTCTTTTTCCTTCCCTTTCTTTTCTTCTTTCTTTTCATCCCTTGTTTTGCATTCTGCGGCGCGCAATGAGCATTTAATCCCTGCCCTTCTGTCTGTTGAGATATTATGTTTTTTTAATAGTGCTTGTTTATGACTAAGGTCAAAGGCAGTATTTCAGAACAAAAATTAGAGTTAGTTGGTAATTGAGTACATATGTATGTTACTGTTTATTTTTATAGTTTGCTAATTTATTTTTAAACAGCTCGGTTGAGCCAACATGTTTATAGGTCTGTTTATCACATGTCTTGCCAGTCGGAGTGCTACAAGGCACATGCTTTTCAATAGCACGGATCCCATGTTAAATTAGATAATACCGTCAGGTAGCAATTTAATTATATTAATTGAATGTTTAGGTTGAAACGTACTTTTGCAAGGGCTATGATGGAATACATTTGTAAGTGCCTGCGTATAAATCTTGGCATTTAAAATGTTACCCGAGTCTGCTGACAGAAAAATGGAACCGTATCAAGTGTGTTTTGAGAGAGGAACGCGGAGGTTTCTCCACCAGCGTCAACCCTCAGGGCTTGGTCGCTGGTGCTGACCCGAGCGGTGACCGCGCGGCGGGGCGGAAGGGCCGAGGGAGGCTTTGGTTGCAGAGCTGCCGCCGGCCGCGCCGAGGACGAGGCGTCCCGGAGGCTCCCGCCTTCCCGCGCTCCGTGAACGAGCCGCGCTTCCCGGGACAGATGTGGATTTAATCCTCCGTGCAAACATTTCCAAATAACGTACCGTCGGGAGAGCGGGAGGGAGAATGCTTCAGTTTGATAGTGCCCGAGAATAGCAGGCTCGGTTAGGAAAAGCCGCTCTTGCGCCGTTCGGCTTTGCTCGTACCGGTGGCTTCCGAGCGCGCTGAGCTCCAAGGAAAACGTTGCCGGAAGACGGGGCGGTGGAGCGCTTCCCGACCCGGGCTGCGTTTCTGGCGCGAGCCGGGCCGCGAGCTCTGCGCTTCGTTCGGGGATCTGCAGAACGGAGCGTGTCTGGTTTCAAAAGAAAATACTAATATAAACAGAAGAAGCCGGAGGTCAGAGGTTGATTTTTATCGCGGCTCCGAGACGGATAAGGCCGGAGGAGAGCTGCAGCTTGTGCAACGTTCTCGTTTCAGGACTGGCCCTCGCCTGTTCTTCGTGACTGACCGCGGCGAGGGTGAAGGGGTGACCGAGAGGCGAAGGGCAGGAGGGGGTGAAGCGGTAGGAGGCTGCGTCCCGTCGCTCTGGCCGCTCCGTACACGTCTCCCGAAGGAGGGTTGTTTGCTTTTGGAAAACACGTTCCGAATTAGCCCCCGAGATCGTCTCCCACCAGGGCGACGTGACTGGGCTTCTGCCGGGCCCTTCTGCTTGTACCCTGGGAACTAAAACTAGACTGCGAAGAGACCTTCGCCCTGCGGGGATGTGGTAGCTGATGCTGGATAATGCTGTTCAGGGTTTTCGGAGTAGTGTGTTTAAATCCTCAACAAAATCCAGGGCCTAAACGCCCAGGCAGTGGAAAGCGCGAGAAGATAAGCCGGTTGTGAGCAGATCCCTGGCAACTCTCAGGCCTTCGTATCACGAACAAGTAAAGAAAAGAAGAACCAGAGCTCAGGCCTGCTGTTGCCGTCCGTTCTGTAGATACGGGTGTGCGTGGGAAGTCAGAAGCTCTTCCTGGTGCTTGTGCGGGTTGGGGTGCTCGCGTGAGGTTTTTTCCAAATTACAACTTTTCTGGGTATGTGATCTCTCTGGACTAATACTCTTCCCCAGCAAAGGCATGGCTGAGGCAGGGGTATGGGAGCAGGCAGGCATAACTGTGCAGATCCGGGCAGCCACAAACCTTTGAAGGACCCAAGGCTGTGGCAGACTGCTCAGTGGTAGCACTGCTCTTCTACCCAGTGTTACAGGTTGCTTTCCCAGCCTGTACCTTTTTACTTCGGCTTTGTGTATGATCACGGTTTCATCCTCTGGCCCTTTTTTACACCTGGGCTTAGTGCCAGTAAAAGACACTGGCTGTGTCTACGTTAGCAAGTAATCTGGTATGACAGGAGTGGCTCACTTGATTGCACAGGTACACCACTTGTGTGTGAGAATTATACTTTGGCTGAGCTATGGTCTGGTGGCCTTGAACCAAACTCGTGGTTCAAGACTGTCTGCAGGACCAGTCATCGTTCTGGGCACTTAGGCCAGCAGCAGGTTTTAGAGAGGGTTTGACATACTCCTGAAGTGAAGCCTTCCACTTAGTTTCTCTTGCAAAGCACCTAATTAATATCTACAAAAACTCTTCAGTGAGCAAACACAGAAAGTGGGGACAATCAGGGCATCTGCTCCAAAAAACCCCGTGTTAGTGTGGATACAGCTGGTGGTGTTCCTGTGCTAAGGCAAAGCAACAAAGAAGAGATATTTTCCTACTTGCAGAGACTCTTCAGGTGGGGTCTCCTGATCCAGGCAGGACATTTCCACATCTGTATGGGAGGCTTTCATGAGTGTGGCTGCACTAAAGGCTGGGACTGAGTCTAGAAGCAAGTATAGATGGAGCCTAGAATTGCAGAGGGGGATGCTGTGGTCCATACTTTTTAAGCCAGAGGGATCAGTAGGTAGAGATGTGTGCATAAAGAATACATTCAAGGATTACCACGGTCTGAATTCTCAATGACTGGTCTTAAAATTTGGGCAGTGAGTGCCTTGTTTTCCAGTTTCAAAGCCGCAAGCTGTAACAATTTCCACCTTGTCATCTATACTGTGCCTTTTGTCTGCCTATAGTCTTGAGGGGTTAGCACTTCCAGCAGAAGTAGTAGTTTCTCGTTGCTAGCCTGTTGCCACTAGGTGCAATTGCCAGCCTCACCCTCAGCACAGGCTGGAGTAACTGAAAGAATGTATTTTTATTCTTTAAAAAATAGTTTCAAGATATTTAAGAACTTCCCTGCATTTAACATGATACAAAAGAAAAGTAAAAACAATAAATCAAGTAACTCCAGATATTCTAGCACAGTAAAATCGATGAGATTTATATAGAAATAGGGACTCATCCATCACATATGCAGCGTCTTCATGAGAGAGGAGCAAAGATCAGTCCTGTTACAGACTCCATCAAAACCAGTGCCTGTTGGTATGGTACAGACTCATTCTGAGTGGGACTATGAGCTTTTGGAGAAGTCCTTCAATACCTGAATCCAGTATCAAGGGTATGATCCACAGGGTGTAGTTTCTTCAAGAAACTGCTTCAATTCCTCTTTGCTTTGCATATTGAGAGCTCTATAGCCTACTAATAGGCCAGAAACTGCAGGCACCAAACATTCAGGCTCTCTTCTGTTCCCACTGAAATCATTAGAAATGCTGCTGTTCAGGTCAGTGGGAACCAGGTGGTTGGGTCGCTCATCACAGCTGTCTCTGAACCTTGATGGTCACAAAGTTTGGCAGCAGGGAGTGAATTGTCCGATGAGTTCTCCTGAGGGTAATGGTCTGTCTGTGCCATGTGAGCATGAAGGAAATTAAAAGACAAGTGGTTGTTGTGGACATTCTCAGGGAGACGTTTGGAAAATCTTCTGGAAAGAACAAATGATGTTAAGATGCGGGTTCTCAAGTTGAGGTGCCCCTAATGAACTTGACATTCAGAGCAGTGGTAGTTACCATTTCTGGAAAATCAGACTTTGTGGAAAGGCCCCAAGATGGAAGTTACCAAGATCTCCAATTTCTCCTCCATCTTCCAGATCAAAGGTGGATTCTCTGTGGCCAAATATGGGAGCTGGGCACTCTGATGGACCTCTGAGGTGGGATCCTACCCCACCTGACCTCTGCTAAAATGTACAGCCAAAAGTGTTCACAGGATATGTTTTGAAGTATATATAAAAATGTTTAACTCTGTTAATAGCATTTGCTTTCTTTTCCTCTCTCTTTCCCCACAAATCTGCATTCTTAAAAGGGCTTGATTTGCATGCGAATGTGGGGAGACCTTTCCATCATTTGGCAACTTGTGACTAACTCTCTTAAATTAAAGCTCCATGAGTGGATTTTCCCCATTCAGTCTCTTTAGTTGAAAATCACTGACTGCTTTTCTTTTCTTTCTTTTTTTTTTTTTTTTTTTTCCTTTCTGATTACAGAAGCTCACCTCTGGCCTGAGACCAACCAGGGAGAGTTTCTGTTGCAAAGGAAAAAATTTCAAAAAGTTATAAGCATCGAAAACAGAGGGTAACACTGAAAGTCTGAACATAAGTTACAGCAACCACTACCAGGTGATTACCATAATGCAGGGTACTTATTACTGCGCTCTAGGTTTCCAAATGCTTGGGAATGATTCCAGCTTGTTTGGGCTTGAGAACAAAATCTCTCTGAGATGTATAAGTCAAGATGGAAGGGATCCAGTGACTGCATGAAGTTGCACAGTATCGTCCCAGTGCTGAAGGATTATTTTAATGGCTAAGGCTAACAGTACATCTGATAGTGTTTCAGTATAAATGTTTGCAGACGGAGTTCAAAATGCTTATTTAAAAATGATCAGTCACGGCCTAAAACCTGGTTTGTTTACTTATTTTAGGAACGAGGCAGAGATACAGAACTACTGTATTATGGATGCTGAACTGATACCTGCTTTGGGAGCAGATTGCAATATTATTAAGTAGAAGAGCATTTTTCTTCACACCTGGTTCTGCTGACATCATTGTGAACAATGCAACAAATTGCAAACTGGACTATGACTGACAAAATTGGTATCAGAGAGAACAGCTTTGTACACTCTTTCTGGAATTTGCAGAGGTTTATGCAGCCTAAGGCATGAGACTTAAGTCTGGAAACAGATAAACATGCTCTGTGAATGGTCTTCTGCTCCTTGCTGCGTTTGTGGGGGGAAATCTGTGTTTGCAAAGACCTTTTCTCCGAGTCTTTAAGGGTAGTCCATTTAACGGACTCATAGAGCTGTATTTTCTTTACAGTAATGAGGCAGCATGACATATCAATTGTGGGAAATCTGATAGACTTGGAAGACCCTGGGAGGGTAGAAAATTACTTAATTTACTTTGTGCAATAGTCTTAATTTTCAACTATTTGAACAACTGATTGCTGGGGCAATCATCAGATCTTCAGAGTTAAGATGTTTCCTGCTGGAATGGAATATTAGCTAAATCAGCTATGGATTGTGATGACAAAATGGAGTGATTGCGTGTGTCCATCTCAGAGTAAAGAGAAGATTAAAAACAAATCCCTGAACCTGAGCCTCATTGCTTTTTATTTTTCCAGGAAGGGTGAGGCAGGTGAAGTTCACATTGTCTCGCGGTTAATTACCAAGATTGAGAGCCGGGACTCCACAGCTCTGATCCTTGCTCAGTCAGTGAATCCATCAGTTAGGGACAGAATCCGGTTTCTTTACAAGCTGTCGAGAAGTCTTTTGTTTTGTGCCTAGTCCCCTCGATTCCTGTGGTATTTGCTCATTGTGGGTAAAAGCGATAGAATCTAGCAGTGGAATTGCATTATGTCTCAGGTGCTTTTGTTCCAAATTAATAATGATCCTATACGTTTTGGACCCATTTCACAGAGACTTAGAGCCAGATTCTGCTGCCCTTGTAGTGGGAAGGTCTTCTTCTTGTGAGCAGATTGCTGAAGCTAATGGGACCTTTCCTCAAGGAAAGTATTATGTAGGACTAAGAGATTAGAAACCGGTCCTTCATTAGAGCCCTTACGTTAGAGTTCATAGAGTCCTTATGCTGTGGGCAACTCCTGCTTGAATGAGTTTTCCCACCAATTTAGATGAGAGGTGCCTTATGTGGGTACCTACTCCTCAGCCTCATCGAGAAACTCATGTTCTGCTCGTGGAGCAGAAAATAGCTCTAGTGCGAATGTGGAGTGAGGCACCTCCTCACGCGAGGAAGGGGGATGAGACCCAGTTCATTCATCAAGATGCGGCTTATATGAGAGCAAAGATGACTGCAGACTTTATGAAAACTGTATGTGCCACTGAGCAAAATATTTGTAATTGTTTAGAAAGGAAAATGGGCATGAATATTAAGAGACCTTCTCCTGCCTTTCTGTGCCAGCAGAAAATGAAAAATTCAACAAGAATGTATTTTCTTATTAAAAAAAATCTGGACTATAAAATGCAATACTAATTTATGAAGGCTGAGAGCTGCATGAGTGAGAATATTTAATTACAACTGCAAAGTACAAACATTTCCTAGCAAGCATTCATTGTGTTAATAATAATTAATTAATTCCTTGTCTAAAATGTGCTTCCTACTCATGTTCTTTTAGTAGGCTGGAAATCTGATTCCAGTTTTTATTTTATTTTGCTGACAGCCACCCAGAAAGTAAGGATGTTAGAGGCTGGAGACTGTTTGTATAAACAGAGCTTTATGTTACACTGTGTAGATCACTGCGTCGGGGCTTGCGTGATTTTGTTTAGCCGACTTTGCAAACTGAGGCAAGGACTTCAAGCAGATCAGCTGATTTAGAAGGACCTAGTATTTGACTGTTACAGTGATAAGTGTCTGTACAAATATTTATACAGTTCCAATAGTCTTTTGAATTGCATTATTACAACACAAAAAGCTGTCAGATTTCCAGGGTTTGTGAGGCATACGTCGTACGGCTTGCATACATTTTGCCAGCGTACACAGGCGAGCTGTGCTTGCGCTTGGAGCCGGCTGGATGTGAGCCACGCGGGAGGCGGGAGCCGGGGAGGTGCTGAGCCCCTGCCTGGCGGAGCCCGGGCTGATAAGCCCTGCCGAGAGACTGGGTATATTAGTTCAGGCTTAGCACTGAATTTATGCAGTCACATGGCATCGGGCTGACTCACGACGGGAGCGAAGTGAGATTGCACGGGCTCCGAGTGTGGGCAGAGCAAGCCTGTACCCGCCTGCCAAGAACGGTACGGATGTACCCCGAGGAATTTGGGGTGATTTCTTCGCCTCTCTGCAATGTCACTCCTCGCCTGGCTCGCTCGCAAAGGGACTCACCCAAAGCTGCTGCTACCTGTGGGAGTCTTTCCATCGACTGAACTTTGCCCCGGGCTCCGGGTGAGAAAACGGCTGTCGCCCCGAACCAGGGAGCTAGGAGGTGGAAGCACCGTGCTGGCTTACGTGCGGGGGGTGCAGAGTCAAATGCAAGGGATTTGGGCTGGGCATAGAATATAAATCATCTCCTGCCTGCTCTGCTGGAAGCTAGTCCAAAAAACCTGTATAGGTGGGTAGTCCAGGGTTGCTAACTTTTATGTTTTTTCATGAATCTCGTCATTGGTCGTTTTTCTTAAAGCTCCTGCTCCTGGAGTTGTGGGATTACATGATAACCTACTAGCACTCCTCACTCCAAAATAAGACTTGAAAATGTGATTTAAGTGTTCCCTACGGACTGAAAAGTCAGAAAGCAAGAGACCCCAAATGAATCACTAAAGAAAAAATCTGCATTTCATGATCCTTAAGCCAACATCTAAACTATCACAGTGCAGGCGGAAAAAAACTTCCTGATTAGGAAGTAGGAGCTGGTGGAGCCAAGATCAAATATAAAAGGACAAGATTCTTCTAAGCAGCTCACGGGGTTGAGGGCTCCCTTTTATAGGGGGATTTTTAGTCTAACTTTCTCCCATAGGGCCTCCCTATGATTCTTTAGGCTTTATTCTTCTGCTCTTGCTCAGACAGAAGCTGTGTTGTGTCTGATTTGCATCATCCATGTAACTCCCTTAACTTCAGCAGAGTTCCTGCGGTTTCACGTAGTTCAAGGTTTTCCTGTCTAAAGGCGTCTAGAATTTATTTTTATGTCTTAAGACAAGCTTTGGTCCAGCTGTTTATGCCGCAATTCAAATTAAAATGCTATCTGTGGTGTCAGGAAGGCTGCTATAGCAACTAATGGTCATGTTATGGGGGCTATGGGCTGAACTTTGCTTGCATTTCCAACAGCGTCACCCCGCAGTTGCTTCCATGAAGCCAGTGGGATTATTCCAGATCCTCACATCCAACAAGAGTTTGAGTCTCTGATGGAGAAGATGATAGGCTTCTCCAAAGTATTTGAACATGAATATAAGACTAGATTCCCAGCCCAATGTTTCAAGCCTGGAATAAGAGCCAAACTAGTAATATCTTAAAGATAAAAATCCTATATTTTCCAAGGAAGAAATACACAAAACAATACACATGCGGATGTACAACACAGCGTTAAAGGGTATTTAAAAGAAATGGTAATGGGAATATGATGGTGAGCGTTTGCCCTCTAGGCACGCTGTGGAGTGCATGTTGAGGCCAGTCTTCCTGCTCTTGCTCTGCAGCCTGTGGAGAGACGCTGTCCCAGAGATGACACAGGGCAGGCCAGTGGCTGCCCAAAACCAGGCAGAGCAAATCCTGCCTTCTAACATGCTGATAGTGGTTGCATGTCATACTGCCCACTGATGTAGAAGACTAGGAATTTGGAAAAAGCTTGCAAGGTTGTGAAACCAGAGTCCAGGTTGCTGTGGGTCTCAGTGTCCTTCATTATCAGAGCCCAGTTTTGTTTTTTTTTTAGGAGTAGGAGTATGTGTCTTTCCAACAGCTGTTTCTATGTTTTCTGAGGTTTTGAAGAATTGGGCTCCTTACTTCCAGTACAGCATTTCAGTGTTTTCAGGGCTTGTTTCTCCCCAAAGGAGAGTAGCAATCCCATGAAGCAAGGAAGGAAGGAAGGAAGGAAAGGAGGAAGGAAGAAGGAAAGAGAGGAAATTGCTGTAGAACTCCTGCCTAACAATTCTTAAATTCAGAACATGCACGATATATAATTTATAAGTGCGTCACACTTGCCTCAATCCTGGCCTCCTAGCGTGATGTCCTAGATTCCAGGTTCAGCGGCCAGCCCTCCAGCAGCCTTCAACTCTAGGTAGCTCAGAGCCACCAGCTGTCCTGAAGAGATGGCCCACTGAGTGCAATTCGTTTGTATGCAGCGAGTTCAAAACCGCGAGGCTGTTTCATCTGTGTCACCGACTGCAGTGATCCTATCTGCTGCCGCGAGCTCGGCTGGGTCAGCCAGGGTCGGCGGCCGGTCGCGAGCCCGATGCTCTGAACCGAACGGGATGGATCGAATGAGTCAGGGAGGGAGCAATATCCCTTGAATCAGTCCTGGGACTCACGCTAAGGACTAAACCCAGCTTCGTCATGATGCGTGGTAGTTAGATGGGGCTACTGTTTCGGCCCTGTGCATACAGCACCGAGCGCGGTGGGATCCCTGCGCTCTGCATGGGGCAGCATCACCGTGCGAACGACGCACAACGTCAGTAGTCGGATAACGAGAGTATTAACCCTGCTTTTCTGATGATGTTCTAATAGGAATACCCCAATTCTTGAAATTTCACCAGAATGCGTTATTTCCAAATGATCTAATTCTGCCACAAAGCGTGGATTGCTGCTGTGCACCGCTGTGCCCCAGCCCAGAGGTAGCTGCATTTCTTCAGCGGCCGAGCTAATTCCTCTGCATCTGAAGTTATTAGAGCTGTCGTGGGGCCCGCTGATAGCAGTGTGCTCTGAAAGGCTCTGTCGGGGTGAAGATGATGAGGGTTGCTTTTCGGGAAATTCTGGGGTTGTGTTTAAAAATGCCTGATTGGCTCAAAGGGCTGCATGTGTTTTCCTGGTGGCCTCTTTTTGAGCTTCCTGTTGGGATATGCTCTGAAATGTAAAGATCCCAACTTCAGAGCAAGCAGAAGGAGACAGTAGTTGCTGAGGGCAATTTTAAGGTATTTCTATTAATTCTTCTTTTTTTTTTTGGGGGGGGGGGCACAAAAAGCCTGAGTAGTGATACAGTGTGTGTCATGACCAGGAGCAGTTTGCTTGATGTCGGTGGCTGGATACAGGCAGCGTAGTCAGAGCGGATGGGCTTCTGACCAGTGTGTCATCCCGCTCAGATCCTGTTTCCTTTGCAGAAACTGGGAGGTGCGGGGCAGTAGCTCTGTTGTTCTCTGGATGCACGTGATGGCAAGACACATCTTCATCCAGAGTATCATCCGAAGTGGGGGCTGTAGAGAAACATCTGTCAGTGAGGCTTTTAAAAGCTCAGCCTTAGAAAAGATGGGAGAACAAGGCAGAGTACAGAAGTACTAAAAACATGGAGTGTGTCGTGCAAGGAGCGTGCAGGCCAGCTGTATTTGTTCCCCTGCAGCTAGTTAAAGCGTGTGCAGGTCTGATCCTGAGAAGTGCTGATCAACCACAGCTCCTCCCAAGGTGAACAGGAATTACAGGATGCGTTCAGGATGTTGCAGGACCTGCTGCAAGGGGATGGATCCTGCCTGTGCGGCTTGTCTTAACTGCTCCGATTTCGGTATCCTGCAAGTCTGTCCCTAAGCCACGGGGAAACACCGAGTGCAGTGCCCGTCAGTAGGATCTCGCTGTGGCCAGAAGGTCAGACAGCAGTAAAACCGGCAGGTGAAGAGTCGACAGAGGAAACCCTCCCCCTGGATTGAGGGACCTGCATTTTTCCCAAGGAATGGGTCTTCAGAACGGATCCTTCCTTATGAAAAACACCAAAACCATGATCTCGGTTTTCTGGTTTGTCTCCAATGCTGGTATTTGCATACTTGTATCCCATACGTACCTTATTGCAGCACCCACACAAGCACTTCGCAGGGTAGCAATAAAATGTATAAATATGCTTACACATACATGCGCACGTACAAATTGTCTACGTAAAATAAAGCGTTCAGAAAGCCTGGGAATAGGCAATGCTGTTCCGGCTGTCTCGAAGGTGGTCGCGGCCCCGGGGTTACCTCCTGCCCGACCGCGCTGCCCCGGCCTGTCTGTGTTGAGTTGCGGGTACGCCAGGGTGCTTGCGGTCTTCCACCTTCCGGGGCCGGGCTCCAGCGTGCCGTGCGTGCGGGGACACACGCCGCGGGGTTGCTAATAGTGTGGGAGAGTTAGTTCCACCGTTAGGCAAACTCCGCTCCCGCTTCTGACACTCGGCCTTAAATGCCATCAGCAGCCTCGGCAGTGAAACGTTAAATAAGCTTTAGAAATTTGTCTTTAGTCACCGTGGCAATCTCACCCAGCGAGAGCTTTTCTTTCCCTTACCTGGTGGCCGGGGCGCAGGCCTAGGAGCAAGGACCGGAGCTGGTCCCGTGTCTCGGCTTCCCTACCTGTGACGGTCCCCTCGCGCGAGACGGCTCGTTGGGGACCGATGAGTTCCCGTCTGGGCGGTGCTGTTTAAGGGCCGAGTGTTACGACTTCGCGAGGAATTTTCATGTGTCCGTGTTTATTCTTGGAGGGTCGCATTAGCCAGGTATAGGTGCATTAGGACAATTCTGCTCCCTCCAAAGGCAGCGGAGAGCCTGCAGCCAACCCGTAGAAGGAAATAACCTGGTCGTTTTATAAAAGAAGAGATGACCATTTCTTATGTGAAAGGAAGCCAGAGGTACTTTGTCTAGCAGCCAGGAATCCAGGCTACCTTACTGTCCAGGGAAATTAGCCTTTTGCTTTTGTGGTGAGTAACTGGAGTGCAGAAACTTCAGCTCAGTGTTAATGTGGTTGCTGGAAGCGGTCTGGGTGCACGACTTTTTGCTAGTGTTTTGCTGTAAGCCTATGAGCCGTTTACAGTCACGTTGAACTGTATGGTCCATATACTGCACTTCCCGTAGTATGTTGGTTTTCTATGCTTTGGAAAGGTATTTTTGGTGCAATTGAGCTGTTTACCAAAGGGAACAAAAATCAATAGGCTGGCTGCTGTCATTTTAGAATTAAAAAAAAAAGAAAAAAAAAGAAAAGAAAAAGACACAGTGTCTCTCTTCCCATGTGATAGTCTTATATGTTCTGACACTATCAAAGCGGCCCGTCGTCTCTGGCACTGTGCAGCCCTGGTGGCTACCCTTTTACCAACCGAGCTGCTGTTAAATACATTGCCTAAACGTGCAGATGTCACATTGCTTAATGCGATGAAGATTTGAACGTCTGTTGGTTAACGGATAAGGCTGTGAGGCTCACGTGCAGCGTGTATGAGGTGGAATATGCAACTCCTGTGGTTTCCAACTGTACTTATCAAGGGTGCGGGCTGTCTGTCGGAGGAGGGTGTTGCTTCTAATCTGCGACTTCCCATGCCAATAGCACAGAGATGCACGGAGGGCAAAGGCTCCTCTTCTTCCTAACAGTCACTTCAGCGAGGCTCAGGATGAGGAGTCATTTGGGGCAAAGCTGGAAAGCTAAACATGTTGCTTGGGAAAAGGAAGGCATGAGGAAGACCATGAAACGTCCCGGAGAAAGGGTAGCGAGCGGGGACCTCACTGCCATCCCCTGAATTTTGGTATTTGCATTCGCCATTAAAAATGGAAAGTGTCAACTCCTCCCAGTATCCGCTGCCAATCATTTTAGTGCCAGAAACCCTTCCGTAAGCCTTTTAGAGTGGGAACAGCGCGGCCGGCATGCGTTGGATACCCGCTGCCTCTGCTTAGCGGCATCGCGTGTTCGCCTCTCCCAGGCCGGGCTTTGGCGTGCACCTTCCTGCCAAGGTAACTCTCCTTCGGGCAGTGCTCTCCTCAGTCCAACTTTTCAGAGCCCGCTAGAGAGTTGGGGAAAAATATTTGTAACAGCGTATTAAAGAGGTTTCTCTCACGCAGAAGTAAACTATTTATGGCGATAACCGGGTTTAAAAGGAATTGTATAAGTGATACTGGCTTCTTTGTCAGCAAAAAATGAAGCAAAAACTGTTCATAGATGACATTATCTAAATGACATTACATACGTATGTCCTTTCTTTCCCATTTCCTGTAATCCTGTTAGGGCATTGTCCCATTACCTCAAGCACTGTCATCTTTAAATGCTGTCAAATCTTAACTGGATTGCCAAGGACATCAGCAAAGAAGCTAGGTGAACCTGATGGCAATTGCATGAACGCCGCACGGTCGTCTCCCACCCTACCCCCATGCGGTGCATTTGCTGAGAAGACGCTCGGGTAGAGCGATGACTCAAGCGCCTTCCCGTCCTTAACCGCAGCGCATGTGGTTCCTTTTTATATTCTCCAAGACACCTACGGGCACACACAGGATTCTTTCTAAAAAGCCAAAGCATGAGGCGTTTTCCAGGCGAGGCTCGACGGGTCCGGCTCTTCGCGGCTCTGCTCTTCGGGCCTGCCGCCCCGCGGCCGGGCACGCTGCTCAGCGCGCCGGCAGCGACGGCGAGCTCAGCGCGCGCCGCGGGCTGCCCGGTGCCGCCCGGGGCTCCCCTCCCTCGGGACGGGGCTGCCCCGAGCCCCAGTTCGCGGCCGGTTGCGAAGCGCTCCGAGCGCCTCGGACTGTAAGGTGCGATTAAGTGCAACGTCGCAGTGTTCATTTTTATTAACGTTATTGCTCTTTTATTGTGTTACTACTAAAAGTGATGTGAGGCCAATTTCTTTTACTCAGACCACGAATGTACTGCTGCGGTTTTACAAAACTAACAGTAGACATAGCAGTGGATGGGAAAATGGAAGAATTAAAACTTGGGTCATTTACCTTTTGAAATATTCAGTGCTCTTAAACTTCAGGAGCGAGAAACGCTCATGCTGAAGCACCAGCCTGTTTACCGGGGCAGTGCACGCTGTCCGGTGAGTAGTAGTAATGATAGTGGTGCGCTGCAGGGCAGGAACGGGCGGGCGTTTCGTTATCTGTCCTTGCCGTGCCTGGCTCCAAGGGGCTCTCGCCCTCAGGGAGGCCACGAAACCTGGCGGCGGTACCTCTAACAACAGCAGCTAACCTGAAATACTCACTTTGGCCAGCGTGCTGGCCGTACGGCTTCGACGTGTGCCCGGTGCTAGGTATTTCCCTGGGGGCACGTGCCTCGTGGGGGCTCCCTGCGTGCCCGAAACGGAGCTGGGAAGCAAGAGCTGAACTCTGCGGAGGCCACCACGGCACCTCGTCTCGCGGCGTCTGCAGCATCCTGTGCTCGTTTCCTGGCCCTTGGCAGCGAGAGCTCTTTTGTCTGCAAAATCTGAAGCGCTCGGTTCTTCAGAACAGTTCAAATGGTCCTTCCCCAGCTGTCTGTATTTAGGGCTCGATCTGTTCTACAAAGTTCCTTCTCTTGGAGATCTCCCGTTCATGTTTGTAGCTGAATTTTTTGGTCCAGTCCCCTTTGCAGGTTCCCAGAATATCCATGGGATGTAGGGGGAGGGGGACTAGCAGCCCCTCAGGAGCTCTATGCTGGGGTTGTTGTGGGCACCCCAGATCCATGCGGCTTGCCTGCAGCTTAGCATCTCCCTGCGTGCTGCCCTTGCAGGAGCAAGGAGAGATTTTAACTGAGCTGGTGGATGGGTATGGCGCTCAGGCTTTCTTCATCCTTCATCTGAGTGCTGCAGACGTGGGCTGGCTTTGCTAGCCTAAGTAGAAGGAGGGCTGAGGACCTCGTTCCCTTTTTTGGTGTATTGTCAGAGTAAAGAGGTGGTGATGGCAGAGAGCCAGAAAGGGAGATCTCTTGCGGATGAAGTGCATGAGAAATGCTCTCTGCCCAACAGCAGCTGCATTCATTTGGCCCAACACAAAGCTAAGGCAATACGAAGGCTGAGATATTAGTCTCAGTGCTGTTAAAGAGCAGGGCCTGGATCCAGATATTTTCCTGCTGAAAAAATCAGTTGAAACTGGAGCTGGAACCTTGGAGGAAGGTGGTAGTCAACCCGAGAAAGGATATCTTAATATGGCCATTTAGATGACACAAAAGATTATTCAATTAATCAGTCTAGGTTAGGGCTTTTTATTGCTATCTGTTACTGGTGCTGCAGTTACAACATTTAATTGCATTCTCCTGTAACAAAATGCTTATCTTGCTAAGAAATGGGATTCTCTGCAATCTGTTTCCTATACTTGAAAACCCTTGTTTTCA
Organism: Rhea pennata; assembly: GCF_028389875.1. Taxonomy (NCBI): domain Eukaryota; kingdom Metazoa; phylum Chordata; class Aves; order Rheiformes; family Rheidae; genus Rhea; species Rhea pennata. The sequence goes on along the minus strand of NC_084665.1, from coordinate 8,275,048 downwards.
TTTCATTCTTTACCATCGGTGAAGGCCTAGCTCGTGCTTTGAGGCCAATCCTCTTGTTTTTATCCTTCGCTGGTGAGTGGGCAAAGGTCCCCAAGGCAGATCTTCCCACTGGAAGTCTCTTCCTGGAGAGTCTCCTCATCAGCAAGCGGCACAAGCCCTGTCTCCCGTCCCTGTTTCCTGTGCTGCTGAAGAGGATGGTGCTGGCCGTCGCCATTTGTTTTAAGTTACTGGGCATATTAATTCCACCCTCTGCCCCTCATCAGGGCAAGGACAGATACCTTATCCGTGAGAGTAACGTGCACTTCCGTGCTACAAGACGGGCTGGAGGCAGCTCCTGTTGCTCCATCCTGATGGCCCTCTAACGCAGATCCCGATTGAAAGGACTTAAAATTGAGTGCTCCGAGGTTGAACATAATTTGTATGCCACTGCGTCTTTTGGCTAGTGAATTATAGTCATTTTCTGACTACTGGGTGAGAATTTTTCTCTGCTTTCTAAATCTCTTGATAACTGAAGATTTGGGTGTAAAAACACTAACCGCACTCAGTTAACTGATTTTTCAAATCAGTCATAGCTTTTTTTTTTTTTTTTTCTTTTTTCCTATGTGCACAGGAACCATTTATAGCAGAGGTGGGCCGAGTTCGCAACTTATTAATCTCGCACTCGCATGTGGGTTGAAAAGAGACACTATGCCTTTATCAAAAGCCAGGCTAGCACAAAGCCTGTGCAAAATCATCATCAAATCCTATCAGAGGTGGAAAATATCTCTTAGATCATCTCATTCATTTCCCTGGCAATGCTCAACTGTTCATGATAGTTAATTTTCTAGTGTCTGCTGCTGACTGCCTCTGTGACTGCAGGTCTGTCATTTTGCCTTTGGGTTGTCACTGTAACTTTTGCTGGTTTTCTTGCGTTTCCAAACAAGGCTTTGCAATTTTATTTGCTGGTTGCCTGTGAGAACGACTTCTTGGACTTTTGCGTTTCTCTTTCTCCTGGGTTGCGCTGGAGAGTAAATCGAAGAAACAGCCGTAGCTCTCGTCTTTCGTATACGTTTTTATACTGGAAAATATTCCAAGAAGCATCTAAACGAGGAGCCGTGTTTCGCGGGCCCCTGTGCTGGGGGCAGGCTGACGGCAGCTCTTGGGAGCTGCCGTTGCAGAAAGCCCCGGCCCTGGGCAGCTTAGACAGGCCACCGGCTCGCGTGGCCCGCGGCGGCTCAGGGCTGCAGAATTTTTATGCTCTTTCTTGTGTGTATGTAACTCGTGCCAATTAGTGTTTGCCCTGCGTTGTGTATTATGCATTAGAAGCTGATCCTTGGAGAGCTTCGGGACTCCGGATTCGCTCCGAGGGCGAGCGCAGCCTGCTCGGTAGCGGCCGTCCGGCCCGTTGGCGCGGTTATTTTCTGTTACCCACCTGCGCCACGTGAGCGAGTTTCCAGTGGCGCCGAGATCGCCCGCCGGATGAATCACTCCGCGCGTTTCGTTACTGTAAAAGCCAAGCAGCAAATGATACCCACGGGCAGACGCGTGCACGTGCAGAGCGAGAAAGGGGGGAGAGGGGACAGCAGGAGGGGAAGAGCAGCACCAAAAAGGGAGGAGGTTTCTGTTCCGCCGCCGCGGTCCCGGTGCCGGTGGGACCCGCGCTGGCGCAAGTCGGGGGGCTTTCTCATCGCGCGCCGCGCAGCAAGCTCCCGCGTAAAGCGGTCATTGGGGGCAGATAAATACCGCTCAGGAAGGCCGAGAGTTAATCAGCAACTCCTCAGGACTTCCCTGCGCGTGTTTGTGCTCAACTACTTACCTGTGTCTTTGTAATTATTCGTGTGGAATAGAACATAAATCCTGATGCCTAATTTTTCTTCTAAAAATTTCACGAAGTAATCAAATCCTGAAGCGCGTATTCTGTTCCGGTGGTTTTATCAGTAAATCAAATTTTTATCATTTATCAGCAAAAGTTAGGTTTAAGCATCCCCACTGTAATGTTTGAAAGATGAACATTTGTTTCAGTGGGTACTGTGCCAATCAATAATCTTCCAGCTTGACTCAGCTATCAATTATTGCTGCAATTATTTGTCTAGTTGGATATTTAAAATGTCATCAGAAAGAGATGATTACATATTCCAGAAAGCAAGGCACTGTATAATCAGATGAACTGAATCCAGTTAAATGTAGTGTGGTACTAACCTGTCCTTCAAAGCTGAATTCTGCAGCCGCAACTGAAACAACAGCTTTCTGCATCATTGTAAGGAAACAGATCTTAACCTTGGAACACTGTATGTTATTGGGGTCGGGTAATACTCAGCTAGAGGAGACCTTGCAAGCCGGGAAATTGAATCAGCCTCACTGACATAAGGGAGGGGTTTTTTTTGGGGGGGGGGGGAGGGCTGTTTTTGTTGGATTTCGTCTGCAAATCTATAAATAAGAAAATCCACTCTTTATCTTCCTTCCCGTGAATTTAAACTCTTGAGCCTGCATCACCCAATTTTCATATGCCCTTTTTGCATTGCTTGACTTGATATATGTGTAGTAAATACTCTCTGTGCCCTGAGAATGCAATAAAGCGCAGCAATTCTTGCAAGTCTTACATCCTCCAAACTTCAGATATCCTAAGTATTATATCATTTTCAACTTCAAGGATATCTAGACTATGGAGAGGAGACTGAATAAACCAGCGGAGACCAGACAACTTTACGACACCTCCTGGTCCTATTTGCAAAGCAGAGAAAAATTATCAATTCTACTAATACTCCGTTGTGCAAGTTGGGAAGCTGAACGCTGCAGGGTCTGGTTCAGCTCTTGCTGTGCTTGCAACTCCATGGTGACATTGAACTTGCTCAGGGACAGAATAAACCTTTGCCTTCCTAACAGATGATTTGCAGACAGAGATGAAGTTTTGGGGGACCTGCCGTTCCCCTGACCTACTTTGTCACTTTGGTTTGCTGCTGACTAAATACCATTAATTTGAAAGTGAAAGGAAAGGGAGCCAAAGGGGGAAGGCTGGTGAAAGGGGAGACTCTGAAGAGGGTCCATTTTGAGAAAGAGAAGATGGAATAAAACTCCAAAGGAGAGAGGTCCTGAATTTTCGTATTCCTCTGTTTGATGTCCGCTCCGTAGGGTTTTCCTCGTACGGGAAACAAGGCAGTAGGGCAGTTTAGCAGCACGCGAGCGTTCAACACCCGGGCACGAGCGCTGGGGAAAACCAAATGAGCGTGTGCTGGTGCCTCTTTGGTGACGGTAACTCGTGGAGCTCCTCCCCGCGCGGTGCAGCGGGAGCCTTCGCGGCCGCCCGGCACTAGCGAAGTGGCAGTAGATACGAGAAAAGCAGCCGAAAACCGAGGGGCGAGGTGGCGGCCAGCCGCTGGCCGCAGCGCTCTGCCTCGGCGCGGACCCCTTCCTCGGGGGCGTTTCCTGGGGCCCCGTTCCTGCGACGGCCGCGACCCGTTTGGGCAGGTTTTGAGAGAAACTTCTTGGTGTCCGCCCTGCCTTTCCTTCACGTTTAGCCACATAGTCGTCAGAAGGGAAGAAAACAAGAAGAGGAACAGGGAGCCAAGAGCAAATAGAAAAGGAAACCATTCATCATGTTGGTGTATGAGAATGAATAAAATAATTTGGAACCTCTCTGTAGCTGGGTAATTACGCCCCATTTAAAAAATGAATTATTAACTTGATTGTCCCTAAGAGCCATTGGGTAAATACATAATTGTGCACCGTTGAAACAAGGTATTGTGTACGGGATGGTCGGGTTGGGCTTTGAAGGAGCTTTGATGCTCTGTCAGGTCAAGGCTGAGATGAGGTTTCTTCATTGGTGGGTCACTGGCCAGATAGACCTTCCTGGCTGCCGAAGGAGAAACCTGCCTGGCGCCGGGTCGGCCGGAGGGAGCAGCTTTAGCTAGGAGGAGGACGTGAAATCTGCACTTCTTGGACTTGGTTAATATTTTTAGACAAACTAGATCATATCGGTGATGAGTTCCTCCTACAAACCTGGCAGTACAGTAGAGTTTGTAGTGGAGATACTGCTGCATGTGTTGGAGGTTGCTGGAATTACCTGTGTTACACTGAACTCTGTTTTTACGTAATATCTGTGTTTCTCCCTCACTGTAGCCATAGTGTATCGGGTGCTTATGTGTGCATGATCAATTCTTATTTGCTTGAGGAATTTCTTTTAAAATTTCTTTTGGAGCTGAATTTAAAGCCCGGCATTGTTCTCTGAATCCGCCGATTGCAATTTTGTTCTGGTCCTCGTTAATCAAGAAGTGACAGATTTCCACCCCCCCCTTATGTTCTAGAAAAGCACAGAATCAGTCCCAGCCTGATACCTTACTTGCCAAGTTGGAGCTTGAAACAGTTTTTTTACTTTTTTTAAATGGCCAAAGCGTAATCACCTTGAAAACGGTGTGCTCCAGGGGCACAGGAGACCCCACTCCTCCTGGCCCACTGCTCGCTCTCTCGCAAGTGATTTATTTATTTATTTTTAAGAGTAAGTAAATACACAAAATATTTTGCGACTGAAACCCAAAGGTCATCCACAACCTTCCCATTTTTCCTGCGAGGGTCGAACACTCGCCGCGGTTCCTAGGAGCCCGGCACACCGGCGCAGCCGCGACGCAGCTCTGGCCGTCTTCTCCAAGGCTGCTCCGGGTTAGGTCAGGCCCAGAGAACTTCTGTTCTGCTCTGTCGGGCTTTTAAACGTGCAGTGGGTGATGGGACCCGGTTCCACGTGAAAATGGCCGGGCGGCTGTTTGGGAGGTGTTTGCTTTGACCTAGGGACTGCCCTTGCAGGAGCTCGCTGCGCCGCAGGTAGCACCTCCAAAAGCTGGCAAGGCGCCGTCCTGGAAACCCCAGAGCGTCTGCCCCTGTGTGCGTGGGGTTTTTTGTTTCTGGTTTTTCTTTTCTTTTAAGTTTGGGTAATGGGGTTAGCATTTTGGCACAATTCTTTTTCAGAAGAGAGTCTTCTAAAAAGATCTTTTAGTGAAAAAAGGCGTTCTTGAGACTAGGTATTGAAAATATTTGGGCGTTTTTATTGAAAAGAGTTCGGAAAGTTTGGATTTGCCAAAAACGTTCTTTTCAGCCCCCCCCAAAAAAAAGGGAAATTTTTTCAATTGTTATTACGGAATGTACCAATAGGTCATAGAAAAAACATAACAGAAAGGCTAGTAAAAATGGCAAATGGAACTGAGACTCCCACAAAGCAAAGCACCTTTTAGATATTTGACACTTTTCACAGTCCAGCCAATCTTAGGGCGTAACATCAGCTCTAATCATACGCAGCTCGGGCTTTATTTGCAGAATTTTCTCTTTGGAGTAGCAGGCAGCGTCCGCGCTCCGCACTGCGTGCGTGGTACGTGTCAGCATCTGCAGAGCTTCAGGGACACCATTGCCCGTTTTCAGTGTTCATTCACGGGGACCGTCCTGGCCACTTCACCTCTCCGTTGGAACAGCCGTGAAAGACTGGCTTCAGCCTAAAGCTGGTACGCTGAAGAGATGAATCGAGCCCAATATTTATTAAATACCAGGAAGACATTGATGCCAGTATATACAGAGCATAACATCAGAAGTGATAAACAGAAAGGATTGAAGGGAAAATACCCTGTAGTACATAAAAGCAGCTACCATTATTTATTATTGTTATTACTATTATGACAGCAATAGTAGTGCTTATGATAACAGTGCTAACAGCTACCTATAAGCAGTTAGTAAGGTACTGGGTTAATAATGTGCCTTTTGCAATCTGGAGAATCAGGAAGAATTAGTGCAATAAGCAAAAATATGCTTGGACAGTTACAGGTGCTCCTATTTAAATTGATGCTACCAACTACCAGGAAAAGGTGAATCAGAAGAAAGCAGCTATTTCTTACAAAGAGAGAAGTGGGCTGCGGCAGGCGCCGAGGGGACTCGCGTGTCTCCCATCCATCGCCAGCTTCCTGCGTCCCAGCAGTTTCGGTTCTGTCGTTTCCAGTTGATGGGATAGCAGCAGTACGGATTTCCAGAAGAAAAAAAAGGGAGTTGACAAGCCAGATGGAGAAGGAATGAATCAAGCACAAGTGGTAACAATTAACTCAATATTTTTTCTTCCCCCCTTTAAATACCATAACAACTCAAAATTTATCAGTCCAAAAATCAAGCAATCATTTGACATTAAAGCTGAATACAGAAATGCCTGGGTTTGGCTCAGGCTATTCCTCCAGTCGTTTTTTTGTGGCGAGCAGAAGGCACGGGGAGATCTTCGCTCCAGGTTGCAGGTGTTCAAGTCCCAGCAATTTCATGTTTTCTGCAAAGGCTGCGGATGTGCTCTGTAGGTGCAGCTCCAGGCCATGTGGTAGACAGGGGCCTTGCCTGTCTTGGCTTAGCACGTGCCAGGTTTTTAAGGGCAGAAGAGCTGTTCTGTGGTTCGGACCTCAGCTCCTGGCGTGCTCGCCGGAGGCGAAGGCGCTGCGGGAGTGACAGCTCCGAGGTCGGCAGCAGGGAGGGCCAAGAAGCCTGGCCTGGTTGGAGACTTTCAATGGACCTTTCTGGCACGGGAGTTTCTCCAAGAGAGCGATTGCAGCTGCGAATGAAGTCCCGTGCAAACGCCGCTGCCATGTGCTCCGTTGCTGCTTACTCTTTAACGATTTTCCATTGTGTTTTTGTTTGTGAAAACCCTGGGAAAATTTGGCTTTCTCCAGTACTGTGTGTTTGAGAGTGGACTGTGTCCAACCACTCTGATGCCCTGTGGCACGTTGCGTTAGTATCTAGCTCCTTCACCAGAGGTCCTTTGGAAATAAACTCCTGCATGGGGCATGCCTGTCTTGGACGTGGGCTCCAGAGTCACCCTCATGGGATCCTGAATTCAGCTCTGTAAAGCATTTCGGCATCCAGAGAGTAGATTCTGGATCTAGCCCGTTCTTTTAAGAAATGAAGACAGCTTTTCCAAGGCACATTGGCACACGGATGCGTATTATTCCATTACTCACTTGGCAATGGCTGAACCTGTATGCCTGGCTCCAGCAATTTTTCTTCTCGCAGCAGTGGCATCTAGCTGACAGCTTCTCCTCCCAGCTGGTCTTTTCCCCAGAGCCTTGTCTGGCTTTGCTGCTGGTAGCTGTGGACATGGCTATGAGTCTTGTCCGGGGTCAACTATAGTGTTCTCCTAGATGTCGGCTTTCTTGGACTCGTGCATCCGTGCAGCATGCGAGGCTGCTCTGTGTGTCGGTGAGCACGGCAGAGGAAAACTGTCTTTTTTTAGAAGAGCCCCTTCCTGCTGAAAGCAGACATGTCGTCATATTCTATTGAGTAATTGTGCCAACTGCCCTTAAAGGCACTCAAATGCCAATATCCGTTCCACTCATTTGTTAGCATTTTTCAGATCAGAAGCTAAATCCATCACTTGTGTTACTGGTTAAATCACTTCTTTTCAGGGGATGGGGGAGGAGAGCTGTTCTTCTACCTTTCTACCTAGCTGCAACTAGTACTTTAGAAACACTGACAATGTTGTCGTGAAATGCAGTGCTGTGTCCTCAGATATGTGACCAGTCATTTGCTGGCTAGGATGTAAAAAAATTGAATAAATCTGTAGTTGTTTTCAGGTAAGATGGTTAATATTTCACTAAAAAATTAAACCAGATTCACTGGGTGGAGCCAGTCATTTCTTTAGGGTTTATATAAGCTCTAAATTTGTATTTGTGATGCGATATTCCTCGTGGAACAGCAGTTCTCCTCTGGTAGAACAAGAGAGGAATTTTTGGTGCAGCATTCCTGCCATCATCTCCCGGGGATTTTTGGCTTTTCTGCAATTCCATTAAGATGCCGTGAGCCAGATCCTCAGTTCTGACAGAGCTGTAAGGAGGCTGAGTGGGGAAAAGCGCTGCCTTTTACTCTGCTCTTGCCCGTGGCTGCCAGGACCTCCTTGGTTCCCTGCTTGGGTCAGAGCAGTCACACGTCTCCTAATACCTCAGGAGAGGTGATTTCCCCAATATGAAGAAAACTGTCGGTGGAATTGACTGCGAGGAAAAATGTACGCAAAAATATGAATGATAATTGGAAGTTTTTTATAAAGAGTTTACTAGCTGTCCAGGAAGGAGAGGGCAATTTTGGCCAAAATCCAAAACCCACTTGATTCAATGGTGAGATGAGAACAGCAATTAGATGTTAAAAAAATCAATATATGACAATTTCAAAAATGGAAAATAGATAGCAGTCAATCTCAGAGAGAAATCATGATGAGTAGAGAACTGATAAAGGAACCTAAAGATGCTGAGGGAAAAGCTGTGCCTGGCACAGATGAGGAGAGTAAGAAAGCTTTTCAGAGCCCTGGGGGAAAAAAAAATCCTAGGAGCTGTTAAGCTCATTTTAGATGAAAGAAACAGTAAGGTAGAAATGCTTAATAATATTTCTGTTGTAGATCTGGAAAGAAACAGTGTCGTGTTTCTGTATCATATGCAGGTGATGACTTTTTTTTCTAGCTCATTAGTAGCCAAGGAGGATTTTATACAAGGTCCAATGGAGATAAATATTTTTAAATTAAAAGGCCCTGACAACTTGCACCTGAGAATCCCTAAAGGGTTGGCATTGTGGTGCTTGTTTTTAACCAAGCTTATGTACTGGGAAAATACTGAAAGCACGATAGTGTTATGTCTATAGGTGGCTGTAGGGTAGGAGTGGGGTAGTTGGCAACACTTTGCTTATCTGTTCTGGGCAAAATAATTGAAGAGCTAGTATAAGATTCAATTGATAATGAATTAAAGGATAGAAATATAATTCATGCCAGTCACCTTAGATTTATGGAATATAGATGGTGTCAAATAAACCTGATTTCATTCTTCAAGATGACAAGTTTTGTTGATAAATGTAGATGAAATGGACTTTGCGAGGCATTCAGCTTGGTGCTGCATGACACCCTGGATAAAACAGATGAGCCTTGTACAGCATCAGTAGTGCACACGTGTTGTGTGGGTTAGGAACCAGCTGGCAGATTTTGGAAAGTGGTCTGAACTGGAGATGCATGAGTGAGGGGCAGTGGTCAGCAGGCATCGGCGCAAGCCTCCGCGTTTCGTCGGTGGCTTGGAAGTGAGTGTGTAATTGCTACCGATTAGTTTTGGGGCAAAAGCAAGACAGGTGGACCAATAAATGACAGCAAGGCCAGTTTTATGGGATGATCTGCAAAGGCTGTCAAAGGGCGTTTATTCAGGGTGCGTTTGCCGGGGGCTGTTGGGATGCCGGATCAGAAGTGAGGAACGCGGTCCGTCCCTGCCGAACCGGGGGTGCCGCAGCCCTGGTGGAGGTCTGCGTTAGCCGAAAAAGGGCTCGACCCGAATTCCCAGGAGGAGGCCACTGTCGTGAGAAGGGCTAAGCTGGGTATACAAACAAGGGAGTAGCGAATGCGAATGGGGCTGTGATTTCAGGATACTGCTCAGCGCCGGAGTATCACATGTGTGAGCAAACTCCCATGTTTTCGGCAGACTGCACTTTCAAGAAGGTCCAGAAAAGGGCCATAAAAATGATTCAAGCATTGGAGAACGGAGAGAGACTGAACAGGGCTCAGGCTCTGTCATTTAGAAAAATGAACAAATTTTGAGATGTGCCTTGATTTCTGAGTGTGCATATGTCCTTGGGGGACACGATGGGACTCGTTGCTTGCCAAAAGGCTTTTCAGTGTATCAGGGAAAAACAGAAAAAGAGCCAATGGATGGAAATTAAAGCCAGGGAAATTCAGATAGGAACAAAATATGTGTAACTGAGGATGATTAACTGTGGGAACTAGCTGAGGAGGGGAGAAGTAGGTTCTTGATCTCTTCCGATCTGGTTTGAATGGCTTCTCCGGGTTTTCATGCTTTACCTGAAGACAGTTTGCGGGGCTGCTGGGGGTTATACTTCATCCAAGGAGAGTGTTTTGTTCGCTGTGCAGGATAGCTGAGTGAAATTTAATACAAAAGAGGTCAGAGTATGTGATCTGGTGGTAGCTTCTGTCTTAAACTCCTTGAATCCAAAGGAAGTGAGGCTTTGAGCTCAAGCCCTTCTTCCGGTGGCTGAGGAAGGCTAGTTTGGTGGTGATCCATCGCTCATTGAGACTGGGGGACTCCTACAGGTCTCTCAGAAATCATCCCAAAGCCCCGATGCCATTGCAGTGCCACTTTGGATAACCCGACGTCTTGCGTGGCTGCGGGAAAAAGCAGAGGGGGACGCTGGGCGGGCGGTGGAGCAGGGCTGATGGGACGTCCCCTTCCGTGCCTGCAGCCAGAGCGATGCCCTCTCCGAAGTGGTCCTAGACAGGGAGGAAATGAGGCCAGCCTTGAAATGAAAAGCTTGATGGGATCTGCTCCAGCTCCTTCTCCTTGGCCAGCAGTAAGCGCTTGCTTGCACTTACCCCTAGCAGCCTGCTGCCGTGGGTTGTGCAGCTCCTGGATGATGTGGTGGCCCTCGACCAGCAAATCTCTTTGTCTGCTGAGGGGGGCCCGGAGCTGGCAGACAGCAGTCACCGGGTCCCGCAGTCCAGGGGTGGCTGCCAGGGCGTAGCGAGGCCTGCCGGGGCCGAGGGAGGAGGTGCCCTGCGTGGCAGAAGCAAGCAAACGCAAGGATGCCGTGGCTTCCCGAAGCTCCCGGGCGTGGAGCGGAGGTGAGGGTGTTGGGCGCGCGCCCCGGCAGAGCTCCCGCCGGTGCTGGCGAGCGGTGGTGGCTCGCCGGGAGCTGCTGCGGCTGGGCTGGTCCGGGTTCTCTTCTGGCTTGCTGCTTTTATTTATTTTGCCTTTTTTTTTTTCCATCTGGTCTGGGGAAATTGGTCAGCCTAGAGGTTGCAGAGCTCCAGCTCACGACTGCGGTTTGCCAGGAGAGCGTAAAACACGTAACCCCAAATTAGGGTTTGGCCAGACTTGTTGGCTTGACAATTTTCCCTTCCTCGAGGCCGGGCAGAGCTAGGCGGCAGAGACCGCAGCGGTGCGCGGAGCGCCGCGGGGGCGAGCGCCGGCCCCGGAGCAGCCGCGGCGGCGGTGGGGCTTTCCCCCGCGGCGGTGGGGGCGGAAGGCCGAGCGCTGCAAAACCCAGGCGTCCCGGGGCGCTTTGGAGCCTCCTCTCGCTTCTTGCTGGAAACGTGTGGATTATTGCCATAATTCTTACAGTTTGGCAAGGCTGCATTAGGCTGGAACGTATCTCTAGGTGGTAATATGGTCAGTCAATAGCTTTCATAATTAATCAAGCACTAATAGACAAATTAGAAATTGTGTCTCTTCAAAGCAGGAGGTAGAGGCAAATCACTGGTGGATTTTAACTGTTTCACGGCTTGATTTTATTTCCTGGTTTCACATTGCTCTTTTCAAAATGTGAGGTTGCTGGGGATTAGGGAAGTTATGTACATAAACATTATTCTAAATTTAAATTATTATCTTGATTACCAAACACGGATGGTGAATTGAAAACTTGTTTTTCAGAAAAGCAAATGAAGAATAATATTACATTTTACACTCCACTAAATCAATGTAGCCCTAATTTTGCCATGCAGGAAATCAATTCTAGTCTTTATAACAGTTGAAGATGTTATGAACAAAGTAATTTTGCAAATTACGGCAAGTAACACATTTATTGATGACTGTAGTTTAGGAATTTAGAATTTGCGAGCGCTATAATATAATAAGGCTGTACTGGCAGGAGCTGAGTGAAATACAGATTATATGGTGAAACTGTAATGCATCATTTGCTATTAGTGGACTGGTAATAATTACCAGTTTCAAAGCAGCTTTTTCCATGTAATCTTTAGTCTCAGTCGTAACAGCCCTTCTCATTGACATGATGATTACACTAGCTGCCCTTACGATCTAGAATATCTAGTTGATGGGAATACTAAAATGTGATAGCGAACACTGTATGTTTTATCCTCATTATAAGATAAAATGCTATTTTCTCTGACCTAATATATAAAACAGAGAAGCAAGGTAGCACTACAGTGTTAGCATACTGCAGCCTGATCATGTATCTTGCACCATGTGGTTAAAAACTTCCACTTCATTACAGCAAAACAAGATGAAATTTTCACATTTAAGATTTTTTTGAGCACACAAATGAGCATAAGAATGTGGAAGTCCAATTGAATTTTGCTCTATTTGCAACAGATTTACGTATTTATCTGTACTCACGGGCCTGGCACATACTAAACACAGCAATATATTTTATTCAAATGCTGGCTTCAGTTGAAGAATGAAATGTTAAATATTATTCCATGAGCTTTTAAAGTGACTAAAGTGTTAAATGCCTGCCCTAGATGGTTGAATCTCTTTTTACTCACCCAATTCAGATTGTCAGACCAAATGTATAATAATAGAAGAACCTGGAGGCACAGAGGAAGGCTGCGATGGGTCGCTATAGCCAGCACTATAGGCTGCCTGTCTGTCATATTCCCAGATCGTTATTCAGCTCATTGTATGGTGAAAATACTCATACGAAGCTTTTCTTTCTCTTTTTTTCAAGTGAGAGGGAAAACAGGGCAGTTGCAGATAAAATGATGTTTTCCTTCCAAATCTGCCTTTTTTTCCCCCTGTTTTTCCCCTTTCTCTTCGTATTAGGCAAATATTTGAATCCTAATTTGGGCAGCAACCATTTAATCTTGTAAAGAGATTTACCTGTGAGTGGTTTATATGGAGTGAGATTATAAATGCATCGTAAAGTAAATTGCTAAATTGCAGGTCAGACCAGGAGTACATTGTGCAGTCAAATACCACTGTAAGCTTTGCTTGTATATTTTTGTTCCTCAGCAAATCTCAGGAGCTTTTTCTTTTCTTTTCTTTTCTTTTTTCTTTCTTTCTTTTTTTTTTTTTTAATCACTAAATAGCAACTGTTTAAGAACTGTTAGGCAGGGCTGGAAGTAAATTTTTATACTCACCTTAGTAGGCTCACCTTAGCTCTAACTTCTATTTACCAACATTTAGCAAAAAAATGAGTACTGGAGTTCAAGTGAATTATTTACAAAATGACAGTAATCAGTAAAAATGCACTCAGCTTCGCTGTATTTCATAATACTCTTTGCTTGCACCCACTCCTCAAAAAGTTACTCATTTATTTCCCGTATTTTGCGATCTATTAGAAGGGACTGCTTTCTTCTGCCATTACCGGCCGGCTTTTTTGTTTAGTTATTTATTAGTCGCTTGCTCTTTTGTCAAGCCCGTGTTATCTCTGGGAATAAATTATCGTGAAGTAGAGTTAGCGTGTCCCTTGCCAGGGTGGCGCTTGCCGTCCGCAGGCTCCTTTCCGCGCGAGAGGACGGCCGTGCCTCCGGCAGGGCGGTGGGCCGGGCCGCCTGGCCCCTCTCCAGGTGCGGGCGGCGGCATCTCCCTCTCCGACTTAATCGTCTTTTTTATCACTTTTTTTTTTTTTTTTTTTAACTGCGGTTACCTGTTCGGATCGAGTTTTGAAGCTCGGGGAAGAGAGGAAGGCAGGAAGCCGGCGCAGTTTGGATACGGTTAAACGTCGCAGCTGCCCTCCCTCCCCTGTAATTACACGTTAGCTGGGATTTCTGTTTTCCCATTTAGATTTAATGTTACGGAAAAGAAAGATGAGGTGGGAAAAAAAGCTATCAGTCATCGATAAGCAGTTCGGTGATTAAACATTCATGTTGCTGTTGTATTATTTTGCAGGTAAAGATGAGCCCAGCAGCTACACGTGTACGACTTGTAAACAGCCTTTCAACAGCGCCTGGTTTCTCTTGCAACACGCACAGAACACGCACGGATTAAGGATCTACTTAGAAAGCGAGCACGGCAGCCCCCTGACGCCACGGGTTGGTATCCCATCAGGACTAGGTGCAGAGTGCCCTTCCCAGCCACCTCTCCACGGGATTCACATTGCAGACAATAACCCTTTTAACCTGCTCAGAATACCCGGCTCGGTCTCGCGAGAGGCGCCGGGCCTGGGCGAAGGGCGCTTCCCACCCACGCCTCCCCTCTTTAGCCCTCCCCCAAGGCACCATTTGGATCCGCATCGCATAGAGCGCCTGGGTGCGGAAGAAATGGCTCTGGCCACCCATCACCCTAGTGCCTTTGACAGGGTGCTGCGACTGAACCCCATGGCGATGGAGCCGCCGGCTATGGATTTCTCCCGGCGCCTGCGGGAGCTGGCCGGCAACACCTCCAGCCCGCCCTTGTCCCCGAGCCGGCCCAGCCCTATGCAAAGGCTGCTGCAGCCCTTCCAGCCGGGCAGCAAGCCCCCGTTCCTGGCCACGCCGCCCCTGCCTCCCCTCCAGTCCGCGCCTCCTCCCTCCCAGCCGCCCATCAAGTCCAAGTCGTGCGAGTTCTGCGGGAAGACCTTCAAGTTTCAGAGCAACCTGGTCGTGCACCGCCGGAGCCACACCGGCGAGAAGCCCTACAAGTGCAACCTCTGCGACCACGCGTGCACGCAGGCCAGCAAGCTGAAGCGCCACATGAAGACCCACATGCACAAGTCGTCCCCCATGACGGTCAAGTCGGACGACGGGCTCTCCACGGCCAGCTCCCCGGAGCCCGGGACCAGCGACCTCGTGGGCAGCGCCAGCAGCGCCCTCAAGTCCGTCGTGGCCAAGTTCAAGAGCGAGAACGACCCCAACATGATCCCGGAGAACGGGGACGAGGAGGAGGAGGAGGAGGAGGAGGAGGAGGAGGAGGAAGAGGAAGAAGAGGAGGAGGACTTGAACGAGAACGAGAGGCCAGACTACGGCTTCGGGATGAACCTGGAGGCGGCCCGTCACCACGAGAACAACTCCCGGCCCGGCGAGGACAGCCGGTCGATGCCGGACGTCATGCAAGGTATGGTCCTGAGCTCCATGCAGCACTTCAGCGAGGCCTTCCACCAGGTCCTCGGGGAGAAGCATAAACGAGGGCACCTCTCCGAGCCCGAGGTGCACAGAGACACTTGCGACGAAGACTCGGTGGCCGGCGAGTCCGATCGCATCGACGACGGCGCGGTGAACGGCCGGGGCTGCTCCCCGGGGGAGTCCGCCTCCGGGGGCCTCTCCAAAAAGCTGCTGCTGGGGAGCCCCAGCTCCCTGAGCCCTTTCTCGAAACGCATTAAGCTCGAGAAGGAGTTCGACCTGCCCGCCGCGGCCATGCCCAACACGGAGAACGT